>NC_069782.1:148905089-150249732 GCF_027406575.1 Nycticebus coucang | reverse complement strand
TGGCTTGAAGTCTCAGCTGTGTGGGAAAATCAGCAATTAAGTCACCCCGCCTGCCCACCTCTGGCCCCAGTTGGAAAAGGAGAATCAAACCTTCCTACAATCGCACACCCAGGGCACCGCCTGAAAAGTCCTCAGTCTATTAGCCCAGTTCAAAAGGTCCAAATCAACTGTCTCAATCGGCACTTGTCTCGGGTGGGAGAGTTCAAGAGGTCTCTGGGAACTGGATCACAGGGGCCTGGTAACTCCTCTGACACGGCTCACCCCAGTGTAGCGTGGAGTCAGGAGGAGCCACCCAGCAAACAGAGCAGTCTGGGAAGGTTGACGTCTCCTTCCCCACTTTGCCCCTCCGTCGGACCCAGTCACTGGTATCTCTGCAGATGGCTAACCCAGTTGCCTGCAGTGAACAGACACTCCAGGGGTTTGCACCTGCCTGAATCGCAAGGAAGTCTGCCAGGCCCCCGCAGACTGCCGCTATCTAGCAGGAGGAGATGGGGCCTGACATCTTTGAGTGTTTGATGCAGGTGATGGGAAGGAGGTGTTCACTCAGGCTTAGCCCCATCCCTGATGGATGCTGCTAACAGAACAGAACAGACAACTTTGCGGGGTTCTGTCTCTGTTCCTGTCGAAATCGCCTACAGAAGACGGGCTGTTTTGAGTTCAAACGTCTTTGCTGCTGGAGATTTGCGTCCGAACACCTCTCTGGGTTGGCCCCGCCCTGGAAGCTTCCCGGGTTTGTGAGCGGTGTCAGGAAATCCCCCGCTCACCGGTGGCCTCCTCTGGTTGCCCAGGGAGACAGGGGATGTGGCCTCAGAATATCAAGAAGTGAGTGTTCTTTTGTTTGCGTCCTTGTGATCACAACTTGCCTCAGCGGTGTTGATGTGCGTTCTTCAACCTTCTCTCTTGGTGAGGCTCAAGTCCACCAGGATACTTACTAAATTCCTGTCCCTTAACTCTCCTTCTGGACGGGAGCCTCTGTTAAAAGCTGGCTTCAGTCTGCCATCTTGTCTCCCTCCCATGTTTATTTTCTGTTATTAGTTTTTTAAGAGACAGAGTCTTACTTTATCGCCTTTGGTAGAGTGCTGTGGCGTCACAGCTCACAGCAACCTCCAACTCCTGGGCTCAGGTGATTCTCCTGCCTCAGCCTACCAAGCAGCTGGGACTACAGGTGCCCGCCACAATGCCTGGCCATTTTTTGTTGCAGTTTGGCCAGCACTGGGTTTGAATCTGCCACACTCACTCAGCATATGGGGCCAGCGCCCTACCCACTGAGCCACAAGTGCCTCCCCCAACAAATTGTTTAAAAAACTAAATTATCTTTGTGAAAGAGGAAATAACTAGAAATGTTTCCCATGCTCTTATTTTTAAAAAATAAGATTCTGATATATATAATGAATCTAAATCAAAATTCACAAATGGTAGCTGAAATGCTGTCAACTTCCAGCCTAATACAACATAAATTCGGTTTTTATGCATAAACAATTCAAAATTAAAGTTTATAATGGAAATGTCAACAAGTCATAACTACTACACATCACTACTGATGGGTTCCACTATACTTCAACCAGGCAGTTGTGCAGCACTGATAGACGACTGCTTAGAAAATTAAAGCTATCGGAGCTATAAATTAGGAATACGTAAATATGAACATAGTAATGCCAAAGCATCACAGCTGTTAAAAAAAGTCAGATGTGATGTAAACACGTCTGATAGTTCTCTCTGTAAGCCACTTTCCACTGATTTATAAAGCTATGGTTTTATAATTCTTTTAAAAAGGGAAATTTTTCTACATTGATGCATGCAATAATTTCACTGTACATTCTTGACTACAAAGCAAGACATTTGACATTTCTCATCAGTTTCTCCAGAAAGTCAGCTTGTCATATTTTTGGCAGCCTTTAGTGCTTCAGTAGCCTTGAGAAGCTCCTTAATAACTGACGATAAAGCTTCTGGTTAATTCCTTGTTCACAAAGCTATACACAAATGGACAAAGTTTCCATATCTAAACTCATATTCAAAATTCTTGAAATCTCAAGCAGAACGTCCATGGTCTCCCTCACGGCATTCAGATTTGCTGCCGCTGCTGCTGCTCGCCATGGCGGAGGCCTGGGCAGACATGATCATTTTTAGAATGGAGGAGATAATTTACCAGGTATATTGTGAACTTGCTGAAGGTAGGTGCTCTACAAAAGCTGGTACGTTAACTTTCTACCAAGTCCTTCCTTGCAGAAACACACAGAATGCTAATGGCATTCAAGGCAATAAGATGTAGATTTTACCAGAACCCCTGCTGTTGCACAGTTGAGGGAGAAAAGGTTATCCTTAAACTTGAAGTATTTGAGTCATTTGTGATGAATTTTCCATCAGGCAGGAATATAAGGACTGATTACCAAAGATCACACCCATGGGATAAATACGAAGTTATAGCTAACTTCTTATTTCCCTCAAGGGTATAATTAAACCTTTACGATTAAGGTTTTTTAGGCATTGAAAAGTGTTTTCTGTTTTCATATTCTGGAAAAAAATAATAGCTCCAGTTAGATATATGATTAGTTAAAGAGTCACTAACTTTATTAAAGCTATGTATTTGTCAAGAACTATTTTTGGCATTGTTTGATTCAGGGCATATCAATTTAAAACAGAACATTGAAAAGTAAAATCAATTGTGTGATTCCAAGGAGCCAGATCCCAAATGATTCTGATTAGGCAAATCTTCGAATCAGGAACATAGGATATTACTGACAATTTAGATGTTCTTACTGTATTTGATTTTAGCTTAGGAATTTTCACAGGAAAAGAATATTACAATAGAGGTTCTAATTTTGGCTTTACAAGTAATCATCCTTGATCAAGTCACTGAACTTTGCTCTCTCCTCCTTTTTTTTTTTTTTTTTTTTCAGTTTTTAGCCAGGGCTGGGTTTGAACCCACCACCTCCAGCATATGGGGCCATGGGGCCAGCGCCCTACTCTTTTGAGCCATAGACGCCGCCCCCTCCTCTAACTTTTTAAAAGTATTTAAACGAAACTGAATACTAACTGGGGAGGGAGGTCTAGGGCCTTCTAATTTTAAGATTCTTTAGTTCTATCTTTTTAAAAAACACAGTTTGACAGAATTGTTTAATTCAATAAATGTTCAGTAAGTATTATTGAGAACTCAGCCCATACAGGGAATTCCGAGTAGGCATGAGGAATGCAAAGAAATGATGTATTTGTGGGTCTTAGGAAACTCCAAGTTGGATTTGGGGTGGGGAGCAGAAAGAGAGGTGTGATGTTGCAAAAGTCAGAGAAACAGCATATAATAGATTGTATTAATTTCTAGAATAGGCTTCTGAAGTCTAGATAAAAGACTTATCAGTCATGACCTTCCACATCTAAGTTAGATTTCCCTATTGTTCTGGTACACTTTGTCTTCACAGCATTTGCCATACTTTGTAATAACATGTTTCTGTGTGATTGTTTCCTTAAAATCTGTCAGTATTATTGTTCACCATGGTATACCTGGCACCTTATTGCAGAGCCTAGCAGATGATAAGCATTTAATAATGAGCCACTGGCTGCAGGAATGACATCACAGGGCATTATTCAGCCTGGGGAGGAGAGCAGTTGGTGGTGAGGTAAAGCAGAGTCCATCGAAGGCTTGACAAACAAAGGGTGGGCAGTATGTAGGTTGGGTTTTGAAAGTAGAGTAGGCCTTCAGACTAAATGAGCAGCCATGCCAGGCAGGAGATAGCTTGTGCCTACCTTGGGGTCACTTTGGGAGGTGACCAAGTCAACTGAAACCAGTTTTTTTTTCCATGTCCTCATACATGGTACAGGCATCTCTAAACTAGGGAGCTATGGCAAGAGGTTTATGATTCCATGTGCACGTTGTGGTTATAGACTGAGGAAATCAACATGTGAGTACAGTACTATTATTTTACAATCATACAGAGGTCCAGCCAGGCGCAGTGCCTCACGCCTATAATCCTAGCACTCTGGGAGGCTGAGGCAGGTGTATTGCTGGAGCTCACAGGTTCGAGACCAGCCTGAGCAAGAGCGAAACCTCCATCTCTACTAAAAAAAAAGAAAAACTGAGGCAAGAGGATTGTTTGAGCCCAAAAGTTTGGAGGTTGCTGTGAGCTGTGATGCCATAGCCCTCTGCCCAGGGCAACAGCTTGAGACTTTGTCTTCCCCCACCAAAAAAGAAAAAAAAAATTCATACGGAGGCCCTGTCGTGATCAGTAATAGCCAGACTCATTTAAATGCATTAATGAATTTGTAGTGGTTTTTTATCTCATGTAATTTCTCATCAGCTATAAACTAAAGTTACAAAAGGCCTATGGTTTTTTAAAAAGGGATCATTCTGCTTTCCTGTGGATATTGGAAAACCAGTAAAGGGTTTTAAATAGAGAATTTGAGGGATCATTTCTCTCTAGTGGCAGTAGAAGGATGGATTCAAGGGGGAGAACTTGGAATCAGCCCCTGTCTCAATGAGGGTAGGGGCAGAACCAGTTGATTCTAAACAACAGAATAAAGCAATGAACTAAAAAGCAAATACACACCTAAATTGATTCTTCTTACCAACATGGTGAATGCCAAATTTATGTAAACACATGTAAGTATTTATATGCATATGTAATCTTTAACAGAAATTGAAGAAGCTTTGGACTTTACCCTTTCTCTTTATATTATCTTCTTTGTCTTTATCTATTATGTTATTTCTTTCTAAAAAATCCTTTTCAACTTATGACCCTTCAGTCTGAAATTAAATTTGGGCTGTAAGTTGACTCCCTGAATCTTTTCTTCACAAGCTTTCTTTGTATTTTTTAGAAGAAAAAGATTAACTCAGGGTTTCTGAAATAAAAGCAAAGATTGTGATTAAAACTGAATTAAATTCTTTATTCTCTATTATTTGCTAATAGTAAAATAAATAGGTTAGTCTTAAAGAAGCTTTAAAGTAAGTCCCAGAGCCTTTACGAGCCCTAGGATTTTAATTAAAGAAACACTGAATACCATCACTTTCTGTTTGTCAGTGGAAAAATATGTATTTTTAAATTTTCAAAACTTAGCCTGGCAGCACATGGAGTACATCTGTTGGCTTTCAGAATCTGAGGGACACAAATGGATTCAGATGTTTAGGTCCTTTGTCTTTGCTGGTCTCAGCTCACCTCACCAACTGAGCATGGCACAAACTAAACACAGTTTTTGAAAACAGAGCAGCTAGAGTTACTTCTAAAGCACTCTCTCGGGGACTGATAAAGTCAATCTCTGTTTATGTAATGAAATCAGGGAGCAAGGGGTCTGCTGTAGTACTTTGCGGATGGGATTCCATTGGTGTTGTCTTTCAGGGGAAAGACTGGATCTAATCAGCCCTTATTCTTACTCACTTTCTCTGGGGGTACAACCTACTTTAATGGATTATTCTGAACTATTTTTGTTTGTGTAGTGTTAGAGCTTCTCTTTAAGAAATTTGTTTTAAGAAAACCAATTGGTTTGCTGCAAAAAAATTGGGATACCGATGTCAACTTTACCTGACAAAGAACTTAAGCATCTAGTTAATCTTTGTGTTGCTTGATGTTACTGATGTTCACTGTGTGTGTGTGTGTGTGTGTGTGTCTGTGTATTTAAATAATACTATCTTTTTCGTCTACTTAAATTTTAATTTAACTTGAACTTTAAAAACAAACTGCTGGTTTAGCCTCTTAAATATTCACGAAATCCTTCGTATTTTTCAAAATATTTATAAAGTATTTTTGAAAGTGAAATCTTATAAAGATCTTTGGTTCAGGACTAGAGTTCAAAGGAAATACCGTTTGGTTTTGATTTGCAAACTGTAAAAACAAAATACCCTCAAAATGGCAGGGTGTGAATTGGTAACTTCAATTTTATTGCAATCTGCCAAGCCCATCCCCAGATGTTTCCAATTAGAAGCCAAGAATGCTAACTTGGGTGAATATCATATGAAAGTATTTCTTTACTTTTCTGACTTTTTTTCTGAGAAAAATAACAAAGTCTGAAATCTTTTAACTTTAATTAAAAAATAACTTCTCATTTGCATGTTGTTTAAACTCATACAAAGAAAAACGTAATATTCAAAGGGAATTCTTATATGTCAGATTTGCAAACATATGTAGTCCTGAATACATAGGGCTTCACATATGTCTTCTTATAAAGGCCAGAAAGGAAAAGCAAAAAGATTTTTTTTAAAAGATGTTAAAACCCTTTACAAATAAAATCAGGTATTTCTGGATTATTGTAATTAAAGAGTGGACCTTTTAATGTGAATTTGTTTGAAAGAAGTGGTTAGTACCTTGGGGTGCTTCAGGGTTGTTATGGGCAATTTTTCATTATAATGTAAATAATGAGGTTTTATTTATCATCAGTTGTCCAGTCAATTGTAAGAAGTACTTCCACATAATCTAGGAAGATAGGAACTTGTGAGAAAAGAAACCATAATAAAATTTAAAAATCATGAATTTCATGATATTTCTCTAGATAATACAGTTATAGTTGGAGCCACTCTTGAACTTGAAATTTGCTTCAAATACATCGTTCTGTATTGAAAGGAAAGATACTGACAGTAAATTTGAATTTATGGAAATTGGTGTTTGTTCAGAGGCAAAATGGAGTTTCTCTTTATAACTAACCTAACATTAACATTTTGAATGTAAAGTTAAAGATAAATTTATTTTTGAATCTTCCCCAAACCATAGACACAGGACCACATATTAATTGCAAAGAGGAAACAGTTGTTTCTCATTTAATCTCCTATTTGGTGAAGTTTTGATGGACATGTATTTGGGAGCTCCGGAGAGCAACAGCTCTATGGACCTGTATTTGTTTGCTGTTGGTGGGTGCCCTTTGTTTTTCTTTGCTACTCAGCCTTTTAAGACACTGCAGAAGGGACCTTTTCTGAGGAACACAAAGGTGAAAGAACCAACTTTCTCTGGAATGCCACCAACAGCTCTGTTATAGTCCTCGTTGCTCTTTTTGGTGCTCCTGTCTGTCACAGCTCCTCTGCCCTTCCCGGGACCCTGGGCCCCCACCCCACAGTTGCTGGTGGTGAACAGCACTGGGGTACAGCTGCCTCTCTTCCTCTGGCACCTAAGGAGCACCTCACAAGGTGCGTCTCCTCATTCCATCCTTGGTGTCAAGCAGAGTCCTTGTGCATATTGAACTGAGTTATGATTCTTAAGACTTCTGGAAATTATTTTGAAAATACATAAAAGAGTTATGAATACTTTTAGGTATGAAATGAGATTGGAATCAAGAATTAAGTTTTGAGTTTGTCACTGCTATTCTATGACCTTACTGTTTTATCTACACAGAAGTTCTATGACATTTAGCTCAGATCATATACAGACTTGTTATGAGAACTATGTTCTTAAACATGGGGAAATCATTATTGTCATTACTAACCAAAGTGGCACTGCTCAACTCTGCTAACCAATAAAGAAGTTCTTTCTCAAGTCATATTTCTCCCTCTTTTTTTTCTTTTTCTAAATGAAACTTAGTATGAAAAGCTATGCTTCTCTTTTGAATAGAAAATGTTTTCAGGCTCGGTGCCCATAGCTCAGTGGTTAGGGCACCAGCCACATGCACCGGGGCTGATGGGTTCGAACCTGGCCCAAGCCTGCTAAACAAACAAACAAATAGCCGTGAGCTGTGACTCCACAACACTCTACCGAGGGTGACATAGTGAGACTCTGTCTCAAAAAAAATATAATTTTTTTTCAGCTTTGGTAAAAAAAGTAAATTGACATGAGCTATTAGTTTCTAACTCCTTCAGCATGAAATGCCCTTTATAATTGCAGTAACTTTTATAGACCATCTTATGATAATGTACTTTTGGCATTTGGTGATAACTCACTGAATTCCCAAAGATTAGAAACTATTCTTAGATAGTAAAAACACATTGGAACCGCATCATAAATAAAAATTCAGCAAATATTATTTCAGGTATGCCACATTAATATGCAATATGTAAGGCATAAGTGTTAAAGTAACATCCACTGTCTTTAGAGAAAGGAAGCAGAAATTGTGTAGGCAGAATATGCTAGGTTAATTGAGCAGGTTTTAGAATATATTAGTAAACAAGTCAGGCTAAAATCTTGGATCCTATATTCTAACAAGGACTTCCCTACAGATGTAAACAAATAAGGGAATTTACACAAATGTGAGAAGGTGGCAAGCCCCACATTGACAATGTGACATTGAGGAAAAACTTAAAGCATAGAACAATTAGCCATGGGAAGAGAGAACAGTCAGTGAGAATCCATGAGTGGGAGCAGGCCTAGAATGTTCTAGAGCCACAAAGAAGCCACAAAGGCATGCCCCCCCCCCCCACTTCCCACACACCAGGGGCGATGGGTTCGAGCCTCACCTGGGCCTGATAAACAAACACAATGGTAGAAGACCAGGCCAGAAAGGTGATGTGGGTCACGTCACCTGGGGCCTTGTAGGCTATGTTGTGTCTTTCAGTTTTTGTCTGAGTCAAATAGTAACAGTGGCCATGTGAGACAGTATTCCATTTTTAAGTGAGTTGCCAGGGGCTGGGGGGGGCAATGGGGAGTGACTGTTAATGAATACTGGGTTTCTTTGGGGATGATGAAAATGTGGAATTGATAGTGATGGTTATACAACCTTGTGAATATAATAAAAGTGCTGAATTATCCACTTTAAGGGGTGAATTTTATGGTATATGACTTACATCAATTAAAACATAAAAAAATGATTGTTGGAGCTTGGAACCATTTTTTCCTCCTCTGTATCAGTAGTTAACTTTTGCCTTCAAAATTTCAGACTTCTCGCTACTTCTAGCTTAACTGAAGGAAAGTCTCTTAGTGTTGTTTGCTTTGTTTTCATTAGGAGTAAAAGATGTTCATCTAAAATTGTAAAGTATCTTTGCTGACATTATTACTCATTGTGAAATCATATTTTTCCACATAAATGTATTCTTCTATACTCTTTGAATATCTTTGTTCATTGTTATGTAGTAAGATACCTTGTGAGATGATTTTAATATGGCTATCAAAGTTAATGTTTTTAGGCTGGATTCTGACTATAACATTCTGTTAAACTAAAATATTTTTCTTATAACTTACATTGTAATATTTTTATAGTATAGAAAATTAAATCAATATGGTAATGTTCTTCAAATTATAGTCTAAAGCATCAAAGTAAGAAGAATGCTTTTGTTCATTTCATTGACCAAAACTTAAAATTATATGATGTCCCCTTCTAGAAGACACAGTCTTTTTTAATAGAAATAGAACAGGAAATATGTTTAGCTAGGGTTTTTTCTTTTCCTCTCCGTGTTTTAGATTTAACTTTGGCATTTCTTGACTTTCATTCTGTGACAACCTAGTAAAATTGATTGAAATATTGTCAAAGTTTAATTTTTTTCTCTTTATTTCAATATAAATTTCTCTTTATTTCTAGTATAGTTTGGGATTTACATATAGTCTAAGTGGTTTCATTAAAGAAAAAAACACTAAATATTATAGCTTTACTTTGAGCAAAACATTTAAACTCTTGTATGGCAAGTCAAAATATAGAGGCACTGAGCCAGTTTGTTAGTTTTTGTAAAATTTCTGTTTTTTAGTTCTAAAATAGTTTGTAAATAATTGTAAAAGTTGTAACAGTTTGGTGAAGTTATAAAAATCACATGATTTGCTGAACTTAATTTCTTTTGAGGACTTTGAATTCAGTGGTTATCTGTCACCAAAAAAATGTCTGACTAATAATAAAAATTAAGCATCCCTCCTCTATATGTAGGATTTTAAAAAGGTAGCTTTTAATCTTTTCAGGCATTTTATCTTGAACTATACTGTCCTCTACCGTAGCCTTCTCTCTTGAAATAGGGGCCTTTGCTTGGTAAGATTTCATTTTGCTGTTTTTGGATGGCTTTTTGAGGTATTGCAGAGGGAATCTGGTGCTCACCTTCTAAACTTGTTGATCAAATTGAAAGAACTCTCAAAATTGTAAGATAAGCCCTGTCAGACCAATTACATTTTCAAAATTCTGAGTACTTCAGGGATCTGTGGAAACTCAGATTTCTTCTTTCTTAAAAGAAGTCAGCGCCCTAGGAAGGAATTAACCTGCTTCTGCCTTATTGTTCCAGTCAGAATGAATATACTCAGAGGTTGATTAAATATTTTTTCTTCTGACCCCAGGAAACTATGTCCAAATCCTTAAGTAATTACATTCTTGATACAAACATTTCTCATTTTCTTATACTAGCTGAAAAGGCAGGATAGCTTTCAACCCCCTGTTTTTTCATTTGTGTGATAGTGACTTTAAATTGAGCTTGAAGCACTTTGGTCATTTAACTTAACCAGCTTAGTTTAGAAAGCATAACATTTCAAAGTGCTTATTTCTTAAAACTCTGAATTCTTTGATGGCGTGTGAGATTATTTAGAGCACAGAAATAAGCTTGTACTTAGGGAAAAAATGTTTTAATTTAATCTAAAACATTGATTTCAGATGATGAGCAGAAGTTAAAATGTGCACATTTATGGTCTTTCTGTAAGATAAACTAAGTATTTAAAGAGTTAAAAAAAAAAAGAATCATTGTGTAAGTAGCTATTAACCTTCAAAGAGTAATGTGAAAATGTAGAACCTTTGGACAGTTATGCACTGTCACAGTTAATAAAATTTTGTATGTACTTCATTTTTATATAGCTCCATCTACAGACACCCATTTGTTCATTTTTTTGTTTCTAGTGCCTGTCACCTAGTGAGGATTTATTTAATATTCATTGACTTAAAATTTTTTCAATTTTTTTTTATTGTTAAATCATAGCTGTGTACATTTGTGTAATCGAGGAGTACAATGTGCTGGTTTCATATACAATCTGAAATATTCTCATCAAACTGTTCAGTGTAGCCTTCATGGCATTTTCTTAGTTATTGTATGTAGACATTTGTATTCTGCATTTAGTAGGTTTCGCCTGTACTCACTCTAAGATGCACCGTAGGTGTGGCCCCACCCATTACCTTCCCTCTACCCTGACTTCCCCCCACCCTTCCGCACCCTTGGCCCTTTCTCCATAGTCTTGTGCTATAGTTGGGTTATAGTCTTCATGTGAAAGCTATAAATTAGCTTCATAGTAGGGCTGAGTACATTGGATACTTTTTATTCCATTCTTGAGATACTTTGCTAAGAAGAATTTGTTCCAGCTCCATCCATGTAAACATGAAAGAGGTAAAGTCTCCATCTTTCTTTAAGGCTGCATAATGTTCCATGGTATACATGTACCACAATTTGCTAGTCCATTCGTGGGTAGATGGGCACTTGGGCTTCTTCTATGACTTAGCAATTATGAATTGGGCTGCAATAAACATTCTGGTACAGATGTCTTTGTTATATTGTGACTTTTGGTCTTCTGGGTATAAACCTAGTAAAGGAATTATAGGATCGAATGGCAGGTCTATTTTTAGATCTCTAAGTATTCTCCAAACATCCTTCCAATAGGAACGTATTAGTGTGCATTTCCACCAGCAGTGTAGAAGTGTGCCCTTTTCTCCACATCCACGCCAACACCTCTGGTTTTGGGATTTTGTTATGTGGGCTACTCTTACTGGGGTTAGGTGATATCTCAAAGTAGTTTTGATTTGCATTTCTCTGATGATTAAGGATGATGAGCTTTTTTTCATGTGTCTGTAGATCATGTGTCTGTCTTCTTTAGAGAAGTTTCTCTTCAAGTCCTTTGCCCACCCTGAGATGTGATCACTTGTTCTTTTCTTGCTAATATATTTGAGTTCTCTGTGGATTCTGATTATTAGACCTTTATCGGAGGTATAACCTGCAAATATTTTCTCCCATTCTGAGGGCTGTCTGCTTGCTTTACTTACTGTGCTTTACTTACTATGTTCTTGGCTGTGCAGAAGTTTTTTAGTTTCATCAGATCCCAGTAGTCTATTTTTGATACTGCTTAAATTGCCTGGGGAGTCCTCCTCATAAAATATTCACCTAGGCCAATTCCTTCAAGAGTTTTCCCTGCACTTTCTTTCTTTTTTTTTTTTTTTTGTAGAGACAGAGTCTCACTCTACCGCCTTTGGTAGAGTGCCATGATGTCACAGGACTCACAGCAACCTCTAGCTCCTGGGCTTCCGCAATTCTCCTGTCTCCGAGCAGCTGGGACTACAGGCGCCCGCCACAACGCCCGGCTATTTTTTGGTTGGTTCATCCGGGGCTGGGTTTGAACCCACCACCCTCCACTTTCTTCAAGTATTTTTATAGTTTCATGTCTTAAGTTTAAATTGTTTATCCAGTGAGAGTCTATCTTAGTTAATAGTGAAAGGTGTAGGTCCAGTTTCAATCTTCTACCGGTTGCCAGCCAGTTCACCCAGCACCATTTGTTAAATAGGGAATCTTTTCCCCATTGAATGTTTTTAATTGGCTTGTCAAAGATCAAATAACAGTTAAGTAGCTGGATTCATCTCTTGGTTCTCTACCCAGACATCTACTTCTTTGTTTTTGTGCCAATACCATGCTGTTTTGATCACTATCGATTTATAGTACAGTCTCAGGTCTGATAGCATGATTCCTCCTGCTTTGTTTTTATTTCTGAGTAATATTTTGGCTATTCGAGGTTTTTTCCGGTTCCATATAAAACAAAGTATTATTTTTTCAAGATCTTTAAAATTATGATACTGGAGCTTTGACAGGAATTGCATTAAAATTATCTATTACTTTGGGCGGTATAGACATTATAACGATGTTGATTCTTCCCAGCCATGAGCATGGTATGTTTTCCATTTGTTAACATCTTCAGCTATTTCTTTTCTTAAAGTTTTATAGTTCTCTTTGTAGAGATCTTTCACATCCTTTGTTAGATAAACTCCCAAATAGTTCATCTTCTTTGGCACTACTGTGAAAAGAATAGAGTCCTTGACTGTTTTTTCGGCTTGGCTGTTGTTGGTGTACATAAAGGCTACAGATTTATGGGTGTTGATTTTGTAGCCTGAGACATTGCTGTATTCCTTGATCACTTGTAAAAGTTTTGTAGTAGAATCCCTAGTGTTTTCCAGATGTACTATCATGTCATCTGTGAAGAGTGAAAGTTTGATCTTTTCTGACCCTATATGGATACCCTTGATCGCCTTTTCTTCCCTAATTGCATTGGCTAAAACTTCCATTACAATGTTAAAGAGCAATGGAGACAATGGACAACCTTGCCTGATTCCTGATATAAATGGAAGTGATTTCAATTTAACTCCATTGAATACAATATTGGCTGTGGGTTTGCTGTAGATGGCCTCTATTAGTTTAAGAAATGTCCCTTGTATACCAATTTTCTTAAGTGTTCTGATCATGAAGGGATGCTGGATATTATCAAAAGCTTTTTCTGCATCAATTGAGAGAATCATATGGTCTTTATTTTCTAGTTTATTTATGTGCTGAGTTACATTTATAGATTTACATATATTGAACCAACCTTGAGAGCCTGGGATAAAACCCACTTGGTCATGGTATATAATTTTTTTGCTGTGTTGTTGGATTCTGTTTGTTAGGATCTTACTGATTATTTTTGCATCAATATTCATTAGTGATATTGGTCTATAATTTTCTTTTCTTTTTGGGTCTTTCCCTGGTTTAGGGATCAAGGTGATGTTTGCTTCGTAGAATGTGTTGGGTAGTATTCCTTCTTTTTCTCTATTTTGGAGGAGGTTTAGTAATATAGGTACTAGTTCTTCTTTAAAGGTTTGGTAGAATTCTGATGTAAAGCCATCTGGTCCTGGGCTTTTCTTTTTAGGGAGATTTTGTATAGTTGATGCTATTTCAGAACTTGATGTAGGCCTGTTCAACATTTCGACTTCGTTCTGGCTAAGTCTTGGTAGGTGGTGTACTTCCAAGTATTGGTCGATTTCTTTCAGATTTTCATATTTCTGAAAGTAAAGTTTCTTGTAATATTCGTTAAGGATTTTTTGAATTTCTGAGGGGTCTATTGTTATTTCATCTTTACCATTTCTGATTGATGAAATTAGAGATTTTACTCTTTTTTTTCTGGTTAGGTTGGCCAAAGGTTTATCTATTTTATTGACCTTTTCAAAAAACCAACTTTTGGATTTATTGATCTGTCGTATAGTTCTTTTGTTATCAATTTCATTTAATTCTGCTCTGATTTTGGTTATTTCTTTTCTTCTGTTGGGTTTGGGGTTGGAATATTCTTCCTTTTCCAGTTGTTTGAGATGTCCCATTAAGTTATTAACTTCACCTCTTTCCGTTTTCTTGAGTAAGGCTTGCAGTGCTATAAATTTCCCCTTTAGGACTGCCTTTGCAGTATCCAGAGGTTCTGATAATTCATGTCTTCATTGTTGTTTTGTTCCAATAATTTGGTGATTTCCTTATTAATCTCGTCTATAACCCATCTATTCTTTAGCATAAGGTTATTTAGCTTCCATGTTCTTGTATGGGTATGCAGATTCCTGTTGTTATTGAGTTCAACTTTTATTCCATGATGGTCTGAGAAAATGAAAGGATAATTTCTATTTTTTAAAATTTGCTGAGGTTAGATTTGTGGCCCAGGATGTGGTTGATTTTGGAGTATGTTCCGTGGGCTGATGAGAAGAATGTGTATTCAGTTTTATTGGGATGAGATGTTCTGTAGATGTCTCTTAAGTCCAGACGTTGAGTGGTTAAGTTTAAATCTAAGATTTCTTTGCTTAGCTCCTTTTGGAGGATCTATCAGCACTGCTAAAGGGGTATTAAAATCTCCAATTACTATTGAACTGGAGGAAATCAAGTTGCTCATGTCTGTTAGAGTTTCTCTTATAAATGGAGGTGCGTTCTGGTTGGGTGCATAAATATTAATAATTAAAATCTCATCATATTGAGTATTACCTTTAACAAATATGAAGTGTCCATCCTTACCTTCCTTATTTCGGTTGGTTTAAAGCCTATTGCTTCTGCGAATAGGATTGGAATGCCTGCTTTTTCTGCTTTTCATTTGCCTGGAATATAGATGACCATCCCTTCACCTTGAGTCTAAATTTGTCTTTTAATGTAAGATGTGATTCTTGTATTCAGCAGATATCTGGCTTGAGTTTTTGTATTCAGTCAGCCAACCTGTGCCTCTTTAGAGGACAGTTTAAACCATTCACATTAATTGAGAATATTGATAAACCTTTCGAGAGTCGGGTGGACATTTTTAATCCTTTTGCGACTGTGGAAGTTGGAATTTGATCAAAATTTTCTGGGTGGGTTTACTTTTATGGTGGAGGATTATGCTGGTCTTTATGGAGGATAGGTCTGAGAATATCCTGTAGAGCTGGTTTAGTTATGGCAGATTTCTTCAACATGTAAATGTCGTTAAAGTATTTAATTTCTCCATCATAAATGAAACTCAGTTTAGCTGTGTACAGGATCCTGGGTTGAAAATTATTTTATTTTAGGAGATTAAAAGTCGATGACCATCCTCTTCTAGCTTGAAAGGTTTCAGCAGAGAGATCTGCAGTTATTCTAATATTCTTCCCCGTATATGTGATGTTTTTTTTTTTCATCTGGCTGCTTTCAGAATTTTCTCCTTCATATTAACTTTAGAGAAATTGATTATGATGTGTCTGGGAGATGTCTTATTTGGGTTGAGTCATGCTGGAGTTCTGAAACTGTCTGCTATCTGAATTTCAGAGTCTCTTGGCATGTCTGGAAAGTTCTCATTCATAATCTCCTGGAGAAGAGACTCTGTGCCTTGTGGAGCCACTTCATCACTTTCTGGGATCCCTATAAGACGAATATTGGTTTTCTTCGAATTATCTCAGAGCTCTCTGAGAGAGTGATCTGTTTTTGCCCTCCATTTCTCTTCCTCTGTGATAGTTTGGGAGCGTTCAAAAGCTTTGTCGTTAATGTCAGAAATCCTTTCTCCTGCTTGCTCCATTCTGTTATGGAGGGATTGGTACTGTGTTTCAGATCTTTGAGGGCTGCAACTTCTTGTTTCAATGTGTCAACATCTTTGGTCATTTGGTCTTTGAATTCGTTGAATTCTTGAGACATTTTTTGGGTTACTGCTTGGAATTCTTATTCGATCTTATTTCCTATCCAGATTCTGAATTCGATTTTTGACATCTCAGCTATTTGTTTGTTCATAGGATCTTGTACTGTGTCTGCCCCATTGATCCTTGGGGGAGTTGATCTACTCTGATTATTCATATTGCCAGAGTATTTCCTTTGATTTCGTCTCATGATTGTTTTTCACCATTGCCTCTGGCCGTCCTCAGAGTTCGGGTGGTGTCTCTCTGAGATTAGACCTGGGGGATCACTCTGTTGTTGCTGGATCTTTGTAAGGAGTGACCCTGTATAGCTCTTCTGGGGCTGCCCCAGCCAGGGAGTTCTCGTTGTGGGAGCAGCTCCAGAGTGTGACCCCCTGGGATCCAGCAACAGGGCAGGGGGTGGTGCACACTGTTCTGGGGGTGCCTGGCGGCCCAGTGACTTTGGCACAGAGGGCCCATGGCTCCAGCTGTCTCTGGCCAGGAGAAGGGCTCCGCGCAGAGCAGGGAGGGCTCCTGAGGGCACGCGGTTACCAGAGTCCCTGGCCAGACGAGCGGGAGGTGTGGAGGCAGGGAGGGTACAGGAGGGAGGATGCGGGGTTGAGTGTCTCCCAGAGTTCCTGGTCAGGACGTTGGGAGGCCTGGAGGGCAGGGTAGCAGGTCTCTGCGCAGCTCTTACCTGGTCCGGGAGGGTGCCGGTCACGTGTCCCGGCACAGCTCTTCCAGAGGTCTGGGAGGGTGTCAGCGTCATTATTCAATCAGACACTGGGTACAGGTGGTTGTTAATGAATCTGCATGGAATCTGGTAATAAGGACAACTGGGTCTGTTTTAACCTAAAGACTTAGAGGTTGACACCTGATTACTCCATGCCCACCCACAGTACTTGGCTTGTGCTTGGTGGCCAGTTAGTATATCGTTTTACCTTAAATCAGAGAATGGTGTCATGCACGTTTTAGGTCTTAGTTTTTAACATAAGATGATTCATATTTTTTTTGTTAGACATTCTTGGGATTCTCTTTTATGTTTTGCCATCACAATAGTCAAAATACATCATTCCATTTTTATTCCATTTTATTCCATTTCCTTATGTTAGTAATATTTTTATATCAAATTTGGAATCCTAGAAGAGTTGAGAAAAAAAGCCAGAAATTTCTGCAAATGAAGAGTGGTGATGAGGGGGGAATTATAAAAGATCTATCAGACATTCATATATAATATAAAGCTTTAATAGTTAGAACTGTGTGGCACATGAATAGACAGATGAGTATAACAGAATAAATAGAAAGCTCAGGAAGAGATTTCAGTGTCTATAAGGATTTAGTAAGTTATCAATGAGGCATTTTAAATCAGTGGGGGAAATGAAAATTGTTCAAAAAGTAATGCTTAGGCCACTAAGTAAACATCTGCAAGAAAGTAGGTTGGATCCTTATCTTACACCTTGTAACAAAATAAGTTTCAGGTGGAACATAAATGTAAATATAAAATTATGGAAGCAGAAAAGTATTAGAAGAAAATACAAAAGTATGTTTTTATAACTTTTTTTAGTTATATGGAAAAACCCCGATCTATTTTAAAAAATGATAAATTTGATCTTCTATCAAATTTCCATATGGTGAAAGAGCATGACATACATAGTCAAAAGACAGATAAACTTGAAAGATACAACATCTTTTACAGATTAAGGGTTAATATATAAAGCACTCATTAATATAGGAAGAGTTCTTTCAGTTCATTAAGACCAGCAATCTAACAACAAAGTGTGCCAAGTTTATGAAAAAGAAAATACATATTCTCTTAAATGTACGGTAGATAAATAATACAAATTGAAACCACATCAAAATGCCACTTTTTAGATCGGCAAGTATTGAAAGTTATGATAGTGTACTGGCTTGGTAAGGATGTGAGTCCAAATCCTTGCCAAAATGTGTGTGTGGTTTTTTTTTTCTCAATCTTCTAAATTTAGGCATTCTAGCAGATAGGCAGTAGTAATTTGTTATGGTTTAAGTTTGCATTTGTTGTAACTGATGATACTGAATATCTTTTCACGTGCTTTTAAGTATTTATAAATCTTAAATGCTTAAGTCATTTGCCTTTCATAAAAAACTTGAATTGTGTTCTTATTGATTGTTAAGATTCTTTATGTGTTTTGGATTTAAGTCTGTTCTCTAATGTTTTGTCAATATTTTCTCCCAGTGTTCAGCTTGCCTATTTATTTTCTTAATTATTTTTTGAAGACTGTATAATTTTGATGAAGTACAATTCATTGGGTTTTTTTCTTTTATGATTATTACTTTTTGTTGATCAAAAAAATCTATATATACCCCAAGGTCAAGAAAATTTAGTCTTTTTTTTCTAAAGGTTTTATATCTTTAGCTTTTTTCTACTTCAGATTTTCAAAATGATCTATAACCAAGAAGGGCAAAAAAAAGATTGATAATTACTACTTTGGAGCATTAGTTTTTAAGATTTGTTAATAATGTGGATAGTACCCCATTATGCTATCCTTTTCCCCAGTAAAACACTTTCTGAATTCAATGGAGAGAAGGACATTGCTTTGGATAAGATACATACAGTGGAATAGCTGGCTTTATTACGCTTTCTAGGTAAATTATTAATTCATTTCTAAGTAATCCTATGTTGTGAATTTTATGTTAGAAAAATGTGTGCAGCACCTGGAGCTGCCCCCTGTGGCACCTTTTGCTGTCTTTGGGTCGTGAGGCATCAGCAACAGAGTGAACACACTAGGAAAGTTAGAGTTGGAAGCCTGAGTTCTGGTCTTCATCTAAGTGACTCCTGTTGGAATACAGGACCGAATTCTCCCTCTCTTCATTCCATCTAAATACCCAAATGTGATATCTGAGGTCCCGGCATCTGATCCCAGCCTGCCTCCCTTACCCGCAGCGTCCTGCTCTCTCCCGTTATTCAGAGTTCCCTTCTACTCCTCAGCCCGCTGGACTCTGTGTCTTTGTTCACACTCTTCCCTTTATCTAGATTGTTCTCAGTTCCTTTTCCTCCTACCCTTGACTTACCCAGATAAAACTGTTTCCTCCTGAGCCCTCTCCTGCCACTCAGGCAGGATCGATGTTTCCTCACATTTTGTTCATGTCCATCCTCCTCTTGGCTTACAGACTTCTGCTTGGAGTGCTGGTGGGTGTGCAGGTTACTGTGTACCTTGGGAGGCTCCCTGGAGTGACACACACAGCAGGCTATTGGAGGGCACCTTTCTGATGTAAAGCAACCTGGCGGGTGCTGAGCCTGTCCGCAGTATTTTTTGTAATAGATTTTGCAATAGACAGTGTTTTTAAACTCTATGGTATAACCCATTCACTGTTTGTGAAAGCAGTTCGTGTGGTTCAAGAGCATCATTAAAAAAAAAAAAAAAGCTTTGTTTCTGGGTTTCTATTCATATACATGTCTCCTAGGTTGTAATGTAGAATGTACTGTTTCTTACAGTGGGTTGTAGAAAAAAATTGAAAAACACTGTATTAAATTTTAACCTCTGTAATGAATTTTGAAATTTAAAGAAGAGACATTTGGAATTTTAATGCAGCTCAAAGAACATAAAACTGTGATATTTATGAAATTTTCGTAAAATGCTTTCACATAATGTGTGCCATCATCCCTGTTAATTATCTACCACAGGTACCTATAAGTGAATGATTTTTTTTTAACGTCTTTTGGAAGATTTAGCAGGTTATTACAGATGTTTCCCTGAAATTTCTGTTTTTTAAACTTTAGTGTACATTTATCAGTTTGGATTGCTTGTAATAGAAATATGTTGAAGATACTTTTTAATACATTAGAATGGAATGAATTTTGTCAACTGCGTCTGTGTGTTAACCACAGAATTTTAAATTTGTAATCAAGGACAATAAAATTCTACTTTGGAAAATAAATTCACTTTACAAAGTGCTAGAATATGTGAAAAGAAATATTAGTATTATTTTGTTATTAACTAGCATTTAAAAGACAGCTTGATGTTGAAACTGGTTATTCTTAGCAGTCTGCTCACAAGAATCATCTTTTCTTCTTTTTTTTTAAGAGAGAGTTAAAAAAAAAAAAAAAAACACAGAACCTCTAAATCTTGCAAATAACATAGGCATCCTAAATGGTGATGTGTTACTTTTCGAGAATCTTGAGTCAAATTTACATTCTTAAGATTGGAAAGCAATCACTAAGAGGTTTGCTTAGTATTTATATAAAGCTATTTCTGGTTGACTTTGTTTAAATTTGTGGAAGAGAAAGCTGCTTTCCTGGAGTTCTGGAACGCTGTTTCTCAGGAGCTTCTGTGCTAGTAATGCCTGTGTCTTTTTCCTTCACTTCTCTAGGGTCAATACAGACCTTCTGATTTGTTGTGTCCTGAAACATATGTCTGGGTACCCATTGAACAGTGCCTGCCTTCACTTGAAAACTCCAAATACTGCCGTTTCAACCAGGACCCAGAAGCAGGTATGTTTGGAGCAGAGCTCAGCAGAAATCGTTGCTTTACTTTTACAATCCATGTGTGTATAGCCGTTAACAGGGACCAGGAAGCTTTTCATATATTATAGTATGTACATGAGAGAGAGTGTGTGTGTGTAATACAGAGGAAGACATCACACAGGCATACATACATACTCACAGTTTGGCACAAAATTTAGAAACCCCCACGTACTGCAGTTGACCTGGCTTCTCCCATTAAAGCTAAAGGATGGTTCATGGAGGCAAAGAAGCTGTGATGAGTTTTGTGACAATACTTTGACTTTCTTTCTACATCTCTGATATGTCTCCTCTTCTGTTCACTTTTCCACCTCTCACTCAATATAACTCCAGCCATATTTTGTTGCCCATTATCTCCCTTTGGCTATTCCATGTGCTGATAGTATGGACAGACGTCAAAGTATAGCCATGGAGTCAGACTTCCTGGCTTCAGATTCTGGCTCCATGATCAGCTGGTGAACTCTGTGCCCTTAAGTAATTTAATGATCTCTCTGGCCTCAGATTCCCAACCTTTAAAATTAATATAATAGTCAGACCTACCTTACCGAGCTGTAATGAGGTTTAAAATAAGACCAACATGCTAAGAATAGCCCTTCTTTTTGTGTTGGTGGTTGTTAGCCAAACTGGAGTGCTGCATCCCATGTGTGCCACAGGCCGTTGTCTGCACTTACTGTTAATTGCTGTGATCCCTCTCTGCAAAAGTGTGCGATTCTGTTTATCTCCCTGTAGTGTAAGTACCACTGCATGATTTAAAATAGTCTTCCACGTAGTCATTCCAGTCCTCTTGGCATTTGAGTGTGGCCTTGTGCAACAGGCATGAACTTTGAGGCTCTCCTGATAGGATGGATTACGTTGAGGTGTCTTTCCTGCCCTCACCAAAATTCCTGATGTTCTGAATTATGCTTAATTGAGTTTTGAGGCCGCACAGACCCCACCGAAGAAGAGATGCCTAATCTTAAGAACATAAATATTTTTCTACTTACCACCTGTGGTCCAAGTCTTGGGAAAAAAAGAGGGAAAGAGGAATGGAAAGGCTGGAGGTGGGGGGAAGAGTAAATGGAAAGAGTCAAATCAAAGATACGGGGGCAAGAAAAGGAATGCAGTAATTTCTTCAGTTCTGAGATGTGCACTTTTTTTATTAAAAATACTGGGGAAAAAACTGGTTCATGCAATGCTATATTTTTTATCTCCTTGAAAAGTTGTTATAAAATCAAGAGTCTGACTCCTTCATACACATAATGATACCTTTGAATCTGATGAAGAGTGGCCGTAGGGACCCAGGTGACTCATGCCAGCCACCTGGGGTTAGCTCCAGGTTTCCCTAAGTATTTAAGTTTCATGGAATAACCAGGGCTTTATGGTTCCCACGCCTTAAATTATTAATCAGACTCTTACCATTTTATTCTAACTAAAGTTACACCTCATTGATCAAACTTGTGTTATTTGAAAACAGACATTTAATTTGTCAATCAATTTTGAAGTTAGGCTCAAAGCCAAAAACAATAGTCTTATAGAGAAAGGCATGCACTTACTCTCCTATCTCCCCGCAAAGAGAAAATCTCCTCTTGGCTTTTCTCAAGGTAAGATCAGATCAGTCTCTTACAGTAAAAACTGCTGAACAGCTTACTGGAATATTTCATACTCGCATATAAAAGTTTATCTTCGTAAGTTCCTTTCAAGAGAATAGTATTATGATCTTAAATTTATTTCTAACTCCCAAACTTAAACGACATTATTTCTTTTACCTTCCTTTTTTCCTTCTTGATCTTTTTAAACATTGCTTCTCTTCTTATATAATACTTGGTGGTTAGAGAGAGTTCTTCTAGTTTATGAAGTTGAGAAGGTGGCTGAATAATTTCCATGCCCTGAATGGACATTCAAGTAAATATTCATTCATGTTCATAGATTTTGAAGTTATGTCCCAAAATAAGTACTAATGAGTATTTCATGGCAAAGAAAATTTAAGTCTCAAAATGCCTATTTTTGTCAAGAACATACTGTATCTTGGTGAGTGATGAATATATTGCATGGTTCTTTTCCTGTAATCCAGTAAATTACATTTCTTTCCCTCTCCCAGTGTTACATTTCTAATGGTGATAGCTTTAGCTTTTAATATTCATTGTTCAGAATTCACTTACAAAACTCAGGAGTACCTTTGAAGAAAATGAAGATTCTTTTTCATGTGCTGAATCTTGGGAACTTTGAAGAGAATAGTACGGTTTTATCAGTATTGAATATCAGGGTCCAGACACTATTTGAAATCAGACTTACATCCTGTGGTTTTAGGAAATTAAAACATAGTTACATGCTGGAATGTATTGAGCCTGCTGTGAAACATGGTCATTTGAGGTTTAAATGGCAGTCCATGAGAAATGGCTCTCTTCTCTGGGGCCAGCTTTACTTTTATATGACCCAAACTCCGACTCAGAGAAAATACAGAACGTAATATGGGCAATATTCTGAGTCGGCATGGTGCTTTTTTCACTAAATCTTGTTTCTCCTCCCACCTGTTTAGTAAATTACTTTGTAAAAGGCACAGTCGAACACCATAGGCCTCAGTAAAACAAAATGTGGCTTCAAGGTGCACCAGTGGCCACACATTTCTCCCACGCTGAATTGCTGTAAGCCTTTGGACATCCTCCCTGTCCTTGACTGTCTGTCGGGGGGAGGGGGGGGTTCCCCTCCTCAAGGGAAATTTAGGTTCCTTGGTTATTTGCTCTAGGAAGAAGTCTGTGTAGCACTAAAAGCCTTTTGTGTTTACTGCTTTGTGATGCTGTGTGGAGAGACTGACAAACTGAAACAACTTGGAAAATTCTAAAGAAATCTTTTCTTCATAAACAGGTCTTCTGTTTTTCTTTTTTTTTTTTTGCAGTTTTTGGCCAGGGCTGGGTTTGAACCCGCCACCTCTGGCATATGGGGCTGGAGCCCTACCCCTTTGAGCCACAGGCGCCGCCCTATTTAAATTATTTTTAAAAAATATTTACTGGGGGGGGGGCGGCGCCTGTGGCTCAGTCGGTAAGGCGCCGGCCCCATATACTGAGGGTGGCGGGTTCAAACCCGGCCCTGGTGAAACTGCAACCCAAAAATAGCCGGACGTTGTGGTGGGTGCCTGTAGTCGCAGCTACCTGGGAGGCTGAGGCAAGAGAATCGCTTAAGCCCAGGAGTTGGAGGTTGCTGTGAGCTGTGTGACGCCACGGCACTCTACCGAGGGCCATAAAGTAAGACTCTGTCTCTACAAAAAAAAAAAAAAATATATATATATATATATATATATATTTACTGGGAAGCCTAGTAGAAAATTTGCCTAAAACTGGTATTAAGTAGAGTGATCCATAGGTACGTGATGCAGCAGTAATTTTTATTTAATATTTTTACACTCTCCTTGTGGTCTTTTTATTTCCTGTGCATATATATGTATTTTTAAAATCAAAACAAGAATCATGCTGCATACTTTTGTTGTTGCTCTTACTTAATACTTTGTATTATTACTTCCTTTTGGTAGGATGAAAACTACTTGATCATTAATTTGGTCACTCAGCCAGTAAATACTACTACTATGTGACAGACACTGTCTGATAGATATTTTATAAAAAAGCAGCATTGAAAGGGTAGCCCCTTTATTTTGTAGTTATGGAGTCATAATAAACTGTGATTTGATTTGACTCTTAATGCTGGACAAATGTTATATTATTTCTCATTAAAACTAAAAGCCTTGGTTCTAGATTAACAAGAAATAAAACTTTATTGCACATTTACTATTTCCCGAGCACCACTTTATATTTTTCTTTTCTCCTGTGTTCTGTGCTGCTGCTGCTTCTCCTTCTCCTCTTTCTCCTCCTCCTCCTTTTTTTTTATTCCTTTGGAATTACTTTTTTCCCTTTTTTAAAATTTAATTTCAGATTAACATATAGGTACAAAGGGTTAGGTTACCTTGTTTGTGTTTGTTAGGTAAAAGTCCGAGTTGTAACTGAGCCAGGAGGTGTGCTATACATTCCTCCACTGCACCTGTTAGGTGAGAGCTTACCAACCCCCCTTTTCTCCCTTTTCTCCTCCCACATCTCTGTCCCAACTTGAATTTAATTGTTTGTTTTTCTTGTATGGGCCTGTAGTAGTTCATCTACTAGTTTCATATGAGTATTTGAGTACCCTGGATGCTTGCTTTTCCATTCTTGTGATACTTTACTTAGGAGGATGTTTTCCAAATCCATTCAGTAAACATAAAAGATGTAAAGTCTCTATGTGTGTTTATGACTGAGTAGTATTCCACAGTATACATATAGTTAATTTATCCATTTTGTGCGTTGATGGGCACTTGGGTTGTTTCCACATCTTGTTGACTATGAATTGAGCTGTGAGAGACATTCTAGTACAAATGTGCTTATGGTAAAATGATTTTTTTTTTTCTTCTGGGTAGAATCCTAGTAGTGGGATTCTGGGATTAAATGGGAGGTCTACTTCTAGCTCTTTGAGGATTCTTCATACTCCTTTACAAAAGGGCTGTGTCAGTTTACAGTCCCACCAACAATGTGTAAGTGTTCCCTTCTCTCCACACCCAGGCCTATGCTAGTCTTTTTCCTCAACATAATTGAACATTTTGTGTTGACCCCTCAAATATTATTTGTTGCAAAAAATAACATGTAACATTTATCAGAGGATAAAAAGTAATTTAAATGCAAATATTGCTCTATAATTTTTATACTTTTTTTAGTATTTATTTCAAAGGGGCTAATTAGAATAATTTTAATGTATATTTCTAATTAGAGTAGTATATATATTTTGCCACAGATTAGCCTAGATTTCATTCTCTTCTATACATATATTGAATTGTTTGCAAAAATTTTCCTAATTTGTCACTAATGCAACTAAATCATACATGCTTAAACTTAATTTTGCTATAAAAACAAAAATACCCAACTTTGGCTTAGTGCTTTTTTCTGAGGAAAGAGTTTCTAAGACACTTTATCTCTTTCTAGGGGTTGCTGACAATCCAAACTAAGATAAAGGAACTTTTTCCTAGTTTGAGTCCCTGATGCTCTGAGGTTCCAAACTGTTATTTTATGTTTATGTTCTTCAAAGGGGCTCTCTTCTCTTTTACTCTGTCCTTATTCTTGTTGGCAAAGTCCTGGACATCCCCCACCCCCCCTTGTACTTCTGTAGTTTGTCTAGCATATAACCATAGTAAAAGCAAGTCTTACTCTGACCTAGACTATTTGTGGAATAAACTGGTTCAGAAGGCGCTCCATCCTGTATTCATTTGCTTCCAGCATGGCATCAGTTCCTGAAATGCTATATTTATGATCCCTCAAAAGAGTATAGCTCAGCCAAAATGCCATTTCAGTCACTGGGAAACAATACCTAATAAGAAAGCAAATTTCCTAGGATGAACATCCGAGGGCCTCTTAAAATTATGTTGCAGTAATAACTTATGACTGAGTGGACAATACCTCTCCTAATTATTTTAGATGAAGAATTCAGTTCTTCTTTTAATTCTTCTAAGAGTAAAATTATTTTCAGATTTACATTTGAGATTGACTACCACTTGAAATTGCAAAATGAATGATGTCGCTTGCTAGCTACTTAATAAATACATATTCTTTGTTGCCAATAAAGACGGTTTGGATGCAGCCACCGCGTGCCATAAAAGAAACCAGTATCAGAACTAGAAAATATCCTGGAAATTGAGCTGTTTTATTTAGTGAATCTGGAGATTGTGTTTTAATGTGGAAAATGTAGAAAATTACAGGCTTTCACTTTTTCAATTTGCTCTCTATCCCCTTCAAACTATCATTTTATTATTATTATTTTTTCCCACGTATCTCCCTCTCACAGATAACACTTTCTTATCCAAAATTCAGTGTAGTGCTAATACAGAGTCCTGGTTTAAAAATTAGAAACTCTATTTTCCTAATTTGCATGGTCTTTTAATGAGGATATTAAGGAACAAAATAAGTTTCCTATAATATTTGTGCCTATGAACAAAGTATGTATTATAATATTTTACTGTTAGCATTTTCTGTTGAGAAATGTGAAAACTTAAGGTAACTTGACAGCTGTCAGTCACTGGTCTGATTTTTTAAAGAGTATATTAAAGCATGTCTTACTGAGAAAGTTTAAAATATACTATTTTGTAAATTTTTACCACCCAGTCTTTTCTCACTAAGCCATGTCTGAGCAGTAAGCCAACAACTGAAAACTGCTGGAGCCAGAGGCAAACTGAAATATTGTTTAAAAGGTTTGAAAAGCAAACGTAAGATTTTCATTTAGCTAGTAAAGAAATATTTCTCTGATTCCTTTCGATCCCTTCTCTTTTCTAATGGAATGGATTTTTAAAAATTCAAAATAATCAATTCCTTTTACAGTAACTTAGTTTTTAAATTTAATAATGTAATAAATAATAAACATTTCAGTAAGCTCATTTCAGCAAGCTCAAAAATATGATGCTTTAGAACATATCTATAAATATTAGTTCTTCCTGTTGGTGTAGCATCATAGAGTGTTGCTTTGTTTGTTTGTAATAAAAAATCTGAGGGGATTTTTTATTACAGGATTTTTTATTATTTTTTATTTTAATTATTTTATAATTAAAATAAAGCCCGTATCTGGTGTTTTCATTGACTGAAGTATAATATTCTGTTGAATATAAGGTATCATCATTTTAAGTTTTTCATTTCAATGTACCACTAAGAAAAATGTTGCCAACTTGATTATGACTTTATCAGTTGTAAGATATGCTTGTGGGTTTCAGAGATAGTAAAATATATGAAAATGTGACTTTAAATATAAAAGAGCCATTGCCCAGTCTTTGTACTGTAACACCTGACAAAGTTATAGGCTGTTTAGGAGACTTGTTTTTTTTGTACATTAGGAAGCTTTATGATGTCTTAATTCTAAGCATTAAACATCTTACAGATGGAGTGTTCTATGTGTCAGGGTTTGAGGGCAATGATTTTTCAGATACTTTAAACACAAGATTATCATTACTGATTGATGATGATAATAGAGTTCTTATAATACTCTGATCTAGGTTCAGGTACTGATCTTTAAAAATTTTGAGAAAGCATGTAACTACTTTACAAAGATATTTTATTGTAGTGAATCAGCATTACTACCCAGAAAGTATTAAAATTCTATAAACATTAATGTTCTTTGTGCAGCCTGTTTACAAATAAATCTGAAATTTAAAAAATTGTCTAATGTTGGAAGGCACAATATATGTAGACAGTTTTAAAATTTTGCTTAGCCAATAAATAGAGATCTCTGACAATTCATGAATTATCAAACATTAAATAAATAAAGTGGCAAAAGATGGTATCCCAGGATATCATCAATCTATGTGTCAGCCTTAAAATAATCTGCATTTGATTGAACATCTTTCTACCTATGAATTCCTAGTAAATATTCTTGGCTTAGCTGTGACTTTATAGTAACAAAATATAAATTATTAGACTAACCAAGAAAAATTCTTAAAGGATACTTAGTACTGTCTTTTGGAACCTGCATCATTTGGTATTCAATGCAATGTCTGTGAGTTATGGGAAGAACAAACCAAAAGGCAGATACAACAATCCAAGTGTTTCTTAAATTATTCACACCCAAGTTTAACATGAGAGTGGAGTCTCTGCATTTTTTCTGCAAGGTATTTTTAAACTGTTTAGATTATCTTTTGTGGATGTTAAAACTCAGTTCCTTCGCAGGAAAATAAGCGGCTATAACATGATGGTCTGAGAAGGTCTGTTTATTTTATGAGAGTGTTCTTTCATCTGATGCTAGCAAAATGTTTTTAATATAAATATGGAAACTGGGATAAATTCCCCTTCTTACAAGAAATGTATTTTCCTAGCTGCCATTCTTTCGAAATAGACATGATTCAGGGGAGACTTGACTTGTGGGTGCTTCTGTGGATTATTCACTGATAATAAAATGAAAACTGTCTGAAAATAAGGACATGTTGACAGTAGAAAAAGAATTAAAGTTACCTATTTACTAACCCCTGTCAAAATGAGAAAAACAGAGAAAAGTACCGAGCACTTGTAATGCTGAAGAGACAGTCTTAGCTTGGTTTCTCTCTAGAAGCAGATTCTGTAGCATGGGTTTGCATTCAGCTAATTTATTTAGGAAATGGTCGCAAGGAACTGGAGTAGGGACTGTGGAAATTGGACCAGGGAAGAAGGGAAAGGCAATATAGAAGGATGTGTTACTTTGCGGTTGGCCACTTCAAGGACTGGAGCTTTGTCCTTTTGAGATGTGTGCATCTCAGAATAGGCCTGTCAGGGACCAGTGATAAAAGTACTTGTCTCTTGGCTTCCATTTTTTGCTATCTGCTGTTGTCTCGTTGGGTGTAAATGCCTTTGCACAAACATGGGGCAGACTCCTTCGTGCACATCCGGACTGCTGCGTTAAAAAGGTGGGCAGCTGGAAGGACAGTACTTGCCTGCCTGTGGACGAGGTAGAGGGTAAGGCTCAAGGGATGAGAGGCGATGCACAAGAGGGTCCAATAGAGAAAAAGTACAGACAGGGGTAGCATGTTGTCTGATGCCAGTTGTATGGAGGCTGATAGAGCAAGGATCAAAAACATGGGAAGGTATTAAACTCTAAAAAAGCTGGCTTAATTTGAAATGGGGTGAGGGGGAGCCATCCAGGAATTAGTAATATAAATTTGAAGAATGTGTCAGTGCATTTAGTTAACATATATTTATCCATGCAGGTGTATTATTCTTGCTGATGGTAGGTGCCAGCCCTCAGAGAACCTAGTGGAGGCGATAGACATTATCAGCACACTCGGTAAAGTGTGGTCAGTCATATGGGAGCTAGAAGAGGCATTGAGTCCACATAGGAGGGTTCTTGGGCCAGAGTTGAGGGGAGGTGTAGGTCAGGGAAAGCTTCTTGGATGAAGTGGTCTAGGATATAAACAGGAGAGGGAACACAAGTAAATGTTTCAGGCAGAAAAAAGACCATATTCAGAGTATAGCTGGAATTAATTGGGTGGGTGGGTGGGCATTGTAGGGGGAGATGCAGCTGGCTAATAAAGGGTTCTGTAAATTTAGATTTCTCTCCTGGAAGTGCTGGGTGGCCATGACAAGGTTCTAAACCCTGCAGCACATCAGCAGATTTGTCATTTCTACTCTGCATGTGGAGGTAGAGAGTCCAGGTAGGAGGGTTGTGCATGCAGCCATCTAAGCAGAAGATGGCTGTGGCCTGGCCTGGGGTGGTAACAATGGGTGATGGAAGGGGTGGATGCAACAGGTATTTAGAAGGTAGAACCTACAGAATTGGGTGGGTGCTTGTATATAATGAAGATAAGGGTGGGAGAGAGTTGTGTAGGTTCAGACACAAACTGACTTTATTTCTGAAATGACAAACATGGAGGAGCAGAGAAGAATGGTCCAGTTCAGTTCCTGGCATGTTTAGTTAAAGATGTTTTTGAGACATTTGATAGAGGCACCAAGGAGACAGCCTTATAGGTCTGAATATCTGAAGATGGATTTGGGGAGGAGCCACAGATTAAGGAGGCACAGTCCGCGGGTGGGAGCCTTAGTAGCCAGTGAGATGCCTACTGGAGTGAAGAGCAGAGAGCCCTGAGGCCACAGCCTGTGTTGACGAGGCAGAGGAAGATTTCTGTTCGAGGCCAGAGAGATGAGAGGAAGCCGAGAAAGCCTGGGATCAAGACAGCCACAGGAAGCATTTCAAGAAGCAGGAGGCACAGGCAGAGACAGATTTTGCTGAGAGGACCTGAGAAGGAAGAATCCTTTGACAATCTTGACACTTTAGTTTTGGTGAGAATGGAAATGTAGCTTAAAAATAGAGTGAAAGTTAAAAAGTGACCATATGAAGTTTGATTTTGAAGACACTGGCTAGAGAGGCTTTAAGTCTTACGGAGGAGGTGGGGAGCATTTTCAGAAGCTGGTAGGGGTCAGGGCAGGGAAAGAATAAAGATAAGGAAGAGAAATGAGAATCAATACATCAAGGTCTCTGAGAAAAGGGGCGAAGCGTAAGAAAGCTCAAGAGCATTGATGGGATGGGACATTTAGCCTTAGTTAACAAGACCCTTCCTCTCTTAAGAGAGGGTGAGGGAAAGCTAAGTGCAAGTGAAGATGAATGTGCTGGTGTGCCTGCCGTAAGCTGAGGACTTCGTCACCTGATACCTTTCCTTTTCCCATTGAAGTAGGTGCTGGTGAAGAGGGAAGTAGGAGGATAAGAGAGCAGATGTGTTGAGTAGCTGCTAAGAGAATGGATGGAGTTGATTTCCAGACCTTGTTGAGATTGTTGGTGATAAAGTCCATGCAGATGTGGTTCTGTTTTGGCAGCCTGGCCACTGTAGTTGTATTATTCAAGAGTTGGGAACTTGTCAGGCCATTGCAAAAGAAGGGCAAGAATTTAAGACTTAAGAATGGTTGACATATGGAATGGCTCTGAATTCAGTTAAAAAGGAACTGAAGAGAGGATAAGGATAACAAGATGCCATAGGAATGGATCAAAGGATCGGAGGCCTCTGAGAACTAAGGGGGTAGAATAACTGAACAAGCTGGAAAGGTGGGAAATGGTGTTCAGAGACTGTGTCTGATTTTGCTATTTTAGAGATACATGTTTAGGAGGCCAGCCCCCCACACAACCTGTGAGTGTCCTTAATGCTTGGAGAAGATGAGAGAATGAAAGAAATAAAAACAAGAGACAAAATAGGATTTAAAAAGAGTAGGCCCCGGGGACCATCGCTACCTACTACAAGGAATAGTGAAGGCCTTGATTCTGGGTTAACTCACTGTTTATTACCTACATTATCCTCAAATTAGCAAAGGAATGGTCATGAAGTAAGACAAAGACAGCACTACACCTCATCTTTTTTGAGGTACTTACAATTTCAGCTAAGCTACTTTTTAACTAACTTTTGTAACTACTTTACTCAACCCTAAGCTGTTTATAAACTAAGGAAGTGGGATACAATTAATGAAACAAGGAGCCTTACTTATAAGCAGGATGCCAGAGCAGATAGAAGGTTTGACCAAGCCCGCAGCTTGTACAGGAGGCAATCAAGTCTCCAGGTCCCGGGGCGGCAGATAGGCAACACCACACCCGTATTGGGAGTGGGGAGAAGCTTTTCCTCTTATCAACTCCTAGAGATTGTTTCTTTTTTACAGAGAGCCTGAAGCATGTCCTGCTCCCAGCACATCTTGCCATAGCTCATTTGCCCCTGGAGACCTTTGACAGACTCTCTGTGGGGGAAAGGTCACTGCATGTTCAACAGACTCTGGGGGCTTCGGATACACATTGTGGTCTCCCTACGTACATACTCTCTTCAATAGCCAGGTCTTCTATCTTTCCTTTATCCTTTCTCTCATAATTCACATCCCTTAACTACTAATTATCAACAAAAACATTTCATTAGAAATCCAATTTATGTAAGTACTTCAAAAGGGCGCCCTCCTCTGCCTCTACTTCCTCGACCTTGTCTTCCCACATTTCCACCCACGTATGTGGCCATAGGATTGGAAGCTAATGTAGAAGCAAGGTGAAGGTCATTGAAACAGAAGACAACATCTGCATTGTCAAGAGATTTTTACTTCTTAGTTGTCCTTTAGCTGGAAGAGTGATGTCCTAAATGCCGCTCATTTTTACTTACCAAATAGCATTAATGCTGCTCACCCTCAGTGAACATAAAGTACCTTATTTGTGTTAGTATATTGTAGAGAGTCAATAAAATACCATTTTTTAGGAAAAGATACTAATAACTTTATATTGGTGGTGATCGTTAGGGCATCTGTCATGGTGTTTTGCTATCAGTTTTAACTGCAACCTGCAGAAAGAATACATTTTATATCTCAACTTACTATGTATGTACAAGGAAAACAATGAAACCAAAATTTCACAAAATAGTATTTATCCTCGTTAAGTACAGTGCACTCTATTCTCTTTGTTATGCTATTAAAAAGAAAATGGCTGTCTTGACCCAGTAAATTGAATCCACAACCCACTAAAAGATCACAGCCTGCAGTTTGAAAGACACTGTTTTATCTCAACTTTTAAAAATATGCGTTAGGTGTTCACATTTGTAAGTAGACAGGTATTAACTATTAAAAGTGAGGATTTTGGTGCCAATGAGCATCTTTCATCTTAACAAGAAAGAGGATTCCAAGATGCCTTTAATTTTGGAAATTAGTATTCAGTTTGTTAAAATAACGTGTTTTTTCTTTAAAGGTTTGAATGCAAATTATAAATTTTATTTTTAATGTATAAGTCCTACAAATATTAGCAATTATTTTTAAAGGACTTCTGAATGACATTTGCTTTTACAAAATCCTAATTAAATTTCTTTAAACATTTTACGATTCTTTTATAAATTTAATGTATTCGGTTTCCCTCTTAATTATCTGAAAAGTATTCTTTAAAACCTAATAAATTACATTTATAGACATAATAAACCTAAATTTTTACTTAGCTTAAAATCACAAGTCAAAAATCAATTACTTAATTATCCATTTTCTGTTGGAGTCACATATTGTTTAGAAGATCTTTAGGAGCCCACAAACACATGCTGAAACTAATAAGTGAATTTTAGCAGGTTCACAGAACATTAAATTAATACACAAAAGTCAGTTGTATTTTTACATAACAGTGGCAAACAATTGTAAAATTGTTTTTTTAAATCTACTTACAGTAAAATAAAAGAACGTGCAATATTTAGAAATACATTTATCAAAAGGCATTCATATCCACTACTGCGAAACTACAAAGCATTGCTCAGAGAGCTAAACGATGGAAAGATTTAGAAGACTCAATATTGTTACGATGACAAATGAAGTTAGGAGAGTGACTTTTCTGGGCTTTCCTTGTTTTTTGCTAACAGGCGCCTGTTCTTAATTTTGGTGATAATAGTGCAGATGTGATACTAAAATATCAATTTTGTATGTGGTTTGCATTTTGTGTGTTTTATTCTTGTGTAGACATATAAATAAGCTTTGGGTAGGAAACGTCACTTGTAAATTGGGGAGGTAATAAATTGTTTCTTTTTTCTCCTCCTCTATACTAGATTTAGACTTAGGACTATAGAAAAGATTTTATATTCTTATAGAAGATCTACTGTCAATGTGAGTCAGTATTTTAATATTTTATATATTTTGCTGGGGTCTAATTAATGTAGTTTTATGGATCAAGTGGATCCAAGATTGTGTTCTCAACTGAATATTTAACTGAAAACTGTCCAAAATTAAAAAAAACTCTGTTCTGTGGGATCGCACGGTATCATTGTTTATCATCTGTTTTGCAAACTACATAATTATGTGCCTTATTTTAAAAATAACTCTTTGCTTTTGTCTTCTTTGCATTGTGACTAGCTTTGTCTGTCAGCTGCTTTTTCTCCAGACATGTCTGCCTTTTGAGAAAGGTGTGATCCTATAGGCTGGTACTTGGATAGACTCTGGACTGAAATACCTTGCTCATTTATTTTGTTACGTGTCAGAGATGCATTTGAGTGTGTTAGGAAAAGTTAAATAAATACATTTCAGGTTTTTGTTTTTTTTTTTGCTTTTCATTCCTTTTTAGGTCTCTTAATTGTAAGTTGCACAGATAATTTCTGTGATCGGGCAACAGCAGAGAAGTTAATTTAATGTAGGAATCAAACATTAATGTCAAGAACTTTGAGCTCTAATTTCACATTTAGATCCAAGTTAAGTTCCCTTAGTAAAGAAGGAGTTTTCTATCTCTGGCAGAGCATAAATTGTTAAGTATGACAGTTGCTTAAGAAAAAATGAAATGAAAATATTTTGTAGAGCTCGGTAATAATACTAGTGCTATCTTAATTTTCTCAATTGGCATTTTTCTCACCTGCCATTTTTACCAGCCTTATAAATCCAAAGAAATGATTGCTCTTATGGGAGCTTTGATCTTCATTTTATAGTAATGCCGTGTAATTTCTCAAACCTTCAAATTAAACCAAAGAAAACTTTTTCCAGGTTAATGACATGGCTTAATTTTCAGATGTTGGCCTGTGCAGACTTTGAAGTTAAAGTATTGGGAGGAAACGAGATCAGATATTGTGATATATTGACTAATGCAAAGCACTTTTGAACTAGTTTACAAATTTGCATAATCCCTGTTGTTTAAAATAATGCATTCGAAAAAGTTGTATGTAGTCCAGTGATTATAAATTGAACTGTATTTTTATGTCCCTTTTTAAAGAAAACATCCTGTTCAAAAATCCATTATTATGAATCCTTTGATAAAACAAAGGCTTTTGTAATACAGCTAGTCAACCCCCATGTTATATTGTCATTTTTAAAATTAGGGTTTTGGAGCCGGACACTGTAGCTTAAGCCTATAAACCCACCTACTTAGGAGGCTCAGGTGGGAGGACTGCTTGAGCTCAGGAGTTCAAGACAGTCTCTGGGTACCATAGCAAAAGACTGTCTTGAAAATGCCATTTTACCAGCCTTATAAATCCAAAGAAATGATTGCTCATATGGGAGCTTTGACCTATCTCAAAAAAAAAAAAAATCTATCTATCTATATATATATATAATTTTTAAATGTGTTTTCTTAAATACTCAAACGGCATTCAAGATGGCAAGAAAAACTAAAAAGGACTAGTGAGTTCATTTGCGTGTTTTGAATTTGCAGTAGTACTAGGGTTTGCTTTTGGAGCATAGTCCTGGATTTAATAAAACCACAAATTACAGCCCTTTCTTTAATAAGTATACACTTTTGAAAGTATTTTTGAAAACAAATAGTGCTTTAAAATTGTGATTTTTCTTAGTATGCATAGATGGAAAAGTGCTTTGTAGTACTGCTTTGTTTTTAGTCACAATACTTGTTTTTTAAAACACATTAAAACAATAGTTGAGATTTTTAAAAATATTTAACAGAAACACATTTGAATTAAAAGAACTGAACACTCCTGCTGTAGAATATGGGGCCTTTTGACTCTAGCTCTCTATTGCTTTTAGGTAATGGGTTCAAGACTTATGAAGAGATGTCTGGGGTGTAGGAGGCGTTCTTAAGGATGTGTTTTAACTGTGAAAGTTGAAATATACTGTAGAAATTCTCAGCTTTAGGGTCTGGTGAATAAATTACGAGGCTGAGCATTGTGAAGACAAGTCCTCGGTTTCTGTGTCAAAATCTGTCAGAACTGAAAGAAGACACAGGAGAGTCCCAGGATTGGCCTGGAATAAAACAATCTCTTTTAGTGCTGGTATTGACTGGTAGCTGGTTAGTTTGGTTATTTAATGAGGAGAAAAGGAGTTTTAATATGGTAGTGCCCCCCATACCTTTTCATTGTTAAAATTATTGTGTTTCAAAGTATACATGAAAAGTGCAGTGTAATGGAATGAAAATCAAGAGCATTAGGTCATGTGGGGAGATTTGAATCAGCAGGTAACAAATGGATTCCATTATGAGCAATTGTAAACTAGTGAAAGCACAGCAGAACCTCTGGAGTCTGCCTGGAACATTCCACTGGACTGGTAGCACAGAAAGGGGGGTGGGAAAGTACAATAAAGATGAAAGCAAACACCAAAACCTGAGTGGCTGTACAAGGTTTAAAGAAAACATTTTTTCCTCTGAACAAGAGAGTAATGTATCAGAAGAAATATGGCAAATCTTATTCTCTTTAGTACTTTTTTTTTTTTTTTTTTGGAGACATAGTCTCACTGTGTTGCCCCCTCAGTAGAGTGCCGTGACGTCATAGATCACAGCAACCTCAAACTCTTGGGCTCAAGAAGTTCTCTTGTCTCAGCCTCCCTAGTAGCTGAGACTACAGGCACCTGCCACAACACCTGGCTATTTTTTGTTTTAGCAGGCCCACGCTGGGTTCAAACACACCAGTCCCGGTGCATGTGGCCGATGCCCTGACCACTGAGCGACAGGTGCCGAGCCTTTAGTACTTTTTCTTCATCATTTTGGAGAGAAGATTTAGCAGGTAACAAATGGATTCCATTATGAGCAACTGTAAACTAATGAAAGCACAGCAGAAGCTCTGGAGTCTGCCTGGAACATTCTACTGGACTGGTAGCACAGAAAGGGGGAGGGGAAGCCTTATGGAAGTAGATTCCAACTATTCAAAAATAACAGAATCAAAACTCTTGATTATGCACATTGCATTTGGAACTAAAGAAGTAGTAGTGAAAGAATTTGTAGTTGATGCTTATCTCAAAAGTATCTGTAGGGCGATGCCTGTGGCTCAACGGAGTAGGGCGCCCGCCCCATATGCCGGAGGTGGTGGGTTCAAATCCAGCTCCGGCCAAAACTATTAAAAAAAAAAAAAGTATCTGTAAATTTTACTCTAGCATTGACTTTGGCTGTGATATACTATCAAGGTTTGGACCCCAGTTCTTCTTTTCATACAAGTCATTACTTGAACTCTACCAGTTACTAAAAGATCTTGAACGTAAATATGGAGCATGAAGTGTCTTTATTTCTGGAATTCTCGTCTCTTGTAGAGAAGCAAACAAACCAGCCCTGGGTGTGAGGGATGAGCCTTCATTCCAAATTCGCCTAGGGTTTGTGCTGGTACTATTTTCTTACACTGTCTTGTGGTTAATTAATGGCAGTTTTATAAATAATACCATTCTTGTTGCAAAAGTGGATCAGCAGAGCACAATTTAAAGCTATTGTGACCTGATTAATTTCAACATTTATAACACATTTAGAAATGAAGGAGTAATCCAAGAATGATTCAATTTTGAGAATTCAGACATTGAGTAATAAACATGTGCTACTAATGAACAAGAAAGTTGATAAAAGCAGAGTAGCTGGCGCTGAAGATGTTGCTTGTCTCAGAAGGACATGAGATTAAGATTGTCACCGTGAACCACAGACATTTATTGGATGCCTACTTGGCACTGCGTCATCTACATCTTTTTCTCCCTGACGTCTGGGGAATGTGATGTCTGGGTAGTGGGGGTACAAGAAGTATAAAATTTTGTTCCCACTCTCAAGAAGATTGCTCAGATTGCGAATGCTGTTCACGTATAAAATGTTAAAGAGCAACTAGCTTATAAATAACAGGTTTTGTGCTTTAAAAAGCACTACTTTTAAGAGACTGATAAAGGGGAAGAAACTAAGTTAACAGGAATGGCTTAGAGAAATAAAGTTGCTGAGATGGATGTAAACAAGAGTTACATCAAGTAACTATTTCTAGTCACAAATACAACCCCAGGCTTCTAAATAAAGACCAAAACACTTGTAGTATTAAATACTGAATTAAATGTGAGCTATACATACATTTAAGAAAGATTCATAAAAGCAAGTAAAATAATTATTTACTCAATTATTCCAGTTCACAATGGTGGGTGGCCAGACTCCATCCCTGCAGGTCAGGGCAGGAGGCCCAGAAACCAAACTGGACAGGACACATTCCATCATGGGAGGTGCTCACACACCACATACACCCACAGCAACTCACGCTGGGGCCATTTAGACACGGCAGGGACCAGAACGTGAACATCTTTGGGATGTGGAAGGAACCGAGGTCCTGGAGAAAACCCTCACGGACGTGGAGAGAATGTGCAGATTCCACAGAGTAAGTGGCCCTTCCCAGAAATCAGTTTTTCCTCATCCATGTTAGAACCAAATGATGTTTTTAGAGGACTTGCTATTGTATTATCAAGTCACTTGAGGCTCGGGAAGAAAATTTTGGTGGACTGGAGGATTTGGAAGTCAAATTAAGGGATGGTAATTGAATCCATGGATGTGAGTGAAATTTCCTAGGGAGAAAGTATAGAGCAATTAGACAGGAGACCTAGAGCACATGTGTTACTCCCAGCATTTCATAATCAGGCCAACGAAAAAGGCTTGCCCTGGAGGTGGGGGTGAGAGGGAAACCAGGGTAAACGGTGTCAGGAAAGCTGAAGGCAGAGTGGGCTTCAGGGAAAAGAAAGTGGTCTTTCTGAGTTTAAGCTCTGCTGAGAGAGAAAGACGGAAATGTATCCGTTGTATTCAAGACCAGAGACGCCCCTTTGTCCTCAGTGAACAGAGCACAGAGGGGCCGTGTATATGGGGCAATAGGTTATGGAGGGATTGTGTGGTCAGGTGGTAACTGGAGGGCAGTGAATGGGGGGGAGGGGGTCACAGCTTTGTGCCAGGTAGCAGTCTGAAGCTTTTGTAGAAGTTAGTGAAAAGGAACTAAGAGAGAAAAATAGATTATAGGAGATACTGTCATCTGCAGAGATTATGTGTAGATTGGGCTGAGTCCAGGAAGGAGAAGGAGAATGGACTTCTGGTTAGGACCTTTGGCAATGTCAAGAAAGGAGGGCTTGCAAGAATGGGGGGCAAGGAGGTTTTATCCTCTTCTGAGATCGGAGCACCCTAAATTCCCTAGCAAATTACGTTGGTACTGTAGACATACGTTCAGATCCAGACCACTCCAGTAAAGCCCATATCACGATAAAGTGAGTTGCAGGGATTTCTTGGTTTCTTAGTGCATGTAAAAGTAATGTTTACACTATAGTCTGTTTAGTGTGTAACAGCATTGTGTCTTTAAAAAGTACTTAATTAAAATCGTTCATTGCTCAAAAAGCTAATACTCATCTGAGCTTTCAGGGACTGACAATCTTTTTGCTGGTAAAGAGTCTTGCCTGTTTTAATGGCTGCTCACTGATCAGGTTGTAGGGCCTGAAGGTTGAGTGGCTTTGGCAATTTCTTAAGTAAGTGGAGGTTTTTTGCAGTTTTTGGCCGGGGCTGGGTTTGAACCTGCCACCTCCGGCATATGGGGCTGGTGCCCTACTCCTTTGAGCCACAGGCGCCGCCCCTTTGGCAATTTCTTAAAATAAGATAGCAATGAAATTTGCCTCATCAACTCTTCCCTTTCGCAAAAGATTTCTCTGTAATACAGTTTGATAACATTTTACCCACAGACTAATTTGAAAATTGGAGTCAGTCTTCTCACACCTTGCCAGTGCTTTATCAACTAAGTCTGTATAACATTCGAAACTCTTTGTTGTTATTTCAACAGTGTTCACAACTTCTTCACTAGGAGTAGATTGCATCTGCAGAAACCATTTTCTTTGCTCATCTGTAAGTATCAAGTCCTCATCTGTTCAAGTTTGATCTTGAGCTCACGGCAGTTCCCTCCCCTCTCATTCTAGTCCTCCTCCTATTACATCTGCAGTAGCTTCCTGCACTGAAGTCCAAACCCCTGAAACTCATCCAGGAGGGGTTTGATGTTTGTCCACCTTGTACTGTCAGTTGAAAGATGAGGTGGACTCTGCACCTAAGAAGAGACTCTCAAGAGAAAATAAAGCAACTGTAGCTGGAGATAGGGTTTGCTAATTGAGAGAGAAACATGCTAAACTGACCTTGGTGGACTGCCTGATGCCAGCCGCCTGGGATCCTCATGCCTGTGGGTCCTGCAGCAGTCCTGATTGGATAGGAGACTGGCCTTGCAAACATTCTTTCCTGTTTAGAAACTACAGACCTGGCTGGCATTCTTCTGTCTTTCTGTGAGATGCCATGCCATTCTCCTGCTCCTTTTCTCCCCCTCCCCACCTTCTCTTCTCTCACTCCCTGCTCTCTGCTGCCTGCTCACTCGCTCTCTCTCTCTCTCTCTCTCTCTCATATCTCTTCCCCCCACCCCCAGTCTCTTTCCTTTCTCTGTCTCGAATATAAAATAAACTTACACTTTTATATCCTAAAAAAAAAAGAAACTACAGACCCTATGCCAGTTCCAGCTGGCTTACAGAGATTGTGCCCTATATAGCTCACCTTTAGATGTAAAGAGCTGGATTTCACCTCATTTTAATGTTAAAACTCTGCCCTAAAGTGAACATGGGATGTATGTTACGCATGTTAGCTCTCTGTGTACGCACCGCTAGACTTCCCTCTCCATAAATATTCATAGACATTCCCCAAACCTGCTGAGCACATACTGAAGCCAGACCTGAAAGGCTTTAATGCAGCTTTTTCCTTCCTTCTGAGGAGTGTGTGCTTGTTCCCCTGGAGGCTGTGTTCTCCAATCTGCAGATTATTACTCTGAAAGTTAAGTTTTTCCTTTTTCTTTCTTTCCTCCATAGATTTCATGGTCATTTTGTTAAAATTTTTATATTTTAATCTCCTCCCATGAATCATAAATGTTCTTTTTGCAGTTTTTGGCCAGGGCTGGGTTTGAACCCACCACCTCCTGCATATGGGGCTGGCACCTTACTTCTTTGAGCCACAGGGCCACCTATAAATGTTCTTAATAGCACCTGCAATAGTGAATTTTTCCCAGAATACATTCAATTGGCTTTGCCAAGATTCATCAGAAGAATCACTATCTATGGCAGCCATACCCTAAGGCAGGATATTTCTTAAATAATAAAACTTAAAAGTCAAAATTACTCCTTGACCATGGTCTGCAGACTGTTTATTGTATTAGCAGGCATGAAAACAACATTAATCTTATGCATCTCCTTTAGAGCTCTTGGATAGCCAGGTGCGTTGTAGATAAGCAATAATATTTTGAAAGGAATATTTTTTTCTTGAGTAATAGATCTCAATATTAGACTTAAAATATTCAGAAAACCATGCTGTAAACATTTGTGCTATCACACACTTTCTTGTTTCATTTATAGAGCACACGCAGAGTAAATTTAGCCTCATTCTTAAGGGCCCCAGAATTTTCAGAATGGTAAATGAGCTTTGGCTGCAATAGCCCCTGACAACAGAACCTATGTTTTGACAATGTGGAGCCAAAAATTAACTTCTCTGTAGCTGTGAAAGACGTAGATGGCATCTTCTTCCAGTAGAAGGGTGTTCTGTCTCCATTGAAAATGTGTTGTTCCGTGCAGCCACCTTCGTCCGTGGCTTAGATCTCTGGGGTGACTTGCTGCATCTTCTACATCAGCAGGTGCTGCTTCGCCTTGCTCTTTCATTGTATAGAGCTGGCCTCCTTCCTCAAGCTTCATGGACCAGCCTCTGCTGCTCTCAACTTTTCATCTTGCAGCATCCTCCCTTCTCTCAGCCTTCATAGAATTGAAGAGAGTCAGGGCCTTGTTCTAGATTAGGTTTTTGGCTTACAGTCATGCTGTGGTTACTTTGTTCTGTCCACTGTCTCTATATCAACAGTAGGGCTATTTCACTTTCTTGTTCTTATGTTCACTAGAGTAGCACTTTTAATTTTCTTTGAAAAGTTTTCCTTTGCATTCACAGCTTCGCTAACTTGTTTAGTGCAAAAAAAGCTTAGCTTTTGGCCTGTCTCACCTCTTGACATGCCTTCCTCCCTAAGGTTAATCATTTCTAGCTTTTGATTTAATCAATAAATGTGTGTGTTCTGACTTCTTCACTCAGCCATTCCTCCCCTATCTCTCCCTTTGGTCAGGCCTCCTTATTCCCTAAGTTAAAACAGTATTGAAATTAGGACAGTTAATAACTCCACAATGGCCTCTGAGTATTCACATGAAAAAAATCGTGCACCTGTCACTTTTAAGTTCACCATCTTACACGGGTCCAGTTCATGGCGTCCCAAAACAATTAGAATAGTAACATCAAAGATCATAGATCACCATGACAGATGGAATAATAATGAAAAAGCTTGAAATATTGTGAAAATTACCAAAATGTGATACAGAGACACCAAACGAGGACACGCTATTGAAAGAAGGCTCCTATAGACTTGCTTGACACAGGGTTGCCATAGTCCGTGAAGTACAACAAAATACGGTGTGCTGTATGCTACCACTAAAGCCAGTCTCCATAGGAAAACTAGCACTGTTGTGAGGTGAATTTGTATTTGCTCCTAAAGTCATTGCTGTAATCTTTTTAAATTTGATTTTACACCCTGGGAAATTCTCAAAGACATTCTTACTTAAAGGTACTTTTTGAAGTTTCTGGCTTAATTACCTTGGGAAGAAGCAAAGCTCAACCCAAGGACACATTCCTTCTTTGGGATTAGTAGTGTGGCTACCTGGCAGTGGGAGTGGGACCCCTTGAGGGTTACCCGTCAGTTTATCATCACAGTAATAGCGTTTGTGCCCTGTCAGATATGGTGGAATTTAAAACTATTGATTTAAAACAAGAAAAAATGAATTTATCAGACCAACTGAACATAACAGATCCTAAACCAAACTGGTTCAATGTATTCGATAATTTTGAGAAATTATCAGCTACCCATGTATTTACTTATATTAAATATAATACCTTTTCCTTTGCTTTTTTCTCAGGACTGTACCCTAGTTAACATTTTTCTTTTTATCTTGATAGTTAAATTTCCAAATACTATGGAGCTGGTTAGGATCTATAATAATGTCAAAAGAAAAGAAAGAATATGAAAATACTTGATAGACTGGAGTGGTGGGAAGACGGCAGAACAGAATTTAACAGTGAAAACGGTATAGATGTAGTCCTTGGGTTCCAGAATACGCACAAATAGGAGGGAATTTGATGGGAGGTTGAAGAACATGGTTAAACATTAGTATTTATTAACTTTCTAATTTTGAAGTAATTCAAATTTATAGGACAATTTTGAGAATAATACAAAGAACCTGTACGTACCCTTCACCAGATTTCCTGTGGTTAGTATGTTACATTTGCCTTGTTATAGCCTCTCTTTCACTCTGTGTTTTTTATTCTGAACTATATGGGAATAAGTTGGAGATACATTGCACCATTACCCTTCAATTCTAGCATGTATTGTCTGAAAACAAGGACACTTTACTACATCACCACATACACCTGTCAAAACCAGCAGCATTGATCTATTGCTGCCTTTTAATTGACAGTCCCTATTTGGGTGTCACAGATTTCTCCTGTAATGTCCTTTGTAACACAGAAACACATGCACACACACAAGCTTACTTGCCTACTTTCCTCTTTCCTTTTAGACCCAGGATGCAAGTTATGATGACCTGTTGCATTTATTGTCATGTCTATTTAATATCCTTTTATCTGAAACAGTACCTTTCATTACTTTTACATTTTCGAAGACTACCGTCCAGTGACCTTATAAAATACTTCTTAATTTGTGTTTCTCCAGTGTTTCTTCATAATTAGATTCAGGCTATGTAGTTTTGGCAAGAACACCCTAGAAGTGTTGCTGTGTGCTTATCACATCGTGTCAGGGGCCTCGTGATGCCAATTCATCTGTCTGCTGGTGACTTAGGTTCTTATCACTTATCACTCTCCACGTAAAGTTGGTAAGATTTTTGTATATGTTAATAAGTAATTAACAAATATTTTATAGAACGATATCTTGAGACAATATAAATATCCTATTGTATTAAATTTATATCTTCTAGTTTTTACATCCATTGATGATTCTTGCTGGAATCATTTATTATCAAGATGGCTGCCAAATAATGATTTTTCTGATTTCATCATTATTTCACTTTTATTAGTTGGCGTTCTACTGTAAGGAAAAATAGCCCCCTGTTCATGTCTGTTTATATGTTTCTATCGGTGTGGACTCATGGAATCTTATTTTAGTCAGTGTATTATGATGCAGCTAACCCTCATTATTTATTTTAAATGCTCAGATTGTCTTAGAGTTGGCCAGTGGGAGCCTTTTTGAAGTGATGCTTGTATTTTTTTGACAAGTTCCCATCATTTTTTGAGCACTCCCTTATTTTCTGACACAAAATATTCCAGATTAATCTTGTATTTTCCCTGACTCAGCTTTGCAATTAGTCACATCACCAAGGAGCTCTGGTTCTTTTTCATGGCAAAGTAATATTTGGAAAGCAAGATGTGACTGGTAAGGATGCTCATCGCTGCCGGCATTTCGTTGCCTCCAGGCCTTCTCCATAGACACTTCTGGGAAATACTGAATGTTTACAGACACTCACACATTTATATCTGTTTTTATAACTATGCCTACTTCAGTGTATACAAAGCGTGAGTTTCCACCAGTCTCTCTAATTCTGATCCACCCTAGCAGTTTGTCCCTGTCTTCTACCTTACATACCCGTTCTTCCGTTCTCTGACAGAAAAATCTATCTCAATATACTTATTTATATGTTCAGTCCCTTGACTACACAGGCCAAGTCCTGCTGGCCTGAATTCACATACTGCCTCTTCCGCTACAGCCGTGCAAACTAACTTCCTTTTGTCTTTGAGAAATCCTGAAATGGCTTATTTTGCATGTTTTGATTTACATTTCTTTCATTATATTGTTCTGTCAATTTTTTCTTTTTTTATATTTCAAAAGTTCTGTCAATTTTTTTTTTAGTTTTTGACCAGGACCAGGTTTGAACACGCCACCTTCAGTATATGGGGCTGGCACTCTACTCCTTGAGCCACAGGTGCCACCCAATTTTTTTTTTTTGAGACAGGGTCTCAATATGTTGCCCTTGGTAGAATGCCATGGCACCACAGCTCACAGCAACCTCAAACTCTTGGGCTTAAGTGATTCTCTTGCCTCAGCCTCCCCAGTAGCTGCTGGGACTACAGGCTCCCACCACAACGCCTGGCTATTTTTGATGGGGGGAGTGGTGGAGGTTGTCGTTATCATTGTTGTTGTTTGGTGGGCCTGGGCTGGATTCGAACCTGCCAGCTTTGGTGTATGTGGCTGGCGCCCCAGCTGCTTGAGCCAAGCCTTCTTTTTTTTTTTAATTGTAGTTATCGTTGTTTAGCAGGCCCTGCTGGGCTCGAACTCACCAGCTCTGGTGTATGTGGCTGGCGCCGTAACCACTGAACTACGGGTGCCAAGCCAGTTCTGTCAATTTTTAAACATATCTTTTACTAGGGTAAAGATTAATGGTGAAATAGGAAGTATTTAAAATAATAGTATTCTGGGTACAGTGGCTTATGCCTGTAATTCTGGCACTTTGGAAAGAAAGCGAAGGTGGGAGGATCAAGACCATCCTGAGCAACAAACACAGTGAGAGTCTGTACAAAAAAATACAAAAATTAGCTGGGTGTGGGCGCATGTGCCGTTAGTCCCAGCCACTCCGGAGGCTTGCATTGAACCCAGGAGTTTGAGGTTATATTGACCTATATATTGACCTAAATGTTGAGAGAGACCATATCTCAACATTTAAAAAAGAAAACAAAGAACAGGTAGGAATCAAAACACAGAGTCAGAATTTGAGAGTCCTTCATTATTCATAAGAAGAGTATTTGTTAGCATTTTACTTAGATGGTATTTACATGTGTTACTGGCAGTTTCCTAGGGATAAATTTGGTGTTATTAGGGGGAGGGAGGATGGCACACAATTGACTGGATTTTGCGTTATCCTTCTTATCCTTTTACTTCCATCTAGTGACCTTTTATAGGACTTTGATACCAAATGACAATAATATCAAAATTAATCTGGAATTCTTTCTGGTTAGAATCATCTTGGTGAATTATGTTTTGTGTTTTGTTATGTGATTTTTGGGAGCCAAATCAACATTATGTCGTGAATTTGATAAAATTATGTGGTTTTTCTTTCCTTTAGGAAGTTATAGTTTAGCCTTGCCAATAAAGCAAGAAAATGAAATGAAAGGCAAGGCATCCACATTGGGAAGGAGGAAGTAAAATTTGCATAAAGAAAATCCTGAAGAATATAGAAATGTATAAAGTATAATAAATAAGTTCAGGAAAGTTGCTGGATAAAAGATCAGTACACAGAATTCAATTTTATTTTTATACATTTGCAATGAGCAATTTAAAAATCAAATTAAGTTAACAGTTGCATTTACAGTAGCATCAAAAAGAATAGAATTGTAGGGCAGCACCTGTGGCTCAAAGGAGTAGGGTGCCGACCCCATATGCCGTCCAGCCCTGGCCAAAAAAATAAAAATAAATAGAATTGTTAGGAATAAATTTAACAAAGCAGTATACACACTTACATTTTGAAAAATGAAAACATTATTAAATTCCAGAAAATATAAATAAGTGGAAAAACATCCCATGTTCACGAACCAGAAGACTTAATTTTGTTAAAATGGCAGTACTCTTCAAATCAGTATGTTAAAATCCTAGTTGGCTTCCTCATAGAAACTGACAGTTTATCACAAAATTCACATGGACATTAAAGGAACCCAGGATAGCCAGAATAGTCTTGCAAAAATTAAAAATAAAGTTAATACACTTTGTGGTTCTGACATATAGGTAGATATATAGAGCAATGGACTAAAATTTTGAGTCCAGAAATAAACCCTCATATTTATGGTCAGTTGATTTTTAAAAAGGGTGCCAAGATAATTCAGTGGGGGAAAGAATATTTTCAATAAATGGTTAATAGTTCTGGGTCAATGAAATATCCCATAAAAACACATTGGAGTAAATCTTTTTTTTTTTTTTTTTTTTTTTTTTGTGGTTTTTGGCCGGGGATAGGTTTGAGCCCACCACCTCTGGCATATGGGACCTGCGCCCTACTCCTTGAGCCACAGGCGCCGCCCACATTGGAGTAAATCTTAATGACCTTGGAGTAGGCAATGTTTTCTTAGATATGACACCAAAAGCACAAAAGAAAAAAATTAAACTGGACTTCATCAAAATCTAAAGCTTTGGTGCTTTCAAAGACACCATAAGAAAGTGAAAAGACAGTTTTGAGAATGAGAACGTGTACTGAAGTAAAGTATCTGATAAGGATCTAGTATCCAGAACATAAAAAGAACTCTCACAACTCAATAAAAAGACAATCAGCTTTCAAAATGGGCAAAAGATTTGAATAGAATTTCTCTGAAGAAGATATATGAATGGATAATAAGTACGTGAAAAGATGCTCAACATTATTAGACATCAAAGAAATGCAAAGCAAAACCACAGTAACATATCGCTTCACACCCACTGGGATGGCAGCAATCAAAAAGGCAGATAATAAGTCATGTTAATGAGGATATGGAGAAATTGGAACCTTTGTATACTGCCAATGGGAATGGAAAATGATGAAGCCACTGTGGAAACCAGTCTGGTAGGTCTTCAATAAGTTGAATGCCAGTAGGTAGGGGGCTTCTTTCTGGGATAACAAAAATACTCTTAAAAGTGAATTGATGTTTGTACAACTCTGAATACACAAAAATTCATTGATTTGTATAATTTAAATGTGTATGTGAATTATTCTCAAAGCTGTTATTAAATGACATTTTATAAGCCAAGTTTGGGTTTTTCTTAGTTTCATTTTATCAGAAAAAGCACCGTGACTGAAATGTCTAACAATAGTGTAGAATATGAAAATTCTATTCATTCAGTGTATAGAATATGAAAATATTTAATTATTTGAGATGGCTTCCTGAAGTTTTGAGCCAGTGGGCTTAATGAATAAGCTGATTGAGCTTACTTATTTCTAAGCTATTAGCCCTTTCTAAGCTATTTGCCTAGCCCTTTGTTATCCCATACTAAGAAGCTTCCTTTCAATCTCTTCTCACTTTTCCTGTCTTTTCCCCCATAATAATTAAAACATCTGTAATAATTGAAATATCTTATGTCACTTTAAAATATTCAAAATCATATTTGACTTTGAACTTCCAGAGTTTTATTGAATAGTTCTACTTCTATCATGCATTTGTTCAAAATTTCAAACTCGTTCAATATACGTAAATCTATAAATGTAATTCAGCACATAAACAAATTAAAAAACAAAGACCATACGATTCTCTCAGTTGATGCAGAAAAAGCTTTTGATAACATCCAACATCCCTTCATGATCAGAACACTTAAGAAAATTGGTATAGAAGGGACATTTCTTAAACTGATAGAGGCCATCTACAGCAAACCCACAGCCAATATCATATTGAATGGAGTTAAATTGGAATCATTTCCACTCAGATCTGGAACCAGACAAGGCTGCCCATTGTCTCCATTGCTCTTTAACATTGTAATGGAAGTTTTAGCCACTACAATTAGGGAAGAAAAGGCGATCAAGGGTATCCACATAGGGTCAGAAGAGATCAAACTTTCACTCTTCGCAGATGATATGATTGTATATCTGGAAAATACTAGGGACTCTACTACAAAACTCCTAGAAGTGATCAAGGAATACAGCAGCGTCTCAGGTTACAAAATCAACATTCATAAATCGGTAGCCTTTATATATACCAACAATAGTTAAGTTGAAAAAACAATTAAGGACTCTATCCCATTCACAGTAGTGCCAAAGAAGATGAAATACTTGGGAGTTTATCTAACAAAGGATGTGAAAGATCTATATAAAGAGAACTATGAAACTCTAAGAAAAGAGATAGCTGAGAATGTTAACAAATGGAAAAATATACCATGCTTATGGTTGGGAAGAATCAACATTGTTAAAATGTCCATACTACCCAAAGCAATATATAATTTCAACGCAATCCCCATTAAAGCTCCACTGTCATACTTTAAAGATCTTGAAAAAACAATACTTCGTTTTATATGGAATCAGAAAAAACCTCGAATAGCGAAGACATTACTCAAAAATAAAAACAAAGCAGGAGGAATCACACTACCAGACCTCAGACTATACTACAAATTGATAGTGATCAAAACAGCATGGTACTGGCACAAAAACAGAGAAGTAGACGTCTGGAACAGAATAGAGAACCAAGAGATGAATCCAGCTAATTACCGTTATTTAATCTTTGACAAGCCAATTAAAAACATTCAATGGGGAAAAGATTCCCTATTTAACAAATGGTGCTGGGTGAACTGGCTGACAACCTGTAGAAGACTGAAACTGGACCCACACCTCTCACCATTAACCAAGATAGACTCTCGGTGGATTAAAGATTTAAACCTAAGACATGAAACTATAAAAATACTAGAAGAGAGTGCAGGGAAAACCCTTGAAGAAATTGGGTTGGGCGAGTTTTTCATGAGAGGGACCCCCCGGGCAATTGAAGCTGCTTCAAAAATACACTATTGGGACTTGATCAAACTAAAAAGCTTCTGCACAGCCAAGAACACAGTAAGTAAAGCAAGCAAACAGCCCTCAGAATGGGAAAAGATATTTGCAGGTTATGTCTCCAACAAAGGTTTAATAACCAGAATCCACAGAGAACTCAAACGCATCAGCAAGAAAAGAACAAGGGATCCCATCTCAGGCTGGGCAAAGGACTTGAAGAGAAACTTCTCTGAAGAAGACAGGCGCACGGCCTTCAGACATATGAAAAAATGCTCATCATCTTTAATCATCAGAGAAATGCAAATCAAAACTACTTTGAGATATCATCTAACTCCAGTGAGACTAGCCTACATCACAAAATCCCAAGACCAGAGATGTTGGCATGGATGTGGAGAAAAGGGAACACTTCTGCACTGCTGGTGGGAATGCAAATTAATACATTCCTTTTGGAAAGAGATATGGAGAACACTTAGAGATCTAAAAGTAGATCTGCCATTCAATCCTGTAATCCCTCTACTGGGCATATACCCAGAAGACCAAAAATCACATCATAACAAAGATATTTGTATTAGAATATTTATTGCATCCCTATTCATAATTACTAAGTCATGGAAAAAGCCCAAGTGCCCATCGATCCACGAATGGATTAATAAATTGTGGTATATGTACACCATGGAATATTATGCAGCCTTAAAGAAAGATGGAGACTTTACCTCTTTCATGTTTACATGGATGGAGCTGGAACATACTCTTCTTAGTAAAGTGTCTCAAGAATGGAAGAAAAAGTACCCAATGTACTCACCCTTATTATGAAACTAATGTAGAACCTTCACATGAAGGCTATAGCCCAGTTATAGCCTAAGAATGGGGAGAATGGGGAGGGGGGCAGGTAGGTGAAGGGAGAGGGATTGGTGGGATTACACCTGCGGTGCATCTTGCAAGGGTATATGTGAATCCTAGTAAAAGTGGAATGTAAAGGTCTTAGCAAAATAACTAAGAAAATGCCACGAAAGCTATGTTAACTAGTGTGATGAAAATGTGTCAAACGGTCTATGAACCAAGTGTATGGTGCCCCATGATCATACTAATGTACACAGCTATGATTTAATAAAAAAAATTTTTTTCAAACTCCTGCATTATATTCATTTTGCCTAACAATAGTTAGCTGTGCCTTCCGTTTGTATAACGATCTTCAAGAGGAACTATAAAGTGTGTCACTTGTTTTCATATTTATGTAATAATGCTGTAGCAATAAATAATGAAGAAAATAGACTTTCATAATTTTTTGGAAAGCCAAGAAGTTATAAAGTCTCTTTAAGAATAACAAATGAGCTAAATCCCTTTTAGAAGTGGAAGTAAAGCTTTGATCTCTACATTCTTTCCCTTTGAAAGCACCTGTGATGTACAGTTCATCTCCTGTGAATAAAAAGTTGGAAAAAAATCAGTTGTTGTCCAACAGTTTCCTTGAAGATTAAAATATTGCAGAGTTGGCTCAGTGCCTGTGGCTCAGCGGCTAGGGCCCCAGCCACATTACACCAAGGCTGGCGGGTTCGAACCTAGCCTGGGCCTGCCAAACAATGACAACTACAACAACAAAATAGCCAGGCATTGTGGCGGGCGCCTGTAGTCCCAGCTACTTGGGAGGCTGAGGCAAGAGAATTGCTTAAGCCCAAGAGTTGGAGCTTGCTGTGAGCAGTGATGCCATGGCACTCTACCCAGGGCTACAGCTTGAGAGTTTGTCTCAAAAAAAAAAATTACAGACTTGACAGCATATTTGTGTAACTAGTGATCTCAGAAAAAGGTTTGCAGAATTGTCTTTGGTTTTTACTTTATGAAATTAAATTGTGATACATTAAAGACAGGAAAAGCAGAAGAAGTTCTTGTTGAAATGCATTTCTAAGACATCTCAGTGAGCTGATAGTTCTCCTTAGGTGAAATGGCAAATGGTCTTTAATCTCAAAATGGCTTATTTTTCTATTATCTTCAAGGTCCTCTCAAGAAAGGCCTGTTCTTTGTGGGTTTAGCTATACAGTTTGGTTTTTTGTTTGTTTTAATAATGACATTTATCAGGCAAGCAACACAAGAATTATAAAGGATTTTGTGATGATTTGGGAAGTACATTTTTCCTTTAGTAAATAAACCATGATTGATTTATTGCCAGTGGTTTGAATATCTGGTAGGATGCTTTTGCTTCAGTTTTAAATTGGTTTTAATATTAATCTTATAAAATGTACTAACAGAATCTGCCTTTATTGAGAATGTAATTAAGTGATCTTAAAACCATAGAAGGTTAAGCCCAGAAAACAGAAATTTGTTCTGTCTATAATGATAATCAGTGGTTTCTTAAGGTAATACATTATAAACACCGAAAGGATGTTTTGATTTTCTGCCTTCATTTAAGGTATAGCTAGAATGTGACTTAAAACACTGTATTTGAATATTTAAATACAGCTTATGAAATTGTTCAAACACTGGTAACTGGGATGGGGGTTTGCTTGGTGAGGTGAGGAGGAAAGATCCAGGAGCAAGGATTACTTACGAGGGGGCCGACATCACTTTTTACTCTTTCTGTGTATGTTGAGTTTTACAGTAAGCATTACTTTCATGATTCAAAGTGATATGAAACATGAAGGTGGCAACTGAGTCTTCATTAATTCATGGGTAACTAATTCCCAGATAATTTGTTGAGTTTAATTTCTTGAAATATTAAGTTTTTAAAAATGTATAGTTTATCTATCCTTTATCTTTCTATATCTTGTCAATCTGTGTTCCTTTTATCTAAAGTGCTGGCAGTTTTAGATTGATATCTTTGGGTTTTGGGGGTAGGCAAAATTCTGTATTTGAGTTGCAACTGAAGTTTCTTTTTTTTTTTTTTAATTTTTTTATTAAATCATAACTGTATACAATGATATGATTATGGGGGCATCATACACTCACTTCATAAACCATTTGACACATTTTTATCACAGTGGTTAACATAGCCTTTCCGGCGTTATCTCAGTTACTGTGCCAAAACATTTACATTCTACATTTACCAAGTTTCGCAAATACCCCTGTAATATGCACCACAGGTGTGATCCCACCGATTCCCCTCCCTCTACCCACCCCCCCCTTTCCCACTTCCCCCTATTGTTAAGTTGTAGCTGGGTTATAGCTTTCATGTGAGAGTCCCAAATTAGTTTCATAGTAGGGCTGTGTACATTGGGTATTTTTTCTTCCATTCTTGGGATACTTTACTAAGAAGAATATGTTCCAGCTCCATCCATGTAAACATGAAAGAGGTAAAGTCTCCATCTTTCTTTAAGGCTGCATAGTATTCCATGGTATACATATACCACAATTTATTAATCCATTCGTGGATCGATGGGCACTTGGGCTTTTTCCATGACTTAGCTATTATGAATTGGGCTGCAATAAACATTCTGGTACAAATATCTTTGTTATGTTGTGATTTTTGGTCTTCTGGGTATATGCCCAGCAGAGGAATTACAGGATTGAATGGCAGATCTATTTTTAGATCTCTGAGTGTTCTCCATATATCTTTCGAAAAGGCATGTATTAATTTGCATTCCCACCAGCAGTGCAGAAGTGTTCCCTTTTCTCCGCATCCACGCCAACATCTCTGGTCTTGAGATTTTGTGATATAGGCTAGTCTCATTGGAGTTAGATGATATCTCAAAGTAGTTTTGATTTGCATTTCTCTGATGATTAAAGATGATGAGCATTTTTTCATATGTCTGAAGGCCGCGCGCCTGTCTTCTTCAGAGAAGTTTCTCTTCAAATCCCTTGCCCAGCCTGCGATGGGATCCCTTGTTTTTTTCTTGCTGATGCGTTTGAGTTCTCTGTGGATTCTGGTTATTAAACCTTTGTCAGAGTTATACCCTGCAAATATCTTCTCCCATTCTGAGGGCTGTTTGCTTGCTCTGCTTACTGTGTTCTTAGCTGTGCAGAAGCTTTTTAGTTTGATCAAGTCCCAGTAGTGTATTTTTGAAGCTGCTTCAATTGCCCGGGGGGTTCTCCTCATGAAATACTCACCCAGACCAATTTCTTCAAGGGTTTTCCCTGCATTCTCCTCTAGTATTTTTATAGTTTCATGTCTTAAGTTTAAATCTTTAATCCAATGAGAGTCTATCTTGGTTAATGGTGAGAGGTGTGGGTCCAGTTTCAGTCTTCTACAGGTTGTCAGCCAGTTCACCCAGCACCATTTGTTAAATAGGGAATCTTTTCCCCACTGAATGTTTTTAATTGGCTTGTCAAAGATTAAATAACGGTAATTAGCTGGATTCATCTCTTGGTTCTCTATTCTATTCCAGATATCTACTTCTCTGTTTTCAGCTATTTCTTTTCTTAGAGTTTCATAGTTCTCTTTATAGAGATCTTTCACGTCTTTTGTTAGGTAAATTCCCAAATATTTCATCTTCTTTGGTACTACTGTGAATGGGATAGAGTCCTTAACTGCTTTTTCAATTTGACTGTTGTTGGTGTATATAAAGGCTACCGATTTATGAATGTTGATTTTGTAACCTGAGACGCTGCTGTATTCCTTGATCACTTCTAGGAGTTTTGTAGTAGAGTCCTTAGTGTTTTCCAGATACACAATCATATCATCTGCGAAGAGCGAGAGTTTGATCTCTTCTGACCCTATATGGATACCCTTGATCGCCTTTTCTTCCCTAATTGCGGTGGCTAAAACTTCCATTACAATGTTGAAAAGCAATGGAGACAATGGGCAGCCTTGTCTGGTTCCTGATCTGAGTGGAAATGATTCCAATTTAACTCCATTCAATATGATATTGGCTGTGGGTTTGCTGTAGATAGCCTCTATCAGTTTAAGAAAAGTCCCTTCTAGACCAATTTTCTTGAGTGTTCTGATCATGAAGGGATGCTGGATATTATCAAAAGCTTTTTCTGCATCAATTGAGAGAATCATATGGTCTTTGTTTTTTAATTTGTTTATGTGCTGAATTACATTTATAGATTTACGTATATTGAACCAGCCTTGAGATCCTGGGATAAAACCAACTTGGTATGATGTATAATTTGTTTGATGTGTTGCTGGATTCTGTTTGTTAGGATCTTGTTGAATATTTTTGCATCTATATTCATTAGTGATATTGGTCTATAATTTTCTTTTCTTGTTGGGTCTTTTCCTGGTTTGGGGATCAGGGTGATATTTGCTTCATAGAACGTGTTGGGTAGTCTTCCTTCTTTTTCTACATTTTGGAACAGGTTGAGTAATATAGGTCCTCTTTAAAGGTTTGGTAGAATTCTGACGTGAAACCATCTGGTCCCGGGCTTTTCTTTTTAGGGAGGTTTTGTATAGTTGATGCTATTTCTGAACTTGATATGGGTCTGTTCAACATTTCCACTTGATTCTGGTTAAGTCTTGGAAGGTGGCGTGCTTCCAAGTATCGGTCTATTTCCTTCAGATTTTCATATTTCTGAGAATAAAGTTTCTTGTAATATTCATTAAGGATTTTTTGGATTTCTGATGAGTCTGTGGTTATTTCGTCTTTGTTGTTTCTGATTGATGATATTAGAGATTTTACTCTTTTTTTCCTGATTAGGTTGGCCAGAGGTTTATCTATTTTATTGACCTTTTCAAAAAACCAGCTTTTTGATTTATTGATCTGTTGTATTATTCTTTTGTTTTCAATTTCATTTAATTCTGCTCTAATTTTGGTTATTTCTTTTCTTCTACTGGGTTTGGGGTTGGAATGTTCTTCCTTTTCCAGTTGCGTGAGATGTCCCATTAAGTTGTTAACTTCCTCTCTTTCCGTTCTCTTGAGGAAGGCTTGCAGTGCTATAAATTTCCCTCTTAGAACTGCCTTTGCAGTGTCCCAGAGGTTCTGATAGCTTGTGTCTTCATTGTCATTTTGTTCCAAAAAATTGGTGATTTCTTTCTTAATCTCATCTCTGACCCAGCTATCATTCAGCATAAGGTTATTTAACTTCCATGTTTTTGTATGGGTATGCAGATTCCTGTTGTTACTCAATTCAAGTTTTATTCCATGATGGTCCGAGAAGATGCATGGAATAATTTCTATTCCTTTAAATTTACTGAGGTTAGACTTGTGACCTAAAATGTGATCAATTTTGGAGTAAGTTCCGTGGGCTGATGAGAAGTATGTGTATTCAGTTTTGGGATGAAATGTTCTGTAGATGTCTGCTAAATCTAAATATTGGATGGTTAGGTTTAAATCTAAGATTTCTTTGCTCAGCTTCTTGCTGGAGGATCGATCCAACACTGCCAAGGGAGTGTTGAAATCTCCAACGATTATGGAGCTGGAGGAAATCAAGTTACTCATGTCTGTTAGAGTTTCTCTTATAAATTGAGGTGCATTCTGGTTGGGTGCATAGATATTAATAATTGAGAGCTCGTCATATTGAGTATTACCCTTAACAAATATGAAGTGACCGTTCTTGTCCTTCCTTACTTTTGATGGTTTAAAGCCTACTGTATCTGCAAATAAAATTGCAACACCTGCTTTTTTCTGATTACCATTTGCCTGAAATATGGATGACCATCCTTTCACCCTGAGTCTGTATTTGTCTTTTAAGTTGAGATGTGACTCTTGTATGCAACAAATATCTGGCTTGAGTTTTTGTATCCAGTCAGCTAACCTATGCCTCTTTAGAGGACAGTTTAAGCCATTCACATTGATGGAGAGTATTGATAAGTCTGGTGAAATTTTGGGTATCGAGTTTTTCAAAGGTCCAGTGGACATTTTTAATCCTTTCGCCAGTGTGGAAGTTGGAGTTTGATCTGAAGTTTCTGAGTGAGTTTACTTTTGTGGTATAGGATTGGGTTGGTCATTGTGGAGGATAGGTCTGAGAACATCCTGAAGAGCTGGTTTACTTATGGCAAATTTTTTCAACATATGAATGTCATTGAAGTATTTAATTTCTCCATCATAGATGAAACTCAGTTTAGCTGGATACAAGATCCTGGGTTGAAAGTTTTTTTGCTTTAGGAGATTAAAAGTTGATGACCAGCCTCTTCTTGCTTGAAAAGTTTCAGCAGAGAGATCTGCAGTTATTCTAATATTCTTACCTTTGTACGTTATAGTTTTCTTTCGCCGGACTGCTTTGAGTATCTTCTCCTTCATGTTAACTTTAGTGAAGCTAATTATGATATGTCTGGGAGATGGCTTATTGGGGTTGAATCGTGCTGGGGTTCTGAAGCTGTCTGCTATCTGAATTTCAGATTCTCTAGGCATGTCTGGAAAATTTTCTTCCATAATTTCATGTAGAAGGGCCTCTGTGTCCTTGGCAGCTACTTCATCATTCTCCGAAATTCCTATAACCCTTACGTTGTTTTTTTTTTTGAATTATCTGAGAGCTCTCTGAGTGAGTGATCCGTTTTTGCTCTCCATTTCTCTTCCTCTTTGAGAGATTGGGAGCGTTCGAAGACTTTATCTTCAATGTCAGAAATCCTTTCTTCTGCTTGCTCCATTCTGTTACTGAGGGATTCTACTGTATTTTTCATATCTTTGAGGGCTGTAAGTTCTTGTTTCAGTGTGTCTAAGTCTTTGGTGGTTTTGTCTTTAAATTCGTTAAATTCTTGAGACAATTTTTGAATTTCTCCTCGAATTCCTAATTCCATTTTATTAATCTTGTCTGCAAACCAAATTCTGAATTCGACTTCTGACATCTCAGCCAGTTGTTTATGAATGGGATCTTCAATCACATCTGCCGTATCTTTTCTTGGGGGAGTTGATCTATTCTGGTTATTCATGTTACCAGAGTTTTTCCGCTGATTCCGCCCCATGGTTTACTCCCTTTGGTTTTTCCCCTGGGGTTTTATCGAGGGCCCGTACAGTGTTGTGGCCTGAGAAACTGGGGCCCTGTCTGGTGTGGTGGAGCAAAGTGGTTCTGTCTTGTTTTCAGCTGGTTTCTGTTCGATCCTATTGCAACTTCTACTCTGGCTTGAAGTCTCAGCTGTGTGGAAAAATCAGCAATTAAGTCACCCCGCCTGCCCACCTCTGGCCCCAGTTGGAAAAGGAGAATCAAACCTTCCTACAATCGCACACCCAGGGCACCGCCTGAAAAGTCCTCAGTCTATTAGCCCAGTTCAAAAGGTCCGAATCAGCTGTCTCAATCGGCACTTGTCTCAGGTGGAAGGGTTCAAGAGGTCTCTGGGAACTGGATCACAGGGGCCTGGTGACTCCTCTGACACAGCTCACCCCAGTGCAGCGTGGAGTCAGGAGGAGCCACCCAGCAAACAGAGCAGTCTGGGAAGGTTGACGTCTCCTTCCCCACTTTGCCCCTCCGTCGGACCCAGTCACTGGTATCTCTGCAGATGGCTAACCCAGTTGCCTGCAGTGAACAGACACTCCAGGGGTTTGCACCTGCCTGAATCGCAAGGAAGTCTGCCAGGCCCCCGCAGACTGCCGCTATCTAGCAGGAGGAGATGGGGCCTGACATCTTTGAGTGTTTGATGCAGGTGATGGGAAGGAGGTGTTCACTCAGGCTTAGCCCCGTCCCTGATGCATGCTGCTAACAGAACAGAACAGAACAGACAACTTTGTGAGGTTCTGTCTCTGTTCCTGTCGTCGCCTACAGGAGACGGGCTGTTTTGAGTTCAAACGTCTTTGCTGCTGGGGAATTGCGTCTGAACACCTCTCTGGGTCAGCCCCGCCCTGGAGGCTTCCGGGTTTGTGAGCCGTGTCACTGGTGGCCTCCTCTGGTTGCCCAGGGAGACAGGGGGTGTGGCCTCAGAATATCCAGAAGTGAGCGTTCTGCCGTTAAAGAAAAAACGGCTGTTGATCTACCTCCAGGGCACTGCTGCTCTGGTGTGGGCACTCAGGCGACCCTTTTTTCCTCTGTCCCACGCCCAGAGTCAGCACTGAGCGGCCGCAGTTTGTGCTGGGTCCACACCCCTTAAGAGATCCCCCAAGAATCAGAACTCTTGGGGGTGGGCCCCCAGACCCCGATTGGGAGTGGGGCGAGGGGAAGCTAGAGTTTCATTCAGTTTCACGCAATACTACGGTCCGGGGAGGGCTCCTGCACTGCACCGCAGGGAAGTGCCGCCAAGGCTTGATTTCCCCTCAGCAGAGTGCCCTCTCCTCGCTCACGTGTCCCAGAGTCAGCGCTGACCTGACGCAGCTCAGGCACTGTGCACTCCCCTCGAGAAATCACCCAAGGATCCGAAGTCCTGGGGGACAGGCCTCCAGACCTCAGGGGGCGGGAGGGGAGCGCCGGGGATTCAGGGTTGCCGGCAAAGGATTCCCAAAGTTTTATTCAGCCCTATGTCCGGCAGGAGAACGCCACGGCACCCCAGTAGGGGAGGTAGGTCCAGTTTTTAGAAGGTCTCTCCCGTGGAGTGTAGTGGGAGGGCCTTTAATTTCTGCCCGCTTGTTCAATTGTGGGGCTCATGAGCCGGTCTCATGGGGGAGGGGGACTCCCGTCCGCTTGGTGGTGGATTTTGTACCTTTTGTTTGCGTCCTTGTGATCACAACTTGCCTCAGCGGTGTTGATGTGCGTTCTTCAGCCTTCTCTCTTGGTGAGGCTCAAGTCCACCAGGATACTTACTAAATTCCTGTCCCTTAACTCTCCTTCTGGACGGGAGCCTTTGTTGAAAGCTGGCTTCAGTCCGCCATCTTGTCTCCCCTCCTGAAGTTTCTTTAGATGAGAAAAGACAGGTTTTAGTACTACATTTTAAAGAGAAACTAAATTTTTTTAAAAATTTTTGATTTGCTTAAATGTTAATGTCTTAATATGCCTTTTGGATTGAATAAATTATTTCTAAAAGAATGTGCAAATTAAGTTTGAATTCATGTGACCACAGAATTAGATGTAATCTTACCTGAGCACTGAGGACTTGGTGAAATGTTAGAACGCAGTGTTGCTGGACATTATGAGCCTTCCCCAGGGGACCAGTTGGGTTTGAAGGAAGGTGTCAGCAGACACTTGACAGATGCTGGTGGCAGCACATATTATCTAAATGTTTCAGTGCCTTGAATGGGAGCAATTGAGAAGTTTGTATTTCAGTAAATTAATTTTTTTTTTTTTTTGTAGAGACAGAGTCTCACTGTACCACCCTCGGGTAGAGTGCCGTGGCGTCACACGGCTCACAGCAACCTCTAACTCTTGGGCTTACGTGATTCTCTTGCCTCAGCCTCCCGAGCAGCTGGGACTACAGGCGCCCGCCACAACGCCCGGCTATTTTTTTTTGTTGTTGCAGTTTGGCCGGGGCTGGGCTTGAACCCGCCACCCTCGGCATATGGGGCCGGTGCCCTACTCACTGAGCCACAGGCGCCGCCCAGGAAATTAATTTTTAAAACTTCTATTAAGTCCCAGCATAATCTGGTGAGTTGGCAATAGAATCAGTATCAAACACCAAGAACAGCAATCCCACAGCTTCTGATGGATTTGAACACTAAGACTAAGTGTTAGTGTTCAAACTAAATATTTGGATTTACAAATGACTTGGATGTAGTAACATTAAAGAGAATGAAGAGAGGATTTTAGAATTCATTAGTGCTTTTTGTAGTTATGTGTGATGTTAAAAAGTGAATAGCTTGTTGATAACTGCTTTTTGAGATACTTAAGTATGTATTTGACTACTTTGATCTAGAACCTCTTGGTCTAGATCTCAAGTATTTGGAGTAAAAATAATTATTAAACTTGATTAATCTTTGTGCCTTGACGCTCACTTAAAATGCTGTAAATTAGCTTAGGAGACTTAGATATGTATGTTAATAGATCAGTGGTATCACAAGCCAATGTGGAATTTGGTGGTTGAAACTTAGACATTGAAGTGTTAACCAAAAAAACATATATCATTTTAGAGCTTTTTATATGATCTCAGTAAATAGAAGTGAAGTATATATTTTGACAAATGAAATAAAATTCCTGCTCTCTCCAAGGAATACACTTTAAAATAATTGATGTAAATTATACATAGTGGTGGGGTTTTCTCATCTATTTTTATGTCGTGTTAAGCAAGAGTAAAAATTAGGCGACATTTCATTTTAGCAAAACTAACATCACACATCAAATCTCATGTTTTTATTTGCTAAGTTGTTTCATTTATTGGAATCTTAAAATACATTGGGCCATGATATTTTAGAATAAAGGTTTAAACTATTAAACATTATTTTATGTTTAATATAGACATATTTTAAAATTCCAATTTAAAATTCCAAACTTTTAGATTTAAAGTTTCGTGTCATTTTGCCAATGTTCCTTTTCTGATGTCACCGATCTTTACTCATTTTAAAATCTGTATTATACCATACACATGCTTGAATCTGCCTGTTTTCTGCCTGAAGTATTTGGTGGTGGTGATAGCCATTCATGTGGCAGTGTGTCTGCATGAAAATGTCCAAAGCTGGCAACAGGAAGCAGGGTGCTGGTTTTTCCTTTGTGTGTCATTTGCCAAGCATGGCATGTGGTGAACTAGTAAATGTTAAATATTTAATTGTTTTAAAGTTACGTGCATTTTCTCCTTCGGTTGGATAAAGTAACTTGTAAGAAACAACACATTTTAAAATAGCATGTATCTCGATCTAACCAGGACCACCAAAACTTCAGGTTTCTTCTTCTCCTTTCTTTTTTTTTTTTTTAAAGAGAAAATTTAGGGCACTTCCAAAGAGAGTTGGAAATGGGTCCCTCTCATGGAGGAGGAAAGGTGACAGAGATTTCCACTTCAGGTTTTTACAACAGAGAATATGTAATGCAAGGAATAGGTGATAACGGGGGGTGTTGCCGAGAGCCAAAAAGGTGGGCACCGAGAGGTGACCCAGAGATTAGCAACAGCAGGAAGCCACTGCCAGCACTAACTGAAGAGAAAAGGGGCTCAGGGACCAGGCCCACTGAAAAGAGACTGGAACCTTGACAACTTCAAGAGCAGCTGGAACTGCTGCCAAAAAGCAGAGTGGAGGAAGAGAAAGGAGAGGTTGGGGGAGAAAGACTGTTTGCTTGCCTGTCTCCAGCTCCAGTCCCTTGTAATTGGCTATAGCCACTTGGGGACCAGCGGTGCCTGCAGGAGGCAGCCTCAGGGGCACAGAGCAGAGCAGGTAGAGGGCAGGGTCGGAGCCTAGGGCAAGCAGGTCCAAGTTGAACAGCAGTCTGATAAATGCGTGTCAGGTGGAGGTAGGGGCTCTAAAGAAGACAGGGTGAGGGAGAGTGGAGACTCTGTTCACCTGATGGGAAGCCCTCTGAGGCGGGCACTGTGAAGGTGGCCACATGGAGGGAGACCATGAACTATGTGGCTGGCTCTGCTTCCAGCCACAGGACCAGTTAGAGATAAATTCTTTCAACAGGTTGGCGTATTTTTCTCCAGATTTTCACTGTGCATATACTAGGCTTTTAATTAAAAAAGCAATTGTTCATGCTGTGCCCACTGTTTTTTCATGTTAACGGTCTATCTTCCTTTGTCTTTTAATGACTGTGTAACACTTTATCGTGTGGATGTGCCTTAACTCATTAGCCAGTTCTCCACTGACAGACATTCAGGTTACTCCCAGTTTTTCAGTAGTAGAGAATTACTGTAAACACCCTCATACAATACATTCACATGTGTGGGTGTTTCTCTAGGACGGTGTTCTCAACCCACTTTAAAAGCCTTAAGGAAATACTGATGCTTACGTTTCATTCAGAGGAGCTTTTAAATCAGCATCTCTGAGGAAAAGGGACCCGGACTTTTATGTTTTTAAGAAAGCTGCTCAGGTGATTCCAATATATAGTCAGGCTTGAGAACCACTGATGTAGGATGGTTCTGAGAAGTGGAATTGCTAAATCAATGATAAAAACATCATAAATTTTAGTAGATATTATAACATTATTCTATTTGTATTAGGGTTAGTAGCAACCGCTAGTAATAGAAACATAAAATACATTTTATGTAGCTTACTTTTTACATAAATATCCAAATACCAGCACCTCAGGGCTGGTATGGCCATTGTGTTGCATGCAGTCCTCAGTTGCCGGGTTCCTTTTAGCATTTGTCCTTGCTAAACTAAAGGTAAGCTCCAAGGCAGAGGTTAGGGCTCCTGCCACACGCCACATTCCAGATAGCAGAGTGAAGGAAAGATGGGAAAATGAAGGAGCACAAGGCATAGGTCAGCTGTGCTTTTAAAAAGATGCCTAGAAACCCCCACAGAGCACTTTGACATATATACCATTGGCCAGAACTTGGGCATGAGTCTAGCCACAAGGAAGGGTGGGGAACAGGCCTTCTTCTGAGTGACCTGTGTGCCCTAATAAAAACCAGGTGTTCTTTTAATGGAAGAAGAGGAAGACTGACAGTGGCAGCCACCAGGAGTCTCTGCCGTGTCTTCCCTGAAACCTGTAAGAATCTGCCGTCCTACCCAAGAACACAAGTGCCCATTGCCCAAACCAGGTCAGAACGTGGCAGCCCACCGAAAGCTTTAGTGCAGTGATCAAAATTTCAGACAATATGTTGGCACAAGGAGAGGCTAAAAGGATTTAAATCAGACTTAGGAAAGATGCTGAAAAGTTGTAAACTTTATCAGATAATAAATGTAAAAGGCCAGTTTTTAAATTGTGTCCAATTCTTTGTGTCTGCTCAGTGTTTTAGCTGTCACACTGGAGGGTGTCTATTACCTTTCAGTATTGCAGTTGTTATTTATTGCTAACATGCGCAGGTTAGTCTGAATATTAATGTTACCTACCCTCATCTGACATGCGGATCAGAAAGGATCTCTTAATACATTATTTTTATATTTCTTTCTCTCTCTTTTTTTTTTTTGAGATAGAGTCTCAAGCTGTCACCCTGGGTAGAGTGCTGTGGCATCACAGCTCACAGCAACCTCAAACTCTTGGGCTTAAGCCATTCTTTTGCCTCAGCCTCCCAAGTAGCTGGGACTACAGGCGCCCGCCACCATACCTAATTATTTTTTTGCTGCAGTTGTCATTTTTGTTTTAGCTGGCCCAGGCCAGGTTCGAACCTGCCAGCCTCCGTGTATGTGGTTGGCACCCTAACTACTGAGATATGGGCACCGAGCCTCACTTTATGGCCCTGAGTAGAGTGCTGTGGCCTCACACAGCTCACAGCAACCTCCAACTCCTGGGCTTAAGCGATTCTCTTGCCTCAGCCTCCCGAGTAGCTGGGACTACAGGTGCCCGCCACAACGCCCGGCTATTTTTTGGTTGCAGTTTGGCCGGGGCCGGGTTTGAACCCACCACCCTCGGTATATGGGGCCGGCGCCTTACCGACTGAGCCACAGGCGCTGCCCCGAGCCTGTTTTTATGTATCAAATTAAAATTTTTTTAAATTAGGAAATAAAAAGTAATTTAATATATGACATTTTGTTGTTGCAGTGGATGAAGGTCGCTGTAATGAACCTGACCGGTTGCAAGTGTTTCACAAGAAAGCCATCATGCCTTACGGTGTTTATAAGAAACACCAGAAAGATCCGAGTGAGGAAGCCGCCGTGATGCATTATGCAAGCCTGGTGGGGCAGAGGTGTTCTGAGAGGATGCTGCTGTTTAGAAGCTGAGCCAAGCTCCCTGTGTGCTCATCATTTGTGCCACAGTACCCCCTCAGCTCCTCTGGGAAATACTGTAACCAGCTACAAATTAGACTTTTTTATTTTGACTATCTTATGGCTTTTAAACAATATTTTGTGGCAGTGTATTTGTGAGAATCTCATGGTTAATATAAAAACATAAAACTATGTTATGACCTCCATTTATCGTTTTGGAGGATTGTTTCTGGAGCAAAATATGCTAAACTTCTCGTTAATATTTTGGGAAGTGAAACTAAGAAGTGAATCTAAGTAATTTTAATCACAGTTGTGCTTATTTTGTTCTGTTAGACAAAACAGGCTATTTCCTCAGACCCATTTGAAACACAGGTTGTGCTACAACAGAAGACCTTCAGTATGCGGATGGTGTAAAGTCTGTTTCATCACTTAGCAAATACCGCTGCTCACGAGAACAAAGCAGTGCTGTTACTCAATGTTCAATGTTAAGTTGCTGCCAATGTTCTGTTATGTAGCTTCATAGAGAACTTGAAGAAAAAATACATTTTAAAAAAGATCTTGTGTTAGCATTGTTCAGGACAGGTCTGTTCATGTCTGTTACTTTGGCATAATTTCTTCCCTATAATAATTGTTATTAGTGCTCTCTTTTACTCTCAAGTATCCCTGATTTGGACAATAAAAAAATGTAATTACTCTATTATTTGCTTTTTTCTAAAAATCTTGGAAATGAAATTTGTTTGTTTTTTTTTTTTTTTTAAGAAAAATGTTGATTTCTGCTTTGATACAAGCCTCATCCAAAGGAAATAGACACTAATTTTTCTTCCCTTAGAACTCAGGCCACTTGTCTTTGGTTATTGATGACAAATAGTTGTTGTCTGGCTGCTTTTACAGCTGTGCCACAAATTGCATTTACGTAGGAACCATTCTGACCTTCATGTTCCTGGCTAAAAGGTGGAACAATCCATTTCCGCCCTTTGATTTGAGAGCCGGAGAGTAGATGCTACCCTTGGTGATCCCAAGAAGAGGCCCCTTCGGTCCTCTCACTTTCTCTTGTTGACCCCTTTGCCCATTCAATAAGTGCCCACTGCCAAGGCAGCAGGCACCACGCCAGGTACCAGGAGGCGAATCGTACACGTCAGGTCTCAGCTCTGATTGAGTTGTCTTGGAAACAGGATAAAGACGCAAGAGGGTTATTTTCCTGTGCACTCGTCCTCAGCCAATCTTTGCTGCTGCTGCTGCTGCTTGTCCACCAACCCCTTTTCAGTCCCCATTTTGCCATTTTTCTGCTTTCTATTGATTGAACTTTTTAAAAGTTATATTATAAAACTTCAGGGCAGCACCTATGGCTCAAAGGAGTAGGGTGCCGGCCCCACGTACCAGAGGTGGTGGGTTCAAACCCAACCCCGGCCAAAAACAGCAAAAAAAAAAAAAAAAAAAAAACTTCATAGTTTGAATCTCATTGCTACTTTAAACTTTTCTCTAAAGGGCATTTAATGTCAATTAAACATTTAGAAAATAACCTTCAGCTGGTTAGAATAAAAAGACTATGAAACAATGGTTTAAAAAATCAAATGTCTACAAATTCAGTGTCCAAGTCAACCGTATTTCTTCATTCAGCATGTGTGTGTGTCACACTTGCTGTGTTCTGGGTACTTTGCTTACTGGGACAACATAGTGAACAAAGCCATTTTCTTTGATTATAAAGATTTTACATGGAATTTTGACCTTCAAAATAGTTTCCTAAGAGCCTTTAGAAAATTTTTATTGGAACTTCCCTAAGAATATATAGAATTTTTTGTCTTACTCCTAAAATGAAGATAGCTTCATTTTATGACTTTTTTGAATTACAAAAGTGATACTATAAGCAGTTAAAACTTTACAAAAAGTATAAAAAAAAAGTATAAATAAGAATATAATCTAAAATCCTGCCATGCACGGAGAAAGAAAGAACTGGTGTATGTTCATATACACACATGTAATTTTATAGACATAGAAGTATGCCCTACATGCTCAGCAGTAAACTGTAGGCTTATATGAAATCTGAAATTTAAGTAGGGGAGGATCAGCACTTGGTTCCCTTGGCATTTGGATGTGTCCTGGTTGAAAGAGCAGCATACAGAAGATCACAACTCTTCGTTATGAAATGATGCTCAAGCGTTGCGATCTAACATCTTAACCATAACTCCGGTTTCTTCCTGCAGAATCCATTTGATCCCCTCAGAGGAACATGATTTGTCACCCCTATCTGTGAACCACTGTGCTGTCCCTGAGGGTGGCATTCTAGGTTGGCTCCACTCAAGCTTCAGAGTGATTGGGGCATGAACATTCTTCAATTCAGTAGCTATATTCATGCATATGGTTGTTTGAAAATAGGTAATGTATTGATCCTGGTAGCCAGAGGGTCTTCAAAGGAGACTCTTAGGAGCCCCAGTTGAGTGGATATCACTCGTGGGCTAGAAAAGGCAGTCAAAGAAAGTGACCCAATTCCATTAGTTGACAGCCAGCCTAGCCCAGAGATATGATTTTACTGTAATGGTTTTCATCTAAATAAAGACACACGAGAACTTTCAAACACAGGTTATGTTTTTCCCAGGCAGGAAGCTTTGCGTTTGCAATTTTAGTCTGTGCCCCTTCTGATTTCAAATAAATTCACACTTACCTTTCTGTCTTGGGAGCAAAGATATAATTTTGATTTTTCCATGCTATCATTTTATTTAAATTATTTCAGGTCTAAGAGATTTTTGTTATTTTTTAATGTTATCTGAGCACTTTTTTATATTCTAAAAGATAGAGGCTATTATCAGATAAATACATTCATTTGATTAAAATTTAGATAAATTATTAATGTTTATGTTTGCCTACAAATGGCTTATTTTTCATCCATTTTGCAAATATCAGTTATGTGTGGTTTCTTAACATGTCAAAATCTATTATGTAAAAATCTTTTTCAGATTTCTGGAAGGTATATGGTTTGATTTTATAGAAATTGAATTGTTTCAGTATGAATAAAGATGATAAAGAATATGATGAACAGTTAATTAAAATGTATTGTTAAAAGAAAGATTAGGTGGAAACAGTCGAGACATGTTTGGATTTGTAAGCTTTTCAAAAGCAAAACCAATGAATGTGAGGCAAAACAAGTTTGGTTGCATGTGGTATTTTTTGTTTTTGTATATGCTTTTTGAATAATCCATTTGATAAAGCTTGAATGGAAAAAATAAAGCTGTTTTTATCTGCAGTGGCTCTGGCTTAATTACTTAAAAGACATATATTTTGATCTTTTAATTACATTTCACCTGTTGGTAATATGTAGCAAACAGAGTTATAACATGGCCTATACAAATCATAAAATTTAATGTTCTGTAACTGGAGTTCCAGACGAGTTGGTTACCTAAATCAAAGAATGGTGTATTCCGGTCTCAGAAATAGAGTAAAATATATTTCACTCTGAGCAAAAGGTCTAGACTTTTGCAAGATAAAGAATAGACCTTTTTTTACCCAAAGAGATTGAGATTAGGACTTAAGTAGCAAACTCAAATATAATTTCTCTTATGAAGACTTGTTTAGAGAGACATTTTGAAAAAATACCTCCTAAAGTGTGCCTTAATTGTTCATAATGGTTCACAATGTATTTATGCAATACATTTTCTAGTGTTTTCTTATAATAAAGTGGATCCTGGTAGGTTGGTGAGAACTTAAATCTTATTTCTAAGTGATTTAAATACTACAGAATGGAAATATCTTTTATTATTTTCTTAATTGAAATGGACAGTGTTCATCAGAAAACATTTAGACAATATAGAAAATAGTACTGATGAAAATTAAAATTACTTTTAATCCTATCGCTACTATTGACTGCCATTCACATTTTTGTATTTTCCTTTCTCCAAACTTTCTCTACCTACATATATATATGTCTTGTTTTTAAAGAAAAATGGAATTGTATTATGTATCTTATTTCATTTTTTTATCTATTTAATACATTGTGACCATCTTAATTTATTATGACCATGAAAATAAATGAGGAAGAACATAATCTTTTTAATGCCTGCATAATATTCAGCTCTATAATCTTTTGGGAAAAAGGGCTTAAGACTTTGAGGCCCTTTCATATGGACAATATGAGTTGTAATTAATCAGCATTTAGTAGTTTCTTATCAGTTCTCTGTAACAGTTGGTACAATAGACTGAATGTTTCATGTCTTCCCCAAATTCATACACTGAAACTCTTACACCCACTATGACAGTGTTAGGAGAGGCCTTTGGGAGATAATTAGGTTATGAGTGTATAGCCCTCCTGAGTGGGTTAGAACCCTTAGGAAAGAGGCCTGGACAGCTTCCTTGCCCCTTAAACCTTTTGTAGACACAGTAAAAAGCAAATGATGGATGGACCATTTTCCATTTTGATGACCCAGAAAGCAGGCCCTTGTCAGACACCAAATCTGTTACCTTGATCTTGAACTTCTCAGCTCCAGAATTGTGAGAAAAATTTCTGTTGTTTTAAGGCCACCAATCTATAGGATTGTCATGGCAACCTGAATGACATTCTTATCCCCAGTTCCCTCTGCCTTTCACCAGATAGTAGGCATTTTCTCCTTACCTGAAGATTCAGGGAACATGTTGCTTTTAAAATTATCCCTTCTTCTAGATATTTTCTGGGAGACCTACACTACTGTGTTCACAGTTTGCATGCCTCTGAAATTTCCAATTAGAAATGTTCTTTTTAAAACTTAAGGTCATTTAAAGTAAATTTATTGATTGTAGAGCAGAGGTCTTTAAAATGGCTTTATTAGAAAGGTTTTACTAGAAAGGATGCATAACCATGTATTACTAACTTAGCTAATATTTTTACATTTTACAATATATTGGCTGTTTATTTTGATATTCAATCCAAGTAAAATTGCATCCAATTGGTTGTCACAATTGGTCTCTTCAATCCAATCCTATCCAGAAACTATTGTCCTATGAACTATTTCAATGAGACCAAGAATTAAAACATCTAAATATATTTCGTTTCCCCAATTTTTATTCTTTTAGAGCAGTGTTCTCAACCTTCCTAATGCCGCGGCCCTTTTCAGAACCACTGTGTTAGAGCTTATAGACACAGGCAGCTCGGTTTCCTACTCCTGTCTCTTCATCCTCAATATAAAGAATCAATTCCAAATAAAAGTGCTGTTACAAGAACACTGGGATAGCACATCTTCCTGTTACGTGGCATTTGTGACATCGCTCGGTGATTCAGGCACCATAGAGCGGCATCCTTCACCTTGAATTGTCTGGCTGTGTAATGCATCCTCTGAGTGACTAGCACAAATATTACTGTTTCTGTGATCATTAACGTTTGGCTAAATGGTTTTTAAATTTTATTTTAATATTACAAGCTAGAGCCATTATAAGAAAAAGATAAAAATGTCATATTCTTGTATAATTCAAGTATGTGATTTTGGATTGAATTTTTTTCTGAATTTTAATTTTTCAGGCTTGTCATTCTGTGCCAGGGTCTGAAAAATCATTTAACATAGGGCTTTTTTATTTAATTAGTGTTAAATGAAAGCTCATGAATACTTCATGAAGTCCAATTCATCACACTTTGTTAATTCAGTATTCAGTGAGTCTGAATAGCATCTCTCCACTAATGGAGTTTTTGATCATGGAACAAGAAAAACAGCATTTTAAGTTTGCAAATTCAGAGCTTAAGGCTATTAGCTCAGTTGAATGTAGACAGTTTCGTGTGATTTGTCCAGCATATTTTTAAATATCAAGAACTGGCCAGAAGATAACGTTGCTTACGTGAGTTATTTCATTGACCTTCAAAGGAAATGTGTGTGGTGTGTGTATGTATGAACGTGGGCTTAATTGACGCTCCCTAATCATAGTATGATTTATTGTCAGTTTGGATTCAAAGAATCTCAACTCAATAAAGGGTTTGGATTTTTTAGCCCTATTATGGGAGTCACACAAATTAATAAGACTGCCCTGTCCAGTAAGGTAGCCATTAGCCACGTGTATCTGTTCAATTAAAATTAAAATTCAGTGCCTCAGCCTTACTTTCTACATCCCAAGTGCTCACTAGCCACTTGTGGCCCATGGCTACTGGATTAGTTTCCTAGAGCTGCTCAGGTTAAAACAAAAATTTATGTTCTCCAATTTTGAAAGCTGGAAGTCTGGAGTTAAGGTGTCAGCAGGGCCACCCGCCCTCTGAAGCATCCACACAGCTCCACCTGCCTGCTCCTTGCTTCTGCCAATAATCCTTGTTCTTTGGTTTGCAGCTGCATCACTCCCAGTTTCTGCCTTGGTGTTCACATGACCATTCTCTGTTTCTGTGTCATAAGGACACTGGTCATATTGTGTGCAGGGGTGTCAACCTGCAGCCCATGGGCCACATGCAGATTATCTGAGGACTGCTTTGCTTATCTGTGGTGGGGGATATTCCGAAAAGTATGCACAGGCCTTTTCTTTTGCTCATCAGCTTTTGTTAGTGTTTGTGCATTTAACATGTGGTCCAGGACAACTCTTTTTTCCAACATGTGGCAGAAAAGGAAAAAGGTTGGACACCCTTGAGTTCGGTATGACCTCAATTTAATACATCTGCAAAGACCCTAATTCCAAATAAGGTCACCATCTCAGGTATTTAGGGTTAGGACAGGCACTCACTTCAAACCACAAGTGCCACCTTGAACAGCATAGCAATAGAGTATTTCCAACATCACAGCATGTGCTGTTTGGCAATTTAAGAAATTAAAATCTGTGGAGCTCTGATACATTTTTAGATTTCTAAATAGTAAAAGCACGAGTGGAAAGCTTGTGGCAACTTGGGCCCTTTGTACACGTAACTTCCATTGTGCAATCCGGTTTCATCTGTTAAGTGCAGTTCTGGGTATGTGTGTGTTTGTGGTGACCCATGACTGTGTCTGCTTCCTATGGTAACTGTCATGTCGTTACATTATGATTTACAGGTAAGCTGTACACAGACAAGGGGATTCCTTAAGGAACAATTTGGCTGAAAGATTAATTCAGAAATATTTACATAGGATTCCTGCTATTTTATATTGATTTTTAAATATTTTATCTTAAATTTTCTTCCAGGCCCCTTGTTATTCTAGTTACATGTTTATTGTAATCAAATAGAACATAAATCTTTATCAATGTATCAGTAAAAATCTCTTTATCAATAGCAGTAAAAGGATTTTAATTCATCTCTCAAAAGAAATCTACCCCAAAATCTTCAGTGATTTAACTCTGCAAAAGAAAAATGGGACCATAACCAGGTGCTGTGGCTGGCACCTGTAATCCCAGCTACGTGGAGATTGAGGCAAGAGGATCATTGAACCTGAGAGTTTGAGGTTGCTGTGAGCTAAGATGCCATGGCACTCTACCAAGGGTGATCAAGTGAGACTCTGTCTCAAAAAAAAAAAGTGGGACAAGATAAATCCTCCCCACGTCTTATACTATTTAACCTATAGCTGGTGGATAACGCACATGAGTAAGAAAGCCTAGCCTTTTAAAGATTTTTTTTACTCTTTATTGTATATTTTAGGGTTATTTTGATTACTGTCTTTTTCCTAGTGCTTCTAGCCTAACTTCTAACCCAAACCGTGTGCAGTGTTCTCAAGGTAGGAGATCCTATGGCATGTCAGTGGAGGCATGTTTAGTTAGATTTGGAAAAGTTAGGACCTCTTTACCAAACATTGGTTGCAGACCCCCTCTGCCTCCTGCCCGCTTCCAGCAGAGTCTGTGGTGGTGGGAGAGCTGAAGGAGTCCCCTATGGCAGGCACTGGCTGTGGTAGGGGCAGTTCTACACAAGCATTGGGGGTGACACCTACAGAAAGTAAAAATAACTATCTCTAGTCTTCTGATTTTCTGCCTATTCTTAAGACCACATTATAATTTACTTAATACCCTTACACGTGTTATTTCCCTGAGAAGGCCAGGAAAATAATCAGTGTGTGACCAACTGTATGCAATTAAGTTTTCTGTGTCTATAGCAGCTGGTGGTTATGCTTAGCGTAATGAATATTTCAGATAAAGTCACTAATGATTCTGATGGGAAGGTTTGGAAATAAAGGAACCCAGTGTAGGGGGGAAATCTGGAGAACCGTCCGACCTTATTATAATGGGTGCATTATTCATTTCTATTACCCATGAATTGCCTTCGTATAGAGATACAGAAACTGTGGCACGTCAACATTATCGGTGTGATGAATTGTGGACCTCACTTATCTGCAGGCTGCTTATCTGGCCACTTCACCATCTGGAACGTTGAGACAGAGTATCAGAATGGAAGGCAGAAAAAGAAGGAAACACAACTGCCTGTCAGCCCCTAGAATGGGCTGCAATCCACGTACTCAAGCACCAGCTTTGCTACTGGGAGAGCCATGTGGGCCGTGTAGTGTAGGCAAAAAGAGTACCGGCCTTGCACATGTATCTTCGAAGAAATTTTTAGTGCCAGAGTAAAAGGGAAAGGTGAACATGAAATGACATGCCAGTGGAAGGGTGCGAGTCATGTCCTGGCCAGCTTTCACCCCCCATAGCCAACGACATTTCACACCGCCAACAGCACATGTGCCCTGTGGACATTGGTGGGTGGGGATCCACTGATGTCAGACCTGGAGCTACCCTCTGACCACCTTCCACCAGCAACTGCATCCTTTTACTAACCTTAGTAAGTTCAAAGAAAGCAAAATGGGCGGAACCTGGACTTAAAAGGCAAACCAGACTGGGATCAAGTCCCAGAATCACTTACTAATTGCGTGACCTTGGGCAAGTGCCATAAGGTCAACCAACCTCAGCTTCCTCCCCTGGAGCCGTGAGTTGGGCAGGCTGGTAGGAGTCTATGAGATTTGCTGATGTGGATGGCTTGGCGTCTGGTGACCTTGCTGCCCCAATGATTTCACCAGCCCAGTGCACCTTGTCCAAAGCAGTTATCTACCAAAAAGGAAACTCAATAAAACTTAAGTTTAAAAAAAAAATTACAGGAAATTCCAAGGCTTGGAATTCTAAACATCTCAACAGTCCCTGAGACAGAAGTGTCAGGCCTATTAGATAGTTCTCGTTGGTGTAATAATGCTGAATTGTCCCGTGTAATGCAATTTAAGTATGTCATAATTAAACTAATAACAAGTTTCTATTACTGGATAAATTATAGTAATCTGCAGAATTCACAGATCTGCAGAATATTAGGAAGAAATCAAGACTATGGAACTAGAATCTTTTTTTTTTTTTTTTTTTGCAGTTTTTTGGCCCGGCCTGGGTTTGAACCCGCCACCTCCAGTATATGGGGCCAGCGCCCCACTCCTTTGAGCCATAGGCGCTGCCCTAGAATCCATTTTAAATACTCATTCAGAAAGAATACCCTCCCGTTAGAAGGGTAAAAACTCTCTGATGTCTGCCTTTCTCTAACAGAATGTGGATAAACAATTATTCATAGGAACTCCCTGAGTGAGCCTCACTCCAGCAGGGCCGCCATTCAGGATTTCCTTAGTATAATGGGGGAATGAAATGGGTTTGGGGCCTCAGTACAATTATGCACATTTTTGTTTGTTTTGTTTGAGACAAAACCAAACAACAGGATATCTGGAAAACCAGCAGCACATCTTGAATTCTGCTGATGGCTGCACTCAGCAGGTCCGAATCCAGTTACAGCTGAACTGATAATGACCAGACTGTTCTCGTCCTGCCCCCAACTGCTCCGGCTTTTTTTTCTCCTCCTCCCCCATTTCTCTGCACGAAGGCAGATTCTGAGGAGCCATCACAGCTTAAAATAGGCTTTTCACGGAGCCACACAGGATAGCTGAAAACCATCATCAAATGGATTAGGAAATCAAAGGCAAGGGTTTGGGAATTGAAACAGTGACACGGTGCAATACTTGGAGATGCTGCCTATGTGGGGAAGTGAGGTGAAGATAAATACTTGGAAATAGATCTGTAGCTTTCATACGTACACACGCAAAAAGGTATTCGAATAGCAGTTTTTTGCAGTCTCATTCAAAATAAAGAGTGAATGCCCCTGTGTGCACGAAAGAGCACTGGCCTTGCAGCTACATCTCCAAAGAAATTTTTAGTGCCAGCGTCCGCAGGGGGTTGGCGTGCGCTGGATGGCCCAGGCATCCTCAGAAACGCTGTGCTCCCAGACCCCCCTGGAAGCCTGTTGGGACCATAGCAGCGACTCTGCTATCCAAGAGACACCAGCTCAGGCCTCGCAGAGGACACTGGCTGTGACCGGACCTTGACTGACAGTAAGTGACTGTGGGAAAAGGGGTTTTCTGGAATGCCTGCCTCAGTGTTGAGAGCGACGTTTGCTCAGTGGACATAGGGATGCAAAGTGAACTGTCTATCCCCCCCCCTGCCCTTTTCTGAAAGCCACCAGGGGGCAGAAGAAGCTTCTTTGACTTTTTTAAAATTGTTTTTTGACTTCTGACTAAATACACAAAGACTGGTAAACCCTTCTTTGGTCCATCTGGCCAATGTTTTTGATACAAATGATATTTTCCATATCACTGATTTTTTTCAGATTTGGATTGTCTGTGAATTAATTCTTCCTTCTGCAACTCAGGCAATGGTGAGAGTGACATCTTATATGCAGCAATTTCTGGTGATTATGTGGTCTGGTATGTGACCCCATGCCCAACACAGCAGCCCAGCCCGTGTCACTCTCTGCCTGCCCAGCCTTGCTGGGAAGTCCAGCCCCCTTGATACCTTTCCTTTGGATTATGGGAGTAGCCTTTTGTCCCACCTCGACTCCCCCACTTTACCCCCCCCGTGACACAGGTGTGCCAGGTTCCCAGTCCGACCTCAGGCAGCTCCTCAGTGCCCGCCCGGTGAGTCCTAAACTACCCCACCTGGCCTGTCCTAACGTATTTTTTGTTTGTTTGTTTTTTGCAGTTTTTGGCCGGGGCCGGGCTTGAACCCGCCACCTCCGGTATATGGGGCCGGCGCCCTACTCCTTTGAGCCACAGGCACCGCCCCCTAACGTATTTTTAAACTGTTCCTCTATACAGGCAGTCCCCGAGTTACAAACATCTGACTTACCCACAACTCGCACTTAGGAATGGGGCTGTTACAGTAAGTCCCTGAATTACAGACATCTGACTGGCATGCAACTCACACTTACAGACAGGAACTACTGCGGGTAATAGGTAAATGTACCTGTTCATCTGTACAAATTCAACTTACGAACAAACCCCCGGAACTTGCGGTGTTTACAACCAGGGACTGCCTGTCTCACCCTTCCATAACCGCCAGTCTCAGCTCCCTTTCCTGTTTCTTGATCTTCACTGGGTCGGTTTCCTCCACAGCCCCAACGCTTCAAGGTCCATGTCAAGTGCTGCTCCTAATTAGCACCTCTCTACAATACCAAGTCCCTTCTTCCTTTGGCATTTCTTTTATAAGGTTCTAAAAACACAAGTGGAGGCATGTGGGTCTTGGTCAAGTAAGCCAAGGACCAGACTCACCTGAGAAACCTTCTAGAGAAAGTGTGCGTGTCTTGTGTGAGTGCTGAAAGCCCAGGACCTGAGAGCCAGCTGGGTCTGCCCCTCGGAGTTCCTCAGCACTCCGTGGGAGGTGTAGGAAGCACTTCTCAGAATCGAGTCCAAACTGGACCATATTAAACTTTTCAGGCTCTTACTATATTAAGAACAATAGAGACATTTGGGGGAAAGAGTTGGACGCTTGCGGTATGCCAATGAGTTTTGCTTTATAATGGAAGAGGACCAGTCTGCTTTTGAATGTGCAGTTACCAAAGATGGTCTCTAAGATGTGCACCCTTTGTGTGTTCACCTGAAGCAAATGGACCGGTGGACGTCTGCAGGCTGAGCAGGTGCATGGGGCATGTTCCTGAGGTGAAGATTATGCTTGTGGGGAAATTTGTGCCCAGGCAGGTACCTTCGTGGTCACCTGCTGCCAAATGAACAGCCAGAGAAAAGACCAAATAAAGGACCTTGTGAACAATGGCGGGGCAACAGGCCTCCAAGCGGGCAGGGCACATGCGAGGGGGAATTGTCTGGGGACATCGGCTGGTGGTGGAAAGAACAGTCACTTTGCATAATGAATTCCTGGCCTAATGGGCATGCAGATCCCCAGCACTTGTGCCAGGGCTGTTTTGGGTTTAGTGCTCACACACCAGAAAAAATAGAATGCACCAATATGAATCGAAAATTCTTAAAGGGATCAGTGTAATCCCTATTTAATTTGGACTTTTCCTCTTAAATTCATTTTGAGGCTGGTAAGACCTTCTAGTAATGGATACAAAGGCGTTTTCACACATGCTGAACACACTTCTCCCTGGGAATGGTCTACTTGCCCCTAATTGAGATCCTCAAGGAGGCAGAAACCTTGCAAATAAACCCCTGCAAGTGCAGGAAAGAGCTCCCCTCCCCATCCAAGTACAGTCGTGACAGCACTTCACCTCCTCTTCAGGCTTCACGTGCTCATGTGTGGGAGGGGGGCTGGCTGCACAGAATTGTGAGCATTCCATTGCGATTTTGTTTTACTTGCTCTTAAATCTGTTAGCATTTCCCACGTTTCATGAGACCGCTGCTTTTCCTTGAAGCTAGAAAAGCATTCAAGAGATGTGCTGTTCATGTCATTTGAACTGTGACCTGTTAGGGAGAGGAAGTGCCCGTTCCGGCTAGCTGGCAAGGAGGGCCCGCACCAGGTTACACTGTGGGCAAAACCAGCACACCTTGGGGCTGCAGATGGACACCTCTCCCAGAGGTGTGGGGCTGTCAACCTGCTTGCTGTTTGAAACCTCTGTGCACGATCCAAGTCTCTCTCTCTCACACACACATACATACACACTTTAATCATTCATTTCTTCCTTCCTTTTTTTTTTTTTTTTCAGCCGGGGCTGGGTTTGAACCCGCCATCTCCGGCATATGGGGCTGGCATCCTACTCCTTTGAGCCACAGGCACCGCCCTGTTCATTCATTTCTTTCTTTTTTTTTTTTTTTTGTGTGTGTTTTTTTTTTGTTCATTCATTTCTTGATTGACGTTTTCATCCTACAACTTTCTGAGCACCTAATCTCTGCCAAGTGTTGCGCTTGCCGCCGAGGTGAATGAGACAGATTGGAATTGCATTCTAGGGAAAAGACAGGCACAAATCCTGTACAGATCATGTTCAGTAACACGAAAGCCCACTTAGGGCAGGTGGCCGGGGAAGTTATTTTTGAAGCAGTGGCAACAAAAGTGTGTTGAGAGGCTGAAACCACGGCTGCAGGAAGGAACACGTGGGACACTGGGGGTTCAGAGTTGGCACAAAGTTGTTCAGAGTCTCAAAGGATAGACCCGAAACTGAGCTGGAACGAGAACCCGTCTAAGACAACAGAAAAAATCCTGTGATTATTCTTGGGAAGGACATTTTGTCTCAGATTTAGTGGAATCAAAGAGGTTTCCTGAGAGCATTGATCTTTGACCTTAAATTGATTTTAGGAAAGAAAGAGGTTCAGAGCCCTCCAGGCGGAGGTACAGACACCGTGTGGAGGCAGAAAACAGGGCATGTTTGGGGACTGGCACGTGGTGTCATCTGGCTGAAATACCAAGAACTGGAAGGAAGTCATGAACGCTCCAGCTGGGCAGGCCAAGCAGGACGGCCCACAGGGAGTCCCCTGGCGCGCGTGGGTGGCGTGCCACCTCTGCAACCCCAGACATAACTGTAAGCGGTGGTGTGCGGCAGGAAGGCCTTTCCACCATCTCTCCTACTGACAACAGAGGAGCCACATCTCGCCTCCCCAGAGGGAAATGGCCCAGGGCGACTTTTTCCCATTAGCTAAGTTGGTTTGTTGCTTTCACCAGAGGCCCAGGGAGAAAAGTGTGTGAATCTTATGGCGAAGGGGAAGGTCGGCAGAAACACAGAGGCTCCCCAGGAACGGATGTCCCCGTCAGCTCACAGGTGGACAGGTGGCCTTTCTCTGGCTTGGGCCTGAGTTTATCTTCTCACCGCCAAGTCACTTCTCGTAGCCTGGCCTTTCTTCTTACACCCGCTCATGCCTCACACCTTCCTTCAAGCCATCTGTAGTTTAAATCTTTCCAGATCCCTGTCCTACCGGCATCAACATGTACTTCTGGCTCTTACAATCAAATGCAACTCTGTGGAGTCCTCACTCAAATCCAAGGGAATGACCACCAAGGGCAGGTGGTGGCTACTGGCCACAGGCAGAGAAGGGCAGGGGGCCCATTCTCGAGCTGGGGAGGCAAGATGGGGATGTAGAGTTGGTGTGCAACTCGGCAAGTGCTTCTTAGATTTCTGCATCTCATCCACGGAAAACACGGCCCTTCCTCTCTTTCCCAACTCTGACATTTGACTATCAGTGGCCTCAGAATTTTTTGGTCATAAGCCTCATTGGTGAATTTTGAGCCTGGTAGTAGATGAGGTGGTCCGGCCCAGATCTCAGCTGCCGTGAACGTCAGCTGCCAACAGCTGCCCCATTGGCGGGAGCTCAGCCCTCAGCTCTCCTCAGAGATTACTGACCCACACCTGAGCACCCCAGCCCTGCCACCTTGGGACCAGCTCGCAGCCAATGTCCAATGAGAGGGGGACAAAAGGCCACTCGGTCTCCTCCAGATGAGTCCAAGTCGGCAGTGCAAGGTCTGCAGCTGAGCTCCGTGAAGGATCAGGCTGAGAACACAGCCTCGCTTACCGCCTTCCCCGGCTCTGTCCTCATTCCCTCTCTCCCCTTTTCCAGAGAGGGACCCTAAGCACATCCCTTGCCCATCCGTAGATGGTTTCACATCTAGGAAATCCGACCTACGATGAGCATGTTCCTCTCCAACATGTGCACAGTTTTTTGTTTTTATATTAAATACACGTACAACTCAGCAGGCTCAATACTCACCTGGGGAGAGGTTAGTAAATTGTTAAGTCACACTATTTTGAAATCTGGGGGTCTTCTTGACAGATAAGTTGTCAGTCACTTTTCCCTCGTGATGTGGCTGGACAAAAAGCCAGTTTCAGGAGCAGAGTGCTGTGTCATCAGAATCATTGTTAGTCGGTGTGTGGATACAGGCCCTTTTTAAGCTACTCACTCTGTAAAGATTTATCTAGTTAAAAGTATAAATCCACTAACCTCGGGGGTGAGAGATTTTCAAAGCTCTTATGTCATTGACTCCTGATGGTCTAATACAGGCGTCCTCAAACTTTTTAAACAGGGGGCCAATTCACTGTCCCCCAGACCGTTGGAGGGCTGGACTATAGTTTAAAAAAAAAAAAAACTATGAACAAATTCCTATGCCCACTGCACATATCTTATTTTGAAGTAAAAAACAAAATGGGAACAAATACAACTCACACCACTTCATGTGGCCCACGGGCCGCAGTTTGAGGACGCCTGATCTAATATCTTGACAGCTTCTGGGAGCTAATGCCAACCTTGCTATTAAAAATTAGTGACTGTAGGGGTGGCACCTGTGGCTCAAGGAGTAGGGTGCCGGTCCCATATGCTGGAGGTGGCAGGTTCAAACCTTAGCCCCGGCCAAAAAAAAAAAAAAAAAATTAGTGACTGTAGTTTCTCCCATTTTTCAAATGGGAGAAAACCCTTGTAACAAATTAACATAAATAGAATTTTAATTACTAGTACTTCCTGCTTTACACCAATGGGGCACCTTGGCATCTTTGCTTTGGAGATGACAAGTGTATGAACATGCATCTCAGATGGACATTACATGACACAAAGAAGTCCACGGCAAATGACTACATGACTTTCTCAAGGTCAAGAGAAGTCAGTAGGTTTTCATTCCCAATTCATGTTCAGAAGTGGCAGGGCCAGGCATGTGGTGTTCCCCTATACTCCCACCTACTCAGGCGGCTCAGGTGGGACCTTCTAAGCCCAGGAATCCGAATCCAGGCTGGGCACACAGTGAGATGCTGTCTCTTCTCAAAAAGTGGTAGGCAACAACGTATATATACTTCAAAATATCATGTTGTATGTGATATATACATCCAATTTTATCTGTCAATTAATAGATAATAAGAAAGGAAAATACCTACTTAGATGAATATCAAGAACATACTACATGTTTGCATAAAGTTTGGCAAAAGGGCAAAAAGTGATTGGCACTCCTAGGTATATACTCTATTAAAATGCATTCATATATGCTCAAAAAATATGTAAAAGAATGCTTCTAGAGGGCGGTGCCTGTAGCTCAGTTGGTAAGGAGCTGGCCCCATATACTGAGGGTGACGGGTTCAAGCCCGGCCTCGGCTGAACTGCAACAAAAAAATAGCCGGTGTTGTGGCGGGCGCCTGTAGTCCCAGCTACTCGGGAGGCTGAGGCGAGAGAATCGCTTAAGCCCAGGAGTTAGAGGTTGCTGTGAGCTGTGTGATGCCACGGCACTCTACCAAGGGCCATAAAGTGAGACTCTGTCTCTACAAAAAAAAAAAATAAAAAATAAATAAATAAATAAAAAAAGAATGCTTCTAGAAACATTATCTGGAGGCCAGACATGGTGGCTCATGCCTGTAATCCTAGAAATCTGGGAGGCTGAGACGGTGGATGGCCTGAGCTTGGGAGTTTGAGACAAGCCTGAGCAAGAGTGAGACCCTGTTTCTACTAAAAATAGAAACTCTAGCTGGATGTAGGTGGCTGGCGCCTGTAGTCCCAACAACTCGGGAGGCTGAGGCAAGAGGATCTCTTGAGTTCAGGAGTTTGAGGTTGCTGTGAGCTATGACACCATAGCATTCAACCCCAGGGCAACTGAGTGAGACTTGGTCTCAAAGAAAAAACAAAACAAAACATTCTTTGCAACAGGCAACAATATGGAAATGACTCAAATGTCCATATAGCAGAATGGATACATTGTGGCAGTTACACGATGGAATTCAAAAACCTGTGATCTCCAGAGCAAAGATGCTCAAGGCATCCCATTGGTACATGGCAATGGCAATGAATGACAGACCACCACATGCGTCAGCACGGTAAGTCTCACAAAGGCAATGCTGAGCCGGAGGATCCAGACACAGACGAAGACATGCTGTGTGATTCCTCTGGTATACAGTTCAGAAAGAGGCCAGCTCATCTACGAGGTTAGATCTAAGCAGAGACGCCCTTGGTGGCCACCAGCGGGATGCGGGTCTCCGGCTACCTCTCACAGACCACAGTGCACGACTCACAGGTATGGTCACTGTGCAGAGATTCATGGAGCTTGTCCATTTGTGTTTTGCACATTTTTCTGCAGGTGTATGATCTATTTTTAAAAGATTACTTTTTTTAAAAAGTGATCAAAATCAAATATTTCCCCCAAATGTTGGCTGGAAATTTAGAGATAGGAGCACATTTCCGAGGTGGTTGGGGTGGAGGACCCAGCACCCCTCTGTTTGTTAGCTGAGCTGCTGCTGGCTCGCAGTGGAGCCTGAGCCCGTCTGGCTTTCACCCTGTTTGCCTCCATTTTGTGTTCATGACTCTTCTGAGGGCCGTGCCCACTCACTCATCTGCCCATAACGTCCTCTGAGAAGGAGGTGGGCAGAGGTTATAGCACCCTCCCTACGAGTGGAGCACTGAGGGGTGGAGAAGGCAGGTAGACACAGGCAGGTAGAGGGCTCAGAACTGTGATCTGGCTCAATGCCTGGCCCTGTCCTCATAGGCCAAGGTTGTGAGCAGAACTGACTTTCAAGGAGAGGCCTCCTGTTGCAAAATTCCTAGAGCACAAAAGGCCATTAAACCCCATTGCTTGAGGCCAGGGTACCGTGGCTCATGCCTGTAATCCCAGCTTTTTGGGAGGCTGAGGTGGGAGGATCACTTGAGGCCAGGAGTTTTAGACCAGCCTGGGCAACATAGGGAGACCCCATCTCCACAAACAATAAAAAATAAGTTTAAAAGTTAACCAGGGCTCAGTGTCCATAGCACAGTGGTTACAGCGCCAGCCACATACACCAAGGTTGGCAGATTCTAATCTGGCTGGGCCAGCTGAAACAACAATGACAACTGCAACCAAAAAATAGCCGGGCATTGTGGTGGGCACCTGTAGTCCAGCTACTTGGGAAGCTAAAGCAAGAGAATTGCTTGAGCCCATGTATTTGAGTTTGCTGTGAGCTGTGACATCATGGCACTCTACCGAGGGGGACATGGTGAGACTCTGTCTCAAAAAAAAAAACAAAAAAAGTTAGCCAGGTGTGATGCCTATAGTCCCAGCCCCCTGTGAGGCTGAGGCAGGAGGATGACTTGAGCCCAGGAGCTTGAGGTTGCTGTGAGCCAGGCTGAGGCCACAGGACTCCAGCCTGGGCAATAGAATGAGACTGTCTCAATTTTTAAAAAGTGTGGAAATGTAATAGTCAAGGTAATTGGTTTATGTGACAATTGTTTTTTTAAAAAAACCCAAATATTTATTTTCTATAAACTGTGGCTTTTGTTCCCACCCACCCTCCTTACCACTGTAAGCAGAAACTTGGAAAATCCCACCGATCTTCCTTATGTGCCAGGTGACTTCTGTCTACTGGGCTTGAATTTTCTCTGAACCTATTAGAGGGGCTGACGTGGGGGAGGGCAAAGCCTCTCTCTGCTCAGTCTTCCCTCTGTCAGGGCCCCCCCTGCAGTAGGCAAGGCAGGTGTCTTGTAGGCACAGTGAACACCCCTTTCCTGACGCTGTCCTGGTATCTTGCCACCACCTCTAATGTGTGCTCTGGTTGGTATGTGTGTCCCAGAAGCCCCACTACACCAGGGTTGGGAGGGGTTTAGGTCATGGGGACTCCACCCTCCTGAATACGTTATTATAAAAGGGTTTGGTGGAGGGAGATTGGCTCCTTAATTTTGCCCTTCTGCCTTCTGCCACAGGAGGACACGGCATTCCAGGTGCCTTATCTTGGACTTCGCAGCCTTTAGAACAGGGGTCTTCAAACTGTGACCCGTGGGCCACATGAGGCGGTGTGATTGTATTTGTTCCCGTTTTGTTTTTTTACTTCAAAATAAGATTATGTGCAGTGTGCATAGGAATTTGTTCATAGTTTTTTTTTTTTTTTAAAACTATAGTCCGGCCCTCCAACGGTCTGAGGGACAGTGAATTGGCCCCCTGTTTAAAAAGTTTGAGGACACCTGTTCTAGAACTACGAGCAACGCATTTTTATCAATTGCTCAGTCTTGAGTACTCTGTGGCAGCAGCATAGACGGGCTGAGACAAGGTGGTCCCATCTTAAATACAGATGTAACAGGCCAGGTCTTATGTGGGGGAGGATGGTCAATCTAGCATATCACCAGCATTAGGTGACCCAGGGCTGGTGGGGAGTACGATCAGGTGACTCAGGGCTGGTAGGGATAAGACGCCTTGTGATGCACTTTGGCTAATAAATCTGGTACCAGCACCTCATTTCTCAGGGAGTTTTAGGACCGTGAGTTCTCAGGCTCCTGGGGCAGAGCCTTACAGATGCCATTGACTTTAATAAGATACATGTGACAGACACCGTATGCTGTGGAAATGCGTGAGCGGACCCTGTAGTATCTCCAAGGGAAAGAGGTCTTTTACTGCCCTTGGAGAAGGTCAAGGAGAATGAAAAGCAAATGTGTCTACATCATGTGCAGACCCATATAGAGCCAGTTTAAAAACCCACAACTTTGCAAATTTTAATTATGTGTGATAGGTCAGGGGTAGTTAGTATAATTGAAATGTAAACTTGTAGATGGGTCTATTAAAACTAGAATGTGCAGGACTGGGATAATTTTTGTACATCATGTTCTTTCTTCCCCGCTGTGGCTGAGAAACATCAACTTTATCACCAAACTATGTTCTGCAGAGGGACAGCTAGTTCCATATTCAGCTGACAAAATATTGTGTGCTCCTAAGGTGGCATGAATTTTCAACTTTGAAAATATACTAAAAAATGTCTTGTATTTCATCTTCATGACTTAAAATCATTGCTTTGCAGCTGGGGAAAGTTCATGGCTTTTTTTAAATACGGTTAGGAGGCACAGCTGACCAGCTAGCCACAGCAGCACAGCGGCAGACTTGCACTGACTTTCTAAGAAGTGCTTGTGCCTGAAGCCCCCGTGACACAAGCTGAGAGTCCCCTGCTGGCTGTGACCAGAAGAGGAGTGCTGCTCATGACCCAGCCCAGGATTCCTGCCTGTCTTTTGCACGAATTAGTAAAGTTTTAGCCAAAGTCCAGGAGGGTTTGGGGCTCTGCTCAGGGAAAAATAATTGGCTGCACATCTGTGTGGAATAGTTTATTAAGTACTCCTTTGCTCTAGCAACGGCAGCCTGATTTCTACGTATCTCCTGGAGCAGTGTCATCCTGATTTCTATGTAGTCTTCTTGAGCACTGTCAGGGGCCATTTGTCATTCTTTCCACCCAGGCCTCTCACCTTGCTCCCCCTTTCCTGTCGAGCTCCTTCACTGCAGCATGGCCTCCAGGCTGGCTCCTGATGCTCCCCTCCTGTTCCATACCCAAAGCCAATTGCCCCGTTACCTGCACCTGTAGCCGCAGGGTTGTAAATAACTCTTCCCTCTGTGGCCAAAATTGAGTCACTTGAAAAGCTGTGTCAACTTCACCTACAGCACCTGCAGCCTCAGGGATGTAAATAACTCTTCCCTTTGTGGCCTAAATTGAGTCACTTGAAAAGCTCCATCAACTTCACCTCCACAGTAGCTCCAGCGTCTTTGCCTCCCTTTCCTTGACGTGGCGTCAGTCCTCTGCCCAGTAGCTCTCTGCTCCGTGACTGTGCAGCCTCCTTACGGATCTCTCTAGCTGCCATCTTTCTCTCCAATCCAGCTGATGCTTTGCTAAATAATAGGAAAAGGACATTTTTCCAAGATAAAATAATTCTCTCTTTGCCCTTATATCAGCTCCAGATATTTCTTTGACAAAGTCAAAAATACTGTACAATTAAATGCTAAACTTAAAATTTCCACCTCATACCCATTAGGATGATTACTATGAGAAAACAGGAAGTACGAGGCGCTGGTAAGGCTGTGGAGAAGCTGGAACCCTGTGCACCATCAGTGGGAATGTAAGACAGGGCAGCCTCTGTGGAAAACAGGATGGCAGGTCCTCCAAAAAGCAAAAATAGAACCACCATCTGATATAATGACTTCACTTCTCAGTATCGACCCAAAAGAATAAAAAACAGAGTCATAAAGAGATATCAGTGCACCCAGGCTGGTTGGCAGCATTACTTATAATAGCCAGGAGATGGGGCAGCCCGGGTGTCCCTGGATGGATGAATGGATGAACTAGATGGGGGGACACAGATGAAACAGAATGACTTAAAAAGGAAGGAGGTGCTGATGCACCCTACAGCCTGGGTGAACCTTGAGGATATTAAGTTGAATGAAATAAGCCAGTGACAAAAAAGACCATACTGTGTGACGTCACTTATACTACGGATATCTAGAGTGGTCAAATTCATGGGGCAAGAGAGAAGAACGAGGGTTGCCAGGGAGGGGAGTCATTGTTTAGTGGGTACAGAATTTTAGTTTTACAGCTGGAAAAGTTCTGAACATTGTTTCCATAACAATGTGATTATTTAACACTACTGAACTATATACCTAACATGATGAAGATGTCATATATTATGTTATACATATTTTACCATGATTTTAATGTTCTTTTCTTACGTGAAGCTTACGTGATGACATAGCAGCCTGGTCATGTGTTGTGTTGTTTCATGAAGAGGAATTTCAGTATTTGGCAAAAGAATTTAACGCTGAAATGTGGAACTTGTAAAATAGCAGAGTAAATTCTAAGGGCAGAAACTTAATATCTGTCCTTAGGAGTACGAATTGGAGTCTGTATAGTAAATTCATAATACTTTTAAGATTATTTTAGGCAGGGTGAGCTGTTTCCGCCACCCTTCTACTGTTGGCCTTGTGGTATCTTTGTAGAGCTTTTTGCATCTTGGAATAAACTCTGAATACTCCAAAAAAAAAAAAAAGATTATTTTAGGCAAATCTTTCCAATTGAAGCTTGTTCTGCTATTCATATGATCAGGGATGAGTCCATGTATTCTATTTGGCCCAGCGTTTCTGGCAAGTTAGGGAGCTGAGAACGCTCCTAGAATCTCAAGAAAGCACATTTCAAGAGTACATTTTGGTATTGGCACACAGAAGGATTACGAGAGTAGTTAATACAGGAATCTGGACCGCTCTTCTGCCCATTTATCAGGAGAATTTCCATTCCCATTTCAAAGGGAAAGAAAGAATAATAAGAACCAGTGTCCAGACCATTTTAATAAATACAGAGTTCCCGAAAAGGCCTACCACTCCAGACCTTACGGCTCCTGCCAAATCCTGTAAAAATAAAGATTAAACTGGACAGAATATTTGTTTTGTTCTGATCGCTGTTATTTTGCTTTGGTAATGAGAGTCCGCAGGCATCTGGCCTGCGAGAATGCTGACGGCTCGGACTTTCGGTGCTGCCCTTCACCCACCCCTTAAAGGGCTCCCTTCTTCCTCGGCTGGGTAACGCTCTCCTCTCTCCGGTCACATGCTCTGCGCTGCTGCTCGTGGGGCCCATGACACACGCTGCACTTAGCTGACCTTCTGCAGGGAGCAGACAGCGCTGGCGGCCACGTGGGGGTGCTGGGTCCCAGTGTCAGCAGGGCCTGGGTGTCAGCTTCCTCATCATTTTTAAAATTTTGTTCTCTTGGGCGCAAGACACTATTAATAGAGGGACTTCGCCCAGCAAATGCAAGCAGAATAACCTCATTGAGGCTCATTGTACCCTCAATGATTCCCCAACGATAAGAAAAAAATAAAATAAAAGATAAGCACTCTTGCTCTTCCGAGCTGATGCCTATTGAGTCTCAGCTGCCTTGTCACTGTGGTGCCAAATACACTGTAGCTATTGCTCTAAAAGAAAAGAAAAATTGTTCTTTTAAATTATTTCAAGCTTTTGGAAAAATTGCACGAGTAATATAAAACCACTGCATACCTTTCAGGAAATTAAACATAGACATAATAGTATTAAGTATAAGACTTCAAACTTCACCAGTTTCCCCAATTATGTTTTCTATATAGAAATTTTCTTTCCAGTCTAGTGCCACTTGGTAAGTACATTTGGGCAGCAGGGACTCATTCATTTTTTTTTTTTTAATTTCGGGTTAATATGAGGGTACACACAATTAGGTTACATAAACTGCTTTTGCAAGTTAAAGCCCTTCACCCAGGAAGTGGGCCATATGTCTGGGCAATGTACCCATCGGGTGAGAACTTACCCACCATCTTCCCCCATCCTCTTTCCTTGAATTTAATTTATCCTTCATCTTTTAAAAAAATCACCAGTTAAGCAAGTCAGCCCTTGCCACTCATTTCTATTTTTCAGCAGGAAAAAAAGTTGGCAACTACAAAGAATTTAGGGGACACATTATCTTACCATAACCAGCCTATACAAATCAATTACTATTTACTCTTTAAAATGAGATGAAATTTTATGACTTTCTTTCATCAATGCTCTATAATAATTGAAAATAGCCAAAGATAAATGAGAATTTTCATTTGATTCTATGTTGTTATCATTTTAAAGGGGCAGCTTCACAGGAACAGTCACTGAGAACGTGTCCCTCTGTGGAAATGGGGCTAACCAAGCAACCCCCAGGAAACCTAACAGTGGGGACAGGGGACAGAGAAAAGTTCACGGCTGAGGACGGAAGGAAGGCATCTGAGGTCTGCGTGCGCCGTCCTACTGTATGTGACACAGTCGAGTCTTGAAAACACCCTTTCTGCTAATAGACCCTGAAGTTCATGTTTGTTTCTCTGGGAATGAGACTCCCAACAGAGGAACGAGTGAGATTTTAGAGTCTGATGGTAAAATGCAGGGTGTTGAATTCAACAGTCGTCACCATAATGTCCTTCTTTGGCATCTCCACAGGTCCTGGAGGCGTGGATACGTGTGTATACGCAGGTCCTGGTTATTTTGGCCAGAGTGAATTTCTTTAGGTTGAAGAGGCTTTTGTTTAAGAGGAAATGGCCAGAGTCAGTCCATCATGTTGCAGGATGTCACCTTATGAGAGCTGCGACTAAAGATTTCAAATGTTACTGACTTACAGGGAAAAAAAGGATTATGTTTATTGAGGCCAAGCGGATGCAAACAATGTAAAAAACAAAAGCTCATCTGGCATTTAATTAACTTTTTCTTCTCTGCTTGACAAATGGGAGTTGGATTTTATTTGTATATATTCTAAGGATCCTGATCTGCTCATGAAATCCTTCTATAGGGAGAAGCTTAGGGCAGATGTTTGAAGCAGTCCTCTGAGAGAACACTTTTCAGGGCAGAGTAATTGCTCGGTTCTGCCTGCTTCTTTCCCTTCTGCTTCATGTGTACTACAAAATAGTCGTTGCACGCGATGGTGAGGCCCGCAATTAGGGAAAAGCAGCTCTGGAAGCCCACTTTGCCATCTCGGCACTGGTCCAGGTCCTTCGTTATTTTGTCTAAGGCCAGAGGGTCTTTTTGATTTTCCAAAAATCCCGGGAACTCCTTCTCCATGAGCACTCTGAGGTCCTCCTTTATTAAGTAGCCTTTATCCCTGGCAAATTTGTGAACCGTGAACATCATGGTTTCCATGGCGCGCTCCATCTGAGATGGCATTTTGGTGAAGTCTACTGGGCCGAGAGGCGTGGCGGATGCTAGCTGGCTGGGGTGCGGGGGCTACAGGGATTTTTTGACCTTGGCAATGGAATCATTCAAGCTGCTCAGTGTCAGCTCAGAAAGTAGAATTAGCATCCTTGGGACTGTTAGCCCATTAAAAAAGAGAGAGAGATCTTTTTAATGAAAGATTTTGAACCTGTAAATTAGAGACTAATAGAATGAACTCCTATGTACCTGCCGTACAGCCTCAGCCCCAACAACCTCCGGGCAGCTCGCTCCATCTCCCCTTGTTCTGATTCCCTTTCCTGCAACCTGAGTGACTTGGGATCAAACCTTGACGTCATATGATTTCGTCACTAAATAATGCAGTATGTATCTTTAAAAGATACAAGCTCTTAAAATAATTAAGTGTAAACCACTAGCATTTCTTACCAATATTTTGCAATCGTCAATAATTCTTTAATAACATCGAATATCTATTCAGTGTTCACATTTTCTCAATTGTCATATAAATTTGTTTACTCATTATTCAAATCTGGACCCGTATTAGGTCCATACATTATAATCAGTTAATAAATCTCTTACATTTATTTTAACGCTTATTTTAATCTCTTATGCTCCTCACTTTTTTCCTTATTTGTGGAAGAAACGTGGTCATTTTTCCTGTCCAGTTTCCCAAAGTCTAGATTTTGCTAATTGTGTCCCCACGACATTATTTAACACATTCTTCTTTCCCCGTACTTCTTGTAAATTGCTGGCCAGATCTCAGGGCTTAATTAAATCCTGGTAAGACTTCTTCATAGATAATGGTCTGTTCTTCTAACCAGATTCAAAAAATGTCTGGTTGTTTCTCTGTTTATGATATTGGCATCCATTAGTGACTGCCTGGATCCATTATTTAATTAGGGATTGAAAATAGTGATATTCTAATCTTATCATTCTGTCTTCACTTGTTGTCTATGAAGATAACCTACCCTCATCAGCTATTAGACCCTGAAAACAGTTCATACCGAAAAGCTTCATCCTTTTTATTTAGCAATTTTCAAAACAGAATTGGTTTTCTTGCACAGCCCAAAGGTAACAAATGAGTTTCTTTCTTAAACATCATATAAACTCACAGATTTATGTGGTTGGTGGGTTTTAATTCATTGCAGTTTTTAGAATTTTAGAGATTTTACTTAACCAGAGGAAACATATTTATATATGTTTAAGATATATATATTCTTCCATACTGAAAAATTCTAGTTCCCCATATCAACATAATTACTTTTTTGCTTTATCTTGCAAAACACACACAGCAGTCTCAAAATATCAATACTAACACTATCACCAATAATATATTTATGGAAAATGGTGATCAGTTTAAGAACATACTATGTAGACATTTGCTCGAGTTACTAAAACTTTCTTGGTATTTGCAACAATTACATATGCAGAAATTAAAACCTTTCTCAGGATTCAGCAAACAAAGGAATTAGTCTGTGGAGTTTGAAGTGGTTCTGGCCATAGTCACAGAGAAGACTGAAAACTGTGAAGCCCAGGGGTAGAGAATCTACAAATGCCTCCAAATGTCCCACTGCCATGAGACTAATAACAAGAATCTTTGGTCACTTTTCATCGGATCTTCTTCTTGTTAAACATTATTTTCCTTCCAGGCAGCCCAGCGTCCTTTTAGGCCAAAAAGGCATAGAATTAGTTGCGTACGAAAATAGATCTTTTTGATCTCCTAGTTTGCAGATACGGTTTTGTATGCTGGTATAAAAGGAACTGTAGATTCAGAGATTATCTGTCCAAACCTGTTAATTTACAGATAAGGAAGTTGAGTCTCACGGTGGGGAGAGATGCTTATGGTAAGTTTTAAATGAATGTGCAAGGTGGTAGGAAATTAACATTTGATCATCTTTGCTGAAACTTTGAATGCTAATAATTTGCAAAATGATAAAATAATTTTATTGTGAATTAAGTTAGATTTTTAGCATGACTATCGGTATCAGAAATTATAATAGAAATGGCCAAGAAAGTATAATATCTAGTTCTCTCTCATGGTGTCTGACCACAATGTATCATCATTAGCACTTAAGAGTGACCAGCTCAGGCAGCACCTATGGCTCAAAGGGGTAGAGCACCGGCCCCATATGCCAGAGGTGGAGGGTTCAAACCCAGCCCCGGCCAAAAACTGCAAAAAAAAAAAAAAAAAAAAGAGTGACCAGCTCAACACGTGGGAGCTCAAGCTGTGCCCTACGAGGCTAATCCTTTTGATAACAAGAAAAGACGGGCGGCACCTGTGGCTCAGTGAGTAGGGCGCCGGCCCCATATACCGAGGGTGGCGGGTTCAAACCCAGCCCCGGCCAAACTGCAACAAAAAATAGCCGGGCGTTGTGGCGGGCGCCTGTAGTCCCAGCTACTCGGGAGGCTGAATCTCCTAAGCCCAGGAGTTGGAGGTTGCTGTGAGCTGTGTGAGGCCATGGCACTCTACCGAGGGCAATAAAGTGAGACTCTGTCTCTACAAAAAAAAAAAAAAAAAGAAAGAACAGAAAAATAGATAACAAGAAAAGACAATACTCTTGAAGGGACCAAGTTAGCATTCTAGGTTTCTGGTCCCTTCAGGAAGAAATGAAAACCTAAGAGAAAAGAATTGTATCAATGATTTGAACATTTAATGCACAGGGAAAATAATAAAATTGACCAATAAGCCCGTGAAGAGATGAACAACTTCACTCACAATTGAAGAAGTATAAATCCAGCCATCAGTGACAGACAATTTTTCACTTTTGACTAAATAGTCAAAGATGTAAACATGGTAACTGGTGTTATGAATGCTATGAGGAAGTAAGCTTAGTACTAAGTACATAGTACTAAACACTACGCACATTGTTAGTTATAATGTAAACCAACATGAAAATGTACAGAGAATTTTGTTCTCTGACCTGATAGTCGCTAAGAACCTACCCTTTGGGTGTACTTGCAAAGGCGTACAAAGATATCTGTGTTAGAATGTTCACTTCAGCATGCTTGTGGTAGCACAAGATCACAAGAACCTACATGGCTATCAGTAAATAAATTATGGAACAGGTATGTAAATGGAATATTATTCAACTGTTAAACGGAATGAGGTCAAGCTATATTCACTAAAATAGAAAATGTCCCAAAATACATTAAGTAAAAAATACAAGGCTGGCTGTATAGTGGCTAACACATATAATCTTAGCACTTTGGGAGGCTCAGGCAGGAGGATCTTTTGAGGTCAGGAGCTTGAGACCTGCCTGAATAAGAGGAAGATCCTTATTGTAGAGGAAGATCTCTACAAAAAATAGAAAAACTAGCTAGGTGTGGTGGTGTGTGCCTGTAGCCTCAGCTCTGAGGGAGGCCGAGGCAGGAGGATTGCTCGAGTCTAGCAGTTGGAGATGGTAGTGATCTCTGATGACTCCATTGCACTCTAGCCTTGGAGACATAGAGAGACTCTGTCTCAAAAAAAGGGAAGAAAAACAAGATAAAGAGCAGTCTGTATACCACGCTCAATTTGTGTAAAAACAACCCTAGGAACTATGTGTACACATGCTGTCTCTGCACAAGTTGTTTTTGGGAAGAACGTGGACCTGGCAAAACTGAGTGGAGAAACTAGAAACAGGTCTTAATTTTTACTGATTTTTTTCTATTTCTTTTCTGTTTAGATTCTTCATCGTATATATGAATTAACTGTATTTCAATTCTTTTTCAAAGATTAGGGTCTCACACCTACATACCAGGTAATTAGTAAATGTAAATTACTATTAAGAAAATCAAGTTATTTGATCATGAATATGTGTCCTGATAAAGTGGTCATTTTAACTAAATGAAGAAAAAAGCAGGAAAAATAATCTGGATTAATATTTTAACTCTTGCATGATGAGCAACAGGCACAGCCCGTGGGGGGAGGGGTGGGGAAACATGGGATAAGGGTGACATGCGACTTAGTAGGAAGAGTTCTGAACTCATCTTTCTGTAAAATAATGGAGCTGGACTAGATTTTACCTGGCCCTTAGATTCCTGCTTAATTCTGGGTGGAGACTGGCCAAGGGGACATGGCCAATTTGGTGTCCTTTCCATAGGACATGAGATGACAGGTGACAATCACAGCTCTGCACATGATCCCTACACATGAAGAAGTCGATTAGCATGTGCTCTTCTTCAAAACATCCTACAGAACTTTGCAGCTATGCTGAAACCCTTCCTGTACCCAGTCACAGTCACAACAACTTCCTCCCCACCAATCGCTGCTCTCTGACTTCCACAGCGATCACTTCCATGCCTGCTATACCACGGTATTGCCCTTTATTACTTTTTTGCAGGCCCCTCCTTACTTTCTTCTTATTGTATGTTTTCTATTGAACAACACATACCACTTGACATTCTAGAGTTTCTTCCAGCCAGGACTCCTGATAATCATACACACATTACATGCAATTCAGCTTGTCCTTCTGGGGCCTGTAGATCCAGGGCCTACATCAGACTCAGGCTCCATCCCTTTGGCAGAACTACGGGAGACATATAATGTCTGTTGTCTCTGTTTTTGTGCAGTTGGCCACCTTTTATTAATGCTCTGTGCTTGGGTCCATTCATTCACTGGGGGAAGGGTTGCAAAATAGCGATATTCTAATTGCATCACTTACTAGCTGAAATGACATTATAAGGAAATGCTTCTCTTTGTTTACTATTTGGTTACCCTGCAGTATAGTTCATATAGGACATGAAGGGTGTGCGTTTGATCTTTTTCTTTATTTACCACTTTTCATAATACAGAATTTCCTCCTTATTGTCTGAAGTGACCAATTAGGTAAACACACACACATAAACACATACAAATATATCATGTACAAATACATATACATATGTCTTATGTGGTTGGAAGACCTTGGGGACCTCATTATTGAATGTTACTACAGTCTCCTTTAAAGTATTTCCCTTGGGAAGCTACGCACCCATGGACGACCTTAGGGACCTCATTATTGAATGTTACTACAGTCTCCTTTAAAGTATTTCCCTTGGGAAGCTATGCACCCATGCCAGCCTAGTCCCCCCTTCAAAGTACTTTTTATAGGATGAATTCACAAACTCAATTGTCAGACCTTGTACAATGACAATTCTGGTAGCCATTCTAGAAAAGGAGTTCCAAAATTGCTGTGAAGTGTGAACTAGGCACTGGCATTGGTGCGTGGCTTTTCAAGGGGAGTATTGTGAAGGTGAACATCCGATATTCAACAATGAGTTATGTAGCACTTTTTCTAGGATGAGTTCTAGAACTTAATTGTCCAACCTTGTATGTGATTATGAACCCATGCATTTAAACAAATTCAGTAAGTTTTAATCCACTGCAACCATTATCCTTATTAAAGCACATAATTTAGTGCTTTAATTTAGTGGGAATTTAGTGAGTATTTCTTGATAATGATCATTTATTCATTCATTTGCTCATTCACTTAACTCCCAATTAGATGTAGTTATCAAAGGCAAGACAGAACTGGAAATGTAGAGTGTAAAAGCAAATTTGTTTTGGTCTCTATTCACAAAAAGCTTGCAGTCAATTATGAAAATAACATACATACAGGTTGCAACCAAAAAATGATATCATAAAATATGTAAAAATAAATATAACATCATAGTAATTTCAAGGTAAAGCTGTTATGATAAGTTGCAGAATTATCAGGCTGCTAGGCCTTTTCTTTGCTCTGCCATCCTTGGTGTGGCGATTCCATTTGTGATCCTGCCATGATGCCCAAATCTGGCCAGCAGGAAAGGGGAAGAGGAAAGTGGAAAGCAGGCTCCTTAACGTAGTCACCTGGCCACATCTAGCTGCACAGGAGGCTGGGAAATTTAGTCTTTCCCTGGGCAACTCTGTCTTCTCGCTCATCTGTGTGAAAACGCTATGTAGACCATCAATTCTCCAACTATAATTTACATATGAAATAAAGATTTTGGCTCCATAACCTGGGTAGGTGGCTAAGAGTGTTGAAATCTTGCACTTTGAACAAGTTCCAGGTGAAGCTGATGTTGGTTCTTGGTCCACACTTGAGTAGCCACTTGAAGGGTCTAGATGGCCACATGAGAGGGACAGTCTGCTTCAGTCGGTTTAGGCTTGTGGGCAGCTGAGTCTTCATTAATTTGTTCTCACTGCTTCTGTAGTAATTTGGGTATAAGCATTTGGGGGATGCTTTATCTTTGTATCAAATATCCAAATGGTGGGCCAAAGTACAAAGTGTAATTAAAAGGCCCTTTGCCTAAATTAATTTGTATATTAGCTTTTTTTGTTTAAGACAAAGTCTTACTCTGTCACCTTGGGTAGAGTGCTGTGGCATCAATATAACCCACAGCAACTTCAAACCCTTGGGCTCAAGCAATCCTCTTGCCTCAGCCTCTCTAGTAGCTAGGACTATAGGCATACACCACTACGCCCAGCTAGTTTTTTTTCTATTTTTAGTTAAAGACAGGGTCTAAGTGTCTCACTCTTGCTCAGGCTGGTCTCAAACTTCTGGCTCAGGCAATCGACCCGTCTCAGCCTCCTGAAGTGTGAAAGCTACTGCACCCAGCTTGTATATTGCTTTTGTTTAGAATTTAGAGTTTTCCTAAGGATCAGAAAGTTTGGGTTATAGTATTACTGACACAGAAATAATACCAACGACTTATTCTCACAAGTAGAAAACCAATCATATTAGCACACAAATTTCTTGGCCTTATAAATATTTAGGTTTGTGGCCTTCATCCAATTTTCTTCAAATACTTTCAAAAGTGTGAAAAATTATCCTTTAATGCCAGTGTAAATAGCATTCTTAGTTCCTAGAGAAATCTAAGCTCTCTGAGGCCCTCTAAGTATGTCATCTTTTAAATTTTGTTAGTAAAAATAGGGGAGAGGAGCAAGATGTAAGCCGAGTAACAGCTTCCTAGCAACTGGGTGCAGTGAGACTGGGGAGAGAAGACTCCAGGCATCTCTGGCTGGTGGGATCTACCCAGAAACATCCCTCTGGGGACACAGGGAGTCAGTCAGAGACTTCTGGACCCCATGAGGAGGACAAAAGCAGTGGAGAACTGGCAAGTGGTTGTGTATGTTTATTTGGTCTAATCCCACCGGCAGCTGTAAGTATAGCAGCAGTGAGATTGCAAACTGGAAAGGTCTTACCTGTGAGCTGTTTTGCTTTTTTTTTGGACTTGGCACTTATTTGAACTACTTTGGGAGAACTTGGGTGAGAGTGCAGAGGACTTTAAGCATTGTCTAGGGCCCCGGTGCTGAGCCAGACAGAGCTAATAGTGTTCGGCTGTGGGCCGTGTGGAGCCATTGTGGGAGAACTGTCCCAGCAAGCTCCACCCTCAGGATCGCAGAGCAAGGATCAGGCAGGAGACCTTGGAAGAGTAATCTAGTGACTGAGCAGCCTAAAGGCAGGGACTGAGGTGCCCTACAGCCTTGGCCCTCCGGGGCATAGAGTGAGCCTGGTTTTGGCACACTGAGTAAGCAGATAGCCACTTCAGGCGTGATCCCAGCAACAAGTGCTTTCCTGGCTAATCCTCTGCTTCGCCAAGGTTAACAGTTTAAAGTGCCTTTTAAGCAGACTGAGGAAAGATTTAGGATCTCCACCCTGTGGGGTTTGAGAAATCAGCAGAGGCCTTCAGTCTCCATCTTGTGTAACTGTATCAGCATTGTGATTAACATCTCATACCCCAGAAAATCACCTGTTGCCCAGACAATATTCAGCAATATATATATATATATATACACTGCTTTTGTTTTTTGTTTTTATTTTTTATTTCAACATTTTCCCTCAGATTTTTTCTTTTTTTCTTTCTTTTCTTTCTTCATTTTTCTAGTTTAAATATAATTTTCCATTGTTGCCTTCTTTAAAAATTAGAACTTCATTTTTGCTAGTGTTTCTACCCCTATTATTTGGTTTCCCCCCCAATTTTATCCCATAAAGTTTTCTGTTCGGTTGTTTTGGTTTGATTTATAGCATTTTTGTCTTTCCTCTCTACTTGGTTGAGGTAGGGTATTGTGTCAGAACAGGCTGGCAAAGAGCTGCAGACCTCAAGGGAACCACCCAACCCAGCACCCCCCGAGGTTGGTCAAAGTACCCTACCGTACGCCTATAGTGCTCCTGTCTCCTTCTTTCTGTGCCTCTTTTCTTTCTGTCAATATTCCCTTTTACTCACCCCCCTCTCCTATCTCTTTTTTCTTTTCATTTCTTTTCTTTTTTCTTTTCCTTTCTTGCTCTTCAATCTTCTCATCCTTCTGGTCCTGTACCAATAGGACTCATCAAAACCCCAGGCCAGGAGCACAGTAACTTAAAAAGTGAGAGGAAGTGAAAGGAAAATTGGGGCAAGGAAACAGGTAAAAGAAAACATTCATGAGGAAGAATCAGCAAAAAATCCTGGCAACATGAAAAAGCAGTCCAGAGCAACCTCCCCAAGGGACCATGAGGTAGTTAATTCAGAGGATTCCACCTATAAAGAAATGTTAGAAATGACAGAAAGAGAATTTAGAATACAGATAATGAAAACAAAGAAGGAAAATCCTGATAAAGTGGAAAATAACCAAAATGAATGGTTTTGGTTATTTTCCACTTTATCAGGAGTTTTATTTTCCACTTTATTAGGAGTTTTGTTTGTTTAAAAATAACCAAAAACAGAATCAAATAAGAGATGAACGATATGAAGACTATAGAAAGGATACAAGAGAACTGAAGGAACGAAAGCAATTAGTAAACTTAAAGATGCAATAGAAAGTATCAACAACAGATTAGACCAGGCAGAAGAAAGAATCTCAGAGGTAGAGGACAAAGCTCTTGAGATAACTCAGATAGTTAAAGAGGCAGAAAAGAAGAGAGAGAAAACAGAATGTTCACTGACAGAACTATGGGACTTTATGAAGCTTTCAAACATATGAGTTACAGGTATCCCAGAAGGGGAAGAAGAATGCTCCAGGGGAATGGAAGCCATACTAGAGAATATTATAAACGAAAATTTCCCAAATAGCACCAAAGATTCTGACACACTCATTTCAGAAGGATATTGGACCCCAAGTCGCCTCAATTCTAACGGATCTTCTTCAAGACACATTGTGATGAACCTGTCCAAAGTCAAGACAAAAGAAAAGATTCTTCAAGCTGCCAGGAGTAAGTACCAGTTGACCTACAGGGGCAAATCCATCAGGGTGACTGCAGACTTCTCTAATGAAACTTTTCAAGCAAGAAGACAATGGTTATCTACCTTTAATCTACTTAAACAGAACAATTTCCAGCCCAGAATTCTATATCCTGCTAAGCTAAGCTTTAAAATTGACAGAGAAATCAAATCATTTACTGATATGCAAACATTGAGGAAATTCACAAGACCAGCTCTACAGGAAATATGTCAACCTGTTCTACACAATGACCATCAGAATGGATCAACAGCAAAGTAAGAACTCAGAAATTAAAGGACAGAACCTAACTTCCACACTGATGCAAAAGATAAAACTAAGCAATGGGCTCTCACAAGATAAGATGAATAGAACACTATCACACTTATCAATTATCTCAATAACTGTTAATGACTTGACTCCTCACTGAAGAGGCATAGATTGGCTGATTGGATTAAAAAACACAAGCCATCCATTTGCTGTCTGCAAGAAACACACCTGGCTTCAAAAGACAAATTAAAACTCCGAGTCAAGGGTTGGAAGATAATTTTTCAGGCAAATGGAATTCAGAAGAAAAGAGGAGTTGCAATCTTATTTTCAGATACATGTGGATTTTAAGGAACTAAAGTCAAAAAAGACAAAGATGGTCACTTAGTAATGGTCAAGAGAAAAATACAAGAAGACGTTTCAATTCTAAATATTTATGCACCCAACTTAAATGCTCCCAGATTCTTGAAACAGACCTTACTCAGTCTGAACAATATGATATCCTATAACACCATAATAACAGGGGACTTTAACAGTCCTCTTACAGAGCTGGACAGATCCTCTAAATAGAAATTAAACAAAAATATAAGGGACTTAAATAAGACCCTAGGACAACTGTGCTTGATAGACGCATATAGAACACTCCATCCCAAAGATAAAGAATATACATTCTTCTATCACCCCATGGAACATTCTTCAAAATTGATCATATTCTAGGCCACAAAACAAACCTCAACAGAATCAAAAGAATTGAAATTTTATCTCGTATCTTCTCAGACCACAAGGCACTAAAGGTGGAACTCAACTCCAACAAAAACGTTCAACCCCACACAAAGGCATGGAAATCAAACAACCCCCTGTTGAATGACAGTTGGGTGCGGGAAAAAGTAAAAGAGGAAATCATTAACTTCTTTGAGTATAACAACAATGAAGACACAAGCTACCAGAACCTGTGGGATACTGCAAAAGCAGTTCTGAAAGGAAAATTTATCACTTTATATGCTTACATTTGAAAAAAAGAAAGAGAGCATCAAAAAACTCACAAGCCATCTTAGAGAATTAGAAAAAGAAGAACAATCTAAGCCTAAACACAGCAGAAGAAAAGAAATATCCAAAAATTAAATCAGAGATCAATGAAATTGAAAACAAAAGAATCATTCAGAAAATTAATGAAACCAGGCATTGGTTTTTTAAAAAAATAAATAAAATAGATAAACCTTTGGCCAGACTAATTAGAAATAAAAAAGTAAAATCTCTAGTAACCTCAATCCTAAATGCTAAAGGGGAAATAACTGATGCCAGAGAGATACAAGAGATCATCTCTGAATACTACCAGAAACTTTATACCCAGAAATTTGACAATGTGAAGGAAATGGATCAATATTTGGAATCACACCCTCTTCCTAGACTTAACCAGGAAGAAATAGAGCTCCTGAACAGACCAATTTCAAGCACTGAGATTAAAGAAACATTAAAAAATCTTCCAACAAAAAAATGCCCTGGTCCAGATGAATTTGCACCAGTATTCTATCAAACCTTCAAAGAAGAGTTTATTCCCGTAGTACAGCTATTATATTCCAAAAAATTGAGGAGAAAGGAATCTTCCCCAACATGTTCTACAAAGCAAACATCACCCTGATACCAAAACCAGGAAAAAACCCACCTAAAAAGGAGAATTTCAGACCAATTTCACTCATGACTATAGATGCAAAAATTCTCAACAAAATCCTAGCCAATAGATTACAACTTATCATCAAAAAAGTCATACATTGTGATCAAGTAGGTTCATCCCAGGGATGCAAGGTTGGTTTAACATATGCAAGTTTATAAACATTATTCACCATATCAACAGAAGCAAAAACAAAGACCATATGATCCTCTCAATAGATGCAAAAAAAGCATTCAATAAAATCCAGCATCCTTTTCTAATTAGAACACTGAAGAGTATAGGCATAGGTGGCACATTTCTAAAACTGATTGAAGCTATCTATGACAAACCCACAGCCAATATTTTACTGAATGGAGTAAAACTGAAAGCTTTCCTCTTAGAACTGGAACTAGACAAGGTTGTCCTCTGTCACCATTACTATTCAACATAGTCCTGGAAGTTCTAGCCAATACAATTAGGCAAGACAAGGAAATAAAGGGGATCCAAATGGGAGCAGAGGAGGTAAAACTCTCCCTCTTTGCTGATGATATGATCTTAACTTAGAGAACCCAAGACTCAACCATAAGACTCCTGGAAGTCATCAAAAAATACAGTAATGTCTGAGGATATAAAATCAATGTCCACAAGTCAGTAGCCTTTGTATACACCAGTAACAGCCAAGATGAGAGGCTAATTAAAGGCACAACTCCCTTCACCATAGCTTCAAAGAAAATGAAATACCTAGGAATATACCTAACAAAAGAGGTGAAGGACCTCTATAAAGAAAATTATGAAACCCTAAGAAAGGAAATAGCAGAGGATATTAACAAATGGAAGAACATACCATGCTCATGGATGGGAAGAATCAACATTGTTAAAATGTCTATACTTCCCAAAGCAATCTACCAATTCAATGCCATCCCTATTAAAATACCAACATCATACTTTCAAGACTTGGAAAAAATGATTTTGTGTTTTATATGGAACCAGAAAAAACCCCGTATAGCTAAGGCAGCTCTTAGTAATAAAAACAAACCTGGGGACATTAGCATACCAGATTTTAGGCTGTGCTACAAAGCCATAGTGGTCAAGACAGCATGGTACTGGCACAAAAATAGAGACAAAGATACTTGGAATCGAATAGAAAACCAGGAAATGAAACTAAAAACTTACAAACACCTAATCCTTGATAAACCAAACAAGAACATACACTGGGGGAAAGACTCCCTATTCAATAAATGATGCTGGGAAAACTGGATGTCCACATATAAAAGACTGAAAATGGACCCACACCTTTCCCCACTCACAAAAATTGATTCAAGATGGAAAAGGACTTAAATTTAAGTCATGAAACAATATAAATCCTCAAAGAAAGCATAGGAAAAACACTGGAAGATATCGGCTTGGGGAAAGATTTCATGAAGAAGACTGACGTGGCAATTTTAACAACAACAAAAATAAACAAATGGGACTTCATTAAACTGAAAAGTTTCTGTACAGCTAAGAAGACAACAACCAAAGCAAAGAGACAACCTACACAATGGGAAAGGATATTTGCATATTTTGAATCTGTGAAAAGCTTGATAACCAGGATCTATAGAGAACTCAAATTAATCCACATGAAAAAAGCCAACAATCCCATATATCAATGGGCAAGAGACATGAATAGAACCTTCTCTAAAGAAGATGATGAATGGCTAACAAACACATGAAAAAATGCTCATCATCCCTAATTGAGAAATGCAAATCAAAACCACCCTGACATATCATCTAACCCCAGCAAGAATGGCCCACATCACAAAATCCCAAAACTGTAGATGCTGGTGTGGATGTGGAGAGAAGGGAACACTTTTACACTGCTGGTGGGACTGCAAACTAATGCAACTGTTTTGGAAGGAAGTATGGAGAACCCTCAAAGCACTTAAGCTAGACCTCCCATTTGATCCTGCAATCCCATTGCTGGGCATCTACCCAGAAGGAAAAAAATCCTTTTATCATAAGGACACTTGCACTAGACTATTTATTGCAGCTCAATTTATAATCGCCAAAATGTGGAAGCAGCCTAAATGCCCACCAACCCAGGAATGGATTAACAAGCTGTGGTATATGTATACCATGGAATACTATTCAGCCATTGAATAGTAGTGGAGACTTTACAGCCTTCGTATTAACCTGGATGGAAGTGGAAGACATTATTCTTAGTAAAGTATCACAAGAATGGGGAAGCATTCAATGCATTCAAAAGCATTCCATACAATGGAGAATCCTATGTACTCAATTTTGATATGGGAATAATTAATGACAATTAATGACGTAGTGGGGGTGGGGGAAGAGGAGAGCAGAGAGAGAGAGAAAGAAGGAGGGAGGGATGGGGAAAGGAAGAGTAGAGAGAGGGAAGGAGGGAGGAGGGTGGGGCCTTGGTGTGTGAGACACCTTTTGGGGGCAAGACACGATTGCAAGAGGGACTTTACCTAATAAATGCAATCAGTGTAACCTGGTTTCTTATACCCTCAAAGAAAAATAAATAAATAAATAAATAAATAAAATTTGTTAGTAAAAATGGAAGTGAATGTCCCTGAGAAACCTAGCCTCCTCTGGCCTGGAACAGGTTCTCTGGCCTTGCTCTTCATGTCAGATGAACTGTCAGCCTAGAATGGCTGGACTAGCTCTGTCTTACTCACCTCTCTATCCCATCGCCTGGAACATTCCCAGTCCCCAGGGATGGAGTTCAGATTTCTCAATTTGTTCTGTACCCAGCAACTGCCCTTTTCTGCTTGGCCTGGCAGCACTTGGAGAAGGGGTTTTGACCTCCCTCCAGTACGGCATAAGCAAGGCTTGTGCGAATAGCCTTGCCTTCGGACTGGCAGGGAGGTCAGGAGAGGGAAGGTGAGTGGAAGCCCTTTGTGAGCCACAGCGTGCCGTACAGACATCTACAGCACTGTGTGTAATAGTAACTACTGCTGTGTCCCAGGAAACAAATGTTTGATGTAATTCTCACCTTTAATTTTTTAATAATTGTTTGACGTAGGTACTATTCTCACCACCATTTTACAAACAGAGAAACTGAACCCTCCTTACCCACACAGGAGATTCAGGTCACACGGCTGGCCGAGCAGCAGAGTCAGGATTCCAACCAACCCAGCCCTGAGATTCCAGGGTGTGGGACCTGAAATGAGGCACATTTAAATTTGATGCTATTACAAGATAAGAACATATTTTAGCATGTGTACAAGCTCAATTTTTAAATCACAATCATACTTAGTTTCTTTTAAGATTCCTGACTATGTCCCTAGCTACCTGGAGTACCTCCTGGCAACTTCTCCTTCTAGATGGCAAAAGCACAATCTCCATCAGTTTTTCCCTGTCTGTGCATCAGAAGTGCGAGGCTAGCTCTGCATCTCAGCACACTGTGCCCCCGGACTTTTGATTCCCCCACTGGCAGGAGAGGCAAAAAGGAAAGAGTGTATGAAAGAAGGAAGCAAGAGAAGCGAGGACTCGGGGCCTCCCACCCCTCTGCTGGAGACGCCGCAATCTGCCAGGCTATCATCTCACCCCATCCTGTGTGTTTTAGCCCAGAAAATGTTTAATTCCCCCTCCCTCCAACTTTGAACATCACTTACCCTTCAGTGTATAAAATAGGAGTGCTGTGCGCTTTAGACAGATGCACAAAAATGGAGAGGGGATTGACCTTACCCCCTCTGGGCGTCTCAATGAGCATTTTTAAAGATGCTTAATGAAGCATGGGGCTTCTTTGGAGATGACTTACATTCAGGCTATAAGCTTTGGGATTTTTCTTCCCCACCCCCTGAACCTCTCTGTTCTCCCTGCACCCCCTCCCCGTGAGCTCCAAACCTCTCTCATCCACCACCCCCCAACCAGGCGGGAGGCAAATATCCCATAACTCCCTCCCCCAAGTCAGCCTGAAAACAGTGCTCTGAGGGAGAGAAAGAGGCTTTGGAGAGTGTGACCTGAGCAGCCAGCTTAGGCAAAGTGTACATAATAAACTTCTATCTGGACTGAATTGTTCTGCAAAGTGGCAATCACTTCCCAGACAGACAGTCCTGGGAGGACTCGCCATTCTGCATCTTTTAATCATCGTTGCTATGGAGAAAGCCACTATTTCATTACAGAAAGCGCCTTAACGCAATTAACACATAGTTCAGTTGTTCCCCATCCCTTTTGGGTCCGGACATGGAGGGGGCCCTAGGGTATTGCTTTTCCTGGGGGCCTGAAGGAGACAGCAGGCCCGAAAGGGCAGGGAAGGGTCCCAGGAAGTAAACTGTCAGCAGCACAGGACTGGATTGTAGATTAAGGGATGTCAAAAGAAGAATCTGGCTTAAAATTAACGGAAAACTCAGGGGGGGATGGGGTTGCTAAACAAATTAAAACAAAGAAAAAGCCTTTGATGGTTACTTTTTGAGTTTCAAAATATACACATCCTCTTGGTGAAATTAATTCTTCTCCTATTTCTTATTTTGATTTGCTTTTCTTTACCCCCCTAATGGGGGCAAACTCAGTAGCCCAGTAGGGTGTGTGTAGACACAACTGCCTCTGGACTCCCCTGCTGCAGTTTTAAACTCCCTTTCACAAGCTCATTTGGCAAAGAGGGAAGGTAAGATTTTTCTACTTAGCTGGGCCATCAGAAGAAACAGTCCCCAGGGTGCCTACCTGGCTAGAAAAGGGAAATGCTAATGAAAAGGATGAGTTTAGATGGTTATGAAACGAAGATCTGAGGACAAGTTTCTAAAGTTACTAAATTCTGAGCGTTTCCCAAGAGTGAGGCTGTAGCCTGGTGACTCTTCCGGCCTTTCTCTGGTGGTGTAGAGTAAAAGACTCAAGCCACAATTTAACTCCCAATTAACAGTATTTAAAAGAAAAAAAAAGGAAGCTGTACTCATGCAACCTCTTCTAAGAAATCTGTCTGGGAAGAGGAGGACAGTGAAAAAGCTGGCCACGGAAACAAAGACGGAGCGTATGTACCTTGTATATAGATGTTAGGCACCGTCCCTAATTAGCTAATGCATTTCTTTCTGCTGTCCTCTCGGAGGAATTCTCAAGCGTGTCCCCTGCCGCTCCTGGAGACCACAGAAAAGTAAATGACACTGAATTTTCCCTTCTTAATTAAAATGTTAAACAGGGTTAAGATGCCAAGCTCCATCAGAGATATTTGTTCCCCTGGTGAACTCTGAGCCCTGCTGGGGTTCAGTTCAATGGGAGTTATTTGAGTCAACACATGTTATTAAGTTTCCAAATGTAATCAGCCCAGATATTTTAATGGAAACTTTCTCCTTTCTTTTAATAAGCATGTGGTTTGGTTAAAAAAGCACTTGGGTTAGGTGCCCTGCATTGTCCTTCCATAACCAAATCGCCATAGCAACAGGCAGCTGGTCTCTACAAAGCTGGCGGGCACGGGAGGGGGCGCCGGCAGGAGCCCAGCCCCCAGCCCCAGTGTTTGGCCAGGCAGAAATAACCTCAATGGGATTAGAATGTTTAAGGGGCTAAAGGCTGTGGGAAAACTTTTGTCTACCATATTTATCTCTTCTGCTGTTGTGTCTTAACATTTCCACTCGGGGAACAATGGGGTTAAAAGTAAGAGCAAATGTTTTGATAGGTTTATTTTGAATTATGGATTCCTGGATCTGCATAATGGCCTGTCAGCCTCAGCCTGCTCTGACTGTGACCTCTGCGGACCTGGGGATAGGTGCATGGGGAAGGCAGTGGGAATAGACGCTGGGGAAGACTTTGGCATAGAGAATTAATGACATGGGGCTGAGGGGAGGCACTTTCTCCCCCGGCAGACACTTGGTATCTTAGAGACAGGTTTTGAGCTCAGAGTCCCACTGCTGGGGTGCATATGATACAAGAGTCAACCTTATTTCTGACCAGTTGGTAATTAGGGAGCAAAGAAAGAAGTGGGCGGCAGATGTTTCTTGTAACTTGGAGGGGTGCTGTGTTCGAGGCTGTGCAAAGTAATCCCCTGTCACAGACTGAGTAGCAGCCCCTCCCCCGAGTTTATATGTTCAAGTCTTAACCTGGTCCCTCAGAGTGCTATATTTGTAGATGGGGTCTTTAAAGAGGTAGATTATGTTAAAATGAGGCCATTAGGGTGGCCAGAATCTGATCTGAGTGCTGTCCTTACAGGGAAAGGAGATTAGGACACACAGAGATCCCAGGATATACAGGCATCAGAAAGCCACGTGGGGTATGCTGAGAAGGCCTCTGCAAGCCACAGTGAGAGGCCTCAGAAGGAACCAAACCTGCCCATGTGTTTGATGCAGGGGGTGCCCCTGTGAAGGGAGGAAGACCCCTGAACTCACCAAATGGGTTCTTGGCTTTGAGCAGGAACAAATTCAAGAAGGAGCTGACCAGGGTAAGAAAGCTTATGGAGAGGCAGATGAGAGATTCTCCTCCACAGACAGAGGAGGGGGTCCCTTCCCAAGCAGGAGGGGCACCCCTTACGGGGCAATGTACCATTTATAAATGTTCAAAAATGCTGTTAGGAAACAGCCATGCAGGACCAACATTATCTTGTGGTCAAGCCATAAAGGTCATTTATCTGTAAACTGGTGTTACAGAAAGGTAGGTGCAAACAGTTTGTAAGGCCTGGACATAGTAATTTATGTATCCACAGGTGGTCCTGGGCTAGCAACATGCTCGTGGCTGTTGTCAGGGTGGTTAGAGGCTGGTGTCGGCCAAAGTGTCCACAGTTGGGCTCTCTTGACCATCCATTACCTTGACCTTAGATTTTCAGCCTCCTTAGCTGTGAGAAAACATGTTTGTGTTGTTTATGACTCCCAGTCTGTGGTGTCTTGTTATGTCAGGCTAGTAGGCTAATCCATCTCCTCAAACTATTTTCCAACTCTACTAAATTTTTGGCAACCCTGTGTCAGAAGAAGTAGGTATGAAGGCCCCGAAAAGACAACCCAGGCCACAGCCCAAAATTTCCTTGTCCCTTTCCATCTTTTCCCCTTTGGAGAGAAACAAAAGTCTCAATCCTGAACCAGAGAGACTGTCATCCAAGCAAAGTTAGCACACCCCACCCTGCACAAGTGAACAAGGAAAATCTTTGTTTCCATTTGCCATGGAAGTAAGCAAAGTTTGAAGTGGAGGAGGTAGGCATGACCCAGTTTTAAGTAGCCTTGATATATTAAATTTGGACTTGAAAACAGATACACATAAGGTTGATGATTAACTTTATATTCACTTTACAAAAGTACATGTGAAGGATACATAAATATAGATCCCTTAGGGATATTTAGAATTGGAGTCTCTGTAAAAGAATCTTATCTGTAGGAAATTTCTTTCAGAAACACTTGCATGGAGCAAGGCCCACCTGTTTAAAGGGTAAGGACTGATGAGTAGCCAAGATCTCTTTTTTACACTACTTATAGTCAAGGATGGTAACAGTATAGCCTGACTGCAGGGCAAGTACAACTTGATAGATGAATATATACACACACAAAAATATCTACACATAGCTATTTCTCTATATTCATTTAGAGATGAATATATATATATTTCACACACAAACGCATATGTGATAATATTCACATGCACACTTATATACGCTATTTCTCACGTTTGAAATCTTCATTAAGGAACCACTGATTGAGCACTTGCTCTGTTTACTGTTGCATAAGGTGTGTAGCCTATAAAAACAACATGTTTTCTGCTCTGCTCGCAAGGAATTTGAAACCTACTAAAGAGGAGAGCTACAGAAATGAGTGGTTATCACACAGGTGATCTGAGCATGATAGAAGTTCACACAATCACACAGGGGTTGTTCACCAGCCACATGGTCACTAGTCTGTGTTCTCACATCCATCACTTGGGAAGTCCAGCCTCCGTCTGTGAGGGTCCTTGTCACATTTGGGGAGAAAGGAGAGGAGAATTCTGGGCCAATATGTAGTCGTATGGATACCAAATCTGTCTCCAAGAGGAGGCAAAAAATGTATATATTAGAGGTGGTAAAAATGTGAACTTTAAATAAAATATACAGGTGTCCAATTTAAATTTAAGTTGCACAGGAAACTTATGGATACCCTGTATTATAAATTTGTCTTAGGAAGGTAAAGTGACCTTCTCTTAACCTGAAGCTGGTCTCAAAGAGAATCTAAAGACCAACTAAGAAACAGTTCGATTTTATTTTCTGCCGTTACAACCCCAAATTTACACTGGTCTCCTGGTTTTGGAGTTTTGGATCACGGTGTTTGCACAGCTTCGTGAAGGATGTCTATGTTTCACTCGTCCACGTTCTTCCTTCCGCAGCCCTCTGCACCTGCCTGTGTTCAGGCTCCCTGGCTTTCCCAAGTGCCCTCCACCACCCATCATGCACTAGGAGCCAAAGTATGGTCCTAAAGCACAGAGCGACCAGCGTCTTCTCATTTGGGCGTGTTTGACATTTGTTAGCTGCTGTCTATACCCTTGGCAGTGTGCAGATATGGGGCTTACAGAACAAAGCCCTAACCAGGCCTCCAGGGGGCTTCACGGCCAGGGCCCATCTGCGTCTCAGATGCTTCAGTCAAGCTCTGTGGCCTGCTGAGCATCCAGAGTCCCATCCTGGCTGTGCCAGCACCCTGTGCACCCTTGCTGTGACCTCCTCTTCCCTGTGTGCTCCTTCCCAGCCTGGAACAGTTCACAGTCACTGAAAAGAGAACATTGCAAACACATTCACGTAAAGGAAAAAGAAACACGCAATAAACAATAGACAGATAAAAAAATCACCCACTCTTGTTCAGCACAACATCTTTGAAGAAAAGATACTAAAATATTCAGAGTGTTAGTTTCTGGGTAACAGGGTTATGCACGTGTTTCCCCTCCCCTCCTAATTTCTGTGGTTCCCAATTTTTTAATACCAAATACAGTTTTGCCTGAATTGGGGTGGGGGAAGATTTCAGACATAAAATCTGCATAGTCTTCAAGACCTAACTCAAATTTCATTTAGATGATAGGGGACAAAAGAGTGGGCTTTTAGATATTCCAGCCTGCCCCTGCCTAGCAGTCTCAGGATGGAGCTCGGAAGATGGGACATTGCCTCATACAATGTGGGGAAGAAACTATCATGTCCATAAGCGGCTGAGCTTATTGCTTTGGGGTTAATGTCTTTTAATTCCCTTCCCTTCCTTGCCCTCCAAGAATTCTAAAGCCCCATCAAGAATGACTCTTTTCTTAGCTTCTAGTGTTCATCATGGCCCTACTGTGTGCAGTAATTATTTGTATGTCCATTAATTCCTCAAGTAGATGGAGAAATCAAAAACAGGGCCGGTATTCAGTCACCTGTGGGTCTCCTGCAACACTCCTCTTCCCATAATAGACACTTACTATTTGTTAGGTTGAAGTAATGAATCAACATCTTTATCGAAATGAAGAACCCACCAGGAAAGTCTCAAGAATTCCAGATTCAATGAAAAACAGACTCATCCAGAACAAGAAAAGCCAAATGAAAGAGAATAGTCATTTTAAACTCACTTTAAAGTCATAACTGTCAGAAAATTCAGAATTATGACTCCCTCTCCCACTATAACCTTTTCACATCACACATATGTAATAGAGGCCGTAAAAGTTAACATGACATTCGGTAGTACGAGTTACAAACAGATTGTGCGATGCGGTTGAGTTACGGTGGCAATGGGAACCATAACTTTGTATTTCCTTGCTTTTATGCATTTGTAACAGCTTCAGCTGTAACTGTGCATTAGCAGCGTGGTTTACACTCAGAACCCAAACTGTATTTATAACAAGAAACCAGAGAAGGAAGCTACCATGCATGAGGCCTTGAAACTGTGATCTTTTGGAGATTGCGTGTGTTTATCCAAGCGACCATTTTCAGAAAGATACTGGAATAAATGGAATAGTTTTCCCTTAACATGGCATTTTGTTTGAGCTTACCAAAATAAATGCTTTCAGTAAAGGGCTGCATCATGGTAGCATTGGTGGTTGGCAGTGCCAGAGCGTAGGAAGCTCTGGACTTCACAGGCTGTAAATAAGGCCTGGTGCTCCTTCAGCACTAGTCTCTGCCTCATTTAGAGACTTTACGATTGTCACCTCAAGAAGAAACTGCCCACCCCAAGAAGATGAAGAACACGACTCCTTGGTGAACTGGTTTTCTGCTGTCACACCGCATAGAAGTGTCCGCCAAGACCCTCCTCTTGATTCTGTTGCTGGCAGGGAGTTCTGTGCCTGGATCTCTGAGTCTGTGAATGGCCTCTGTCCTTTAATAGATGCCCAGAGAATGAATCAGGGCTGCGTGTCCTGCCACTCATGACTCCATATCATGAACTTACACCTACATTCTCACCTTAATTCATTCTTGCTCCAAATCTTTTACTGTGAATGTCTCCTCTGAAGGTGCAGAAGGAATGAGGACTCTTACCTTTTCAGGAATCTTCATAAACCCGGAGGTTGTTATTAAAGCTTTGCTCACCATCCTTTCCAACCTAGATGGACCCAGTGTACCTTGTAACCTTTCTTCCTAGGCCTTGCCTTCCTCCCCTTTGATCGTTACTGTCATTTTCTCGGAGGGGCTCCAAAAACTCCACTCTCGGGGGCATAAACACACAGTCACCAGATGAGGAAGTGAGAGCTTAAGGATTGAACATAAAATCATTTTGAGCCCAAGGTGGAACTTGTAATTGCTCCCAGAAAAAAATTTTGTAAAGCACTTGTCCAAACCAATATCAACAGACCCAAACCAGTCTCTCTCTCCTCTCTCTCTCCCTCTCTTTCTCATGCACACATGAATATTTAAGGATGGTAGAGAGATGGTGGGAACAGGAGGCTATTTAGTGCTTGTTTTTTTTTTTTTTTTTTTTTTTCTGAGGTGAGTCAGTTCAAGATAAATGGTCATGGATTTGGAACGTCTTAAGCTCCTACATTTTATTTTCTATTTAGTTTACTTTTTGGGTAATTCCTGTCAGAGTTGCATTTTGGAAAATGGCAAACACCTCCTTGGCAATACTTTAGAGGGAAAATCTCAGCAAGTGCTGGGGCGAAGGCCAAGCAGCCTGTCCCTGCAAATGAGACTGGGCGGTCAATGTGGCCTTTATTTAGCAAGATGGAGGGAGAGGTAAAATTGTTTGTTAAATAAAATGCTTTTGCTATTTGTATGCACTTCTCTTAGTCATCCAAAAACCAGGAGGGAATGCTGGTCGTTTTATGCTTTTTGCAGGTAAGCCTACATACATGGTTGTTTTGCAAGAGGTCCCAGGAAGGGTGGGACTGGGAGAAAGTTGTGGATTTCAGTTAAGTTGCTGGGCACACTAATCTTCTTGTATTTTCCGGTGGTAGCACAAGCAATGGGTGAGTGTTTTCCAGAGGATATTTAAAAACTAGATAAAAGTTGAAAGTTTTTCTCTGAAATGTATGAGACTCAAGATTTCCCATTCAACTCATTAAGGATCTTTCGAACACAAACACAAACCCAACAGTGTCAAACCTTCTTGGGTAAAGAGATTTGGTTTTGGTAGGGACATAGCAATCATTCTTAAGAGGCTCACTCCTGTTCACTTATTCTGTGGGGACCATGCAAATCTCTGAGCTAAGAGGGCTTAAGCTATTGTACCCAGGAGTCATAACAAATGAATTCCACTTGCCTGTTCTTTTAAGTACCTTTTTTTGTTTGTTTGTTTGTTTGAGACAGAGCCTCAAGCTGATGCCCTGGGTAGAGTGCTGTGGCATCACAGCTCACAGCAACCTCAAACTCTGGGGCTTAAGCGATTCTCCTGCCTCAGCCTCCCAAGTAGGTGGGACTACAGGTGCCCACCACAACGCTTGGCTATTTTTTGGTTGTAGTTGTCATTGTTGTTTGGCAGGCCCGGATTTGAATCCGCCAGCTCTGGTACATGTGGCTGGAGCCTTAGCCGCTTGAGCTACAGGCGATGAGACTCATTTAAGTATCTTTGAAGCTACTTTCTTTTAAGGCCACAAAAATTTCCAAAGGAGTTTACAAGAGTACACTCAAGTTAAGGGATTTTGTTACTGCCATGTGAATCACCATCTACCCACTGCTTCCAGAGTTTGGTGTCTTGAAAAATAAACATATATTCAGTAAAGAGAGATAAAAAAATAAAGTCAGAAAGTGACAACATCAATCACATACGAGGCGGTTGTAGATGGTTCTGTCAGGGATATGTGGAGAGAAAAGACAGGATTAGATTTGGCTGTGACTGACCGAAAACCCAAAGTAACATGTGTTTATATGAGAGAGGCATTTCCTTTCCTCTACTATGAATGTTCAAGGTTATTAGCAGTCCAGGTTCCTTCTATTTGCCAATCTTAGCTTGTATCTCACAGTATAAAATGGCTGCTCAAACTCCAGCCATCTCATACACCTCTCTCAAACTAATCTCTACACTACACTTCCCCTTAAATCTTATTGGCCAGAAGTTAGCTTATAGCTATACTTGGTTGCAAAGGAATTGGGAAGATGTACAATAGTTTCCAAGTTGAGAATCTTTCTGCCCAGCTAAAAATCACAAGTTCTATTTTAAAGGGGGGAACAAGATCGTCTGAACATCCATTCTCTCTCTCTCTCTTTTTTTTTTTTCCTGAGACAGAGTCTCACTATTTCATCCTGGGTAGAGTGCTGTGGTATCACAGCTCACAGCAACCTCAGACTCTTGGGTTCAAGTAATCCTGTTGCCTCAGCCTCCCAAGTTGCTGAGACTACAGGCGCCCACCACAACACCTGGCTATATTTTGCAGGTAAGCTATTTTTTTGTTATTATTAAGTTGTGATTGTAGCCCAGCCTGGGCTGGGCTTGAACACGCTAGCCTTGGTGTATGTGGCCAGCGCCCTACTCACTGAGCTTCACGCACCAAGCCTGAACATCCATTCTTAAAGAGAGAGAAAAATTTCCTGAAATTTAACTGTAAACTATAGCCATACTAGAGTTTGTTTAATTAAAATTTGAAAAATAACAAAAATATTACTAATTTATCCATTTTCACTTACTTAGTGGGAAGAGCTTTGAGGGTTGGAAATGTATTGCTTTTTTTTTTTTTTTTTTTTGAGACAAAGTCTCACTATGTCACCCTCAGTAGAGTGCCGTGGTGTCATAGCTCACAACAGTGGAAATGTATTCTTTTAAAATGGTTGTCCTCTGTTCTCCACTTCCCTTGGCAGGTCAGCCCTAACAGGGGATGCTGTCCGTGAACCAGCAATGGGGACATGTCTATTCTGCATAGCACGCCCCACCACTGTGCCTTTGCAGAGGGGCCTTAGGCAAATCCCCTATGTTGTTTCAACCTCCGTTTCCTCTTGAATAAAAAATGCTCAGTGAGGCCAACCTTGAAAGTGAAATTTTTAGCACACTCAAGGGAATCCAGTGACTATGACTGTTCTGTCCTGAGACCCTGGTTGCCCTCAACTTGATGGAGCCGGAATGATTACAAAGATGACAAGCCTTGGGATCTCCAGGCCAGCTCTGTGGGAAGCCCTCCACGTCACCCGTGTGATTGTCCACATCTGATAGAAAAGGCACCTGCTGGCAAGGGAGGGTAAGAAGCCCTGAGTCACACAGCCCAGCCGTGGCAGCCGGGACCTCAGCCCAGTGCCAAGGATTTCTGGAACCTGGGAATCGAAGCTGTCTGCTGGGCTGAAAATGACAAGGCTAGGGTTAAAAGTCTCTTCTCACTTTCCAGATCTGTAATAAAATTTCAAAACTTTCACAATTATTTTCAGCTCCACTTGGAGGCAATAAAGAAGGTCTTACTGCCTTCTAGAGCATATGGCAGGCCTGGTTAATGGGTCAGGACGCTGTGTTTATACATTTGACGGTAAGGAGCAGGTTACTGCTTTCCTTTCACTTGTGATGTGAAATACTAATTAAAGCTACTGAACCATTTTTAAGGAGAACTCGCCGGTGAAGCTGGGTTTTTTGTTTGGTTTTGTTTTTCCACTGCTTGCTGCTTATTCACATTAATCAGAAGTTGAGGGGTTTCCTCATGACCTTAGTGGCCCCCACCTGAACGAGCCCCTGCGCCAAGGCACCCGGGAGCTGCATCCACTCAGCCTGCTCTCCTTCACTCTGCCCTCATGTGGCGGGCACCAGGGACGGATCAGAGACTCAGAGCATACCGAGGCATCTGTCAGCCCTCCCTTGGAGCATCGGCGTCCTGCTGTGGGACAGTGGAATGGTTTCTGCCCACCCCCACTGTTCACACAGGCATGTGATCCTGCTGATCTCAGGAGCTGCTGCAGAGAGAGAGGTGGGCCCATGGGCAACGGCTGGGGAGAAAGATAAGCAGGCACCCAAACTGGCACAAGAGAGCCTGTGAGGTGGAGCCTCTGCCCGTGCCAGGCCACATGACACCTCTGTCACTTTCTGTTGGGAGACGCTAAGCCCCAGAGGCCACAGGGCTCTGAAGAAGGGTGCCCTTCCGCGGGGTTTCTGCCCACAGATAATCAGTTCTCTGACTGATTAGCTAGCCATGTGTTTAGCCTTGAGCATCACTCCTTAGGAATCGAGGACATAAGACAAAAGAAAACTTGCCTTCGTTGTCTCCGGGCGGGACCCCACAGCCTTTTCAGGTTCCTTGGAAATAAACTCATCCTCTGAACGGCCTTCAGCACCCCTTTCTTCTGTCTCGGTCTTGTCTTAGACTGTTTTTTCTGGCAATTGTAGAGAGCCAGGTCCCACCCAGCGCAATGCCCAGTCCCACAGGGGTGAACTGATTGCAGAGTGGGTGGTGCACCACGCCCCTTGGAGCACAGCCCCGACTTTCATCTGGGCTGGGACTCTATCAAACTCAGATGGCTTGAGTTTCCATTTGTTGAGGGATCCAACACATTTCCCCTCACCCAGACACTGGCTTCTGCCAAGAGGCAGCAATGCTTTCATAGTTGGGCTGGATTTCTGCTGGGTACTTTTAGCTTTCACAGAAGATAAGATATTTGCTCCATTACCTTCCTAGCCTTTGAAAACTGGACTGTCTCCATTCTAGGAGTCCCGTGATAACCTCGTCCTCCACCCCACTGGGGACCATCTTATCTCCTTAATGAGCAAGGCCAGAGGGAGATGGGTAACCATGCTCAGTGCTGATCAAACCAGCAAAGGAGGGCTTGGTCTCCAGGCAGGAGGAAAGGCCTTCTTCTCACTCCCTGTGGGACACACTGCCCTGCTTCAGAGCCCAGCTGGGCCAGTCTCTAGCCCAGTGACTTTGGGCAAATTACTAAATCTCTTTCTGATTCAGTGGCCTCGGTTGTAAAAGTGTTAGTGACCTGTCATATAGGCTTAATAAGAGGAATAAATGAGTTAATATTTACCAAGGGCTGAGTGTGAGGCTTGGCCCCTAGACATGCTCAATTAAATGTTCCTTATGGTTACTCTGAGTATGCACAGGTAATCAGAACTCTGACTGATTAGCTAGAGATGTGTTTAGCTTTGAGCATCATTCCTTAGGAATTAGGAAATATTCTGCAGTAAACCAGGACAATTCTAGGACTTGGATCCTTGCGAAAGACTACAGATGTCATATGAGGGAGAGAGCAGCGTAGCAGTGCTGCCTTGGGGTAGCAGAGTGGGGTGAGGCTAGGAGCCGGGCACTGGACTCTTAGGGCTAAGTGATCAAACTCACGTGGACTTTCTCATTCACTTATTCGTACGGGAATTATTGAGCACATACTAGGGACCAAGCACTGCTAAATACTGAGACCCCTGTGATGAGCAGGACAGATATGTTCATGGAGTTTCTGTCCTTAATTAAGGGAAGGGGATCAGGGGACAGCAGGCTATAGACAAATGTAAGAATAAGGTCATTTCTGAGAGGCCGTTGGTCATCTGTTGCTGTGCAGCAACTCACCCTCAGAGTGGCTCAGAACAACCATTTATTTGCTCATGATCTTGCAATCTGATCAGAGGATGCTGTAATTTGGGGACAGCTCATGTTTGTTCCCGTGTGGCTTAACTGGAGCCCACTTGTCCGGCTAGCTGGCTGTTGTTGGCTGTTGGCTCAGGTGGTGTGACCCGAGGGGGCCTTAGTCCTCTTCCACGTGGCCTCTGCGCATGGCGAGGTTGGGCTTCTCACTGCGTAGGTTCAAGGTTGTTGAGGGTACATTTCCACGTCGAATGTCAAATGGGATGAGAGACCACCAAAGGGTTCCGGGCAGGGCAGGGATGTAATATGAAGGGAGAGATTTCGAAGGCTCTCTGTCTCTGGGTTATCTCATTTGCAGAGTGAGAGGCCTACCTGGGTTGCCTCCCAGGTCCCTTCTAGCCAATTTTCCTGGAAAAGCACCAGCTCTGTGGTGTCTGCAGTGTCTGGATTTGGGCCTTCTGCATTGTCATTTCTCACCTGTAGCAGTGAAGAAGCAGAGAAGAAGGCTTCCTGGACGTTTTATGAGAAAAGGTGCAAAACCCATTAACAAAGGAGTCGTTGAGACGTGTCCCAGGCGGTGCCGTGCCTCGCTGTCAAGCACGTCCTGCACGCAGGTAGATGTGAAAGGTGAAAGCTTAAGCAAAGGTTCTTTGCAAGAAGAAAGAACATCAGTCATCAAAGAATTTCAGAAGGTACAGATCTTCTAGTTTAGGCAAGACTAACAACACAGGAAGCAGATTCCAGTGAGCTAGCGTTACCCAGCGCTCAGCTGTCTGACTGAAAGGGGGGAAGGGGGAATCAGAACTGAAGTCTTCTTTGGAATTTAATTAGATCAAGATGGTAGATAATGCTCCTTAAGGAGGGAGCTGAGTGTTTAAAATTATACCAGAGATATTTTTCCCCGGGTATCTCTTATGGGAGCCACAAACCTAGCAACACGTGTGATAAGGAAGCTACTGCTGTCATTTTAAACTAGTTCAAACCAGCTAGGCTGCTCCCTGCTCTGAGCTGCTGGCTATTAGCTGTCATCTAGCCTGGATGGGAGTCAAACAGGTAGATAAGGAAGACATCATCTCGTTGGGATCTGCAGGGACAGGCAAGCGGAAGGCCTATCAGCAGCCCACATCTCCCAGGCAGACTCAGTCTCTGGCAGGAAGCACCATCTTAGATGGGCTTTTCTCATTTAAATGACGTTTTTTGGAAAGGTTAGGATTTAATCCTCTCCCAGAATAGAGTTATTTCAATTGCTACTGATCCTTCCGATAAAGGAGACAGGGTTTCATTTTTTCTTGCTACTGGGGTATCTAATTTTATAAAAAGCCTTCCACAATGTAATAATTTATTGTTGCAACAGGATGGCTACGTGTAAGGGCTCGTCTACTTTCTATTAATTCTCTAAATGAACCTCTTCTCCTCACCACTGAGAAGTTGTGCACGCCTTTCTCTGTGGGTTTCATTAAGGCTGTTTGAAGTCATGATTGTGAGATCATTATGATGTTTTTGAAAGAGAGTGGGTTTCAAAGAGTTGTACTTAGGAGACTTAAAAGGCTTCATCTTAAATCTTGTCCTCAGCTACTTTTTCTGAGCAAGGATCTGGGTATGCAGTAATTGCTATCATTTTCCTTACAATTTCACCCCCAGCTTCTATTGTTCTCATTATACGTGCTCCTCTTCTGAAATGACGCACGGAATAAGAAATTTAAAAGTAAATTAGAGGCTAGGACTGTCCAAGGAGTGCAGAGCCACTGTAGAAATGGCTGCATCTGTATGTACATGAAAAATAGAATCATTGTACACATGCTCATAGAAGGGGACGCTGAGGCAGAGGGTCTTTGTGATAAGCAGTCTAGCTTAGACAGCCATTTGTGACAGTCACGTTATGGTCAGGCCGGGGGTAGTGCTGGCGTGGTTGTAAGTTAGACATCATTAGATTAGTTAGTGAAAACAACTAAAATATCCCTGGCTCCAAAGAAAGGAGATAGAAAGAAAAAAGGGAAAAGGAAGTTCTTTTCGATCCTGAGAGGTGGGGTTGCGGCTTTCTGCAAAACAGAAGAGAGGGAGGACTGGTGCGGTGGCTCACACCTGTAATCCCAGCACTCTGGGAGGCCGAGGAGGGAGGATCACTTGAGCTCAGGAGTTTGAAACCAGCCTGAACAAGAGCGAGATCCTTGTCTCTATCAAAAATAGAAAAAATTAGCAGGGTGTTGTGGTGGGCACCTATAGTCCCTATCGCTTGAACCCAGGAGTCTGAGGGTACTGTGAGCTAGGCTGATACCACAGAAACTGTAGCCTGGGTGACAAATCAAAAATAAATAAATAAATAAAAAGGTGGAGGAGGGAAGACAGATTAGAGCAGAATAGTTTTGGGAACAAAGAAATTACTCTCACAAGTTTGCATTTACAAGGAGATGTTCTATTTGCATTATAATTATATCATTCTCAGCCCGCGACAGAAACTTTCCAAGTCCCCATTGGGAGAATGGACTTCAGTCAGGACTGAAAGATAAACTCGTCAGAGCTCATAAAGGAAGACCACCGTTTAGAATGGAAGTGGTAAGGCTCACAGATCTCAGCTTAGCCAGCTAAGTCCTGGTTGGTGTTTGGGTGACATGTGTTGTGTGAGTCACAGGAGCCTCTCTTGCCCTCTTGGGTCAGTGTGTTGATCACAGCCAGGTATTCCACGGCAAAGACTTTGTTGGTTGAGCCAAATTTCATACTCGTTCAAGGTACCTTCCTTTATAGTTTTGAACTAAATCTAAGACCCTTGATAGTGACATTGATATGAATCCCTTGGCCAAATAAGTGGGATGGGGCTTGGGGGACACAGCACGAGAGACCAGCCCTTTGTAGAAAAACAATATTTTTGACAAAGTAGAAATCAATCAAAGACATGCAGAGAAATTTCCTTTCTGCTGCTCAGGAAGTTTATTTAAAAAATGGAAAGTGACAGAATGTTGCAGAAAAATATCTTTAAGAGAAGCATCACTCCACTGTGCAGGACTTTCTTGGACATGTCTGTGCCCTTTCTGACATGTGAGCTGTGGATGCAGCCGAGGCCCCTCTGCTCAGCCTGATTAACTACCTTCCTCCAAACGCCCCTCTGAATAATTGTTTCACGTGGATCGACGCCGTGACCCTGCTCTGTGGGCTGTGGGCATGGAGCCTCTGCTGTCGTTGTCTTTTGCAATCAGCCCTGCCACCCCCTAATCAGAAGTCTGCTCAATGCAATGGTCTGGGAATGTCCCCCACGACGATGGTAGCCGTACACTTTTCCACTCTGGAGCACTGGAAGTTTCTGGTTCAGCAAATTCCCTTATTTAAGGTGATAGGACTTCCTATCTTCTTAAGTAAGCTGGAAAGAATTTTCTGAATGAGAGAGAGAGACAGAGAAACAAAAGGCGCTATGTTGTGCAGTTTTGTTTTCTTTTTTAAAAAACACACACTCAGACACTTACAGTAGACTATTCTGGAAACGCATGAGCTGAAGTCATAGGCAAGGTCTCCGCTGGTAGGAGCCCTTCCTGCCCAAAAGGGACCACTTGTTAATAGCTGTATTCATGGAAGTTAAAATTAAATTTCTGTGTGTTGATGTAAAGCCAGGCTTTTCCCTCAGGGCTATTTATTTTAAAAATCAAAAATAGTAAGGGGTCCACAGCATATAACATAACATAAGCGCACTCCCAGCAAAGCCTCCTTTGTCTTCATCTCTGCAATTTAATGCCCTGTAGGAGGAAACTGGCAGCTCACAGCTTTTCCCTGCCACATGTGGCAAGCTCGGGCAGTCTCTAGACTCACCTGCAAGGGCAGTTGTTCAAGATTTTCAGACTTGGAGTTAAAGGCTATAATACACAGTGCTGTCCCCAGTGCCCCCCCCCCCATGGAATGTGAAGTGGGGGAGGGCGTGGTCATGGCTGAATTAGTCCTGTGTATAAAATGACTTCACCTTTAGGGTCCAAGATTGAGATTGATGCTGTACTTAAAAAAAAAAAAAATTTTTTTTTTTACTTTAAAACATTTTTTAAAATTAAAAAATTAAAAAGCAAAAGGGAAAGGCTTCATTTCTAGGAATACTAATACGTAAAGGTAGAAAATGACCCATACTCTCATAAATGCAAAGGCTTAAAAATCTTGATGTTTAATAATAATAATAATAGGAAGAAGTGGAAGTGGAAGGCATTTGTCATTTCAGGTCCTTTGGTTGGTGTTGAAGCAAGGCTCCTAATCCAAAGCCCTTTTTGTTGTGGAAAAAACAGTGTGAGCGGCAGTGGGAAGCAAGATCAGTGTGGCACAGACCTTCGCTGTGGGAGACTGGCAGCCCCCCCGTGGACACAGGAGGCCTTTCAGAACCGTCCTCACCTGGTTTCTGTGCTTGGACTTCCTATATTCACCCAGAAGAAACCTTTGCAGCTTATGGGAGGATGTGCTTTCCTCCCTTCTCAGAAGCAAGTCATGTTTACTTCTCCCTTTGCAAATGCAAAGAGATTTAACAGAGGAGGTGTTGGGAATCAGGCAGTTTGGGAAGAAAATATGGATTGAGCGCAGGTGGCATTTTCCCATTGGTGAGCAGAAAGTTTTATTTTTTCTGGAAGCATGCATTGAATTTTCACCATTCTAGTGATAACTAAATGCTCTCTACCTGTCCATTGTATGACTCAGTTGCCTTGGAGTTTGGCTTCTCCCCAAAATCCTTTAGCTGAGCTCTCATGTAGGAGAACGGCATTTGCACAGACCATAAGCAGAGTCCTCAGCTCACAGCCTGGGTAAAGATATGCACGAGGGAAAAAGGCTTCTGCAGGGTACCTGCCTCTGCAGAACTCCTTTCGTTATCCATGTTTTATCTAGGACTCTGGGTCTGGCAGAGCAGGGAGAAACCCTCATGGTTTCCCATACCTTTGTTCCTCATTGGGACCCAGGCTTGTGCATTAGCACAACCTCCACTTCTTTGGCCAAAGTGAACCAAGTCAGAGCTATAAAGGCAGGACCATAAATCAGCTCATTACAATGGTAACCCTCCTGAAAGCGCCTAAAAGCCTCGTAGGCGGCCCTCCTCGTTAATGAGTGACTGAGAGCGTAAGTCACTGGCTGGGTGGAGGCCAAGTTAGAACCAGACGATGGATGTGGGAAAACTGATCACCCAGGAAAATCGAAGTCACCCAAAGAAACCCAGCCAGCTTGAAAGGTTGCCTGCCCCTTCGTTACACAAGGCTTTGGTGGCTGAAGCATTTGTATAAAAAAGCAGCTGGGTCTGCTATGAAGCCAGCTGTTAGCACCTATTCTGTGCATGCTCCACGGAAAGGGGCTTGCTCTTAAACACTGTCTTTACGGTGTCCCCTTGAAGTGTTGCCCGGATCCCCAGAGTCATGATGGCAGCTGGTCAGAGCCTTTTCTAAAGGTCTGGAGGCTCTGACTCTCTCTGGCTGCCCAGTGTGTTGAGAACAACCCTTTTCACCAATCCAGGAGGATGAGAACCCCACAGACTTTTGTAGCAGATGAAATCGACGAGATTCTTAATGATTGATGGAACCCCTGTAAGAGTTTCTCCTTCCCTGCAAGGTGATACGCCCCTACCTCTGAATCAGAAGGAAAATCAAATGGAAAGCAAGCACACTCTCCGTTTGATCTTCCCGTGTATGTTTGTGCTGGCTAATTCTGTTTTTTTTTTTTTTTTTTTTTTTTTGTAGAGACAGAGTTTCACTCTATGGCCCTTGGTAGAGTGCCATGGCATCACACAGCTCACAGCAACCTCCAACTCCTGGGCTTAAGCGATTCTCTTGCCTCAGCCTCCTGAGTAGCTGGGACTACAGGCGCCCGCCACAACGCCCGGCTATTTTTTGGTTGCAGTTCAGCCGGGGCCAGGTTTGAACCCGCCACCCTCGGTATATGGGGCCGGCGCCTTACCGACTGAGCCACAGGCGCCGCCCGCTAATTCTATTTTGTTGGTCTTTTCTTTTTTTTTTTTTTTTTTTTTCTTTTTTTAATTGTTGGGGATTCATTGAGGGTACAATAAGCCAGTTACACTGATTGCAATTGTTAGGTAAAGTCCCTCTTGCAATCATGTCTTGCCCCCATAAAGTGTGACACACACTAAGGCCCCACCCCCCTCCCTCCATCCCTCTTTCTGCTTCCCCCCCCCATAACCTTAATTGTCATTAATTGTCCTCATATCAAGATTGAGTACATAGGATTCATGCTTCTCCATTCTTGTGATGCTTTACTAAGAATAATGTCTTCCACTTCCATCCAGGTTAATACGAAGGATGTAAAGTCTCCATTTTTTTTAATGGCTGAATAGTATTCCATGGTATACATATACCACAGCTTGTTAATCCATTCCTGGGTTGGTGGGCATTTAGGCTGTTTCCACATTTTGGCGATTGTAAATTGAGCTGCAATAAACAGTCTAGTACAAGTGTCCTTATGATAAAAGGATTTTTTGCCTTCTGGGTAGATGCCCAGTAATGGGATTGCAGGATCGAATGGGAGGTCTAGGTTGAGTGCTTTGAGGTTTCTCCATACTTCCTTCCAGAAAGGTTGTACTAGTTTGCAGTCCCACCAGCAGTGTAAAAGTGTTCCCTTCTCTCCACATCCACGCCAGCATCTGCAGTTTTGAGATTTTGTGATGTGGGGCATTCTCTCTGGGGTTAGATGATATCTCAGGGATGTTTTGATTTGCATTTCTCTAATATATAGAGATGATGAACATTTTTTCATGTGTTTGTTAGCCATTCGTCTGTCGTCTTTAGAGAAAGTTCTATTCATGTCTCTTGCCCATTGATATAAGGGATTGTTGGCTTTTTTCATGTGGATTAATTTGAGTTCTCTATAGATCCTGGTTATCAAGCTTTTGTCTGATTGAAAATATGCAAATATCCTTTCCCATTGTGTGGGTTGTCTCTTTGCTTTGGTTATCGTCACCTTAGCTGTACAGAAGCCTTTCAGTTTAATGAAGTCCCATTTGTTTATTTTTGTTGTTGTTGCAATTGCCATGGCAGTCTTCTTCATGAAGTCTTCCCCCAGGCCAATATCTTCCAGTGTTTTTCCTATGCTTTCTTTGAGGATTTTTATTGTTTAATGCCTTAAATTTAAGTCTTTTATCCATCTTGAATCAATTTTTGTGAGTGGGGAAAGGTGTGGGTCCAGTTTCAGTCTTTTACACGCAGACATCCAATTCTCCCAACACCATTTATTGAATAGGGAGTCTTTCCCCCAAGGTAAGTTCTTGTTTGGTTTATCGAAGATTAGGTGGTTGTAAGATGTTAGTTTCATTTCTTGGTGTTCAATTCGATTCCAAGTGTCTATGTCTCTGTTTTTGTGCCAGTACCATGCTGTCTTGAGCACTATGGCTTTGTAGTACAGACTAAAATCTGGTATGCTGATGCCCCCAGCTTTATTTTTGTTACAGAGAACTGCCTTAGCTATACGGGTTTTTTTCCGGTTCCATACAAAACGCAGAATCATTTTTTCCAAATCTTGAAAGTACGATGTAGGTACTTTGATAGGAATGGCATTGAATAGGTAGATTGCTTTGGGAAGTATAGACATTTTAACAATGTTGATTCTTCCAAGCCATGAGCATGGTATGTTCTTCCATTTGTTAATATCCTCTGCTATTTCCTTTCTGAGGAGTTCATAGTTTTCTTTATAGAGGTCCTTCACCTCCTTCGTTAGGTATATTCCTAGGCATTTCATTTTCTTTGAAACTATGGTGAAGGGAGTTGTGTCCTTAATTAGCTTTTCATCTTGACTGTTATTGGTGTATACAAAGGCTACTGACTTGTGGACATTGATTTTATATCCTGAAACATTACTGTATTTTTTGATGACTTCTAGGAGTCTTGTGGTTGAGTCTTTGGGGTTCTCTAAGTATAAGATCATGTCGTCAGCAAAGAGGGAGAGTTTGACCTCCTCTGCTCCCATTTGGATTCCCTTTATTTCCTTGTCTTGCCTAATTGTATTGGCTAGAACTTCCAGCACTATGTTGAATAGTAAAGGTGACAGAGGACAACCTTGTCTGGTTCCAGTTCTAAGAGGAAAAGCTTTCAGTTTTACTCCATTCAGTAAAATATTAGCTATGGGTTTGTCATAGATAGCTTCAGTCAGTTTCAGAAATGTGCCACCTATGCCTATACTCTTCAGTGTTCTAATTAGAAAAGGATGCTGGATTTTATCAAATGCTTTTTCTGCATCTATTGAGAGGATCATGTGATCTTTATTTTTGCCTCTGTTAATATGGTGGATAACGTTTATGGACTTGCGTATGTTAAACCAGCCTTGCATCCCTGGGATGAAGCCTACTTGATCATGATAAATGACTTTTTTGATGATAAGCTGTAATCTATTGGCTAGGATTTTGTTGAGAATTTTTCCATCTATATTCATGAGTGAGATTGGTCTGAAATTCTCCTTTTTGTTTGGGTCTTTTCCTGGTTTTGGTATCAGGGTGATGTTTGCTTCATAGAATGTGTTGGGGACGATTCCTTCTTCCTCAGTTTTTTGGAATAATTTCTGCAGTACAGGAATAAGCTCTTCCTTGAAGGTTTGATAGAATTCTGGAGTGAAGCCGTCTGGACCAGGGCATTTTTTAGTTGGAAGCTTTTTTTTTTTTTATTTTTTTTTTTGTAGAGACAGAGTCTCACTGTACCGCCCTTGGTAGAGTGCCGTGGCGTCACACGGCTCACAGCAACCTCTAAGTCTTGGGCTTACGCGATTCTCTTGCCTCAGCTTCCCGAGCAGCTGGGACTACAGGCGCCCGCCACAACGCCCGGCTGTTTTTTGGTTGCAGTTTGGCCGGGGCTGGGTTTGAACCCGGCACCCTCGGCATATGGGGCCGGCGCCCTACTCACTGAGCCACAGGCGCCGCCCGGAAGCTTTTTTATTGTTTCTTTGATCTCAGTGCTGGAAATTGGTCTGTTCAGGAGGTCTATTTCTTCCTGGCTAAGTCTAGGGAGAGGGTGTGATTCCAAATATTGATCCATTTCCTTCACATTGTCAAATTTCTGGGCATACAGTTTCTGGTAGTATTCAGAGATGATCTCTTGTATCTCTGTGGGATCAGTTGTTATTTCCCCTTTATCGTTTCTGATTGAGGTTACTAGAGATTTTACTTTTCTATTTCTAGTTAGTCTGGCCAATGGTTTATCTATTTTATTTATTTTTTCAAAAAACCAACTCCTTGTTTCATTAATTTTCTGAATGATTCTTTTGTTTTCAATTTCATTGATCTCTGATTTGATTTTGGAGATTTCTTTTCTTCTACTGAGTTTAGGCTTAGATTGTTCTTCTTTTTCCAATTCCATAAGGTCTCTTGTGAGATTGTTGATGTGCTCTCTGTCTGTTTTTCGAATGTAGGCATCTAAAGCGATGAATTTTCCTCTCAAAACTGCTTTTGCAGTATCCCACAGGTTTTGGTAGCTTGTGTCTTCATTGTTGTTATGCTCAAGGAAGTTAATGATTTCCTGTTTTATTTCTTCCTGCACCCATCTGTTATTCAACAGAAGATTGTTTAATTTCCATGCCTTTGGATGGGGTCGAGCATTTTTGTTAGAGTTGAGTTCCACCTTTAGTGCCTTATGGTCTGAAAAGATACAAGGTAAAATTTCAATTCTTTTGATTCTGTTGATATTTGTTTTGTGTCCCAGGATATGATCAATTTTGGAGAATGTTCCATGGGGTGATGAGAAGAATGTGTATTCTTTATCTTTGGGGTGGAGTGTTCTATATGCGTCTATCAAGCATAATTGTTCTAGGGTCTCATTTAAATCTCTTATATCTTTGTTTAATTTCTGTTTAGAGGATCTGTCCAGCTCTGTAAGAGGTGTGTTAAAGTCCCCTGTTATGATGGTATTATCAGATATCATATTGCTCAGACTGAGTAAGGTCTGTTTCAAGAATCTGGGAGCATTTAAGTTGGGTGCGTAAATATTTAGAATTGAAATGTCTTCTTGTTGTAGTTTTCCCTTGACCAATATAAAGTGACCATCTTTGTCTTTTTTGACTTTAGTTGCTTTAAATCCACATGTATCTGAAAATAAGATTGCAACTCCTCTTTTCTTCTGAATTCCATTTGCCTGAAAAATTGTCTTCCAACCCTTGACTCGGAGCTTTAATTTGTCTTTTGAAGCCAGGTGTGTTTCTTGCAGACAGCAAATGGATGGCTTGTGTTTTTTAATCCAGTCAGCCAATCTATGTCTCTTCAGTGGGGAATTCAGGCCATTAACATTTATGGAGATAATTGATAAGTGTGGTAGTATTCTATTCGTCTTATTTGGTGAGAGTCCATTGCTTAGTTTTATCTTTTGCATCAGTGTGGAGGTTAGGTTCTGTCCTTTGATTTCTGAGTTCTTACTTTGCTGCTGATCCATTGTGGTGGTCAGTGTGCAGAACAGGTTGAAGTATTTCCTGTAGAGCTGGTCTTGTTGTGGCGAATTTCCTCAATGTTTGTATATCCGTAAATGATTTGATTTCTCCGTCAATTTTGAAGCTTAGCTTAGCAGGGTACAGAATTCTGGGCTGGAAATTGTTCTGTTTAAGTAGATTAAAGGTAGATGACCATTGTCTTCTTGCTTGGAAAGTTTCATTAGAGAAGTCTGAGGTCACTCTGATGGATTTGCCCCTGTAGGTCAACTGGCGCTTACTCCTGGCAGCTTGCAGAATCTTTTCTTTTGTCTTGACTTTGGACAGGTTCATCACAATGTGTCTTGGAGAAGCTCAGTTAGAGTTGAGGCGACCTGGGGTCTGATATCCCTCTGAAAGCAGTTTGTCAGAATCTTTGGTGATGTTTGGGAAATTTTCTTTTATAATATTCTCTAGTATGGCTTCCATTCCTCTGGGGCATTCTTCTTCCCCTTCTGGAATTCCTATAACTCGTATGTTGGAACGCTTCATAAAGTCCCATAATTCTGACAGTGAACGTTCTGCTTTCTCTCTCTTCTTTTCTGCCTCTTTTACTATCTGAGTTATCTCAAAAACTTTGTCTCCTACCTCTGAAATTCTTTCTTCTGCATGGTCTAACCTGTTGCTGATACTTTCCATTGCATCTTTAAGTTCCCTGATTGACTGTTTCATTTCCTTCAGCTCTGCTATATCCTTTTTATATTCTTCATATCGTTCATCTCTGATTTGATTCTGTTTTTGGATTTCCTTTTGGTTATTTTCCACTTTATTAGCAGTTTCCTTCATTGTTTCCATCATTTCTTTCATTGTTTTCAACATGTGTATTCTAAATTCCCTTTCTGTCATTCCTAACATTTCTGTATAGGTGGAATCCTCTGCAGTAGCTACCTCATGGTCCCTTGGCGGGGTTGTTCTGGACTGGTTCTTCATGTTGCCTGGAGTTTTCTGCTGATTCTTCCTCATGAGTGATTTCTTTTATCTGTTTCCTTGCCCTAATTTTCCTTTCACTTCCTCTTGCTCTTTAAGTTCTTGTGCCTGTGGACTAAGGGTTACAGGACCAGAAAGGTGAGAAGGTTGAAGAGCAAAAAAGTGATGTAAGAAAGGAGGACCGAGTGATAAGAAAAAAAAGAAAGATAGAGAAAGGAGAGGGGGTGGGGATAAGGAATATTGACAAAAAGAAGAGAGGCACACAAAGAGGGAGACAGGGCAATATAGGTGTACAGTAGGGTACTTTGACACAACCTTAAAAAACCCCACCTTCTGGGGGTTGGGTGCCCAGTTGGGTGGTTCCCTTGAGGTCAGCAGCTCTTTGCTAACCTGGTCAGACACAGGACCCCACCTCCACCAAGTAGAGAGGAAAGACAAAAATGCTATAAATCAAACCAAAACAAGCAAACAGAAAACTTTATGGAGATAAAATTGGGTGAAAAACCAAGTGATAGCGGTAGAAACACTAGCAAAAATGAAGTTGTAGTTATTAAAAAAGGCAGCAATTGGAAATTATAATTAAACTAGAAAAATTGAGAAAGAAAAAGGGATCTGTATGGAAAAGATTGAAATTAAGAAACAAAAGAACATCAACAACGTCAAAATAAACAAACAAAAAAAACAAACCAAACAAAAAAAAAAGAAAAAAAAATACACAACCAAAAACAAAGCAGTTTGTATATGTTGTTGAATATTGTCTGGGCAACACTTGGTCTTTTGGGGTATGAGATGTTAGTCACAGTTCTGATACGACTGGAGGCTGCTGATTTCTCAAACCCCAGCAGGTAGACACCCTAAATCTCTCTTCAGCCCACTTAAAAGGCACTTTGAACTTGTAAACTTGCTGAGCAGAAGCTTTCCCAGCTTTCTCGCTAGAATCACTGCTGAAGTGGCTATCCACTTACCCAGTGTGCCAAAACCGGTCTCACTCTGCCCCTGAGGGTTAGGGCTGCAAGGCGGCTGAGACCCCACCCTTAGGCTACTTGGTTGCTGGGTTACCAGCTCCCACCCGTTCCTAGCTCTGCGACCCTGAGGGCGGAGCTTGCCGGGGCAGATCACTGACAATGGTTCCGTGTGACCCACCACCAAACACTATTAGCTCCGTCTGGCTCAGCGGCTCAGACTGGGGCCCTAGACAATGGCCAAAGTTCTCTGCACTCCCGCTCAGGCCTTCCCCAAGGCAGTTCAACTCAGTGCCAAGTCCAAGGACATCAAAACAGTTCACAGGTAAGGCCTTTCTGGTTTGCAGTCTCGCTGCTACTGAACTTACAGTTGTGGGCGGGTTTAGACGGATTGAACACACGCGACCACTTGCCGGTTTTCCACTGTTTTAGTCCTCCTCTTGGGGTCCAGAAGTCTCTCGCTGACTCCCTGTATCCTCATAGGAGTGATGATAGGCAGTTCCCACCAGCCAAAGATGCCTGGAGTCCTATCTCCCGAGACTCACGGTGCCCAGATGCAAGGAAGCTGTTACTCGGCTGCCATCTTGCTCCGCCCCCCTTGTTGGTCTTTTCTTAAACCCTCTCCCCCTTTTTTTTTTGGTGGGCTTATGGATGGAGCATGTAACTTTAAATTCTTTCATTCTTCCTTTTAGAGTAAGTCCTCATGGACTAATTAATATTTGGGCACACCATGGGCCGTACAATTCTCCCTGATGCAGCAATGCAGGGGTACACATCAAACATTTTTTCACTGTTTGGGAAAAAAAAAATCTCTTGCCCCCCAAAAGCATGTATTGCCTTTGAGGACAAGTATTCACCTAGAGTGGTATGGATTTAATAACAAAAGGACGGTGTGTTCAATACTTTTACCTTTTAAAATGCGTAACGCCTACCGTGTCTTCAGAGTAGTGCGTCTCTACTCTGTCGGGAGAATGCCCTGCTCAGTTCCGGGCTGCAGCCTGTGTGGAAACCTGGCCTTTGTGTCTTCAGATCTGAGCCTGGATGTTTCTGCTGGTGGCCTGCCCCAGCCAGCAGACAGTGATGGAGCTTCCCATATTTAAATCCTCACAGTAAGAAGAAGCTTCAGTGTGTGCTTTTTCCCTTCAATCCTCGGGTTAATCCTGTGCAAAATCATTCTCAAACCTCTGCAGAATTCAGTTGGGCCCATACAGGCATGCAGAAAAGGGTCGTTCTTTCAAAAGGGGGCACTTACCCTGGGGACCCTGTACACTAGAAAGTCCATGAATGGGGTTTAGGGCTGCAAACCACCCCAGGAGATCATACTCACAGTTTTGCTTGTGGGTAGATTTATGTGGGGGAGGAGGGAACTTACAGTACTCAATGGGTTCTCCATGGAGTCTGAGAGCTGCCAGAAGTTCACCACCATCACCCTCCGTGGTGTCCTCCCTTCCATGTCTTTCTCTTTCCAGTCCATCGTGTATATTACATTAGCGTAATCGACCCAGACCGAGTTTTCATGTCTTGTGGTGTACCAGCAGCCTCTCAGGTTTGCCCTACTTGCAGGGCAATGTTCACTCTCACCCTCCTGTCTTCCTAATGTCATCCCTCACGTTCTTCTCCGCACCTGTCGCTCCTGACTATTCTATTGTTATCTCCCCAACATATCACGCTTGTTTTCATCCTTGCGTGCCTCCTGTCACCCCTTCCCCACATTCTGTCTTCCATCTCTTCTAAAGTTCAGCTCTCTCATGGAGCTTTTCTTCCATCAACCAATGGTATCACTCTTTTTCACAAGCTTACACCAGCGATTCATGTATATATTTTGAGTCTTAGTTATAAGCTGTTTGTCACCAAGTTATTACTTGTCATTTACCTTTTAAGTGTTATGTTTGGCCATTTAAAGTGTATTGTGAATTTCTTGAAGACAATGTTTCATTCATTCATTCCTGTGTTCAAGAGACAATTATTTGGAGTCTTCTGTTCCCAGGGAATTGGCTTGGTGCTGGGTTTGGGCCCCCGGTTCTTCACACAGAGAACATGCTCATCAAACACTGAATGAATGAATGAATGAATGAATGAATGAATTTGGGTCAAACCAAGCCATTGCAGTAGTGTTGGAGAATCTCTAAAATGAAGAATGCACAGCCATGGTTTCTCCAGGCTTCTGGGACCAAAGCAGAACATTCAGCCATGGTGGTTCCTAAAATGTCACCTTCTGAGAACAATTGCAACAATTTATTTCTGCACATGTATGAGACCACATTTTGCTGACTCTGCACCGCCCATAGCAGGCTCCCGGCGTTCCCAGCCCTACTAGCTCTCCTTGGCTTTTCCTTTCCTGTGGACAGCTGAGTGGGAGCAGGGTCAAAGTCCACCTTTCATCAGAGCTTGCATCCCACAGTGGGGAAAGAAAAAGAAAATACACCAATCCTTTCTGTCCACCCAAGCTGTCCAGCATTCTTGCCCTTCAAGGCCAGCAGCTGAACTGATGTTTCTGGCCATGTTTCTTCCTGAAGAAGCCCTCTCTGAAACGGGGTGGGGAGCAGTGTCTCTGCAGGTGGCAGGGAACTCTCACACCTTCAGGTGGGGACAGGAGCCTGGTGCTTCATGCACGTGGGTGTTAGAGGCTGCTTTGAAAGCCCCCTGAGTTGTTTGTCTTGGCTGGCTCCTTGGGCATCTGCCATGAGAGTGGGGACAGAGGGAGGGGCTAGGCTGTGAGCATGGCTTCCTCAGCTTTGCATCTTGGTGTGGGATGAACACCTCTGCTCTGCTCCTTTTAAAGAAGAGAGAGCAATTGTGAGCCCCTGAGGCTGACAGGCTGGTGGCCAGGTCAAGCTTCAAGGGCCACACACACCTGGAGACTTCAGGCTGGCCTCCATCCCCTGGGATCTATCCCCTGTTTGCTGCAAACCAGAGTGCTGTCTGTGCTCAGCAAGGCCCCCAAAGCCTGCTGTCCTTCCTTCCCACCTCCTGTGCTCTCATGTCAGTAAAAGTATGAGAGGGAAATGGCTCTGATGCTGCCCTCCCTCCAGAAACCTCTTTGTGCTGGGCGGGGGGGACTGTGTAACTGTGCACACCTCACGCCCGCCATGAGGGCTTCTGTGTCTCTCCACATCTTAAGTTTTACTTCTGTTGAATTTTTTTTTCAGAAAAGGTCTTGTGCTGGAGTTGTGAGCAACTACTTTCAAAATAAACTATTTAAAACGCACTGCAGCACCGCTTGATCGGGACAGTGACTGCGTTTTCCACAGTGCATGGCGGAAAAGTCGGCTTTTACTCGTTATAAAGTCAATCAGGATGAGGATATGCTCAGCTACCAGTTTTTTAAATTATAGAAAAATAGGCATACTACAAAATGTACCGTTTTGATCATTTTATTTATTTATTTTATTTTTTTCAGTCAGAGTCTCAAGCTGTTGCCCTGGGTAGAGTGCTGTGATGTCATAGCTCACAGCAACCAACTCAGGCTCAAGCGATCCTCTTGCCTTAGTTTTTTTAGTAGAGCTGGAGTCTCACCTTTGCTTAGGCTGGTCTTGTACTCCTGAGCTCAAGCAATCCAGCTGCCCAGGCCTCCAAGGGTGCTAGGATTATAGGTGTGAGCCACCTCGCCCGGCTGTTTTAACTATTTTAAACTAAACGATGCAGTGGCCTCTAGTAACACAATGTTGTGTGACCATCACCACCATCTACTTCCAGAGTATTTTTATTAACCTCAAAAGACACACATGCCATTTTTCTCTCCCTGAGCCCCTGACAACCACACATCAGCCTTTCCTGTCCCTGTGATTTCCCTGTTCTGGGAATTTCATATAAATAGAATTATATAATATATGGCTTTGTATGACTGGCTTCTTTCACTTAGCCTAATGTTTATAAGTTTATCCATGTTGTAGCGCATATCAGAAAGGAATTTCTTTTGTGGCTGAATAATTGTCCTAAGTTTCGGAGTTGAAGGTGTTTTCTCTCCCTCACATTCCTGTTCTTATTCCTACCCCATCTCTGCTTCAAGACCTTATGGGATCTTTACTCATCTGAACTTGATTTCTCCTGACTCCATCCTCTCCAATCTGTCATGCCACCCACTAAGCTATCCCTGGGAACCACCTACACCAGGGTCCTTGAAGAGCTGGTTAAAACTGTAGCCTCCTGGCCCCACTCTAAACCTAAATGGGACCCTCTGGGGAGGGAGCCAGGGAATCTGCCCTCTGGCCAATCTCCCAGCCACTCTGATGCCCGCATGTCCCACACCTCTAAGACTCCATCACCGACTCCTTATGGCTGGACTTCATCTCTGTCTATACCCCCTGGAATCCCACTCTTTCCCCAGATCCAGCTCAAACGTTTCCTGTTATTCCTAAAACATTCTTCAACTCTGGGCCAGAGACCATCTCTCCTCTGCTGAGAGCCCCATGGAAACAGGGGTCTGGTCTTCTCTTTGTATCTCTTAAAGAACATCCACCTCCAGATAAGAACATTCATCAAGTGTTCATCTGCAGGCTGTGTTCTAGGCGGCTCTAATCAGGTAAGTAATTTAACCCGCACAGCCCAGGTGGTGTGGCAATGTCATTGCCCCACACACCTGGAAGAAAGTCGCTATCCAGGAAGAGCCAGACTGTTCTCTGTGACGAGTGGAGATTGACTCCTCAGCCTAAATTGTGAGGTGGCACCAAGGAGAGGAGTTTCACAAAGCTGTCCTACCCCCAGTGGGTGATGAGAAGGGACACTAAGAAACTAAGAAGGGGGCTTCAAGGGGGGCGGGAGGAAAACTTGGTCTGCTGAACCAGGACATCTGGAGGGCCCGTAAGAATAGGGCTGTGAGGTAACCTAGGTAACTGATGACCAATAGAAAGAGACCATCAATGACCCATAGAAAAGGGCAACACCGCGTGGAGGCGCGGAGCGGCCAGCGGAAGACTCGCAGCCCATTTCCAACAGTGTTTACTCTGCTGCAGACCTCTGCATGGCCGCCTCTCTCACTTCTCCTTCATGAGAGGGCCCACGCCAGCTCTCCTAGGAAGGGCTTTAATCTTTCTCTTCTTCTTAAATAAATCTCTTTTTGTTACCCTGAAACTTCTGCAGGTTACTTTTGCTTTCTAACCACACTGTGCCGCTGAAATTTCATTTTCCGTTTCCACTCACTCTGGCTTTTGATTATGGCCGTGCCTTGGTTGAATGTTCTAGCTTAGCTGAGTCATCAAACCAGGTGAACTGGGTTCAGGGAATCAGGATCCCCAACCCCCAACAGGTATCAGTGCTGGTAAGATAATTACCATTTCGAAATAAGTGCTAGTAACTTCTAGGGAGTACCTGTGTTTATTCTAAGTGGGGCTTTTGACTGCCGGCAGGGGATCTGTATGACCTCACCTTTGTGCGAGGAGGAGCTCTGTGCCCTAGGCTTCCCACGTGGAAGATATACAACCTCGATTCCTGCCTCCCCTTGTCTCATTCCTCCTGCCATCAAAACAGAAGGCACGTGTGCTTTACTACTGTAATGGCTCTGCAAGCACAGCCAGCAGGGCATGTGGCCCACGTGGTTCCTGTCAGGTGGGCTAGAACCAGCCTTAGCCAAGAAAGCAAAGCCTGGAAGCAAAATCGTGGCTGTCCTCACCACAGACCCAGTAATTTCACCTGTAGGTATGTACCCCAAAGACCTGACATAGGCTGCAACCCCGCAGCTGGTGGCAGTGCTGTCCGCAGCAGCCGAGAGGCAGCTGAGCAGCACACAGAACGTGGCACGTCCACGTACTAGAATATTATTCAGCCTTAAAAAGGAAGGAGATTCTGATACATGATACAACATGGATGAATCTTGAAAATACGCTCAGTGAAATAAGCCAGGCACAAAAATGACAAATAGTGCAAGATTCCACTGCCACAAAACATCTTGAGCAGATAAAATTTCTGTCTCTACAGGAGCAGAGCAGAGTTCAGAGGGGGCTAGTGGGCGGGAGGGGTGGAGGGGTGATACTGCCTACAGGGTGCAGAGTTTCTGTCTGGGTGGTGAAAACATTTTGGAACTAGACAGCAGTGCTGGTTGAGGACGTTATGAATGTACTTAAAGCCAATGAAATGCAGCAAAAAATGGTTGAAATGCTAAATTTTATATTACATATACTTTACTTCCCTGTTTCCCCAAAAATAATTATTTTAAGGTGTGCTCCCAAAGATGCGCTAGGTCTTATTTTCAGGGGACGTCTTATCTTTCCTGTAAGTAGGTCTTATTTTCGGAGGATGTCTTATTTTCGAGGTAACAGGGTACAATAAAAAAGAAATCCTCTGCTTTCCTTTGCAGCCACCATAATAAAGTACAAAATCCTTGGTCCTCTGTTCCCCTGAATAGGCTATTAGCCACTCCATGCTGCTGAGCCTGTGATCTGTTTAACCTCCCCTTCTCCGTTTCTGCAGAGGGGGTTCGAGGGGAGAAGATTTCTAGCTTTCCCTGAATAGCTCCTGGGAGACAGCGGCCCAGCTGAGAGGGCAGCCCGGCCTCAGAGCCTCTAGCAAGTCTCAGCCACCACATGTGCCCCAAGACACCTCCTGCTTGGTCAGAGTTCTGGCAGATTGTCCTGAAATGGTCACTAAGGGTCTCCTCATTTCACTGTTAGATGTTCCTCTGGTAACTTCTGCCAGCATTCTTCCTAGGCCCTGTGAATTTCTAACAATGAAATGAGTGATGTGGAACAAATGTCCAAATCCGCCCTAGCCTTGTGGACCTGCCAGTGGTCCCTTTATAGACCTGGCAGGGTTGGGTGTCGCTGAACCCACTGGTAGGAGGGATGGAACCTGGAGAAAAACCTGACTCACCAGCAAGGTGGGTGGAGGCAGGGTGGTGCTGATGACCATCCTCAAATACAGCCACTAGTCTAAGGAACAGTGGTTAATAGTCTTCAATCAACTCCAGTTTATTTGTATATCAAATCAATTTTGCATGCAAAAAGCATCCCCCATTCAAATTAAATGCTCTATCAAAGACCTCCACGCTTCTCAAAAGCCTCAAGCACTCCAGGCTGTTTGGAAAAACCTTAGCACTACCTTCCCTTTCCTGAGAAATCATTTACGGTTATTTTATTTTGATTATTAAGTTATCAAACACGTATGAAGGTTTATTATGTGCCGGGCCTGTTCCAAGCTCTTTACAAATATTACCTCATTGAATGCTTCCTAATAACTCTATGAAGTGGGTTCTGGGATGGTCCCTTTTTCACAGATGAGAAAATGTTGCTGCCCAGCCAGGTTCATCTGCCTGCTGCCCAGGACAAAGCCAGGATTTACGACGCAAGTTTGACAGCAGAGAAAGGGTTTATTCTCGAAGTGGGCGGAGGGGGACTTTTCTCAAGTCTGCCTTCTGGAGAACTGGGGGGACTGGGGTTTTTTTTTGCAGTTTTTGGCTGGGGCTGGGTTTGAACCGGTAGCCAGTGCCCTACCCCTTTGAGCCACAGGAGCCGCCCGAGGGGACTGGGTTTTTAAAGATATTTTGGTGGCTAGAGGGATAGGAAATCAGGGTCTGCTGAGTGTCTGGTTTCTGGGTGGAACCATGCGTCCTTTGGTATGGGCTGCTGTCTGGGTGGGTCAGTTACTGGAATGCAGACGCTTGGGTGGGGGGCCCAGACCAGTTGGGTTGGTTCCTTGGTCTGGGGGAGGGTTAGGCAATCCACTGGAATGCAGGAAGATATCTCAAAAAACTACCCCTGGGTTCTGAATAGGTGACTTTATTTATGGAGAAAAATTAAAAATCTTTACAGCTACCAGCTGCGCCCTCCAGAGTTGCAAACGGGACAGTGATTATTATCAAGTGAACGAGGGGACAGTGGCCGAAGATTATCATGACTTTAGCTAGCTTTGTTCCCTCACAGGGCTTGGAGGCCCTGCGCTAGCTCTTGCCTTGCACCCCTTCATCAATTCGTAAGAGCAGTTTTAAAAACAGGGGCCCAGGCCACTCTAAAGGTGGTGGCACATACTCTGAGGACATTTTCTAAGGGGCAGGTCAGAGACTAAACAATCTCACTTTCATGTAGAGGATCAGCACCCCATTTCTACCCGCCCCCCTTATTTTCAGGCCCAGGCAGGGTAAGGGCAGGCAGGCCTGGCTCCCTCTGGGACTCTCCCCTCCACTCCTCTGTCACCTGTCTCCATGGCTGCCCTGTGAAATTGAGGAGGGGAGGGGCGATGTCACTTCCCACCTACCTTAGGTGGCTCTTGCCACAAACAAGTGGTGGAGGGAGTGTAGGCTGTGTCCTTGGTGGCTGTGAGGGTCGGGCCAATCTCAAGAGCAGAGCTGGAGCTCCTGGTCATACTATGTTTGAGAGACTGTGCAGGTGACTAAAACGCCATTGCTTACTTCAATAAGATCTGTGGACTGTCCCAGTGTCTGTTTCCTCCTTGTGATGTCAGGGTATGGGGGTGAAACTGGGTGAAGGGTCCATGGGGCCTCTTTGCACTATTTTTGCAACTTCCTGTGAATCTATAATTATTTCAAAATAAAAAGTTTTTGAGAACCATTGTTTAAGAGGCCAGGGTACTATGACTGCTTTTCAGCTGTGCTGTTGGTTTCTCTGTGCTTGAAGCTGGACATGGGCTGACTTCTGTGGAGGGACCCGTGCTAGCCTCCCAGGCTGACCCCCTCCCTTAGCACCTAGAATCAGGGTTCCCTTTCCCATTCTGGAGCTAGAGCTTTTGAAGCTGCTTCTTTAGGAGCCCTGATGTGTTAATACTTTCTCACAAATCATAGCTCTCTCAGCTCCAAGACTCCACACCCCCTCCCCCAGTACTAAGCAGGTGGTGCCCCCAACTTGGGCTTTCAGGAGTCTGCCATTTCTGTCTCCTCTTGGGCAAGTTACATATGTTATTAAAATATTTCATCTAATTCTCCCAGCATAAAGGAAGGCTTTACATGGGGAAGTGTGGATGTCTCGGCGGGGCGTGGGGGGACCCCCAGGTGGAGGTTGGGAAGAGGACAGCTGGGCCAGTGCGGATAACAGAGCTGGGTACAGACAGACCGCAGAGTCCACCGAGACAGGACCACCTGGAGTGAGTGTGGCGGCTATAGACAGGCATTCAGGGACCCAGAGTAGCCAGCCTCATTCGGTAAATATGGGAATGAAACTCTCTGTCATTCTTCTTCGTGCTCCAAAACATGAGGCTGTCATCTTCGGAAGGTTCTGAGAAGCCTGTGAAACATCTTCTCCTTTTTATGTGGCCAGCCTGTAGGGGGTGTATTTACAATCCTGACCTGACAGTCTTTTCTTAACCAAGACTCTGGATCTTAATTTATTTCTCTCCTCCAAATCCCAGCATTTGGAGTCGGGCCTGTACAGAGGGGCAGCAAAATCCGAGGGGGCAGATGACACCATAATTAAACCCTAAGCCTCCTGTGCTGCAGATGAGCTGCAGAGCAGACATTCCGTGTGGAGTAGATTTGGCTAGAGTGCCTTGGAGTTTGGAGCCGATTTGTCACAGTGTTCCTAGATTAGGCCCCCCCAGCCCCAAGAAGATGAGCTGAGGAATTTCAAAGCCAGCAGCCAGGGATTCGGGGGCTCTGTTTCCACATCTTCAGGATGCCCCTCTGCTCCCCCTCTCAGATGCAGCTTCAGTGTTTAGGGGTTGCTATTGCTTTGGAAAGCAAACTCCGTGTCTAGAGTTTCCAGGTGTCACCCCAGCTGTCCCATGGGGTTGTCAGGGTAACTCTGACCTCCCAGAAGGCAGTGCACGTGGCTTTCTCGGTGGCCCTGCCTTTCTTCTCCATGCTGAGCCTCCATTTTCACATCTTTCACCCTTTTTCTCTTCTCTCTGCTCTTTGTTGGGTGGATAAGGAACTTCTTTCCTCTCCCCAGCCCAGCCTCTTCTATCTTTTGTGATTCCTTCCCCACTAATGGCCGGGTACTTGTTCTCAGGCTGCATTCCTGAATTTTGTCCTCTGATCTGTGTTGATTGATTCTCACAGTGGAGTGGCTGTGTTTTGGGGATATTGAGGTTGGTGCTTGTATTTTTCCCCCTCAAAGGCTCCTGATTTGGACGGCAAGCTCCCTGACAGCAGGGAGGGCCACGGCTTCCCATCTGGAAGGTGCCGAGGACGCACCTGCAGTGGGGATTTTCCCTACCAGTCACCACAGACCTCGTTCTCACATTCATGCCTGATCCAGGGAACACAGGTGTCCGGAGGGCCTAGCCATGTTCCCACAGGTCAAGGAGGCAGTTCCCAGGAGTAGAGGAAGGGGAGGAAAAGTAGCAACTTCACTTAAGAACCAGGGAGAGAAAGAAGGAGACCACACCGTCCTTCACGCTGGGTGCAAGACCACTTCATGGGCAGCTGGGGCCTCTCACTGCAGCCCTTGTCTAACTTCACTCTCTGATGTGGGAGGACACAGATCATACTCTACCTAACACTTCCATGGCAGTTAAGCTCTATTCTGTGTGCTTGTCACGTGGTAGAGCTAATTTAATCCTTCAAACAAACCCATTTCACAGATATGAAAACTGATCCACAGGGTGGTGAAAACTGAGATTTAACACAGGAGATTTTGAGCCCACCGTCTGTGTTGCTTCTTAACTACTATTAATCATAATCTTTGCTGATCTGTTAATCCCTTATTAAGTCCTGGACACTATGCTTTAAAATACATCAGCTAGTTTAACTCTCATAGTCTTCTGAGGGAAGATGTTTTTATGCCTATTTTGTGGGTGCAGAAACTGAGGCTCAGAGAGGTGGGCCTGTGGCTGTGCAGGATTCAGGCTCAGGTTTCCCTGTTTCTGCCTCCTGCTCCTTATTTTGGGGTTATCCAGTTAGAGGGACGGCAGGGGGATGCAGGCAGAGGGAGAGGCTGAGATGCTGACTGGGGAGTAAATCATCATTGTGGGTCCTGTCTGCCCTAGAACACTGAGCTGCAGGTGGCCACATATTCACTCCTGTAGGGGTTCAGCCCACACCTAACAAGGTGGCCTACTGGCAGCTGCCTCCCACTTTTTTTGATTTTTGCTAATTATCTTTCCTTGATCATACTGCTGTAGCCAATACCTTAATCCACATGCTGTGCTTAAATGCCACCCCCACGTCCCACCCCCCACCCACCCTCTATTCCCCTGGAAACCAGTGGTTTCTTCTTCCCTCCTATTCTCACCCTCATTCTCTTGGTTAAGGTTGGAAAACTTGGGGTCCTCGTTAACTCCTTTTCCACCTTCTCTCAGCCCCAGTAGCTGCCAAGTCAGAGGAAAGCAATATCCTTGGGAGAAATGCTGGCATGGAAAATGACCCTGGATCTCTGGGTCTCTGCTCTGAAGTCCAAAGTATTTCTGATAAACACAAATCCACATACATCTGAAGGTAAACTATTCACTGGGGGCACACAAACATTCTCTCTGTCTCCTCTCTTTTAATATGTGTATCTCTTTCTCCCCAGCTTTTATGGGCTACAAGAGTTCCACCTTTTGGAACTGTTAAAAAAAAATTGAGTTGGGATGCTCTTAGGCTGAGACCACACCTGTGCCTTAAGTTCCTGTGTATGCAACTGAAGCCTCATGGACACAGTAAAATGAAACTTAGGCTTAACCAATCAGAAGTGGCCAACCAATTTCCAGCTGAGAACTTTCCATCAGACCATACTCAAATAAAGCAAATGCTGAGCTGTAGCCAATCAGGTAATTTCTTTTTTTTACTTCTGCATTCAGCCTACAAATATATGCTGCCTGTGGGCTAATGGAGCAGAACTGTCTGAACCTCTTTTGGTTTTCAATGCTGCCCAACTCATGAATCCTTAACTTCTTAAAAAAGAAAAAACTTTGTTAAATTTATTTTGTTTGAAATTTTTTTTTAAAAGGGCCTCACTGAGAGAAATGATCCCCACACTGGGTTGGGTAGCATCAGCAGGACCCCATTCTGGAGCAGCCTGGGCTACCAAGGCCTGTCTGCATGAGTGTCTGACTTTGTTGGTCTTTAGTCTGGATGGCCCTTGCCTACAGAAAGGTAGGGCAGGAGAGGTGTGGGAGAGAGACCCATGGAAGAAAGGCTAGGTAGACAAAAGGCTTTGTCAGCTAAGACAGAAACCAAAGAAACACTTCATGGTCATGACAGCACAATTTTTAACAAGTGAGGGGAGACTTAAACCAATTGTCCCTGTGGCTGTGGCAGGGTCAACAAGTCCTCAAGCCTAATCTTGAGGTTTGATCTTTCCCTGTGCCTCAGCTTGTATTTTGCTTAGATTTGGAAAATACTTTAGATCTTGTGTTACCCTCCAGCCCCAAATGAGTTTGAAAGTTGGCTTCACAGTGATTGGGGGAGCATTTAAGCTAGAAACTTCCATCTGTTTCTGAAGCAAAAGGCTTCTGTTTCTTGCCTGCCAGACTGTATGTTAAGTGAGTAGAGTTTTGGCACAGACTTGATTTGGAAGTACATGAATGAGCTTTTGTGTCATATTTATTTTGCTGGCCAAAGAAACCCAGGATTTTATATTTTGAAATCCAGATTTGTGCTCATTCTATTATTCTACTGCTGTAGATTAACATATTTAAATTCCTCTTATCTCACCACCCAATGGGATAAGATAAAAGTTTTCAAAGGAGAAACCTAACAGGTGGTAAAGAGTATGTAGAAGACCCACCTGGTCCCAGCCCTCCTCCTCAAGGGGCAACAAATGTTCCTGGTTGACTTTGTGGGAATATTCCAGAGACATTCCAATACATGCTCAATCACACATGTAAATGTACAACTCCTTTTTCACCTGGATGGTAGCATATTATATGATACTTACCACTTTGCACTTGATTTGTTAAGAAAATTCCTCATTGTTTCCTCATTTTTTTTTTTTTTTTACTGTTTTGTGTGACCCAGAATGGACCGACCAGCCCTAAATGGACATTTATGTTGGCTTCAGCCTTTTTGTATCTTGCTAATCTGGAAGGTAAAATACGGTATCTCACATAAAGTGTGCCTTTCTTTTCTTCATGAGGAAGATTGAGCATCTCTTTGTATTTAAGTAAAGTCATTTAAATGCCATTTTCTGTGCCTTTTGTGGATTAGTCTTTGCTTTCAGCTTTTTGGGTCTCCATATTAAGGAAACCTTCACATTTCCTAGTACTGAACACTGCTGACATGGAAACTGTGTGTTAATGAGGGTTTGTAGGAGGGTTGGAAGAATCCCCTGAGTTAGAAGAAGGAGTAGGGCGGGGTGACCCTTGGCTGTTTGTCTTCCATGGAAAAAGATTATTTCCATTAGCCAGGGCATCTCTCAAATTCTCTAACATAATATTAACAAAAATAGCAGCTAAATTTTTTTTTTTTGAGGCTCAACTATGTGCCAGAGAGTATGCTAAACATGTTAAATGCATCATTTGCTGTGATCAGCACAACATCCTGTGAGGCCAGTACCATTGTTGCTCCTGTTTTACAGATGAGGAAACCAAGGTGTAGAGAGTTCAAACAAATACTCCAGGGTCACACAGCAGCAGTCAGAGTTTGAACCAGGCCATAACTTTCATGCTGTACAGCCTCCCATGTGTGTAGGTTAATGCTTCTCATGCTGGTGAGTGTATGAGTGACCTTGACCCTAGAATATGGACATTTCAGACAGTAAGAGTTGTCTCATGGTCACAGCCACCCTTGCCAGTGATGTTCTTCAAGGTGGCAGCTTTATCTCACATGGTGACTGCACAAGCTACTGCGTTAAGCGTTGTGAGAAGCCCATTTACTGTGGACTTAGATTCATCTGCACTTCCTTGGACCTGTACATACATGAGCAACATGGTACCCTGACTCTTGGCTGTCCATTAAAAGAACACCATAGTGGGGGTTGTTTCACCCTTCAGCCCTGCCAGTGCCCCAGTATTCCCTGGAATTTAGCATATGAATCCATAGCTTTTTAGAGCAGCCTGTTTCAGGGATGGGGAAGAGGGCAGGCTTTGCTCCACTCCTTTTGGGAACTGTCCATCTGGCAGACAGTTCTGATGGAGGAGGAGGAGAGAACCCTCTTAGCACCTGTCTCTGCCTCCAGCCACCTCCTGGGAGTCTCTCTGACTCCACCTAAGTTACAAGATGACTCAGCCTGGTGTAGGATGGTTTCTGCCCTGGGATCCTTGCACACTGGGCAACCTTAGAGCCTGAGGACAGTCCCTTCACGTGAGCCATTAGCTCAGCTCCCTTCTTTTCAGGCACATCTTACCTTCCTGCTCACTTTAGGCTGGGCTCAGCTGCAGGGAGATTACCAATGTTTTTATCTAGTTTTTTGTGAGGTTGCCTTGCCAAGGCCCTGCCTACCTCTGGCCTACCCACAATCTGGGATAGAGAGATGGCATCTGGCTGAAGGACAAGTCAGGCCATTTCTTTACCCCACCAAAGCAGAGATGTGCCCCATTCCTGGCCTGATGGCTGTGTCCTAGGTCTATCTTAACTGAGTACAATTTCTGTAGCACTTTCTGCTGATGGCTCAGCTCCAGAAAAGCTGTCAGGAGAGAGCAGTCAGTCTGCAGGCTGCCACATCTAGGCCAGTAAAGCCTCTCTCTGCTCTCAAAGTCATCAGAAGTGTGTGTGTATTGAGAAAGAGAGGATAATAAATTTAATACAGAAACTATTCCTATAAAATATTCCCTTGCTCCCAAATATAGACCTTTAGGAGGAATTTTATAGTGAATGAGGCTGGTATTCTATCTGGCATATGCAGTGAATAAATGAGAAAGTGAACACGTGGTTTTTAGGCTCAGTCATGTGACAAAAGTAGTTTTTCCCTGAGCTAGGGAATCAGAGTACAGGTTGAGCTGGCTCTGGGAATCCCCCAGGTTGCTGTTTCTATTACCGGTGAATTTGGTTTCTAGAAGATCCAAGGCCTTCCTGGTTTGTCCCAACCTCTATCTCACTGCTCTGTGGTAGAGCCACAGTGAACCCTTTACCAGGTCCCTTCCCTTATTCCTTCTTTCTACCTCTGTGCCCTTCATTTGGAATGCCCTTCCCATTATTTCTGATATTCCCATGTTATCCTTGCTTCAGGTCACATCATATTCTAGGTTGGCTTCCACATTGTCCAGAGAATGATCAGGGATCAACCAGACCATGGCAGACACTGCTAATTGTCTACCATTTTGTTCAGGGAGGCAACAAGTCCAGTCCCCGGCTCCCTTGCAGCTAGGGAGAGCCATGTGACCAGTTCTGACTAATAAGTTTTAAGCACAAGTTTAGGTGGAGCTTTGGGGGAGATTGCTTAAATAGACAGAATCATGATTCAGCACCCTAATGTTCAAAGTCACATAGTAGGGGTGAATCATGAAGAATGAGAAGGAGCCAGGGGCCCTGAGGACTCTGTGAGTTGTCCTGCTTCCTCTGGACCTGTTTTGTTGGACAGGTCCAAGTTTTGTAAAGTCTGTGATTTTTACAGTGTAGAAGGCTGTCTTTGAAGAAAAGAATACAAAACATAAAATAAAATTGCTAAATCTTGGATGGGGTCCCAAATTTTAACTGGATTTCTGCCAGGACTTTTACCTATGCATTTCTTGGAAATGGGAAAAAGGAAACCTAATTTGTTTGAGCCATAGTTCTCAGAGCTGAACATGATCCCTATGTGTGATCAGTAACGGGCTTCAAGTGTGGCTGTCACCTTGGCTTAGAACAAAATCCTAAACCTGGTTGAAGGTTAGCAGCACCTGGGAAGCATTTAGAGCCCTTGTTTTGGGTTGAATGTTGCCCACCTCAAAATTGGTATGTTGGATGGAGTGTTAAGCTCCAGTACCTCAGAATGTGACTTATATGGAGAGACAGTCTTTATGGAGGAAATTAAGTTAAAATGAAGACATTTCAGGGAGCCCTCATCTAGTCTTTATAAAAAGGAGGCAGGCATAGGGGAAGATGACAATGAAGAGCTATGGGAGAAGATGGCCATCTCAGGCCAACAAGGGGGCCTGGGATTGGTCCTTCCCTCACTCTTAGCACTCAGAAAAACCCATTCTTCTGACACTTTGATCTTGGATTCAAGAAAGTTTCAGAGAATAGATAGAATTCCAATGGGCTGTGAAGAAGGAATAGGAGTTTATGCAGTGGGCAAAGAAGACGGGGCAGGTGTTCAGGCAGGGAAAGCAGCCAGAGCATGATGGAGTTAAGAGCATAAGATCTGGCTGTGTGAAACCCACAGCTAATATTTTACTGAATGGAATAAAACTGAAAGCTTTTCCTCTTAGAACTGGAACCAGACAAGGTTGTCCTCTGTCACCTTTACTATTCAACATAGTGCTGGAAGTTCTAGCCAATACAATTAGGTAAGACAAGGAAATAAATGGAATCCAAATGGGAGCAGAGGAGGTCAAACTCTCCCTCTTTGCTGACGACATGATCTTATACTTAGAGAACCCCAAAGACTCAACCACACGACTCCTAGAAGTCATCAAAAAATACAGTAATGTTTCAGGATACAAAATCAATGTCCACAAGTCAGTAGCCTTTGTGTACACCAATAACAGTCAAGATGAGAAGCTAATTAAGGACACAACTCCCTTCACCATAGTTTCAAAGAAAATGAAATACCTAGGAATATACCTAATGAAGGAGGTGAAGGACCTCTATAAAGAAAATTATGAAATCCTCAGAAAGGAAATAGCAGAGGATATTAACAAATGGAAGAACATACCATGCTCATGGATGGGAAGAATCAACATTGTTAAAATGTCTACAATTCCCAAAGTAATCTACCTATTCAATGCCATTCCTATCAAAATACCAACATCGTACTTTCAAGATTTGGAGAAAATGATTCTGCGTTTTGTATGGAACCGGAAAAAACCCCGTATAGCTAAGGCAGTTCTTAGTAATAAAAATAAAGCTGGGGGCATCAGCATACCAGATTTTAGTCTGTACTACAAAGCCATAGTGGTCAAGACAGCATGGTACTGGCACAAAAATAGAGACATAGACACTTGGAATCAAATAGAAAACCAGGAAATGAAACTAACATCTTACAACCACCTAATCTTCCATAAACCAAACAAGAACAGTCTTGGGGGAAAGACTCCCTATTCAATAAATGGTGTTGGGAGAACTGGATGTCTACATGTAAAAGACTGAAACTGGACCCACACCTTTCCCCACTCACAAAAATTGATTCAGGATGGATAAAGGACTTAAACTTAAGGCATGAAACAATAAAAATCCTCCAAGAAAGCATAGGAAAAACACTGGAAGATATTGGCCTGGGGAAAGACTTCATGAAGAAGACTGCCATGGCAATTGCAACAACAACAAAAATAAACAAATGGGACTTCATTAAACTGAAAAGCTTCTGTACAGCTAAGGAAACAATAACCAAAGCAAAGAGACAACCTACACAATGGGAAAGGATACTTGCATATTTTGAATCAGACAAAAGCTTGATAACTAGGATCTATAGAGAACTCAATCCACATGAAAAAAGCCAACAATTCCATATATCAATGGGCAAGAGACATGAATAGAACCTTCTCTAAAGATGACAGACGAATGGCTAACAAACACATGAAAAAATGTTCATCATCTCTATATATTAGAGAAATGCAAATCAAAACAACCCTGAGATATCATCTAACCCCAGTGAGAATGGCCCACATCACAAAATCTGAAAACTGCAGATGCTGGCGTGGATGTGGAGAGAAGGGAACACTTTTACACTGCTGGTGGGACTGCAAACTAGTACAACCTTTCTGGAAGGAAGTATGGAGAAACCTCAAAGCACTCAAACTAGACCTCCCATTCGATCCTGCAATCCCATTACTGGGCATCTACCCAGAAGGCAAAAAATCCTTTTATCATAAGGACACTTGTACTAGACTGTTTATTGCAGCTCAATTTACAATCGCCAAAATGTGGAAACAGCCTAAATGCCCACCAACCCAGGAATGGATTAACAAGCTGTGGTATATGTATACCATGGAATACTATTCGGCTATTTTAAAAAATGGAGACTTTACATCCTTCGTATTAACCTGGATGGAAGTGGAAGACATTATTCTTAGTAAAGCATCACAAGAATGGAGAAGCATGAATCCTATGTACTCAATCTTGATATGAGGACAATTAATGACAATTAAGGTTATGGGGGGGGAAGCAGAAAGAGGGAGGGAGGGAGGGGGGTGGGGCCTTAGTGTGTGTCACACTTTATGGGGGCAAGACATGATTGCAAGGGGGACTTTACCTAATAATTGCAATCAGTGTAACCTGGCTTATTGTACCCTCAATGACTCCCCAACAATAAAAAAAAAAACCAGTTATAAGAAATAACAACAACAACAACAAAAAAAGATCTGGCTCTGTGCACAGGCCAAAGGGGACCAGGCGGGAAGACCTGAGGTGAGAAGGACAGTCTGGGCCAGGTGAGTGGGGCCTGACCTGGCGTAGAGGGCATTTTCCTAGATAGCTGGAGTCTGTGAAGTCTGCAGACTGAGGCCGGTGGAGATCAGAGGTGCCCTCTGGAAAGACAAGTTTTGTTATCTTCTCCTTGCTTAGAGTTACTGGATACGTACCTCATCAGCTGCAGTCTACAGCTACACTTTAACAGGCCTGGACAGAGCTTTGTGACAGTGGCCATTTGTGTGCAGGGCCCCTAAGGAGGTGATGGTGGCCCCAGTGCATAATCAAATAATTGCAGGTGGGAACCAACTGCCTTTCCCTGGATGACACTGGAGGGCCTTCTTGGGCCATGACAGTGACTTCTTCTCACTGAATGTCCTTCCCCCTGCACTCTGGGCAAATTCCTACCACACCTTCAATACCTTGCTTTTGTCACCTCTCTGGGCAGCCTTCCCTGTCTCCTGTTGGAGGTGGAGCTGTTCCCCACCATAGCACCTTCCACACTGCATTGCCATGGTTTGCTCACATGCCCCGTCCTCGCTGGTCTGCAGAAGAAGGACCCTCTCTCTCTCATTCAGAAGTGTTTGTTGAGCAAAGGCTGCCCTCCAGGCCCTGCACCCTGCAGCATGAGCACAGCTGATTCTGTAGGCAGTTGTTGAATTTATAGAGCAGGAAAAAGAGTATCAGAGGGAGTTGGAACAGAAGGAACAATTTTTGCATCATGTCAGTTTGCAAATCTGTGTTGATTGGACAGCCAGGGGGCAGTTTGTATTGTGTGAATTCGGTTAAACCACGGGAAATCTCCAAGCTCTTTCCCCACCTGTAAAGTAAGAATAAGAATCAGCTGTATTTGTAAATCACTTCAAGGAAAGTTCACTAAGATGGCTAGATTGTATCTGAGTTTAAATTCCTTCCCTGGGGCAGATGGGCAGAGAATCTGAGCATTTAACTGATCATTTATCAGCCTGGGGCCGGCTCCATCCACTTCTAGGTTTCTTACACAGGTGGAACTCTGACAAGCAGAATTGCAGGATCGTCCCTGTTTTTGTCTTAGATGACACCAATCTCACCCAGTGACTCTTCCACTCTCAACTGGGGCTTAGTGGGTTAAAGTGTAATTCCTTTCTCTGGCTCTGACCATTCTGTGCTGCAGCAACCAACCCATTAAACAGGGAAGAAAGGAAAGCCGAGGCCTGGCTTGCTGAGACCAAGACAGGCAGGTGGCCTCAGCACCCACAGCAAGGACTCTGTTCTCCAGGCCACATCCTATTAATGGCCCCCAGGACTTAATTCCCTGAGTGGCTTTTTGCTCAGGCCCTGCAGACCCCGAGTGAGCAGGTTCTAGGCCAGCATGGGCAAGGGGCTGACCTCAGAGGACAGGGCTCTGCTTCCTTCTGAAAAAAAGAAAAACTCAAAAACCCAGGTGTTCCAAGAGGAATTCTGCCATTCAAGAAATGATAAATGCCTTGTTGGCAGAGGGCCTGCTGCAAAGGGGAGTGGTTGTTTCAACAGAAGATTTACATTTGATAGATATTTCTTTGAACTTGGCCCATGGGCTACAGGAACAAGCTTTCATTAAAGATCGTAATGACCCCCAGCTTTGGCTTTTACTTCTTTGGTCTGGGCCAGAGCTGTCAGCCCACTCCCTGGACCCCCAGGCAGCGGAAGAGCCCACTGTCCATTTGCAGAGGGCCTTACCCTGAGCTGGACTGACAGCAGCCTGGAGACCCGCTGGGGCTCCGCTTGAGAGAGGTGCTGGGATGTGCTTGGACGGGTTGGGGCAGTGCTTCCTTCACTGCTCCTTGCTTGGTTGCCATCAAAGTTATGCACGGAGGACTCAAACGGGCTATTTTATGGCAGGCTGAGCTGTTGTTACTTGTCAGTAAGTCAGGACACCCACAGCTGGGGAAGAGGGTGGGGGTGGGCAGACCTGGTTTTGCCACTGGTGGGGACAAGCAGCATAGCCCTGGGACAGGAACTGCTCACAAGTTCCTGCTGGAACTGCCGTCAGGGCTGGCGGCCCAGGTAGAGGGACGGGTCAGGCAGCACCTCAGCCACACCTGAGGTGGCATGAGGGGCACTGGCTCAGAGCCCCGTCCTCTCCTCTTCCCCACCAAATCTGTCCCCCAGTCAGTCACCTTCTCCATCATGGCTGGTTGTGTGACTCCCTTGCTCAGCCCTGGGTTCTGCCTTTCCAGACCCTCCACGAGCCTAACCCCCTCCCAGACCTCTGGTAAACCAGAGGCTCCCAGTCCTTCTGACTTCCCTCCCTCCCTCAGGGCTTTTGTCTGTAGCACTCTCTTCCCAGAAGCCCACCCCACCCTCAGCCCACCTCAACCAGCACAGCTCCCATGTCAAAGCCATGTCCAAATCCTGCTTCTCTGTGATTCCCGAGTAGAGCTGAGCCTTCTTCTTCCATTTCCTCTGGCCCTTTCATCCTTATTGTGACTACTCCCTCTGATATTTCAGATCTTTCTGTCCCTCCTGATGCCATGCTCCCAAGCGGCGCTGGCCCTAGGTTAAGCCCCCACTTCTCGATCTGCACGTTGTTGTCACCAGGGAAGCTCTAAAAGAACCTGACGCAGGGTCCCATGGCTGGGAATTCTGATGTAATCAGTCTGGGGTTCAGCCAGGCAGGGGTAATTTAAAACTCTCCACAGGTGATTCTAATCCGCGACCGTTAGAGAACATCTTTGTGTCCTTAATACATCCTGCCCCTCGGGGATTTAATGAACTGCACAGAGAAGTCATTGAAGTGGAGGTGGAGGCATCAAACAAGGAGCAACGCTGACTTGTGGGAATATAATGTAAGCCACGAGTACAAGCCACACATGTCATCTCCAATTTTCTAGTCACCACATTTAAGGTAGTAAAGAAGCAGTGAAATGCATTTTTATGTCTTTTATATAGTCCGTGTATGCAAATACGATCATTTCACTGTGTCATTAACACACAGCTAGCAATGAGACCTGGGCAGTCTTCTTCCCACACTAGCTCTTCCAAATCCCGTGCGGAGTTTACACTCGCAGTACATCTCAATCTGGAAGAGCTGCATGTCCAGTGCTCAGCAGCCTCAGGTGGCTCGTGGCTGATGTGTTGGACAGAGCAGTGACAGACCATACGCCCACTAAGAGCTGGGGTGTTCCTGTTGCAGGCTCTGGAGGAAGGAAAGGGGCTTCCGCAGCTGAGATGAGAGAGGGTTAGCACTCTCCCGATTTCTAGTTAAATCAGAGCATCTTCTTATCTTGCCTCACTCTCCTCTGCACCCCCCGTCCCTATCCCATCTGGGTCCCATATCCAAAACAAATTTCCTCCAGCACCCAGCTGCAGACCTGGTCTGCTTCCTGTCCTGGTTGCTGTTTGGAGCGGGGGCTGCCAATCCCAGCAGGAGGGAGTGGAGGGAGTGGGGGACCTGGCTCAGAGACCTGAGAGAGACAGGGAGGAAGAGGGTTGTAGCTTTTTCTTACTGTCTGTTGGGGTGAGCATGCCACGCCACTTAACACTCCCTCTGCCCCAGGCCCATGGGCCCACCCTAGCCCCCAAGAAGCCCCTAGTCTGAGCAGGTGGTGGGAGTTACCCAGTTGCTTGCCAACCTCCCCAGGAGCAACCCTTGATAGGGACATTAAGATGAAAAAATGGTCAAAGCCAGCTAGCACAGGACTACCATTGACCTTCCTCCACCATCCCAGTTACCGGCCCCAGCACTCGGCCCTTTGATGTCGCAGTGGGAGCCTCTGCCCAGCTCTCTGCGATGACAAATATGGTGTTTCTGAAAAAGCTTTCCCACTGGTGCATACTATCACTGCGTTCTCAATGATTATCTTTCATTTCCAAAGGCAATTAATCTTCTCTGTCTCTTTTTTTTATTGCACGTGGCCAGTTCCCAGTCTGTGTTGCTGTTTCAAATCTGTGAATTGCACTGAAGCATGTGGTAGACTGGCTTTTATGCTCTAAGTTTTTGCTGAAATCTGCAATGGTGGGGATGGCTAATGAGAACACTTTTTTTAAGTGGAGCAATTCTTAGGCATGTAGCAAAAGGTTTCACTTGGAAACTTGGAGAGATAAATTGTAGATGACCCAATTTTGTGGCCTTAATAGTGTGCTGCAACCTGACTGGTTCTATAGCCCAATCAATCAAAGATTTACTTAACAGCAGCTATGCCTGGGGCATGTGGGAGATTCTAGGGAGGTGCTGCAGGTGACAGAGTCCTTGTCCAGTTGAGAAAATAAGACCCAGTGTGCAGGTGGGTAGTGAGAATAAAGGTGTCCATGGTGTACCTGCTAAGCGGAGGTCCTGGAGGAATCCTGCACATAACATGTCATTGTGTGCGACTGGAGGAGGGGAGGTCGGGGGAGGCTCCCAGAGGAGGTGGGTTCCCGGGACATCATAGACACAGCAGCCAGGAGAGTGCCAGCAACTCCAGCAGGAGGTTCTGTGCAAGTGGGGAGGGGAGGATCGGGTTTTACGATACTGTGGGTTGGAAACTGCTTCGCTTCATGGCAAAAGTAGTGATTCTTGGAATCAAGAACACCCTCTGGTGACTTTGGCTGCTCACACATATACTTTAAGACCCCTCGTAGGACAGACAGGACTTGCTGTTGCCCTTCCCTTGTTCTGTTATTCAGGAAAGATCAAACCAACCATTCATGTATCATCTACCCATCCGAACATCCATCTGCCACACTCATCTACCAAGGCATCTGTCCACATGCCTACCACCTGTCCATAAATACATGTACCCATCCAATTATACCTGTCCATTCACCCATCTACCCACCTGTCCCCCCATCTACCTGCACATCAACCAATCCATTCACCCACGCATCCAAACATCCATCAATCTACCCACCCAACTCACCTATCCATGTACGCACCATCTCCCCACCCATCAAACTCTACCTATCCATACACCTCCTTCCCTGCGCACCCATCAACCCACCTATCCACACACCTCCGCGTCTCCCCACTCTCTGTGGGCCTTTCCCTGTGTGGGTCATAGCCAGACTGAATCATAACACCTGTGTGTGTACCCTAAGCCCAAGAAGTGGGCCAAGGGCAGCCATTTGTGGGTGTAAATGGAAAGCTGGAATGCAGACTGAGGTGTTGACTTGTGTGCATGCGATATCTCATGTGGTGTCAGTCAGAGTCAGATGGGAAAAGGAGGGTGACAGGATCCAGGCCAGGGGACAGGAGCCTGCTTCTCCCAAACCATCAATTCCAGCACAGAACCCCAAGTTGTCCAAGAATTCCGCATTCAGACATGGACTTCCAGGTTGTATAAAGTCCTATTTGTCCTGACAGGAAGAGAGGGTATGTGGTGCATGTCCAGTCTGTGAAAATTAGGTCAGTTTAAGGAGGTGGTGAATGTGGAGAGGTGGTCTACTGTGGAGGTTCTACTGTATTTCAGAACAAAAAGTTAAAAACAAACAAGCAAACAGCACAGTGCTCTGGGCAGAGTAGGCGTTTTAGTTAAGTGTTTGCTGGGGTGACTTTTAAGCCCATTTCTGAGGAGAGCTCCAGTTTCAGCAGTCAGCGACAGGGAGAGAAAAGGGTGTTACTAACACTGGCCAACAAACACAGAGGCTGGCAAGGCGCCTACACCGTGCTGAGGGCTTTTCTTTATTAACTCTCTCAATCTTGGTGACAGCCCTGAGTGGTAGGTGCTATTATTTTCCCCATTGTACAGATGGGAAACTGCAGCCCTGCGAAGGGTGCCCAGGCTCTGTAGTGGTTAGCAGCAGCGGTCTGAACCAGGCAGGAGGTCCCAGGGCAGGACGCTCAGCACTTGTGCTCTGCTGCCTCTGAGATCATCAGTTAATGTGTATGCTACTTAATGAGTGCTCAGTCCGAAAAGGTGTAGTTCTAGAACTTTCACAGGTATCATCAACTCCTTCAATCCTCACAAAAGCCCCCTGAGGTTATTATTTATTATCCCTGTTTTACAGATGGGCAAACTATAGCACAGAGACAGGAGTAACCGAGGAAGCTGAGTCCAGAGAATGTCCTGCTGCACTCTGGCCTCTGCTGGAAGTGTCCCTAGAAGACCAGTTCCAGTCAAGGCATAGGGAGGGAAAGGCAGGTGGAATGTTCAGAGGATTCCAGGAATGGGGTCTGCCTGAATCCAGGGATCTGTGTATAGCAGGGTAAAGAATGATGTGGCTGGGAGAGGGAGTGGTCAGGTGGATCTGTAGCTGGTGAACCACAGCCAGGGTCAGTCTGGAGGGGTTCCTGTGACTGTCTCCCGGGGCTTGTGTGAGCCCCATCCGGTTTGGCACCCTCCACAGCAGTGGCTCGTGTGCATTCAAGGTTGGGTGGTGTCAGCCGGGAGGAGGAGAAGCTGATTACCAAGACCCAGGAAGAGCAGACATGCAGGAGCAAGGCAGCCCAGCCTAACAAGGGAATTCTAACGTGGCCCACCTTCTGGACGAAAAGCCTCACCTCTCAAATATAGGAATGAAGCGACAGGCTCAGATGCAATCTGTGCAGCTGGGACTCTGTGGCTTGGTTAGCATCGGTTGGGCTCAGCATGGCAGGTTTTCAAAGCAATCAGACATAGGCCTGGGCCTGGCTGTGCAGACAGAACAGAGAGGCTGGGCCTGAGCACTCTGGGCAACTATCCGGGTGCCTGTGTTTCTCTGGGGTTCTGTGTTTTTAGGGGCCTACAGACCATACATCTGTTAAAGGCTGAGTTCCCCTTAGAACTCATATGTCAAATCCTGACCCCAGCACTTCAGAGGTGACTGTGTTCGGAGACAGGGCCTTTAAAGAAGTATTATGGTAAAATGGGACCATTGGGGTGGGTCCTACTGCAATATGACTGTGTCCTCATGACAAGAGAGAATTGGGGCAGACAGAGACACACCAGGGAGAAAAGGCTGTGTAAGGACATAGCAAGAGGGTGGCCGTCCACAAGCCAAGGAGAGCGGCCCCCGTGAACCCAGCCTGCTGGGGCCTTGATCTTGACCTTTCAGCCTCCAGACGTGCGAGAGACACATTTCTGTTGCTTAAGCCACCCAGTCTGTGGGGTCTTGCTGAGGCAGCCGGAGCTGAGTAATGCAAATGTATTCCGTGGGGAGTGTCCAGTGTGGCAGGGAACTGGAGATGGTTTCACAGGAGGCACAGCAGACACGGGAGGTCATGCCACGCCTGGGGACAAGATGCCTCAGTGACTTCCACTAGGTGAAGAGCCATCATGGGGGCAGAGGGTCTTCCTCCTTATAGCTCAAGGGGCAGAAACAGGGCTAATGTGTTGACTTTTTCAGGGAAATATGGTTTGGGGAGTCAAGAGGTCCCTGTCACTAAAAGCATTTGAGCATAGCCTGATGGCTGCCTGGCAGAATTTGGTGACTCCATCCCTTCCATCTCTAAACCTGTGCCTGTCTGCAGGGCCAAGAAGGCCCCTTGGGGACAGATCATGGATGGCCTCAGGTGTCAGGCAGGTTGCTTGGGGTTTACCTGTCAGCTCTGGAGATTCACTGGAAGGGTCCAAGCAGGGAAGCTCCCATGTCAGAGCATAACTTAGGACAGTCACCCAGAAGTAGTGAGCAAGGCTTGCAGGGTGAGGAGGAGGAGTATGGTGGCAGGGCAGTGGTCCAGGGTAATGGTCCCCAACGTTTTTGGCACCAGGGACCAATTTCCTGGGAGACAAAATTTCCAGAGACTGGGATGGTTTGGGGATGATTTGTATTGTGCCCTTTATTTCTATAATTACTACATTGTAATCTATAGTGAAATAATTAAACAACTCATATAATGCAGAATCAGTGGGAGCCCTGAGCTTATTTTCCTGCAACAAGACGGGTCCAGTGCTAGCATCACCCCCTCAGCTCCACCTCTGATCATCAGGCATTAGATTCTCCTAAGGAGCACACAACCTAGGCCCCTGCTACATACAGTTTACTGTAGGGTTCATGCACCCATGAGAATCTAATGTTGCTGCTGATGGGACAGGAGGCGACGTGAGCAATGGAGCCGCTGTAAATACAGATGAAGGTTCACTTGCTCACCTGCTGTGCAGCTTGGTTCCTAACGGGCCATGGACTGGTGCTGGTTCACAGCTCGGGAGTTGGAGACTGCAGGGCTAGGGGACGTACTGGGACCCTCGGAGGGATATGATGGTGGGAAAGGACAAAGCGGTTAAATACAGGAGATGAAGGAGAAAATCTGGCAACTCCTGAGCAGAGCAGGGAGCCAGCAAGCAGCTTCCAACATCACGGGGAGGATGTGGCTTTGTAACTTGGCTAATCCCCTTGCTCCAAGTATGGACTCAAATCTCCAATCTCACCTCAGGGAGGCCCAACATGATGTAGGGGTAGCCTCCTCCGAGAAGCAGGTCCCAAGATGGAATTGATGGTCAAGAGTTTCTTAGGAGCAGCTCCAGGAGAGAGAATGAGGCAGGAGCCGGGAGTGGTATCATCAGGGAAAGGCTGGGAGGGGGACCTTATTCTGCAGGTGGCTCTGTGAAAGCTTAGCCAGGCCCTGGGGCACCCTGCAGCTAAAGTAGCCTGTCAGAGGAGCCCTGGCTTTCCCCAGGACCAGCCTGACTCACAGCCCTGCCACGCTGTTAGCACGCTGTAAGGCTTGTCCTGGAGGTAGGTGGATTTCAGCGCCTAGGTGGGTCTGAGATGTGCATTTCACAGTTGCCTGCCTACCCTACTTAACTCTACAACCTGCTGTGTCCTCCCCGCCCTGTCCTAGTACCCTGACACATTTATCACCATTTAACACGCCATATGATTTACTTATTTATTGTTTATTGTTCATTTTGTCTCCCCAGCCACAACATCCATTAAATTAGGAGTGTTTATCAATTTTGTTCACTGGTGTATCCCAAAAGCAAGGGACAATGCTTGGCCCATAATAGGGGCTCAACGAATACGTGTTAATTAATTGAACTGAATTAACAGAGTTGTGGAATCAGGAAGGGGGACTTGTTTGGGAGGAAGTTTTACGAAACCAAAAAGAAAATTTCTGTGACCTTTTCAAGGGCATGCTTTACAAAGCTGAGTTTGGTTTCCTGGGACCAAGATTGTCCCACACAGATGGCCCTGGCCTCAATAAATTCAGGTTGCCTTTGCCTGAGGTAGAAAGACCTGAACTGAGGTGTCCTTCCTCGTAAAGCGGATGGAAGATGGGAGCTTTAATGTTGTTCTTACTGGGAAGGAGTCACTCGTCAGTGGAATCAGATCAATGCATGTGGCTTTTCACACCAGAAAAAAGCTTTTCCCTAGAAGAGCCCATGGAGATTAATTAGCATCTGTGCTCCTGACCAAGAGCAGGACTCCTGAAGTGGCGCAAAGATGGCAGTGTGCTCGGAAAGGAGCGCGAGCCCACTCCTCTGCCTGCAGGGCTCAGCGGATGTGGCTTCCCCTCTCCCCTGGGCCTCCCAGCCCCCTTCCTGCTATCGCCCCACTGTGTTGTTGCTGCTGACCTGTGGCCAGCCCCCCGGGGTGAGTGTTGAGGCCGATGCTCCTCTGGGTCACTCTGTCGGTTTTGTCCCTGGCACCATGCTCCTGGCTGCCCAAACGGTTGGAAGAGGGCTGCTTCCAGACTTGGCTCCCTCCAGGGAAATTCTGGGCTGCTTCATACCACCAGGGAGGCTGGCTGCCCGCTGGGCCTCCCAGCATCTTCCTGCCCAGGGGGCCCTCCTTCCCGGGGCCCAGCCTCTGCCTTCACTTCCTCAGAAGCTGCAGCAGGAGTGGGTGTCCACACACTCCTCATCTAGGCTTGTAAATTGGGTCTGAAGATAGAAACCATCTGGGGAGTCAAGGAGACCAGTCCTCGGAGGTCCACCCAATAAACTGGCCACCCCCAGCTTGAGAAAAGTCAGGGCCCGAATAACCAAACAAACCCTCTAGCGCTTTGGACAGGATTCTGTTTGTAAAAATGGAGGACTTTTTCCAACTTACACTAAGTCTTCCAGAAGCTGGCCTCTACCCCCACACCTGTACCTCCTTCCATGCCAGCATCTGAGCCCCCCAGCAGGTCCCAAGCACATGGTGGGCGCCCAGTGAGTGGTTGTCAAATGACCACACTCCTTCCAGGGGGATGGTGCTTTCCACCTCCCTGAACCCCAGGGCCTGCCTCCCCCTCTGGGAAGATTTCTTGAAGTCCTTTGTCTCTTGGGAATTGCCCCACGCTCTGAAACCTGGAGGCAGACGTCTGGGCCCCCGTCTGACACACAGCCTGTATTCTTCTCATTCACTTTTTCCAACTGCCACGTGCTGAGTTAGGAATTACCAGTGCCACAGAGCAAAAGTTCTCCCAGCTCCCGTCCTCAGGGAAGTCCTCACGATATGCTGAGCGTGATGGCTAATTTTATCTATCAACTTGGCTGGGCCACAGTACCCAGATATGTGGCCAAAAATTATTCTGGATGTTTCTGCAAGGGTGTTTTCACAAGAAATTAACATTTATATCAGTGAACTTTGGGTAAAACAGATGCCTTATGGTGTGAGTGGACCTCACCCAGTTAACTGAGGGCTTGATTGGAACAAAGACTGACCTCCTCTGAACAGGAGGGAATCTTGCCAGCAGATGGCCATCAGATTTAATTCTTGGCTCTCTTGCTGGTCCACCCTGCAGATTTTGGACCTGCCAGCCTCTATACTGTGTGATTCAAGCTTTAAATTAAATCTCATTCTCTCTCTCTCTATTTATATGTATATATATAATATATATATACATACACACATATATACTGTAAATGTATGTATAGATTTATAAAATAAAATAAATCTCCCTTTCTCTCTTGATATAGAGTTATTTTATTTTATTTACATTTACTTATTGTATTTTTATAAACACACGCACCCTATTGCGGACATCTGACTACTACAACGAGGTAGCCAGGTCAACCCATGGAGATGGTACAATGTGAATTGTGAAGGAAGAACAAAATGCCTCTAACCCAGCCAAGCCAGCTTCCTGGCCCAGTCCAGAAGGACACCTTACCATCTTGCCTTGGTATGAACTGCTTCCAGGCGGGGGGTCTCTTTGCTCCCCCAAGGGTACTACATGGAGCCCCATAATGCTGTTGCCATATTTACTGATGATGGCTGCCAAGTTGGTTTATCCGTGTTATTTCCTACCCTGCTCTAGACAGTCATGGAAGGCAGCCAGCCGCCTGTTGTCATCATTTGAACTTCTGAGTGCATGTGACCCTCTGAGCTGGTCCTCCTCACCATAGCAGGGGGACTCAGATGCCCTTGTGGGCATCCTTATTCAGCTCCTCAGTGGGAGGCTGAGGATCCCCAGTGAGACCATTTAACCAAGTGTGAAACCTCTTCCCTCCTTTCACCTGAGTCGAGTGGAGTTAAGGCCCCTCTTTGAAACTGCTCTGTGGCTCTCTGACCTGAATCAGGGCACACATGGGCTGAGGCGACATCAGCAAGTGAATGTTCTCTAGCTCGCATTCCTTAGACCCAAGAGTTGACCTAGTTCCAGATCAAGATCGGTATCTTCAGCCCATCCCTTTTATCAACTAACCTACCTCCTCAGGTCCACAGGAGCTGGTTTCAGGCCTTGCAACTGAAGAATCTCATCTACTTTTCTTTATGAACAGAGAATGGACATAGTAAGAATGGATCAGGGAGGTGACCCTCACATATGTCCAATACTCCTCCGTGCCAAGCAATGTGCTGAGTCTTGTATTTCACAGATTTCATTCATTTCCCTAATACACACATTTTAAATATTAAAAATTGGCATGATTTTAACCCAGCTATCAGTCACACAGCTAGATACAGGTCTTCCTGCCTGTGGGTGAGCATCAACTCTTGATAGAAGTCCCAGAGATGTGAGAGGAGCACTCTTTGAAAAAAAGCTCATCATGACCAAGATGGGGGAGACAGGCACAGAGGACAATGTTGCATAGGAAAAAATGGGCAACTCGTAGTTAAAAATATGACTGATGACCACGCTTGTAATCACAGTGACTTGGGGAAGCTCTTGAGTCTAGGAAGGCGAGGCTGCTGTGAGCTCTGATGATGCCACTGCAACTGCACTTTAGCCTGGACAACAGAGCAAGACCCTATCTCAAAAAAAAAAAAATATATAATATATATGTATATATGGTTGAGAAGAACAGGGATCTGATTGAAAATAAGGCTTGGGAGTACCTTAGCCAATTTGACTCACTTGTATTTCTCATTTCATCAAAATATAAGAGAATGCTATGTGATTTAAAAAAAACAACAACAACTATGTCCAAATAAGTCTAAAAGAGTTCTCTTAATAAGTAAAAAATACATATTTTAAAGCCAAGGATTGGCAAATTTTTTCTATGAAGGGCCAGAGAGTAAATATTGTAGGTTTTGTGGGTCAGATAGTCTCTGCGGCAGCTGCTCAGCTCTGCCGTAGATGATGTGTGAAAGAGCGAGCGCAACTGCTTCCATGCAGCTTTCTTTGTGGTCACTGAAATTAGAATTTTATATAATTTTCATATGTCACAAAATATTATTGTTTTATTGGGCTTGGGGGAGCCATGTACAAACATAAAAGCCATTCTTAGCTTATAAACCATACGAAACTCAACAGTAGGCTAATAGTTTGCCAACCCCAATCCTAATGGTAAGAAAATGTGTCCTGGTCTGTTTGATTGTGGTTTGTCTTTCTTAGTTCAATTATGGTGCACCATAGAGTCAATGAAATAAGCTTTCAGTGACACTGCAGCAATCCTGTCAAGTAGGCGACAATCCCAGGGATGACATCAAGACACAGAGAGGTTTTGTTGCTCAAGATCGAACAGTAGGTCAAGAGAAGGGTCAACTGTAGGCCTGGTTAAATAGCTAATAAAAGCAAAAATGCCTCTGTGGCAGATGGCAAATCAGAGATAATAATTGACATTAGAGTCTGCAGGTAAAACCTAGAAAGCATCTGATGATTCCAGCTGCCTTTCACTTGAACTTGCCCTATATACACAGAAAAATGTAGGAATTTAAGTCTAGATTTTGGGGTCACTATAACGTAACTGACCAAGGGGGTCATCCTTCTAAATGGGCACTGATTGATGGCTTGCATGCGTGAGTAACATATTTCAAAGGGCTAAACTATTCATACGATTTAGCAGACCTCCTGTCCTATCCGCTCTTAAATATTAGGACACATTTTTATGCATAGAGAAAAAATGCAGATTTTACGATGGAATCAGATGTCACTTACAGAACAGTGGCCTCCCAGGTCTGTATCTGTTCATACACTTGCCATTTCTGTACCCCAGGCAGGGAATGGCTGCCCTATGTGGGCCCCCCACCCTGGGAGGCCTAGCAGAGCAGAGTAGAAGTCCCGTGGTCAATGGAGCAGGAGCTCGCATAGCCCAGTGGCCCCAAAGCCACAGAAGGAATTAACAAGTGTTCTGCTTCATTTTTCCAGGCCTGCGGACAGGCCTCCTGGACAAGCCCTTAAAGTTCTGCAAATGGATTTCCAAAATCAATAGGCTGCAAAAATCTATGTGGCCTGTAAAACCTTCCTCGGTTTCCTTCACTTCCATCAGCCCCCCCCGTCTGCAGCATGCGTGATTCCCTCTGCTCCATACTGCTCTGTGGGTACAGCACAGGCCTGGGGGCTGGCCGTTTGCTGACACAGGGGCCTGTGAAATGAGACCAGAAGTGAGTTGTGAAAACTGAACAAATGCATCTCTTTAGGAATCACTCTGGGCTTGTTGGGGCTCACGGCTGCCCTAAGCAACTGAGATGCTGCCTTTCCTTGTTTGAGTGTGGCCCTGGAGTGTTGGACATCTTCCCATTACTGGTTGGATCTTGCTGGTATGAGAAAAAAGGAGAAAACTAAATAGTTCCGAAGTTTAGAGAATTAAGCCTGGCACACAGCATTCACTCAATATGTGGTGGTAGCTCTTCATAGCTGGCAAGTTCCCAACAGTCCTCTCTTTTTTCCTCATGCCAGCCTGAAAGTATTGGCGCTGTTTTACAAGTGAGGACACTGGACTCAGGTATCAAAAATGGACTGTGTGGCTTAGCTGGGATTCTAAGCCACTTGTCGTCTCTGAAGCTTTGGCTGTTTCATGTTACTTTGAAGAGTCCATCAAAACCGAGGTGTTGCATCAGAATCATTGCGTCTGCCACATCTCTGCCATCATTCTCCTCATCTAGGCTCTCCCGGAAGCCCTTCTCCGTCACCTGACTCGGGGCCAGCTATCCTCTATACCTCCCCCATGGCCCAGGGAGCAGGTGTTGGTGAATGTTTGTCATCTGGACCAGAGGGACAGTTGATTGCAGAAGGGGAACACATCATTAGCCTTGCACCTGCCCCACCCCAAACACTGCCCTGGGTGAAGGGCTAACACCACACCTCAGTGCTGGATCCATGTTTGAACCTCAGCTCTATTAGCCCTCTTCTTCTGCCAGGGGCCAGTCAGATCACTAGGTGGAAGCATGCCTCAGTTTATAGAGCTGCTGTGACATTATCCCATCTTTAATCTTTGGAAGCAGCTCAGTTTCCATGTTGAATCTGTACAAAGCCAGCTCACAGCTCCATGAATGCTTGGGATGGAAGGGAGTTTTTATTATATGTACATAAACAGAATGTATTTTTGAACGTACTGGTTTTCCTGTCGGCCTTCCATTCTTAGGGTTGTATTTTACCACAAAAACTGTAGTAGGTTATTGACAGAAGGCTGTACATTTCTAATCCAGTTGGCAATCGGAAGTATCCATACTGAGGATGAAAAGCGTGTTGCAATGTTTATGGAAAAACGAGACACAGTGATTAAAGACAGCAACGTGGAACTAATCGCCTGGATTTGTGTCATGTGCTTGCCATAGAGGAAATGAAACCAGCACCTGGAGAGACGTGGAGAACTATCTATCTTGTCCCCTACCACAGGGAGGTGCAGACCTGGAGGTGTGGTCTTGAAAGGAAACCCCTGTTTTGCCTCCTCAGTGTGACCTGGAGAAATTACAACCAAGCTGTGCCTTGGTTTTGAATTCATCTGTGCTGCTTGTGGAACTCAATGGCGAGTTTTGGGGTTATAATGACTCCAGAATATCCTTTTGAGGATTCTAGAAGTTCACACTTTAAAATGGCCCATTTTGTGATAACTCAGCATTTTTAAAGTAACTGTTCAAGTTGGGAGATTACCAAGCAAAGGTATCAAAACCAATGGCCCCAGCTGTTGGCCCCAGGGACACTCACAGATGTACTGTGCGGTAATAGCAGAGATGCACCAAGGGGGTTCCTGGATGCCTTCCCTTCCTCGGTGCACCTGAGAGGGGGTGTACCGGGACTGGGAGGGGCCGTCCCCTCCCGAAGAACTGACACCACTTGGGGAGAGGAAGGACCACTGCAAGGAGGGTGACCAGTTAGCAGGCAGGGTGCGCCTCAGGCCCAACAAGGGGACCTCGATGGTGCAGGGCTTCAGAGGAGCCCAGTGGGATGCTGGGAAGTCTGTGGGAGAGGCGGGTTTCCCCTGGGCCTGGGCATGTGGGTTGGCAGATTGGGGGAGTGTGAGACTGTGAGCCGGGGGGAGGATGACAGCAGACAGATTTGGCAAAGTGTCTGCCTTGAGGGGCAGAGCAGGAGGAGGGTGACACCAGGCTGGGCTGTGCTGTGGGCGTTCAGTGCTGGTGACAGGTGCTTGGATTTTCACCCACCATTTGCCCACTGCAGAATTTCCACCCACCCAGTGGCTCAGCCTACACCAGGGAGTAGCCTGGCTTCCTCCCTGTCTATCCTCTTCCACACCATGGACCATCACAAGTCCTGTCTGCTTCATTTTCAAAGTATAATCCAGATCCTGCCACGTCTCCTCCCCTCTCTGCCTCTCATTCTGGCCCAGGCCACCATGGTTTCTTGTTTGCAGTGACTGTCTTCCTGAGCTCCTGTCCCCATCCTCCTCAGGGCAGCCAAGTGGTCCTTTCAGCTGTAAATTACATTGTGTCACTTCCCTTGCTAAAATTCCGCAGTGGCTTCCACTACAGTGGGCTGAAGCCCAGCCCCTGACCCAGCGGCCTCCCTTCTCATTCTCTATCCCCACAGGACCCAGACACGCAGCAACACACCCAGCTCAGGCCCACCTCAGGGCCTTTGCCCTGCCATCAAGTTCTTGCTGTAGCTCACGCCTGATCAATTAAGTGTCTACTCAAATACCCTCTCTGGGGGCCTTTCTCGGAGGCGCCATCCAGATAGCCCCTCTTCCCTGATGCCGTCACTCTGTACCCTGCCCTGTTGTCTGCTCTTCATCATAGTTGTCACAATGTGAAATTATTATTATTAAATCATAGCTGTGTACATTAATGCATTTATGGGGTACAATGTGCTGGTTCTATATACAATTTGAAATACTTACAACAAACTGGTTAACATAGCCTTCACCACATTTTCTTAATTATTGTGTTAAGACATTTGTACTCTATTAGTAGATTTGACAGGTACCCTTATGAGATGCACGGTAGGTGTAGTACCGCCGATTACCCTCCCTTCACCCATCCTCCCTTCCTCTTCTCTTCCCTGTTCATCTTGGGCTGTAGTTGGGTTATAGCTTTCATATGGAAGTGTGGGTGATTATATACTGGTTTCATAGTAGAGCTGAGTACATTGGATACTTTTTCTTCCATTCTTGAGATACTTAACTAGAAGAATATGTTCCAGCTCCATCCATGTAAACATGAAAGAGGTAAAGTCTCCATCTTTCTTTAAGGCTGCATAATATTCCATGGTGTACATATACCACAATTTATTAATCCATTCCTGGGTCAATGGGCACTTGGGCTACTTCCATGAAATTATTTTATCAATCCATTTCTGCACGAGTTTTCTCTCTCTTTCCTGCTGCAGTACAGTTCTGTGGGAGCAGAGACTCCATTCTATGTGGGTTGTAGACCAGGTCCTAGAGGAAGGCTGGCCTCTGGCGTCAGGGAGCCCTGTGGTCATCTGGTGAAGCCCATGGAGTCCTCCTTCTCACACTTGTGTTTTTAATGCATAAATACATAAAGTAAAATACATAGGATTGGAATGGAAATCAAGTATATTAAAATGTCATTGAGACACTCATCAAAATATAAAAAGTGCTATTATATATATATGTTCCTTTATTAACACTTAAAATCATGAGATTCAATGTGTAATAACTACTATAATTTCAAGGTGGGGAAAGAGTAAATGCTATTTTACAATGCCCACCAGTATTATATTATGATATGAAACTATCTGAGAGTTCTACTAGTGACAAAAGTCATGGGAACTACTAATATTACTGTGGTTCGGGGCCTATATCCATAATTAATTAAAATGCTGAGTATTAGTTTGAGGTCAGTAAAATCCAAGATGTAAATTCTTTCCATCTAGATTCACAGGCTCCTAAATCCTATGACCCAGGATAAGAGACTCTGCTGGGGTTGCTCAGACATTATTTGTTGGACAAATTAGAGAACAAAGGTTTTAGAGCAGATATCTAAGTTTAATGCACATCAAGAAAAAGATTTATGTTGCTTTGAAGATCCAGGCTCTGTGCCGGGTTTTGGGTATCTGGCGACAGAAAAGACACAGCCCTGCTCTCAAGGAGTTTCCCTGCTTGGGGCCCCATTGTTCCCAGAGACAACAGTTCCGCCTAAGCAAATAATTTCAATACAATATGGCCAATTTCATGTGCCCAGGTACTGAGGCCACGCTGGGGAGCAAAGGAACTACCTGGAGTCCTTGACCTGAATCCTGGAGACTAAATTACAGTTGCCCTGGCCAAGGAGGGTTGGGAAGTGTGTTCTAGGCCCAGGGAACAGTGCAAGTAGAGCTCAGAGTTATAAGAGAGTAAGATAGGAAGGGAGCAAAGAAGATTCCTTTCTTCCTTCCCTCCTTCTCTCCACAAATACTTATTGACACCTACTGAGTGTCAGGCCTTCTTCCAGGGAATTCTGTGCTGAGTGAGCTAGACAGTCTCTGTTTCCAATGAGCTTGTGTTTTAGCCAAGGGGGTCAGACAGTAAAGAAGTCAGTATATGCTATCGTGTCTAACTGTGATGGGTTCTGAGCAAAATAAACCAGTAGGTGAGAATAAGGGATGAGGACTGCTGTATGGGGAACTCTGTAGAGCATGCCGAGAGAAGCTTTGGGGAGGTGACGGGAGCCACCAGCGATGCAGAGGAGTGTTGTTATGAACTGAATTGTGTCCCTGATACTTCTGCATGTTGGAGTTCTACCTCCAATGTGATCGTGTCAGAAGACAGGGCCTTAAAGAGGTAATTAAGTTTACATGAGCTCATTAGGGTAGGACCCTAAGCCAGCAGGACTAGTGTCCTCAGGACAGTGATTTTGCAACCGGTGTGCCAAGGCACACTGGTGTACCATGAGAGGATCTTAGTTGTGCCATGAAAGCTTTCAAAGATCATTGATTAAATTATTTATGAAAGAGGTTCAAAGCACAGTTAGTATATTCTTTTTTTTACTCTTCGTTTTGATCAATGTAATTTAAGTGTGCCGTTGGAAGTTCAACTATAGAGTCAAGTATGCCACGAGATGAAAAAGTTTGAACATCACTGCCCTGTAAGAAGAGGGAGAGAAACCAGGGGTGGCCTGTACACAGAGGAAAGACCACCGTAAGAAGATAGCTGTCTGCAATCCAAGAGAGAGGTCTTGGGAGAGACCAACCCTGCTGACACCGTGATCTTGGACTTCCAGCCTCCAGAAATGGGAGAAAGTAAATGTCTGTAGTTTAAGCTCCTAGCCTGAGGCACTCAGTTCTGGCTGTCGCAGCAGACCCACACAGGTGTGCATTGTTAGGAAGCCCCAGCTGGACGCAGGTGGAGAGAGGTAGGTGAGCGCCAGGGCACACGTGTGTGCAGTGGGAGGCGGTGGCCGGAGTCCAGATGAGAGGTGATGCACACCAGCTAGGACCCTGCCTTGGAGGTACAGTCACGGGCCTGGGCCCCTGGGCAGATGTGGAGCAAGAGGAGCACCTGACAGGTACGGGTACAACATGCAGGTGAGAACTGGGGCCTGCTAGAGTCATCAGAGCCACTGAGACTTCACAACCCTAGGAGTTCCCCCTCTCCCATTTCCACACAGACTGGGAATGGGGGCAGGGAGGTCTTTGTCTTGGGACCTCCTCTCCCTGGCAGGGAGGGCTTCTTGGGGCCCCATTGTTCCCACACAAAGGGGCAGTGATAAGGCAGCTGTTTGCAGCTTAGAGGTTGCCCCTTGTCTCTGCACCAGGGGCCAAATGATGCCTCCAGAGCAAGGGCGGAGGTGGAGGGGGGATGGGGGAGCTGTGCTGACTCCCCCACAGAGGGAAGGACAGAGCCCTAGGCTAGCGCAGGCTGCCCTGGGCCCTGAGTGTCGCGGCTGCTTCCCTACACTTCTGTTTCTCCTCCTTTCCTCCCCGTTCTCTCTCTCTCTGGCTTAGCCCACTTCCTTTCCTCTCCTTTGCAACCCTTCACCTGTGCAGCAGAAGCCTCCGATGGGGGCCTGTGCCCCGTCCCCTCTTTCCACCCCCAGCCCTGAGCTCTGGCACTAGTACTTCACAGCCCTTGTCTTCAGATTCGTCCTTGGGACCCCTCCTCTCCTGTCATCGGCCTGCTCCTGTCCTGCGTCCCAGGGCCCTGAGAACCTTGCCCTGCAGGTGGCCAGGTGTATGGCCCGAGGAGCTGTTGGTTGGGCTCAGTCCCCGTGATCTGCTCCTGCTTGAGCTGGTGCTGCAGAGGGAGCCAGTGCCTTCCCGGCCTCCTTGCCCCAAGCCTGTGGATGAGGGTCTGGGGGGAGATGCCCCACATCTCCCGTCTGCCCACTTCCTAGGCAGGCCCACTTGCTTTCCTGGAACAACAGGTGGTCTGCCTCCTCGAGCCGGGGGCCCAGGATGGACATTATGCTCTGTTCCCAGGCCTCCTGTCTGTTCACATCTTCTGGACACCTGGCATGGATCTGCCTCTTAACCACTGTCACTGCTCCTCTTTCCTGGGTTGACCAGGTGTCCACCAAACCATTTCCTGTCAAGGCTGCAATCTCTAGCATTTTATTTATTTATTTATTTATTTTTTTTAATCTCTAGCATTTTAAATGACACAGGAGACAATGCTAGTCTCAAGAGTGGCATTTCAGGATGGTGGGTCCGGCAGTCCACGTGCTCAGCAGCAGAGTGTGGCTCCTCCAGAACGTCTGCTGTTAAGGTGCGAGCAGAAGTGGGGTGACGGCTACAGTCACATGAGTGCACCTGCCACCCAAGCTTGTCCCTGGGGTCAGGACATGTGCTCCATGAGGGCAGAGATTTGTGTCCATTTTGTTGGGTTTCTGCAGCATCTACAGAGGGTTTGGCACAGAATTGGCACCCTGATTCCTTTTTGAGTATGTGGATGAATAGGAGTCCCCTAGCTGGCTTGACTGTTCTCCCAGGAGGACGGAAGCTGGACCACTGGCTTCTGCCTGCAGAGCTGCCGTTCTCCTCAGCAGTCACCAAGGGCTTCCCTCTTCCTTTCTTGCCTCACAGAAGATGGATTTCTTCACTGTAAGTAGGGCCTGAATAGCTCTCATCAGCCTTGTTCCATTTGCTCCTCACAATCCTAGGGAGGGACGCAGGATTAACTCTATGATCCCCGCTCTATGGAGGGAGACTTAGGCTGGGGGACGCTAAATGTCTTGCCTGGGGTCACACACGGAGTGAGCCCAGAGGTTGAGCCGTCCTTCCTGCCCCAGCCCTGCTTTGGGTGCGTCCGTGCCCTGTGGTCAGGACTTTCTAGGGAGGGTCCTGAGAAAGATTCCAGGATGCCAAAACAGGGAACACTTTTCCACCCAAAGGAGAAAAAGATTCTTATCCATTTAAGTGTGTGGCCTCTGGGGCCGCCCCCCACCAAAACTTATTTTAAAAGTTGTGAAATTCACATAAAAGTTAATCATTAACAAATGTGTATTTTAGTGGCCTTTCGGTGTATCCATTATCTGCTATCACCCCTGTATTCAGTTCCAAAATATCTTTATCCTCCCTCCGCCCCTTCTCCAGGGGCAGCAAGTCCTCCCTCCCCTCTCCTGCAGCCCCGGCCCTTACCTCCTTTCTGTCTCTGGAGCTACCTGTTCTGGGCATTTCTTATAAATGGGACCAGTGGCCACAGCTGGTCCTGTGTGGCTTCTATGTGGCTTCTTTTACTCCGCAGCGCGTTTTCCAGGCCCCTCCGTGAGCAACACGGCCAGGGCACAGCTGTTTGTGGTGGATGATACCCCCCTGAGTGGAGAGACCACATTTTGTCCACCAGTCTAAAAGCTTGTGGGAAAGGTTTTACTTTCCTGGATGTCCCCTTCCGTGCAGATGCTCTGAAATGTAACTCTTCTCCTCATTAAGCTTCACTTCCACCTAAGGGAGCATGTTCATAGCACAGACTGTAGAGAACATTGAGATGTCCCTGGAGGAAGATCAGCAAGCCCAGAGGTCCCAAACCAGAGGCTGGGGTGCGGTGGGGAGTGCAGCAGGCCCAGGAAGCGCCGTTGGGAGACAGCTGTCCACCCAGCCCTGCCCCAAGGTCCCTCCCTGGGCCTGGCTCCCCTCTTTAGAAAGAAGTTAGGCTTCAGACCCAGGCTGTCTCTGCTGCTCAAACCCCGTGGTTCTAAGCTGTCCATTCTATAGAACTGGTTATTCTGTGGCTGTACCCCACGGTGGGCTTTCCAGGTTGGTTGCCCCTCCACACAGCACGTGGAAACTTCTGATGCTCCATAGAACCTTCCTTGGGGGATAGATGGTTGGACTCCTGTGTGCACCAAGACTCCTTATAAAGTTTTCAGTAACTATAGCTGTTGATATTATAATAGTGATAACAATAATGATTAATATTTTGATTAAGTGCATTGAAACAGCAGTACAAAAATGTGACTGGCTTGTTCTTGCCGAGTGAATTTTCAGCTTCCCCGAGTGGGGTGGAGATGGGAGCTTTGGCCTGGTCTCTTTAGAGCCAAGCAGTGCCACACAGCTGGCCACCTGTGGCCACCTGACCACGTGCTGTGGTTTTCTCACCTCCTCATTGGCCACAGACACACAGAGGAGCCAGTGTCTGTGCACCAGGCTGCAGCGACATTTCCCTGGATTCAAACCAAACACAGCTTTTCTCAGGGCTCCCCTCTCCACATCCTGTTCCCCAGTGGCTTTGAGGATAGAGCCAACTTCTTCAATGATATCGCAGCAGGAGCTGATTGCTACCTTGGATAATTTGGCTCAAAAACTAGTGTTTCTTGGACATTAATGTGCTTACAAATCACCTGCCAGTTTTGTAAAATGCAGAGGTGGATGTGCAGATCCGGGGCAGGGACAGAGACTTCAGTTTCGATACGCTCCTGGGTGGGCCGAGGCTGCTGGTCCTCAGACCACTCTAGGGGTGACAAGGCCCTGTGCATTTCCCTGCCTGGGCTGGGTGTTGCTGGCTCAGCTTTCATGGGAACTTCTAGGAAGGACCAGGCAGGGCTTCTGCATTGCCCCTTTGATGTAGAGCATTGGTCCTTGATGGCATTAGGAGACAGTGCTCCAGCTGTTGTGACAAGCCCAGCTGACCAGGGGAGGAGCCATGACCTTGCTGTGCTAATGGCCAATGATTGGGGATAGAAGGTGCCTTGTGGTCTATTGTACCTGAGGTCTGAGCCTATAGGGGCAACTCCTGCCTTGTGGGCACAGCCCAGGCTACTGGGGTAACTTGGCCTATGTGCGTGGGGCTCAGGACTACCAAGATCTAGGTAGCTCAGGACTACCAAGCATCCAGGGGGTGCTCAGGGGAGGGTGAGGTAGGACCTCTCTTGCTCTGCCTTAGTCTGTTCTTGTCATGTGTGGATTGTGAGTGTGACTCTGGGTGTCATATCCTGCCACATGGGCTGCTCTGTGTTGCAGGGGGCAGTCAAGAGGACAGTCCTCGTCCTGGGGCCACATGGCCTAGATCCTGACTCATGTTGACCCCCAGATGGTGCTGCAGTGGCTGCCGAAGAGCGGTCTTGTGGTGACTACCAAGGTGCTAAGGCATCTGGAATATTCCACAAACAGAAGAGAATGCACACCCTAACCCTGACAGACTGTGAGAATGGGCAGCCAGCTTCCTACTGGCCGGCAGTGCCCAGGGTCCCCTCTCTGTCACCCTCGATTGGTACAGTTGGCAGCCATGGGGCTTTGGGTCTCTGTTCTCCTGGTAATTTATGGGGCAACCATTTCCTCTAGGAAATGGGGTGGAGAGCAGAGATCATATATTTTGTTCTCTCCCTTTCCTGCAAGGGGAATGGAGTATTCTTGGAAAAAAAATGCAAAGCTCATTCCCTTCCGGACGGTATGGGCGTCTTCAAATGCACTTTTCAGGGGCTGAGATACGACTGAGCCTCAACTGGAAATTTTAAATCATGAGCAGAGGTTAAGAGGTGAACAGTTGAAACAACCAGTCTGCAGCACCTTTAAAAGCTAGCTGCCGTGTTTCAAGTTCAGGGGAGAGGTGCCAGGGCCAGAGGCCCCGTGTTTTGTTAGGGCTGGGAGGGCTGCTGGCTGGTGGCAGTGTGTGATGGCTCTGGGAAAAGGCCGCACAGAGGTGCTGGGGCCCTAGGGGTACGTTCTTTTTAAAAATTTTTTTAAGACTAGTCAAGTGTGGTAGCGAGAAGGGGGGATAGAGTAGAACAAGGAGTTCAATCTGCAACTGACTCCCACGAGTACCTTCTTGATTGGTGAGACCTAGAAGGGGGCAGCCAGAGTGCAGGCTGGTGGGAATGAAATATGGAGCTTCTTACCAGAGCAAGGGCAGGGCAAAGAGAGTCTGAGGAGGGGAACTGAATCTCCGAGAAGGAACCAGCCAGTGCCAAAGATCTTTCTTGAAGTGAAAGCTTCATATATGAGCTGCTCCATCTTCACAATGACCAAGCAAGGGAGGTGGCGTCATGCCCACCTGAGGCTCCTTGATGGTTGCAGTCATCTAAAGCCATGTGGTGGCCACCCAAAGACAGAATGCCTCTTCAGCACTGTGACTCGCCCAGGCCTCCAGATGAGGCACGGTGGAGTGAGGCCACGTGGCTGGGTTGTGTGCTGGTGGCCATTTTCCAGAAAGGACCATTGGTGCTGCAAACTCAGACCTGTCTCAGTGATAGTGCTATAGAGAAAAATGGCAGACGACCTGCAGGAGCACATTCTTCAGGCCGATTTCTGAGCACGGACTGAGGCCACAGGGTTGCATAACTCCAGGGACTCAGCGTGTGTAGACGGTACGGGTCATCCTTTAATGGATACGGGATGGTGATTTGAGCTCCTTCTTGTTTTCAAGCAGAATCAAGTCATGCTGACAGTTTCTGTATTTGCTGCTGTTCTCATAAGGTAAGACCTTTGCCTACAGAAGCTTTAGAAGCTCGTCTTCATCTGCTGCTTTACAGACACCCTGAGCGGCTTCATAAATACTGAGTTGCTGGTGGATGTTTACTGAGTACTTACTGTGTGCTGAATATGGTGGAATGGCACAAGGCCGTGACCTGTCATTATTCTTACTTTCTAAATGGGGCCACTGAAGCCCGGAAAGGTTTAATAACATTCTCTTAATCACAAATCAAGAGAATGTTAGAACCAGGATATAAGCCTGAGCAATTTATTAAACTTTTAGTATGGGAAACTTTAAACATATATAAAAGTAGTGAGACTTGCATAATAAACCTCCATGCATCTATCCCCTACTTTGAAAAATTATCAACATTCTGCCATTCTTGTTTTATTTATTTATTTATTGTTTTAGAGACAGAGTCTCACTTTGTTGCCCTCAGTAGAGTTCCATGGCATCACAGCTCGTAGCAACCTCCAGCTCTTGGGCTTAGGCGATTCTCTTGCCTCAGCCTCCCAAGGAGCTGGGACTACAGGCGCCTGCCACAACACCTGGCTATTTTTTCTTACAGTTTGGCTGGGACCAGGTTTGAACCTGCCGTCCTTTGTATAGGGGGCTGGCGCCCTACCCACTGAGCCACAGGCGCTGCCCTCTTGTTTTATTTTTCTTCTTGAGATTTTTTTGTTGCTTTCTGGAGTTGTTGTTGTTGTTTTGAGACAGAGTCTCATTTTGTCGCTCTGGTAGAGTGCCATGGCGACACAGCTCACTGCAACCTCAAACTCGGGGTCAAGCCATCCTCTTGCCTCAATCTCGCAAGTAGCTGGGACTATAGGCACCTGCCACAACGCTTGGCTATTTTTAGAGATGGGGGTCTGGCTCTTGCTCAGGCTGGTCTCAAACTCCTGAGCTCAGGCCATCCACCTACCTCCGCCTCCCAGAGTGCTGGGATTACAGGTGTGAGCCGCCCTGCCAGGCCCTTTCTGGAGTATTTTCATTCTAGATATCACATCATTTCACCTGGAAGTACTTTCATAATTCTATGTAACAGATAAAGACTTTTTCTTTTTGTACGACCATCATGCTATTGTCACCTCCTAAATTATCCCCTATCATCTTCTAATCCTCCATCCACCAGCGGTCTCCCCTAATCACCTCAAACACGTCCTTCTGCTTTGGTATGTTTGATTCAGGGTCCAGCCGCCCGGCACGTGTCTGCTCAGTGGGTCTGGTCTTTTCTAGTCAATAACAGTTTCCCGTATTCTTCTCTCTGCCATTTATTAACTATTTCCATATTCTGGATTTTGCTGTTTGTATCTTCCTTGGTGGTATCACCTGGCAGGTTCCTCTGCTATATTTCCTTTAAACTGAGAGTTGGTGGAATCGATGCAGGCTGAATTTCTGGAAAGAATCTTATCTGGACACCACTCTTCCCGCCTGCCGTACAGGCCACCGGGTGACTCCGTTTTAGGTGATGTGGGGATTGTCTAGCGGGTCAGGTCATGTCAGCCCGACCGATTCACTACACGGTTCCCACTGTGTCTTCTGGCTGTGTGAGCAGCCGTGATACGTGCTGTTAAGGTCCATGGTATCACCAGGGAGAGCACGATGGTGGTCTTCCCACCCTGTCCTTTGAACTGTATTCATTAGTTGACATTCTTCTCTCAAGAATTTGCCTACGTCAATGATTTGCTAACCCAGGCAGTCTGACCTAGAGTTTGCTCCTGAATTTGTGCTTCTAATATCTTCAGCTGTGTCAAATTACCCGCAGATCCCATCAAAATGCAGATTTTGACTCAGTAGGTCTGGGTTGGGGCCTTCGAGTGTACATTGTCCACAAACTCCTGGGTGACATAGATGTTACCATTCTGCGAAGCACAATTCAGGCAGTGAGGTGGTCCAGGGCCCCTGTTCGGCCAGTTGCATTTTTCTGACTGCTGCTCTCTGCTGCAGAATTCTCAGCTTACCTATAGATGCACGAGCCATTCTAATGTTAACCTGTGGTTTGGAATTTCTCCTTATTAAAGCAAAGTCAGTGGTTTTGAACCTTCTCTCTCTTTTCAGACTCCTTCCCTGTTTTAATCTAAGCACCAGGGTGTATTATTCAGACCATGAAATGTTACTACAGCTTAGGATTTTTTGAGAACAGATCAGCCCTTCATAACATAATATTGAAAGTATAATTGTTCTTGTTTTCTTGTGTCTCATATTTTGTCAAAAGTCAAATGCTTTCCTAAGGGAAAAGTGGCCTTGTGGTGTGCCAGCTGCTACTTAACATCTTCTGGTGCTAAGTTTATAGGCAGCTGTGGTTCTGCCTGCTCTGGGTCCAGGCTCTCTTCCCTTGTTAGCAGAAACTTGGCCGTGCTCTGGGGGCCTATCTCTCCCATCGCTCAGAAAAATATCAGGTCTGAAGATGGTGGCAGTCCGTCTCTTTCAACAACAGAGCTAAGAAGAGACTGTCCGTCATGTCCTGCCTTTTGGGGTCCCCTGGAACTCCCTGGTCCCCTGTCTTCTAGACCTACCTTCTCAGTCTTTCTTTAAATAGGTTAAGTATCCCGTAAGTTTCAAACAAACTGTTTTCTGCTGTTATTCAGAGTTGCTCTCTGTTGCTCATAACCACAAAACCCTAACTGTAGACCTCCATCCTCGAGGCTCAAAATGGTGCGACTTCCTGTCTAGGGCTGTGACAGCAGACAGGAAGCAGGCGACAGGGAAGGGCTTCAGTCATTTGTCTTAGTGATGTCAGCATCAGCAATCACTCCTGATGATGCGCCAAAGGACCCTGAAAGGAGGAGTAACGATGATGAGTTACCATGGAAACCCTGTGGAGTGAGGCTGCAGAAACCCCAAATTTGTGATAAATTTGGCTTTATGGGAAGTACACGTTTCCCCCCCAGTCAGTGTGGGGCATGTAGCTTCACACACTAACCTCACCCATATGAGACAGAAAAAGGAGCAAGAAGCCACCAGCATCAAGGATTGGGCCCTATCATGAGGTCTGAGCTTCACTACCTCCCATAACAGCCTCGGGGACACCTGGAGCTGCAGCCATCTCTGAGGAACGGTGACTATGATCTCAAGGAGGCCCCCGAGTCACAGAAAAAGTTACGTTCAGTATGTTCTGCTTGAGAAAGGAGGGATGGATTTTGGGCTCCAGAAGGTAGAAGAATAAATACACACCTACCTCAATTCCTAATAAACTAAACAAATTAGTAAACAAAAATAAAATCAGGCTCGGCACCTGTGGCTCAAGTGGCTAAGGCGCCAGCCACATACACCTGAGCTGGCGGGTTTGAATCCAACCCAGGCCCACCAAACAATGATGGCTGCAACCAAAAAATAGCCGGGCATTGTGGTGGGCACCTGTGGTCCCAGCTACTTGGGAGGCAGAGGCAGGAGAATCGCTTGAGCCCAGGAGTTGGAGGTTGCTGTGAGCTGTGATGCCACAGCACTCTACCTAGGGCAACAGCTTGACGTTCTGTCTCAAAAACCAAACCAAAACAAAACAAAACAAAATCAAAACTGTAATAAAAAAGTACAAGTAGTGACCAAAGGAGGAATTCCCTTTGTGTCTAGAAATTCTAATGTAATACAGCTCTTGATTTTAAATCTCCCTCTCAAAGAGAGAGGGTTGATGAAATTCAGAGCATTCTTATTAATATCCTACAGTCTAGAGAGAAACAGGATCTTTATCCGAGACAGCTAGAGTAGGCAGTCCTGTGAACAGGGAAAGATCCCTGGAGTTTGGAAGGCCCTAAATGTCACCTGGAAGCCTTAGTGGAAAGAGAAGGGATTGCCAAGCTTTCCATTGTTCAGGAAGCCAAAATGCACAGAAGTGTCACACGATCTTGACTACATGGGATGGACCTTCATTTGTGACATTTATTTGTGAGATCCAAAAAGAGAGAGCAGAGCCCAAGCTTCCAAAAGAAGGTGACTGGGCAACCCCTCCCCCTCCCTGCCCGTCCTCATTTCCTTATCCCCAGATTATGGAAGAGTGGAGAGTTATAAATCCCATTCCACACTGGAGCCCAGGTGACACTGAGCCCCAGATAATGTGAGGGGGTGTCCGAGAAAATTCCCTCACTATTTCAGAGTAAAGAGACATATATAGAGTTGTAGCCATTAAACATGAACAAGATGTATATGACGTGAGCTGGGCATGGTGCCTCATGCCTGTAATCTCAGCACTCCGAGAGACTAAGGCAGGTGCATCGCCTGAGCTCAGGAGTTCAAGACCAGGCTGAGCAGGAGTGAGACCTCATCTCTACTAAAAATAGAAAAAAAAAAAAAAAAAGTGGGGAAAAAAACCAAACCCCAAACCAAGGGAAGACAATTGCTTGAGTCCAAGAGCTTGAGGTTGCTGTGAGCTATGATGCTACAGGACTCTACTCGGGGTATCAGACTGAGACTCTGTCTCAAAACAAAAAACCAGCCAACCAACAAAAAACAAGATGTAAGCCATGATCTGACGGTCATGCAAACACATCATAGAAAACAACAGCAATAAATGAAAGAAAGAGAACCTGGCTGGTGAAAACAAACAAACAAAAAGCCCAGAAAAACAGTGAAGGCCTAACCTGGATGAAAACATATTCCAGGAAGTACCTGTGAACATTTTGTACAATAGAAAGAACTTAAAGGAAACACACTGATAAGCTCAAAAACTAATATTGATGATTTAATGCAATAGCAAAGATGCCATTGAAAAATCAAATTATTGACAAGGAAGAACTGCTGAAATGTTTCACGGTAAACACAAGAAAAAAGAAAAGGTTGTGGTAGGTTAGAGGAGGTGATAGCTGTGGAGAGCAACAATGATCCTGTATAATTGATGTCTCAGAATTAGGGACTCAACAAATAAAATAGGAAAAGAAATACGCTCAGAGAGAGAGAGATCCTCGGAAATAAACTACAAATCTTTAGATCACAAGGGCATCAGGAAAGAAAGTGCTATGTAATGACGGACGTTAAGCTGTATCCTGTTAAGATATTGAACTTGGAGGATAAACAAAGCCTTCTTCAGACACTCAGGCCTGCGAGGTAAAAAAAAGTCAGGTGTCCCAGACTCATTAGGAGAAGACAATGGGGCGATGTCTAGAGTGTTCTGAAGGAAAGAAAGCAAAATCCCAAAACATTAAACAGATGAAAGTTGTCATTCAAGCAAAAGAGCAGAGGGCAACCCCTGGAACAGGGAAGAATGCGGGGGGCCTCTAGCACCAGGGACGCTTCTGGGAAAGGCCCAGCCAACCAGAAAGGTGAATTGAAGTGAAGAACTTGGAAATGTAATTCCCTTAACAAACTCCAAGGAGTGTGGAAAAGGATGGGAGAAAATGAAGATAAATATCCTCTTTTCTTCAAAATAAGAGATCAAAATTAAAACAAAAATTTGCAAGAAGCTAGTGACTCCAATTACTTCATGACTTTTAATCACCATTTTTTAAAGAAACTTTTGAGGAATTTTTAAGAACTAATATAGTTATCCCATGGTGACCATTGGAGAATAAGTTCTGGATCCACCCTTGGGTACCAAAATTCAAGGATGTTCAAGTCCCTAATATAAAATGACATAGTATTTGCATATGACCTATGCACATCCTCGTGAATACTTTGAATCATCCCTAATATCATATAATAATGTGTAAAAATTGTATTATACCTAATGTATAATAGCGTATAATATCTCATATAATGCTTACACATCACTCCATTTACATGGATTCAATGTAGTACTTGGTGTATAGCAAATTTAAGTTTTGATTTTTGGAAATTTGTGGATTCCTCTACAAAATTTAAATTAAATTTTAAAAAGAACTTAAATTATTTTAATTCTTACATGGCATTATCAGATGGTACTATTCAACTGATTATTCAACTTATATATTTAAAGTTTTCTGTGTGTCAGAAACTGTTCTGGACCCAAGAAAACTTTAGAGAGAGAGAGAGAAAAAGAAAAAAGAACAGAAATGTCATAAAATTATTTCTACCTATCCTCTCTCCATAGAGAAATTCAGAACAATATTCACAAAATATTAATGGCATGATGTCTGGATTTGAACCTTTTATGTCAGTTAAACTTTTTAAACACAGCACATGCATAGGGCTTTCCAATGAAAAATTTATGCTTTTAAAAACTTGAGTACTTTAATTAATTGGAAATTACAGACTTATTCCTTTTCATGTATTCATCTTGGAGTTTTTTCATCACTAATCATGCTGAACGTTTTTCCCTATCTTTGCTAACTAGGAATGTATTCATCTTTGCTGAAATGTCTGTTACATAGTTTGCCATGTTGTAAGTATTTGTATGGGCTCTTTTCACTGTTGCTATCTTCAAAGTGATTATTTTTCTTGCTGCAACTGTTACTCCCAGTCTTGTTTGTGTGTATAGCTTTATTATTAAAATCATCTTTTTGTCTTGTTAAAGAGGATATGGTCATGGCAGAAAAATCAGATAAAATCAATAACCAGAGGAAAGAATTTTTAAAAATGCCACAATTCCATCTATTCAGAAAATACTTTTATTATTAAAACATACGTTTTAGAAAGATGTTTGATATATGTTGAAAACTGCCACCTAGAAAGGGTGACCCAAAACCACTGGAGATGTGTGGGTGGTTTTTGTTCCCACAAGTTGCTAGAAACATGTTCTGTTAGTTTCTTAAGCCTTCTTACAGGTAAAAAAAAAAAAAAATTATATCTGAAAGTTGCTTTAATGTGGAATTCTTTGATTAGCAGGGAAGTTGATTTTTAAAATACATATTGGTTATTTTTATTTCTACTTTAAGGCTGCTTCTTCATGTTCTTTGCCATTATGAAAACTGAGCATTCTTTTCTTCTTGCTTTGGAATAGTTGATTATGTGGTAAAGATAGTAACCCTTTGGTATGTATTTTATAAGTCGTTTTCCTGGTTTAACATTTAATTTGGATTATCGTCTTTGTGTAGAAGTTTTATTTTTTCTGTTGTTGAATTTGTTAAAATTCTTCTAAGAAACATTAGAGCAGTATATAATGCAATTTACAAAAAATTCTATTTAATTGCAGTGAAAATGAGAAAGGTCAAACATTTGACTTTTTTTTTTTAACCAAGCTCCAACTTTGACATTTTTTTTTTTTTTGAGACAGAGTCTCACTATGTTGCCCTCTGTAGAGTACTGTGATGTCACAGCTCACAGCAACCTCCAACTCTTGGGCTCAAGCGATTCTCTTGCCTCAACCTCCCGAGTAGCTGGGACTACAGGCGTCCGCCCCAGCGCAAGCACCACTCTTCTGTCGAGATTTCTGATTACTGTGGTTCCACTGCAGTTTGCCTTTGTCCTTCTCTGTAGCACCAGGATATTTGTGACCTGTCATGATCCATTTCTCTTGGCTGGGGCCCCTGAGGCTCACCAGGCCCTGTGGACAAAGAGATCAGTTAAGGCCCAGTCCCCAGGGTGCTGGAGTTTTAGGATGGGCCGGTAAAGAAGGTTCAAGGCAATCTCCTTCTAGGAGGAGGCGTACACCCAGCCCCTTGCCTGTTGCCTTGAGCATATGCTGCTTTGGATCACAGCTGTTAATATTAAGTATATAGACATCCTCTCTCTCCCTGACTGTAAACACCCCTGGGGCCAGGCTGCTCTCTGGGTCCCTTGAGCACCCGGCACAGCCCTGGTTCTCAGCTCCTGCAGAAGGAATCCCAGGAATCCCTTCCTGGGTGACTCATGCCCACATTCACGTTATGGTTACAACCGCCGCTGCTCCCCTTCCCTCTCTTCCTCCTCCTACTTATTACATCACTGTTATCGTTACGAGTTATTCATTCCCCCAAAGTTGCTTGTACTGATTCCTGTCATTCATCAGATTTGGAAATTCTTATTAACCAGAATGACTGTAGAGATCGGCTTTTCCCAGCCATCCATCTCTGCCCCAAAGATGAGGATTGTTGTAAATAAAGATTCTTGTTATACGTTACAACAATCTGGTCCCAAATGCTATTTCTTTGTAGGTTTTCCTGAGCTCCAGGCAAGAGCTGTCGCTGGACCATCCAGAAACTTTGATGCCCCAGGGCTGCGACAGTGGGAAGCAGGCGGGCCTGAGCTCTGCTTGAGCACTTTACTTCTAGGAGTGACTCTCTAACATCACAGAGAAAAGGTTTCCCCCAAATCACAGAGGCCAAGTAACGTGCTGTCACAGAAGAGATCATTTTGCCGGCTCCAGGAGAGGAAGTTGTGCCAAGGAAGTGGTGGGACCACCTGGGAGACGCAGCTCCAGGTGGGAGTGCCTCTGCTCCTCCCACCCATGTCCCTGTTGGCAGCTTTTGAAAACAAACCTGAACTCTTTCTTTTCCTGCACATACACCCTGCTTGCCCTGTGTATGGGTTGCTTTGAAAACCCAGCCCAGATAGTCAGCAGGGTCTGTGTGCTGCATGGGCTTGGGCGAGGCTGGCCGCCGGGTCCCTTGCCGGTGGTCCCACCAACGGTGCCAGGCTGGAGAAAAGCCCACGTGCTCAAGTTCTGACTTCCTGGGGAGAAGAAAGACAGAATATGGCTAGGATTCCTGAGAGCCCTATATTGCAAACCCAAGATCCCCTCCGCCACCAGAAAGGAACAGAGTAATGTTTGTTATTCTTGAAAATGTGTCTTTTAAGCATCTGGCAAGTCACCATGTATAAAAGTAATCCATGCTCCAGTGAAAGGCGGGCTGGAGTGAATAGAGCTGACTGTTCGCTGTCTGGCCTGGGCTGTTTGACTTGAACGACAGTCAGAGGACGAGTGCGTACTTGACATTTCTTCTAATGCAGAGTGTCTAATGCATTGCCAACCCCCTCCCCAGCATGGGAAGCTGGTAGAAATGTCCCCTGGGTGCTCACCAGCAATGCAACAATGGTGACTTCTAACCAGGTCACCCAGCACGGAACCACTTTTGGTGAAAAAACTGGGGGATCTGAAATTTACTCCTTTATTCCTGAACCAAGCGGGGGGTGTCACTGCCCAGCTTCTGCTTTGAGTCTGGCCCTTTTTCAGCTCTGTGACTACAGACAAGTCACTTGGTCTCTTTGTGCCTTAATTGAAACACTCGTAAAAAGCAGATGGTCAGATTCACGTTGAAGGTGAAAACCTTTAGATCAGGGGTAGGTCAACAATGGTCCACAGCACAAATCCAGCCCACCACCTGCTTTTGTGCAGCTTATGTGATAAGAAAGATGGGTACATTTTTAAATCACTGAAAAAAACAAAATATGAGTAATATTTTGTGACATGCAAAAATGATATGAAATTCACATTATGCTAAAAGAAATAAGTAAACACAAAAGGGATAAATAGTATTCACCTTATATTAGGTATCCAGAGTAGTCAGATTCATAGACAGCGGATGGGTGTGGATAGAAGGGAAGTTAGTATTTCAGTTTGGGAACATGAAAAATGTCTGCGGTTGGAGTGGTGATGGCGGCAAAGCAATGTGAATATGCTTAAGGCCACCGACCTGTGTGCTGAACAATGGTTAAAATGCCATTTTATTTATGTCTTGTCACAGTAGAAGTTATGTGAAATATGAAATTCAAATTCTACCTTCTGTAACTGCAGTTTTATTGGAATATAACCGCACTTATTCACCTGCATACCGTTTCTGGCTGCTTTCCCTATAAGGGCAGAGTTGATTACTTCAGACAGGGACTGTGTGGCTTCCAAAGCTAAATACTATTTTTTTTTTTGAGACAGAATCTCAATATGTTGCTCTAGGTAGAGTGCCATGGTGTCACAGCTCACGGCAACCTCAAACCCTTGGACTTAAGCGATTCTCTTGCCTCCGCCTCCCAAGTAGCTAGGGCTACAGGTGCCCGCCACAACGCCTGGCTATTTTTTGGTTGCAGTTGTCATTGTTGTTTACCAGGCCTGGGCTGGGTTCAAACCTGCCAGCCTCAGTGTATGTGGCTGGTGCCGTACAGGCAATGGCCTTTTGTAGAAAAATTCTTCCAAGCCCTGGTGTAGAATCATAACATATGCTGCTTTTTGTGAGAGGGGGCACAACTTTACTCCAGGGCACCAATTCAGAAATTATTTCCTGGACAGTTTGGGGCAGAGCTAGATCACTGAGTGAAAACAGAATGGACGTATATATAGCATTTAGAATTACATGTGGCTCGCAGCAAGCCCTCAATAAGTGCAGGCCGTTCTCCATAACAAAGAGTTGGAACCAGGTGGTGATGAAATAGACCACTTTGGTAATGCTCATAATCTGTGTGGCCATGTGCACGTTGGTCCCCTAACTTGCTACACACACTTCAATTCCTGAAAGTGGACTCTACCCACCTGTGTGTTCTAACACAGGGATTTTGTGCAGTGGCAAGCTGGGGACATTGGATAGACATTGGGGTTCCCCTCCTCACCAAAGGAAGCCACCACCTAGAGAAACTGGTTTGAATTCTTTCTCCTTGATGATACCCAGGTGGCCCAAATATGGCTTCCAGCTCCCCTCATCCCTTCTGAGACCCCTGCAGTGAGCCCAGTAGAGCCTGGAAGGCGCACATGGAGAGTTTAGAATAGAGGGTTCCTGGCAGGGCCTTTGCTTGATTTTTTTCTAGTCCTATGAGCAAATAGTTTCCTTTAGAGACGATTAAGAACATTACTGCTGCATAATTAATTGTCTTAAAACCAACTATTCCACTTCATTGATTTACTACTTTTAGCAAGATTTTCCATTGTCTGTCTTTGTTTTGAAACCAAAATAATTGAGTTACAGCTAAATTAATAAGAAGTGATCATTTCATTGCTGTAAGAGGCTTGCGTCTTCTCACAGAAACACACAGGGCTCACGCGCGTCATACGTAGCAGAATTGGGATAAGCGGTGAGGGTAACAGCGTTTCATATAAGCCTTTTCATCGGGGTAAAACTTTACTTCTGATTTTTAAAACCACTGTCAAGAACAGTTGATGGGGAAAGCCAAAGTCCCAGGCTTTAAGTATCGTTCCCTGTGCCCCCCCCTCCCAAAACAGCCCCAGTGTGTGCAAATGGATGGAAACAAAAGCAAGGCTACAATGAGGGCTTCACAATTTAAGCAGGCTTTGCGAAAACTTAGAATGCATGATGCAAAACAGCAGCTCACGTTTCAGCCTCAGAGTTTTGCCATGCCCTGTGACCATCCATTTGACAAGTCTGGCCCTAACTTAATTCTGTAAATCAGCATTCCTCCAAAGGAGATTTTTTTTCTTTTTTAAGCTGGCGTCTCTGCCTTTTCTTGGCAGCCTGGGTTGGAAGTGGTGAATGCCTTTTGCCCTCGTCAGATCCATAAAGTCTAAATTGAGAGATGAGAAACTTTAGCCTATCTAAAAGAAACTCGGTCCATATGCAGATGCCTGACAAGACCCAGGGCATACTGGAGATTAAAAAATGTGATGATCATACTTTGTTTGGAACATGAGAGGGGGGATGTGGAGGGGAATTGGATAATTTTTTAGCAAGTAGAGGCATGTGTAAAGCATCGATCTGAGAGATTCTGTAAACACGTTTTTTTTTTTTTTTTACAAGCTGCATACTGAACTGACTCATTTCAGGAGGAAACTTGGTCATGAAACATTCTGTTACAGATGATACCTCTTCTGTACAGTGGTGTGTGGACACCCCAAAATTGCCAGGGATGAGCAAGAGAGTTGGGAGGCCCCCAGATGGGTCTTGGGAGAGAAAGGATAAAGAGGTGGAATCTGGGGAGACTAAGTGGTGGGTAAAGAGAATTAAGAAAGACGTGTATAAAGGGGCTGAGTGAGGGGAAGGAAGGTTTGGGGCTACAACTGCGGTGGTATGCTGCTAAATACTCAACTACCAGTTCTCTGAAAAAAAAAAAAGCTCTGATTTGTATCATTTGCCAATTTCCATGGTGTAAATATTCCCACCATGGCCAATTTTAATCTATCCATGTGACTTCCCTGAACATGGCCTTGGCAAGAGATACAATTGGCTCCCGTGAACGAGGAACAGCCAGCTTCGGGTCCAGGACACAGGTGAGATAAACAGCAATTCTCCTGGATTTAAAAAAGAGAAATGGCAATGCACCTCAGGGGAAAGGATGTGAAAGGGGAAACTTCTGTAGTATTAGGTCTAAACTAGGCTCAGGTACTTAGTAGAGGCTACCACCCATCACTGATCACTGGGGTAGGACAGAGATGTTTTGGGTCGTTTCTGAGAGTTTTCATATCTTGATAGGGGAAAGGTAGATCATTGTTAGCTCCTATTAGATAAATGATATGACAGATACAGGGCACAAGGACATTTAGCAAACAGTTATTTGAGGGCCATAGTATACCACCCTCCATGTCAGGTACAGGATCTCTAGAAGAGAGGAGCTGAGTCTCTAGAAACAGACATATAAGCCAGTCATTACACTATGCTAGAGGCCAGGTGTAGTGGCTCACGCCTATAATCCTAGGACTCAGGGGAGCCAAGGCAGGAGGATCACTTGAGCTCAGGAGTTGGAGAACAGCCTGAGCAAGAGCAAAACCCTGTCTCCACTAAATTAGAAAAATTAGCTGTGCATTGTGGTGGGTGCCTGTACAGGAGACTGAGGCAAGGGGATTACTTGAACCCAAGAGTTTGAGGTTGCTGACATTATGGCACTCTAGCCTCTGCAACAGAGCAGAACTCTGTCTCAAAAAAAATTAAATTTAAATATACTATGCTAGAGACATGAATGGGAGCAGTTAATTCTGCTGCAGATGTTGGTCTCATGTGGCAACAATCAGCAGGAACCAGTGAGCTTCAAAATAAACACATCAAAAGAAGGAAGACAGGTGAACAGAAAGTGCGTTGCTGGTATCAGCAAATCCGGGTTCTGACCACCATCGGTGGTGTAAGGAATCACGTGGTGGTGTCCTAAACTTCAGTGCAAGGGAACTCAGGTCTGAAGGAGGCCGACTGTTCCAATGCCAGGAGCCACACTTGCTGCTGTGTGGCCCTGGGCAAGTTTCTTAACTTGTCTGAAGTTCACTGCCATCCTATGGACCTTGCAGTTGTGGGAGTTGAGGCCACTTCCTCACAGCTCTCCTCAGTACCATCCATGCAGAAAAAAGCTGGGAGTTTAGTACCCCTGGTGTGACTCTGAGCCCAGGCTCAAAACCATGACCCTAAATCAGTGTTCCACTAATAGGAACCAGGGCCTGGCCACCCTAGAACAAGTCCCAAGTTAAGTTCACTCTTTATTTATTTTTGAGACAGCGTTTTACCTCTGTTTCAAACCTTTGGGCTTACGTGATCATCTTGTTCAGCCTCTTGAGTAGTTAGGACACAGGTACCTGCCTGACACCCAGCTAGTTATTTTTTTCTATGTTTAGTAGAGATGGAGTCTTGCTCTTGCTCAGGCTGGTCTCGAATTCCTGAGCACAAGCAATCCACCCTTTTTGGCCTCCCAGAGGGCTGGAATTACAGGCGTGAGCCACCATACCTGGGTTTTGGCTCACTCATAACCTGTTCAGGGTTCACTACTTTCATATGTCAGATAAATAGGCTGGATTTGATGACCTTTAAGGGTGTCCTCTAGTAAACAATAATATCTATGCTAACCACACATCACTGGCTGGCCCAGTCCACCTGATGTTCTGGGTGTAGTTCTTAATAGTACCCGAGTCTCTATCAAAAGTGTCCCTGTTGGGCAATAGTGTACTTGGTCACCTCCCACAGCTAACATTATCAAGTGCATCTTTCTTCTCAGATAAGATGCTTTATAAATCTGATTTTATGTAATCACTTCAGCTTATAAGATGTTAAGTATAGACACCTCAGGTCACACAAATAGAGCTGACTCTCAGGCCAGATCCTACATCTGTCTGAAGCCAATGTCTTCACTTCTCTTGGCCACCATGCTTTACCACCTCTGCTTGTTCAGTTACTCTGCAAATATTTATAGAGTGTCTGCCATTCTATTCTAGTCCTGTGGTTCAGAAGAGGTTTCCAGAAACAAGTTCAAAAGGCTCTGCATATGAAGTTGGTTATTGCTAATAAGCTAAAAGCATCATTAATTAGGCCCATGCCCATGGCACACACTGAAAGGCTTTCATGCATGTGTGGCGCATACGCGGTGCTCACGGCAGACCAGCTTTGCCTTCCCAGTGTGACGCTCTGGGGAGGTCAAAATAATCTGAAACATTAGCTTAAGTAAAGCACCAATTAAATAGGTGTGCTGGGTGCAGGGCATGTTTTGGCTTGATAATTGTTCTTTATCCTGCACAGATGTGGGTCACATATTCCCAGGGATGCCCCAACACTGATGCCAAAGAAAATTGGGAGATCCGTGAGGGGCTCAGATGGGCAGCACAGCTGTCCAGGCACAGCCGGTTTGCTCAACAGGGACTTCGAGACAGAGAACAATAAAGCATCCTGAGCTCACCTGCAGTTGTATAAGGAGCCTCTCGCTGTGTGGCAGGAGCTATTCTAGAAACGGATTTTGAGTAACGTTTATTCCAGGCATCTTTCTCCACAACTCCCCACAGTTCAGTCTAACTACTACCGCACTGTTGTAGATGGCACCACTACAGGCCACGGCTGACTCTCAACAAAGTCTTGGACTATTTCAAGGCAGGTAACCCCTCCAGGCTTCTAGATCTGATGTGCTCATTATATTAACAACACCTATTTCCTCTGATTGGCATCACCGCTACAAAGACAGCAGGGCAGGTGATGTTGGCCCAGAGCCCAGAGGGGACCACCAGGGCTTGGGGGGTAGAAGCTTGCTAGGATTCAGCCAGGGCTCCAGGGCATCCAAACACGTGCTCCTTCCACCGCACCCTGGGGACCTGAGGGCTGGGCACAGCTCTCAGAGACTCAGGAAGGAAGAGGTGGGACCAGAGTGGGTGAACAGAGATGTCTGTTGTGGTTTCTGCTCAAATCCATCTCAAACGCAGCTTCATCCTACAGCTGCCTTGTCCCTGTCTCACCACATACTCAGTTGGAAGAGAATTATTAGTTTAATGGCAAGGCAGATTTATTTGCTTTAGTTTCCTGACAGCCCCGGGAGCTGGCCAAGACACCTCTGAGCTCTACCACAGCTTCTGCTAAACCGCTCGATTGGGTTTGCAGGGTTGAGCTGCATGCCTGCGAGCCTGAAGTTCTGCAGGTCTTTGCAGGCCTCTCCCCAGCTTCCTTGAGATGCCATCCTTGGGGAAAGGCTTGTCATTGTCTGGGCTCAGCAAGGGACATTCCCTGGACTGCAGCCCTTGGACCAGCAGCTCCAGCACCACCTGGGAGGCAGTTAGACATGTGGGATCTCAGGCTCCACCGGGATCACTGAGTCACCTCTGCACTTCCCTGAGGTTCGCAAGCACTCCGTGTGTACAGTGAAGCTTGAGCGGAGACCTGGTTTGGACCACGGCTGCCCACCTGTCGATAGGGTCCAAGGCCAAGAAGGATGAGATTCCTCACTGCCTCTCAGCCTCCATCCCTTTCTTGTTTCTTTATACATCTTTGACATGAGGGAGGGAGAGTCGAGGGAGGGTTGGGAGCCCGGCCTGCCTCCCCTGCCTGGATTCCCTATGGCTGCTTCAAGCCTCATGTCTGGGTGTCCCATTTTAGCAGCACCCCAGGCATCCTTGCCCGTGCTAGGGGGTGCAGCAGGGCCTTTGGAACTGAAGGGGCACCGATCCCCTATAATTTCAGGCAAGTCTGCACTGTTGGGGCAGGAAGAGAAGCTGTGGGGGAGCGTAGGAAACCTCTCACCCAGGGGACATGGGCATGGGATCTCGCCCCCGGCTGTGCCTGGATGAGCCTGGGTGCTGTGTCTGCTGAACAAAAGTGAAAAGCCAGACGCTGGCAAACCCAGATTCCACTTCTGTTGCTGCCTTAGGTCAGACCCCCTCCCGAAGGAGACTCTGAGGCAGAGATTTGTACTCAGATTCCTGAGGGGATCTGGGCTCCCCACTCGTGGAAAGTGACATGAACTGTGCTGCGGTCACAGCACGGGCACCCTTGGGGCTGCTATGGCCCTTCAGAATTGTCTGGGAGTGAGGGGCCAGGCCTTTCTTTGCCCCCTTGCAACCCCACCAACTGGAGTGACCGGCCGTGCCAGGAAGTAGCCTTTCAGTCTCAAAGCCGAGACAGGTCTGGCCACTCTACCAAAGGCAGTTATTAGCCCTGGGCTGTCCTGAGTGGCGGCATGGCCTCGGGGAGGGGCTGTGGCTTCTTCCCAGTAGAGGCCTTGTGGTCACCGCCAGCTCTCACAGTGGCTGATGGGAAGAGCTCCTCATCCCCTGGGCTCAGGAGCCACAGCCATTTCTTGGTCTCCTCTCGGGATGCCTGGCTGTGTGTATGGAGAGTGTAAGAGGCCCAGGCCTCTAGCGTGTGAGGAGAAGGTGAGGGGTTAAAAGTCCATGGTTAGCACTTCAGACAACAACCTTGGTTAGCCAGAATGACCCTTGGAACTCTCTGGAGTGAGTGGAGACTGCCAGCTTCTTCATCAGTCTCCCCACCAGGGTTTCCTTGGGCTGGGCTGATCACCAAGGCAGGGTCAGGTTTGCTGTGGGGGCCAGATGGTCACCTCAGTGCTGAGGTGCAGACCCCGTGGCCAGCACTCAGGAGCCTGCTGGAGGGAGCAGTGATTCTGGTTCCCAATTTCTGTCACCACTGCATGGCCCAGGATGGCCATCCAGACCGCCTCCCCACTCTGCCTCCTGCCTTCCCCTCCTCTCTCTTCTCCTCTCTCCCTCCCTTTCACTATCGTTCTCTGGCACGAAACCCTGAATTTTAATTTAGTGCAACCCCCCAACGGTAGAGTGACACTCTGTCCAAGAATCAGACCTAGGCTCTGAGTCCTTTCCTATCTCCTACTAGGTGAGACCATGGCTAAATCCCCAAGAAATCCCTGGGTTTTCATGTCCTGAAGCCTGGCTTCTGTGTTCCCTGGACTGCAGGACTCTTGAAGGCAGCCACTCTCCTGCTCACCACTGTGTGCTCAGTGGGCAGCCAGGGCAGGGCCCAGCACCAGTGTGCGCTCAACGAGTCAATGTGTGAATCAATGAATGGCCACCTGAGGGGGCTCCCAGGGAGCCCTGGGGGCCGCTCTTTGTGAAGCGGCCCCACGGGAGTAAGTGGTACCTCTCCACAATGACTCGGATCAAGGAAGAAAGTGTGAGGGCCTCTGGTACCTTTTCCCAGCCTGAGACTGAGAAAGGGTGAAGATCAGAACAAAATCTCCTCCTCCCACTCTTGTCAGCATGCCCCGGAGAGGACATAGGCATGGGAGGTGGCAGATATCTGCGCAAGTTTCCTCAAAATCACAATACAGAGGCAATCCCAACTTAGACGTCTTGGGTAGCCTCTTACCTGGCTTACCTGGCCTCACCTGCTCTCTGCTGAGCAGTGGCTAGAAGCAGGGGATGCTGGCCGCCCCTCCTGGGTCATTTGAAGAGTCACCTGACTTGTTCCAAGGGCCTGCCTGAATTCAGCCAGTTGCTATGCTAGAAGGATCTGCTGCTGGGACTCCCCTCCCCCACTTGCTAACAGGGAGCATTTCCTCAGAGCGGAACTTTTACACACAGGCCCACAGGAGATGATCCATAAATGAGCTTTATTAACCAGTCGAAAGGCGAGGAGTCAGGACCAGGCCTGACGCTACGAAGATTCTGTCAAACATCACCCCATTTATTTATTTTTGTAAGTTTCTGAGTGAATGTATATTTCTGCATGTTTAGAGATTGGCAGCCCTGGAAATGAAGTTTATTTATCCTCCAGATGCACATCATATAAACTCCGACCTGTGGGGGCCTTTGCTCTGCAGCTGAAAGGTGGCCCCATTTTCTCGAAGGTTCTGTCTGTCCTTAGCTGGGCCTTGGGGTAAGCCTGTGGGAGGTAGACATCCTGCTTACCAGGCTGGGGTTGAAATCAAACCTCCACTGCAAGTGGGGGCGGCTTCCAGAATCTTCTCTGGCAGCACGATTCACTTCCAGGTCTTGATTTATGTGTTTATTCAAAACGTTATTGATCTTTCTTAGGTCCTATGTTAGGCTTTGGTGATGTCAACCTGATCAAACTGGCCCCTTGGAGAACTTCAACACTAAGGCGAGAGCCTGGAGGAGCAGTGCCCTGAGAGTGGGGGACAATGACATCCCTTGGGACACCTTTCACAAAGTGAAACAAAAGCCTGCTTGTGTCTTCCGTTCCCCTAGCAGCGACAGCTGTCCCCTATCCTCCAAGCTCTATTCCCATCTGCGCCTGGGGAAGTGAGCTTAAGGACTTGTCCGGAAATGAGGAGAGGTCAGGATGCTGAAGTGTTTGGAAGGCATCCTAGAAAAGGACTGCTGTGGCCTTTGCTCTGCAATGAACTCTGCCTGTGGCTGGGGACCCCTCTGTGTCTGCACGTGTTTGAATTTATTAAATGTGGAGGTGCTAAAAAAAGCGGAGTGAGATTCCTGGACTGTGGATGGAAACTAGCAAACCTTTCCCTCCTTCGCATGTTAAGGCTAACATAATAAATGTGTGAGGGTGGTAATCAGCCAATACCCAGAGTCTTGTACGCAATGCAGACCCTGGGGAATTACGGCCCCTGGAAGGCTAACTTGGCAAGAGTTATTTGGATATTATCGTTTTGCTTTCTAGGAAGAGCAGTTCATGTTTACAAGGCAGATTGTTATCGGCACCAAGATAGCAGAGGGTGTGTGATTTCTTGCCTGAAAATTACTCTTCTTTCAGCCATGGACTTACCACCTTACTTTATCTTTCTCCGCCGCACAATTGAGTTTTCTATCTACATTTCCTAGTAGATAGTCTGTGTCCAGCCAGCCTGAAACACCAAAGTCCCTCTGTCCTCATCTTTAATTGGCCCACCTTGCCAATAGTGTGGTCCATGGAGGGGCAGCCCCCCCTCCTTGAGCAGCTGGGACTTAGAGAGTGGCCAAATGTGGATATTTAAGTCCAGGAGAAGGGAGAGGCCACCATGGGTGGAAAAAAGGGCTGGAGGTGAATTTGCACAGAGAAGGGAGGGAGCACTTGGGAAGGCAGCCCAGAGGGGGCAACATTTCCTGGGCTCTTCTCCCACTGTCACTCACTATCGGAATCCATGCCCACCATGACCCCAAAAGGAGATGAGACTCGACTTGCACCTTGCCAACTGCTATTGTTTATGAAGCCAGCCAGGGGCTGGGCTCCCGTGCTAAGAGCCTGTCCCATCTTACCTGTGCTGTGGGTTTTAATTATCTCCCCAAATGTATGTGGAAGTTCTTGGCCTCAGCATCCAATGTAACCCTATTTGGAAACGGGCTCTTTGCAGATGTTATCAAGTTAAGATGTGGTCATTAGGGTGGGCATTAATTTAATATGACTGGTGTCCTTGCTGGAAGTGGGAAGTTTGGACACAGACACACAAGGAGAATGTCAGGTAACCACAAAGGTAGTGAGTGACACGCCACAGCTCAAGCCAGGGGACACAGAGGTTTGCCAGCAACCTCTAGAGGCTACAAGAGGAGAGAAAGTCTTTTTCTCTTCCAGCTGCTGACACCTGGATTTGGGACTGTCACTTTGAAAAACTAATACACTTTGCTTTACCCTACAACGTGATTACCCCATCTGTGGTGGGCAGAATAATGGCCCCCCAGATATGTCCCTGCTCTGAGGGACGTGGAGAAGAGATACTGAAACCAGAGGCCTCAGCGTGTGGGAAGGTATTCACGTGTCCTTGCTGGCTCTGAAAATGGAGGCAGGGAGCTGAGAGCTGCCCCCTGACAGCCCGTAGCGGGTGGGGCTCCACTGCTGCCAGGAACTCAATTCTGCCGGAGTGGAAGGAGCGTGGAGGCCGATTCTTCCCCAGGGCCTCTGGTGAGGAGCGGGCCCTGATGACACTGTGATTTCAGCCAAGCCCATCTGTACCTCTGACGTACAGAAATGTGAAGTAACAAACTGTCCCACATACTCATGTTTGTGGTGGTTTGCTAGTCAGCAGTAGGGGAGGAACAAACCATCCATAAAGCAGACACGGCAGTGAGGACACAGGCACCGAGAGGACACTTGCCTGAGTTCAGAGAGCTGGTCCGCAGAGACGCTGCCGTAGGACCCAAAGTCCCCACAACCTGCCTGTCTGAAGGTGAAGGAACTTGGGTGATGGGTGAACTGAGTCCAGCTGAGGCGTGGCACTTGATGTGATGTGACGGGGAGCTAGCAGAGAGGAGAGAAGGGGTGCAAGGCTGGCTGTGACCCCCCAGGCTGGCACAGGGATGGTACCAAAGCTAATGGCCAACACTGAGGCTGGTCACGGGAAATCGCTGGGCACCCAGTGGGGTAGGACAGAAAGCAGAAGGGCGGGCTGGTTCGCCTCCCCTTGGGACTCAAGTTTCCACTGCAAGCAGCAGCTTCCCCAAGGATGGCAGAGACTGGGGTGAAGGAGCCACATGGTCAAGGTGGCTGCTGTCACAAGCCTCATTTCCCAGGAAGGCTTAAGAGACGCCATTCCTGGTGACACGGTCTCTGGGCTCTAAGGAGTGGGTGGTGACCAGGCTACCTGTGGAGAGCAGGTACCAGAGATCAGTGGCCAAGAACCTGCTGGTACAGGCTGCTGTGTTTGGCTCCTGGTGAAACTGGTGCCTTAAATGGCTGGGGGGTCTCATGGAGATCATCCACTCTGGCAAGACTGCCCAGGGAACTGACCACAGCTACCCATTTCACATATGCACTTGATGACAAAACATTATTATGATTCCCCCCAGTGTGGGCTCAACACCCGGGGTTACTGCTTCATTCAAGAGGAAATATAGATTTATAACAGACGATTATAATTATCTCCAAATATTCAAATAGCTCTGTCAATACATAAATTAATCACTACAAAACAGTTCTAAGCTGCCAAACAGTGGCCCTGGAAACCAATTTCAAGGAAAATATTCCAGAGTTTCTGGTCCGGCAGGCCTGCCTCCAATGTGTAAAGGGCTTGTTTAGCGTAGGTCTGGGAGGAAGGAGAAAACAGGTAGCTCTCAATGCCTGCAGAGGAATGCCTGGCCCCCATCCCCCCCCCACCCTCTACCCCGGGACTTGCCCCAGTCAGCCTGTGAACGTGGCTTTCACCCAGCATAGGATTGCTGTGTAAAATACGGAATACTCAATTAAATCTGAATTTCAGGTAGACTGCATAATTTTTAATATATGTATGTCCCGTGCTACATTTGCTCATGCAATATTGGGGGCCTATTTATACTTAAAAAAACAAAAAACTATTGGTTGTTTATCTGAAATTCAAATTTAACGGAGCATCTTGTACTTTTATCAGCTGAATTTGGCAACTGAAACCCCCTAGTGTTCTGAAGTGGTGTCTTATTTGGAGGAGATGAGGGTAACGATTGTCTTAATTTTTATTTTGAAGAGCACAGAGGATATTTATGAGAGAGAGAGAGAAAGAGAGAGAGAATAGATACTTTCCTTGTCCACAGAGGATGAGACAAATGAGAATTTAGAGCCAATGATGCCTGAGTTGGATAAAGACAAGACTTTTCTGACCATCAAGATAAACCCACACTGGAATGAATTTTTATGTGATATTTAGAGGACCTTTAGAAGAAAGTACCCTGTTCTAGACAACTTAATCAATACTGTTGGGGTGAATCTTGAAGATGGTTGCCATTGATATTCACAGGTTACAAATAAGAACATAAAGGCTCAGACGGGCTGAGGAACTTCTCAAAGGTCACACAGCAAAGAGAAATAGTAGGAAATAAAGTCAGGGTTAGGACAGGGCTACAGAAAGGGAAGTCTATGTGCCTTTGCTCTGGAAGTATTAATAACATATTAATAATAATGACAGCCAACATGTATTGATCATTCTCCATGAACCCAAGCACTTCACCTGAAGTGTTCCACTCAGTCTGCACAGACCCTGGTGAACAGGCATCACTTCATTTTACAGACAAGAATGTGGCAAGAAGGGGCAGAGGGAAGGCCCCTAGCTGGTGGATGGACTCCAGGTCCCATGTTCTCAGCCACTATGGCACAGCAGAGGATGCAACCTGCAGACACACAGGTCCATGAGAAAGGAGTTGCCGTCTTAAACTTGGGACAATCGCTGTCATCTGAAAGGTTCAAAAGAAGAGCCCCACTGGCCTACATTGCTGCCCACCACTGGACCTCACCTGCCCCCCTCGCTTACTGGGGGAACACTGGCCATAGGGCTAAGCACAGGCGCCAAGGGCAGGCTCCTGCCCTCCTGATTGGGAAAATTTGGAGGCGCTCTATTGCACAACGTGCCTGGTAAAACAGGCGTGACAGTCAGACTACCTCCCAGGGTGCTTGTGATTAAAATGTGATAATCTATTGAAAGCCATGACCATGGCTGCTCGGAACATAGCATGCACCTGATAAGCGTGAGGCACCAAGCACCCACTGCGTGCTAAGAGGGCAGTTTCCCTGCACATGGGGAGCCCCCAAAGCTCTGAGATCAGGAAGGAAGGAGGTGTGGTAGTTTTCATAAGAGGGCAGCCCAGAGCAGGGCGCTGACTGGCCTTGTGGGAGGGGAGCCCGAGGGTGAGAGGGCCTTTCTGGTTGATACAGGTGGAGAGACGCTGCCATAAGCTAGAAATGCGGGGCTGTCTCCCTGGGCGGAAGCCACATTACGGAGTGAAGCGGTCTGAGGAAGCCACATGCCCGGTCCAGGCGAAGGCCACTGCCACCCCACGTTCCTGCAGGATCCTGAGCTCCAAATGTTGGGCAAGAAATTCCATTCTGTCGCAGCTGTGTTTGGGCAAGCACTTGAACTCCTGCTGCACATACACCTCGACCTCCGTCGCTCATCACTGGCATTCCCGGCTCGGGTGCCTCTGGGCGGGATCGCCCCTCCTCTTAGCCTGGCCGCCCCAGATTCGCGCCAGCCCCGCCACCCACGCCCTGAGCGCCCTTTGCGCGCGGGAGTCGCCCGCGGCCACACGGGGGCGCTGGCGCCCACCGCAGCTCCCAGCACAGGGCCGGGAGAACAAAGGGCGCCCTGGGGACCAGGAGCTCCCTCACCTGGAGCCACCTGCTTCCCGGGCGCCGGCCCCAGCGCAAGGCCAGCATCCGGCCTGGCGAAGGAGTTAATTTTTACTCAATGCTGCTCTTGGAAATCTGTTAAAGAAATCGCTCCCCTTGATGGCCTTTTTCCCCAGCCTGGGGACAAAATACAAGAGCTCTGGGACTCTAAAAGGGTTACTGGGTTTGTGGTTTTACGATGTGTGCCGCTGTGTATTCTCTGCTCCTTCACCGAGTTTACCAGGGTCCTGGCAGCATCATTTTTCTCCCCTTTGGTTTATTAAAGTGAACTTCTTTTCACATTTGGACGAAGTAGACACACATCCTTGGGAAACAGTGCAGCAAACTAAACACAGAAATCAAGAGAAAAGAAGGACTGCACCGTGGAAATCAGGTCACTGCAGAAAGGTGACTTCCTCACACAGCTAAGTTGGCCCTGCCTCTAAATGGTTTTTATTCTCTAACTTCTAAATAGACCTCTTTGACTGTGGGCAAAACCCTATGTAAATGTGCTGCTTTGCACTTACCCAGATGCCCTAATTAGAAAACCCCCAAAGAGGACAAGTTACAATCATCAATCAGCAACTATCTGCTGACAGCCTGGAAGGTACCAACGCAGCTCAACCAACTGCCCCCAACTAGCCAGGCAGTGCCAGGCCCTGGGACTCCTGAGATGGGAGAGATAGGCTGGGCCTTCCTGGGTGTTATAATTTAGGGGTCCCCAATTAACCACTTTTGACCAAAATTGTTGTCTAAGGTCAGTTTCTACTGGATTCTCCCTAAGAGCCGGTCATCTGGATTTCAGCAGGCCTTTCTCTCTCTGGGCTTGCAGCTCAGAGCACACAGCTGTGAATTTCTGAGGATTTGAGGGAGTAGTAATCCTTGCAGAGAGGAATTTAGGGCCCATAGAAACTTCCACTGAGACCAGGGGCTGCTTCAAGAGGGCCTCCGGGATCACGAGGTGATTCTGCAGGCCAAATCATTTTCATTCAGTCAACAGTAAGCATTGTATTTGTTGAACAAAGACCCATTCTGTGCACCTCTGGCACTGTTCTCATTCTAAGGAGTAAAGTTTTTCATCCCTTACACTATGGGTAATGCCAGATGCCCAGTGCCCAGGGTGTAGTGATGCTGGACCCTTGCACCACGGATAATGTGAGAGGCTGGTCCCCAGGGCATAGTGATGCTGGACCTACAGGAGGAAGGCAGGAGTGGTTAGCGAGGACGCATCTGACTAAGGAGGTCTTCCTGGAGGAGGAAGTGGGAAGCAGGGGCATTCTCCAGTATCTGCCATAGGGAATGTTCCTTATAATGATTGCACTGTCCCTTTTGGTATCCTTGGCTTCATGTGGCTCTTGAGCTGGCTTAAATTTTATTTAATGTTAATTTTATTTATTAATTTATTTTATTACTATTTTGCCTCAGGTTGGAGTGCCTTGGGATCAGTCTAGCTCATAACAACCCAAAACGCCTGGGATCAGGCCATTCCCCTACCTCAGCCTCCTGAGTAGCTGGGACTACAGGCACCCACCACAACACTTGGCGGCTAATTTTTCTATTTTTAGTAGAGATGGGGGTCTTGCTCTTGCTCAGGCTGGTCTTGAACTCCTGAGCTCAAGCAATCCACCAGCTTTGGCTTCCCAGAGTGCTAGAATTATATGTGTGAGCCACCTCGCCTGGCCTAATGTTAACTTTAAATAATCACACTGGTTAGTGGCTACTATATGGGACAGGGCAGCTTCAGGCAGGGATGTAGGCAGGGCTGGGGTGGGACAGCTTTGTTATTTTTATCCTAATTTGCCCCATGCTGGCTAAAACCACGTGCATAGCTTCTCTCCACTGTGATGGCAGGCCTTGTGGTGGTAGAGGTGGTTATGATATTTGGAAGGCAGGGGTGGCGGAAGGCCATGGAGTGTCGCAGCCAAGAAATGACATGCCATAAATTGCCCTTAAACAGCAATGGGCCAGGATTAGCGGACTTTTCCGGTAGATACTCATTACCAGTAGACAGGGGTCAGCAGCAGGGTGCCGGGACTATGGTTTCAAAATACTTTAAAGTAGACACTGACTTCCTGTAACAGCAGCTCAGCCTTCAGCAATGGGTAAATGACAACTTCTCAGCTTCTGTGGACCTTCAGATGGAGGCAGGAATGTTCAGAGATCATAGACACTTTTCTTTTTTAAGCTAGAAGAGGGGCACCTCGATTATGTAAAAGAGGGTGAGGCCAGGGCTGGGGGTGGTCAGTGACTTTCCCAGAATTGCATAGTTAGCCTTTGACAATGTTGGGATGCAAACCCAGGTCTTGGTTGTGCTAGACTAATGCTGTTTCTGCCACACTGCATTGCTTGTCAGATACCTTGAGACTTTGGGCATTGTAGACATTACATCTGCTGGTTTAGTCAACCAGTCATGTTTCCTTTTATATAGTCAGATTGGCAGATGCCAGGAGCCAAAGGTGGAAATCTGCCTGTGATTAAGGCACAGGGCAGCACTGAGGCCAGAGTCCATCATGTCCTCTACTGCAGTTTCCCCAGTTTTGTGTTTTGAAATCATTTATACACTAAAAAAAGTTTAAATACTAGTAAAACAACCACAGTATGCTGACAACTATATAGTATCAAGAGTGAATAATTTGCCATACTTTATGTGTTTGTGCTTTTATCTTGAGCTTGCAAGTAAATTGCAAACATTAGAAAATTCAATGCCTTAAATTTTGGCACGGATCTCTTAAGAACACAGACGTTTCCTATAAAACCAACCTACTATAGTGTCACCTAATTAACAAAAATCGCTAATATTAATATTATCTCCTATCTGGACAATATTAGAAATTTCCCAGTTATTCCTCCCCACTATCTTTTATGGTGATTTTTGCTTTTTTTTTTTTTTTTTTTAACTAGAGTGCAATCAAGCTTCCCAAATTGTTCTTCCACAGCATTTTGAGCTATAGACCCAATTATGCATTTGTAAATGACAAATGTGTAGTATGGTTTTAAAGTCTTAATTTCTCAAAACCAAGCCTTCAGCAATTTTTAAGAATTTTCCACTTCCATTTGTTTTTATATTACTCCTAAGATCATTCAATGAACCACAAATTGGCCCTTAGTTCTTCCCCTGTCTTAAAGACTCTGCAACTTCAGCCCATGAAACCTTAAGTGTAAGAAAGAGGTGTCTAACAATCTTAAGCACCTGAAGAAGCACCTGAACTTGAAGGATCTTTGGAGCAATAACAGTAGTAACAACCTTCACACAAATTGTTTGGAGCCCTTGAAGGAGAGGTGAGCTGAACCCAAGGCAGATAGGTAATTATTCTCTGAATATAGTAACATTTTTGAAGGCAATGAATGCTACTCAAAAGTATCTCAGTTCTATAAGAGTGGAATCACCTATAACATGCCCGATCACCTGGCATTGGGTGGGTGAGACTCACCTGGAGTGGTTGACTTGCTCCAGTGGCCAGTCAAGAGCACAGACTTCTGGGCTTCCCTGCCATTAGTCAGTGGGGTGGCCTAGAGCACCTCGCGTGCCTTCTCTGTGCTCTGCTTTCCTCCTTGTAAAATTCACGGGTTAAAGCTGATGGTGACTTTTGGATTTAACATGAGTTTTCTTACTCTTCTACCTGGTCCCCTTGGGAATACCAATCTACGCCTCTTAAGGGGCTTGGGCATCCAGCTAACAGGCTGAACAAGGCACAGTGGCGATTATTATTCAGATGCTCCTCGTGGTTTTAAAGAAGCTCTTTCCTTGAGGACAAATGTGTCCTCCAGGGCAAAAGTGCTTTCTATCCATCCACCCCTCGGCATGCTCAGGGGAGCAGGGGGTGCAGAGAGGACATTGCAGTGACTTCCATTTGGACAGCCATTTGCATGATTCAGACTGGGCCTCCCCAGGACACATTTCTTCTCAGAGGGCTTTGGGGGGACGCTGTCAGGCTGTTCAGCTGCGCCAGGAGTGGGGATGGGGAATTTAGCAGTAATGTCTCCAGACTATGTTAAAAGCAGTTCCATAATAATAACCAGGTACTGTGGTTCTAGTAGGGTCTAGGCTTTTCGTTGAATCACTTTAATCCTCCCAGTGGGCCCAGGACATGGAAATAATAAGACAACAATTCCCTCTTGTCCTGGGAGAATATATACCAAGACCCCCAGTGGATGCCTAAAACCTCCCATAGTACCATAGTGCCCAGTATGTACTGGTTTTTCCTATATGCGTGCATATGATAAGTTTTAATTTATAAATTAGGCACAGTAGGAGATTAATAACGACTTATAAAATAGAACAATTGTAACAATATACTGTAATAAATTTATGTGAGTGTGATTTCTCTGTCTCTCTCAAAGTATTTATTGTACTGTACTCACCTATTTTCAGACAGTCGACCTTGGGTAATGGATCAAAGGTAACTGAAATTGTGCAAAGGGCACCGCCTATGAGTGGACTACTGTACGTGGCTAATAAGACCCACAGAAGACACATAGCCTTTCTCCTGTGCCCAACAATTTCTCAAAACCATGAGAAGCATCTGAACAAAAATGTCTACGTGCTTGTCATAGCCTAACTCATTTAATCTTCTTAGTGATCCCATTAAATAGCTATGAGAAAGGAACTATTATTTTCCTCATTTTACGGCTGAGAAAATAGAAGACTCAGAGAACTCAAGTAACTGGCTAAAGGTCACACAGCTATTGAGTGAAAAGCATGGCCCCCAGCGTCTTTCCTGAAGAAACCAATGCCCCTTTGCCTCAAAGTGAGGCGGTCCTTCCAGAAAAACTGTGTCTCTAGGGAAGTCTGGGCTTTGTGATTCAGGCCCCGTTCTAAGTTGAGAAACATTGGTGATGTTCCCTAGAGGGCTCAATAATTTTGCTTCAGTTAAATGCCACAAGCTCCCTGTCAGGGGATCCAGCCCCTTCTCTCTTCCCAGGAATACACTTACCATAGTCCTTGGACTATTCTCTGGCCCTCCTTTTGAGAGCTGCTTTTATGCTGCAGACATTATTGAGATGTAGCTTAGAGAATGAAATTCCTAGGTTTGCAGGGAGCTCAGATCCACATGGAAGGCTCATGAGCACTTCATGTCAGCAGCCTTTATTCATTTAACTCCTTTATAAAGGGGAAGGAACAGCTACTCATTAAAAAACAAATTATTAAAAGCAAAATTCCAAATCTTTTAAGAAAGAGAGGCCGGTGGCAGCGAGCATTCCCACCCCCTTCCCTTTTCTCTTCCCATAATCAATGAGTTTGCAGCACAATTTGTTTCTTGAAACTTTCGGGCCATCAGAGTTCTGGTGTCCTCATTTTTCTTCCTTCCCATTGATGTATCATTACTAGAGAGAAAAAAGAAGGGCGTCTCGAGGGCTTTTGAAAAAAAAAAAGGGTGACTACTCAAGACATTTTATAAAGGGGGGAAAATTGCAAAGAAAAGGGACCTCAGTAGGGGGTGCAGGGGCTGTGAATGTGGCCTTGTCTGGCGGTTCTTTCAGCTGAAACCTGGTGCCTGCGTTCGTAGTTCAGTTCAAACTGTCACCTTTAGTTCTCGCTGGCTTTTCTGCCCTCTACCCAGAACCTCAACAGATTGGGGCTTATTTACCTATTCACACTCGGCTGTGGAAGCTCGTTAATAGGCTTATTAGCAACACCATTCATGGGAGGCCATTGACAAAAGGGGTTCCAGCCACTTGAAGAGGGAAGAGAAAAAATCTGTAAAGAGATTATTTTCTCATTCAGAAGGCTCCTTGGTGTGAAGACTTTCCTGGACCGTCTGAGGTCACTTGAAGACTGAATATGACGACAGAATTGATTTTTTAAAATAATTCCAAACATGCTTTTGCCTTTCTCAAAACTGAAGAGTTTCCTGTTGGGGGCTTGTGGGTTTCCCTCACTCAACAATGAGCACTCGTAGGGGAATGAGGGGCTTTTGATGGACTGGTATCTTTCCCTCTCTATACAGAATAAATTCTGCAAGCTGCATATGGACATTAAAGTAGGTGTTCTTATTTGTCATTTTCAGTGGAAGGCTTCCCTTCCATTCAAGCTATTGATGAATGGGGGATAGGGACAGCGGCTTCCTGCACCATTAATTTATGTGAGAATGTGTTAACAGCACTTTCTCTGGCTGATGGACACGGTGCAGGATGGGAAAGGAATCTACCCTGAGACACTCGAGTTTCCCACTAGTGGGGGATATAAAGATGTAGGTGCCAGCTTCTGAGGTGGCAGACATTCAGCCACATCCCCTTTTTGCAAATTTGAAAGTACATTAGTATGATCAGAACAAACCAGCTGGGAGAGTATAACTGAGTGTCACCCGGCTGAGGTGTATATTAGTTCAAAGACCCTGGTTAGAGGACTTGATCAAAAACATCCTCCTCTCACCAAGCCTATAGATCAGGGGTCCTCAAACTTTGTAAACAGGGGCCAATTCACTGTCCCTCAGACTGCTGGAGGGCCGGACTATAGTTTAAAAAAAAACAACAAAAAACTGGGCGGCGCCTGTGGCTCAGTGAGTAGGGCGCCGGCCCCATATGCCGAGGGTGGCGGGTTCAAACCCAGCCCCGGCCAAACTGCAACAAAAAAATAGCCGGGCATTGTGGCGGGCGCCTGTAGTCCCAGCTGCTCGGGAGGCTGAGGCAAGAGAATCGCGTAAGCCCAAGAGTTAGAGGTTGCTGTGAGTCGTGTGACGCCACGGCACTCTACCCGAGGGTGGTACAGTAAGACTCTGTCTCTACAAAAAAAAAAAAAAAAACTATGAACAAATTCCTAAGCACACTGCACATCTTATTTTGAAGTAAAAAAACAAAACAGGAACAAATGCAATCCCACCGCCTCATGTGCCCGTGGGCCGTAGTTTGAGGACCCTGCTAGATGGATAATTTTGCTGGAGAATCAGACTATTATTTTGGTGCTCAAATTTCCAAAACTATAATCTCATAGCTGTTTGCTTGTGACATTTAAGCAAATTTGATACTTTTGGCTTTTAAGTAATTTGCATGTAAAATTTCTATGCCATGTTGTGAATAAAAGTGATTTTTTAATCATGTGGCACCCTGAAAAAATATTTTGGTAAATGTTATGAAGTGTGCAATGTTAGTGACCCAGGTGCAATTGCATTTCTAAATGCAGGAAAAGTCGATTTTCCAGGTCATTTTTTTCTCTCTGCTCCATCTATCTTCAGGCCGCGAAAGGATTCTAAAGCTCTTCTGGGTTTGTAACCTTTTCAGAAGAAAAATAATTAAGGTTTTTATCTCTATGGTCCTGAAATTAAGCATGACTGATCAGGAGATGGATGAATGAGGGAGAAAAGTATATTTAAAAATAAATTATCCTGAAGACACAGCCTAGTGAAAAGATAAAAGGAAAATATGAACTTTAACCAGTTCCAGCTTGGTGTTCAGTTGAAGAATTAGATTTTGCACCTAAGATCTTGAATCTAAGATTCAGAGAGAAATTGTTTTGCTCCAGGTCATACAGCTATTTATGGGAGGGCTCAGTCTTTAGACTTCTGAATTTCTTTTTCTTAATCCACATTTCTTTTGTTGCAGGTTATGACTTTTTCCTAAGAACCACAATGAGAGTCAGGCTCTGCCAGTAGCCAGCTGTGTGACTATGGGCAAATTACTTAACCCCTCTGATTCTAAGGTTTTAAAATCAGAAACTGAGAATATTACTTTGCAGGGGGGTTGTGCGGATTAAATAGAATCACGTATTTAGTGTGCCTTGCCCATAGTAGGGCCTCCATAAATAATTCGTTTTCTTCCCCCTCTAATTTCTATTTAGAAGGGCAGAATAATGTTCCCAAATTGCTTCTTCTCTGTGTCAGTTGCATTAAATTTCCCCCCGTAGTACCATGTAGACGCATTTTAAAGTCTTTTTAAGGGGAGAGTAGAAGTAGAGCGTTGTGTCATTTGTTTTCTAACTCGACAGAAAACAACGTGACGCAGCCTCTCTGCAAAGGCCAGCCCGGCTCGCCAGGGAGGGAAGGCAGGAGGAGGTGGCGCGGGGCGCAGCATCAGGCCTTATTCGGGGGATATCGTGGCATCATCCCTCCGGACGCCGGCCGGGCTCTCTCCTTCTCGGCCGGTGTTCCCGGGCTGCTCTGGGGCGTTGGGAGCCGCGCGGGGCTCGGGCCGGGCGCGCGGCGCTGATTGGCAGAGCGGGCGCCGCCGTCCAGGAAACGGCTCGGGTTTCAGCGGGGGCGTGACCCACCGCGAGGAGGAGGCGGAGGCGGCGGCTCGGGCGGCGGCGGCGGAGGGCGCCGCGGAGAGCCGAGCGGGCGGGCGGCGGGTGCGGAGCGGGCGAGCGAGCGAGCGCGCGCGGCCGCCACAAAGCTCGGGCGCCGCGGGGCTGCATGCGGCTACCTGGCCCGGCGCGGCGACTCCTCTCCGGGCTGGCGGGGGCCGGCCGCGGGCCCCGGGGGCGCGGAGGCCGCAGCTCTCCTGCGCTCTCTGAGCGTTCGCAACTTGCCAGCAAAGTTTGGTGGAGGAAACGCCAAGCCTGAGTCCTTTCTTCCTCTCGCTCCCCAAATCCGAGGGCAGCCCGCCGGCGTCATGCCCGCGCTCTTGCGCAGCCTGGGGCTCTCGTGAAGCCGCGGAGCCTTTGCACCGGCGACGACCCAAAGACCCCTGTTTTTAGCGTTGGCCCCCGGAGCTCGTCGCTTTCTCCATCCAGACCCACGCCGGGCGCAGGACAGCATAGATCGCGGAGGAGCGTTGCCATTCAAGGTAATCGCCTTGCGGGACCTATCGGGGAGCATCGTCAGCCGGGAAAGTGGGAGCCCGGGATGCTGCGTTTACTGTCCCCAGGCAGAGGGCGCGGGAGAACTGGCATGGTGCAGGGTGCTCCCTGTCCTCCCTCTTAGGCTGCATAGGTGATGCGGGAGGTGGGTGCGTCCTGACGGCTGGTGTTTGGGAATTTCTGCCGCTACCACCCCCTTCCACATGCTGACATCTGCCTCTGGCGCGGACACCCCCCCTCCTTGTCAAACTCCGGCAGGCGCAGTCCCGCCGGCTGGGCACGTTCCTCTGACCGTAGAGCGGACGAACTAGGGGTCTGTCTGCCGGTGGCACAGCCCCACAGGTCAGGCCGCCGAGGGGCATTTTTGGGGTACCTCATCTCCGAACCTGAGGAGCTCCTGCCCGGTTCTATCCTGGCCCCGCGATGGACCCTAAATGGGAGGGAACTTCTAGGGCGGGGCCGGTGACATTCCTGTAGGAGTGGCGAAGCTGGGCACCGCAGTTTTCGGGAGGAGGCGGCGGCCCGGGTTCCCGAATTTCGGTGCCGGGCGCCGGTGCCCGCAGCTGCCGTCGGCGCTGGAGGGAGCGCAGCGCTCCTGGGGCTAGGGGGCGAACTGGACCGACTTTTCCTAGCTGGTCTGCCTGCTCTGCTGCGGCCGCTCGGAGCGCAGGCGAGTTCTAACTTGGGCGCTCATTCGCTCAGCGGTGGGGCCGCGCAGGGGAATCGGCGAGGGCCCTGCGTGGCGCGGGCTCCGACCCTGGCCGGGCGCAGGAGGCCGGCCCGGGGCCACCAGCCTCTGCCGCTCTCCTCGCTGCCCGCCCTCGCAAACTATTCTCCAGACCTTCCTTCTTCTCTCCCAATTCAATAAAATCTACCCTTAAAGGCAAACCTGCTTTCAAACTCTGGGTACCCATTATGTGTTTGGTGTGAAACGCTATCAACATTTAAAACTCCATTGTCCCCCTGGACCCAAATCCCTATAAATCTTCCACCGGCCTCGACTCATTTTCATCTGAAAAGCCTGTTTAGTTTGAATAGAAAAGCAATCAGGCGCCCCCCTCTCTCTCCCTGGAATGTCAATTAAAATGCAGATTTTTCTGAGCTCTTTAGCGCCCCAAAAAGGGGGAGAAAACGGGATATTCCAGACAAGCACATGAAAGAAGTGCTGTCCTGAGATGGGGTGGTGCTGCGGAGCGCCCCCGAGCCGCTGGCCAGTGCCCTTGGCTGTGCGCGGACTGTGGACCTGGGTCAGCTTGTGTTTCTTGAGATTAAAATTTGTTGAAGAATTTGCCCCCCAGATTCGCCCCTCCCCTCCGTGACAGCTCACAGCCCTGCTTAGCGCTGGGGAGAGTCAGGGAGCCCCCCCCTTGGCCTGCCAATGTTGACTTTCCCGATGTGAAATCTACCCGGGAGCAAACGGCCAAATGCTCAGCGTGGGTGAGCGGGCCGCAGACCGATCTCCCCTTAGGTGGAAGCGGGACTCGCCGGGCACCGCCTTGGCAGGGCCTTCTTGGAGGGTGGGGGCTTTGGGAGTGTTTTGGTAAACTGCAGAGCCCTCCGTAGGCCTGGCCCGGGGAGGTTCTCCCTCACCAGGTTCTTCCCGCTTGTCACTTTGCCTGTCTGTAGGGGCAGGTTTGTGCCCCGGTGAAAACGGACGGGGTGGGGTGGGGGAGGGCCGCGAGGAGCCATCCATCAGAGGGAGGGTGACGACTCCTCCCGCGCGCAGGCTGAGAAGAGAGTTCCCTTTCAAGGGGAAAAATAAACACGCTGGGGCTTTCACTGGGGGCTCAGACTCCAGGGAGGATTATGGTATTGAAGGCAGGAAGCTGGGATTGTGGCCGCCAGCAGCATGCCCGGCCTGTGTTCCCAACACGGAGTCTCAGGACCTAATTATCCTGCTTAGGAGGCCACTCCGGTAAGGAACTGTGCAGACCTGTCGCCTTAGGTCTCCGCCTTCCAGAGATTTGGGGAGGGGGCTGCCTTGGGCCTTGGACCTGGAAGTGGTGGACTGAGAGTTTCTAGTAAGCTGTCAGAAGGACTGATGGCTTGAGATTCACACGAGGGCACTGTCCACTTTCCTCCACCTAAAGCTAAGGAGGCTCCTCTGGGCAGGGATGGGTGGGCCAGGTAGCTGGTGAAACAGCCTGGGGCGGAACCTCCCTCAGGACTCCAGGTTGTTTTAGAAGTCCTCTTAGAGGTAGAAAATTCCCCTGCATTCTGGAAATACTTAGTAAATCAGTGAGAATGTTTGTGTACTTTCCTCCCACGTATGTGTAGAAATAGATTTGGAATTGTTTTGAAGTTCTTGATTTTAAGAGGAAAGAAAAGTTAGGGGTAAAAATCCTTCAACAGCCTGGAAGTATCTACATATACTTTTCTTGTTTTTGTTGTGAAAAATACCCATCCTCACCTGTGTTTTCTTTGGAGCAGAGGTTTTCCTCCTTTGGAAATGGTGTTGCATCTTTTTTGCCCTCACCCATTTTAATCCCCAGCCAAGACTAAAAGGAGCAATTTTTATCATGGAGCTTTGGGGAGGCTCCAGCAGTGTTGAAATCCTATGTCATAATATGAAACATCGAGACGGTAAACAAAAATCGCGGGATTTAGAGAGTTTTTGTATTAAAGGTCTCTCTACCCCCAATCCTCTGAAGTTTGTGCATTTTGAATTTTTACACTTAGTCATGGAGGTTACGGAATGGATTTAAAGTTGTCTGGAGTATTTTAAGCTTTTTTGGAAAATTCGGATGAGAGAACGGAAGAGTAAGTTGCGTGCCCCGTTGTAACTTGTACGCTGAGATTTCAGCCAGTAGGTCGATGCGCTCATGGTTACTGGTCCGATGGCATACCATGACAACAATTTACATATCATCATCGTTGTTAATAAACTCCTGCATTATTCATCAAAATTGGCATCTGCTCTGCTTCTTAACCCTCTCTGCAGAGATGGAAGACATTGCGTAGGCCTGGCCTGCCACTTAGTCACAGTGGAAGGGAATTCAGGCTTCCAATCCCTTTTTGGTTCAGCTGCTTTGAATGTATTGCAGCTCTGCTCTTTCTTCCTAAGTGGCTGCCTGTGAAACGCTGAAATACGCTTCTGCATTCGAAAATGAATCCTGACAAGTGTAAACTGGTGGGAATTTTTTGTAGCCTTCCTGGGATTCTTTTGATTTTGCCGGGTCTCCTTGCTGCTTCCTGAGAACTACCATGAAGGGGAAACATACCGCTGAGCTCCGGCCCGGCGTAAATACGGGTCCATGAGCAGACAGAGGCCTCCACAGTTTAGCTTTCTAAAGCCCCGTTGGACCAAGAGTCATGAACGAGGTTGGTTATGCCAACCCCAGCATTTTTAACTTGCTTTTGTAGTTGCCCTTGAAACTAAGGTCACGTTGCTTCTGCTTTTTGAGGGCGGCAGAGGCGATAGAGGGTGGTGGAAGAGAGCACACTTTGCTTGACTGAAGTGGCCACGGGTATCTGTTGGGGTCCTGCAGCTACTGTTTTATGTCCTTTTCTTCCAAGTATGCTTTTTAAAAGATTAGCTTAGCGGTTCTGTGGACCTGGCTGGTGGAAACACCTGGGACTCTGAGTGAGGATGGAAGGCTTTTGCAGATAATGAAAACGAACTCTCTGCACACATTTGAGAGGCTGAAAATGGTTTTTATCGCTCTTGGGTTTCAGTGAATTGGGGACGTTCCACTGACTCGCCGAATCTCTCTCCTTCTGTGACAGCAGCAGCAACAGCCACAGCAGCAGCAACACTTCGGTTCCCGAGCCCACCGCAGGCTGGAGGCAGTGCTGGCAGCCCATGCTCCACGAGGAAGTGTGCAGATGGGATTAACGTCCACATGGAGATATGGAAGAGGACCGGGGATTGGCATTGTAACCATGGTCAGCTGGGGGCACTTCATCTGCCTGGTCGTGGTCACCATGGCAACCTTGTCCCTGGCCCGGCCCTCATTCAATTTAGTTGAGGATACCACATTAGAGCCGGAAGGTAAGTTATTTAATTTTACTTCCAAGGTACCAAGTTTGTTTTGGGATTTGACTGGGGGGAGTGGCATGTGTGTTAAAAGCCTGGTTTAGAATCAGCTGCCCCTGTGTTATAAATGCATAGAAGCAGGGGAGAGTGGTCTCTGCCCCCCACCCCCCGCAGAGATTATGAGAGAAGGTCTTAGCCACAGTGCTGCAGGCAGAATGGTGTAGTTTGGCGGTCTCCTGCTGTGTCTGTCTGTGCTGGGTGAGGGAGGCAGTGGTTGTTCACCTTTATGCAATGCCCAGGAGAGCTATGAAAGGGACAAGCGGTGGGAGGATGCAGGGTGAATGCCATCTGCAGTCTCCTGCAGTCGCATCTTACTGGAGGGAGATTCTTGCCTGCAACATGAAGAATTGCTATTTTCTGACAAAAAGAGCCACTAAAGGAAATTGCCAACATCTGAACTGCTGACGTCTTATTTTCATTGTTTAAGGAGAAAAGAGGGCTGTGAAGTTCAGCACAGAGAGGGGCTTGACAGAGTAGATTATTTTTTAGCCATTGTAATATATAATACTTAAACAATGCATTATAGAGCAGCAGATTCTATTTTAGGTAAACTTGAAAGTGAATAGACTGGGGTCTCTCATTTCTGAGAACGTGTACATCTCACAAGGCACACATGGGCATTTCAGCTTTGGAAATGTCATTTTAAAAGTATAAGGCCGTTGTGAGGACTCTATATGAGGCTGCCTTATTCAGCTGGGCAGATTTGGAGCCTGTCTCCCAGGTCCTCTGGAGACCACGCTAGCCAAGCCTCTACTTGGTGCTGCATTGAGATCTGTCATCAGTAGGGAATATTGGTAGCTGAGTTATTTTTTGAGTGGTAATCCGAGAATAAAACGGCAGATCCCAGCACTCATCGCCACTTAATGAACCTGTTTGCTGGGAGCCCACCTGGTGCCTGCCTGGCTTTGGGTGCCTGCCGGGCTTTGGGAGCCTGCTGTTGTCCTGAACGCTGCCGTCTGGTCAGCTGAGCTGCCTTGGGAACACATCCTGTGGGTGGAGTGCGTGAGCAGCACATTTATCCAGAGGGGGGCCTGGGAGGGCACAGAAAGCCCAGCCTCCTTAGGCCTGCCAGGGGGATGCAGGGAGGAGGGTTGCGGGATTTTGTTCCCTCTGAGCCAGAGTTCTGAGAGGTGTGGTCTCCCCAGGAAGACCCTGTGCATGCTGCTACCGCTGTCATTAAGGGATAAGGACCAAAGCACTTGTCACCGAAAGCAATCTTGTGAGACTGGGGAACTTTTTGTTACACCGAGGCATGGTGGCTTTATAATTAACAGGTGCAGTGACATTGACCTCTAGCATGTCTAGGTCACTGGGAAGAGACTCTGTTAGGAGTTTGTGTCCGAGGCTTGTACCTGCTCCTGCTTCTGATTATGGAACTGCCTCTTTGTGACTTGTGCTGGGATGTCAGGATGAATGTAATTTGCAGTGGGGATGCATTTTTAAAGGGCTTTCTTTCTGTGAGAGGGAAAAAGTTTCCAATTTCTGAAAGTCATGCCTGTACTTCTTTAATTTTGCTAATAATTAAAATGGATGTTTCCCTAATTGCTCGGTTTCCCTTGAGTACACAGCTCAGCACAAACTGAGGAAGCTGAGCTGGGATTTCCTACATTGTAGGGCTTTAAGAATGGCCCTGGTTGGGAAAAAACTGTCATTTTTCATTTGGATTTTCAGGGCAGCATTGTTGTGAGTTTATTTCAGCATGAAACATCCTGGAGAATTTCTGTTATCATAGTTAATTACTGAAGGGAGTTTAAAATGTGTGTGTATATGCAGGGGGGACACGGGTGAAGCAGAGAAGGGAGAACAGTGAGAGGGACGAAGCCCCCCAGACGGGTCTCTGCGGAAGAATTTATACCCAACAGTGCGAGTATTGTTGACAACAGGTCTTCCCAACCTGGGGTCTGTGGTAGTGTGTAGGGATCAGGGAAGAAGTTCATGAAGTCCCTGAAATTATAAGGCCTGTTTTGTGAAGGTCCTTTTGGGTGTTTTTCTATGTTCATAGTTTCCATGAGGTTTGTATCCATAACTGTGAGACATTCAAAAAAACTGCAGTGGTTTAAGAAAGGTGCAAAATCCCACGAAGAGAAGGCTTAGGAAAAGCATGAAAGGCCCTGGACCTCAGTTTCCTTTTCTGTCATCTGAGGATTTGATAAGATGATCTTTAGAGTTCCCTCATTAATATTCAAATACTATTAATGTTTTCAGAAGCCTTCTGACTCCCTACCTCTAAAGCAGGGGTGTCTGACCACCCACAGACCACATGCTGACTTCGCAATGATTTCTTTTGCTTATCTGTGGTGTTGGATATCACAAAAGATATGTATGGATCTTTTTTTTTGGCTAATCAGCTAACTTTAGTATTTGTGTATTTACTATGTAGCCCAAGACAACTCTTGTTCTTGCAGTGTGTGGCAGAGGAAAAAAAAGGTTGGACACCCCTACAAAGGTTGTCAGGAGATTTGAATTTGACCTGGATATAAAGAGCAATTAGCACAGAGCCTGGTTATGTAATCTGCACCTGGTGCATGGTATTGTCATCATTGTCTCCAGGGAGCTGGGGACATGGGTTTTCCCAGTCCTGCCGGCTGGCTGGCTCTGCCAGTTACGCAGTGTCAAGAAACATGTAGGCTTTTGGATACTGTTGAGGAGAAAGCAGCTGTGTTTGCTCTCTGTGGGGTCCGCACTTCTCGCATCTGTGAGTCTGATGTTGGCAACTGAGTTGAGCGCTAAGACCAGTTCCTCCATTGCAGGAGTTTTGCTTTGGTGTCAGAGGTGATTAGGAAGGAATTGAACTACAGAGGAGATAGGAGTTTTTAACAACTGGAAGTGGGTTGAGGTTTAGGTCCATGGTGGAGAACTGGAGTGTACGTGTGTGGGTGTCCACATCTGTCCGTCCTCCACGGTTAATAGAACTATAGCTTTGGTTAATAGTAAGTTCACCCTTGACTTTCTGTTGTATAAGACGTTATCTTGGAAGTCTTTTTGGTTTGCTTATTTGGAACTAAGTTTAGATAATTTCTATTGGATGGGAAAAAATGTGACTGAGAAGTTCTAGGAAGGAGTCTGGGCCTAACACGAGAGGATCCTTCCCCTTGGCCTTTTCTGGGGAAGGTTGTGTCCAGTGTTGTCAGCTTTGTACAATACCCTGTCACACAGCACGGCCCGTCGTTTGTTCTGTGGGCACTTTCTGAAATGGTAAAAGCAGGTTTGGGTCTACTCAATTGACTTACGAAAACAATCTCTGGGAGATTTTAGTTTTTAATTTTTCATATTAAAAATGATTATTTCCAGCTGGTTATTCATTATGCTAGGGGGCCAACAGAAGGGTTAGAAACACAGTTAGACTCACAGGAGGGCAGATCTCAATGCCACTGGCTCTTCTGTTGGTTAATATTCTAAATATTTAAAGTATAGCCAAGCTTGATTACCCTGAGTAACTCTTACTTTCAAGCTCTTTCTGACATTGTCACCTACTCTGGTTAATTAAGTCATTGTTGACATTAACTGCATTTTTGTTTACACCAACCCAGTGGGAGCTAAAATAAAAGGGTTTTTCCAACCCCAAACCCTTAATTACTTTCCCACCCTCCACAAAATGTGATTCTAAAAAGCAGCAACCTGGGAAAAAAGTAGTTTGGATGGTTTAAAACAAACAAACCAATTTTTTAAAAACCAGTCTTCCCAGAGGTGATGCTGACGCTGTCCTGAACCAGGAAGAGCTGCTCCAGAGTTCAGTAGTAGAGAGGTTGAGGACGGGGTCCACAGGGAGACCTTGCTAAGTCAGATTCTCCAGTCTGGTTCAAGTCCTTTGTTAGAAGTATTGTAAATGCCGTAATATCAGCCATATGCATTTAATTGCAAGTTAAAAGAAAAGAAAAAAGAATATATCCGCATACCAAGAGTGAATGATTTAAAATAATCTTCTGTTTTGTATTATCTGCGTCTTTGTTCCTTAATATGAGTGTTAATATTTAAGAGTTGACTGTAACTTGATAGTTAGCTGAGGAACAAGGACTTATTCTTGGTCAATTAAGCCAAATGCAGGGTTTGCAGTTAAATACACAATGAAGTACACATTCTTTATTAGTATATAAAGTATTTCACAATTCGGAGACAAAGAGCTGTGTTTAATATTACTTCTAGAGCAGAAATGTGGCAGGCCCTGAGAATTTGTATCATTTCTATACTGGCTCTGGGGGGTGTGAGTGTGTGGATATGAGTGTGTTCCCTGCTTATTTTAACTTGTTAAAAAAGACTGAACACCTATTATGCAAAAAGCTCCCACCAGGCCATAACTGAAGACTTGTTCTTTTCAAGTCTTACCAATTCAGTTGAGTTTGAGAACTTAAATACCCGGAATAATCTGGTATGAGATGTTTCTAATACCAGACTTATGAATAATAACGTAGTTATAAAATAACTGGGGTAGTGTTCAATGTTCACATTCTCTATAAAATGTATCCCCTAGACCTTCAGCTTGCAGACTATTGTTTGTTTAGGTGTTTATTTAGCCAGGACTATTAGCTTACTTTCACATTTCTATTTAAGCTAATAATTTTAGTCTTTAAAGGAAAATGAGGGAGTTTAACAATTCTGTTAAACTAGGTAAGAAATACAGCTGGTGTGCTACCGTAATGCTTTGATTCTTAGTAGGGTCATTTGTCTTGGTAGGCAGTTCAAAAATTATTTTTTGGAAGTTCATCAGGCTTTTCCACCAATAGTTCTGAGCCAGTGGGTTTTATGTGGCTGTGCAAATGTCCATGGTCTTCTGAAAATTTTTTCCCCTAAGGGATGATTCTAGCCTTAGATTTTGCATTCTTTGTATCTGTTTGCTATGTTCTCTATTTAGAGATAGAGATGGTTCTACTTTTTCAGCTTTCCTCACATCAAAGTGCTTGGTGTGCTAACTATACCACACCATCTTCCTCCCTCACCTGTCCGCTTAGTGTTGTTTCTTTTAAGTGACAGTGATGGTGTCCAAGGCTGTATGTGGCTGCACAGTGAGGCTAATGTAAGGGCTGAAAGTTAGGCACTACCCAGTGGGGCGGGTTCTGGGCACATATGTGTCAGTATGTTCATGTCCAAGATAACTGTCAGGAGGGAAAAATTGGCCGGGCATGGTGGCTCACGCCTGTAATCCCAGCACTCCGGGAGGCTGAGGTGTGTGGATTGCTTGAGCTCAGGAGTTTGAGACCAGCCTGAGTAGGAGTGAGACCCAGTCTTTACTAAAAATAGAAAAATTAGCAGGGCATGATGGCAGGTGCCTGTAGTCCCAGCTACCAGGGAGACTGAGCCAGGAGGATCACTTGAGCCCAGCAGTTTGAGGTTGCTGTGAGCTAGGCTGACGCCACAGCACTTTAGCCTTGGGCAACAGAATGAGACTCTGTCTGGGGGGTGGAAAAAAAAGAAGGAAGAAACAGAGAAACCCCTAATAACTCAGCTTTTACTTGTAGCTCTTACGCTCTCGAACCTGAGTTTTCAAAGCTGTGTATTACTCAAGTTCCGTTTTTGGGAAAATGTTTATCTTGATGAGAAATCTTAGCAGGCCTTTTGGGTGTCTAATTCTCTGCAAACTGGCCACTCCTCCTGCTCAGCCAAGTGGGCATGAAGGGACCCAGCCAGCTCATAGCTGTGGGTGAGGGGATGTGAGGTTGGAGTAAGGAATATGAGTGGGTTTGGAAGGGGGCCTGGGGCCATGTTCTTTTAAGGAGAGGTCAGGTTGAACAAGTGGCCTGACAAGTCACTGTGATAGATTCTTAGACTCTATCTGATTCTGAAATTAACACCTTATGCTGATTGGTTACCACTTCTTTTTGGGAGTGCAGCACATATAAAGTCTAAAATGTTAGCTCCATCAGTGGTAAATGGTGGCCATAAGTTTCAGTGGCTTCTAGTTATATAACTTCAAATTTTTACCATTTATATATTCATTCAAAAGGATATTTAATCATCATTTATAAGCCATGGTTATACCTGAAGAATAAAATAGGCAAGCTTTTGGTTTTCAGTAATTTTGGTTTGGGGAACTTGCACTGTGGAGGAGTTTTAAGATGTTATTGATTTGATTTTGGAATACTATAAGCAATTCTGCCCCATTGTGGGTTTTTGCCAGATCATGCAAATATTAAAAATTTCTGATTTCTTTTTACAGTACTGAGTCAGAGAACTAAGCTGTGGGACAGACTTTATTTTAACCCCTTGTCCAACTAAAGAATGGTAAATTCCAGGTCCTTTCTGAATGGAATGCACACAGATAGAATTTCAGGTTGTGGTGAACATGTTTTATGAGAAGTTTAAAAATAGCTATAAGGAAATGTTGATAGATTCAGGAATACGAACAAGGGAAATATTTATTTGTCTAATTTATGTAGCCCCTTTTCTCGATGAACTCTAACATTAATTAACTGTATAAATTGTCATGATTATTTTCTATTCCTAGAGCTTCTATATTACTATATGTGACCTATTTTTACACATGACTGTTTGGTCTTAAGTGTTCCGTACGTGACCATTTGTAATGTTTAAAAAATACCCAGAGATTGCAAAAGCCAATTATGATTATGTGTAGAATGGGATGTGCTATAAAATAAAATGTCAGCATCATTGCAGTGGTTGAGTTTAGGGTTTAAACTCTGAGCCCCTCAAAGTTCGGATTGTCATTTGACCAGGGAGTTGCCCCATAGATGTGTGGTTGCCTTAAGGAGCCTTCTTGTCCTGCTAAGCCTCTGGATTTCCACCCAAGACATGTTGCTATCTTAGCTGGTTGCAGTAGGCACAGTTGAGTACATAACCTAGGTGTTATAAATGTTTCACATTTAAAACCACTCAACTCTTTTTTTTTTGTTATTGTTATTTTTTTTTGTTATTGTTATTTTTTGAGACAGTCCCTGGATGGAGTGCTGAGGCGTCATCATAGCTCATAGTAACCTCAACCTCTTGGGCTCAAGTGACCCTTCTGCCTCAGCCTCTCCAGTAGCTGGAACGACAGGCACCCGACACAGCCCCTGGCTTTTTTTCTCTTTTTAGTAGAGATGGGGTCTCAGTCTTGCTCAGGCTTGTCTTGAACTTCAGAGCTCTGCCTCCCAGAGTGGTAGGATTATAGGCGTGAACCACCACTCCTGGTGCACTCAAATCTTTAAGACTAAGAATCTTTTTTTTTTTTTTTTTTTGAGACAGAGCCTCAAGCAGTCGCCCTGAGTAGAGTGCTGTGCCATCACAGCTCACAGCAACCTTCAACTCCTGGACTTAAGCGATTCTCTTGTCTCAGCCTCCCAAGTAGCTGAGAACACAGGTGCCCACCATAACGCCCAGCTTTTTTTTTGGTTGTAGTTGTCATTGTTGTTTTGCGGGCCCGGGCTGGATTCCAACCCGCCTGCTCTGGTGCATGTGGCTGGTGCCTTAGCTGCTTGAGCCACAGGCACTGAGCCAAGACTAAGAATCTTCTATGCAATTAATTTGAATTCTGCATCTGACTTTTTAAAAATAGAAATAAGTAGAAAGGTTTTGAATGGCATAAGATGTGTTTTTTGGAGACATAAACTACCAGAGAGAACTTGACCTTGGGAGCTAGGTTTGAATCTCTGCTATCTACTGGCGCTGTAACCTTAGAATAGGTAGATAACCCCTCTGAGCCTCAAAGATAGTATCTATCTTGAAGGGTGAATGTACAGATTAAATGCAAATGGAATGTAAAACTCCTACTCCAGGACCCAGGTAGGTAGGTTCTCAGTAAAGGCTATTTTCTTTTCTATCCCACTTCTTTGTCAAAGTAAATTTAAAACTAATATTTCCTGGGCTGATAAGATGTTTACCCTACAATGGACAATGATAAATCTTCTGTTGAGAGGCATTTACACTAATTAAAATAGAAAACTAGCTCCAGGCTCTAGATTTGCCAAATGCTTTTTATTATGGAGCTTTTTCAAGTGCCCTGGATTCTAGGAATGGGATAGTCTTGCTGCTTGTGGTCCAGATGGTTCAGGGTCAACATTGTCAGTTGCAGCTGTGTAATAACAGTAGGACACATATTTCATGAGGAACAATGTATTTTGGCAAAAGAGTTCTGTTTTTTTGAGACAGAGTCTTACTTTGTCACTCTCAGTAGAGTTCTGTGGTGTCATAGCTCACAGCAACCTCAAACTCTTGGATTCAAGTGATTCTCTTGCCTCAGCCTCCCAAATAGCTGCAACTACAGGCGCCTGCCACAACACCCGGCTATTTTTAGAGATGAGGTCTTGCTCTGGCTCAGTCTGTGAGTTTAGACAATCCATCCACCTTGGCCTCCCAGAGTGTAGAGTTTGCTGTTTGAGGTTTCCAAAGGGCTATCTTTAGGCCCTGTGAGGAGGGCTGGGAAGGGTTATGATTGACTGGAGCAGGGTAGGGTGTAATCTGTTCTGCTTAGGTTCAGGCTGGTGAGGAGGGCTCCATCGCATGTTAGGATCATTCTTCCCAAGTTGGCCTGTGGTGACTTCCCCTGGTCATCTAGTCTGCATGGAAGGAGCTGGAGAAAGTTGGGATGGGACCCACAGTACCGAAGAGGGAGGAGCTGAGCCAGCATTTGCAGGTTATACCCCTGTTGGGGTTATTTGGTGGGACGGGCTGGGAGGCCAGTGTGGATGAGCTCTTGTTCCTTTAGCCCATTCCTGGAGATAATGATGATGACCATGGAGGACGGTGGTGGGGACAACTATCTGCCCTTTAGTGAGAGCATGCTGGATGCTGTGTAGGGGACTCTTACCTATATTATCCCTGATCCTAATCATCCAGCAGATCCCAGGTTTTCCTATTTTATGGACAAGATAACTGAACCTCTTAGAGATGAAGTGATTCCTCCAAGACCTCATAGTTAAGTGTAGACTCAGGCCTTTGGGTGAATGTATTGGTGCAAGAGAGATTTTTCAGAAGCACTGGTTTCTGAGCCAGAGATCCTTTTGTGTGGTGTTCTGGTAACCTTTTCATTCTTTCCTAAATCTGTCCTTTGACTATTACAGTAGTAACTGGTTGATTCTTTTTCTTTCTCACGTATGCATTTGAAGAAAAATCGTGGACGGCAAAATGTTCTAAGAATTACATTTTACAGTTCTTCTAGAAAGGCCTCTGGTGGTATGTGACTTATTAGTAAGAAGCTAACCCTGTCTCTGAAGGAGGGGTCCCAGTGGGTGGGGGTTCAGGACAAGAGGAGCCACCTTAGCAGAGCAGGTTGTCCCCAGTTCTCCTTGATCCTGCTAAATGTCAACCTCCTTGGTTGCCACTAGGATATTGTGTCAAGCTTCCCCCCAGCACTTCTGACTTGTGATTGGGTGGGAGATCAAGGTCCTCCTGAGCAGACCACTGTACCTGGGACTTCTGCAACATGTGGTCATGGAGAAACCACAAACACTGAAGCCTACCTGGCCCTTCTAAGGTCGCTCCCTGCAGGGATTAGGACCAGAAAATGGGAAAGCCAAAAGGAAAAAAAAAATTCCAAGAATGAACATGCAGAAGCAGAAACATCTACTCATCTTTCAGCCTTGGCCAGGGAAGGGAGTCCATTTTTAAAGCAAGCAAAGTTCAATTTGGCATTTAAAAAAAAAAAAAAAAAGCGATCTCTGATTGGTTCCAGCCAAATGTGGAGGTGAGCCGATGTGGTTTACTCAGCGGAACCTTGCACTGGTCACTTGGAAAGTGATTGAAGAACACCCAAGTGGTCGCAGGTATTTCAAAGAATTTAGTTTTGGAAGGAAGTTGTAGAATTCTTTACCGGAAGGAGACATGGCAACTTTTCCTCTTAAACTTGCTGCCCCTGGTGTGATGACAACTTTTAAAGCTTGGCATAGGCAAGACGGGCCTTCCCGATTAATACTCACTGTGGCTTCTGAGTTTCCTCACCCATTAGTAATTTTTGAGACCCTACTATGTGCCAGGTTCTGTGGGGATAGAATGGTAACCAAAAAACACTTCCAAGTCCTGTTGAGCAAGGCGGACAGACTTTTGTCAAAATGATCACAAAAAATGAGGGGCTTGTTCTAATCCAAGGTGAAGATGCTATGAAGGAAAAGCAGGTTATGTCTCAAAGGGATTTGAGAACCCCGAGAGTCCAGTGTGCTGTACTGAGACAAGGTTGGGCAAGGCCCAGCTGGAGGGTGTGTGCACCCTCATTAAGGATTCTGGGGGCACTTTGGCCTAGCAGCTTCCTGAGGAGGTGGGCACCCATCCCCCATCCCAACGTTCCAGCAAACCCACCTGCATTGGCCATGCTGCAGCCACTTTGCTTGTGAGGTTGACCCTTGTCCATTGAGGTGACTGTCCAGGCCTGGCCTGCTGTCTGTTGCTGGCCATCCCCTCTTGATGGGGTGCAACAGAGGTGGCCGGGTGACTGCCCTTAATGAGAGGAGCTCATTTTGGAAGGTAGGAGTAAGAGGTTGACCTAGGGTGTCACTGGCAGCTGCGAGCCCGCACTTGAGGGAGTCCCTTCAGCCTGCTCCTCCATCGTCTATTCTGGTACCACCTCCAGCTGGCAGAGTTGCCTGCCAGGCCAATGTGGAGGCAGAGAGATGGCTGGAGGGCTGGGTGGCTGGGTGGCTGGGGCGGGGATTCTGCTCTCTCCTGGGCAAACCCTTTGGAGAACCCTCAGAATGCTGCTTCCCAAGACTGGAAGCACAGAGGTAGCAACTCTTCAAAGGGGCTCTGCACAGAGGTAGCGACTCTCCAAAGTTTGCTTTCTCAAAGCTTTCACCTCTATGCAAATATGCAGTTTAGGGCAGGGGAGAAAGGTTAACCATGGCGGCGCCCATGTCTTAATTTGGAATTTCCTGAATTAATGTGGGTTTTGGTCCTGCGCACAGGATCCCCAGGGGGAGTTTTTCTTTTCTCTGCAAAACACCAGAGAAAAGTGATCCCTGCGGCTCTAGCCTGCCTTTCTCTGGTCCTGCTGGGGCGCACAACCTGCAGGAAGTGGTCCCCGCCCACCTCAGAGGCTCCCTGCCCCCCTTGCCTGAGAGCAATTTAGGAAACCTCTCTGCCAGGTCATTCAGGACTGTGGGTTATGACTCTCAGCTATGGCCAGCCCTGCACTGGCTGAGTCCAGAGCAGCGGGACCAAACCATTCAGATGAGGAGGGCCATCTGCTCCCAGCTCCAGCTGCTGTCCCTTCATTTGCAAATGGCTGGGCTGCTGCTGGGGGGACAGTCCTGGGACACATCTGCAACCACTGAAGGGGTGTTGGAACCAGGGTCCTGCTGAGAGGAGAATGGCTGAGCCCTTTAAATAAACTTACTGAACAATACCCCCAAGAGGTCTCTTGGAATGACTCTTAACCTTCCTTCCCCCTTTCCTTTTTTCCTTTTCTTTTGTAGCTGGGCCACTATAAAGTATTCAGAAAGTTCTTGCCTATTCTGTGGGTTTGGGGAAAATGTCAACTAGGATTTGGACAAATCTGATCTGTAAGGAGCACATAGGGCAGATGTAGCCACCTGAGTACACACTATGTTTTAAATGTTTATATCAGTGTCTGAGAGCTGAACGTGTTCCAGTGTCAGCTTTTAGGTAAGACCACAGGTAACACCAGGTGTGGAAAGGTGACTGTCCCTGAAACCTTGCCTCTGGAATGCAGTTAGGCTGCCAGCCCTGGGGCCTGCTCTCTGGAATGTGGGCCAGTTACCCAGACTCACAATAACTGGGCCTTCAGCCTGTGGGCTGTGTGGAGGCACAGCTCTTGGGCCTCCTGCCCACAGTTTGGTTTGCCGGGCTATTCTTGGCATGCTGTAGGATAGTGACTGGTTACTCAACTCCCGAGCCTGCCAGGATCCTCATCTCAGGGGAATTCTGTGGCATGTTATTGTAAATGTAACATGCCCCACATGTAAACGGCAGGTATTCCCAGATTTGTTGGATGAATGAACAGCAGAGGGTATTTTGATAAGCCACAGGACTCTTCCCTTAGCAGGTCCATCAAACAGGTGTTGTACATGGGTGTTGATAACAAGTCTCACAAGATCTTCACATGTTTAGTCCCATTTGAGAACATTCCAGAAATCCCCACTTAGGTAACTTACATGTATATGATGTGACAGATTTGTTCATTGGAAAAAAAAAAAAAGAAACCCTGTTTTGAAGGCAGAGGAATGTGCATCAGGGTTCTCACGTGGTTGGAAACAGGGATCTGCTGACCAGTGAGTATGGAGCGCTAAGCCATAGCTGGGAGCCTGAGAGTGCTGAGTTGCAGGCAGGTGTGCAGAGGCCTTCCTGGGCAGCCTTGGCATTTGTCCTTCTCGTGACCTTGACCTGCAGCAGCAGGCAGGTCTGTGACTCTGAGGCTCGATGATGGGACGGGCTATTCACACTGCCTGGCGGAAGTAGGTCTCCAAATCTTGTTTTTAGACGCTAGAGCTGAATTTCTGACACACTGTGGTCCTTGGCCTATTCAGGTATCAGGATCAGCCTCACCTGGGAATACAGAATCTCGGGCGGCACCTGTGGCTCAAAGGGGTAGAGCACCGGTCCTATATGCTGAAGGTGGCAGGTTCAAACCCAGCCCCGTCCAAAAAAAGAAATACAGAATCTCAGCCAGGCCCCTGGCCTCCTGACCCAGATTCCTTGAAGCAGAGGTTGAGGAAGTTGTGTCTTAAACCATCACGGTGGTCTTAATGGAGAGTAATGTCTGGGGTGGGCTGCTCTGATCCCCACTCCAGACGCCCTCTGTACACCTGCTGGGTGGAGTGGGTGCGGGCCGGAGGTAGACTGGGTGTGTATTTGATGTGCTTGTACTAGAGGGGTAAGCAAAAACTGTGGTGTCTTGGAGATGGGAGTCATGCAGCATCTTACTGGGAATCAGGAATTTTCACAGAGTAGTTATCTGAGCTGGGCTTTGAAGGCTGCATGGGAGTCTGCCAGGTAGAGTAGCTGGGTGGACATGTGGGCAAAGAGAGGGACATGGGGCCTGGATCATGCCTTAGTGCAGGGATTTATTGGGTTTTATTGTATCTGAGTGAGGAGGGGGCTGTGCCTTTTTTTAAATTAAATAATAGAGGTCAGTTTTGCCTTCCAGATCACTCTGGGTCTGCAGAGGCCCATCACGACGTCCTGTGCAGAGACAGTGTCCTGGACAGGACCTGTGGGATGCCATCTTGCCTGTGCTTGCTTTCAGAGCCATTTCAGAGATAGGCTTAATAGGTGAGGGATGCAGGGATGGGTCTCAGGAAAGGCAAGAGGAGAGAGGGGCGTCAGTGTGGCCTGGAAACCTAGGCTGCTGTTCTGCGGGGACTCCCTCAGTGAGAGGCCAGCGGAGGAGGCGGAGGGGGTGTAAGGTCACCTGCTTGTTGTGGTAGGACCTCTGCCGGCATCTAGCTAATGTGTTCCTTCCCCTGGGCAGGTGGAAATATGAACCTGCAAGCCAGGACTTGAGTGGCATCCACTCGGAGGTGGGAAAAGCTGCAGGGCCGAGGAGATCGGAATGTGAGGGAAAGACCATGAGAGCCAGAGGTGGATGGAACTCTGGGCATGTCCGTGGACACAGCAGGGGCGGGGAAGAAGTTCCTAGAAAGAAGACCTCCCTGACATGTTCCTACCCTTACAAACACGCAGGTGCCCACATGTGCATGCACGCAGGCAGGAACCGTAACCGGGATGATCAACCTTGAACTGTGCCCATGTGATTTGAGAAATAGAGGGCTTCCCCTTCCCCCTCTCACAGCTCATCCTCCCGGTTGAGAAAACCTGGTTGGGCGGCTTTTCTTTCTTTCTCCCTTAGAGGGGGAACGATGATTTCCACTGGAAGGTCTTTCCGAAGGCTGGCACACGTGTACCAGCCATTGTGTCTTCTGTTCACACAGCATGTGTTACTGTCCCTAGTTTGCAGGGAAAGAAAAATGAAGGATGGGAGAAGCCGAGGGCATGTGTCATGGTCATGCAGTCTGGTAAGTGGCAGAGTCAGGCCTTAGGTGTGGATTTTAATATCCTCAGCCTTGTCCTTACCTTTTCTGAAGAGTCACCAGGGAAGAGACAAAAATCAGATTGTAGCCTTCCTAAGGTATGTATAAGGGTAAAGGGAAACTTCCTCTTCACCCTGCAAGGTTTGCTGATCAACTCACACTGAGGCCAATTAATAAAGAAAAAGAGATTTATTTACTGTATACAGGGAAAGACTCACAGGGATTACCCAGTGGGTTCCAAAAATTGACATACCCCCATTTTAGAGGGGAAGGGGAGATGAGGAATATAGGTAATTTTGTTCAGGGGCAATAAATGGTTACTAGGGAGGATCATAGCTACCTGAGACAATGAATGGTTGGCGAAGAGGGGCAGATTGTTGTTGGTGTTTCTGACAACAGTTTTCAATTAATTTAGACACCAATGTTGTATTTAAAATGATTTTTTGGGCCAGGTCTACTTGTATTCGTGATCTTTTTTCCTGCAGTATACTGATAACAGGGAGGGGAAGGGAAGTCAGTTGTTTTTTTGTTTTTGATGGGTCTGTCTGGTTTTATGCAGATAGAGGGAAAGCCCCTTTCAATGCCTGTTGATCTGTAAGGGTCTGTAATTCAAAATATACCAAGGAGATGTATTTTGGGGTGAAATTCCCTGAGCTCCTTTGGTGCCACGAGAGGCTTGGGGCATGGCTGTAGAAATGGGAGGAGTGTCTCATAAACAGGTAGTACACTACTTTATAAAATGCAGGGGGCTGCCTTGGGGCGAGCACTGTTTGGGAAGCAGAGGGTTCGTTTCAGAACTGGAGACGATGTGTCTTCATTGTACAGGGCAACAACTCTGCAGGGCCCCTCTTTTTACAAATTTTTTAATTTCAGACTTTTTGCGGGGCACATGTTTTGTTTACACACTTTGTTTGGTACAGATCGAGTCAAAGTAATACACGTAAGCGTGTCCTTCACCCGGGCAGTGTGTGCTATACCCCTTCTCTCCCTTCCCCCAACTTGATTTTCATCGGGATTTACTTCCATATATATACTCCATTTGTTGGTCTATTAGTTTCAATTTGGTTTTGAGTACATGTTTGTTTCTCCATTCTTGTGATGGTTTGCTTAGAAGAATGGTTTCCAATTTCCTCCAGGTTTTCCAAAAAAATACTAGATATCTTTCCAAAAAGACACTACCTTTTTAATGGCTGAGTAGTACTCCATACGCATATATCACGTTTTTTAAATGCATTCAAACGTTGGTGTACTTGGGTTGTTTCCATATCTTTATGATTGTGAATTGTGCTGCTATAAACATTTGAGTGCAGGTGTCCTTTTTTATAAAATATCATTTTTGCAAAATGACTGTTTTTCTTTGGGGCATATACCCAGCAGTGGGTAAGCTCTTTGAGGTATCTCCTATAGTTTTCCATGCAGGTTGCATTAATTTGCAGTCTTACCAACAGTGTATAAGAGTTCTTTTCTCTCCACATCCACGCCAGCACCCATTGTTTTGGGGCTTTTTGATGTGAGATGTTGTCATTGGAGTTAGGTGATATCTCATTGTGGTTTTGATTTGCATTTCCCTAATGATTAGAGATGTTGAACAGTTTTTCATGAGTTTCTTGGCCACTAGTATATCTCCACTGAAAAGTTCCTGTTCGTGTCTTTCACCCTCTTTTTAATGGGTTATTTCTTGCAGAGTTGCTTGAATTCTTTGTAGTTCTGGTGCTCACCCCCCCTAACTTTGAGATCGTGATGGTCAGGCTCTAGGCATCCCATTCACTCCTTCACCTCTTGTGAGTGACCCACTTGCCTTCTGCTGACGGCGTTTCCCCCAGATCATTTTCCTCTAGGCAGTGTGCCCTACAAAGCCCCAAAGAGCTTAACCTGCAACAGGCCTCCTCTGCCATGTCTGGCAAGTGCATTCTCAGGAGGCAGGAGGCTCGGGGCCAGGCGGTCAGACGGCCGAGTACACAGACTTATTGTACATCCCAGTCGGGGCGTGCAGGGGACTTTGACATAACTTGTAGCACAAGTTTCTACTTCCTGGGCACTATATAATCTAATGGCCTGTCACTTTGGGAAATGCTTTCTGAACAAAGGACTCAATTTTGTAGTTCTTGCCTAAGCAAACTGCTAATACGTAGGCTTTTTATGAAAACAGTACTGATCTAATACCTGAATCTCTGTGGTCCAGTGGGAATTTTGCTCTCATGACTGTAAAATTCCACACACGTCTTGGGACCAGGGAGAGCACGTTCCTTGAGTGCCTCTCTCACTTCTGGAGAACACTGTCAAAAAACATCAGGATCAAAAGAGAGAGATGCTCACAAAATAGGGAGTGAAGATTTCTACTTGGGATCAACTTATGGGGTGACTCACTCTTTTTTATATATTTATTTATTTATTTTTTATTATTGGGGATTCATTGAGGGTACAATAAGCCAGGTTACACTGATTGCACTTTTTAGGTAAAGTCCCTCTTGCAATCGTGTCTTGCCCCCAGAAGGTGTGGCACACACCAAGGTTCCACCCCGCTCCCTCCTTCCCTCTCTCTGCTCTTCTTTTCCACACCCCTCCCTCCTTCTTTCTCTGATCTCTGCTTCCGCCACCCCCACCATGACCTTAATTGTCATTAATTGTCCTCATATCAAAATTGTGTACATAGGATTCGTGCTTCTCCATTCTTGTGATACTTTACTAAGAATAATGTCTTCCACTTCCATCCAGGTTAATAAGAGGGATGTAAAGTCTCCATTTTTTAAAATAGCTGAATAGTATTCCATGGTATACATATACCACAGCTTGTTAATCCATTCCTGGGTTGGTGGGCATTTAGGCTGTTTCCATATTTTGGCTATTGTAAATTGAGCTGTAATAAACAGTCTAGTACAAGTGTCCTTATGATAAAAGGATTTCTTCCCTTCTGGGTAGATGCCTAGTAATGGGATTGCAGGATCAAATGGGAGGTCTAGCTTGAGTGCTTTGAGGTTTCTCCATACTTCCTTCCAGAAAGGTTGTACTAGTTTGCAGTGCCACCAGCAGTGTAAAAGTGTTCCCTTCTCTCCACATCCACGCCAGCATCTGCAGTTTTGAGATTTTGTGATGTGGGCCATTCTCGCTGGGGTTAGATGGTATCTCGGGGTGGTTTTGATTTGCATTTCTCTAATAGATAGGGATGATGAGCATTTTTCATATGTTTATTAGCCATTCGTCTGTTTTCTTTAGAGAAGGTTCTATTCATGTCTCTTGCCCATTGATATATGGGATTGTTGGCTTTTTTCATGTGGATTAATTTGAGTTCTCTATAGATCCTAGTTATCAAGCTTTTGTCTGATTCAAAATATGCAAATATCCTTTCTCATTGTGTAGGTTGTCTATTTGCTTTGGTTCTGTACAGCTCCTTAGCTGTACAGAAGCTTTTCGGTTTAATGAAGTCCCATTTGTTTATTTTTGTTGTTGTTGCAATTGCCATGGCAGTCTTCTTCATGAAGTCTTTCCCCAGGCGAATATCTTCTTCATGAAGTCTTTCCCCAGGCCAATATCTTCCAGTGTTTTTCCTATGCTTTCTTTGAGGATTTTTATTGTTTCATGCCTTAAATTTAAGTCCTTTATCTATCTTGAATCAATTTTTGTGAGTGGGGAAAGGTATGGGTCCAGTTTCAGTCTTTTACATGTTGATTCTTCCCATCCATGAGCATGGTATGTTCTTCCATTTGTTAATATCCTCTGCTATTTCCTTTCTGAGGATTTCATAATTTTCTTTATAGAGGTCCTTCACCTCCTTCATTAGGTATATTCCTAGGTATTTCATTTTCTTTGAAACTATGGTGAAGGGAGTTGTGTCCTTAATTAGCTTCTCATCTTGACTGTTATTGGCATATACAAAGGCTACTGACTTGTGGACATTGATTTTATATCCTGAAACATTACTGTATTTTTTGATGACTTCTAGGGGTCTTGTGGTTGAGTCTTTGGGGTTCTCTAAGTATAAGATCATGTCGTCAGCAAAGAGGAAGAGTTTGACCTCCTCTGCTCCCATTTGGATTCCCTTTATTTCCTTGTCTTGCCTAATTGTATTGGCCAGAACTTCCAGCACTATGTTGAATAGTAAAGGTGACAGAGGACAACCTTGTCTGGTTCCAGTTCTAAGAGGAAAATATTCTAATGGAATATTTTCCATTCAGTAAAATATTAGCTATGGGTTTGTCATAGATAGCTTCAGTCAGTTTCAGAAATGTGCCACCTATGCCTATACTCTTCAGTGTTCTAATTAGAAAAGGATGGATTTTATCAAATGTTTTTTCTGCATCTATTGAGAGGATCATATGATCTTTATTTTTGCCTCTGTTAATATGGTGGATAACGTTTATGGACTTGTGTATGTTAAACCAGCCTTGCATCCCTGGGATGAAACCTACTTTATCATGATGTATGACTTTTTTGATGATAAGCTGTAATCTTTTGGCTAGGATTTTGTTGAGAATTTTTGCATCTATATTAATGAGTGAAATTGGTCTATAATTCTCCTTTTTGGTTGGGTCTTTTCCTGGTTTTGGTATCAGGGTGATGTTTGCTTCATAGAACGTGTTGGGGGAAGATTCCTTCTTTCTCGATTTTTTGGAATAATTTCTGCAGTACAGGAATAAACTCATCCTTGAAGGTTTGATAGAATTCTGGAGTGAAGCCATCTGGACCAGGGCATTTTTTGGTTGGAAGCTTTTTTATTGTTTCTTTAATCTCAGTGCTTGAAATTGGTCTGTTCAGGAGCTCAGTTTCTTCCTGGCTAAGGCTAGGGAGAGGGTGTGATTCCAAATATTGATCCATTTCCTTCACATTGTCAAATTTCTGGGCATAGAGTTTCTGGTAGTATTCAGAGATGATCTCTTGTATCTCTGTGGGATCAGTTGTTATTCCCCCTTTATCATTTCTGATTGAGGTTACTAGAGATTTTACTTTTCTATTTCTCGTTAGTCTGGCCCGTGATTTATCTATTTTATTTATTTTTTCAAAAAACCAACTCCTTGTTTCATTAATTTTCTGAATGATTATTTAGTTTTCAGTTTCATTGATCTCTGATTTGATTTTGGATATTTCTTTTCTTCTACTGGGTTTAGGCTTAGATTGTTCTTCTTTTTCTAAATTCATAAGATGGCTTCTGAATCTTTCTGTTTTTCGAATGCAGGCATCTAAAGTGATAAATTTTCCTCTCATAACTGCTTTTGCAGTATCCCACTGGTTTTGGTAGCTTGTGTCTTCATCGTTGTTATGCTCAAGGAAGTTAATGATTTCCTGTTTGATTTCTTCCTGCACCCATCTGTTATTCAACAGAAGGTTGTTTAATTTCCATGCCTTTGTGTGGGGTTGAACATTTTTGTTAGAGTTGAGTTCCACCTTTGGTGCCAATTGGTCTGAGAAGATACAAGGTAAAATTTCAATTCTTTTGATTCTGTTGATATTTGTTTTGTGTCCCAGGATATGATCAATTTTGGAGAATGTTCCATGGGGTGATGACAAGAATGTATATTCTTTATCTTTGGGATGGAGGGTTCTATATGTGTTTATCAAGCACAGTTGTTCTAGGGTCTCATTTAAATCTCTTATATCGTTGTTTAATTTCTGTTTAGAGGATCTGTCCAGCTCTGTAAGAGGAGTGTTAAAGTCCCCTGTAATTATGGTATTATCGGATATCATATTGCTCAGACTGAGTAAGGTCTATTTCAAGAAGCTGGGAGCATTTAAACTGGGTGCATAAATATTTAGAATTGAAACGTCTTCTTGTTGTATTTTTCCCTTGACCAATATAAAGTGACCATCTTTGTCTTTTTTGACTTTAGTTGCTTTAAATCCACATGTATCTGAAAATAAGATTGCAGCTCCTCTTTTCTTCTGAATTCCATTTGCCTGAAAAATTGTCTTCCAACCCTTGACTCGGAGTTTTAATTTGTCTTTTGAAGCCAGGTGTGTTTCTTGCAGACAGCAAATGGATGGCTTGTGTTTTTTAATCTAGTCAGCCAATCTATGTCTCTTCAGTGGGGAATTCAAGCCATTAATATTTATTGAGATAATTGATAAGTGTGGTAGTATTCTATTCATCTTGTTTTGTGAGAGCCCATTGCTTAGTTTTATCTTTTGCATCAGTGTGGAGGTTAGGTTCTGTCCTTTAATTTCTGAATTCTTACTTTGCTGCTGATCCATTGTGATGGTCAGCGTGTAGAACAGGTTGAAGTTTGTCCTGTAGAGCTGGTCTTGTTGTGGCGAATTTCCTCAAAGTTTGTATATCCGTAAATGATTTGATTTCTCTGTCAATTTTAAAGCTTAGCTTAGCAGGGTACAGAATTCTGGGCTGGAAATTGTTCTGTTTAAGTAGATTAAAGGTAGATGACCATTGTCTTCTTGCTTGGAAAGTTTCATTAGAGAAGTCTGTAGTCACTCTGATGGATTTGCCCCGTAGGTCAACTAGCACTTACTACTGGTAGCTTGCAGAATCTTTTCTTTTGTCTTGACTTTGGACAGGTTCATCACAATGTGTCTTGGAGAAGCTCGGTTAGAGTTGAGGTGACCTGGGGTCCAATATCCCTCTGAAAGCAGTGTGTCAGAATCTTTGGTGATATTTGGGAAGTTTTCGTTTATAATATTCTCTAATTTGCTTCCATTTGTCTGGGGCATTCTTCTTCCCCTTTTGGGATTCCTATAACTCATATGTTGGAACGTTTCATGAAGTCCCATAATTCTGATAGTGAACGTTCTGCTTTCTCTCTCTTCTTTTCTGCCTCTTTAACTATCTGAGTTATCTCAAGAATTTTGTCCTCTACCTCTGAAATTCTTTCTTCTGCATGGTCTAACCTGTTGCTGATACTTTCCATTGCATCTTTAAGTTCCCTAATTGACTGTTTCAGTTCCTTCAGCTCCGCTATATCCTTTCTATATTCTTCATATCGTTCATCTCTTATTGATTCTATTTTTGGATTTCCTTTTGGTTATTTTCCACTGTATTAGCAATTTCCTTTGTTGTTTTCATCGTTTCCGTCATTGTTTTCATCATGTGTATCCTAAATTCCCTTTCTGTCATTCCTAACATTTCTTTATAGGTAGAATCCTCTGCAGTAGCTACCTCACGGTCCCTTGGTTGGGTTGCTCTGGACTGGTTCTTCATGTTGCCTGGAGTTTTCTGCTGATTCTTCCTCATGAGTGATTTCTTTTATCTGTTTCTTTGCCCTAATTTTCCTTTCACTTCCTCTTGCTCTTTAAGTTCCTGTGCCTGTGGAAGCTGCCGGCGGGATCAGACTGATCGAACACACGCGACCATGTGCCAGTTTTCCACTGTTTTTGTCCTCTTCTTAGGGTCCAGAAGTCTCTCGCTGACTCCCTTAGTAGATTTTTTTTTTTTTTTTTTGAGACAGAGCCTTACTTTGTCACTCTTGGTAGAGTGCTATGGCATGACAGCAACCTCAAACTCTTGGGCTCAAATGATTCTGTTTCCTCAGCTGCCCTAGTAGCTGGGACTCTGGGTGACTCACTCTAAACGAGTGCATTTTTAGTTCCTTTATTGTTGCTAAATTTTTATTTTCTCACGGGCAACATGATAATTTCTTTCATACGTGAAAGAAGCTGTTCACCATGTGTCTCATACGTGAAAGCTGTTCACTATGTCTTTCAAAGATAGATATAAATCGTATGAGGCGTGTGCCTGTCTGTCTGATGCACAGTTTTTAATGGTTACCGTAGTGGAAACATTAGGCATTATCCCCCCAGTTCATGAGGAATGAACAGCAGTCTGGGGGTTCTGGAACAGGCAGTCCCTGGCGGCAGACGTAGCCGTTAGTGGTTGGTAGGATGGAGTCTCCGTACACCCTGACAACCGGTGAGAAGGGAGCCTGTTTACAGCTCTGTTTTCACCTTGCTTTTGAGTTATTTTGGTCCCTCATCTTTACGGTGGCTGTATTTCTTCAGGTAGGGAAATTTATATTGTGCAGAGTGTTTGTCCCTCCACGCCCCCTTAAAGAACAAGTAGTACCTATGCCTTATAAGGCCTCTGTTTGACGCGAGGAATTTTGTCTTTGTACAAGTCTGTTCTTGTAAAGGGGAAGCTCTGAGGGTGTCTGAGCTGGAGCTGCCAGCTCTGCCTGGGCTGGATTCGATGTCTGTGAGCCCAGAGCCCTCGCAGCTGGGCACACAAAGGCCGTCGTTTCTGACTTCATCCTGGGGACCCCCCGGCTAGGTCACTCTGCTGAGAAGTTCTACTATCAGCAAGACTTAGACTGTGCTGCAGGAGGTGGAGGCTGAGCCCCAAAGCCCCCGTCTTGTCACACATCATAGGGTTCTGCAGAGCTGTGCTGCACCTGTCAGATGTCTGTCTGTCTGTCTGCACCCTCCCTCTCTTCCAGGTCGTAGGAAATACTGTATCTGTGAAGGGGGCCGTGTGTTCTGTTCCTGAGGACAGGGAATTGGGCATCGGCCAATTAAAACTTCTTACCAGGCCCTTTTGTGTGGCCATCACAAGACACCCAAAGAGCAGGAAGGCCAGGAAGGGCTACCTGGGACAGGGAGGACTAGTGTCACTTACCATGTGCTTCATGTGCCTTGACTCTGCAGTGACACTCGCAGCTAGAGTCCATGTGCTGCTTCTGTCAGGACATTTCACAGTCCCGCAGCTGTGACATTTACTGCTCTTGCACAAGGCGGCAGCAGGTCTGGGAGGCTTTGGGAGCCCATGGCCATTTTTCTGCTCTTCTCTCTCCTCTTCTCCCCTCCCTTCCACACAGGTCTTGCTCTGTTGCTCAGGTTAAAGTGCAATGGCATCATCACAGGTCTTTGTAGCCTCAAACTCTTGGGATCCTTTTGCCTCAGCCTCCCAAGTAGCTGGGACTACAGGCGCTTGCCACAGGCTGTTTTTAGAGGTGGGGTCTTGCTCTTGCTCAGGCTGGTCTCAAATTCCTGAGCTCAAGCTATCCTCCTGCCTTGGCCTCTCAGAGTGCTGGGATCACTGGCGTGAGCTGCTGTGCCCAGCCTATTTTTTTTGTCCCGTGAGCTCCTGTTGTTATACTCCTGTGGGAGCCACAAACAGGCTCATCCCTGTAGCTCATACCCGGCGGCCTGCCTCTTTACTCCCCTCATCTGCCTCACCCTTCCCTTTATTTCTTCCCTCTTCTTTTCCAGAAGATTCTGTGTAGGCATTTCTCCCTTTCTTCCTCTTTCCAGAGGAATGTGTTTGGAACTGGATACCTGTGACTTTTAGGGAGGGAGAAGCCCCAGTGGGATGAGTTCCAGGGCAACCCCGCTGCCTTCTTGAAAGTAGGGTCATCTAGACAGCAGCGAAGACACCACTGGGGAAAACCCTGGGGAAGTCCGAACCTGCGAAGGGCAGCGTAGTGAGCCGTCCCGGTGGTGCACGCTGCTTTTTTCTTCCTTAACAGTTTAAATCTGTCGTCCATCCTCCGTGAAGTGATTGGACGGGGCAAGGCTTGGGCTTCCCATCTGTTCTCTGTTTGCATGTGGGCGCCATTTCAAAAACCACACGGGAGAGGTTTATAGGCAAACATTATAAAAAGTGACAGTCTGAAGTGCTGCTATCGTCAGTTTGGCAACATAAAGTGTTACCTGAAATAGCTTATGGTTTCCAAACTCTCTTGAGCTGTTTCAACTGCCTCAAGACACCCCTCCCGATGACGTTGGTGAGGAATTCAGCTGCATGTGTCCAACGAAGTCACGCAAGTCACGGCCTTTTTGACGTTTACAGGGTTTCTCCCTCCTAGGGCCACGTCCACATTCTCTTTGTTTATTCCCAGAGGGATAAACTCATGTGGCTCCTAGCTAGTGAGAATCAGTGGGACGTTGCCCTGACAGGTCTCGGCCCTGATCTGCTGAGGGACTTGGAGGGTCAGGCAGTCCCTGCCTCAGTTTCCTTCTCTCCGCAGTTGAAGGCCCCTCAGTTGGAAATTCCAAATAGTTGCCAAGGAATGGCAGCACGAAGAGTGTCTTAGGGAAGGAGGGGGCCCAGCAGGATCACACAAGGGCTGTGGGCACATGACTCTTATTCACTCACCCCATTTATTTTTTGACTAGCTGTGCAAGAACCCTGTCTTTCCTTTTTTAATATCAGAAGAGTCAGTTTATTGAAAAGAAGCTGCCTATAACGGGCACGTCTAAAGCATTTGAAACTTCAGGCAGAAAATTCAAATGCACACCTTCCCACGGGGCTGTGAGCAGCGGTGTGGCCGAGGCAGGTGGAGACGGGTGTGCTGAGCCTGCCGGGCAGGAAACCCAGAGCCTTGTTTGTTCAGCAGTTTGTGTGACAGTGACAAAGATGTCCACTGCTAGTGTGTTTGTTTCAGCTTGCTCACTTCTTTTCGAATTTTAATTTATATTATGAAAAATATGTGGAAACTTATTTTCTCTCTGTGGAAGCTTCTGAAAGAGCATTTGGTATGTAGCAAAGCAGCCTCTGGAACCTTCTCCCCATGGTGTTTGGCAGGACACGAGGGAAATGTTGGCCTGTGTGTGCTGCACTGATTCACGCAGGAAAGGTGGAAAGTATGCCCCAGTGCCAGGAAATAGTAACCCCCGGAAGTGTTAATATTACTGCGAAAGGTATCGGGTACATTTCTCGAGAATTCTTTGCCTTGAGTCCATGGTCCTGGCTGACCAAGCAGGCCGTGCAGCTTGGAGGTCAGGGAGGGGTGGCCCCATCTGTGGCGGGTGGTCAGTGTTAGGGAGGCACGTTGGGGCATGGTGCGTGCAGCAGCCCTGATGTTGGAGGGAATCAGCAGGTTGTCTTGGCCCCCATGGAACAACATGGGGTAGATCTGACTGTGGAGAGGGGTCCGCAGGGAGTGGGGGGTGTGGTCACTTAGAGCATTCAGGCTCAGGAGAGCAGCCAGAGCCCCTGGATAACAGATGGCCTTGTGGGCAGGGGCAGAGTCCTTGGTTGCATGGCCTGAGATGCCTTTGATGTGAACCCATGTGCAGGAGCCTATGTGCTGGGATGCAGGCTGGCAGGAGGCAGCTGGGCTGGGATTGGACCCTCCCCACCTGTGCCCCCCCATGTGTGCCCCTGCTCCTCTTAATTTATGTCTTTGTCTTCTTACCGTTTGTCCCCAGCTTCTTCCTCCCTTTCTTTTGTGTTTATTCATCCATTCGCCCTTCTCTCTAATGTTCTTGATGTGTCTCAGGATACCTGGGAATGTTGCTGGATTGTTTGCTAAAGATGCTGCTGACCCCAAGATGAGGCTTCTGTGAAATGACCACTTAGGGGAGGAGCGGGGAGGGAAGGAGGAGCCCCTGCTTGCTGAATTCCCCAAGGTAGTAGTTATTGGTTTGAGACTTTGAAGTCAGCATGGCTTGATTTTATGGGTGAATGCCATTACCTTATTAATGCATTTTGGGGGGAATTATTATTCTCCTTGATGCTCAGAAAACTGGATGTCAGTTTTATTTTTCTTTAAATTTCAGGTTAATTCAAGGGTATAAAGAATTAGGTTACAATGTTTCCATTTGTTAGGTAGAGTCCCTCTTTGGATATCAGTTTTGACCTGGTTGTACTGGAAATGAAAACCGTTTTTAGTACATTGTCATCCTAACTGTTGAGATGGGAGCCCATTGGTAAAATCATTCTATACTTACAGAAACAAATCCAGTTGTCTTTGATTTTTCTCTGAAAATCACAGTGCTCAAAATCATGGCAGGTATCTTTAGCTTGGAAGAATAACAGTGTGGTGACAGTTACCTCCTTAACATGTTGTGGGTGGAGGATTGGGTTTGCAGTCCTCTGCTCCTTGGCCCTGGTATTTGGGTGCTCTTGCCCTTCAATAGACGGGGAACCTGAGGCCAAGGGGGCAAGCAGGAACAGAGAAGTATGGGCACCCAGGCTTCATCTTCTTCTCACCCAGGGCCGCACCCTTGAACAAGCAACCCCTCTGTCCATCCTGGAATAAGACCGAGGGGCTCACAGCCTTGCCTTCTTCCTTCCAGAACAGCAGGTGGTGATGTCTTTTTGGTGACATCCCCTAAGACTTTGCAGTTTACTGATTTCAGGCAAAGGAAAGGATTCTTAGTGAAAACACTTTTCTTTAAAAAAGGAGAAGTCATAAATCATAACTCTAGCTTTGTCAGGAGAAAGAAATATTTTTCTGCACCACAATTATAAGTGCCTCACTTATCTTTTTTCCCCCCATCCTAATGCAGTCTTAGAGCATTCCACCGCAGGGAATAGGGACACAGCTCCACCTTATCAGACGAGCAGGACAGCAGGGCCCCAGTTTAAGGGAGGGAAGGAAGCCCTGCTGGTACTGTTCGCTGCTCTGGCATCCTCGATGACCAGTTCTGGCTCAGAGGATAGCAAATTTCATAGCATTCTTGGCGACTGGCTGATCATGTGATGTGATCATAGTAAATATTGGTCATTTCATGACCCCAGTCAATCCAATGTAAATTCACTCTAACACGTGAGTGCTGTTTCAGTAATTAGTTGTTGGGGACATGGGATCCAGATGACGTCTGATTCTTGCTTTAACCAGCTGTGAAAGGGATTGGGCCAGGTTGTTGAATGAATCTAACTCCTGGACCTGGGAGTGGGAGATGTTCTGAGATTGGAGGACCAAGCCGAATCTCCTACCCCTCCAGTTTCTCTGCCTCTCTTTTTTTCTGTTCAGGGTTCAGAGTTCAAAGTATTTCTCAGAGTCCTGCAGTTCAGCCAGCTACCTTATGACTTAACCAGCCTTGGGGGGGGGGACCTGATCTGAGACCCTTCCAGCCAGTCCCCCTGACAACATCTTTTACATTTCGCTTTGTTCTTCAGCTTCTCAGCTCAGGTGGCTGCTGTGGGGAGAAGTCTTCTCTGATCATCTCATGCAACAGGAGTTGAAAAACTTTCTGGAAAGGCAAGGCTGTAAATATTTTAGGCTTTTCAGGCCATAGGGTCTCTGTCGCAACTCCTCAACTCTGCCCTTATAACACAAAAGCAGCCCAGACACGGTTGAGGAATGTGTATGGCTGTGCTCCAGGAGGGCTTTGTTTACAAAGCAGGCCGTGCTGGGGCTGGGGAGGGAGTCTTCACCCATCATATCTGCGAATGCCATCATTCTGCTGTATTCTTCCGACTAATGCTTAAGACCACCTCCCACCTCTTTGTATTTTTCATAAACGTTTTATTTTTATGTCTGTCACACTGCAGCCTGCCCCTCCTCCCCCCAATAATAGAAGCTTCACAGGAGTCTGGTCTCCTGTTGCTCCCTGAACAGCCAGAGCTGGGCGTGGTCAATAGTAGTTGTTCAGTAAATAAGTATTGAGTGAGAAAAACAAATTTGTGAAACATGATCTGCCTGTCTGTCAGCTGGCAGGCTGTTTTGGGGGTGCATTTGTCCCTGTTCAGTTTCCTTTCGTGGTTGTAACTTTAGGTTGGGTACTGGCTAGCTTCTGGGCTCTGTCGGCTTGTTTGGCTTGGCTTATGCCCCTTAGGAAGCCACGGGCCTCCCTGGTTGGCTGTTCATTGTGGTAGTGGGAGAGATTTCTTGGACTGGTGTGTGTGGCCCTGACTGCTCCTTTAACAGTAGGACTGAAACATGAATGGACTGTTTTGGTCTCATATGTAAGCCTTGACCTTCTGAGTGGGGTCTAGTCAGAAGGAACAATTGTCTCGTGATACCGCCCAGTGCTGGGAAGCTTTGTGTTTTCTAGGCCTGGGACTCTGGGTACCACTCACAGTTTTTGCTGCATCAAGGGCCCTCGTGGTCAGCCCAGTGGCTCTGGCTGTTCGTAAAGGCCACTGGTTTCCTTCTCTGGGTTGAATCCTTGAGTCTCGTCCTATCCTGCATTTTCAGGACTGCGGTCACTCTCAATGTTGTCACCTTCCCAGTGTATGCCAAGTGTGACCCAGGTAGGGTTGGAAGGCAGACACGTAGAGCCCTGAGACCTGGGGTCTTCCCCCGGATCTTTGTGTCTGCTGAGCAGTTGGGACGTCAGTAAGAAATGGGACATATCCCATGAGCTGGTGAAGTGGGCAGACGTGGGGGAGTGAGAGAGGTTGCTTCACTGCTGGCCGTTCCTCATCACGGAGGGCACTGCTCCATTTGGGCATTGAAGGGTGGATGGGATTGAACAGGGACGAGAGGGAGGAAGGAGTGTCCCTATAGAAGGGAGAGGCACGGGGGGCTGGAAGTTTGGGGAGCCCGGACTGCATGTGGTAGGGGTCAGTGTGTCTGCGGGATCGAGCTTTGTAATGTGGGATGTGGGCCATGCAGTGCTCAGCAGCTTCACTTCGGCATCAGTTTAAACTCAGTGGAGACCTCTTCTCAGCTGGCTGGGCATTTTGTTCTTGGTGTTAAGGCCTCTAGCTTTTATCATTTAGAGAAAATAGCATGTCCCAGCTCACCCAGCACAGAATTAAGTCTTGAGACCTGCTAAATACTCATCTGAACTAGAGCTCACAAAGATTCCAGACAGCAAACCATTGTGTGCAGAGATGTTTCCCTGGAGTTTGAGATGTTTCTATTTAAGAAGCTCGGCTTTGTGAAGTGAGAATAGACCGAGTCTAGCCCAAATAAATAGATGATCAAGACTGTGTGTGTGTGTGTACGCATGTGCTTGGGTCTGCGTGTGTTATATGTCATCACGTCGAATGCACAAATTTGTAACACTCAGCGTTCTTACAAATAAAACGTGCCACCAAAATGAGACTTTCCCAGGTGTTAACAGCGCAAACAGGCTTTGGATTGGCAAGTGACTACAACATTTTCTTGTGGAACATCCTTCCATACTGGGGTTTGGTTTGTTTTTCAAGCCCTGCAGTACATGGAAACTGAGGCAGGATGGATTTGCTAGGAGCTTCCTCTGGCTGCTGTTTCAGACGCCCAGTCTGGTCTGCGAGTGAGGCTGCTTTCTTGCTTCTTGGTGTCCAGGGAGAGATGGACACCCACAGGGGCCATTGGCAAAGCAAGAACGGCTTTTCCTGGGAATAAACGGGCCTCCACTGACCTTTGTCGGACCTTCTCTCCTTTCCCTCCTTCTCGCCTGTCTCCACCTTCTCTCCCACCTTTCTGCAGAGCCACCAACCAAATACCAAATCTCTCAACCAGAAGTTTACGTGGCCGCACCCGGGGAGTCGCTAGAGTTGCGCTGCCAGTTGAAAGATGCCTCCATGATCAGTTGGACTAAGGATGGGGTACACATGGGGCCCAACAATAGGACAGTGCTTATTGGGGAATACTTGCAGATAAAAGGCGCCACACCTAGAGACTCCGGCCTCTATGCTTGTACTGCTGCTAGGACTGTAGACAGTGGCACTTGGTACTTCATGGTGAATGTCACAGGTGAGTTGGCCTGCAAGCACTACCCTCTCTCTTCTCTGTAGCCTTATTCTGGTTGACATTTTTTTTTTTTTTTTTGGCCAAGCGAAATCATAGTGATTTCCCGCCAATTGGAGGCTAGGCACACAGCTTTGTAATTTGTTACTGATCCATTTCTGAAATTTTTCCATGGGACCTGGTGCACCAGAGAAGCTGGTCATTAAGAATATCAGAATTCTGGTGCACAAAGCAGCATTTTTCTCTTTAAGATAGCACATTTTTCTATAAGGAAAAACAGACCTCTTTTTGGCTTCCGTATCACTAACTTCCTTGGTATTTAGGATATAAGATTGACATTTGGATGCTGAAGATTTCTGATTCCTTCATTAAAAGTTGAGTTTCTCTCCTTGATTTTTCTTCCATGCAGTGAGTGGGACTGGACAGTTCCCCTTTGTGGCTTTAAAGTCCTGCTTTCAGAACGTTAGCTGACAATCAGAAGGGCCTTGCAGGAGCTGAAGTTGTGTTAGGAACTGATTCCTTTCTTGAAGGGGACCCTGAATGCTCAAAGGTTATGCTGGGAAAAAAGTCTTTGAATATTACAATTGGTCAATGTCAGAGACTTGAACCCTGTTTAAAGCTTAAAGCCCAGTTCCAGTATATCTAATTTTACAGCATGTTTAAATAACGGGAAAGCAGCAAACATTGAGAAACTTAACACTGACCAACTGTCATCACGGAGAGAAAACTTAAGCCATTAAAACCATCTCTAATAAGCATGGTCCCAGCCTTCTTGTGTGGGTTCTGGGATTGTTGAATTTGCTATAGAGAAGGTCAAAGTTGTAGATTATTGCAAATTTTTGCAATAATTATCATTTAGAGGATGTTGTTGTGTTGTGCTTTGCAAAAACACACCCATGGGATATGTTCTTTTGAATGCAGATGCCATCTCATCTGGAGATGATGAGGACGACACAGATGGCCCTGAGGATTTTGTCAGTGAGAACAGTAACAACAAGAGTAAGTAACCGCCCAGCTCTGAGCGTCCCCGCAAGAGGAGAGTGGAGGGAAGGCCACCTGTCCTGTCAACTCTTCTGCGCCGGGCCGTGTCCCGGCCTCGCCTTTCCCTGCTGTGTCTGCTGTCCAGAAGTTCAGCCCTGTGAATAAACCCGTGTTGCTGTACACCTTCTCTACCGTTTGTCCATTTTCTTCTTATGTCTGTGGCCGCTCGCTTCTCATTGACTACTTTCCTGTCTTTGGTTTTCCTTTTTCCTTTGGTTTCTCACCATTCTGAGACATAAAAACAGGACAGCCACACTTGCAACATCTTGGTTTTCTTTATAATCACGGATCGCGCTTGACTCAAACTGGTGATTTCTGCTCGGGGTGACGACCCCCTATCCCTGCTCGCTGGTGACATTTTGCAGTGTTTGGTTGTCACACCGGGGTTGGGGGTAAACATGTGACAATGCACAGCGGAGTATCTGCTCCCCAGTGTCCGCTGTGCTGAGGCTGAGATGCCTGGGCCTTTTAAACATGTGCTTCACACTGTGGGGAAGTAAAGGAGGGGGCCTCACCTTGGTGACCTTGACTGGAAAGGGGGCTGAGGGTTTGCTCACTGGAGGCAGTTTAATACTGAACGCTAACGCCTGAGAAGCCAAGGTTTTTGTTAGTCGGAACATGGTGTGGCCTCTTGAATGGGGCAGCTGGAGTTCGAATCCTGCTCCTGTACTTCTAAGTTGCTCCTTTAACTCTGCTGCCCAGTTTCTTCAACTATAAAATGGGAATAATTAATAATAACAATAATAATAAATCTTATGGGGTTATTACGAGGACTAAATGAGTCACTATTTGTGCAGCATTCAGAAGAGTGAGTTCTTGTGAATGTTCAATAAACACAATAAAATACAGCATTAATTGCATTTTCCAATGACGTGGCTGCAATGTTCCTAAAGTGACTGGACATTGAACACTGGGGTGGTTCTTTGCTTCATGGGGTATTCTACATCTTCTCAAAAGGGTTTTGGAAGACTTAGTAAATTTAAACAAGGCCTAAATGATAAGACAATTAGTTAATAAAACAGGCCCAACATAAAAAAGAAAAAGACTTTAAAAAGACCACTACACTACATTGACACTAAAATTGAGAGGAAAGTATAGAGATTTCCCATATACCCTTGCCCCTGCCACACGCATAGCCTCCGCCAGTATCAACATCCCCGCTAGGGTTTGTTACAGTTGATGAACCTTCTTAGCACCGAATAGTATCCCATTGTCTATATGCACTACAGTTTTTTGGTCCATCCACACGTAGCAAACATCTTGGCTGCTTCCAAGGAGTGACAGTTGTGCGGCAAACATCTGTGTGCAGGTTTTTCTGTGCCTGTAGTTTTCAGCTCCTAAGGTAAATATCAAGGAGTGTTAGATTGATTATGTGCGAGTGTGTTAGGTTTGTAGGAAACCACCAAGCTGCCTTCCAAAGTAGCTGTACCGTTTTGCATTCCTACCAGCAGTAATGAGAGTTCCTGTTGCTCCGTGTCCTAGCTAGCATGTGATGCTGTCAGTGTTGTGGATTTGGGCCATTCTAAAAGGTATACAGTGTTACGTCGTCGTTTTGATTTGCATTTCCCTGATGAAAGCATCTTTTCAAATGATTCATTGCTATCTGTGTATCTTCTTTGGTGGTATCTGCTAAGGCCTTTGGCCCGTCTTTTTACTGGATGGCTTGTTTTCTCACTGTTGAGTTTTAAGAGTTCTGTGTGTATTTGTGTTTCTTACAAATATTTTCTCCCTTCTATATCTTGACAGCATCTCACACGGAGCAGGCATATTTAATTTTCACAAGGTCCAGCTTATCAATTCTTTCATAGATTGTGCCCTTGATGTTGTATCTTATGTCATCATCAAACCCAAGGTCGTCTAGAGTTTCTCCTGAGTTGTCTCCTAGGAGTTTTTTAGTTTTATGTTTTAAGTTTAGGTCTGTGATCCATCTTAACACATTGTGGACTGGTAATTTTATGCAGAAACTGCCCATGTCACAGGGTAACTCGTGACCAGTCAACAGTGTGTTAAGTTAAATTTTGTTCCTGCCATGAGGTCTGTGTCTAGACGGATAATTCTGTGTGAGGGTGTCCAGTTGTTCCAGCACTGTTTGTTGAAGAGACTGTCCTTTGGCTCAGGGCTTTTTAAAGGAAGAAGAGAAAATAGATATTGTTAGGTACCTGGGTTATATGTGTTAAGTGAAGATTTGGATTTGTCCCCAAGTGTCTGAGCAGCTTGGGCACAAAGGGAAATATTTTGGTTTGTGCAGTTTTTACTTTTTGGGAAGAGGAAGCTTAGGGCAATGGTCCTCAATGTGAAGTCCCTGGATCAGTAGCACCAGCATCACCTGAGACTTATCAGGCCCCTCCTCAGACGTGCTGTTTTAGGAACTCTGGGGGTGATTCTGATTCTCACTAAAGTGTGAGAACTGCTGGAGATCTGCCTTGAATGGGATTCTCCAGTGGGTAATGAGGTCAGTGAAAGTATTTCCTATGATGATTCACACCAGCCTTGAGAAGAGGTTGATATTATTATTTACTAAAGACACTGACACAGTAGTTGCTCACTACTTTTATTCTTTGGCTATGGTATGAAGTTGGAGGTAGATACGCCGAGGGCCTGCCTCAGCCAGGCTGTGTGCTAGCTACTGACTCAATTAATGCCACCAAGAATCTGATAAAGTGGAGATAGAATCTATTCTTGTTTTATCGATCAGGAACTTGTGACTCAGGAAAGGCACAGCAGGGAGTCAGTCCTCGCCTGTTGCATGTTGGAGTGCTCAGACAGCTCTAAAGTGACACCTGCATGTCAGTGTTGATGGAGACACCAGATTTTGCCAGCTTGGTTTTGTCCCCGTGCTGGGAGCTGTGTTGTCCTGCTGGTCAAGTGCCCGGCCTAATAGTAGGTCACCGTGAATCCACGTGTAGTAATAAAATACAACAGCCTCTGGCTTTTCGTTGTGATTGCCCAGCATCTGTGCAGAAGGGCCGGGCAGAAGAGTGCTCTGTGTGACAAATGCCAGCCCGTAGTGCACTTGCCAGGCCTTCACCTTGCAAGCAGGCTTTTTTTTGTAATTAGCTCTCGAATGACACCAACGCTGCCCCCGAAATGGGTGCTCTGCCGTGATTAAGGGCCGGTGTTAGCTGTACCAGGGAGATACTGCTGGCGGGAGGTGCCTCCCTTGGTGCCTGTGAAACCTTAGAATCTATTTAAAGTGATAGCAGTTCTTAGCTGGCTAGTTGGCCCCTGCCATCTGTTACTGTGATTAGGCTGGACTGATTCACAGGTGCAGCCTGGGGCAGCTGAGATTAAGCAGCTGTGGCCTGTGTGGACAGAGGAATGCCACGCTAGAGTAATTGGCAAGGCAGAAGAGGGGATGTTGCCATTAAAACAATTTTTTGCCACCTCAAGTGTCAAATGCCTGACCCGATTAATAGGGAAAATTGCAGAAGCACCAAATTCTTAGCATTTTCAGCCACCTGGAAAACACCCATGTGTCCAGATTGACCTTCTGATTGTCTGCAAATGCCACTGGGGTATGTTCAAATTTTCCTCTTTAGTAACATTAACAAATGTTGCTCCAGTGACGTGTGCTGGCAGTGACATTTTTAGACTTTTCTGACGTTTTTTACTTGTTTGTCTTTTTGATTGAGACATCACATTTTTCTGTATCTTCTGGCTTGAAAAATACACTGCACACCATTCCTTCTGCTGGTGTCTTGTATGTTGTTTATTTAATTTTGGGGTGAACTATAGGAAGACAAGCTTATCTGCCCAGCAGAGTTCTTTTTTGATTCTGTACAGAGTATAAAAAGTAAGCTAGCTTGCAGAAACCACGGCAAAGGTAATAATGGAGAAGGTAGGGTTGTTGAACTTTGGCCACCATACTGGTACCCAGTGGCCGTGATTCAGTAGCATCACGGTTGTGTTTGATTTTTGTGGGAGTGTTGTGCAGTATTCCGGCTGCTCTTAGCTCTTATCCCAGGCCCATCTCAGCAGTGGGCTTTAATGTGGAGGAATTCCTTGTGCACACGGTAGACCAAGTAGCTTATTTATGAGTGTTCATATGATGTCATATCTTAGGGTGCCTTTTGCAGTAGACTTTTTGCTTCTTGAGGACAAGAACTCTGTTGAATGAATATTTTATGGAGTAACAGTCCTTCCATATGTCTTTTATGGAATCTCATTAACAATAGAGCAGTGTTCCAGAAAACAAGCTAGTGTTTCCCAAAAAATATTCCTTGAAACCCTTGACCAGAATAATTCTCTGCCAAAATTGAGTTATATTTTGAACTAAATTTGGAAAATACCTGGACTCTTTTTGGGGGGAGACTTACAATGGCCATCAGCATAGTACAAGTTCTGAAAAGTTGCATAGTAAAACTATTTAAATCTGTTTAATTTTCTCCTTTTCCAGGCTTTTTCAAATTTGCTGACCATATAAACCTCCCCACTTTGGGGGGAGGGGGCAGAGTGCCATGATGTCATAGCTTGCAACACCCTCAAACTCCTGGGCTCAAGCAATCCTCTTGCCTTGGCCTCCCAAGTAGCTGGGGCTACAGGGGCCCGCCACCATGCCCAGCCAGTTTTTCTATTTTTAGTAGAGATGGAGGTTGCACTCTTGCTCAGACTGGTCTCAAACCCCTGAGCTCAAGCAATCCACGTACCTTTGCCTCCCTGAGTGCTAGGATCACAGGCTTGAGCCACTGTGCCTTGCTCATACATTAGACCAGCAGTTCTCAGTGAAAATACATCCTGCATATCAGATATTTACATTAAGATTCATAACAGTAGCAAAATTACAGTTATGAAGTAGCAACGAAAATAATTTTATGGTTGGGGGTCACCACAACATGAGGAACTGTATTAAAGGGTCGTGGCATTAGGAGGCATTAAGAAGGTTGAGAAACACTGCCTTAGACCCTTTTTCAAATACAGCATCTGTTAACATCCTGTTGCACAAGCATTTCAAAACCCGGCCATAGGCTGATGTGATTGATCTGACTTTCCTCCCCTTCTTCAAGTCCCATTCTTTCATCACAGATGTGCAAGGCATTCCTTGGTCATATTTTAGCATCTGAATAGCTGATGACCTCACATCTTACCAGTGCTAGACGTTTCTTGAGCAGAACAATCCTGTGATGTCAGTGCAAACCCAGCTGCCAGGAAAGAACACTGCTGCATGGCCTTTTCCTGAAATGCATCCTTCACTGGCCAAAAAGTTGCAATCTCAGATGCTAATTTTTGAAATGCATCCAGCTTAAGGTTTTGAAAGGATCGGAATTTGTCGTGCCTTTGCATAGGAAAGTATAATTTCACTAGTGCTTGCTTTCCCTAGGTACTAGGTATCTTAATGGCTTATCTGGCAGCAGATAAATAGACACATATTCCCTTTTTCTCCAAGGCATTTTTATTATCTCCAGCTTGTGCTTGTGCGATTAATGTTTCTGAAGAGCTTGAGTCTTAGTTCTTGGGCCCATCACGATTAACGAAAAGTTCAGGTTCATGGTTGAACTAGAGGGAATGAGAGGCGATGGCTGTGTTAAGATTCTAACTGCTGGTGTGGTTCTTTCTATTGACTGGAAAGAGAGAGACAAGGGAATTTTCTGTTTTGGTTTCATTCCTGTTGAGACCTGCAGGTGCTCAGACTCCATGTCAGGGAGAAAGGTTATTATTATTACTTTTTTTTAAGTAATTAGGGAAAACAAAGGTTGTTGGCCTGAGATTCCAAACTCATTTCATTGATGACGCTGTTGATAATAATAGTTTGAAGCCACCTTTGTTCTCATTGGGATTTTTATTTGGTGGAGAAACCACAGCTTTCTTAGTTGTGTTGAAGTTTCTAAGAATTAAAAAGAAACAAAAAAACCAAAGCACACAGCCCTCTTAAAATTTTTGGAAATTTCCTTCGTAATTAAAACCTCATCCCCCGTTTGATTTGGGCGTTTTGTCCCAAAGTTCTGGTGATGGTTTGTGTTCCATCAGTAGCTGGATTGAGTGTGTTGTCTTTCTTAGCCTCCCCCTGCACCTGGTGTAGCTGATGACCAGAGCAGATTCCTTCCAAGGCAGATCCTGGCCATTCCCGTGGGCTAAGTGGCCTGACAATGGACTCAGTCCTTTCACTTGTGGGTAACTTGCCTGGTTTTTAAAACATGTATTTGTGAGCAAATGCCTTGCTGGCCAGCGAGTTGTTGTTTTGAAGAGATTTATCAAATAAAGCCACAGACATACCCTGTCCTTACCATACCCTCGCTTACATCTCCAAAAATACAAAAGTGTATTTTGTTACACTTGTTTTCTCTTGGTTTATGCCAAATGAAAACATTTGCATTGTGTAGATTGCATGGTACTGTGGGGATAGTGGGGAGGTCTCAGAGGCATTTTTCCCGTTAGGGGTCAGAGCATTCAAATGTTCTGATTAGTGATATTTTTAAAAGCCCTAATTATAGCCTTAAGACAGAGGCCTTAGTGGGGCTTTAGGGAGTTTGTGAGACTTAATCTAGGAGCTGAAACAGGCTATGTTTTAAAAAATTTTCACGTCCATAAAAATACAGTTGGCAGTCATCAGCGTCCACCGCTTACATAAATCTTGAACTTTTGACTTGATTACCATGGGAGAGTTCAAAGGGCAGGCTGGAGTGGTTGCAAGAGCTCTGCTCAGGGAGCTGGAGCCTGGTCTAGCCTCTGCCTGGCCTCTGGCTGTGTGACCTTGATCAAATCACTTAACCTTTCTAGATGACATTGATCACATCAACCTTTGGGCCAGATGGTTGCCCAGTCTCTTTTGGTACAGCCTTGTAATATGATCCCATGTTTTTCCTTTAAATCACTGGGACTTGGTCTTTCTTTTTGGTTCCAGAGAGAGAGTAGATTGTAAACATTTGGTGTCAGTGTGGGATGTATCAGGGCTTTTGTGGGGGCAGGCTCAGCAGTCTATGGTTTTTCATTAAGAAATCCTATAATCCTACTACTATGCGATCAATATCTGCCCAGCACGCAGATACCTGGGAAGAATATTAGAACAAGGAGAGGATGTACTTTGTAAAGCAACTCCTTCATTCTATAGAGAATGCTTTTAGCAGGCTTTAATCCTTCTTTCTACTGACCCGTCCATCCAGTACATGCTTGATGCCTGCTCTCTAGGCTGAAGATACCACCAGCTGTGCCCTTTGGGTCCCCCACTATTGTTGGCCAACACACATCAAATGGGATATTTTTTAGTACAGAGACAAGTTGGAAGTACAGATCAGTAATGAAGAAGAAGGAACTCCAGAAAGAATGGTGAATCTTCCTTGTGGGATGTGGTTTGCAAGGAAAGATTGCATTGGGGTACTTTGTGGGAAGTTTCTATGGGGTTGTAAATCTCTCTTTAACCCACCATATTTTGTTTTGAGTATGCAGTCTTTTTAATTAAAAAAAAAAACAGATAATTTCATATTACATAGGGAATAGGTCCAATCACACATTGTTGATAGAATTTTAGAAATATTTTCTATAATAAGTTTAGTGTTTGACTGGGAATGAATCCATTATAACATGATTTCTACAGGTATAATGTTCCCATCCAAACCTAGCACATCTTAAGAAACTTCTGCTGTGTTAAAATAAAATTTCTGTTTACTTAATGTTGTCACTAATGTGCAATAACTGTTTCGGTGTAGAAAATGATAGGGAGTAGGCAGATATGCTAGACCTTGTGGATGGAATTTTATTTATTTATTATGGCTGGATCTTATTGTTCCCCATTTTTTTTTTGAGACAGAGTCTCACTTTGTCACCCTTGGTAGAATGCAGTGGCATCACAGCTCACAGCAACCTCAAACACTTCGGCTCAAGCGATCCTCTTGCCTCAGCCTCCCAAGTAGCTGGGACTACAGGTGCCTGCCACAATGTCTGGCTATTTTTTTGTTGTAGTTGTCATTGTTTAGCAGGCCGGGGCCAGATTTGAACCCGCCAGCCCCGGTATATGTGGCTGGCGCCCTATTCACTGAGTTATGAGCGCCGAGCCCTTTCTGCTTTTATAGATCTTAAATTTGTTAAACCAGTTTCTTCTCCAAATAATGGTTGTTAAAGCTGTCCCCAAGCTTTGGTATAAAAGAGGTGTCCTGAGGTAGCTTGTCCAAGTGTCTGGACTGTGTTTCTCTCCAGCTGCATGATAGTTCTTTGGAGGCCCTGGCCTTTCTGTGTGTGGATGACAAAAATGGCAGGAAGGACAGCCGACCTGAGGCTGCTGAGGAAGGAAACAGTAGGGCTCTTCTTAGAATGTTATTTATTATTTTTCTGCATCTTCCAAATTGTTCAAGCTTCACAGAAAGCTAGTTTATTTCAGTAAGAGCCATTGCAAACTAACAACACAGTCCCTCCCCTCCAGAACCAAGTTAAGAATAACCTCCCCATAGCTGACCACCTCCCTGCACTGACCACCTCCTTCAGTTGACCTAATTTTCATAGACTGGACGTGCACCACATGTCTGTATCGGGACAGTAGCCCAAGTGCCTTATGTTGACCACCTCTGTATGTTGACTGGTTTGTTACAGTCCCTTGGTGGTCGGTTTACAGAGGCTCTGCTGGTTCTCTTAAAAGGAGACTGTCCCACTCACTGGAGTTGTGGCCGTTCAGAGAAATGGGAACCTAGGCCAAGGGTTGTTGATAACACATTTCATGGTGCCCCACCCACTTCGGATCTCTGAGACGCTGATGAGAAGCACTGTGCACGTCCCCCACCCCACGTGTCTGCTTTGCACCAGCAGATTTTATATGTGTAATTTTTTTTTTTTTTTTGTAGAGACAGAGTCTCACTGTACCGCCCTTGGGTAGAGTGCCGTGGCGTCACACGGCTCACAGCAACCTCCAACTCCTGGGCTTAAGCGATTCTCTTGCCTCAGACTCCCGAGTAGCTGGGACTATTATATGTGTAATTTTGATGATTGAAACTTCACCCGAGGAAAGTGGCTACTAGCCAAAAATTCCAGCAAAATTCTTTCACCCGAGTCCTTAAATCATTCCTAAGGCACCAACACCAGGGCACTGTTGCCACAGGCCACAGGTGGTTGTAGTCCCACCGATGGCCAAGTGGGGAAAAAACAGCATTCCTAGTTCCTTAAGCTAAATTCCACTTTTTGACATTTTAGAGAAGAGAGAAATCTCGCCTAATGGTAGGTAAGCACATATTTGTTGATTTCTTTTATGCCAAAAAGAAAAGACATTCCAACAGATCAGCTCTGCGTCATTGACTCTATCTGAAAGAGTTACGGCATTAATATTTAGCTAATTCATATGAATAGGCTATTGTGTTTACTTAAACAAATGACACGAGGGCAGACACCTGACAGCGTGAGGTATGCTTTTCATTTAGGTCAGATTTGTGAAAGTCTTTGTGTAGCGACAAAGCTCGTTATTTGTTTTGTGCTCTCAATGGTTTCTTTCTAGCGGCTTGTGGATGTGGATAGATTTTTCTAAGTAGAAGCTTTTAAAATGAAAGATTATTGAATTTGTTTCAGTATATGCCAGACCCTGAGAGTCTTGTGATAAATAGGAATCAAATACTCCCTGGTGAACCCTCAAAAGAATAGGTTGGTTTATGGGTATTCAACACCAAAGCCACAGGGCAGCCCAAGTTGCCTGCTCATTGCAAATGCAACTGGATTGAAAGGAAGGCAGGCAGCCCGGTTCCTCCCCCCTTGTCCTCTGATCCGTCCTCCCTGCCTTCTCTACCTCTGGTCTACATGATGGCTAGCTGTAGTTTTGTCCCTCTTTGCACTGTTTTGGTATCATGTAGATGCCGCCTAAATAAATCCCTTGACACTTGGATACGCATAGGGATAAAGAAGGTACGGTGTGCCCTTGTTAGGAAGTCTCACCTGCACCTTTTATAACAGGTTTCAAGAGAAAGCATAGCACAAATAGGGGTGGGTGTTTTGGATGCAGTGATTCCAACTCCTAATTGCGTCATGAGCATCTGGCTGCCGTGTGAAGGAGACGGTTACCCTGCCCTGTAGATTAGAGGAGGTGTCTAGATATGCACCAGGGACAAAGTTCCTGCCTAGGGCCATTTTGCCTCTGGTTTGCAGTGTATGGCCTGTTGTTCAGTCTGACCCTCATCAGAAATAAGCACAGTTAAGAATTGGTCTTCTAGAATATTCAAAGCCCTGTTGATGGATGCTTTGGTTCCCAGTTTGCAAAGACAGAAACAAACAGGCAAGAAAACACAGATGTACGAGAGCACAGTGGACGTTCTGGACGGTGAAAGGGAGGAAGTGTGTCTTTGGCCCCAGTTGGCTGCCCCAGACCCTGGACTTAAACACCAGAGTGGTTGAAGGTGCGGCTCCAACTCTCGCTGCAGCTGGCTCTTCTGGACAGTGGAGAGCAGGATTGAAGACAGTGGGCTCTGCTGTGAGACGGATGTAGGGCAAATCCTGCCTAGACTTCTTCCAAGCTACATGGCTTTGGAACATCGCTTCTCTGTGCCTTGGTTTCCCTACCTGTAAACAGGGATTCTGCTGGTGCTGTTCTCGTTGGACCATTGTGAGGGGTCATGTATCGACATTTTGGCAGCTCTGCAGGCAGGGCTTGGCCAGTCAGAAGCCTTCAGTCATTACCCGTCTCAGCCGCTGTGAAAAATTCACAGTGGGATTCCAGGCTGATGCTGTGGCTCTTATTTAGATACATATACTTCACTTGGCAATTAAAAAATGTACCTCTTTTCTTGAGTTAAAAAAAAAAAACAACCCTTGTATTTATGACTTCAAGGGCCAATTACAGAACACAATTTTATATAACATTTAATTGGTAGCCTCTTATCAAGTTATCCACTTAGGGATGGTGGAAGAATAATGGTGTTCTAAACCTCCACTGAAGAGGAAAAAAGAAGATTTTGGATTTATTTTTTCATTAAAAAAATTAAAATATATTTAGTGATATGGTTTTTTGGAAATTAATGATATCGCCCTGGATTATTTTGTCATAATAGAATAATTTATACTATTGAGTGCCTTTTAAAGCTCCATGGATAAACTGGTAAGGCTTTTGAGGGACAACTTATTGTCCCCACAGTGTGCATGTGTGATCATTGAGTAGGTGTGGCGGTGTAGAATGATGTGATTTTGGAGGACTTGGCTCCAAGTCAGTTATTGTTATTGTATGTGTGGTTAATATGTGTAGTAAGTAGCAGTTTAAAACATGATTTGGCTTGAAGTTATTTCCTGGCACCAGGAATAAGAGAGAGAAAGGGCCTCAAACACGGTTCTCTGTTACTAGACATAACCAGTAAATAAGTCCCTAGCTGGGACCTTCTGGTAGGCCAGCTGGATAGGAGTCCTGAAAGTATTTTCCAAATGTAAATATTATCCCTCAATTTAAAAAATACTGAATCTTTACATGGCAAAGTCAAACGATCTTACCTGGTCGTAGTTTACACACAGAGACGAAGCTATCCATCTATACGCACTTTAATGTCGTTTTCCAAAACAGGAGCGCCATACTGGACGAACACCGAGAAGATGGAGAAACGGCTGCACGCGGTTCCTGCAGCCAACACTGTCAAGTTCCGCTGCCCGGCTGGGGGGAACCCAACACCAACCATGAGGTGGCTGAAAAACGGAAAGGAATTTAAGCAGGAGCATCGCATTGGTGGCTACAAGGTAGAATGGAACTTTCAAAAGACTGTATTTTTTAAATTGCTGTTTATTTTTTAAATCATTCAAAAGTTAGCAAGAACTAGAATGAATAATTAAAAAAAAAATCAATCATCATTGTAATTGATGATGCCCATGTCTGGTATTGAAGAAAAGATGACGTTGGACTGGCATAGACAGTGCAGTCTCCGTTTGTGCTGTTCTGTATGTGAGGGGAGTTTAATAACAGAAGGGTTGAAAGTTGAGAGTCTGTTTTCTATATGCTTTATAGTCTGTAAAACTACAGCTGGAGTGGAACGTGAGAAGCTTTTGTGTGGTCGTCTTGCTGGAGCAGGATTGCTTGAATAGTGACTGGCTTGGGTTAGAGACTGGAGCAAGGAATATTACTCATTAGGAGAGTGCGTGGAAATGACAGAGGAGTCCCTTGTCCTCCTATTTCAAGGATTCTGAAGAGGTTGTCACACTGTGCCATGAAGTTTAGCTTCCTCTCTCCCTGGGGAGTTTGAGATTGATGCCTGCATGCTCCTCTGTCTTACAAATACTGCTTGAGCACCCTCTGTGTCAGGCACTGTCCTGGGCCCTGGGGAAGGAGGCCGAGGCACGGCCCCAGCTCAGAGCAGCTCCTAGTTCGGAGCGGGAGGCAGGCAGGAGAGCAGGCAGTCAGGCCGTGATAGGGATGAAGTCAAAAGATCCCGTTTTGTCCTCTGGACGTGCAAGAGAATGTGGTGTTTGGCTCTTTGAGAGAATAAAGATAAAGGCGACCAGGGAAGGATTCCAGTCTGAGTGGGGAGGAAGGGTGTCTCAGACAGAGATGGAATCTCTGTATCTTTTAGTGTGGAAGAGGAGAACTTTAAGAATGTAACTTATGAACAGGACTTAAGGAAACTGTATTATGAAATTTGTGGTTGCCTTTGCAACATAAGCAGGCATATTAGTTACATCTTGCTGCACAACAAATGCTTTAAACAACATTTATTGTCTCAGCATTTACTGGATCAGAATCGAGGGGTAGCTGAGCTGGGTCTTCTGTCTCCAGGTCTCTATGGGGCTGTGATTGAGGGTCAGTTAAGGTTGGGGGGCTCATCTGAAGGATGCCTGGGGAGGGAGCTGCCCACCTGGTTGCTCTCTGGATTCCCTTCTCACAGGCTGTAGGATCGAGGGCCTCAGCTCTGCACTGGCTGTGGGCTGGAGGCCCCCACAGTTCCTTGCCACATGAGCCTCTCCATAGGGTGTCCGACAACGTGGCAGTTGCTGCCCTCAGGGGGGCAGACAAGAGGAGAAGAGAGAAGTCACAGCCTTTTGTAACAAAATCTCGAAAGGGACATCCACTGCTTTTGCAGTTTTCTCTTATTAAGCAAGTCACCAGGGAGGAGATTGCCCGAGGACATGAGTGCTAGGATGGCGGGACCTATCTGGGAAGCCCAGCATGCGGAGACTAGAAGACACTTTACCTCAGACCCCAGTTCCTTAAAAGCCACATAGGAAGGAGGAGAGGATTTCTGGGTGGCAGCCGTGGCATGTCTGGAACGGCTGTCTCTGGTGTGTGCTAAACACGCCAGCATGACTTTAGGTGGTGAGGCCCCCGCTCCATCACTGCGATGGGTAAATGAGCGTCCACTCTGCCTAAGAGTGCCCTGGAGGCCTCTGCTGAAATCCTGACCAGTTTAGTCATCTTTAAAAGGATTATTTGCTTCTGCAGAGTTTTTGCCTTTAGGTTTTAACATTGGTAAATTAACATCTAGAGGTCAAAAGTCAGAGGAAAATAAAGAGAGCCTGAGAGCGGGTAGGGCAGTGGTTCTCAACCGTCCTAATGGTGCAATGTATTTTCATGGTTACAAAGGGGTCGCGACCCACAGGTTGAGAACTGCTGATGTAGGGGAAGTTGATGTGTGAAGAGGCAGGTCTGCTGCGGGAGCTTGGAAGGAGGAAGACTTCATAGTTGTCTGCCAGGCCTCATACTTGGTGTTGGAACCAAGGAGGCAGGGCAGTGATTTGTACTTTTGTTCTTAATTTTAGACCAAGTACAATGAGGTTGTAAGTTTGGCTTGCTTGCTTTATTTATTTATTTATTTGAGACAGTCTCACTGTGTCACCCTTGGTAGAGTGCTGTGGTGTCACAGCTCATAGCAACCTCAAAGTCTTAGGCTCAAGCTATTCTCTTGCCTCAGCCTCCCAAGTAGCTGGGACTACAGGCGCCCACCATGACGCCCGGCTGTTTTTTGTTGTAGTTGTCATTATTTTAGCAGGCCCGGGCTGGTCTCGAACCCTTCAGCCCCAGTGTATGTGGCCGGCACCCTAACTACTAAGCTATGGGCTCCAAGCCAGTTTGGCCCTCTTTAAAAAAGAAAATCTTTCTTTTTAATATGAACAGACAAAGCTTTCATTGGGGATGTTGATTAGGAAGGAAGATATATCTGTCTAAAATCGTAGTCCCTGGGATTGCTTGAACCACCTCATGCTCTCTGAAAACTCAGATAATTGACTGCACTTCCAAAGATTCATTTAAATTGAGTCTAAGCATGAGAAGGGTGGTCAAAATCCTGGTGACTAATTTTGTCAATTAAGAGAGTCTTGTAAATAAGTACAAAGATTGCTGCCGAGCCCCCAGAGATTCCTGGTTTCAAAATAAATGGAACCAGCATCATTATTCTGGGTAAGGAGCTTTTTGCAAATCTGAATTTGTGATTACAGCTATGCTGGAAGACTAAGTGTGCCTAATGAGAAAGTGCTGCTTGATTTGTAACAGGTGCAGTTCAGGTTCAATTATCTGTGCCAACATCCTGTGGGATGAAGGGAACCTATCTTCTAAAAGCACAGTGAGCACCCCAGCAGAGCTCCTTTCTCAGCGCATCCTTGTGGAGCACAGTGACTAAAGTGATCTCGTTGTGTCGTGTTCAAGCCTTTTCTGGAGTGAAAGAGAATTAGCATTTGAGTGTGTAGGAACAACCATGTAAAATATATTTTGCTTTACAAAAAAATAAAAAAGTCTAAAAGGGAAGAGTATGCCACCCTCAGATAGGGCATGCTGGCTGTGACTGGGGTGAGTTTCTTGTTTTTGTGGACTTTCTCTGGTAAAGAAAGAGGCTGTGGCCTTGGGGTGGGTGTCCTGGGCGGTCAGCTCACCACATGCAGAGGTGGTTAACCTGGATTGAATGAGGGGTTTTCACAACAGTGTTGGCGTTGGACATTCATTTTGGGGATTCTGGAAACTCTTAGAAATTCTGTAGTTACATAAAGCATAATCCTTGCTAATGAAGTGCTAAGCTAACCCCAGGTATCCTGGTCTTGAAGTCACAGGAGGGCAAAGAGGCCCATACCCACCTGTGGGCCTCTCCACGTCCCTCTGGGGGGGAGGTTGGCGCTGGCCTTCTTCAGGCTCATGGGGTCTTCGTCAAGGTCGGAACAGGGCAGAGTTCAGGGACCCTAGTCCCACTGTTGTTTTCCCTTTGACATCTTCTTTGTTACCTGTACAAACTAAAGAAATGTGCCTCGGAACATTGTGCCTGGGAGAGCTACAGTAGAGGCTCCGTAGTTGACTACTTCCCTACATTGACCTACTCCTGAAGTTGACCTGATTCTCACAGGCCGGACATGCACCATCTGCTCAATGGAAGTTCCTTATGGTGACCACCTGCATGTGTTGACCAGTTAGGTACAGTCCTATGGGTGGTCAGCTTTTGGAGGTTTTACTGTATATCGTATAATCTCTAGTTCTTATCCTTTGGCACTTCCCCAAAAGGAAAGAGACCTAACTGAAACGTGGAGGGCCTGACATCTAAATGAGGCTGTGCTCAGATTTCTGTCCACTTGCCTCTGTTTAAGGAAGAAGCAAAGCATCAAGTTTTCCAAGATACGTTGTTCCACAAAGCAAAGACCTGGAAGCTTCTGCAGACACACACGTGCTTCTGTTTCCCTCTGTAAATCCTCTCGTTCTGTAACCCAGGCCTGTTCGTCTGGTTCTTTCTACTGATTCATGGATCATGCACCTCGGCCTTTGTCCCCAGCTTACTTTGAAATGGTTTGCATAGGTGGCCAACAAAGGGGAAGGAAAATGGAAAACCAAAACAAAATCAGAGAGAATTATGAAAGGAGACAGAAAGCTCATTTTAATTAAAACGACCAATAGAACCGTTTGGTGTTGTGCTGCTCGGTCTTGTTTATTAAAGAATTCATGCTGAGCCCTTTTGGGGATTAAGAGTCAAATTATTGTTTTTTTAAGTATGTGGGCAAAGGCTGGTGGGACGTTATTAATGTGTAATTAATTTAATATAATAGCAAAGCTTGACTTGAGTCATAACTGTATCTCCCTAATTGTACTTACGCTGGAGCTTTTCTGTCAGTCTTGACCATGAGCAAGTGTTTAAAGGGCTGTGTGCCTCAGATCCCCCCCTTAAAATGAGAAGGTTGGGTAAATAACCCCGAACATCTGATCCCTTCTAGCTCTACGAACTGTGATTTAATAGCATAACCGTAATTCAGCATCAGCCATGTTTCATCTTAAACAACAGCACAGATTTTTTTTTTTAAACAAAGAGGTTACCTTTATGGCTAGATAATTCATAGGGCTCCGAACAGTTATTGCTATTTAATGTAGAAAAGCAAGAAGATGATTGAGGTAATAGACCATTCTTAGGTACTGACTTAGGCATGGAGGATTCTTAAAAACTATCTTTTGTGCTATCCTGAAGTGTACAAGAATATAGAGAAGAGAGATCACAGGGTAAAGGACTCCTTAACATGATTGTGAAAATCGGCACAAAAGCCCACGGCACCATGTGTCTTAGGGGTTAAAATGACCAAGAAGCCCCTAAGCAGAGAGAACAAAGTATTGCTGGGGATGGAATGTTCATTTCCAAGAGGGTTTCAGATAAGATGACTTAAAAAGATGTTTCATTGTAACTAGGACTAAGCTAGTTGTTTTGGGCTATAGGTGGATTCGATTTACATTTCCTAGGTTAATAGATGCCATTTTAAAGACTTTTCGATATAAATGTTTATGCTTAACTGCAAGAGTGTCTTGGGGAACATTGTGAGTAACATATTTGTCAGCATATTTATAGTTGAGATTTTTCTCAGCCAAGATGTTTCAGCGTCAAGCCCAGATCACGCAGTCTGTGATGAGGAAACAGGTGTGTGTTGGTCTCAGCCAACATTTACTGACCGCTCCCGTGTGGGGACTGTCCAGGTGCCTCCCATGTGGCATGTCTGCTACTTAATTACCTTTTACAGATGAAGGCTCCTGTGCCCCGTAGGTGGCAGAGCTGCCATTTGGAGCCAGGTGGTTTGGCACCAAAGTTCATGCCCCTCCTAAACTGTTTTCTTCAAACATGGTTCTCATACTTACTTGGCAGGGGAGATACCATGATCACAAACATGGTTCTCTGCTTTATGAAAACACCGAAGGTGATGGGTCCTCCTAAAAGCATTTAAAGATCTTCCGGCACGGAGTATACTATTAAAGTACAGTTGAGGGTATAAGCCTCTTCTTCCATGACCTCTGTGTGCTATGATTTTATTTTTATCACTAAATTGTGGTAAGATACATATATCCAGATTTGCCAGTTAGATAATTTTTTAGTAGGCATTAGTTATATTTACTATGTTGTGTAACCATCCCACTATCTATCTAAAACTTTTTTGTTTTCTTTTTATGTTTATTTATTTATTTTTATTTCAGATTAATGTGAAGGTACAATTAGGTTACAATGTTTATATTTGTTAGGTAGAGTCCCTCTCATTTTATCACATTACAATTCAGCCATTACAAAAAGGTGGAGACTTGGCATCTTTTGCATTAACGTGGATGGAGCTGAAACATGTTCTTCTTAGTAAAGTTATCACAAGAATGGAAAAAAGCCATGTATCCTACGTACTCAATACTAATTGGAAGTCAGTACAGGATCTATCTAAAACGTTTTCATCACCCCACACAGCACCTCTGTACTTCAATCAAGCAGTAATTCCCCATCTTCCTTTCCCCAGCCCGGATAAACTCTAATCTACTTTTTGAGGTGTGAACAGGTAGCTAGCCTGTTCTAGCTACCTCACCTAAGTGGAATCAGAGGATATTTGTCCTTCTGTGTCTGGCTTATTTCACTTAACATAATGTGTTCAGCAGTTTCCTTGGAGCCCATGCATCAAAACTGCATTGCTTCTTATGGCTGAATTGTAGTCCACTGTATGGACAGGTCATATTTTGTGTATCCATTCAGCTGTTAGACACTTGGGTTGTTCCTACCTGTTGGCTGTTGTGAATAATGTTGCAGTTGGTGGACAAGTATCTGTTTGAATCCCTTTTTCAGTTCCTTTGGGTGAATATAGTCCAGAGTGGAATTGCTGGATCATGTGCAAAGATGGTTAGATTTTTGAAGAGGTAACTTGCACAGGCAGTGGTGCTGTTCAGCCACCTCATTTGTGAGTGGCTTGGGGCAACAGGCATCTAAGAGAACGGCCTTGCGTGTTGAAATTCACCTCCCCCTCCTCTGGAGAGATCTAGTGATTGTTTACTGAGTGCAAGGAAGAGTGTCTCTCACTGGCTCAGAGGATCAGATCGCCCAGCCCTGTTCTACAGACACCTCCTGAAAAGCAAACTTCTTCTAGCAATGTTGGGGTTTAAGCATTAACAGGTGTTTGCCTCCATAGTCCTTGACACATGTAAGCTCAATTGACACAAACACGTTTGGGAGGGATGGTTTGGAGCCCTCCCGAAACGCGGCAAGTAGGGGTGGGGAGGAGGAGTAAGTTGTGTGTCTTAATGACAACTCTGTTGAACTGCAGTTCATGGGGTGCCTTCCTGAGGGCCAGGGTGTCAAAGGGATTGCTGTATTCTGAGTGAATGACATCCCCAAGCTGGTGGAAGAAAGTCTTGTTAGTATTTAGCATCACAGGAACACAGCATTCCGCCTGGCACAGAGTAAAACTTCCGTCACTTCTGTTTATTCTATTTGCTGTCGAACACCTGGGTATTTGGAAAAGTCTGGAATTTGGAGCGTGGAAGCCAAACATCCAGGTGACGGCCTGAGTCTTTGACCTTTCACCTGGGTGTTTTGGTATCTTACAAACTAAATCTGCCTTCCCAGTTGTTACTTGAAGGTAGCTAGGGATTTAACAGGCACCTTGGGAGATTTAGTGACAGAGAAATGCTGAGAAAACCTGTCTGGGCCACCTTTGTCTTTGCATGGACAGGGTGTGGAATGTTTGTGGATTTTTTTTTTTTTTTGATACTAGTGAGTTTGGGGCCATTAGCATCAGTCTGCTCTTTTTCAATACTGAAATGTTATTTTAAAAAGTCTTCAGTGAACATAGTTTTGAAGTGCATGCTCTCTTATTCTGCACTTGGCAGATGAAAAATAATGATGAACTGCACAAAGATTTGGCCAAGGGAAGGAATGAAAATAAAGAATCGGGCACGTGCTACTTGGTGCAGGGTTTTGATTCTCCCTGCCCTGTGTCTTCGGTTTGCCCGAGAGACGCAGAGACTGTGGTTTCAGAGCAGAGCAGCTTCTTCTGAGCCGGGGTCCAGAGGGCTGTATTATTTTACTTTTCATTGTGTGTATGAGAGATTCCTGCTCAGGTGTGAAAAGTGAAAATGAGAAAAAAGTAAACAACGTTCGTAATCCCACTATCTAATTATCTAAAGTACATTGCTAACAATTTGATGTAGTTACCTTCTGATTTTAGCCATGTTCCTACAGTTGCATTTAGTTTATTCCTTCAGGCCTGTATGTAAGCAGTGGTTCTCAACCTTCCTACTGCCCCAATGTACTTTCCTTATTAAAAAGAGGTCGCGATCCACAGGCTGAGAACCGCTGCTCTATGGGATTCCATCTGTGTCTGTATTTTTTTATCAAATGGAATCATGAATAAATTTATTTATATTCAGTCTACTTTTTTTCATTTATCAGTAATTATACATTGATATCTTATCGGGTTTGAACATAAGGATATATTTTGTTTACAACTTTGTTCTTGAGGGATTCCAGTTTTTTGCTGTTACAGTGCTTGAAGCAAAAGTTTTGTTCATGAGCCTTGAAGCAATTTTGCTATTTTCTGTGGGCTAGATTTCCAGAATTGGAATTAACTGGGTCCCAAAAAAATTTGCATTGCTAATTTTAATAGGTGCTAACAAATTATTCTACAGAAAGGTTTTTCTCCATTTATGTTCCCATTCTCAATTTGGTCTCCATTTTCCTACACAGTTATCAAGTGCTGAGTAACATGGGTCTTGCTAATTTTTGTTAATCAGCTGGTGAATAACAGCAGCTCATTATTGTTTTAATTTGCATTTCCCTGATGGTTAATGAGGGTAAGCATCTTTTCATATGTTTATTGGGTATTTACCTTCCCCATTCTGTGACAGCAAAGATGGGATTGGCCCAAATGGCAAAATCAGTGTAGTACTGAGAATCTGAGGACTTTAGAAACACTCCTTGAAGGGTACATTTTACATTTTTGTTGGAAGGATAGTTTCTTTAGGTTTATACTAAATATTGGTATGGAAATAGAGTGATTACAAACCTCTCAAACTTTGTGCTTTTATTTGCCATCTTTATAAAGTTACTGGTGTGGAGTCTTAGTTTGCTATTAAGTGACTGGTAATTAGTGGTAGGATAAACCTCTACAGAAGTGTCAAACATTCCGAATGTTGGTGGTGTCCAAGGATATCCATTCGGACAGTGCCACAGCTCATAAAATTTGGGATTGGCAGTATCAAGGTGTCAAATACTAGAGCAATGGTGTAAGAAAATTAATATTAACAGCACTGTGTGGGGCAATATTGATTGAATACCAAGGTTTCAGGAAGGGCAGAGAGGCCCTCTTGGGTAAATGTGCTTCTCATTGTAAAAGCATTTGATAAATGTTACCTTCTTAATATTTGTAGTGCTTCTTTAGGAAGTAGTCAGGGAGCACGTGCCCTAAAGTAGGATCTTGCCTGGAAGGCCACGGCCACATGCCCTGGGGTTAAAATAAGGGAGCAGCCTGCTGTGAGCCACATGTGCCAAGATATAATGTCTGGGCCGAGGCAGACAGTGTGGTTCAGGTTCAACTCTATTTGGAATATACCATGTGCCAAGTTTGGGTCCAGGCACAAGAAAGACATTGACAGTTTGGATGGGGCCCAGAGACGGGCACTAGCTGTGATCAAGGACTTATGGGCATGACATTTGAGCAGGGGCTCAAAGAGCTGAGTATTTACAGCAGGGCTAAAGGCTGGATTACGAGTGGCTTGGTAACGTTGGGGCCTGTCACTACATCCCGAAGTTGCCCTCAGAGGCAAGGAGAAAAGTACCCCTAAAAGATTGGGGGAAGAGAAAGGGGGCGCCTTGAGAGCCCACCTGCCTCAAGTTCCATCAAGGAGCTGGTCCCTGCCTCTCCCGTGCTCTTGGTATGATAGTTCCAGAGTAGCACCTGGGGGGTGGGCAGGATTTAGATAGAGAATTCCCTTCACACTGGAAAGCTTATCTCTCCCGTCTCCTCCTCCTTCAGAGCATTCTGCATGGAAGGCACTCATCTCTCCTAAGGGGGAGACCTAGACTCTTGTTTTGGTTCTCCTATGAGTCTATGGCCCAGCGAAGAGCAGAAAGGGGATCTCCTCTGACGTGGAGTATAGACTCCCTCCACGGCAGATCAGATGCTTTCAGATCCTTTCTACCTAGAGCAGTGGGAAGCAGCTTCCCATTACCAGCTGCGTGACATCAGACTCTGTAACAGTCTCGGTGACAGCAGCAGCAGCTGAGCAAAGGCACTGCCCAGAACTGTCGTAACTTGCTGTTTCTGTTCTGTTAGGAAGAAAAAAGCCTCTGCCTGCCCTTTGACCCCCCGCTCAAGTGATCCTTCCTAGGACTGTTGGTGGTCAGTAGCCATCTTGCTTTTGAACTTGGCAGCTATAACCCCACTCTGCAGCGATGGCTTGTGTGGGGCTGAATGGCCAGGGACAGTGGGACAGGAGGACAGTAGTGGGGCCTGGGCCGTAGCTGCACCTGTCGGGTCTTACCTCTATTGGCATGCTGATCACCATGCTGCTTTGCAGACCTGCTCTGTCCTCCTGGGTTTTTTTGCAGTTTTTGGCCAGGGCTGGGTTTGAACCTACCACCTCCAGCATCTGGGGCCGGCACCCTTCTCCTTTGAGCCACAGGTGCCGCCCCGTCCTCCTGTTTTTACAGTGTGTAGTTACAAGATGATTTGCATCATTCTCTAGTTTAGTTCCTTGAATCATCACGTGCTTGCAGAGGCTCTGCCTATATTAGCGGTTTTTATGTGATTAAGACCCAAAACACTTGAGATGCCCAGGGCGTCATTCAGAAGGTCAGTTGAAATTCCTGGAATGATAGTTAAGGTTAGTAGGCCCTGGCTTTTTACTTTATCATGTCATTTCTCTAGAGAGCCTTGTCCAAAAACCTATAAAGAATGATTGGGATAAAAATATTAAAGCCTTGAACCCTGAAGATGGTGAATGTTGCAGTTTGTCCTGGTCAGGAAAACCCAGGCTTGTTTGAAAATTTGAGTCTATGGAACTATTTTAAAAGCACGTTAGTCTGTTTGTGTATTGACCACAGTTGTTGTGCAGTTGACCACCTCCCTACCCACGGGTGGAAATCAGCCTTCGTATTTTTTCATATGCACTGCTTATCTGTGAGGTCTCAAGGAGCTTGTGCACAGATGGATGTACAACTAAAGTTTCATAAGGATTCGCTGCTCCCACGTTAGGAATTCTGTGTCTCAGGAGCACGTTACATCTATTCAGCCAGCACCAGCGCCAGAAGTGGGAGAGGAAGACCCTTGTTCCAGCTGGAGCGCCTTGATACATCCGGGCAACATCTGAGGGCGCTGGGGAGAGACCTGACGCGCTCTCAGCAATGATAGTGCCTACCTCGTGAGCTCCTGGGGAGAATTAAGTCAGCTAAGGCAGGCAGGGGGGCTCAGTACAGGGCCTGGCATTCAGTAAGTACTCACTAGGGCTGCTGGTTCTGGATGGTTTCTTGGTGTTTTAGGGGCTGAAGGGTCCCATTGAGTGGCAGGCTGGTTGCTCACCTGCCCAGGGGTGTAGATACTTTGCACGTTGAAGTTCAGGTTCCTGACACTCAGCCTGTCTTGGAGGACCCATCAAAATCTACAGTGGAGACAGACCTCTGCCCCCTTCTGAGTCCCCCTGCTGGTCTGAACATGTCAGGGTCCACTTGCGAGGCATTCATCATCACGTGATGAGGGATTTTATTTGTCACCATTCTGAGGACTTATTATGAGGAAAATTTAGAATTCAGGTGATTCTTTTCTCCCTTTCCTCTCTCCTCCAACTTCTCTTTGAAGCAAGAAAACACAGTGTATCTCTGCAGTTGACCACCTCTCTACCCTGACCACCTCCGCAAGTTGACCTCATTTTCACAGACTGGACATGCATCCCATGTGTGTATCAGGACCGCAGGCCTCTTTCCTTATGTTGACCACCTCTGTACCTTGACCAGTTTTTTTGCAGTCCTCCAGTGATCCACTTATAGAGGGTCTACTGTAATTTGTATTCTGTGCTAAGATTGCTAAATACGTACTTTTACTTTGGTCTTTTCAGGTACGAAACCAGCATTGGAGCCTCATTATGGAGAGTGTGGTGCCGTCCGACAAAGGCAATTATACCTGCGTGGTGGAGAACGGATACGGGTCCATCAATCACACCTACCACCTCGATGTCGTCGGTGAGTTTGCTTCTCCTCCCGAGGCAGCTCTGTGCCAGCCTGTCCTAGCGTGATGCATTTGAAATCGTGAGCGTGAGTCTGGTTTCTCCCAAAGTTTAAGGAGAATTGGTTCATTTTTCTTTCTTCACTAAAGCTGTCATTTGAGAAAGATTCTTCTGTCATTTGACAGTATCCTGTGTTCCAATTAGCCGGGTTCTATGGGCTTTGCCCGGTCCTCACTGTGCCATCTTATGTGAGGCGAACATGCTGGGAAATGTCTGACGTCCTGGAAGCTGAAATTACTCTGAGACATGTAGGTGTGTGCAGGGAATGGATGCCCCATAGGAGAGCTTGGCTTTTAAAAGAGAGGCGAGATTGCCAAGGAAGGACCGCGTATGATGAAGAGTAAAGGAAAAGGCATGAAAATAGAGGCTGTAGCTGGCTGGGAAAGGTGGATACTGAGGGCCCTTGACTTTGATGAGAAGAGAGTCATTAGTCCCAGTTCAGCATCTGTTCCTAGAAACTCTTTCCTCTATGAAAAGGGCACCATATATGTGAGTATGAAGTCCTCTTCGTCAGAGTGCACAGATGATGAGGCCATTTTAATTGAATATTTTAAGGCCAAATGTGTTCCCAAGTTTTGTCTATTATGATGGGGTTTTGTGGCAACTGATGAAAAAGGGTGTTTTTCTGCCATGTGGGAGGATTGCTAAGGTGCGGAACTGCACCTGAGGTGTGTCAGTGTTGGCCGGGATTGTGGGCTGGGACCTCTTCTATGTAGGAGCCATCTTTTCTGTTTTGTCACCTCCCCTGATTCTCAGCCTGCCACCCTGAGCTCTTTCTCTGGGTTGGCGACTTCTGCTGAAGAGTCGACTCAGAGTTCACTCTGATTCATTCTGCCTTACCCTGACTGTTGGTGATTCATCAATGCACGCCCCCTCCCTTTCCTCTGTGAACAGCGCGGTCCTACATCACTGCCTATCCGTGTACCTCTGCTACTGTTTCATGTGGGTTTTCTTCTTCAATCACATATAAACTCCTGGAAGAAAGAGAGACACCATAGGTATCTGAGTTGTCTAAAAAGCCATTGAAAGAACTTCCCCAAAGCTTCATTAACCAGATTGCATAGGTTAACTTAAATGTTTAGGTTAATTGAAAATTAAATAAAAATATTCTGATTTTTCTATCGAGTTAAATGAAATTAAATCTATAAGACCCTCTGCTTAGCCAGCATGATAGTCTTTACTTCCATGTGCCTGTGTCAAATTCAATTCAGCAAAGTATTTATTTGAACATTTTAGTTGTTCTGATTTTCAGAAGCCCTAATGTGAATTGGACAGGACTTTTTATAAAGTTGATCCTAAGGGTATTTGTAAGAGTGAGTTTTAAGAGGTCTCTTTTCTCATAGAGATATTTGTGGTATGTTTCTTTAGGGAGAATTATTTTTATTTATTTATTTTTTGAGACAGAGTCTCAAGCTGTCGCCCTGGGTAGAGTGCTGTGGCATCACAACTCACAGCAACTTCAAACTCTTGGGCTTAAGCGATTCTTTTGCCTCAGCCTCCCAAGTAGCTGGGACTACAGGCACCTACTACAATGCCTGGCTATTTTTTGGTTGTAGTTGTCATTGTTGTTTGGCAGGCCTGGGCTAGATTTGAACCCACCAGCTCTAGTGTATGTGGCTTGCACCCCAGCAGCGTGAGCTACAGATGCTGAGCCTTTAGGGAGAATTATTAGGTTTAGATATTTTACAAAACAAACACAAAAAGAAGTAACACTCAAACATGAGAACAAAATGGTTAACCCTTGTTTGGGGATCGATATACTATAAATCCATTGATCAAAGATCACATGACTTGGAGTTTTCCTTGGGCCTCACAGATAATTGAATTTGACATGAACAGGGTTTGCATTTAGGTGAAGACAGTTAGAGTTGGGTCTAAAAATTCTAAATACCTAATTTTGAAATTAAGTAATTTATTATCAGAAAAAATAATTGTGCTGTAACAGTCTTCTGGGATTATAGTTTTATATAGGTCTACAAATCTACAAAGCGTTCATTAAGATTGGTGGGAGCCATGCCAGGAATCTCAGAGTCACATCAGGGCCACTGTAGCCTGGGCTCTGGCTGCCAGCAGGTTTTAGGTTGAGTTGTTATGTAAAACATTCACAAGCCCCTCACCCCACCTCCCCTTTGAGTGAGCATTCTGGCAGCTCATCCCCATGAAGCCCTGAGATCTCTCTTAGAGTTTAGGGTTGGGATGTGAATTGGGCTGCTGAATAATGGAATCGTGCTGTCTAATGTTAATCCCCTGGCAATCAGTCTTGTTGAAAAGAGTGTATGATTCAGTGGTGTAATGCAGAGGGAGTGTGGAGTATATGGAGTAATGCAGAGAGGCCTGATTATGTCACAAATTTGGGAGATCGCCCAGCTAAACACGGGCCAATAATGACACAATGCTGGTTGGGAATATCCATTAAAGCTCAACTCCAATAATTTTCCAAGTAAACCTTCTTTATAAATAGAAGCCAAAAGTCAGTGGAGTATAAGACATTTTCAGTAAAGATGGAGGTGTGAAATACTCTCATCTCTGCTCAAAACCCTAGTAATTGCTTTGAGAAGCACTAATAAAATAAGAATTGAGTCAGCTCAAGAGTCTCATGTACACTTACAGGTTTGGCAGTCATTCTGAACATCTCAGCAAATGGAAACAAGAAGGATTCAGGCTTAAACAGTGAATTTCTGGCAGCCCACAGGCCCACATTTAAATATCGCTGTGTGATAACAGCTTTTTAGCTACCTCTCTGTTTCACAGTACATGAGAAACTTTCCCAGTTGAAGGCGAAGTCCTGTTCTTGTTCCCCTTCTTTGAGCTTTAACTTTTGTGGCTGTGATACATAGATTTTTGGTTCAGATATTATGAAGCATCAAAATGGGTGAGATCTTTTTATTGAAATTGTTCCTTGGAGAGGCATTCCCATAAGCACTTTAATGTAAAAGCCGTGTAATTTAAGTGACATTCTTGTGTTCTGGAATTAAACAGCGCGCCATTGTTGTGCGTGAGCGCAATGCTTTCATTTATGGGAGCCCTTTTAGGAACCTTGCTTGATCCTCATTAAAATTGACACCATTACTTTTCAGCTATTTACTGCAAGGGAAAATTAGTGTGACGCTCCGCATTTCGGTAATTGTGGCAATAATAAAGTGAGGTCCCCTGAAGTAGCTGGCTCTGGGAGGTGGTAAGTTTTTGCCATCATTCATCAGCGAGTGATGCTGAAGGTCTGGATTCTGATGGGGGCCCTGCCACCAAGAAGCCACAACCTGGGATAAGTTGTTTAACACTTTTCACTTTCCTTGTGTGTGAACACAGTCTCAGGTCTGTCAGTGGTTGTGTTGGGGTCCCAGGTGGATTGGGACGACCTATTTAGCTTTTCTGAGACTCCGTTAATCAGCAGTAAAATTGGAGGGATGGTGCTGAACGTCATTCCTGCTACAATGGTTAAGTTCATTTCCTAGGGCCGCTTTAATAAATTCTACAAACTTAAACTTAATAGAAATTTATTCTCTCGCTGTTCTGGAGTCGAGAGTTCAAAATCAAGGTGTAGGCAGGTGTAAGGTGTAAGGTGTAAGCTCTCTCTGAGCTTCTGGTGGCTGTCAGTGAGTGCCGGCCTGCCTTGACCCTTGGAAGCATCGCTCCAATTTCTGCCTCTGTCTCCACATGTCCATTTCTGCTGTGTGTGTCTCAAATCTCCCTCTGTCTTTCTCGTGGTGGAGATTCCTATCATTGGACCAGGGGCCCACCCTAAATCCCGGATGAGCTAATCTCGCTATTGTAAACTCAGTTACATTTTCAACAACCTTTTTTCCCCAAATAAGGTCTTACTCATAGGTGCTGGGGTCTAGGGCATGGAGATGTCTTCTTTGGGGCCATAATTCAACCCGCTACGATGGTTATGAGGTGTCATTCCAGTTAGCGGTGAAGACATCGCCTCTAGATGGATGTTGGTTTCCTCCTTTCCACGCTGGGAGTCTTCAGATGGCTAGAAGGCATCTTAAACAGCTTTTATGAGACTCTATCTGAAGTCTTATTCGACAAACAGAAGATCATTTGGGGACTAGAGATGCTGGCCAGTGGCTGACGCTCACATCTCCTGCTTAGACTCCCACCTTTGATCAGAGATGTCGTCAAGGCCATCCCCAAGGCTCATGTGCTTGCTGGACTTGCAGAGCCTTTTGACCCCCACCTGTGCCCTTCCCCTACTCTGTAGTTGAGGAAAATCAGGTTCCACTGAGACATGATTTGCTGAGGACTTGGGAGAAGATGCCCCGGGCCAGGACCTCGGCTGGATGGGCGCTCTTCCTCAAGCACCCTTCTGGGATTACTGCGGTGTGGGCAGGTAGCGGCTGCTGGGGCAGACTCCAGGAAGGCCCTGCGGCTCCCTGACCCTGCTGCTCCCTGACCCTGCTTTTAGCTCTTGGCTGCAAAAAAACAAACACCGTGAGAAAGGAACGTGGACATCCTCAAAACACCAGATGCTCTTCACCTTTGGCTTTGAATGAAGAACTTCGGCTCCTTTGTGGGGTCCCAGATCTGCATTGCCACAGACTGTAAGGTGACTTGAGCTCTTCACCAGGCATTTGGTATTTTGGGGAGCAGAGTTCAGTGGAGGTGGAGAAGTGCTTCTGGATTTGCCAAGGCCAGCTGCATCTTCTCCTTTGACAGTTTAACTTTGGGGAAATGCATCCCCCTCTGCTGTCCCCCTGAGTGAAAGCTGTAAGCAGCAGACAGCATCAGTGTGGACGGTGGGGGACCTGTTGGCCACACACCACTTCTGGCCAGGTAGAGACCACTCAGGCCTCACCAGTAGCCCCGACTTGCCTGGCTGCAGACTGGGATGGTGCTGTCTGTAAGCCCTTGTTTATAATTTATTTTTTTTTTATTGTTAAATCATAGCTGTGTACATTAGTGCAATCAAGGGGTACAATGTGCTGGTTTCATATACAATCTGAAATGTTCTCATCAAACTGTTCAACATAGCCTTCATGGCATTTTCTTAGTTATTGTATGTAGACATTTGTATTCTGCCTTTAGTAAGTTTCACTTGTACCCATTCTAAGATGCACCATAGATGAGGCCCCACCCGTTACCCTCCCTCCACCAAAACCTCCCCCCTCCCTTCCCCTTCCTTGGCACTTTCCTCATAGTCTTGTGCTGTAGTTGGGTTATAGCCTTCATGTGAAAGCTATAATTTAGCTTCATAGTAGGGCTGAGTACATTGGATACTTTTTCTTCCATTCCTGAGATACTTTGCTAAGAAGAATATGTTCCAGCTCCATCTATGTAAACATGAAAGAGGTAAAGTCTCCATCTTTCTTTAAGGCTGCCTAATATTCCATGGTATACATGTACCACAATTTGCTAGTCCATTCGTGGGTCGATGGACACTTGGGCTTCTTCCATGACTTAGCAATTATGAATTGGGCGGCAATAAACATTCTGGTACAGATGTCTTTGTTATATTGTGATTTTTGGTCTTCTGGGTATAAACCTAGTAAAGGAATTATAGGATCGAATGGCAGGTCTATTTTTAGATCTCTAAGTGTTCTCCAAACATCCTTCCAGAAGGAACGTATTAGTGGGCATTCCCACCAGCAGTGCAGAAGTGTGCCCTTTCCTCCACATCCACGCCAACATCTCTGGTTTTGGGATTTTGTTATGTGGGCTACTCTTACTGGGGTTAGATGATATCTCAAAGTAGTTTTGATTTGCATTTCTCTGATGATTAAGTATGATGAGCTTTTTTCCATGTGTTTGTAGATCGTGCATCTGTCTTCTTTAGAGAAGTTTCTCTTCAAGTTCCTTGACCACCCTGAGATGGGATCACGTGTTCTTTTCTTGCTAATACGTTTGAGTTCTCTGTGGATTCTGGTTATTAGACCTTTATCGGAGGTATAACCTGCAAATATTTACTCCCATTCTGAGGGCTGTGTACTTGCTTTACTTACTATGTCCTTGGCTGTGCAGAAGCTTTTTAGTTTGATGAGGTCCCAGTAGTGTATTTTTGATACTGCTTCAATTACCTGGGGAGTCCTCCTCATAAAATATTCACCCACGCTGATTCCTTCAAGAGTTTTCCCTGCACTTTCTTCAAGTATTTTTATAGTATCATGTCTTAAGTTTAAATCATTTATCCAGTGAGAGTCTATCTTAGTTAATGGTGAATGGTGTGGGTCCATTTTCAATCTTCTACAGGTTGCCAGCCAGTTCACCCAGCACCATTTGTTAAATAGGGAATATTTTCCCCACTGAAAATTTTTAATTGGCTTGTCAAAGATCAAATAACAGTAAGTAGCTGGATTTATCTCTTGGTTCTCTATTCTGTTCCAGACATCTACTTCTCTGTTTTTGTGCCAATACCATGCTGTTTTGATCACTATCGATTTATAGTATAGTCTCAGGTCTGATAGTGTGATTCCTCCTGCTGTGTTTTTATTGCTGAGTAATGTTTTGGCTATTTGAGGTTTTTTCTGATTCCATATAAAACGAAGTATTATTTTTTCAAGATCTTTAAAATATGACAATGGAGCTTTGATAGGAATTGCATTAAAATTATATATTGCTTTGGGTAGTATAGACATTTTAACAATGTTGATTCTTTCCAGCCATGAGCATGGTATGTTTTTCCATTTGTTAACATCTTCAGCTATTTCTTTTCTTAAAGTTTCATAGTTCTCTTTGTAGAGATCTTTCACGTCCTTTGTTAGGTATACTCCCAAATATTTCATCTTCTTTGGCACTACTGTGAAAGGAATAGAGTCCTTGACTGTTTTTTTGGCTTGGTTATTGTTGGTATATATAAAGGCTACAGATTTATGGGTGTTGATTTTGTAGCCTGAGACATTGCTTTATTCCTTGATCACTTCAAAAAGTTTTGTAGTAGAATCCCTAGTGTTTTCCAGATATACGATCATATCATCTGCGAAGAGTGAAAATTTGATCTCTTCTGACCCTATGTGGATACCCTTGATCACCTTTTCTTCCCTAATTGCAATGGCTAAAACTTCCATTACAATGTTAAAGAGCAATGGAGACAATGGGCAACCTTGCCTGGTTCCTGATCTAAGTGGAAATGATTTCAATTTAACTCCATTCAATACAATATTGGCTGTGGGTTAGCTGTAGATGGCCTCTATTAGTTTAAGAAATGTTCCTTCTCTACCAATTTTCTTAAGTGTTCTGATCATGAAGGGATGCTGGATATTATCAAAAGCTTTTTCTGCATCAATTGAAAGAATCGTATGGTTCTTATTTTTTAGTTTGTTTATGTGCTGAATTACATTTATAGATTTATGTATATTGAACCAGCCTTGACACCCTGCGATAAATCCCACTTGGTCATGGTGTATAATTTTTTTGATGTGTTGTTAGATTCTGTTTGTTCGGATGTTATTGAGTATTTTTGCATCAATATTCATTAGTGATTTTGGTCTATAATTTTCTTTTCTTGTTGGGTCTTTCCCTGGTTTGGGGATCAAGGTGATGTTTGCTTCGTAGAATGTGTTGGGTAGTATTCCTTCTTTTTCTATATTTTGGAAGAGGTTAGTAATATAGGTACTAGTTCTTCTTTAAAGGTTTGGTAGAATTCTGATGTAGCCATCTGGTCCTGGGCTTTTCTTTTTAGGGAGATTTTGTATAGTTGATGCTATTTCAGAACTTGATATAGTCCTGTTCAACATTTCCACTTCATTCTGTCTAAGTCTTGGTAGGTGGTGTGCTTCCAGGTATTGGTCGATTTCTTTCAGATTTTCATATTTCTGAGAGTAGAGTTTCTTATAGTATTCGTTAAGGATTTTTTTTTCTTTTGGCTGGGGCTGGGTTTGAACCCACCACCTCCGGTATATGGGGCCAGCGCCCTACTCCTTGAGCCACAGGAGCTGCCCTCGTTAAGGATTTTTTGAATTTCTGAGGGGTCTGTTATTATTTCATCCTTACCATTTCTGATTGATGAAATTAGAGATTTTACTCTTTTTTTTCCTGGTTAGGTTGGCCAAAGGTTTATCTATTTTATTGATCTTTTCAGAAAACCAACTTTTGGATTTATTGATCTGTTGTATAATTCTTTTGTTTTCAATTTCATTTAATTCTGCTCTGATTTTGGTTATTTCTTTTCTTCTGCTGGGTTTGGGGTTGGAGTGTTCTTCCTTCTCCAGATGCTTGAGATGTCCCATTAAGTTATTGACTTCCTCTCTTTCCGTTTTCTTGAAGAAGGCTTGCAGTGCTATAAATTTCCCTCTTAGGACTGCCTTTGCGGTATCCCAGAGGTTTTGGTAATTCGTGTCTTGATTGTTGTTTTGTTCCAAAAATTTGGTGATTTCCTTCTTAATCTCGTCTATAACCCATCTATCCTTCAGCAGAAGGTTGTTTAGCTTCCATGTTTTTGTATGGGTATGCTGGTTCCTGTTGTTATTTAGTTCAACTTTTATTCTATGATGGTCTGAGAAGATGCAAGAAATAATTTCTATTTTTTTAAATTTGCTGAGGTTAGATTTGTGGCCTAGGATGTGGTCGATTATGGAGTATGTTCCGTGGGCTGATGAGAAGAATGTGTATTCAGTTTTGTTGGGATGAAATGTTCTGTAGATGTCTGTTAAGTCCAGATGTTGAATGGTTAAGTTTAAATCTAAAATTTCTTTGCTTAGCTTCTTTTTGGAGGATCTATCCAGCACTGCTAAAGGGGTGTTAAAAACCTCCAAGTACTATGGAACTGGAGGAAATCAAGTTGCTCATGTCTTTTAGAGTTTCTCTTATAAATTGAGGTGCGTTCTGGTTGGGTGCCTAAATATTAATAATTGAAATCTCATCATATTGAGTATTACCTTTAACAAATATGAAGTGTCCGTTCTTATCCTTCCTTATTTTGGTTGGTTTAAAGCCTATTGCATCTGCGAATAGGATTGCAACGCCTGCTTTTTTCTGCTTTCATTTGCCTGGAGTATAGATGACCATCCCTTCACCTTGAGTCTGTATTTGTCTTTTAATGTAAGCTGCGATTCTTGTATGCAGCAGATACCTGGCTTGAGTTTTTGTATCCAGTCAGCCAACTTGTGCCTCTTTAGAGGACAATTTAAACCATTCACATTAATTGAGAATATTGATAAGCTTGTTGAGGGTCTGGTGGACATTTTTTTTTTTTTTTTTATTGTTGGGGATTCATTGAGGGTACAATAAGCCAGGTTACACTGATTGCATTGTTAGGTAAAGTCCCTCTTGCAATCATGTCTTACCCCCAGAAGGTGTTTTGCAACTGTGGGCGTTGGAATTTGATCAGAATTTTCTAGGTGGGTTTACTTTTTTGGTGGAGGATTATGCTGGTCTTTATGGAGGATAGGTCTGAGACTATCCTGGAGAGATGGTTTAGTTATGGCAAATTTCTTCAACATGTGAATGTCATTGAAGTATTTAATTTCTCTGTCATAAATGAAACTCAGTTTAGCTGGGTATAGGATCCTTGTTTGAAGTTATTTTGTTTTAGGAGATTAAAAGTCGATGACCATCCTCTTCTAGCTTGAAAGGTTTCAGCAGAGAGATCTGCAGTTATTCTGATATTCTTGCCCTTGTAAGTGATGGTTTTCTTTCGTCTGGCTGCTTTCAGCATTTTCTCCTTCATATTAACTTTAGTGAAATTGATTATGATGTGTCTGGGGGATGTCTTATTTGGGTTGAGTCATGCTGGAGTTCTGAAACTGTCTGCTGTCTGAATTTCAAAATCTCTTGGCATGTCTGGAAAGTTCTCCTTCATAATCTCATGGAGAAGAGACTCTGTGCCTTGTGAAGCCACTTCATCGCTTTTGAGGATCCCCTATAAGACGAATATTGGTTTTCTTTGAATCATCGTAGAGCCCTCTGAGAGAGTGATCTTTTTTTCCCCTCCATTTCTCTTCCTCTTTGAGAGTTTGGGAGTGTTCAAAAGCTTTGATTTCAATGTCAGAAATCCTTTCTTCTGCTTGCTCCATTGTGTTACTGAGGGATTCTACTGTGTTTCTCAGATCTTTGAGGGCTGCAACTTCTTGTCTCAATGTGTCAAAATCTGTGGTAATTTGTTCTTTGAATTCGTTGAATTCTTGAGACGTCTTTTGGGTTACTGCTTGGAATTCTAATTCGATCTTATTTGCTATCCAGATTCTGAATTCGATTTCTGACTTCTCAGCTATTTGTCTGTGCATGGGATCTTGTGCTGTGTCTGCCCCATTGATCCTTGGGGGAATTGATGTACTCTGATTATTCATATTGCCAGAGTTTTTCTGTTGATTTTGCCTTATGATTGTTTTTCACCGTTGCCTCTGGCCGTCCTCAGAGTTGGGGAGGTGTCTCTCCAAGATTAGACCCCAGTGGGATCACTCTATTGTTGCTGGATCTTTATAGGAGTGACCCTGGGGCTGCCCCAGCCAGGGAGTTCTGGTTGTGGAAGCAGTTCCAGAGTGTGACAAACCCGGATCCAGCAACAGGGCGGGAGGTGGTACACACGTTTCTGGGAGTGCCTTGTGCCCAGTGACTTTGGCACAGAGAGCCCAAGGATCCAACAATATCTGTCCAGGAGAAGGGCTCTGCGCAGAGCCAGGGAGGGCTCTGGAGGGCACATGGCTACCAGAGTCCCTGGCCAGATGAGCGGGCCGGTGTGGAGCCAGGGAGGGTACAAGAGGGAGGACGCAGGGTTGCACGGCTCCTGCAGTTCCTGGTCAGGGCATGCGGAGGCCTGGCGGGCACGGATTGCAGGTTGGGGGTTGCGGCACAGCTTTTATGGAGGTCCGGGCTGCGACGAGCCCAGGAGTTTGAGGTTGCTATGAGCTGTCACGCCACGGCACTCTCTGTGAGCCCTTGACACATATTTACCGTAACCCCAGAACACAGCTGAAGAGCATGTGCCGGCTGGGTCCACCTGGCAGGCGTGTGTGTAGGAAGAATGAAGCATCTTCATTTCAAGCACTGAATGTGGAGTTGACACCCGGCCCTGAACTGCTGACAATGTGTCCCTGGTGAAAGAAGGAGAAACTGTGTGTTGTTTAGTGTGTGGGGCAGTGCCTGAGCTCTTGTGGGTGAAGTCAGGACTTTTCTTGTGATTCGGAACAAAGTAGCTGTTAAGTAAATAAAGAAGTGGTAGCCTTGTTAATTAATTAAGTGGCGAGTTTATTGTGAAGCTGTTGGAGTTCTCCCTTCCTGCTCCCTTGGTCCTGATGAAAGCCCACGTCTCTGCCTGGTTTCTCTCGTTCTCTGACTTCTGGACAGAGCTTTTGTTTATCTGTGTGGTTAGGAGTGGCCGTGGTAGTGGCTAAATGGTGTGAGTGCATAGCCTGAGACTTGGATGCTTTGAGCACCTTCTCATCTAGGTTGTGACACTCACGCCTTCCCCAACTCCAGCCCACAGCTCCCTGGATCCCTGTGGGGCTCTGAATCGGAAGCCTCTTGATTTAGAGCAGCGGTTCTCAACCTGTGGGCCGCGACCACAGGAACTATTAAAGGGTCGCTGCATTAGGAAAGTTGAGAACCACTGACTTAGAGGCTTTCTGGCTAGACTTCATCTGATTTTTTCCATATTCATGATTTGGCTGCCAACGAATTCTTTTGTATTTGTTGCTTTAAGTTTAAGACTCGAGGTTTTATCCTAACACTGGCTCTGTGTACCAGCTATGGAGTTGTGAAATCTCACTGGATGGAGGCAGAAAGCCCCTCTAGTACAAATAGATTGCAGTGGCATGCCAGGTAATAGGTCACAGCAACTGCCTTTCTGAGTGGGCTTGTTTGCTTGACAGGGGGTTATGAATCGGAGTAGGGATTGAGTAGGGAGCAAATTCTTTTTGCTGCTTTTGTGACCCCAGCAGCCTCCTCTTCCAAACCATCGTTGTCACAGCCAGCCCTCAAGGGTCTCTCTCCATCTCTGGAGGTTCAGGTGGGAATCACAGTGGGGAGGGGCATTCAAATTCTATTTCCATCCTTGCTGAGCTTTCTGTGGCCTTGGAAAAGTCACGGAACTTCAGAGCCTCGGTTCCCGTGTCTGTAAAGTGGGGTGACAACCCGCTTTCCTTGAAGCACTGTTGTGAGAGGAGGAGGTGGGAAGGGCGGTGCTTTTGGAGAACAGCACCCTGGGACTGTGAGTCACTGCTCTGAGGTGGGCCCATACTTCTCCTTGCTTCTCTAGACTGAGACACGCACACTTGGCCAATCCCTGATTCAAGCAGCATCCCTGATTCTGTCCTCCAGGACAGAGATTTCAAAACTTCTTTTGGAGCTACTGTTTAATGAGCTTTTGATTGCTACAGAGCAGATTTTCATTCCTATTTCACAATAGGGATTCCAGGGGGCAAAGACTGGTTGGTGGGCAGCTAGCTCACACCAAAAGTACTGGCTTGCAAATAGGTACTTGCCTGCATAGCTGAAACCAGCAAGAAGTTATTCCTTCCAGGCACTGAGAGCAAATGGGATCCTGTGGGTGCCGGCTCCTGGGGTTGGATGGGGTATGTTAGAGCTTGGCAGTGTCAGTGTTTGTACCATGTTCTCTGCAAGCCGTTCATTGCCCTCTGCCCTATAGTGGAGGAGGGAAGCCTTATCGATTGCTCTCAGCTCTGGCCTGCATGAGGTAGCTGGAGAGAAGGCTAATATTTGCCCTGTTGTCTAACCTTGGCATTGAGAGTGGGCAGACAGGATGTAGAAGCACTATCATCTAGTTAATGTCTTACAGTTTTATGTAAGAAGAGGGTCTCTTCACCACACCTGCAGATTCAGGCAGGGATGGGGCAGAGAGAAAGCACCCTCTATCAGAACTTGGGTAAGTAATCTTAACATGAAGAAGATATAAATTCGTTGATGGGTAGTCACAGTGTGGGCCAGAACTCAGCAAGGTTTCTATCATTATGTGCCCAAATGCAATAATCGAAAAACAGTTAAATGAGTTACTTGTATTTGGAGCTCTGTAGTTCTTAATGTATTGCAAATTCTGAAGCAAGCAATCTGCAGAGTTTAGTGGCCCCACCTCTACCAACTATAAAAGACGGCAGTTAGGAAATTTATGCCAGCTCTTATTAAGACTGGAGTGTGCTCATTCCCATCTATTATTCCCCTCTTAGTTAACGTGTCTATTTCTCGCTTTCACACCGTTCCTCTGCCTTAGGACACTCCACTCTTGTATCCATGGCCTTCACGTTTGGTTATTTCCACTGTTGAGGAGACGGTACGGTAATGTGATAAGGATGTGCTTGGGAAGCGGGTTTGATTTGGAAGGGCAGCTTTGAGAGTTACTGGGTAGATTTTAGCACTGTAGGTCAAATGCAGGTGACTGCGGGGAAGAGACAGTAAGGGTGATGCTGTTGCCATATGAAGTTGTCCTGTTTCACCTCCTGAGAAGAGAGAGCTGAGGCAGTGAGAACCTTATTTTCTTGGTTTGGAGGGAGAGAAGCACACAGAACACTCCAGCCAGGATTCTCTGTATTTCTTGCATTGCAGTGATACCACCAGGCGCCTACGTTGGCCCACTGTGCAGACAGCTCGCTAGGGTTTCACGCTGACGTGTGACTGTCTCACTGAGTGGTGTTCTTTACTGTTGTGTGTTTTTGAGGGCCATCATGAGAATGTCACAGCTTCAATTAGAGCAACGAACAAACATTAAAATTTCTTATTTTTTGCAAGAGTTTAATAGTTTAATCCAATTTTATGGGGATAGTGTCATGAAGAAAACAGCAGTGTACAAATGGATCAAATGTTTTCCTGAGGGGAAAGAAAGTGTCACTAATGAAGAGAGGTCAGGGTGGCCGGTAATGAACAGAAATGACGAAAACATTGCAAAAGTTTATCGAATTGTGTGTCAAAATCATTAGCTAACTTTGAGAAGCATAACAGACCAAGTAAACATTGATAGAGAAACAGTTAGGAAAATCTTCACCGAATGTCTTGGCGTGAGAAAGGTGTGTGTAAAAATGGTCCTGAAGGAGCTCACCGATGAACAAAAACAAAGGAGAGTTGAAGTTTGCCAAAATCTTGTGGAGAAGCAAGACAATGTTTTGGCTCTATTGTCATTGGTGATGAAATATGGGTGTACTAATGTGACCCTAAAACAAGGCATCAAAGTGCACAATGGAAGTCATCCAGTTCTCCACGACTAAAGAAGTTCTGTTAGTCCAAATCAAGAGGCAAAAAGATGTTGCTAATCTTTTTTGATTTCGGGGGGATTATTCATTATGAATTTGCAAAAACTGGACAAATGGTTAGCCAAGTTCACTATTTGAAAGTGCTGAAAAGGCTGTGTGAAAAAATTAGATGAAAACAACCTGTACTTTTTGCCAACCCATGGCTCTTGCATCACAACAATGCACCAGCTCACACAGCACTGTCTGTGAGGGAGTTTTTAGCCAGTAAACAAATAACTACATTGGAATGCCGTCACCTGATCAGGTCTCCAGTGCCTTTTTTCTTTACCTGAAGATAAAAGAAATACTGAAAGAAAGACTTTTTTTTGATGACATTTAGGACATCAAGGGTAATAATACTATGACAGCTCTGATAGCCATTCCAGAAAGAGTTTCAAAATTGCTTTGGAGGGTGGGAGTAGGCTCTGGCAATGGATACATAGCTTCCCAAGGGGAGGACTTCAAAGGTGACCATAGCGGTTCAGCAATGAGGTATGTAGCACTTTTTCTAGGACGAGTTTACAAACTTTACAACATACAAGGTTGGACCTTATATGTCAGTGGAGCCTGTATTTGGTGTAGAGGGTGAAAATCACTTGAATGAGACACAGGCTTCACCCTCATGGAGTTCTCATTTCATAGCACAGCACAAAAGATCCCAAATTGTCACTACGAGGCAATGAGACGATGGTCAGCAGGTCTGGAGATTCCTGGGTCTTGATGGAAATGCAGCCTCCTTTGCTTTCTCCCAGAGCCTCCCCTTATAGGCCTGTAGGAATTCTGTTCTGGGTAAATGTACAGACCAGTAGATCAGACTTGCACTGCAGACACATTCCTATCCTGTCAGGGAGATAGTAGATCTTTTGAGAAGACAGGCATTGAATATTATTCTAGAAGGATCTTGTGGCAATGGTGCTTCATTTGGGAAAGGAAGTTCTCATTTTATTGGTTCATTATACACTCTGTCCTGAGACTAAAAGGTCAGGTCTTTTAAACTTTACGTTCAGGTCAAAAGAAACGAAACCATTCTGTGTGTGAGGCCATCACTGGTTTTTCACTGGGGAAGGGGGCTGACGTCAGGCCTCCCACCAGGAGAGGAGAAGCAGAGTTGACTATTCTGAAGATTCCCTTTAGGTGTTGTGGTGCTAAGGAGTGTCTAGAACCACAGTTAGTTTCTGAGATTTGTCTCCAAGAAAACAAGTAGAGTTTGTCGTTCAACTTTCTCATGCGGCTCATTCCAAAGGGAGGTGTTTCTTGTTTGCTCAGATGGGCTGAAAGCTTTTCCTTCTGCTTGAACCTCCCCAGGAGCAAAAGGAGGCATGTGAGAGATTAGCATGCAAGATTTTTCTAGACTTCCTTCAGAAGAAAGGCTTTATAGATGGTGCAAGCTAATGAAACCTGTTGACATTTCTTACTACGGGCATCAGTCTCCTGCATTCTCGCTAGTGGCCCATGTGTCACTCTGTCATTGATACGGTATTAATTATTTAATCATATTTACATTGTGTACATCTTTTGTCAATCAGTTACTAAAAAAAAAGATGCTCCCATGACAAGATTTTTATTTTTCTTTTTTTTTCCATTAACATTCTTTTTTTTTTTTTTTATTGTTGGGGATTCATTGAGGGTACAATAAGCCAGGTTACACTGATTGCAATTGTTAGGTAAAGTCCCTCTTGCAATCATGTCTTGCCCCCATAAAGTGTGACGCACACCAAGGCCCCACCCCCCTCCATCCGTCCCTCTTTCTGCTCCCCCCCCATAACCTTAATTGTCATTAATTGTCCTCATATCAAAATTGAGTACATAGGACAGAATTCTAAACACGGGCTAACTGGGATCTTTTTTGACAGATATTACCAACCCATTTCAAAGCTGAGGAGCTTGTGGTGTTGTCTCTGATTGGGGGCTCCCTGGTGGTTTGTTTGGTTTTTAGCTTCTTGGCAAATTCTTTTGAGAGACCATATTAGAGTATTAGGAGTTCGGCTTTTGTAATAAGAGAATACATTTAATACTTGGACAAATTTTTTTTAAAAGCTTTTCTAATTATTCTTCCTGTGAAGGAAACCCAGCTATGCAGATACCAGCTGAGAATCCTGCATTCCTGAAAGCTGCCGCACCCCCGGTGGCAAGTGGTGGGGTGCTGGGCTTTGTGATGTGGCCACTGCCCTCAGCTGTGTTTACCCTAGCTCTTCAGGGGCAGCTCCAGGAGGCTGACGTCTGAGCTTTTTTACATCAGTCACAACCCAGCACAACATAGGGAGGGACCTCGTGCAAAGTCTTTGTGTTAGGAGAGAGAAAAGCTCTCATTTAGTAAACTGGACAAAGTAAATACACTTAGCTAATTGAGAAGGTAGGTTTTCCACTTACCCTGGAAATATACCTCACTAACCCTGTGATATGGTCACTTTTACCAGGGTCTCCTTTTTTAAAAACATGGAAGCATGAAGCAAAACAGACATAAAAATGTACTACTTTAACCATTTTTGAATGTATAATTCACTGACATTGAGTCCATTTAAATTGTTGTGCAACCGTAACCACTGTCTGTCTCAAGAACATTTCTACCATCCAAAAGCCACATCTCCTTTTAACCAAAGGAAAGACATTTTTTAACTATATGTCACATAACTTTATAGTCACCAAAGAGTCTTCAGTTCTAGTTAAACTTTTTGAAAGATCAGAGCTCAGGATATTTGAAACATTTGAGGTGTAAATAACACATGTCCCCGCTCCTGGAATTTGCCCAAGCAGACCCCAGTTGATAACCGGCTGGTAGAAGTCACTCACCCCAAGCCAAATAATACGGTCTGTGACGACAGGAAGGGAAGGCACCTTCGCCTCCACCTGCCTCCGCCTCTGCCTCTCCAGGCCTAAGCCTTGCCAGCACTTGTTTGGCTCGTCCTCATCATCAAGCCAGCACCAGGGAATTAGTGATGTTTTGCTTTTTAGCAGTTCACAGGGTCTAGCCTCCATAAGTGACTTTAGTGCAGGTGGGAAGACACCTTATCTTTCCCCAGACAAACTTGTTCTGAAGACTTTGATGTCTCTGCAAAGAGACTTGTGTATGTTAGAGGAAGCTGATCTCTGGCCCAATTCTGTAGGACTCTCAAGGGGTAGGTGTCAAGGTAGAAGATGGGGATACCTGGGTGACCAGACAGTAAAAAAGGAGAGAACAACAAAAATCAGAAAGGAAAATGCAGCTAAGCCTGTGAGGGAGAAAGATCAGCTCCCATCTTCTGTAAAAATGTGATTTTGAAAAAAGTGATCCAGCGTGTGCAACATCCCAGGTGACTCACCTATTCTGTAAGATGACAGACCAGAATACTGCCTACAGGCACCTGGACTCTTTCTGAAAGAACAATGAATACTTCTTACCGTCCTCACCTTCCCCTTTTCTGCTGATCAAGGTTCTGACCTTCGTTTCTGGCCCCTCCAGAGGCTGGAGAAGCTTAGGGAAAACAAAACAAAACTCAGAACCCAACTCTATTTAGCCAGTCTGGTTTGAGCACATTAGGCAATGAACTCATTCTACTAATTGTAATTAATGTGAGGCCTTTAGCAGGTTATCAGCTCCTCAAACTTCAGAGGGCTATGCTTTGATCTGCCTCCTCCTCCTAACAACCATGCCTCCTGCTAACTGGTTTTGATGCAACAGAAGCAACCACCAGCTCTACTCTTTAGAAAAATGCAAGGCCAGGCTTTAGAAAAGGAACTCTCAGATGTTTTCACTTGTCCTGCAAATTGAATGTCCTTTACCTTTTCAGCCCTTTGGAGTTGCTAAGACACTGCTGTTTTGGAGGAAGGGTAATTAAATTTTGATTTTAATTTAAAGACAGGCCAAGCATGGTTATCTCTGCTCCTTAAATGAATGGGTGCTGGAGAGCAGGGAACAGGGCTGTGTCCAGTTCAATGCTGGGAACTCGACGGTATTCAGCTGCCAGAGAGAGTGGCTTTGACATGGTTTTCTGTGGCAAGCACTGCTTAACTTTTGGGGAGAAATAGTCAGGAGGCCCGTGTGTGCCAGGAAACTGGCGACTCTGGGCTTGATTAATTTATGGGTGTAATTTAAGAGCCCGGTTCTCTGGGATGCGTGTTTGCTGAGCCTGTAGACATGAGGCCTCTTTGCTCGATGGATGTTTTTTATGGCCTTTGCTAGGTAGGAGCAAAAGTTGTAGATCTCTTATGAGCAAACATATTACTGTGTCCAGAGGTGGACTGGCATGTTATAAAATTTCAATGGTCAATTAACGAAGATTTATTCTTTGTCACTCAGGTATTTTTCTCTTTCTCTCTCTCAATAATTGCCTTTTGGAATGAAGCAGGCTTTAGTGGTGTTACGGCTCCCCGCTCCAGAGCGGGCTGGAGAGCACCCATCTTGGTATTTAAACTCTTAGCCGTGGGGCTTTCTGCTTTAGCGGAGTGGACACTTGAAGGGAGAGGGAGGGAGAGGACGCGTGTATTTTTTAAAGCACTTCAGTCTGTGTTTACTACGCGTTTATTTGGTGGAACCTCATTCCAGCAGTGCAGCCAACTGTCCCATCAGCAGCCGCACCCTTTGGACTGCTTTCCAGTCGGTCTTAATTTGGAATTCACACAGGGACCTTTGAGTTGCTATTTTAGTTTCCAATCCTGTTCCAGGTCCATGCACTGTACCTTTGCAACCTGCTGAACTCAGGGGAAAAAATTAATAATAATACACACACACGCACACGCACCCTGTAGTAAAGAAACAGATGAGCTGCTTGCCAGCCTTTCTGTTTCCATGTATAGTAGAACCTCTGTAAGTTGACCACCCAGGGGACTGTAGCCAACTGGTCAACTTACGGAGATGGTCCACATACGGACTTAGGCCTCCTGTGCTGATGTGCGCAGGGAGTTGACCTATGAAAATTAGGCCAACTTAAGGAAGTGGTCAACTATGGAGGTTCTGCTGTATACATTTTGCTACCTGCCCTCTCACCTCCACCCTGGAAAAAGAAAGACCTGTTTTATATATGTAATATCTGAGAGTTAACATGCTCTAAGAGAGTAATGTCTAAAATTGTAAATCTTCCTGATGGAGAAGATGTGATTTTTGTTGTCATCTGGAAGAAGAAGGGTGAGGTAGCACTGGGCTTCAGTCTTTCACCTGGAGATACAATTCATCGGCTGATTCTTTTTATGTCAGTTTGCTGCTCAAAGTTGCCAACTGGAAGGTTTTGGTCTGCCCAGGGCCTGGTGAGGCTCCTGGTGGGGACTGCATGTTGGCTGTTGGGGTCATTGTTCCCATTGCCTCTGCCTTCTTCCCAAATGCCCACCAGGCCAGGCCATGGAGGGGCCTTGGCACTGCCCAGCCTGTGTCCTCTGCAGTCTGAATTCTGCTGTCACCCCAGTTTTTCAGAAGTTACGCGGAAGTCCAGGGCTGTCATTCACTTCCTGATCACTGTTTTTAATGTTCTGATGGATTCCAAGGGGAAACCGGTTGCTGAAGGACAGGAGAAGAGTGCAAGGGCCCGGCAGGCGGATGCCGGCACCCGGAGACTTTTTGCAAGACGTTCAGGCCTCCTTCTCCAACTTGTTTAAGGGCAGAGAATAAGGTTGCAAAGGAAATCAAAGCCTGATGTGGAGAAACGAAACATGAGACCTCCTGACTTTTAAAAAACATTTTAAATAACATTCTCTAAGGTTTCATTTTATACTGAAGGCAGCTGTAATAAGTTTTGGAAGACAGTGTAAGGTTTCTATTACAGAGTGATCCCGCTTACAGTTTTTGTACCAGAAGTGAGAAAAGAGCTAGGGGTGGGCGGGGGAGAAGGGGGTGGTAAGGAGGTTATTTTGTATAAGGTGAGAAAATTTGCAAAGATGAATTCAAGACTGTCGTAAGCATGTAACATTTCGAATGCTGTAATTTGCAAATGCAATAACGTTAAACCATTGCAAAGGTTGGTTTGGGGTGTATGTGTGTGTGTATGTGAGAGTAGTCTGGATGGCGATGGAATAACTTAATAACTGGAGCTCGGCAGCACTTTGACCACAAGTAAAACAAGACCGCCGCTCTGCATGCAGGGGCTTTGCCAGTGTTGCCCCAGCGACTACATTCCCTGTGGAAGGCTGGCGCGGGCCGGAGATGTCGGGCCGTATGAAAGCGCTCATTGTTCATGGGGCATCATTATTTGGTATTATACGCACAATGTTTGCTTGTGAAACGATTTATTCGAAACAAGTATGTTTAAGAAAAGAGGACTTGGTTTGAAATTCAGTTGATCTGGCTGATGACATTTAAGATTTTAGAGTACCTTTGTTTCTAAGAATAGCTATTTAGGCCCACTGCAAGTATTTATCTGAAGACACCCCCACACACACACCCGACACACACACACATACATGCACTGAGAGTGCAAAGCTGGAAAACTGAGCCAAGGAATGAATTGATACCTAAAGTTCACTGTTCTAATGAGAAGGAGTAAATCTCCTTAATATTTACTGGATACAAAGGAGCATGGTTTGTGAACTTGGCTGGCAGCTTCCAGCCCAGAGGACAGGCTCACCTCATGCTGAGAAGTCTCTTGGTAGGAAGCCTGGTGAAGAGTGAGAAGAAGTGTGTGTGTGTGTGTGTGTGTAACTCCTTCCTTCCCATGCGGGTGAGGCTGGTAGGGATTCAGCCAGACCTCGGTCACTGCCAGCTGCTAACAGGTTCCTGCAGCTTTGAGGCCTGACGTCTCAGGGGTGGAGACTTGCTGCGGCCTGTCCCTGGGCCAGTGCATATCTGCCCAAGAATAAGGGTTTCATGTGATGCTTGTAGGGATCCACCTGTGAGATTTTTCTGACCATAAAAACTAGAAAACTTGACTTCTGGTTGTTCCTTGGCCTATGTGGGTGATATTTGGGTAAACGAATGGCTTCTTTGGGGCTCTGAAATCCTTATCATTATCATGTGAAAATGTCAGAGTCTGTGAAGTGATGGGGGGATTCTGTAATGAAATGTGCTAAGAATAACCCGTAGCACCTTTTGTTTGTTTTAATAAAGGTTTTTAAAGGCCAGTAACAGGCATATGCAGTAAAATCAATTTGCACGTGGTCTGGCTCTTGCCCAACAAATTCTCTTCAATATTTCATCTGTAAGGCCCAAATCTAGGAGGGCGTGGCTATCTATTGCTCTGATTTGCCGTTTCCAGCCCAGTGCTCAGGGCCCCTCATGTGTAGTGTGGAGATATCCTTAGTGTGTTGAGCTGGCTGTGATCTCTGCATCTCCTTTGGCTATTTTTTAAGCTGGAGGCTAAAGTAAGAGTTACTCACAGCTGGGGGAGGCTGGATGGTGCAGGTTTGCGGGGATGGAGTTGTATTTGTGAATGGACCCATGATTGGGTTTTGTGTGGCTCTTGGCAGAGCAGCCGTGTAGGAAGGTTCCAGGGAGTTTGTGATTTACAGGGACAAGATCACACAACAGTCTGGTCTGCTGCTTAATTCTTCTATCCTATTGTTGTAAGAACACTAAACGTGAGATCTTCCATCTTGGCACATTTTTAAGTGTGTAATACGTTATTGCTGGCTATAAGCACCGTGCTGGAAGTCGGATCTCTATAGCTCACTAGTCTCTCTTGCATGGCTGAACCTGTACGCCCTGTGACTAATAACTCCCACTGCCCCTGGCAGCCACAATCCTACTCTTTGATTCTATGAATTTGGATAATTTAGACACCCCATAGAAGTGGAATTGTGTAATATTTTTCTTTCTGTAGCTGTCCTGTGTCACTCAGCATGATTCCTTCTTCATTATCACACATTACAAGATTTCCTTCTTTTTAAAAGCTGAATGGGGGCCAGGTGCTGTGGCTCACACCTGTAATCCCGGCACCCTGGGAGGTTGAGGAAGGTAGATTGCTTGAGTTTAGGAGTTTGAGACCAGCCTGAGCAAGAACAAGACCCCATCTCTACTAAAAATAGAAAAACTAGCTGGTGGTAGTGCACACTTGTTAACCCAGTTATTCGGGGGGCTCAAGCCCAAGCATTTGAGGTTTCTGTGAGCTATGATGACACCATGGACTCTACCCAGAGTGACAAAGTGAGACTCTGCCTCAAAAACTCCCCAAACCCTGAATGGTAGTCCATGTATCTACAGATTCACATTTTTAGTTGTATTGATTCACCCGTCAGTGGATATTTCGGTTGTTTCCGTATCTTTGCCATGGTGAGCAGTGCTGTAATGAACATGCCAAGAAAAGTACACTTGTGTCTCTAGTAAGCACCTGGGGTAGGGTAACTAACACTTGATATTTATCAAAGCAATGAATGGGGGGTGGGTAAAGACTGAGTGAATGGAGTAAATTCCACAATAAAGAGATGAACCCTGTTGTTAATGTGGCCTCTTTATAGTTTGGAGCTTCAGCTTTTAATTTAATTTTGTAAACTAGGGACAGACGTCTTCTCAGAGCCTCTCAGAAATGCATGGGCAGACCCTGTGCCTGTGGGAGCCCTTCTCGGCATCTCACCTCCAAGTTAGTGTTGTGACTTGCCCAGCTCTTTGAGATTATCACAAGTGGAACCAGTGAAGAGGCTCCTCTTTTCTGGCTGTTCGTCTTTTAGATTGTCAAAGTAAAATCTTTTCCCTTATTCATTTGGTGGCCATGGGCAGCAAAAAGCTTGGACATAATAAGTGCTTTCCCCGATTTTCTAAGTAAGTATTCTTTCTACCTGGGTTGTGCTCCAGCAGTGTCCTTTGAAGTCCTTTTTGTTCTGCACGGGGCCGTCGTGTTATTCCAAGGGAGTCAGCTGGCAGACTTGAGGCCCTCTAGCCTGAGCTCCCTGACAGCCTTCTGGACATCGGGGCTGATTGCCTGGCCCCTTATCCCATCCCTGCCCCTCCTTTCTTCCCTCTCTTTACCAGAGCGATCGCCACACCGGCCCATCCTCCAAGCTGGACTGCCGGCAAATGCCTCCACGGTGGTTGGAGGGGACGTGGAGTTTGTCTGCAAAGTTTACAGTGACGCCCAGCCCCACATCCAGTGGATCAAGCATGTGGAAAAGAACGGCAGTAAATACGGGCCAGACGGGCTGCCCTACCTCAAGGTTCTCAAGGTGAGGACTTTCTGAATCTGACCGTGCTCACTGCCGGGGTCTCCTTAATGGGTTTGGCCTTTAAGTTCCTGTTGGATTTGAGAGACAATGATCCCTTCTCTCTTTTTTGACTGGCCAGTAGAAAACATGTTAAGAAATTAGCAGATCTTTAAGCTTGATAATAAAATTTCATAAGGGAGCCGTGGCCCAGGGAAGAACTGCTAAAGTTGGGGACCGAATGGTTCAGCTGCTTATCAGCCCTGCGATCTTAGACACTGAGGCTTAGCTGCACATCACGATATCATCTCCCCTGTAAGGTGTCTGTGCAGAGTAAAGTGGATGGAGTAGGTGGAAAGAGCTTTGTAAGCTCTAGACCTCATAACCCATGTTTATTTTTACTGATGTTGTTTGCTTTTGATGTGATGTTAGGATCCAGTTTCAGTAGCCACTTTTTCGAAGCAATTTAGATTTTCTTTTTTTTTTTTTTTTTAAATCCCTTAATCTTTGAAATCCATTTACATGTGATTTAGGCAATAGACTTTTTAGGAAGTGTTTCTGCACCAGTATAATGCTGAACTAGGGAAGCATCTTTGCCCTTGTATATTTTGTTTGGTGCTTTGCAATTTCCCATTGTCACAGCAGCAGCCTCTTTATGCTTTTAGACCTAGCTGGTCCTTTAGGAGGGTGATAGAAGTGGCAGCTAAGTCTGAACAGCTCGTTCTTAGCTCCCTGCCTGTTACGTGTCCCATATTTAGTGGCTCATAGAGAACATCCTTTAAAAGAACATTTTTCCAATATAGCCATAAAGTGGCTCAACTAAGAACTCTTAACTAATGAGGTGTTCTTGCCATCTCTGAGTACCAAGGACCAAAAAATGCTGGGGAAAGATGACCCACCCGGGGTCGTCACTCACACCCTTTCTCCCTTCCTTGTCAGGCCTTTCCCTCGTCCACACCTTAATTTACTTTATTCTTTCAAAGCCCACGGCCCTGTCATGCCACCATTTAGATGTGCGTAGGTTGTTTTCTTGTGGTGTGTTGGTGGTGGGACCATAGGCAGCGCTAAGTCCTTCCTGGCTGGCCGTTATATTGTTCTCCTGTGTCTGTTCCAGCACTCGGGGATAAATAGTTCCAATGCAGAAGTGCTGGCTCTGTTCAATGTGACTGAGGCGGATGCTGGGGAATATATATGTAAGGTCTCCAATTATATAGGGCAGGCCAACCAGTCTGCCTGGCTCACTGTCCTGCCCAAACAGCAAGGTAACAACGTTTTTGTTTTTGTCTTTTTAAAAAAAAAAAAAAAGAGAAAAAGAAAGAAAGCTGGATATAGAAGCTGAAAAGACTCGGTGCTTTGGGAGACTGCAGGCAGCTTATAGGCTAACTCTTGTGGCCTTGGTATATTCACGATGATCTTTCTTCGGTCATGCAGCTGGTATAATGCCAGTCGCCATGGAAAAATACCCACATGTTCAAAGTGCTTGCTCCCATTCCTTCTAAAGATTACACTCCATCCACACCCAGCTTTTAAGCCGTTCCTTCTGGTTTATCTCGTCTGGGTTGCACATTTCCCATCATTACTGCACATTAGCACCGTTTTAAACACACACCTATGTGCCCATTAAATTCATGGCATTTGAGTATCGGCAGAATTCAGGTCTCCTTCTACCCGAAGTTTTTGGAGACGCACTGGTGTGATCTCATTGGCCGAACAAAGCATCCTTCCTTTGGATGCACACCTGATCCTGTGATCGTTCATTTTCCCGAGTGAACGTCCTGCTGGGTGCACGGAAGGCAGGATGTTGGCTTTGTCTAATTCACACTGAATGTTTATGTTAAAAAAGAAGAAAAAGCCAAGCTTTTTTGTTTTTCAGGTCATACTTTCTTCCATTTTCTTTTCCCAATGCTATGTAAGCCAAGATGGTTCTGTAGAAGTGAAAATTGCACAGAGCCTGGTGACCAAGACAGCCTTCCTCCCCGTGGGAGGTGACCACTTGTGCTCATCTGCGGTCCTCCACTTCTTTAGCTAGATCTTTCCATTTCCTGCGGCAGGAGTCTGCAGCCCACAGGACCAGACCCAGCTTGTCCTTCTGGGCTCTATACTGTAGCACTCCAGCCCTACACCCCAAATCCAAACCGAAGCACAGGCCAAGAGAATGGCCTCCGTGGGCTGATTTTTCCATGCGTTTGATCGTGTGCATGCCTGGGCGATGCCGCCGGTGTGGTGATGGGCCTTGGAGGTGAGCTGGTCAGTGTCGCTCAGTGTCTCTTGGTTGTGGGCTTTGTGGATGGGCTGCAGTCGGAATCTCCTGGTGGCCAGCACCCCCTGGAGCCCCCCGGGGCGACGCCTCGTGGTTCCATGGCCCCCTCCACAATCATTCCTGTGTTGTCTAGCCTTTTTCCTGCTTCCCTTGTTTTCTAGGCCGCCGGTGTTAACACCACGGACAAAGAGATTGAGGTTCTCTATATTCGGAATGTAACTTTTGAGGATGCAGGGGAATATACGTGCTTGGCGGGTAATTCTATTGGGATATCCTTTCACTCTGCATGGTTGACAGTTCTGCCAGGTATATACTGCTCTTTCTCTCTGGGTTTTTCCCCCTTTTCTTGGTTGATTGCTATAAAATTAACACAGCTTCTGTTAGCAGAAATGGCTCCTTTTATCCTTGCATAAAGATAAAAAAAATGTTAAAAATTATCCCCCAGAGATAAGAAAGTTGCCTTGGAAATTCACTTAACAACAGAGATCCCACACTCAACATTTATGATCAAGTAAAATTTCACCCTTCAAACCTAAAGGGATCTAATACTTTTAGTGAGTCATTGAGCCAGCGTATAAGTTAGCCCCTCCCCCGTTCACGTTAAGGAAACAGTTAAAATTACTTTGTAAAATTCAAAGTAATTTCTTTCTCATTTCAAATTCCATTTTGCTAAAATCCCATATGTGTTTTCATGACTTCCGTCCCACTTTGTGTTTTTAATGAGATGTAAATAGAGGGGTGTATATTGAGGTGCCCGGGGAGAGGGCCCTCTGAACAGTTGGGTGCACAGAAGCAGTGTGTTACCTTCCTCGGGGCAATGGCTTCTTGCATGTTGCGAGAATGGACTCCTGTTTACTTTTATTGCAAAGCATGCTCTTGCCATCTTGGGCTTGATATTATTTCTGCCTTCTGGAGAAATAAACATCAGAGAAGCCCGGTTGCCTAAACATTGCTGCTGTTTGAATCTTTAACTGACATCTCTATTCTAGTGCAACTTTCTCGTTCGACACTGTCCGTTCTGATGCCTCTCCCTCTTTTGCCATTGCCTTTGTGAAACTGCGTAGACTGTGGTTTGCCAGCCTGTGATGTTCCACTCCAGTTATTAATTCCTTATTTTTAGCATACAGTGCCTACCTGCATGCTTATTTTATTATCTAGTAAAAATAAATTGTTTCATGTTGCGCTATTGCTGCTCAGAGTTTTGACTGTCTTGCAAGTATTTTTCTGATTAAAATGTATAAGCTTTAAATAATGCCATTGCATCCATTTTTCCTTTTGATGTGGATCTGCTCTGTGAATATTTGCTTTAGAACAATGAGATGCCTCTTACGTGGAGCTTGCTTTGACTTGCAGTACTGTGCTCTCTGAGTGCCTCATTGGCGCAGCTTAACCAGTTTGCCTGACAGTGCTAGCCCATTAACTAAGAATGCAGTTTGAAAAAAATACTATTTGGAAATACACTGCTTGCAGATTGATCGTTGAGGACTAAGGAGAGGACAGGCATTGGAAGTTATAAGAACGGCTGAATGAAGTCATTATGTGTAATCACTCACCTGCAGTACCATTTATATTTTTTCTTCAAGAATGTTGTAGTGGCGTATGACTATAACCAGAAACACAAAAATTTAAATGACTATTAAGGAATATGGTAAACTTTATATATATAGTGTGGACCAACTTGGTCTTACATATTAAACACATTGATTAGTTTAATTGAATAACATGCTGGACTATATTAAGGAACTCACCGAAACTCTTTCGGGCCAGCTTTCTAGATGAATATTCATGTCATGTGGAATTGTGTTTATCTGGGGCAAATTGGAGAATAGCGTTGTCACTGTCTCCTTAGAAACAAAAAAACGGGCATTGTTGATATTTAAGAATTTTTCATATGGTTTGTGTTCAGAGACCATCATGGAGGACGGTCCTTTCACTGTGGGGGCAGCTGGTTGTTCTCTGCTGCCCAAGTGTCTAATAGAATGTGGCCTTGTAGCCTGCCCTTTGTAACTTGGTGGCAGCCACCCACCAGATTGCAGATGCGCACTGAGGCTAGAGACAGTGATCACCTCTGCCCCGGTGGTAAAATGAGGAGCCCTTAGTTAGTCCCCCTCCCTTGGGAGAAGCCCCAGGATAAGGCCATGCCCACCTTGCCTTGACATTGGTCATTGCCATTCGAGTCCTTCAGTTCTGCTGTGACGTGTCCATCTGGTGCGCTAACTCTGTGGCCTGCTTATCTCTCCTTCCCCTGTGATCTGCGATCTAGCTCCCGTAAGAGAAAAGGAGATCGCAGCTTCCCCAGACTACCTGGAGATAGCCATTTACTGCATAGGGGTCTTCTTAATCACCTGTATGGTGGTCACAGTCGTCCTGTGCCGAATGAAGACCACGACAAAGAAGCCAGACTTCAGCAGCCAGCCAGCTGTGCACAAGCTGACCAAGCGCATCCCCCTGCGGAGACAGGTAACAGAAAGTAGATAAAGAGTTTAAAGAACCTTACACCTGCCCGTGCCCCAGCCAGCTCTTGGATCTTCTCCTCTGCTTTGACGCGGGCGAATTCTGTGAGCGTCCACGTGCGGGTGGGTCTGACGTGCTGCTTGGCGATTGCCCAGTTAGTGTTTTGAGCCTACATCGTCTTATTGTGGTGCCTGAGTGGGATGAACAGAGTCTAGTTCCAAGGGCAAGAAAGGATGACAGTGTGAGATCCAGAGCAGGAGTCATCAGGACTGAAAATCACTCTGGGGCAATTCCTCCTGACTCTACTCAAGTGTAAGTGGCCTCTTCAAAGTGCAGGCCACACGTGTCTCCTGTGAGCTGATACTTTTTCTGAGATAGGCATGAATCATTCTCATGGGCCTTCTGTCACTAGCAGGAAAGAGACTCTAGTTCTCTTAGGCATTTTGAAGTTAAGATCAGAAACCTATGCTTAAGGATGCATCTGACCCACTGCTTGATTTAAAGTGATGCATGATGTCTTTCTAACACAGAATTTTGCCTTAACCCCTTTAATGCTTAAAATAGAGTTGTATACATATATCATGTTGTTAATAAATCACATGTGTGGCTGGATTCAATGTTAGAATGATTTTTTATGGAACCTGTGACAGATTATTTCTATACTTAAGCTTGATCTTTGGTGGATACTCTTTGCTTGTGTGTGCCCCCTGATTGATTTAATTTTGCTTTGAGGAATTTGGGGCAAAGTAGAGCCTCCACCCCTGCCATAAACCAAAGCCCTGCAAAGGTGGGCACTGCAAGAAACACTTTGACTCTTCTGCTTGTCCATGAAGAGTTAAGAAGGCAGCTGTGAATGCAAAGCAGTTATCAGTATTTGGAACTTGGTTCGAATACAGATCTTTTTGAAATAGGAAGTAAAATGGCTCTATTTCAGTGTGTATTTTAGTAGAATTTATGAGGCACTAGTTAAAATTGCAAACTCCTTATTCTCAGTCCCAGAGATTCTTGGGTGGAGCCAGGAATCTGTATTTTAAACAAGCCCCCAGGGGACTCTAAAATGTACTTTGAGAAACTCTGGATTAATCCAGTCCTGCCTCTCCTGGGACATCAGGTAGCAGCAACATTTTCTGGACAAGGTATTAGGAAAGATTAGGAACCAGTTGGTCAGCAGCATCTTGGCACCGGTCTGGCTGTTCTCAACCCAGCTCCAGACTCCCGGCTGAATGGGTCCTTGTCAGCATCTTTGCAGCCATGCTTCAGGCAGCTCTTTCTTTGTGTAGGCCCAGGATAGAATTTGGAGTGTGTGTCCAGTATAGGCAAGTGACTAAATTGTGCTACAAGCAAGGAAAGAAAGAGTCTGCTTGGGTCACTTCTGCCACCAAGAATGCTGTTGTCACTTTGAGGAACACCACTGTCATTCTTGGGGTCAGGGAAACAATGATGGGGCCAATTGCCTGACCAGTTTCTGCGAGAGTCCAGTCCCAAGAGAACTCTAACATGGCCAGATAGTGCTGTGGCCCTTAGGTGGAGTAGCCACCCCACTCCAACCCTCCCCTCTTCCCCCTTATCCCTGGGCCACCCCTCCAGCCACCACCTTGAGAATCTGACTCAGGGAGCTGACAAAAGGGAATGGTGTCTCTATCCCTGTTAGTGTTTTTCTAATTATGGACAAATGCTACCTTCTGGCGGAAACCTGTCATTTGGTGTAGCTCAGCTACTGTCCCTTAATTATTTCATCATCCTTTTCTTGCAACTATTACAACCATCACAATGCTCTATTTTTTACTTAATGTGAAAGAGGCAGACACCCCTGAAATCTCCTTCACTCGGCCACAGTCATCGTGTTTTCCTTTCTCTGTGATCAGTTGGCTTTCCTCATCGTCTTCTCTGCCAAAGCTGGTCATTTTTCTCATCCTCCCTGTATAACCAGAGGGAACATTAGGGGTCCTTCTTCTTTTTCGTCCCTCTTTCACTTGATTCATCATAACTAAGTGTTTGGGGTCAGCCAGGTTCCATGTAAGACGTGACCTGTTGGGTTAGCTAGTGGCTCTATGGTTTTTTGGGGGGGGGGTGTTTGTATTTGCAATGTAATCGTCTTGTCTTCAGTAGGGTCAAGGTGTATAAGAGAAGCAGAGGAAAGGGGGCAAATACCAGTCCCCCTAGAAAAACAAAGCTCCGGGAGGTGAATTGACCTGGGGAAATGTTACACACCTCAGTTCCCCACAGGCCTGCAGAATGGGGCGCATTACTGGGTCTTCCCAACATTCCATCAGTAAAGCAGGTTCTCTTTGGTGGAGAAGGGGATGCCTTTTGGGTATCTGGATAAAAGTGGGTTAAAAGCCTTTGAGAGGCCCACAGATATGTTGATGACAGAGCAAATACCACAGGGGATGCCATGCATGCCTTTACCTGGGGCCTGGAGCCTGTAATCAGATGTTTCCAGGATGGGTAGTTTCCAGGCATTTACGCGATAGTTTCTAGGAATTTAGAAGGCTCCCTTTCATTCTGTGCTGGACCTGCCTTCCCTGTGACACAGGTGGCATCCAGTATCCTCAGAGCCCTGACCCATGCCCCTCCCCCAGCACACCCCACGTCTCACTCAACTCTCAATGCGTCATTGTTCTCTTTTTGGTACAAGAGAAGTTGGTTTTTCTGCTCCTGTCGTGAATTTTGCCTTCTTGACCTTTAATAATTTGCACCATCCTTACTGGTGTAAGACAGTCATTTCCGTTTATTATTTTCTTGAGCAAAAAAAGTTTTTTTTCCTAGTACCAAAGAAGAAATTTCTTCCAGTCAGTTCCTAGTAACTGAATTTTTTGAGACTTTTTTGTACACTTTGCATGGAGAAGGAGAAGCACCTTTGGGGTGAGTGGGGAAGTGGTATCATGTGCCTCCCCATTTCCTTTAACAGGGGTTCATCCCATGTTCCGTGTTAGGGCTCACACATCGAGCTGGACACTTGGTCACCTGTTCCCACCCCTTTGGTGCTCAGCATTTTATTCTTTTTTTTTTTTTTTTGAGGTAGAGTCTCACTCTGTCTCTCTGGGTAGAGCCATAGCATCATAGCTCATAGCAACCTCAAACCCCTGCATTTAAGAGATCCTCCTCCCTCAGTACCTGAGTCGCTGGGATTACAGGCACCCCCCACCATGGATCATTCTTGCTCAGGCTGGTCTCAAACTCCTGAGCTCAATCAATCCACCAGCCTTGGCCTTGCAGAATGCTAGGATTAGTGCCTGGCCTGATGCTTAGCATTTTAAATGAGACCAGCAGAGGCCAAACCAAAGAAGGGCAGGTGTGTGAGCGTGTCGGTTCTTGGTCGGGTCCGCTGCACCACCAGTGGCCATTGTGAAATAGTCTTTGCACATGTCTGTAGGTCATTAGGAAAGTTTTGAGATAGGCTGTGTATGGTTTGTTATTTTACTTCCAAGAAATACAGTCAACAGCGTCCTTTCTGATTCACCCATGCAGGTGTCAGCTGGCTTATCACTGTTGCCGAGAGGGCTTCAGTTGTTTGTGTCTGTGCCGACGGTATGTTTCCTTACTTTTGCCTATCTCAAAACTTATGTAATCACCCACTTTCCGTGTTCTCCGCACATCATTAGGTGGTGGTGGTGGGCACAGGAAAAGTGCAGAGGGGACAGAGGATGCTTGTTCAGGAGACACACGGCGTTGTGGGCCTTGTTCAGCCCAGTTTTCAGTGAACACATCAGGTTCTTTCTCTGGGCCCTGAAGCTGCCATGCGTTTGCCTGGAGATCTGACCATCTGTGGTTGGCTCAGTCAGTGCTGATGAATTCATCTTCTGTGCAGCCTACACCCTCTCCCATTGTGGGTCTTACGAGGGGCTGCAGGGTATTTTTTTCTTAGACTTCAGTTTCACCCTCCCAGCTGCTGGATCAGGTAGATGGAAAACCAGAGAAAAGATCAAGGGCACTCGAGGTCACCTTTTGTAACCATACCTTGGAGGCAAACATCCATGGGGATGCTGGGAATAGGAGGAAGATGAAGGGAAAGGAGGGTGTGTCCCAGGAACCGGGGCTGGGGCCAGGGATTAAGGATCCGCAAACACACCAAATTCTGTGAAGGGACCTTCTGTCTTTAGGAGCTCATTTAACACCTGGCAGGGAGCATCGTGATCTTGGAATAGTCTCTACACTTGCTCAATCAGGTGGTCTACTGAAGCCTCAGGGTCCAGAAAACATTCAGGTAATCAGAGTGGTTGTGGACAGCTTGACTTGAACTTGCCCTTTCACGTGGCACTGCACCCTCCACTGCCCCCACTTTGCTCGTCTCCTTTCTCATCTCTCAGCCTTCCAAAGACAGGCCAGCTTGACTCAGTGACCTCGATTTTGGCTGATATGATCTTCCATGTAGAATCAGCTGGGCGGGGACTGGTGCGTCATTGCTTAGATAGGTTTACTCACAGAGTCCTGAGCAGGGGCTGTGGGGGTACAGAGACCTATTAGGGGAGGAAAGTGTCTGATAAACTGCCTCACCTAATTACCTAAATTTTGTTATAGAGGAAAAAAGATGCAACCTTGGAAATCCCTTTAAGTGTTTTTAGTCTCCAGCTGATAGAAGCATTTTATTTGGCCATAGGGGCTTGTGCTGGGCAAGGTGTATCCCTGGGTCATTAGGAAAGTTTTGAAATACACAAAATTCAAGCAACGTAAAATCCATGTGGATGGAAACAAAGGAAGCCCTCCCGGGAACATGGATATGCTGAGCACAGGTAAATCAGAAAGGGCACTGTCAACTATTTCTGGGAAGTGAAATAATAAACCATAACATGATCTGTGTTAAAATTTTCGTAGTCATCTCCATATCATAGTAGATATAGGTAACACTGGGGCCTCGAGTTCTGGTTTGGGAAGATGGTCCACAGCTCAAGAGGCAGGGTCCAAGGGTGTTTGTCAGTCCTCAGGTTTAAACACACCTGTATCCGTCTTCCCTCTCTGTGGCAACTTCTCGCCCTCCTGCCCTGTCCTCTACGAGGTCCTCTTTAGTTGTCAAATTTAACTTAGTATAAAGAGAAAACACTATTTCTTGGTGGCTCCTTAAAAAAAAAAAAAAAAAGAAAGAAAAAGTCACATCTTAGCTTAATCTCCTGCACTGTGGAAATATATAGCTTTTAGTTAAAAGCTTGATTTATGGCACATGGTAAAGAGATTCCAGAAAGTGAGGAAGCTGAATGGGAGACCATAAAAATACATGCTTAAAAAAAAAAAATGCCTGCCAAGTTTTGGGAGTGGAAAACAGTTTATTTACTTGAGTGTTAGCATTGATTGTTCATACGTAACGTACTTACCACTAACAACATAATGTTTTTGAATTAGTTAGAAAGGAAACTCTAGAATTGAAGTTTCTAGGTAGGAATTGAAGAATATGTGATAGGGAAGGTGATAATTTTGTACAGTATGAAAGGTGGGCAGTAGGAATTCCCTGAGGATCTGATTCGGACAAAAGAAGCTCCCATGAAACATGGGGTCCCCTGGGGAAGTCGCCTGCCGGGGGTGGTGCCGGGCCAACACTCAGCTTCATCAAGCCCCTGACAAAGCTTCCGGCTCAGAGTAAAAGGGAGTGAAGAGAAAGCCAGTCCTATTTTACGGTCCCAGAGGGGATTTTAAAAGCATAGTAAAAATGCATGGAGGTAAAATGAAGATATACCTCAGTGGACAGAGCGATCAAATTCTGGAGCTTCTTGTACTTCGGGCATTTTCTAACCCCCCCCCCCCTTCCCTTTATGATTTTACAGAAGTATTTTCCAGATTTGTACATTTAATCTGTATACTTCATCTGAACCAAATTCCCATAAGTAGTCCTTTTTATAAACTTGCTTTTAAAATTTTGATAATGACAGCAATATTGGTAATGGTTTTCACTTTATTTTCAAATAGAAAACCTGTCCCATTAAAATATTATTGAGAAGGGACCCTGGGTTTGAGGAAAGGTGTATATACATGTGAATTTTTTTTTTGTAATTGTTGTCATGGTTGTTTAGCAGGCCCTGGCCGGGTTTGAACCCACCCTCCCCGATTCATGTGGCCGGTGCCCTAACCACTCAACCATACCTGTGACCTTTTGCCACGAGTTTGTGGATACGGAATCCTTTTGGGTCACAGGTTTGTGACAGATAGCAGTTAAATTCAGACTGTGTGTCAGAATTTTCAGTTGTGAAGAAGCCTCTAAGCCAGATTTGTCATTAGGGCTTTCTTACCCTCTGGCTTGCTTCCTGGCGAGAGAGACTGTCCCCTGACTCCTGGGTTCTTTATTTCTTGGTTGCTGGAGTCCCAGCCCATGCTGGCTGTGAGCAGTGAACCTCCTCTTCTAAATCACGTGTGCCCCTTAGAGGTATACCCTTGTCCGCAGTCAACCCTTGTTGTTGCTGGGTTGTCTTTCTTGGTGCCCACAGTTTGGTGGTACAGTCATCCCTCAGTATCCATGGGGGATTTGGTTCTGCGACCCCTGAGGGTACTAAAATCCGTGGGTGCTCAAGTCCCTTTTATAAAATAGTGTAGCATTTGCATATAACCCCCACACATCTTCTCACATACTCTAAATCATCCCTGGCTTACTTTTGACACCTAATATACTGTAAGTGCTGAGTAAAACACTTGTTACACTGTGTTGTTTTTTATTTGTATTTCTTATTGTGTGTTATATTTTTTGTTTGTTTGTTGTTTTGAGACAGTCTCACCTTTTGCTCTTGGTAGAGTGCAGTGGCACCCTAACTCACAGTAACCTCAAAACTCTTGGGCTCAAGTGATCCTCTTGCGTAAGCCTCCCAAGTAGCTGGGACTACAGGTACCCCCATAATGCCCAGCTATTTTTAGAGACAGAGTCCCACTCTAGCTCAGGCTAGTTTTGAACTTCTGAGCTCAGACAGTCCACCCACCTCAGCCTCCCAGAGTGCTAGGATTACAGGCGTGAGCCACTGCACCCAGCTTTATGTTTTATTTTTAATATTTTTGATCTGGGGTCGGTCCAATCTGTGGGTTCTGTGCAGTTCCTGTCTGCTTTTTGACAGATGAGAAAAATCAGGCTTTAGGAAAGTTAAGTGACATCCCGAAGCTCAAACAGTGAGTGCTGAAACTGGGGCATGGACCCGGACAGGCAGATTGTGCAGCCCCCTCTGGTGCCCTTGGTGGAGGTGCAGCCCACCCAGTGTGGGGGTCTCCCCTCCCCCTGTCATGAACACTTAGCACAGGGTGGTCAGTGGCCAGGGTTGGTGTTCGGCTGTGCACAGTCAGGGTTTCCCCACGCTGAAGGATGCACAGAGCCACAGAAGCCAGCCTGGTAGCAGAGGGAGCCCGAAAGCACCATCCCGTGATTTCTAAGCCGGTTGAGAAGTCAGTGCATTTCAAGCAAATGTGCTTCGTTTTCTTTTCCCCTTGTTCATGCCTCAGTTCAGATCCTTGTTATTCCCAAAAATATTTTTGTTACAGAAAGTACTACTTCTAAAACATAAAAGGAATTCATACACACAGCAATCAAATCCAAATGGTTTAGAAAGTTCTGAAATAAAATATATTTTCTACCCCATCTCCCAACCTTTAATCTTCCTCCCAAAGGTGACCACTACTAAGCCTCTTCTATGTCCTTCCGGAAACTTTTTACATTCCTGTGTTCTCACACCTCGCTGGGGGAAGGCTGCCTTCCCTGCATCCTAGTCTGCAAGCTGGGCTGATGAGGGCAGTGATTCTTGGGCACCAGGAACAGAGCTTGGACCTGCCTCTGCCTGCCGAATGTCACGCTCATTGGGATCTACGGCCCCAGCAATTTCCCAGTGGGTTCCCCTCTCCATTCGTTGCTGCACCCTGATGGTGGACTTTGGGGAACTCCTGTGTCCAGTGATGAGAGGCTATGCCACCGGCCATGGAAAGAGAGTCCTGGCTGCAAAATCTGCAGGATCTCGGCCATTTGGAGCCTGTAGTACCTCATTGCCAGGCTGACTTTTACTAGTTTGGCTGGAGCTTCTTGCCCGTGATATAAGCTCAAGTTCCCACTGCAGTCAGTGGCAATCCTTGCCTGTATGTGTGGAGCAACTTTCAGAAGATGTTTTTATTCTTGGAAATACCATCCTCTTTTGGCATCCATAGCGCATGGTCCTGATGAGTTAGATAGACGGAAAGATTTGGGAAAGGTTGAACAACCTGTTCTAATCTTCCCAAGGCTCTTCTGTGGATGGAGTGCAGAGTGTTTATGTGGACAGTGGAACCTGGAAATCTCCATGTGCTCTGAAAACGTTGGTTTCTGAAGTGTCCTACAGGCTAGGTCAGCTCAAACGGCCATGAGGTTGGACACCACGTGGATGTGAATGCTGTGGAGGGGACTTTGAAGTTGCCTCTTTCACCCAGGTGGGCTTTGGGCCTTGCCTGTGACATCCATGGGGAGCAGATGGATTCCACAGTAGCGCCATTTACCTTCTCAGCTTTTCCTTCTCACTTCTTCCATTTGCCGGTGCAACTTGGGTGTAAGGCTTATAGCTAGAAAATTAACTCCCCTCCTGCCAAAAGACTGCTCAGAAATGCACTTATGTACATTGTAAAAGATAATGGAAATTCCATGTGAAAAATGGCCTACTTCTTGATTTTAATACTGAAAACAACTCTCTACTCCTAAAACGATCCCCCTCCATTCTCGAGTGTCCAACCTGCATTAAGAGCAGTCTGGGTTTACAAAGGAGAAAATCAAATCTTTCCAAATGAGATGTTCCTGAGGGTTATAGGTCCTCTGGTTCCCTGTGGGAAGGTTCCAGGGCCCACCTTGTGGAAGTTCATCCCAACTAAATTTATTCATCTGGCCTCAGTCTTTGCCAGCTTGATTTAAAATTTGTGAGTGCAGCTGGGGAGAGTTGGCCACCTGTGCAGTTGTGCAGAGGACAGACCCAAGGTGGCCTGGTGGGCTGCTTAGATGGGTCATATTTAACCTCACATCCCACTTTTCTTGGGCCAAAGTCTTGCACACAGTGTTGAAACAGCTAGCGATGAGATCCAGATTAGTGTAGTAATCCTGACAAGTGGCCTTCAAGTGAGCACTCCATGAATGTTTGTCCACAGAAAACAGCCAAGGGAAGACAATATATTTAAGAAATAATCATTTGATCAGGTGCAGACTAAAACGAATCAGGATAAATGAGAAAATAACTTGGTGGGAGAGGAGGGGTGATTGTGAATATAGGTGTACTTTATCTCTGTTGTCACTTCTACCCACATGTCCAGTACACGGGCTTCTGAAACTGAAGGTGACAGGAGACAGCCCATTGTCACTGAAGGGACTGGCATCACTGTGTTTCCAGGACTGGGGAGAGACACAGTTGGCCCCAGTGCCAAGGTCTTGGGTTACTTTCCACATCCAAGTCTTAGAGCCCTTCCCTTGAGATTCTATTTTACGTTTCAAAAGACAGAGGAAGGATGAAAACTCTGGCTTCCTAAAAGTTTTCCTGAAATCTCACAAGCACACGGCATGGATCCATGATCTGAGCAGGTCCAAGAGGAGGCTGATTATCCGGAAGCTCCAGTGCAGGTACAGGTGTAAGGGAAAAGGCGATGATGAAGGCGGCCAGGGCTGTCTGCAGGGCCTCCAGGGACTACTTGCAGGAAGTAAGACAAAAAGAAGACTTATGTTTGGATCAGACATGCTAAAAAAATTTTATTTGCAAACCTGATCCGAGGAACATATAACTTGGACAGAATCTAATACTGCACAGAGCTGGGGTGAAGGAATAGGAATCCTGAGGTTTCTCGTTTTAGTTCACGACTTGCACCAGCTCCCTCCCTCTTCCTTTCTAAGAGCTGATGTTCTGAGGGCTGGGTACGGCCTGACTTCCAGCCTTCTCCGGTGGAGCCAGGATTACATCTGCTCTTTGCATTTTGTATCCAGGTCTCTGCTGAGTCCAGCTCCTCCATGAATTCCAACACCCCACTGGTGAGGATAACCACACGCCTCTCCTCAACAGCAGATACCCCCATGCTGGCTGGGGTCTCTGAGTATGAACTGCCAGAGGACCCAAAATGGGAGTTTCCAAGGGACAAGTGAGTACTTCTACTGGGCCTATCCTGGAGTGGAGACTTAGCTATAAATGAGGGTAGTAGATTAATATTTTCTTTCTATGACCTTTAACTACACAGGTCTTGTTCTAATGATATCAATAAGAATAAGATTATATTTCTAAATAACCAACTCTTGGAAAATAAGAAAATGGAGGGGTTTTTTTTGTTTTTGCTGTTTGTTTGTTTTTTAAGTAGCTCCTGTAAAGCAAAGATATAAACCACTGTCTTGGTCCCCAAATAAGACAGTATTTGGTTATCTTTTTTGTAAGTTTCTAGGCAATTCAGGCCCCGTCAAATGGAATAAACATAGAATTATCCAATTTATAAAACAGATCTGATGTCCTAACTTTTGGGTACTAGAACATGACTGTTCTATAGCTCATTTCTGGGGAGAAATTAGATGTAGAATATAAATTACCTTAAGGATCTATACCCAGTGTTACCGTTTGCTAATGGTTATTAATCTGAGGCTATGATACTTTATGCCTAATTTCTGTGGTCCACAATATTTTAATTATTGGATGATATGGAGGTATTGCCATCAGGTTAAGCCTAGTGAAAGCTCGGGCACTGGGGGTTTGTTGAAGGTGTGGTTGAGAGGTGTGTATCTCCTAGTCTGGCTTGACATCCATGTACTTGGGACTCTATTGGGTAGGATTTGAGTCCTGGCTCTGCCAGCCAGGGGCTGCACACCCTTGGATGAGTCACCTGATTCTCTGAACTTGACTCTTGCAAAATAATTGTTGTGATGCTGACCTTCCAGGACTGAGCATGATTCTTGGCTCATGAAAATTTCCTTTCCATTTCCCTTCATGTATTTGTAACCTGGGAGCTCTAAACTGCAAACCCCAGCAAGATCATTGTGGTAGGCACAGAGTCAATGGTAGCCCTGGTCCTCTAGGCAGGGACCAGCCCCCAGACCCACCTTGAAGTACGGTCACTGAGGGGCTGTCTTCTTGTTTCTGGGGGCACTTCCTGTAGTTATTAGAGTCTGAACAACCCAACTATATTTGTGCACTAAACATACTAGAATAAGTTCTTGCCTTGCTTATAAACAGTTACCAAGGTTGTCTTGAAGTTTTGAGTTTCTCCTTGAGGTTATGTTAGAGAAGTCCCTGATACACACTTCTGGTATATCATATTCAAATTTGGAAACACAACGATAAGTTTCTCGGGAGACTAGATAATGACAGGCTCGCTTTGGAAGAGAGAGGTAGATTTGTGACTTTGATTCATGCAACTTCACATCAGTTTTATTTCCCAAGAGCCAATTTAGAGGCACTAATACGTACTGTAAGCGAAGGAGGAATAATTGTGTGGACATGAGTGAGTTAGAGTGATAGAAGTAATTCCCAGTTTGTGTACTGCAGTGAAAAGATCATTCTTTCATGTTTATTGGACATTTACTGGTGAGGCATCAGGGAAAACAAAAAATGATTTCTTTATCTGTAGGATGTGGAGAGAGAAAGGGATATTTCTCATGAACGCCACCAGCACTCCACTTTGGGTATGATTATATAAGTAGGTGGGTTCATGTGCACATTCCTGTGTATACATGATTGAATTGGGAAATTGTGATCAAATTTTAAGAAATTGTAGGCTTGGGTTCAGTTTTTGCCACCTGTGACAGACACCATAGTCAACAGTAGGAGTCTGTGTGTGCTGAACTATTAGCCCCCACCCAAGGGTACCCTGAGTGTGGAAAATCTGAGTGCTAAACGTTTCAAAACAGTATTTAGCACAAAGGTAGGTGGAACAGATTTCCAATGAATGAAGGCTATTTAGAAGCAGTTTATTAGATCGGAGGCAGAAGTTATACAAAGAAAGGATTGTTATGCTTCTGGTAGCAGAGCAGTGGGACGTAAATTAGCCATTTTTCCAATGCAAATGTTTATTTTCTGCCAAGATGTTAAATTTAATTTCGGTTCTGGGTAGAAACAAAATGACCTCAGCATAGCATACAGTGCCCAGCCTTTCAGCTGAACTTTAGCAAAGCGTCGGACACTTGCTGTACATACTGTTTGCTGATGGCAGCTCAGTACTTTGCAATATGATGCTTAAGTTAAAAAACTACTATACTCATAAGTATCCTAAAGACTTCTCCATTGGGCCAACTTCCAGATACTTGGCTGTTTGTGTGATGTACATAGATCATCTATGCTTAGAAATTTAATTTGTTGTGTTCACTCTGGATTTTCTTCATTGTTAATTTTATGTAGGCATAAGGACTTCAAAAAAACTTATATAAAAAATTCCCTTAATGTATTCAAATTTTCTTTTTTCTTTAGTGAAAAATTAGAGATTCCTTGAAATACTTTTAAGATTCACATCCTGTAACTTGGCAAGGAATGTGGCCATAAAATCCATTGGTATTTGAATAATAGTAATTTTCAATCCACTCCTTTACAGGGACAAAAAAATAAGAACGCCCCTTAACGTTTTTCTTTCAGCCGTTCTAAATGACAAATATTTAATTGGCTCAAGATCAAAAGCTCCTTGTTGGCACTCAGAATAGCTGACCACCTCACTAGCAAGGATACCTTCCGTAAAGAAAATAAATCGAGAATACAAATGTGAAATTTAATAGCCGTTCCACTAGTAATTGACATTCTCCAAACGTCACTAAGAAAATACCCCAGCGCGTGTGTGCCCTAAGTCTCATTAGTTCCATATGATAAATACTCCACGCTTTTGCAAGCCGCTGAAAGATTTTTATATTTAGTTCTGGAATTTCCCTCTCTGCACCCCTTCACCAGATGCTGTGTGCTAATCCCCTATTTACACATCTAGGCTGACGCTGGGCAAACCCCTGGGAGAAGGCTGCTTTGGGCAAGTGGTCATGGCAGAAGCAGTGGGAATCGATAAAGATAAACCCAAGGAGGCGGTCACCGTGGCTGTGAAGATGCTGAAAGGTGAGTGGGGAGTTGGGAGGGGGACAGACTTATCAAGAATGTCCCTTTTGTGGCCTGTGAACTCTATCATGCCAGGGGGTCGGAGGGCACATAGTTGACCTAGAGGTTGAGAAGGGGTCAGTATAAATCAGCATCTTGGACAGACTATTTATCTTGAGCTGTGTGTACTTATCAAAAAAGAAAAGCCGGTTTTGCTGGAAAGTGGTGCCTTCTGCGTGGAGCTCTTCTTTCCTGCCTTCTAAATGGCTGTGATTCTTCATTTTCTCGTATTTTTATGTGCTGAGAAAATACCGACTCTCATGTGATTGGATTTAGATAGGGGTTAGTATGTAAGATTTGGGAGCCAAGCCCTAGCTCCTAATAAAGGGACATTGGCATTTTTGGAAGGGGCAGCAGACGCTTAGGGAGAAGAACACCTTCTCTTTTGCATGAGGAGCAGAGTAAAAATGACACTGGTCTGGGAGAGTCACTTGGAGGCTGAAAGGAGCTGACAAGATTGGGCTGATTCAGAGCCTCCCAGGACACGTAAACAGTTACCCTGAGATGGAAACGTCCAGTCGCGGTGGTGGGAGTCCGAGCATTTCTGCATTAACCTTCCAACCCTGCTTCATGTCTGCGTCCTAGGAGCCTAAAGAACTTTTAACCATTAACTTCTTCCTCCCACAGTACCCTTTTATGAGAAGAGTTATAGGGAACGGTCACATTATAAATCCTATTGTAGGGATCTCAGCAAGGAGATGGGAAGGGGAGTGTTTCCTGCGTTACCAGGCACAGAGGCCTGTCCTTTACAAGTTGCCTTCAGAAGTGGCCTTTTCTTCCTTTTGTGGGTTCTCATGGGATGGTCATCATGTCCTTCCCTCTGGGTTGAAAAAGCAGGTTGGAAATAGTCAAAAAGCTGTTGATTTTTAAAGCTATTGATCCGAATGGCTTTCACGGAAAACTAGGGTGTTTTGAGATGACCCCCCCACCTTGGGGGTTGATGTCAGGAGAATTGTGTTTTCTCACGGTGGCGTCACCCACAGAGGCAGCCCCTGGCTTTGTGTCTCCTTCAGCAGACCTTCTGGCTTGTTACAGGGCTCAGGTTATGTGGGATAGTGCAGAGAAAGGTCTGGAAGTTCTGTTTCTCTGGTTATGCCAAGTTTGGCAGCCTTCGTTCTTAGCAAGTAGAAGGACCTTAGCCACCGAACCCCTGTAGCATGTCCTCTCTTACAACCGTTGGGTGTCTAAGGACCTGGACAGGGGACCACCCTGTGCTAGGTGTCCAGGAGGGAGTGTCCTCCCTGCCTGTGGCGGGGGTGGGGGTCCTTCCCCCTTCTCTGTGTGCGCCCCTGTGCACTTTGCACACACAGTCGCTTGTAGTGCTCTTCCTTTCTGTCTTTGCCGCGTGGTTTCTGTCCCTGCCCTTATTTCATTTTGGTAAAGTAAGCTCGTTTTTCTATGTTAGGAGGGCAGGTGGGAAAGAGTCCTGCCACTCATCAGAAGCTTGCTGTGAGCCCACGCAGGGGGGTCTGTGCTATTCATGCTGCAGGTTACAGAGCTGAGGTTTATGAAACTTCATTTTGAAGGTGGGAATTGCATCCATTAGGGACCGTGACAGGGTACCCACCTACCCCCAGATCCATCTGTGAAGGTTCTAGGGTTGTTAGGGGTCGGTCAAGGAAGGCATGGAGAAAGTCTGCAGTGATTGGCAATGTCCCTGTCCTTATTTGCTCTCCGTGTCTTCAGAATTGTCCTTCAGTACCTTCAGGTACCATGAAGTTTGGTACAGTTTTCTGAGACACCTCAGCCATGGCGGGGGATGGGATTATTTCACAGTTGGGGAAGACACTTTCACATTTCTGACGCTCCCTGAAGAGAATCGGCCTTCACGTCAGAGGCCTGTGTTCTTGACCTTACTGTCAATCCTCTGAGTCCCAGTGAGCTCAGACACAGCAAGGCAAGTTCCCTTCACAGCCTTGGGCCCTGCTCTGTAAAATACGACAGATGACTTGGAACGTCTTTTCTGGTTCTCAGATTCAATTTCATGCTGTTTGAACTAAGTTTTGGGCAGCCGTGATGTCAAGGACACATGATGATTTGTGATGTACCTCACGTTTGCAGATGATGCCACAGAGAAGGACCTTTCTGATCTGGTATCAGAGATGGAGATGATGAAGATGATTGGGAAACACAAAAATATCATAAATCTTCTTGGAGCCTGTACTCAGGATGGTAAGTAGGAAGAAAAATGCTTTGATCTAAATGCTTTGTAATTTAATGTTAGAATCATTTTGGGAACAGGTGGGCTTTTGGGTCCTGCTTCCAGAGCACCTCCAGTGCATGTTTAAAGTTCTCTTTCAAATACTCTTAAGAAGATGTTCCCAGCCATGAACGCAAAGGGGGCTCTGTGACTATACCTGGGCAGCTGGGAGAGAGGTGGGTCTAGAGTGACTTTGGATTTGAGGGGCTGTAGGGCCCTGTTGCTTCTGGGTAATAACCTGTAGAGTGTTTTGGAAAAGGCAGTCTCCTTATGTTTTTATTTTGTAAGTGCTAAGAGAAATTTCTCAAAGTACAATTCTCCATTTTGGTCGAAAAGTTCTAAGGGATTGAGGAATCCACACGTTGATGTGGACGACAGATGGCTGAGCTCCCAAGAGTAGCTTATAGAAGGAGAGCAGGTCGGAAGGAATAGGTGACCTTCCTTAGGGAGAATGACTGCGGCTTCTCTGGGGGTGTGCTTCCCGGCACTTCAGGAGTCAATGTGACAGGAATTAATAAGCTTGAAAATGCCTGTCTTGGACTTCACAGTTTCTCTTTTAGAGGAGTCGGCAAACTTTTTCTGTGAAGGGTGACTGTAGCTATTTTAGATGCCTGTGGACCTTATCGTTTCTGTCACCACTACTCATTTCTGCCATAGTAGTCAGAGAGTGGCCCCAGAAGTACAGAAATGAATGGATCTGGCTGGGTGCCAATAAAACTTAATTACCCGAACGGGCAGTAGGCAGGGTTTGGCCTGCAGGCTGGAGTTTGCCAACTCCCTAGTCTATACCGTGGAGAAGGGATTGCACATGTGTACCTGGAAACATGGACAGAAATGTTGGCTATCTACTGTTTGTGATGGCCAAACCCGGGCAGCAAATGCCCACGAGTCTGGGGGGATGGATGCAGAGTACGGTGGACGTACGTTAGAATGTGGGGAGCTGTGGAAGGGAATGGTGAGACATACTTTTATCAGCCTAACTGGACTCCAAGAGGAGAATGCATAAGGAGAAAACGTGGCAAAGCTCTGCTTTTATTATTCGTTTGTGTAATTACAGATGATATCTGCTATATGTAGATGAGTTAAAATGAACTGGAAAGATATCCTGGAGGGAGCAAATGTTTGATAGTCACTGCTTTTGAAGGGGGGCTAGGGAGAGAATGGAAGTGAGAGGGGAGATGTGTCTTTAATTCTGAAAGCTTTTGGAAGCTGTCGTGACCAAAAGTTAATCACCCTTTTGGATAGGTTGGGGTGCAGGTACTCTGTATGTGGGCTTTTCTATATGTTAAAACTTTTAAGCACGGATTAGGTCATAATAACTAAAAATGCTTTGCTGAGTTGCTCAGGGGCAGATCTGGGATTCTCTCTGAAGGGAGCTTCTATTCCCCCATCAGGGCCTCTGTACGTCATAGTTGAGTATGCCTCGAAAGGCAACCTCCGTGAATACCTCCGCGCCCGGAGGCCTCCCGGGATGGAGTACTCCTATGACATCAACCGCGTTCCCGAGGAGCAGATGACCTTCAAGGACTTGGTGTCATGCACCTACCAGCTGGCCAGAGGCATGGAGTATTTGGCTTCCCAAAAGGTGAGTCCTTCATTCGACTCAGTTGGGGAGAATCCAATTAAAAATGTCTTTGAAGAAAATAGGCACTTTGGAAGTGCTCATTGGCTAGATCAAGCCCTTGCATGTCTCGTATGACCTGGAAAATATTTACTGCATTACTCACATTCGGGTTTAATGAACTCTTTAAAGCCAGAGCAGCCTCGGAAACCTATAATGATACTGCAGAGATGGGCAGGAACGACATCTCTACCCTGGGACAGGGCAAGGTTTGACTCTACTTGGAATTCAGGGCTGTAGGCGGAGAAGGGCTTGCTCTACACTCCAGGTGTTCCCTGTTTTTCGGATACATACATATATGTATATTTTGGGGGGAGCTTCATTTGTTTTGTGGTTATTCGGTTTTTAGACATAGACTCTGGGTGTTGTGTTTAGGGTTTTGAGTTTGATATAACATTCTATAATCCAAGAAGAAAGATCAAACAAAGGGGTATTTGAGTAACATTGAGTCCTGGATATCTGCCTTTATTTTGATTCATTTGGCAGGTGACCCTCTGTGGTTAGAAGTTGGCCAGGTCCCCCGAAGTGAATTGCCTACATTCCATGCATGCCACTTACCATGGAACTTTAAACATTTGAGTTATTCTAAAAGTGGTTCGACAGGTGCCCAGATGTCCTTGGGGGCCTGTCAGATGACCCCAAATACCCTTCCTTAGCCCTGCACTCAGGGAGGGGAGCTGCAGAGCTCCCTCTGAGAAGGAGCGGGCTTGGATCTCACCTGCAGTGGGGCTTGTTCCAACATCTGGAGTTTCTCAGGCCCCCACAGAGCTGAGAGCCTTTGGTAGCTATGGGCCTTCTGTCACCTGGGCTGCTTGAAGGGTCACAAACTCAAGTCTCCACAGAAGCCTTACCAGTCACAAGAGGGAGTGGGGAGGCCTGTACAGTCATGCAGAGATCCCCAGGACCGCTTCACCTCAGCCCTGCAGTCTGGTCACGTAGGAACATGGCCCAGAGTTACTACATATTCTGGGTTGTTTATTTTTTATTTTTTACTTCTTAAAATTTTTTTCAACAGAATCCAGACTTTAAGACTTTCTCTGTTTCTTTTTCCCTTATCAAATTTCCCAACATGTGTTGAGAAACTAACCCAGCAGTTCTGAGCCCTGTGACTGTGTGTGCACCCAGGTACACAGGGGAGCTTGCCAATCAAAAGGCTTTGGCATCCAGAAACAACCAGAAAGCCCCAGAATGTGGAACACTGGACAAGACACTGCTTCAAAGCATCAGCATTTCTAAATACAAAAAATCCTGGGAGAGTTCTGGATGACAGCAGGCTGACCAGACAACTACTAAACATAAAAATGTGACCCTGGGCTTGGTCCTGTGGGGGTGGAGGGGGGAATCTCTTACAAAGGACATCGGTGGACAGTTGGAATTTGAATATGGGCTGTATAACACTACCCAAATAGTACCGTAGCAATGTGATGGGGGGTGCTGGTGGTAGTATCGTGTCAAGGTAGGAGAGAGATGCTAAAGAACTAGGAGGTGAAGCATCAGGGATAGCTGCAGCTCACTCTTACATGGTTTAGTCGTGTATGGGGTGTGTGTGGAGGAGGAGGAGAGAAACAGAGGCTCCCTAAGCACCAGGTCCGGCAAGTGTGACTACCCGTAGCACTGTTCCACTTTTCTTGTAGCTGTGAAGTATTCCCAGGGAAGACTGGGAGGGCACCCTGTCTGAGCTGCCTGTGTGGACCCACTGGTCCTGGTCACTCGATGCCCTCTAACCGCTGCCGTACCCCCACTGTGGAATGGAAATGTGGTAGGGGGGCTGGCCTGGCCATATTCTTCAATCCTGCAACAGCATGTATTCCTAGAGTACCCAGATGCCTTCTGCTGTGGGTCAGGCTCCTTGACCTCTCGGGGCAGAGACATGGGTAATAGTAGGAGAGACTTACAGTAAATGTGGGAATGAAAATAAGCTACAGAGGAAACAAACAGTGGGCGAAGCCCTGCTGAGTTGGGGCCTTAAAGACCTAGGCAAGGATCTTGGACTTTGCCATCACTGCTGTGGGAAGCCATTGATTGAGGAGCAATGATTGCATCAGGGCTGTGCTTTAAAGGCGCTCTCCATGCTGCTTGCATGGCCATGGGAAGCCCAAGTCTCCCTCAAGGGTGATGTTGTCTGGGCTAGGCCGCAGGTGTACTTGGATCAGATTCCTGGAAAAGCCACTGGGATGGTTTTTGACCTTTTTGCCATCAGGATAGCTAATGGATTGATGAGGTAAGGGGAAGAGGAAGTGAGATCAAGAATGACTTCTGGATTTCCTGCTTGAGGGATTGGGTGGTGGCAAAGCTTCCCAAGACAAAGAAGGGTTGGGCATGGTGGGTCACACCTATAATCCTAGCACTCTGGGAGACTGAGGTGGGTGACTTGGTCTCACAGGTCTGAGACCAGCCTGAGCGAGAGTGAGACTCCCATCTCTAAAAATAGCCAGGCGTTGTGGTGGGCACCTGTAGTGCCAGGTATCTGGGAGGCTGAAGCAAGAGGATCGCTTAAGCCCAAGAATTTGAGGTTGCTGTGAGCTGTGAAGCCACAGCGCTCTACGGAGGGCAGCAGAGTGTCTCAAAACAAAACAAAAGAAACAAAAAAGATGAAGAAGGATTTGGAATTGGAGGCATGGATGTTCATGAAAAATCCAGAGCTCATCTTGAACGTTTCTGGGAATCATTCAAGGGAAGATGTCATCCAAGAAGCTACGGGCTGAGCCTCTGCTCCGAGGGGCAGGCTAAACAGCTGGCGGCCAGCACAGGCAGGTGTCACGTCAGGCCATGGAAAGGAACAGGTCATCCGATGAGAAGCTTAGAAGAGGGAAAGCAGAAGCCTGAAGTCAGACCCTGAGAAAACTCTCAGGTACAGACATTGGCTAAAAATGCATGAAATAAGTAGCAGTGGAGGCTGAGAGGTGGCCCCAGCCTTTCTCGGGACCAAGGCAGAACCAGTGAGATTCCCCAGGCTGGAGGCTTTGTAACCCTGTGTGGGCTGATTGCCTCTACTTGGCAGAAGAGCCCCAGGTAAGAGGGACATTGCATGGCCTTAGGGCAGTGTGTGGTTCCAACTTTCCTAAGGACCTAGCCTGGGTTTTAAACTAGTGTTAGATGATGACTTTAAGAATGGTCCCCTTGGGAGGAACCTGCCTCCAAAATCAGAGGGCTGCTCCTTCAAGGTAGAGAATGAAGAACAAGGGAAAAGGTCAGATCCTGTGGCAGCAATCACAGGCTTGTCAGAGACGGGCTTCCAGAGGGAGAGGGCAGAAATCCATCAAGTGCGTTGTTACTGATGTCGTGTGGTTGTGGCGTTTGCTCAGTAGCCACCGGCTGGGCCGGGCTCTTTTGGCTTGGCGCTGGGTGTGGTGCAGTGAACATGCAGTGTCTGATCTCAAGCAGCTTTCAGTGGGGGGTTGGGGGGGGTTCAGGGAAGTGGGTATGGACAGACAAGAAATTCTGTGGCGTGTACGGTAATGCAGTTTGGTCATGGAGCATTTGAGCTTTACTTATAAAATCCTTGCTATTTTTAGCTCAAAGGACACTGATTTTTCTTTTTTAACCAAATCCCAAACCCAATTGCACCTCCAAAGTGATAAACCTGAGCAGATTCTTTTTAAAGGAAGCCCTGGCTTCCCTGTGTGTAAAATGGGTGTAATAATCCCCAGCTCCCGGGTTGCCATGGGAATCCAGTGCAATCAGCCATCCCGAGCACCTGGCAACCTGTCTGCACCCTGGGGCATTAGTCTTTTCTTACTTAACCATCCACTGAGCTTCACCTGTGGGAAAATGGGGTACTTGCCCTGGAGCCCTACTTGTGTAAAACAGTTCACTGTGCTGGGGAGCATCTGAGATTTCTGTGGAGGATGGGGACTCGGTTTGCCTTTAATTGTTTTCTTTTTCATGGATATTGGTTCCAAGTCTCTTCTCATTCAGCCCAGGGGGTGGGCTTTGGTGTTTCCCAGGATCCTGGGCTGAGGAACATTCAGTGCTGGGTTCTGGCTCTTGCGGAGCAGACAGTGGAGGTGGCCTTCAGCGGCGTCTCTGTCCAAGCTGAGCCCTGGTGCGTGGTCTGAGCTCAGTGCGTGGGAAGCCACATTCTTCCGACCACACAGCTTGCCAGACACACAGCGCTCATGTCGGCAGGAACACACCACCGGGAGAGTTTGGCCCGGGGCTTGGAAGTTCAATTTGAAGAGGCCTCCAAAGCTGGGAACACTGCTCAGCCCCAGCCAGTCTGCAGGCGGCTTCTGGGAGCTCTCACATTTCCTGCTTCCAGCGTAGCCAAGAACAGGCGTGCTCGCTGGGCCCTCCCGCTTTCCTTTTGCTGACCAGCGCCCGTCCAGCAGGCACAGAGGCATATGGACACAAGGAAGACTTGGAAGTATGGGCAGAATAAAGTCTGACAATCCCTAATCTGCATTTCAGCGAGTGTTTGCCTTGCTTCTTTTTTAACTGGCCGTTTCTTGGAGTGTCTAAGACCAGCCCCATTTCACCCTTACTGACTGGATTGGTAAGACACTGTGCTTTATGGTAGACAATCTTTTTCAGTAATCTGTGTAAAAGCTTTTGGTGGTGATATTTGTTTGTTTCTGTCTCTTCCCCACATAGAGGGTGATGACTTGGGACCTTAATTACCAGGCATCATGATGAAATCTGGGTTTATTAACATAGAGCCAAAATGCAGCAGATTGCAAAAGCATTATCATTTGTTGAAAGGAAAAACAAGAGTCATCATGCCTAGATCTTTTTGAGACCAAAGAGTACTGGGTCTTAAATTAGCTGTTCTGTCCTAGATATTTCAGCGTTTAGTCCCATGTATGTGACAGACACAGGCTGCGGCCTTTGTGCAGGCCGAGTGTGCTAGGCTGGACTGAGAATATAGACAGACAGGGACCGACCATGACGGAGGCCAGCAGAGGACACGCCGGTTATTTCAGAAACTCAAGTCCTGGGAAGTGTAGAAGGCGCAGTAGGGTTTGGAGACACTGAGAGCCACTCCACAGGCAGTGACGGGCAGTGATGATGGCCTGACTAAGGAATTAGCAGCAGGAAAGCACTAGGGAGACAAGGCGGAAGGCGCGTGGAGCTGAAATGTCAGGACATTGGCAGGAGGAGCGTTTGTGGTGCGCGCCTCTGTGACGGAGACAGACAAAGGGTAAGAACGGAGAAAGGGGAAACCTAGAATTGGAGATGTCAAGGGGACATCACTGTGGGAATGTCCCACAGCCAGTTGATAATGAGAACCTGGGTCTCAGGAGAGAGGTCCGGATGGAGAAAGGGATTTGTAAATACTTTGGTGCATCTAAGAACTTGACACTGTGAGGACTCACTGAAATATACAGATGCTATTTGGAGGAAGAGGGGAGCCAGGCAGAGTCTACGAGGGGTGGAGAGGGAGGAAGAGAGTGAGCCAGGAGGAAGGCACAGGGCGGAACTCAGTGGAGGGCCAGTTTTCACACACGGGCAAGAATCAATAGTGTTTGAAGCTGCAGAGAGGAAACATGAGGGGCTTAGGCACGGTCACGTGGGCTTAAGAATTAAGAGGTTCCTCACAAACTTTAGAAGGGGCAGGAATGGAAAACAGGTTGGAATGCCGGAGAAGAAACCAGCAGGTGAAGAAGATGTGATGTTGCAGTTGAACCATCTCTTCTGAAAATTTGGCTATAAAGGGCAGAGGGCATGTGTTGAGATAAAAGGTTTTAGAATGTTCTAATTCAGATCTGTATGTACCTTAAAAGGAGGACAACAGTGCGGTTGGACAACTGCAGATAAAAGAGATTGGGGTACTTAGTCTACCTTTGCTCTTCCAAACGATCAGTTTATGTATATGTATTCATTCATTCATTTTTTATTTGAAAATAAATAACCAGTGTGGTGTTCGAGGCTCTCAGGTGGTCCTAGGTACCGGCCTGATCTTTTGACCATGATGTCTCTTACTTTACAACCAAATTTTTTGACCTATAAGGTGTGTTTTCTCTTTGCATTTTAAGAAATGAATATTTTTCTTTTTGTCCATGAAGTGCTTGGAAATTAGGTCTTTCTCTCCCTTCTTTCTCAATTTCAGTGTATCCACCGAGATTTAGCAGCCAGGAATGTTTTGGTAACAGAAAACAATGTGATGAAAATAGCAGACTTCGGACTGGCCAGAGATATCAACAATATAGACTATTACAAAAAGACTACAAATGTAAGTCCTTGGCAGTAAAACGACAGGAAGGGGGTGAAGGGCGGTCAAGAAGTTCCACGGAGAAAGGTCACAGTCGCTGAGAGCCAGAGGGACTTCTGAGGGCTCCTGTGGTTCTTTCTTTTGCCTTATTCTTCATAGATTCTTAAGGAGCACATTTGGGCTCTATTTAAGATACCTTTAGTAAATGGGAGACTCTTACATTCAGAATAATCAGTAGCCTCTAGGATTTTCTAATGACCCTTGTTAAGAACTTTCATAGTGGCAGACATGGTGGTTCGCACCTCTAATTCCAGCCCTCTGGAAAGCCAAGCTGGTGGATCTCTTGAGCTCAGGAGTTTAAGAATAGCCTGAGCAAGAGCAAGACCCTGTCTCTACTAAAAATAGAAAACTTAGCCAGGTTTTGTGTCAGGCACCTGTTATCCCAGCCACTTGAGAGGTTAAGGCAAGAGACTCTCTTGAGCTCAAGAGTTTGAGGTTGCTGTGAGCTGTGATGCCACAGCACTCTACCCAGGGTGACAGGGTGATAGTGTCTCAAAAACAAAATAAAACAAAAACCTTTCATAGCAAAGATTAGAGTTTGGGAGTTGCTGGGTTAATTAAGTTGGTGAAGGAATGTCTGTGTGGGAGGTGAAATGATAGTGGGAATCTCAGGGGGTGGCATTTTATTATATCCCCAACTCTGCTTCTCACACATTATGTATAGTTCTAGGTGGACATTTTTTGCTGTTCTCATGACTGGCCGCTTAAAAATCACTGGAGCATCAACTCTTAAACAGGGCCTAGCCCTGTGGCACCTGCTAAAGTAAACTTGTTTAAATACGTTGGTTTTTGCCTTTTCTCCTCCATTTGCAGGGGCGACTTCCAGTCAAGTGGATGGCTCCAGAAGCCCTTTTTGATAGAGTATACACACATCAGAGTGATGTGTAAGTAACTCCGTTTCCTCTAGCTCCTTCGTGGAATGGGGTCGCAGAAATATCATCTGTTCTTTGCCTTTCTTCATTCTTTGGTGGCTGTTGCGTTTCACACGTTCATAGAAGGTCCGGGAGCTGGCCTCAGAAAGGGCAGATTTTATGGTAGGCTGGTACCCAATGCTCTGTTACTAATCTGCCCGGCTTCAAAGAGCACAGGAGGCAGACTGGCTCACCCCTCTCCCCCGCTAGAGCGGAAGTCCCCCCCAGCATATTCACGGATGCGCAGCTACAAAGCCCCTGTCTAATTTGCCAAGCTCTTGACACGTTCTTCACTCCCTTAGCGGAGTAATCCTGAAAGTCTCCCCACCTGAGGGTGATTTCTCTTATGTCCCCGAACCCAGGTTTGTCCTTCAAGGGTAGAGCTGAGTGAGACACAGTCCACTCAGATGACCCCCACAGGGTCTTCTCACTATGCTTATCCTTCAAAAAAACTGGCTTATTGTACCCTCAATGAATCCCCAACAATAAAAAAAAAAGAGAGAAAAAAAGAAAAAAGTCTGGTCTGGTCTTAGCATCCTTAATAACATTCTAGAAATACAGTAGAAATTATATAATACTTCTATTATGATGTACTTAAAAATATTATTAGTGTCAGGCTCCAACTGATAATTTTGGATTTGGAAATTTCATTGAAAGGTGTTGGCATTGGAAGGAGCTGGGTCAGAGTTCCTATAAGCCTATGATTATTCCAAAGGAGAATTTTTTTTTAAATCATTCAAGCAATTTTTTTATTTGTGTAAGCAGGAGGATTTCTGGGGCAGGAATTGATTCTCTGCCTCTACAGTTGGCCCCCTCAGTTCTAGAAGTAAGACATTGTGAGCCCATTTTTGTGGGGAGCAGACTGAGGCCCAGAGGCTATTTTTCCTTGTGTTGTGCTGCTGCTTTTGTTCTGCAGCTTCATTCCTGAAACTCACCGTCCAGAGTCCAGAAGGGCGAGCTTCCAGAGCGCCCATGACTTAGCTTAACTTGGATCCTTTGATTGAGCATCCCGGGGATTGAGTCTCCTGCACAAGCCCCCAGAAGTCCAGCTGGGAGTCTCTGACAAGTCAAGTGTAAATTGTGCCCTGTGAGACATTTTCTGTTTCTGTGTGGGAAACTTGTCTGGGAGGCTGCTCTCTCCTACTCCCAGCCCTATGCTGATGGTCTTCACCTCGTAGTGAACCAGAGAACCTCTGGGTACCAGGTGGTCCTCCGGCCACGCCGGGCAGCTCTGACTTCATGGAATGGGCTTGTGGCTATGCTGTGCCTGCCACCCGTCCTGGTGATCATAGCCCTTGGAAGTCAGGCACACGGGAAGCTGGAAGAGTTGCAAAGGAGTATAAGGGGCTTTGAAACTTAGAAATTGAGATCCTTGCACTACTAACACCAACCACATTTAAGATGAGCAGCTTTATTTCAGAGTGATGGTGGTTTGACTTTTTGTCTCTTGATGGAAAATCCCATTGGAACATCCCCATGTGTTGTTGCTATTTGGGGATGCTCTTCGTGGGACAGGAAAGGGCTTGTAGGATGAACTGCAAGGGGGCTTAGTTGTCTTTAAACGTAAATGAGGGGGTGTTTCTTAACTGGCACATTTAGGTTTCTGTGGTTTAGATGGGTTACTGATGTTACATTTTCTTTCTCCGTTGCAGCTGGTCCTTTGGGGTGTTAATGTGGGAGATCTTCACCTTAGGGGGGTCGCCCTACCCAGGGATTCCTGTTGAGGAACTTTTTAAGCTGCTGAAGGAAGGACACAGGATGGATAAGCCGGCTAACTGCACCAATGAACTGTAAGGACTGCTGTGGACTGGGCATGCCAGTAACACCTGCCTGACATACCTCCGTATTCTGAGCACCTCCCCCCCCCACCCCAACTACCCCACCATCTCCTAAACATGCTCTAAGAAGAATTGCTGAAGTTTTCTGGGCTCAATCCCAGAACTGAGTTAGATGGCTACACTGACAACCTTTACTTGTCCAAAAGAAAGAGCAGCATTTGGAGGTGTATGAAATGACGCTGGCTTTAAATCACAGAGGGTGTCCAGCTGCCCGGTCAAGGGCTCCTGACTTTGCAGGGCCAGTCGGAGTGATCTTCCTATCCCTGTGCTGTCCTTCCTCTGGTCCCACTCAGAGTGACAGGAAACAAGCTGGAAAGCCACGGGGCTTCCCCTGCACAGCGTAGAATTAAGGAGCCCATGAAACCTGCCTTCCCTGGTTATGCCTCCCCCAGCGGGGTGAGCGGAGAATGGGTCTTTCTAGAGCTGCTGTGACCAATGACATGGCTGTTATAGATTGACATCCACCATGCTTCCCCACAGAGAACAAACCAGTGTCTGGTTACCAATATTTCACCTGTATTTTCATGCAGAGAATTAAAAAATGTATCCAGGTGCCCTGCTTAGAGTACCATATTTGCTGGTTTCTAGAAGAACCTACCTCAAGTGTGGCGTAAGGTTGCGTAGGTGACGTGTGTCCTGGGCAGTAGATTCAGTGCTTTGAAAGGAGTCTCCCCAGCTCCCAGCCCAGGATTTACAAAGAAGAGTGATTGGCCCAGTGACTGCCGCCCATTGTCTGCCATTTCACAGGGATTTTATGTCCGTAATCCCATGAGTGCTTTTCGGTGTACGGCGTACGTCTGATGAATGGCCACACTTTATAGCATAGCATATAAAGGCATTTATTGTGCTTCTCGTCACTCCCACTGCTGTTTCTAACATAGAGGGTCTGTCGAAACCCGTAATCAAGATAAGGCCTGGGAATGTGGGCCTAGCTGAGAGCTAATCAGGGAGTGTGCGGCCCAGAGGTGACAGATTAATTCATATAATCCTTACCTTAAAGTTGTGGTTTTCAACATTTTTTTAATAAGCTGAGAAACCTTTGTCAATTGGAATCATTAAAACAAAACCTGAAGTGTTAGGCAGATAATGTCACATCTGCTTTGGTCCAGGAAGGGGTGTTTGGGGAGGGAAGACTGCAGACCATTCTTGAAAATATGGCTCCTCCCTCTGATACCAGGCCAGTGCAGTGGCTCACGCCTATAATCCCAGCACTTTGGGAGGCTGAGGCGCGAGGATCCCTCTAAGCCAGGTGTTCAAGACCAGCCTGAGTAAGACTGAGCCCCTGTCTCTGCTAAACATAAAAAAATTAGCTGGGTAGGGTGGTGCATACCTGTAGTCCCAGCTACTCCAGAGGCTGAGGGAGGCGGATCCCTTGAGCCCAGGAATGTGAAGTTGCAGTGAGCTACAATGATGCCACTGCACTCTTAGCAGAACGACATCCTGTCTCAAAAGAAAAGCAAGTGACAACATGTGTGGCACAGGTGGATAATATAGACGCCTCTTTCTTCATGACACTGGTGCCTTCCTGAAACATTTTGGTAAAATGATGCTTCTGTGACTCAAGGTGCCTTTCAGAGTAGTCAGGCAGGGAATCTTTGAGGAAAGTGAATACGTCCTAAGGTGGCTGCCTGGACACTTCTGATGCGTTTTCACAATTGAGGCTACATCTCCATACTGCCTGTAGCCAAGTACCTAGTCCTGAAATTAAGGCCCTGAGGAAATGTGTTTCTTCCAGGTACATGATGATGAGGGACTGTTGGCACGCAGTCCCCTCCCAGAGACCAACGTTCAAGCAGTTGGTGGAGGACTTAGACCGGATTCTCACTCTCACAACCAATGAGGTAAGAACCTCTTTCTAGAAACAACTGTCCTCACTCGGCGTGGGAGACAAGCACAGCATTTTACACGCAGGCACCCTGTTGGTTGTCGGTTGGAGTCTAGTATAGTTCACCATTTTTCCATGGGGCTCAGACAGTTAAACTGTGCTCCTTTCAAATTACAATTTTTCTCCAAACTTCATTTTGTGAATTCTGATTCATGAAACCAAAGACTGAGGGACATCCCTCCGGCCACCCTCACCCTAGCTGGTGGCTGGGTGAGTGTGTAGGAAAGTGGGGAAGGGGAAAAAAATGTTCATTTGCAACGTGTAGTTTGACTCTGCGCCAAGTGTGCAAGTGGAGGTTGTCTCGACCCGATTTGCATGAAATTCTGTCATTCCAGCTTCAGTACAACACGACACTGTCCTGTATGATCCTGTCTGGTGATGTCTGTGGCTCCAAGTCTCTCTTTATGTGTATATGGTAGTTTTCCATAATGAGTGACTTAGATGAATTTTTAGTGAAAACTTGTACCTTTTCTTAAAACATTTTCTATGAAACATTTATAATCTTTGCCAGTGAAACAGGATCTGAATTCAGCTATATCAGGAGCAGCCAGAGGGTGCAGATAGAGTGGCTTTTATGATTGTGGGAAGCATATGAACCCTGCCCAGGAAAGGGGAGAAACGCATCACTCCAGTAAAACCCCATGTGAGAAATTGCTAATGAATGAATTTTGAGATATTGAATGAGGATTCTAGGACCTTGTGGGGAGGGGCTAAAACCACACCATTATCTCAACAACCAAAAAAGGATGCCTCAAATATTTTAGAAGGAAAATAATACACTTAATTTCTGATTAGAAAATTGTTTTAAAGTGATTTAAAAAAAAAAATTAAATGTAGTGATAATGAAACCTTACCCGGGCAATTTTATCTTGTGCTTCTCACTGTGGCTTGTGCTGGATGAAGGGAGAGATTGCGTTTAAATGAACACAGCTGACCTTCAGAAGTTGAAAGGAAAGGGGGAGGGAAAAACCCAACTTTCTTCTTCTGCCAAAATTGTTGTTTCTAGTATAAGTTCTTTCAACCCTAGACTTGGAATCCATTGATACCCCTATTTTTTTCTTATCAGATCTGAAAGTTTATAGCTTCATTTGGAAATGGGGAAGAGCACTAACGGTCTGTTTTAATGATCCTGTGTCTATGCTCAGGGAGACCTATTTATGTATTTACATTGAACGTGGGTCCGTTCCTACTCAAATTTGTATCTAGTATCCTAAAATAAAAAAGCAGAATGCCATATCGTCTAACGGATATAAAAATCGAAGTTTCTTTCCTTCTGAAAATCATTACCATATGCTCGAGAAAAATGGTTCCATTTAGGACAAAATTCCATTTTTATCATTGTAAGCAGAAAGTTCTCTTGATGTGGTGGATGTGTTTGTTTCCAGTTGTGTGGTTAATGCTGATGTTGTTGGAACTGACACATCCCCCTTCTGGGATGGGGGCTCTTTTTTTCTTGCCAACCCTGGTGATGAATTATAGTGGGGTGGGTTTTTGGGGTTTTTTTTTTTTGGTCTTTTAAAATGTGGAGTTGCCAACATTCCATGGGCTCTTTGCTGATAACACTGAAACTGTGCTATGGTCTGCACTTTTTGACCTCCTCTCAGCAAAACCACATGTCATAGAATAAGTTGTTGGCTTCTGGACATGTGAGCAGAACCTCCCAGAGTGCCAACCTATTGAGGCAGTTGAGACCCAGAAGTTCCCTGTTTAGAAATCTTTTCATAGCTGCCGAGTGGGGATCAGCCAATGCTTTCTGTAAGAAGCCAGAGAGTAAATATTCGCAGCTTCGTGGGCCCGATGGTATTTGTCATGACTCTGCCATTGTAGCACACAAAAGCGGCCACAGGCAACATGTAAATCAGTGTGTGTCTGTGTTCTAGTAAAAGCTTATGGACCCTGAAATTGGAATTTGATATGAATTTCTATCATTTTAATACCACAGATATTCTTGTTTTGTTTTCTTTTCCCCCAACTATTTACACATGTTGAAAACCCATCCTTAGCTCACGGGCCATACAAAAACAGGCCTGGGCTCTGCCCTAACCTGAGTCAAAGGAAGTGTTACCCTAGTGTGGTCCCAGTGGGCTCCTTGGTTGCAACAGCAACCAAGCAACAGCAATAGATGTTTTGGGGAGCAAAAGAGACTTCCCAAATTTCAAAGCTTCAAAACTTGGAAACTTAACCTCTATCTTCCTGAACTGTCCTTTAACAGCCCATTATGGATTTAACGTAACATGCATATATCCAAGCCTTTTTTTGAACCTGTTTTTATTTTCAACTCAGAGAGCTTCTGAGGGTAATGAATTGCATCTGTTAAATTACCCACCCCATGAAGAAGTATTCCCCTTCAATTGCTCTAGGAACTACAATAATAAAATATAATTCAGAAAATAAATATTCATCGTCTCAACTACTTCCAGGGGTCCTGGGGACCCACAGCATGGGATGCAGTTATACTTTGCTGGGGCTCGAACTTGAAGCAGGTGCTTAGCCAGGAGGCATGTGGGAGTGGGGAAGTGTAGGGTGCAGGGGTGTGCAGGGAGTGAGTGTGTAGGGCCCCGCCCCGCCCCTGCATGTCAGTTGTTTATTCTTGATGGATTCTGTGAGAAAAGTTGAGGGCAGCCTGGAGTAAAATGATTAGGTTCGGGTCTGGGGGGGGGGGTCTCTCTGAGCTCAGGGTGGGTTGTGTCTATGGCAGCCTTCTAGGGGTGCCCCTTCCCGCCCCCACCTCTGACAGCAACATCTCAGGAGCCTGTGTTTGAAATAAAACTCTTTTCTTCCCTTCTTTCAGGAATACTTGGACCTCAGTCAGCCTCTCGAACCGTATTCACCTTGTTACCCTGACACAAGATGAAATAAAACGTCTCTCTTCCCTTCTTTCAGGAATACTTGGACCTCAGTCAGCCTCTCGAACAGTATTCTCCTAGTTCCCCTGACACAAGGAGTTCTTGTTCTTCAGGAGATGACTCTGTTTTCTCTCCAGACCCCATGCCTTACGAACCATGCCTGCCTCAGTACCCAAACAGAAATGGCAGCGTTAAGACATGAGCAAGCCCGCCTGCCTGTGCCCAGGCAGGACAGTGGCAGGACGCAGCCTACACTGAGCGGGGAGGCCAGGCCCCCAGAGCTTGTTGTCTCTTGTACATATGGATCAGAGGAGTAAATAATTGGAAAAGTAATCGGCACACGTGTAAAGATGTATACAGTTGAAAACTTCACAATTCTCACCAGGAGAAGGATGTTTCTGGACGGATGGACTCCCACCGGCTGCCACGCGACCTCTGACCCACCGTGGACACCGGCTGTGGGCTAGTTGGACTCAAGGCAGATGCAAGTTCTGCCTTCCTTGTTAATTTTGTAATAATTGGAGAAAATATATGTCAGCACACACTTACAGAGCACAAATGCAGTATATAGGTGCTGGATGTATGTAAATATATTCAAATTATGTATAAATATATATTATATATTTACAAGGAATTATTTTTTGTATTGATTTTAAATGGATGCCCCAACGCACCTAGAAAACTGGTCTCTCTCTTTTTTTAATAACTATTTGCTAAATGCTGTCCTTACACAGAATTTCTTAATTTTCACCGGGCGGAGGTGGAAAAATACTTTTGCTTTCAGGGAAAATGGTATAACATTAATTTATTAATGAATTGGTAATATACAAAACAATTAATCATTTATAGTTTTTTTTTTTCTTTTGTAATTTAAGTGGCATTTCTATGCAGGCAGCGCAGCAGACTGGTTAATCTCTTGCTTGGACTTAACTAGTTATCAGAGCCTTTGAAAAGAGAAATATTTACAATATGTGACTAATTTGGGGAAAAGTTTTGATTTGTTTGTGTTTAAACTCTGCTGTCAGACGATTGTTCTTAAATCCCCCATATACCCTGATAAAGGACCCATTAATAGGAAGGTGTTACGTCATTAGGCCAACGCCACATTTAACTGTATTTCCCAAGACAAATGGTACCAGCGTCCTCTTTAAAAGATGCCTTAATCCATTCCTTGAGGACAGCCTGAGGCTGAGATGATAGTGGGTATACTCCTCTCCGGCAACTGGCCTCTGCCCCTGAGTTGCACATTAATCAGATTAGTCTGTATTCTCGTCAGTGGATTTTGATAATGGCTTCCAGATTCTTTGGTCTTTCGAGATGCCTTTTAGGATCATCGAGCCCCATCACAGAAAGTTGAAACACCAAGTTGTTCTGCTGATAGTTTTTGGGGGGATGCTTCCATCTTGTTAAGGGATTGATTCCACCTAATTTTGGTAGGGCCTCACCAAAAGATCCATCCTGACAACTGCCTCGGATGGAACATCGCTGCATTGTCCCCTCTGTGTGAAAGTATTGGGTTGTGCTTTCAAAACACCCACTCACATTGCTATAGCCATGCAACATGAATGCAGGTGAAACTGATTTTATGTGTTACAGAATTGGAGAAAGTATTTAATAAAACTTGTTAATTTTGATACTGACAATAAAAATGTTTCTACGGATATTAATGTTAACAACATAAAATAAATGTCACGCAGCTTATTTTTTTAATACTCGTGTCCTACCAGATGGTTTCCTGTGCTGGGAGGTGTCGACCGGGTACTGTCTGTAGATGCCAGAGAGGCAGAGCTGGGAGGGCAGGACAGGATTGGCCGATACCACCAGCGCCTGGGACAGGTTGAGTCAATGGAAAATCAGAATAGGTTGGTTCAGCCCCTCGCTGGGTTGCTTACTTTACCTCTGGGGAGTCATTGTTCCTTTCCGAGCCCTCCCTGCTCCCCAGAGGAGCAAATGAAGAACGTTATGGGGGACAGTTTTGTCAACAGACAGGTGGCCTAAGGACACGATGTGTCCAATAGGGCAAATATTCAGGCCGTTTGGAACCTGAGGACCTCGAAACCTTCTAGGCTAGTTTCCTTGTCATGAGAGGAGAATTACAGAGAGGAGAATTTACTTTAAATTTTCTGAAAGAAAACTTTTCGGAATTTTAAAATAAGTATTTATTTTCATTCCACCGAGCTTCCAAAGAGGGAAATGGAGATCAGCCTATCAGTTAACAAATGTGAATCTACGACTCTTAAGGTTCCCTTTTGCCTTCTCGCCAGGAAAGGGAGACAAAACCAGGCCGCCTTCTGAACCTCAGCCATATGCTTAGAATGGTGTAGGGCTGTCAGTAGCTGAGTGGTGCTGTCCTTGTGGTCTTCCATGTGTTGGAGGCCAGTAGTGGGGCTATGCGATCTCCAGCTGTCAGGACAGCAGCCTCCAGTCCTAGTTCTGTGTTGGCCAACTCCTGGGGCGTCCGTTGCTTATTCCTAGGACAGGGTTCTAATCTCACCAAAAGCATGTGACTAGAAAAGCACAGTAATGCAGATGGAAGCCATGTCACCTATTAGGTGATTGTTCTGCAATCCTCTGGGCCTTTCCACTGGGGGGATGCCCTGGGCCAGGGTGGAGGGTGGACTTGAAGGTGCTGCGGGTGTGTTCAGGGCAAGGCTTAGTTGCTGCTGGTACATGGGCCTTACTTCCGAGACAGAAGGGCCATTGATGGCCTTGGCAATGTAGATTATAATGGGAGAAAGACCTGCTGTCCCTCTTGCCCATATCATGGAGGTGAGTGGGCAAGAATCCTAAACTAGCTCTCGGCTATTTTAGTTTTAGAATTATTTTCAAGAGATGTTTGCCATGAAGGGAAACAGGGAGTATGTGCCATGAGAAAGAGGGGAAATACAGTACCTAACTTTTTTTGAGGCCTGCCCCAAATGAAATACATGGCAGGGTTCTCCTGGTCCTACCCCTGAGACTAAGGAAAGCCTTGAGAATTAGTGGAACCACGTGTGATTGTCATCAAATCACTAGTTCATTTGTGAAGAACCAAAAAGGGACAGGTATCTTGATCTTGGATGGGCCCTGCTGTTTCCAACAAGGAAGGGCATACTCAAGAAGCTACTGCCCCAAGTCTGGCTGGTGGTGGTCTCGGGCAGGATGAGGAGGCCGCAGAAGCAGGGTAGAGGAGCAGCGCCTTCAGGGGAGTTCTGTGGGCACTAGAGTTCTGTGTGTTCTAGGAAGACAGATACCGCACCCACTCATCACCACTCAACTAAAGATCTTCCCTGCACCTGCTCTTGTGGCAAGTTCCTTAGCCCCACATAAAGGTAACTCACACGCATTTGCAGTGAAACACCTGCCAGATTGAACAGCTATGGATTGAGGTCTCGGCCACCTCAAAATAAGAAACTGGTCTGCCAAGTTGGATGGGGTAATTCAAGCTTTAGAAGGGCCAGATCCAGAGGGCTCAGCTCAAGGTGCCTGAGGGTCACCTGGCTGGGAAATAGTCTCAAGAAACAGGACAGTGCAGGAGAGGCGGTGGGCTTGGGCGGGATCTGGTTGGTTTACTCCTTTGCTGTGGGGAGATGCTGGGCAGATCCCAGCTTCCGTCTGGGCATGCATCTCCTCAGCTGAAACTGGCCATCACCAGCCTCATGCTCACCATGAGCATTGCCAGTAGGCGCTCAGCTCTGGCAGAAAGTACAAAGTAAATTAGTTTTCCTCTTCCTGAGAATTTCTTTTTTGTACATTTCAGTAACTTTTTTGTATATTCACACTGTTGTGCAACCACCACTACTATCAAATTCCAGAACATTTTCATCACTCCAAAAAGAAACCCACTTCTCACCAGCAGTCACTCTCTCATCCCCCTTCTCCCAGGCCTGGCAACCACCAATCTGCTCTGTGCCTATGGATTTGTCTGTTGTGGACATTTCAAATAAGTGGAATCAAACAATATATGGCATTTTGTGTCCATCTTCTTTCGCTTAATTTTTTCAAGGTTCATCCCTAGTGTAGCCTGGCCCATCAAATCGTTGATGGGCATATTGCATTTTTTTATCCAGTCATCCATTGACGGACATTTAGGTTGTTTTCCTTTTTGCTAATTATGAATAGTGCTGCTATGAACATTTAGGTAGTGTATAAGTTTTTTGCGGTCATGTGTTTTCATTTCTCTTGGGTATATACAAAGGGGTGGAATTGCTGGATCATATGATACCTCTACTTAGCCAGACTGTTTCCCCAAGATGCTACGCTCTTTCATTTATTTATTTTCATTTTATTTATTTATTTTTTTGAGACAGAATCTCACTTCGTCACCCTCGGTAGAGTGCTGTGGCATCTTAGCTTGAAGCAACCTCAAATTCTTGAGTTTAAGTGATTCTCTTGTCTCCGCCTCCCATGTACCTGGGGCTGCAGGCACCTGCCACACTGCCCGGCTATTTTTAGAGGTGAGTGTCTCAAACTCGTGAGCTCAGGCAATCCACTCATCTCGGCCTCCCAGAGTGCTAGGACTACAAGCGTGAGCCACTGCGCCCGGCCTTGCTACACTCTTTTAAGTTCCCACCAGCAAAGTGTGAGGGTTTGGTTTCTCCACGGCCTTGCCAACACTCATAATTCTTCATTTTTTTTACGATAGCCATCCTAGTGGGTATGAAGTGCCTTCCTAAGAATTTAATACCAGATACCACTCAGATCACAGATCAAAGATACATTATATACCTTCCTGGATTTTCCAGAAAAAAAAAGATTCTTCAATGAGTCAGCCCAGCTTTCTGTGCTTATAAAATGGCAGAGATGGCTGAAATGCCTGCCTCTGTGGGTCCTTATGGTGCAGAGACGCTTAGAAACTGATCAATTCCATCTCTTTCCCCTTGGCTGAGAGAGGAGGGGAGCACTGCCACGTGATACAAAGAGAGAGATTCTTTCTGGCTGGAATTCTCTACCTCACCTCCCTGGTTTTATACCAAATATAGTCTAGTGAGCTTGGCCATCCATGGGGACTGATTACTGCACCATTTCTTATGTATGCACGTTGGATCCTCCTTATCCACCCGCGTTTTGATGTTGTTTATTTTTTGATGTGTTTAAAGATGAAAGCAAAGTTTATCTTCTCTCATATTTCATCCCCAGGAAGCCTTGAAATGGCTTGGCTGTCCACCCTGGGCAGGGACAACAGCAGCCATCCACATTTGAAGTGACGTTTTGGAATGGAGCCCTTCTTGTGCCCTTTTTGCTCAGGTTTCTGGGGGTTTAGAATGGGTTCCTTAAAATTGCCTTGAAGTCCTGTCTCAGAGGGTCACTCGAGGTGCTGCAGAAGACGGTGGAAGGAAGGGTGGCCGGCGTCAATCACTGAGAGACCAGTGCTGTCCAAACCTTTGAAATAGAAGGCGGCAGATGTCTGCCAATCTGCAAAGGGAAACCCCAGGACACAAAGCAGTCGGTGACAGAATGTAGCTTAAGATGCGCACTGTAGTAAGTGACTTTTTCTGCTGTGGTTCAGGACACTGCCTCCATTAGGTCTGTGTCTTCTTGGGCTACTTTTCTAATTCTTTTGTTGAGGGCATTTAACTGAATCGTGCCTGGAGGCTTTGCAAATCAAAATCCATAATGCGATACACTTGGAAAGGAAAAGACGATGCACAGATGTATACATTAAGAATAAAGAAGGAAAAAAAGGATAAAGAAAGAAAAGCTTCCTGGGTCTGTAAATGAGCTGACAAATGATCCCTACCTGAAATGATTGTTGAATTCAACAAGATTTTACCTGGGAAGCACCAAACTGCACCTGTTCGGTGACACCCACATACTAGCTGCTCACGTTCTCTCTCGCTCTTGATGAGATGTAGACACAGACATAGATGTGGGTATTGAGACAAATATAAAGATCAAATATGTGTGTTTATATTATAGACAACACTGTCATTATTACTGAAGAAGTTTACTTGTGAAATTGCTGGTCAGTTGTGACCACAATTAGGATCACGCATGTCTCCCACCCACAATTTTAAACAAAAACATTTAATAAATTTTAACTCATAAGATAGTCAAAATGTTTGAAGATCATGAGATTGTATTTTCGACATTTGCCCTGTTATGTTTCCCTTTGTACACAAGCCTTCACTTTACAAACACTAGTCATGCAGTGACTGCCCAATGTGGTCACTTAATATTTGTGCTATTAGAACTGCACACACGGACCAGGCGCAGTGGCTCACGCCTGTAATCCTAGCACTCTGGGAGGCCGCGGTGGGTGGATTGCTTGAGCTCACGAGTTCGAGACCAGCCTGAGCAAAAGCAAGACCCTGTCTCTACTAAAAATAGAAAAACCGAGGCAAGAGGAGCACTCGAGCCCAATAGTTGGAGGTTGCTGTGAGCTATGACGTCACGGCACGACAGCTTGAGACGGTCTTAAAAAAAAGAACTGCACATCCAAGTGGGTCAATGGTTTAAGTCCCAGGGTCCACAGCAGAACAGGAGCAGACATCCAGGCAGGCTTTTTGCGAGGGACACGGGCTCTGGCTCCAGCTGTGGGTTGTCACAGACCAGCATGGGTACCAATAAAGAGGGAAATAACCACAGTGGAAAAACAGAGGGGACCGCGGCTCTCCACATGTCACAGGTGTCTGTCTTCAGGAGCTGCGCCGTGCTGGGCACTGAGAGGTCAGCGTAGGTCACCTGACAGGGCAGGAGCGGCTAAAATCCAGGCAGCGTCTGTTGTGTGGGGAGGGTCATCAGGCGCTGGCCGTGTACAGGAGCCTGCAGGTGTGCACAGGTAGGGAGGGAGGGTTTAAGACAGCGGTTCTCAAACTTCCTAATGCCGTGACCCTTTGATACAGTTCCTCATGTTGTGGTGTCCCCCAACCATAAAACTATTTTCGTTGCTACTTCATAACTGTAGTTTTGCTACTGTTATGAATCGTAAATATTTGATATGCAGGATGGTCTTAGGCGACCCCTGTGAAAGGGTCATTCGACCCCCAAAGGGGTCACGACCCACAGGTTGAGAACCGCTGGTTTAAGGAGAAGCTAGCTGGAAAGTTCCTGCAGTCTCTGGGGGCTGCCCTTTCAAATGGTTCTGTGACTTGCTGCCTCTTCTGAAGAAAGGCTATGTGCAAACCTATATGTGTGGTCACAGCAGGAGAGGAATCGGAAACCTCTCCTTCCTGAAATGGTCTGGGCTCCAGTGAGACCAGCCCTTGGGTTGCTTCTGACTGTGGATTTAAGTTTCACCCAAATGCAGAAGTTCCTCCTTCGTGGCTGGTCGTAACCCAGGAGCAGCCAGTGCTGTGAGTGAAATGGGCTAGGTCATAACACCCGACCACAATCTCATGGGTGTTGGGAGAGCTCACTCTGCTGTTGCTGAGATTAGGGTCCACGTAGGTGACATGTGGGTGAAGACGGAGCAGACAGCAGGGCCTGAAATGGGGCAATGTTTTCAAGAATGGGTGTCAAAGCCGGGCACCGTGGCACAAACTGTCATTCCCACTGCTTGGGAGGATGAGGGAGAATCTCATGAGCCCAGCGGTTCAAGGCCAGCCTAGGCAGCCCTGTCTCTAAATAAAACAAGAATGAGTGTCCACTTCAAAGACCTGGGGGTGGGAAGGAAAGTCATAAAAAAGCCCTTTGGCCAAGTGGGATGTTTTAAGATCTTTGGAGACAGTAAGTGGCCAACGTGATGTGTCTAAACCAGCCTTTCTGGCGCTGTGTCACCCCTGGTGCACCATGTAACAACATGCCCACTGCTCTTCCAAACAGGGTTGCCACAGAGATCCACAAACCAAAGGGCAAATAAATAATGTGGTTCTTCCAGAAGGAAGGAAGGCGAGAGGCTGACATTCGGATTTGAGTGATGTTTCTTTGGCAGGCAGCAAACCTGGGCTCTTGCAGCTAAGGAGTACCTTTGTTCCATAACACCGTATTCCTCAGTCAGGGTGGAACACTGTGTTCAGGGGACAGGATGGCCCTCTTCTCAATCTGGGCTGGGCTTTCTTTTCCATCAGCATTCCACGGATGAAAGGCCAGGCACACATACCTTGTCCGAGTTCTTCTCTGACCCCAAAGGCCATCCCAGGACAGACGCACATTGGAGCCACCTTAGTTTCCCTGGACACATAACTGAGTGAGACTGCTTTTTGCTTCCCATCAACTGGAGTTAAGAGCATCTCTAAAGCTCTGATGGCTTGAAATGACAGGGCCACTTGCCCTATATACATCAGCAGGCAACTAACTCCCCCATGTAAACAGATCCGGAAAAAAATCCAAGTATGCAATGAATGTGTACAGATAATGGAGACCGGCAATGCTGACAACTAGGTCTGGCTTCAGGTTTCCCCTTGTCTTCTAAATGGGGCAAATCAGGCACTAAGCCCTTATTTTTCTGACCTGAACCAGGTGAATTTAGTCAACTTCAGGAGACATGAAAAGAAGAGGGAACCCCTAATAAGGAAGCCTCGATGTGCACAGCCTCTTTGGGGGAGCCTCAGGCAGATGGCAGGGTGTAAGGAGTGACTGGGGAGGTGTGGGGCAGAAGCCTGCTCTGGTGGGCGTGACACCTGTAGGGCACAGGGACAACCTGATAAGGCTCCCAGGCTAGGGGTCCTGTGGGATATTTCTACCTGTGTTTGCACAGTGTAGACCAGGCATTCACAGCTTTTCAGAACAGTAAAACATTCTCCTGGAGGCCTCAGCATGCAGGGCCTCCTGGTTATTAAAGATCTCCAACGTGACCCAAGTGCATCTTAGGAGGAGAGTTGAGACTGGGTGCACAGCTACAGCAGCTGGTAAGAAGGATGATGTGTGCGTGTTGGGGGGGACATGGGTGGTTCCAGAATTTCTTTCAAGGATGAACTGAGGGTCTGAAGTTGGCCTGGGAGAGGGTCTGGAGAATTGCAGAATTGACCCTGAGCTGCTTCTGCATAGCAAACATGCTGCTTTTATGTAGATCAGGTTGTTCCTTTGGTTGAATTTGAGGGGCTGGATTATGGACAAGGAGGGTCCAAATTTCCCAAGCTCCACCCTGGCACACCACTTAGGAGTTTCATTTCTAAGCTCATCTCCCAAGCAGTCTGCCAGACCTGCCCCCGTCCCTGCAGGTAGGAAGGACCAGGAGTGTCACACACCCCCCGGCACCCCTCAGGAAATGATGCCTCCTTCAACTGCTCACTGCCTTGGTGGCCTGGCTGGTGGGGACACGCCATAGTAGAAATGCTGTCCGAGTGTGTGCTCAGGGAGCCTTGGTGGGGTGTTCAACTTAGCTCCCATGAGGCGGGTGCTTTGACACTCGCCAGTGCCAAAGATCATGGTACCTTCTAGAAATGTGTAGCCACATACTGTTTCTGGGGAGGAAAGCCTGTTTGGGTAGAGCTGGTGCAGAGTGAGGAGAAAGGGGGATTGTACCTTCGGAGACAGCTCTTTAAACCTGTCTCAAAGCAGGTTTGTGAAGTTGCTTTGTCAGACCTGGGGGACAGTCTCTGGACTCACCGTGCCCCTCACCGGCCAGCCAGCAAGTCATGGGTGATGCCGGTGGGCCCAGCACTGCACCAGGAGCGGGGTGTTGTGTTAGCGCTTACTCATGCTTGAAATAGCTCTCAGGGTGTTGAACTAGCTTTCTGGGGCCGCTGTAAGAAATTACCACAATCTCAGTGGCTTAAGACAACAGAAGTTTATTCTGATGCAGTTCTGGGACCCAGGAAATGTGAAGCCAAGGCATCAGCAGGGCTGCACTCCTGAAGGTTGGGTGGGAGGTGGGGGGGAGGTTTGTCTTTACCTCTTCTGTTACAGCTTCTGGGGCCTCCAGGTGTCCCTTGGTTCGTGGCTGCATCACTCTAGCCCCTGTTTCCGCCTTCACATGGCCTTCCCTTCTCATGGTTGGCTCTCTTCTGTGTCTCTTAGGACACTTGTCATTGATTTGGGGTCCACCCACATAATCCAGGGTGATCTCATATTAAGATCCTTGACTGAATGCCATCCACAAAGATGTTTTTTTCAAAAAGGCCCACGTTCACAGGTAGACACACCTTTTTGGGGGGCATCATTCAACACGTTATAGAAGTGCAGGTGGGAGATTTGAGATGTGGGAGAGCTCTTGAATGATGTCACAATCAGGCTTGTGGAGAACAACTTGATACTCATGATATGGTTTGCTTGGGAGCTTCCATTTTGCCCGAGGGCCACCAGGTGTGTCAGATGCTGCCCAGAGGAGGGCGGAGAGGCAGGTGACTCACCCCGCCGAGAGGGGCACAGCGCTCCCCTGGAGTGACCTTCCTAGCATCTTTTCTCGTCTCATCTTCACAGCCCTAGAGGAGAGAGCACCAGGAGGTCAATTAGCGCCTTCACACTGACCCGGCTGCCACGTGAGAGAGCTGGGCCACAAACCCACGCTGGCCCAATTCAAGATCCGGGGATGTGTTCTCAACTCCTGCTTCAGGTGAGGCAGGGCCCTGCACTGTACCTTCCTGGAGACTAGAGCAGGCGAAGGAAGGCAAATGGGAGTGGTCCAGGCCAGCAGTCCAGGTCTCTGGTGGACAACAGCTGTAGGGATGAAAGGTGCCCGGGAAGGGGAGCTTGAGAAGAAAGAAGGTGGTTAGCGGAGCTGAAAGGGCAGCCCTCCACCAGGGCTCCGTGGGGAAGGTCCCCCGTGGCCTACTGAGGAGGGAGGAAATATTGTGGGAGGATGTTAGGCCGAGGAACTGTGGGGGTGGGGGCGAGTGGGGATGACATGATGTGCCCTGGGTGGTGGCTGGTCATCGTGAGGCAGGTCTGTTCTTTCTCTCTCTTCTGGGTTTGTCCTTTCATTAGTCAGCTGGAGCTGCCATAACAAAATGCCACAGACGGGGCTCCTTGAACATTTATTTTCTCACGGTTCTGAAGGCTGAACGTCTCAGATCAGGGTGCCAGTGTAGCTGGGTCTCAGGGAGGGCTCTGTCCCTGGCTCAGAGGTGGGCACACTTGACTGCGTCCTCACAAGGTCTTTCCTCAGTGCGCACCTGGGGAGAGACAGACAGGGAGAGCTCCCTTTTCTTCTTCCGCTAAGACCACGGGTACTTTTGGATACCACCCTGAAGACCTCACTTAATCTTAATTACCTCCTAAGGTCGCTATTTCCAAATGCAGTCACATTGGGGTTTAGGACTTCAACATGTGAATTTTAGGACACAGTTCAGTCTATAAAATGCCTTTCTGTCCCTCCAACCCCCTTTTTGTCCTGCTGTCATGTCCAGCTCTCAGTGTCCACTGGAGAAACAGGGCTGGAATTCTCCGCAGGCCATAGACAGCAACTGTGGGCACTAGGCCTTTTCTCTCTAGGCCATTGCTGGGTTTCTGAGGAGCCATTGGCTTCAAAGCCAGTGCCAGCATCTCTTGCTTGGCCTTGCTGGACAGTCCACAGGGATAGGGAGCCCCCTCTGCCTTCGAGTGAGGTGGGGTAGGGGCAGCAGGTGCCTACAGCTCAGCCCCCACCAGCCAGATTGCCCTGCACAGACCACTTAGTCCTCGAGCCTCAAGTTTCTCATCTATAATGTAAGGGTGGTGTTGTAGTCGCTGGTCCTGCCTGCCTGACACTGCTGATATCAGGTGACTTTGGGAAAACCTGGTACAGATCTGAAGGGAAACTGTGAGTGTGTGTACATAAGAACCCCCCAGCCCCGGGCCACGAGGAAGCTGGCCTTCCCCAGACCCAGGCTCTGAGATTCTGCACTAAGGTGGGAGTGAGGGTGGGACCAGCACACACACAGGCGGGCAGGAGCGCTATGGCTCGTCCTGGAGTCTCTGAGCAAATGTTCCAGAAAAGGGGACCCTCAGCTCTCTCAGGAGAGGGAACTACATCTCTCTGGAGACAGGGGGCCTGTGTGCTGTGTGCTCCCTAACACTAGGAGGCCCCGAGGATGAGGGGATCCAGCAGACCTGCCTGCCCCAGACGCCAAATGGATGTTCACAGCATTTGCCACACCAAAGGAGAAACCCCACTTACTTTCCAGAAGATGCATCTGATTTGCAAAAGGAAGATGAGTGGTTTGAAGGATGTCTTTTAAAAACAGAGATGTGCTCCAGCATGTGGCAGGCTTTGTTAAGCCAGGCTGAAGGCAGAGCTATCACTGAGACTTTGTGTGGCCTGTGAGCATAGGAGAACGGAGAGAAAGTGAGAAAATGCTGGGAAGGGCTCATTTTTCACAGAGGCTCACTCTTCCCACAACACCCGAGTCTATTGCCCAGAAGGGCAGCCTTTCCTCCCAGAGGCCGGCCTCTGTTCACCACAGCCTCCTCTTGGCCACCTCTGGGCAAGGCAATCTTGCTTAAGACACTTGCCCTATAAAGAAAAGGTCCTCTCTCTGTTCTCCTTCCCTTGACCCCTCTGGGCCTCCATTTCTTCATCTTCAAAGTGCAGACAAAGGTATCAACAAGGAGCCCTGTGTTCCAGGCCCCTTATGAGGATAAGGAGCATAAATAGAGCTGAGGGTTTCCACGTCCCTGCAATATGGGGTGGTGGGGACACCATGTCACTGAAGCCTGAGTGATGTCAGTTTGTCAGCTCACTTTCCTTCCAGAGGATTGAGAGATTCCTCCCAGGAAAGCCCCTGAGGATGGCACAGAGGGCTCTACCTGTCTGAAGTCCTGAACTTGCCGATAGCTCAAGGTCTCTGCTTCCCAGAGAACACCTCCTGCTTGCTGTCAGGTATAGAAGCCCTGGCGGTGTGGACGAGCTCTGAGAGTGCCCCTCTCTTCACAGATGAGGTCACCAAGTTCCAGAGCAGGGCCAGGCAGCTGAGCCAATGGTGTGCAGAGAAGTTGGTGAGAGAGGACCTGAGTCTCCTGAGGTCAGTATTTTGATGCCATGTAAAGAAAAGGTCCCGTCTCTGCTCTCCTTCCCTTGACATGTTGAAACCCTGCCTTGATAATGTTCAGAGGAGCATGTTCAGACCTCTGGTGCCAGAGAGCTGTGCTTTGTTTGGCCTGTGTTGTGTATAAAATATTTTGGAATTGGTTCTCAATGTTAAAATTCAGAAGATTTCACAGAAACATGCATATTTCAAGCGCTTCTTGTAGAAACTCAGATGCTGGTGACATTGGCCCACTTTTCTGTATGGCCACGATCCCTTGCGGGGGTTGTGTGTGGGGGGGTCGGGGTGAATTAGCATTTGCTCCTTTTACACAAGGCACGTGGCACCACTTGGCCTGTCAGTCCCCACTTGGCCAGTGTCACTTCTTCATGTCTCTGCCTGCTCTTTGTGGATACTTGAGCCTGTGACTCACGGGGAGCCTGCTTGCCCAGGATCATTAATTCTCCTCAGCTCACAGGGGACACATCTGGACAACAGGTGATTCCGATTTTGCTGTCTTTTCCTTCTTGAAACCAGTTAGCCCGGCTTCAGGTGAAAGTGAAAACAGCAGGACACCCCATTCCATAGCAGAGTTATTTTCCTAACGTCCATTTGAAAATGCAAACTTTCCAGAAGAAACTCTTGCTGCTTTCCTCCCCAGTTGACCTAGTTGCAAAGCAAAGTCTTATTTTCTTAAAGAGCTGAGGTCTTGCTGGTGTGTGGCACACGGAGAAGCTGGTCAACATTTCCATTAGGAACACTTTACTGGGCTTTCAAACCCAGCCATAAAGATGTGTTTTGGATAAAATTTGGTCCTTCCTCAGTCAAACCTGGGAATCTTTATTTCAAGGACTCGTTCAAAAGACCTTTCAGTCTTGAAGTGCAAATATGTGTGGTTTGTGGCTTACTAGACCGCGTTTGGGGTTTTGGATTTTGCTGCATGACATTTTTCTAACCTTTAATTTTAAAGCCATAGTCTCTTATATTTATTTCCATGGTTAAAATGGATTTTTTCTCTCTTTTTCTATGAGGAGAGGGCTGCATAAGAGGGACTCTTGTCCATCCTTTTCAGCTGGGTACAGACCGACACAGAGCTTTGGCAGAGTCTTAAGTGGGTGTCTGTTAAGTGTGTTTGTTTATGTTACCCGACAAGATTAAGTGCACGTGATTCAATTATACATTAAAAGGGTTTGCATTTCCATGGCTGTTCCGCTTGTTACTCTCATTTTGAGCCTTGTCTGGCAGTCACAGGTATTCATAATTATCCTGATTGTTTTAATGATCAGAAAAGAGAGCTCCTGGCCTGATAACGATGATTTTGAGGGAAAATTTTGAAAATCTATTCTGTAGCACCTATTTGATTTCTTTTTTCAAGAATTACTAGACATCCTAAGTGTGAAGAAGTGGCCTACTTTGGGGATGCAAACGTCACTCACCCAATACGTGGCTGTTTGCTCCATTCACACCTTCCTACCCAAGTCCACCTTCTTCCTGTATTCCCTAACTCAGTCAAGACCATTGCCCAGTCTCCCAAGGTAAAGACTCTAGACTCAGCCTTGGCCCTTCCCTCCCTCCCCTGTCTACTATCCGGCTAGCCACCACTTCCTGTCTATTGTGCAGGCAGAAGTATCCTGAGTCTTTCCCGCCTTTTCACTTCTACTGCCAAGGCCTCGCCTGGGTCTTTACCATTTCCTGCCTGGGCCCAGCCACCCAACTGGCCTGCTACAAATTTTAGTCCTAAAAAAGTCATATCTCATCCCATTCCATTCTCTTGCTTAAAAATCTCTGTTGGCTCCGCTGCCTCAGGCTAAAGTCCAAACTCTGCAGCGTAACGTACTCACCAACTTTCTGGTCCTGACACCCCCACGCCCCCCTCAGGAACCTCATGTTCCTGTTGCTCTGTGGACACCCAGGCCCTTTGCTAACATAAACAGTCTGTTCTCTGTATCCAGAACGGCTTCCCCCAGACCACTTTCTTTGGCAAACTTGTTCAAGGCCCAGGTCAAACACTATGTCCCTAGGAAGGCTTTTCTGGTCTCTTCCAGGTGGAGTTAGCACTTTTATTCCAAGCTCAGAGACAGAATTTACTATGAGATTTTGTGGTTTATCTTTCTTTGGGTCTTATCTTCCCCTAGACTATGAACATTTTGAAGGGATGGTTCTAGACTTTTATTGCTCTGAATTTCTGTCACCCAATTTGGTTTCTGACACATAGGAGGTACCTCATCTATATCTTATGAATTGAATCATAATTGAATAATCATAGCTAATATTTATAAAGCACATGTCAGCTGCAGGGCAATATTTGTCTCACACATTTTAATTTTCACAACAACCTTTGAGGTATAAGCATTCTTCGAATTTTGTTCACCGATGAGAAAACAGAAGCACAGAGAGGTAATGTGTGTTACCCAAGGTCACACAGCTCAAATCGAGTTCAGGCTGCTTGAGCACAGAGCTGGCATGCTGGCTGAATCCCAATATTATTTGTTTCCCAGTAAATGAATCCTAAATCAAGTGCCCTGATAATCTGGATAAATTTAAGGCAAAAGGCGTGGTAGATACTTAAATCTGGGATCCACTCTTGGCCTTGACATGTGCATCTCAGGCTTCAGAGCCAGAGAAATCTTGGTAGCCTTCACCTTCTCCGCTGCCTGCCCTGGGGGATCTGCAGGAGGTTTGATGAGTTTCTGACCTGCCTTTGGGAGCAAATAACTGAAAACCTAAAATACCGGTCTGAACAAACTCCTCAGAGGGGGTGTCAAAGCCTCAGTGACAAAGACAGGGACCCTTAACAGATTCATTACCACCACCATCAAAATATCATCACACTTAATATTTAGGAGACCCTTGGAGTCCAAAACAGACTCCATGCAAGAATGAGCTTCCACTTTCTACACATTTGCTACAGAGCATAGCCAATATAACTAAAGTGTGTGGCTAAAGTTTCCCCAGGAAGACTAGTCAGGAGAACCAGGGTAATTACTTCCTTCCTAGAAGGATTTGGGTGGAATTCATCTGTCTGGAATGGTTTAGGTGCTATCTTCCCTGGAGGCAGAGACCTGAAGTAGGTCTCTTCTCAAATCTCTTTCACCTGTTCCCAGGAACCTGGGCCCAGCAAACACCATCTAGGCCAGACCAATGAGCACGTTCTGGCCCCACCGGATGCAGCCATTAGTCAGGACATGTTGCCTAAGTAGGTCCAATCAGAGAATTTTTGCTGAGAATACAGGACAATGGGACTCTTTCCCCTTTGAATGAACCCTGGAATCCTGTAGCCCTAAAGGCTTGTTAGAAATATAGATTCTTAGGCCCTGCCCCAGACCTATTGAATCAGAATCCTCATGCCAGGGCCCAGGAAAAAAGTCTTCCAAATTGTTCCGATGAACACTGACATTTGAGAACCATGTCTTTACTTTGTTCAATTTACAGATAATAAAAACAGGCAGAAGAAGCAAGGTGACTTGCCCAAAGTGACACAGCCAGTGAGGGGCCACAGCAGGATGAGAACTTGGCTTTGCTGCCACCAATGCTTCCTTAAAGAGCCATCTCTTTGTGTTTTCGTTAAGTTGTAAAACCATCCTAACAATAGAAATCTCACCTTTTGAATGAAGTTCCCCCCTTACCCAGGCCCCTCTCTTCAGGGTTGAAAATAAATTTCATGTGCTCTGAGGTTATGTGGGGTAAAGCCTTCCTATTACGCTCCTTGTGTGTGCATATCATGGACTCAGGGAACTCTGCATTTAGGAGAACTTGGAGTTGGCAAGGACCTCACAGTGCCTGCAGAGGCAGGTCCACCTTTCCCACCAGGCCGTGCTGGGGGAAAGGTAGCTGCCACTGTTTCTGGGGTTGAGCTTCTAGTCCGTCTGCTGGTTCCTTCCAACTCGATCTGAACCCCCAGTTTTGGCTGCCACCCCAAGGCCGTACTCCACGTCTGTGTGAGGGTAGGTATGGGAGGGGGTACGCAGCTGGTCCCTGGCCAGAGTCATGGCTCCAGTCTGGAAGTCCAGGCATACCTAAGTCGTCTCTTGTGGCTCCCCAATGCCATATTAGGCTGCCCCCTCTGAAGGGTGGAATCTCTGACTCATCCTCCCCCTCCCCCACACCCCTCACTCCTGCCAGTTTTGGCCAAGATTAGAATTCACTCAAATCTATGGCTTCTAAGGTTTATGTGCTATTTCAGTTTGGCTAATGACTCCTTCTTGTTTCAAGTCAGAAAAAAAATCCCTTTCCCAAAAGGGGTTTTGAAAGGCTTCTCTTGGTGATCCGATGTTTTGTACAGCTACAAAGCAATGTGAATTTCAGAGCATTGAATCAGAAGGAAGCTGGTTGTGTTTCTCAGATACGTCCTGGTCTTAGTGGATGCAAAGCAAAGAGATTTCTAATCAGACTCCTTCCTGAGTGACCGTGGGTGAGGTTTCCAGTCCTGTGCAAGGTGGGCATTGTCTGTGTGGTTGGTTAACCTACCACCCTCAGGGAGTTTATGGTTCAAAAGAAAGAAACAACTATAGTCAGGGGCTGCAGGTAAAGCCTTCGTCCCAGGAATCAGGCAGGCGACTCTTTCCCTCTCATATCTGCTTGTGTGCGCAGGTGTGTCTAAGGTTTCAGGTTGTTCCCTCTTTCTTTTCCTGTGTGTCAGGCGTTGCTGGGAGCTGGGTGATTAGTGGGCACTGACAGTGTGGGGAGGAGGAGGATGTTTATGGTACTTCCTGGGTTCACATGTGTTCTCACGTTCTTGACTTGGCCAAGCTTTTTAAGAATGAAGAATTTAGAAATTCCCTGGCAGTGGCATTCCCACCTGGGCCTCGGCTACTTCCCAGCAGCTCCATCACCTTCTTTTACTAACCCTTGTCCTAATCCTCCAGGTTCCACTCACAAGGCTTGCCCACCCCCCTACTGGGAAGTCCCGTCCTGGCCTGGGATCCCTCTCTCTGCTGATAGAGAGGACAGTGCCTAGGGCAGGCTCAGGGGTTGGCATCATGGGAGGGCACTTTGTACACACTGAGGACCCACATGCCCTTGAAGATTGGTGAGTTCTCTCCAGAGGACATCAGTGTTTGCCAACTCACTTTCCCTTTCTAGGCTAACTCCTTGTCATTGCCCATTTTTTGGCTGCTGTAACTGAATACCTGAGAAATTTACTTCTTGCTCTTTGTAAGCCTGGGAAGTCCAAGGTCAAAGAGTCAAACTGGTGAGGGCTTTCTTGCTACATCATAAGAAGGGCAAAGGGCATTGCATGTAAGAAGCCAAAAGCATGCATGTCTCCCCAGGTCTCTCTCCTTACAAAGCCACCAGTCATGTTGTGGGGCCCTTCCAGATGATCTTATCTAATCCTAATTACCCCTGCCACCCCACATGCCTCACCTTTAGTCAACACATGAATTTGGGAGACATTCAAACCTTATCACCCTCAAATAGAACGACCCAGGAATGTTTTATATGCTTGCTGAGCAAATACCTCAGTTCCAATCTGGAGTCCCCAAATCACCAGAAGCGGAAATTATGCCTTGTTGAAGTGGAATTTGGCAAGTGTGTAGTGGCCATGGCAGCCTGTTAGGTTTGAACTTGAAATTGATGCCCCAGCTTCCCCATTTAAAGACTGTGTGACTTTGGACTAGCCATGGACCTTTCCTAAGCCTTGGTTAACTGGTTTGTGAAATGGATAGAACACAGATGCCTATCTCACCCAAAGGGTGGGAGGATGAAATACGGGAGTGTATATGTTATACAAATTGCTGGGTGAGCCTCAGAGCAGTAGGAAAATACAAGCTACTATGATTATATACCTCCTTGATGAGATCCATTCGAAAAAAGAGTAATTCAAGTGTTAGTGCCTGGGCCTAATTGTTGTGATAAAAACCAAAAGGGAAAAGAAAAAAAGAAATCTAGTAACCTGTGGGCCTGTGGTTTTCTCCTAAAAATAATGTAACGGTCCAAGAGGAGAGGCCTGGGGAACTTGAACCTGTTAGATCATTATCCAAAGGGATCTGCAATCCCCTTTGAGAAAGGCAGGTGGGCTACCTTGTCCTGGGTCTCAAACAAAACCTCCCTAAGGGAACTAAAGGAATGCTTCCCACCCACAGAACAGCCTGGCTAGAGGTCGCGGCTGACGCCAAGGGAAGAGAGAGGCAATGTCTGTGTTCAGAGCAGCAGTGACAGAAACCACGTGCAGCAGACATGTCGAGGCCAGAGGGGGCGAGGGTGGGGATGTGCCAGGAACTTTGTCTTCTTTTAAAGCAACAAACTCATCCCAGAAACAGGATGGGGCATTTAAGAAAACTGGCCTCAACCGAATTCTTCTCCTGGGAAGAAGAGAACGCTCTCAAGCATGGGAAAGGTGGCAACGTGCGGAAGGGGTCACTTCAGTTCTCTCTGCTCCAAGGGAGGGACCCTGGGACTGACATTGTGAAGAAGTTGCGGCAGGCAGAGTGTCCCTGCAGAGAAAGAGATACTGACCCAGAGGCTGCAAGGGGAGAGGGAGGAGTGCTGCAGAGAGACTTCCCCCTTTAAATGGGGCGGTTGGGTCAAGGGGCATCAGGATTTTTAGGTTGTTCAGTGTCCTCCAGATTGGAGCTTTGGGGATAGAATTCTAACAGTGACTTATGAAGATATTGTCCGCCAGCAAGTTGGCCTCCATTTTGCCTTCAGTTCCTCCCATACGGGCCCCGCACAAATAATTATTAGTGAATATCCTTAATGATTGGAGTTCAGAGGTTAAGTGTGCAGGAACTGTTTGATTTCCAATCATAGCCTGCTTTCTCCTAACCTGTGTGACCTTAGGCAAATTATTCATTTAACCTCTCTATGCCTTATAGTCCTGATTCATGCATAAGGTGAGGGGATAAATACACTCCACTTCGAAGGTTGTTGCGGGGTTCAAGTGAGGTGATAAGTGCAAACTGCTTAGCACAGTGCCTGGCACAAGCTCCCTGAGAATGGCACCTGGAACCACTGCACTTCCCCACCCCTGTGAAGGTCAGCAGGGCCACAGGTCTTACTCTGGTCATCCGATGTATGTGGCAGTGATATGAGGAATCGTGTAGGTTACACGGCTTGGCTTGGCTATCTCCCCTCCCCCCTGCTTTTGCAACTGAGGAAACATGTTGACACGGGTCCCTAGCCCCCAAGTGACCATGATGAGCAGGGTGTCACCAGTTCCCTGCGCCAGACATATAATGAGAGTGATAAATGAACTTTTGGGGTTGGGTGGTTAAGCCTCTAAAATAGCGGTTCTCAATCTGTGCCTAAATACAGAGGGGTCGCCTAAATACATCCTGCATATCAGATATTTACATTACAATTCACAACAGTAGCAAAATTACAGTTATGAAGTGGCAACAAAAATAATTTTATGATTGAGGGTCACCACAACGTGAGGAACTGTATTAAAGGGTTGCAGCATTAGGAAGGTTGAGAACCGCTGCTCTAAAATATTTGCTTTGTTTGTTACTGCATCATAACTTGACTTGTCCTGCCTAATCTAACCACTTAAAATGATAGTAGAAACTCCATAGCTGACCACCTCCTTAAGTTGACCTAAGTTTTGCAGACTGGACATGCACCAGATGTACTCACTGGAAGTCCCTTAAGTTGATCCTGTCCACGTGTTGACCAGTGTGTTGTAGTCCTGTGCAGGTCAGCTCACAGAGGCTCTACTGTATTCCAGTTTTAGGATACAGACGCTTGAGCAGAATTCACCTCATCCAGACTCATGGATCTTCTTCTCTGGGAGAGGCAGCATGACAGAATGGTGGGAGCCCAAGCCTTTATACAACAGACTGGGTTTGAATCCTGCCTGGCCACCCTCCAGCTCTGAGTACTTAGTGGGTTATTTAATGTCTCAGGGCCACAGTGTCCACACATCCCGATGTCAGCTTGGCTGGGTCATGAGGCCCAGAGGTGCTGTGGGAGAGGGCCTGCCATGGTCCGGCCAGTTGCACTTGCTCGGCACACACTAACATCATCAGGGCTGCTAATGAGACCTGTGCTGAGAGCGGGGCATATCATCTCCTCCAGGGCAGGTAGAGGAGGAGCGATTGCTTGGAATCCTCCACTGACCATCCCAGGTGGGCTGGGCAGCTCCCATTTACCTCTAGAACCACGCACCACCACTTTCCACCTCTCTGCCCCAAAGACTGACCTGCATGGACATGCAAGCAGACCACTGGCTTTGATGAGGTTTAGAACTAGGAAGGAAGGAGAGGGGTGGAAGGACTCCGGACTCCTTCCACCCCTATTTCTAGCTCCATTCCTGGGGGGGTCACCTCAGGCGGGCATTGCCCCTTGACTGAAGCCTCCTCTCCCACTGGCCTTGCCACATGAGGCTCCCAAATTACGTTCCCTGCTAGGTGGTGAGGGCTCTGCTGCTGCCCCCTGTACTCCTGCACTTCCCTGGGTCCACCTTGCCTGGTCCCCAACAGCCTTGAGTTTTTCTAGCAAAGACGCCATCTTGTTCCTGTTGGGATCCTGGTGATGGCTCGCATTGCTTCCCTGGGCCCTCTGTCCCTGTCTACTCACAGTGCTTGGCCACCTCCCTAGGCCTTGTCTTTCCAGTTAGGTTACAGGTGAGCCCCTCCAGGAGAGGACTTTCTTTCTTTTCTGGGCGCCTGCCCAGCGTGGCCTGCAGCGCTTGGCTTGGGTTACACATCTGGAGCTGCATACCTTCCATATCGATGCCCAGGTCCTGATCTGTGTCCGGATCTCTGGGTGGGGCGTGGGATTGAGTCAGCAGACAGGGTGGAGGCGCAGCAGAGATGATGGTTGGTAACGACATGTTCATGAGGCTGTGATGTACTGAGTCCTGTTAATTATATTATGATTGCATGAGAAGCTTGATTTGGGATGTAGTCACTCCCATGCACATATTCTCGTTCCGTCTGGACACGGGGTGCACGGCTGTGTGTGAGTGTGGGCCTGAGTGAGCTGCCCAGTCTGTCCTGTAGAGCGACTCTGCTCACTGCTTCTTTGGAATCTTCTTTCAAACTGATCTCTGGAACAACACAAGTGGAGAACCTCCCTCTTCTGCCGGTGTAAACCTCCCATCTTTCAAGGCTCACCAGTTTCAGCACCAAACCATTGCTTGTAGTTCACAGGGTTCCAAACCCCTGTTACTATTAGCTGCTGTTTTCATGCACAACAGAACAGCCCCGCTCTCCCTATGTCCATATTTTGAGAATGGGGATGAAGCTCTGGGTTCCCTCTTCTTTTTCTCCTCCCTCTTTACTGTTTACTGATAGCCTCTTCTGTGCCAGGGGCCATGTAGGTGCTTTTGTGTACGTCAGGTCATTCACCTTTGCAGCCACCTCATGTGGTACATGCTATCGTTACCCTTCAACTGGTGCAGAGACAACGCAGTCTGGGGTGAGGGGGGAGCGGATAAATGACTCGTCCGAATCGCGGAACTGGGCTTTTGGCCCGGGTCAGTCTGACTCGACATCCTTTGCTGTAAGGCAGTGGTTCTCAAGTTTTGCTCCAAGGACTCCTTTACGCTCTTAAAAAGTATTAAAGACTCCCCAAGACTTCTGTTGTGTGGGTTCTACCTATTAATATTTATCATATTGAATTTAAAACTGAGAAAAACTTAGGAGTATTCATTTCCTGTAAAATAACAATAATAAAGCTATCAGATATTAACATATGTAACTTTTAAAATAAAAATTAACTATATTTCCCCGGATAAAAAAAGTGAGAAGTGGCAATTTTTTCTTTTTAGCATTTTGCAAAACCCTATTGTCCACCTTTGTGGAAGCTGGACTCTTCTATCTCGGTCGGTTGCGATACTACAGATCTCGCACACTCCAGGAAATTCCATTGTATGCTTTTGAAAGGAGAGTGAAGAAAGGAAATAACTTCTTAGCATTGCTATGAACTCATGAACCCTGAAAATATCCCGGGGTCCCCTGGTGGTGTGTCCCTATGGTGCTCCGTTGCTGAACGTTGCCTTCTTTTTTGCTTTATCGCCGTTTCCCAGGATTCTCGTCTGTCCCCTTGGCAGAGTCTAGACTTCACGGGCACCTGTCTGTGGGCTGACGTACGTACGGGGTTAGAAGAGGAAGGCTCCACATTCTGCACTGTCCTTTTTGCCAGAAAAGAGCATCCCCTGAGCTTGTCTCTGTCACAAGGATCCTGGAGAAATGATGCTTCCTGTCACGGAGAAGATTCTGTGTTTTCTGTACTCTCCAGGGGACGCAGGGGCCGTACTGGCCTGGCTTCCTGGGATAGCCTTATAGATTCTAATCAATAGACAACATTGACTTTCAGGGCAACAAAGGGAAAATGATACACATTTCTCCAGCAGATTGGAGACCAAAATATGCTCCTGCCAGTTTGCATGGAGGGAAGGATGAACGGGTAGAGTCAGGGGGGTTGAGGAAAGTGAGACCATTCAGTGTGATTCTGTAAAGAGGACCCCTGTCACTGCACACCTGTTGAATCTCACAGAACATGCAAGACCAAGAGTGACCCCTCATGTCAACTGGGGACCTTAGTTAACAATAATGAACCGATATTAGCACGTCACTGTAACAATGTATCACACTGATGCGGATATAACAGCAGGGGAAACAGGGGTGTATGGGGACTCTCTGTATTTTCCACTCATTTTTCTGTAAACCAGACACTGCTCTAAACCCCCCCCCCCTAAAAAACACTGTGTCCAAACATTTAAAATCTCCCTCTGCCAATCTGGGCCTTACCAGAGGCCTTTTTGTGGTTTCGGGGGCTGGAATGGCCCACTGGAAACCTCTGACCTCCGGTCTTGACCGTGCCACTCTACTGGGAAACCGTCCCCACTAGCACATCGTACATCGTCACTGCAGACGAGAGGGTTCCTGCCATGTCCTGTTCTCCTCTTTACAAGTCTACAGTAGCATAAACTAGGATTTGGAGGGTGTAGCTCCGAGGGGCGACAGCCAGGCTCTGGAATTAGAGGCTGGTTTAAAAGACTACAGGCATTGTGTAGTGACTTGAGAACTCTCAGCCCATCGCAGCAGGACAATGGACCCTCTAACGCGCGATGGAGCGAGAATGATGCAGGTTGCTTTTCACCGATCTGCCTCTTCTGCCCAGGCCACTGGGGACTCAAAAGGAAGGTGTCTGGTGACCGTGGGACAGGGCAGAAGACGTGGAAGGCTGGGGTGTGACAAACTGCAGGTTGCTTTACTCGCCCTCTCCGCCTCCCCAGGGGTACTTTTAACAAGGCCAAGCTGGGGGAATGGAACCTATTATCGCCACACTTGGAGGTGTGTAGATTCAGAGCTGGGACTAGGATGAAGCTGTGTGTGAGGCATCTAGGACTTCCATGCCCAGGACATGCTTATTCCAAGCCTTGTGCAAGTGCAAGGTTGGCACCTGTGAGTGAGGGCAGGTTGCATCTCAGGCACCCGTCCCTCCTGACCCCACACACACCCTGGGCCTGGCTCTGTCCTGCGATATGCCTGACCTTGACAGCTGTTTTGCTCTTCAAGGTATCGCCTGACTTTAGCACACTCCAAACAGCTCTCAGTGTGGTCTCCTTGATTTCCTCGCCCACCCTGCATCTTCTTCGCTGATCTTTTGGGGGCTGCAAGCTCAAGAGACACCCTTGACTCTGGAGGGCTTCTCCCACAGCCCAGTGAACACAGATTCTCAGATAAAATATGTGCTTAGGAGACAATAAGTGCCTGTTCTGAGACTGTAAGCGGGAACCCTGGTGATGGGGGGGGTCTCAGAGCTCTCCTCCAGTGCTTTCACAAGACGCTCCACATTCAAAGTGGGGAGGAGCAGGCACGGTTTCTAAAGATAGGCTCAGGGGTGACCCTCTTGAGGAATTTGAGTTTTCCCCCCCTTTGCTCCAACTTAATTGGTAATAGTGTAACTTCCAATTTAATCATTGACCTAAATGATTTGTATTTTTATCTCTGCAGGAGCCTGGCTGGGCTGCAAGGAGGCAGTGGTGGCAGCTGAGTGGGGGGGGGGAAGCTACTAGGACAGTGGGGCTGGCAAGTGACACCACTTTGCTCTGAGATAAGATGGAGACTTTTTCAAGTGATGTTGTAAAATCATAAAACACCAGAGTCTCCTGCTGGTGATAAGCTGCCCGTGGTATGCTGGTCCGGAGCTGTAGGAGAGGAGGAGGGTCACACTGGCATTACTGGGATCATTGCTGAAACCGGGATATGAGTCATTAAGGGGCTGAGAGTTTTTTCCAGGTGCACAATAGGCTACTCAGGAGCTTGGATTCCTCAGTGGGGGGTCAGGTTAACTATTAAAAGAGGACAAAACACATTGCCAACAAAGCTGATGTTTATTTAAAGTATACCCCATGGCTGCTGCTTTGCTGGGTGGTGCATTAAGTCTTAGCCTTCCTTTCCCGGATCTCAGGAGATCCACTGTTAATTTACTTCCACAACTAAATTAATGGTGTTTTCCTTTGCCGTGATATTAAAATAGCTGGCTCAGTCTCTACCATGAGAATGGATGTCCCTCATTGCAGTGTCCACTGTAAACAAAAGGACTCACAGCCACAGGCTAAACGGGGGACTGGTGGCATTTCTTCACCCACCTGCACTCCTCTGCTAGAGATAAATGCCAGGCTTCCATGGGAGAGTCTCTTTCTCTTCCTTAGAACAGATCTCATTTTTCCTTGTAGACGCGCACCTGTTATCAGTATTGTGTGCCTAAAATCTTCTTGCATTACAGACATCCTCTTTCAGATCTGGAGGATGCAATCACATGTTCCTCAAATCATCTCAAAAAACACAGAGGAGGAGAAAACACCCTTCAATAATTCCTCAGACTGAACTTAAGACATCCATGAATTATTTTGAGTTATTCCACGAGTCTTCCCCCACCTGTCTCCTACTCTTGTTGTCTTTGAATGGGAGGATTCTGGAGCCATAAAGGGTCTCAGTGTTACCTGAGCTGCCCTCCACCCCCCAGTTTTGCAGATGAGGCACTTTGTTCACAAAGGGAAAATTTTCAATTTTTGGTTAAACTGATATGGGATGACGTTCTCAGAATTAGAGGATTTGAAGTTTTTTACTTGTTTAAAAAATAGAAGAAATCTTTGCAGTCATGTAATCAAACTTTACTGTAGGAGTCAGAATTCCTTATGAAGCAGGTACCAGAAGTTCTGCTTAAAAACAAGAGGAAAGCAGGGGCACCCCAGGATCATGGGGACGGGTGCTGAACAGAGGGCTGACCATTCGAGCTGCCTGTGGCCCCTCCTGGCGACCCTGGAAGCTTCCCCACCTTGGAAGGCCAAGGCTGCTGATACTTCTAGTGTCTCTCTGGAGCTTGTAGACCAGGGGTCCTCAAAAAACTTGGCCGGCGGGCCACATGAGGCGGTGTGATTGTATTTGTTCCCGTTTTGTTTTTTTACTTCAAAATAAGATATGTGCAGTGTGCATAGGAATTTGTTCATAGTTTGTTTGTTTTTTTAAACTATAGTCTGGCCCTCCAATGATCTGAGGGACAGTGAATTGGCCCCTGTTTAAAAAGTTTGAGGATGCCTGTTGTAGGCACACTCTTTGTCTGTAGAATTGAAAGAAATTCTGCGGGAAGGTTTGCTCCACCTGGGTCAAGTGCTACACCCCACACAGGACCACTGCCAGAGGACAGGGCAGGCTGCAAACTGTGTCCAACCTCATCCAAGTGACGTCCCTCAGAGAAGGGCAGAGGGGCCTTCATCCCTCCTGGTGTCTCAAGCTCCTGCATTTGCCCCCTCCCCCTTACCCTGTACGGCCCCATGCTCCCCTTCATTCTTTCTCTTAGAAACAATGACCTAGGAGGGAAACAGTGAAGCTACAGCTAATGGGAGCCCGCAATAAACCAGAAATCTGCTTTCATTCAAGTTCAGAGGAAAATACAAGAAAGTCTTCGGGGGTTTATTCCACAATCTTCCTTGGGGCACGTTCTAAAGAACAAATATAGATATGACTTAATCTCCCTCCGTTTCTAAGTCTCTTTTTTATGCTTTTTAAAATTATGATATAAAGTATATCTAACATAAAATTTACCATTTTGACCATTTTTAAGTGTATCATTCAATGACATTAAGTACATTTCCAATGTTGTGTGTAAGCTTTACCACTATTCATTTCCAGAACTTTCTCTTCATCCTAACCAGACACTCTGCACCGGCTGAGCTGTGACTCGCTGTTCCTCTTCCTCTGGCCCCTGAAACCTGCTATTCTGCTGTCTGTCTCCGTGCACGTGCTTATTATAGGTGCCTCCTGTCAGTGGACTCACGCCACAGGCTGTCCTACAAGTCGCCCCCGAAATCGTCATACGTAGGGAAAATGGGAAATTGTAGCTAGTTATACTTTTATTCACAAAATATTCATTACAACATTTTATAAACAGGTGGCCAACATGTAGAGAATATTTTATACAATTTTGTAATGAATATTTTATAAATAAAGGTACATCTCACTACAATTTCCCATTTTCCTTATTATGTAAGGCGACCCTAGGGGTGGCTTGTTCTCACCGTGCATATTAGTTCTTTAGTATCTGGTTCATTTCACTCAGCCTAATGTTTTCACGGTTCATTCGTATTGCAACACAGGTAAGGATTTCATTCCTTCTTTCTAGGTGAATGATATTCCATTGTATTGGTAAACCACGTTTTGTTTACCCATTTATTTGTTGACAGGCACTTGGGTTGTTTCCACTTTCTGACTGCTATGAATAATGCAGCTATGAACACTGGCGTGCACCAAATGTCTTTTGACAGTGCTGCATGAATATTTATTTTCATAAAGATGATAGGTATTTCCAATAATCATACAAAAAAATTACATTTTCCATTTAAATGGAAGCTCCATGGAATCGTAGAGCAAGTATGGGTCTGGAATCCTATATGGACCTATCTTTAATGCTGGGTCTGTTATTCCTACTCTGTGGCATTGGGCAAATGATTTAAACTCTCTGGGCTTTAGTTTCCTTATCTGAGAAACTGGCTGATAAAAATGGCTAAAATCGATATTTCTGAGCTGCTTTGAAAATTTCTGAGCTGCTTCCCCAATTCACTTCATAATCAAACAAGTGCTTTGTGGGGCCTTAGAAAAACATAGATTCCTGAGCCCCACTTCACAACTCTTGACTTAAGATACCTAGGAGTGTGGCCCGGAAATCTGCATCTTTACCAAAATCTGCAGGAGATGAGGCAGGTTGAAAACTCATCACTGAAATCAAGCTTGGGAAGCTGATCACACACTGGGGAGCTTGACAAATGCTTGTTCTTCCCTCCTCGCCTTCCTTATACTCTACCAATGGGGAAAGGACAGGATGACTGCCTTTTAAAGAACACTCGCAAAAACGACCATGTCAGGTCACAATAACAAAAATTCTGACAATGTGTTGTTTTCTATCCTGAACAACTAGTCAGCTCTGATTGTAAACGATGTTGGCAGTCTGGGTTATAAGAGCAGTCGCTGTATAGTTTGGGTTGTGCATTTGGGTATGATTCGACAGTGAACAATACAAATCTGCTAATGAGGATGGTGGGGCAGAGCGAGGCTGGCAGGAGGCACCAGGTCGTGTTAGGTAGAAGAGAGAACTCCTTGAAGGTAGCTGTGCAAACCTGAGACTTCACAGCACAGAATTTATATCAAATACACCTAATTTATGTTCTTTTCTTCTTTTGGAGGATAGGGGGAGTTTCCCTTCAAATTATAAAAGAAATGGACAAAGGGTAGGGTCTGTTTTAGATGTAATTTGTTGAGGCTTGAATAAAGCATATTTGTGCCTTATGAAATCTTACAAGAAAAATGTAATTCAAATTGGCTTGGAGATGAGAGCTGTCAAATAGATTGAAAGCTGGATTATAAACCAAGACTAATGAGAGTCTGCAATGTGCACAGAGTTAGGGATGAAGTCCAAGACAATCTCTGCAAGGTCTTACAGGGGAGGTAAACAGCCTATTAATTAAGGTAGCAGATGGTAGTAAATTGGGAGTTGTTTCAGATTCCAAGGACAGAAAGAGAAATGAGAGCATGGGATCTGTATTAGGTAGTTAGAAGCCCCAGCACGGAGTCAATGACAGAAAAATAAGAAGAGCTGCAGGTGGTCTTGGAAGTGATCGGTATTTGGAGTACCCAGGGGTGAGACAGAGACTAGAAATGTCAGTGGAATGGCTAAGAAGCTGTTAGAGAGAGTGGTCTATGATGCAAAGCAGGGTTGCAGGGACCCACCAGATGGGTTTGGGGAGGTGTGCTGAAGCTGAAAGCAACACATCTCTGCGTAGATGGAGTCTTAAGAACATCTTTCCAGTGGGTATTTGCAGATAAGGAAGCTGCCTGAGTAGAAGGGATTAAATTGGATATAAATTGAAGAAATAAATTAACACAGGAGAAAGCAGGTGAGCTGCGATAAGCCATGTGACTTGGCCAGAGCTGGAAGGCAGATGATGAAGTGGATGGAACGTGGGTTGTCGGCCATCCCTGTCTCTGCCACTCAACCGGGGTTAGTTATTTAGCATTTCTGAGCCTAAGTTTCTCTGCCACCAATGAAGACAAGATCTCGTACCTTCTATAGATGTCAGTTTGGGTGAGATCTGCATGTGGATCAACAGTGATGTAGTAAGCTTTGAATACATGCAGACTCTTCCCTGTGTGCCTGGGTAATGAATGTGTTCGGAACTTGTTTAGGGGATAGCAAGATGATGGATGTTTGGGGGAAGTTTGGGTCCTATCTAGACAGCTGTCCCCATTTCTTGGTCCTCATGTTCCACACGGAGAAGTCAGCTACCCACTATCTTTATTATAGTGGAGTTGCATTTAACTCAGAGGTCGGGATATAAAGCCATCACCTGGAGTGAGAATCAGATGAGGCCAAAATTATCCTCAAAAATACCTGAAACCACCCATAAGATACAGTACTGTCCTGTCTCTCAAAAAGTTATGTGCAGCCAGTTTTTACTTCAGGACTGGAACTCATCACAATTTTTTTTGTTTTCAGTTTCTGTTTTTTCAACTGAGCTCCAGGTGAATAGTTGGCTATTGGTTATGGGTCATGCTATACGAAAGTGCTTATCTTTTACTACTAAAATGGCATTTGGATGGTGAGATGCTTTTATCAGAGGAGGCCCTGGGAATCAAGGGCAGGGCTGGGGAGTCTAGTTCTGGTTCTAGTTCAGGAAAATAATAAGAGCTGCAGGTGGCCTTGGATGTGATCAGTATTTGGAGTACCAAAGGGTTAGACAGGTATGATTCCAGACCTGTGCTAGGCAGGTAGAATTGTGAACATTTTTGTCCTCTCTCTTCTTGGTCAATTTGGGCTCCTATCATAAGGTATCATAGATTAGGTGGCTTAAACAACAGAAATTTATCTATCACAGTTCTGAAGGCTGTAAGTCCATGATCAGAATGCTGGCAGATTTGGTGTCTGGTGAGGGCTCTCTTCCTGGTTTGCAGACAGCTACCTTCTGATTGCAACCTCACATAAGAGAAAGCAAGCTCTGGACTCTTTCTAATGCTAACACAGGGACTCAGTCCTCATGACCTCATCTAAACCTAATTACCTTCCAAAGATCCCACCTTTTAATACCACTGCAGGTTAAGGCATCAGTATCTGGATTTTGGAGGGATGAGTAGTCTGTAACAGAATTGAACCTGCAACTCCTGTGAACTGAAGCAACGGCAGTGGATCAGATCGGCTGGCTGTGGCCTTGTGGGCCGTGCTTTGGTTCTGGAGAAAAAAGACACAATGAGCCTCCATGCTGGTCTGCTTGCCTGGGCCTCCTACTCAGCTGGTTATGACAGGGCACAAAAAAGGTGGCTGTGCCAGAGCACGTGAGCTCCTGCCAGAAGTTGCCTGCACTTGGCCCAGGACGAGTGCAGGTGAATGGGGCAGCCTAATTGATTTTTTACTTACATAATCAAGGTCTAGTGAAAGTGCTCATTCAACAGTTACAGACATCCGCTTTGGAAAAGGATGTGATCTTTCCCTGAGTTTGCAGATGGCTCAGGTGTGGCTCTGTTCTCTGATTCTCCTCCCATGGGGAAGAGTAATATTAAATCTTGGTCAATTAATGCAGTAGAAAAAAGCAGAGATGATAGCATAACACCCACTCTTCTACAGGGTGTACTTCCTCTTTTTAACTTAAAAAGTATATTGGGGATTACTCCTATTGGTAGATACAAAACCTCGTCTTTTTTTTTTTTTTTTTGCGGTTTTTGGCCGGGGCTGGGTTTGAACCCGCCACCTCTGGCATATGTGGCTGGTGCCCTACTCCTTTGAGCCACAGGTGCCGCCCCCTCATCCTTATTTTATTTTTATTTATTTATTTATTTTTTTGCAGTTTTTGGCTGGGGCTGGGTTTGAACCCGCCACCTCTGGCATATGGGGCTGGTGCCCTACTCCTTTGAGCCATAGGCGCTGCCCCCCTCATCCTATTTTTTAAGTGAAGTAAAATTTATACAACATAAAATTCACCATTTAAGCTATTTTAAAGTATTCAATTCTGTGACTTTTAACACACAATAGTGTGCCAACATCACCACTATCTAATTGCAGGATATTTCTGTGTATATCTTTTCATGTGCATATTGGCTGCATCTCTTCCTTGGAGAAATAACTACTTACAATCTTTGCCCATATTTTAATTAAGTTTGTTGTTGAATTAAAGGAGCTCTTTACATATTCTGGATCCAAGTGCCTTATTTGTAAATTTTCTCCCATTCTATGCTCTGTCTTTTCCCTTTCTTGATAACATTTTTGATGCAAAAAAGTTTTTAATTTAATTTGTCATATTGGAATAATAATGAAATCCAATTTATTGTTTTGATAATAAATAATAAAATCCAACTTATTACTTTTCTTGAGTTGCTTCTGCTTTTGGTGTCTTGTTTAAGAATCCCTTGCCAAATTACAGATCATGCAAACTAGCCCTGTGTTTTCCTTGAAAAGATTTATTATTTCAGCTTGTGTCATTAGGCCTTTGTTCCATTGACAAAAAATTTTTGTATATAATGTGAGGTAAGGGTCTAACTTAATTCTTTCCCATGTGAGGGGCTCATCTTTTTTTTATATCTGTGTACCATTTTGTTCCATAGTTTATTTGGCCAGTTTTTCATTCTATTCTATTCGGGTTGCTTTCAACCATTTACTACTAAAACCAATGGTACAGTAAATATTCTTATATATAATCACGTTCTTATATACAATCCTACATATCTGGGCATATTCATAGGCTAAATTTCTAGAAGCTGGAATTACAAGATCAAGTGTTGACTGCCGAATTTCTCTCCCTGAAGGCTGCATGGATACACACGCCCTCCGGCACTGCTGAAAGATATATTTCCTCCACACTCCTGCTGATTCTTGCACGTCTTTGCCAACCAGATGCATAGTTTTAATTTGGAATTTTCTTACTCTAAGCAAGGTTGCATACCTTTTAATATATTTTAAGAGACTTTTAGAATTTCTTTGCTATGAGCATTTTACAGCCTTTGCCTATATTTTTCTGTTAGATTACTGGTCTTTGTTTTATAGGAGATATTTATGAAGCAAATGAGGTCTGTGTCTATAATAATGTTTATCACTTGCCCTTTAGCTTTATTAATAGTGTTTTTTTTCCTCCAAGAGGGGAAAATATTCATATAGTTAAGTGCTTCAGCCTTTCATTTTAGGACTGTTAAGTGGTTACATATAATTGCCTGCCCCCTTCCAATATTGCACTGTTATTTTTTTCTTGTATTTTTAAGATTTCCATGTACTGTTTAATCTTTGATACAGCTGGAATTCATTTGGCCATATGGTGTGAGATAGGGATGTGTTCCCACCCCTAGGTAATTAAGGTAGTGACTTTTGAGGAGAGAAATCCTCAATTTCTCGCATCAAATAAAGTAGGAGAAGTTCAGTCCCGACCCAAGAGAAGTCCAGACGCACTTCTGGGTTTGGTCCAGGTGGGAAGGGGCCTCTCTGTGCCCCAGACTCAGCAGGCAGCCCATTCGTGGCTTGTTCTGCTTGAAGAATGGAGGGTAGTGGCCAAGCATCCAGAGGTGACAGAGTGATCATGCTGTTCTCTCAGGACCTAGGTGTATGACCCTGGTCAAATTTTCTAACCTCTTTAATGTGCTTTCCCTTCATCTGCAGAAAGGAGATAATAGTTCTTACCTCATAAAATGGTGGGAAACTTCATTTATAAACAAAGTCCTATTTATAACCCACTTGGCACAGTGCCTGGCAACTGGTAAGCAGAGGGAGCTGCTGCCACCACCATTGTCATCACCATTATCTGTCCACTTTGCCAGGGCTCTGAGCTCAGGTCTGCCCTTTCTGATGCAGAATGGACTGGCAGGTGCTGGCTCCCTCTCTTTCCAGGTTAGGGAGCTGACCTTGGCCTCTTCCACCTAGACTGGCTCTAACATTTGGCCAGTCTTCATCCAGGGCAGCAAATGAACTCAGGTGTCTGGCTTTGGCCACCCGAGGGGAGTTATGGGATTTTTTAGAAGTGGGTCTGGACTTCTCTTGGGTCAGGGTATTTTTAAATACCCCATCCATGTCTCAATCTTTTTAATTAAGTGAAATGGAATAAAAGCACAAACCAAGTGCAGCCATAGAGGAAGATGGGGTCTCCCAAAGGGTTGGCACCAGGGAGTCCTAGAAGATTAAATGCAAAGTAGCTTGGTGTTTAACTTAATGATTTCACAGTAGACAGGTCCCTGGGCCCTGGTGCCCCAGGAAGGGCTCCATCCATGCTCCTAGCCCTACCCTTGCACCAGGTTGCAGTGACAAGGAAACAGTTACCCTCCCTGGGTTTTTCTTCTTTTTTAAAGATGGCTAATAAAGCCACCTCCTTATTTGGGGAGGGGGTATCAGTGTCAGAGAGGGTTCCTGCTACACTTGGTATCCCCCACCCTGGTGCTGCTCTGTCTGAGAGTCTTTAGGCTGCTGAAAGTCTGAAACTGTGTTGTTCTGAGTCTATCGGGGGAGCAACTGGACACATAACCCTGGCGGGGTTCAGTGATCATCACTTTCTGTTACCACAATTTGGAGAACAGAACAGTCCAATCCTTCCCTTTGGAGTGTAAAAGAAAAACTAGGTAAGAAATGGGCTTCTACGGCTCTGTGTTCTGAGGACTAGGGGGGACCCCTGAGAAGGAAAAGAGATTAGGCCCACTTGAGTCCTCCAGAAGGGACTCTACAGAAATCCATGGCTGGAGGGAGGAATGAAAAACCCAGGGCCCCCAGGAAAGATGTGGGCATTACCCAATGGGGAACTTGTGCCTCCCCTCCTGGGGTATCTGGTTCCCAAGTAGAGTTATCTGCCCAGGATCTTCCAGAGGCCAGAAGGTCTCTGAATCCAGAGGTGGAGTTAATTATTGTAGGGTTTAAGGATTAAACACTTTGAGACTCAATTCAAAATGATAAATTTAAGGCTTATGCCTGTAATCCTAGTATTCTGGGGGTCAAGGTGGGTTGATTGCCTGAGCTCAAGAGTTCAAGACCAGCCTGAGCCAGAGCGAGACCTCATGTCTAAAAATAGCCAGGCATTATAGTGGGCGCCTGTAGTCCCAGCTACTTGGGAGGCTGAGGCAAGAGAATTGCTTGGGCCCAAGAGTTTGAGGTTGCTGTGAGCTGTGATGTCACAGCACTCTACCAAGGGTGACACAGTGAGACTCAGTCTCAAAAAAAAAAAAAATTTAAAATAAAGTGCATTCCCTTCTTGATTATTTTTTCAAACACTCAAAAAGATTTAAAAAATAAATAAAAACACTTAATTTTTTTATGTAACTTAAAATAGATAAAAAAAATCATCAGATGAGTTTAAAAAAATGAAGTGCAGGCAGGCTTTCTTTTGGGGCTGGTAAAATGTTCTGGAATCCGTGTTGGTAATCACTGCATAGCTTTACAAATACACTACAAACCATTGAATTGTCCACTTTAAAGGGGTACATTTTATGGTATGTGAATTAGATCTCAATTCAAAAAATACATTGTTTAAAAGAGGACCCAAGCTGGGGGGGGCCTGAAGCCGGCGTTGTTAGCCTCCGGAGGTGGGGCGGGGACATAGGGCCCGCGGGGAAGAGAATCATGCTAGGCACTGTGGCCTGGACAGATGGCCCTCTGGAGGACCAGATGTCCCCTCCTGGGCACACCTCCTGAGTGAGCCTCTGGGAACTTTGATGTGATCCTGGAGGAAGAGTGGGAAAGAGAGTGGGAATTAATGGGATGAGGTTTCAGCTTCTTGTGATGGAACCAGGAAGACAAAGGAGCCACAGTTCTGCTCTTGACTTTGACTAGGTGTGAGTTTGAGTTTCTGAGCTCTGGTTTGGAGGGGTTCAATCACCAGACCTCCCTGCGACCCCGCAGGTGACGATGGAGCAGAGAAGACTGGCCAGAGGACCCTGCTTCTACCCCTCTGCCTTTTTCTGGATGGAGAAGATGCCTGCAGTCTGGGCAAACAGACGAGGCTCCTCAGAGGCCAGGGATATTCCACTGTCATATTTATTATAATCTAATCCTTGTTTGTCTTGAATCAGACCCGGCTCTATGCATAACTTCTGTTTCTCACATTTTGAAGATTCGGGCCCAAAACACATTTCAGGGAATAAGGAGAAAGCTCTTGTTTGAAAATGAACCAACAAAATAAATCATTGTATTTCTGACACAATGCCCACTGCATACTTTTCAATTCTTAGCTTTGGCAGCAGTGTTTTTAAAAAGCTCACACACAGAACCTGTCACATAATTCTTTCTGAAAGGCTCATTCAGCAGTCCTGCCCCTCTCTCCTTTTCTCCTCTCTCACTCTTTTTTTTCTTTTTTCTTCCTTTTCTTTTAAACCAACCTTTCTTGGGAGAGGGCAAGTGTACTTACAGTCTTCCATTGTGTTTGTAAAACAGAGCCCTATCGGTTGAGTGTAATGATAACATTTGTAGTTATGCAAGCCGAGATAAGAGTAATCAGATCTCTGCTCCAGGCAGAAAAGCAAGGGCCAAAAACCTCACAATGGATTGGGGTGTTATGCTGAAAGGTAAGGGAAGTATATGTGTATATGTGTTTCTGTTTTATCAAAGCACTGAGCACTTATTATTATTAGGATTTTTTTCTTTTTATTTTCACTAAAGGATCTCCTGGATAAAGCCCTTCCAAAGGTGTCCAGTCAGGGAGACCGTCCCCTAAACGCAGATCTTAGGTTCTCCTCCTTACTTAAGTTCTCTTGGCTATTTTTTTCTGGCATCAAATGATTTAGGGTTTCCTATGCTTTCCAGTGCGTAATTCAACCTTTCCAGATTGGAAAGAGAGAAGGCTAATGTACTTGCTCAAGCAGAGGCCAGTTGAATGATAACATCAGTTTGCAATGCTATTTGGATTATTTAAAAGAAAGGTGTTGTTCTGAAGTTGCCCGTGTTCCTTCCAAATTGGATTCCCCTGTGGGGGTTTCTGTTGCTTCTTTACTCAAACAACATGCAAATGTATTGACACCTGGGAATACCAAACAGGGGCATGAACTGGAAACTGTAATTTCTGAGGTTTGCCAGGCTGTAACCAGCACCCGGGCATGCATGGATTTGTTATAATGGAGACCTAGATCCTCAAAATGCGAGCTGTATTTAGAGACCTAGAAATTAACTAAGACCTCCTTAGGTGCTGGGTATCTGAGTTTCTCCGCTGGTTGATTTCTCTGATTTCATTTTGGGGGTTGCAGTTTAGTTATTTTGGGAGGAAAGACATGGTTTTGGGTTGTCCAGGCATAGCAAATAGTATCTTAGTATAGACCAGTGGTTCTCAACCTTCCTAATGCCACGGCCCTTTAATTCAGTTCCTTGGGCCGTGACCCACAGTTAGAACCACTGGTATAAACTGAAGGCCCCCCTATTAGTATGGTTTTCAAGAGACATGTCCTAATTCTTATTGGGCTTGGGCTGATACTTGGATCCAAAATAATAATTTTCAAAAAAATGGAGGCCAAAACATTTCTTCTGCGCTGAAGCACTCCTGATTAGATTAAAACAGGTTACTTGTTTTTCTGCTTTCTTCGGGATACCTGAAGAAATGTCCCACATCATTCACCCTTCCTACTCATGTCTACCTGGAAGAAAAACTGGAAATATGATTGTAGACGTGGAGTTGTGAAAAGCAGCAGCACAGACCATGAATTGCTTGGGGCAGGGGTTGTAGGGTAGGGGCGATTGCATAGGAAGTATGATTTTCTTTCATTTTTTAAAGATACATTTTCTTCTCTACCGCTAGACTTAAGCTTCGAATTAAAAATTATATTTCGAACGATGTGCAGATGTTGGCATTTTAAAACCAAATACTATTGTCCTGTGGGTTGCTAAGCAAGCCGGGCAACCCAATCAGCTTGGGTTTTGAAACGGAAACTATTCCAAGAGATAAGACAATGCAGCACCCATGCCTGAGTGTGAGGCGGCCGCGCTGGGGCAAGACGGGCTCCCCCACGTGCCTGCCCTAGTTAGAAGTTTAGTCTTGGCTCTCCTTGCCTGAACATGCATTTTAATTTCACCGTGTCAATTCTCATTATCTGTCTTTATGGAATCCCCTTTTTGGTTTTCAGAAATAATTAAGTAAAAAGCCCTTTCACTCACTGCATTTTTTTGGCATTGATAAAGACATTTGAGGCGGTTCAGACAATGGCGGAGCCAGTATCAGAGCAAGTCTTTGAAGATGTTCTTTAAAGAGAGTTCTGACAAACAGTGGCAAACAGACCAATTAACCCCAGAATCCAAGTCCTGGCTGCTTTAAACTCTCTTCAAAAGAAATTAGCCCTAATGTTAATAAAGTGGGTGTTAGACCATTTCAGAATATCAACTGCAGCAGATGGAGACAATTGGAAGGGAATTGTTAATGTGGTCTTGCCAAAAGAGAAGCCCTGTGCTGCTGTGAATTTTTGTTATAGTTGCTGTCTGAAAGTTAGAAAAAATTTCCAAACCATAGTTGAAACAAAACACTCCAAGTGGACTAGTATAGACTTTTTTTTTTTTTTTAAATGCTAGTTTTGAAAAAGAAAAAGAACTAAGGGAAAATAGAAAAAGAAGTGCCCGGAACTGTGCCCTCTGACATTGAAGTCTGGTATTAGAACCAGGATGGCGTCCAGGCTGGCCAGCAGGTACCTCGCGATGGGCCTGGGAAGGCCAGGGGCTCACTGCTGATTCCTCATTGATTTTCCAGCTCTCGGGGAAAGTACAGGGCTGCCAGCTCTGCAGGTCATGTTAAGGAGTTGCTGCAACCCCAGGGTGTATATTTGCTTTATAATGTTTTCTCGTAAAAGAAAAAGGACACTTTGCTGGGAGGAATTGTTCTCATCTGGGAACACACAAGTCGATTTTGTACCTTTTTTTTTTTGCTAAACGTCCCTTTCCAAGGTGTGTTGTTCATGCCTGTAGTTCTCTTTCTTTGAAGAGAGATGAGGACCTTTTAATCAACACAATCTCTGAGAAAAGATAAGGTTTTTAGTGTTTGCCCTGCCAGCAGGACTATTTAACAACAAAGGGTAAGACCTGGGTAGCTGAGAAGCACGGCAGGAACGGTGCTGCTCCCATCAGGGCATCAGTCTCATCTCGGGAGAAGGGATATGTCGGTGTCAGAAACAGAATCAGAACTTCAGCTTTAAGGAACTACAGATAATCTCCACGGATACTCTCTCCCGCCTTTCCCCAGCCAGCCCTGTTCCAGGAAGGAAAACGGGGCTGGGAGGAGATGTAACTTGCCTGGAGTCACATGACTGGCAAGCCCCGTGCTTCTGCCTTTACTAGGATGGTTCAGCCGGATCCCTCCAGCAGCACAGTGGATGTCCCTGAGGGGGGCCAAGCTGGCGCTGGCTGGGTCAGGCTCCAGCATTTGTGACTGGTGCTCTTTGCGCCCTTATGTGACACGTAGTTCTCAGTCCGGCTGTGGGTTGGGGGCTGGGGTCCCTCCTCGTTGGAGGCCTTGGGTGCAAGTGTGGCCAGGGCAGGCCTTAGAGGCCATCTCTGTCCACCGTCCCCATCTCCGTTTTCTGATGCTGGGCCAGTCTGCATCCGGGTACTGCTGCCTCTCCCAGACACCCATGGTCTCTGACACCAGTGAGTGTCAGCCCTGACCTGGTGAGAAAAGGGAGAGCTCTTGGCACTAAGGATGGGCCCTGCTGGTTGCTTTGAAAGGCTCTGAGGTGACTTCTCTTTGTTACTCGGGAAAATGCAGCTCCTGGGGTTGATTCCCTGGGGAGGGCCACCACCTTAGTCTCATTTCTGTGTCCTGGCCCTTTGCCTGCCCGGGAGAGGTGCCCCATCCTCTGTGCAGGGCATCAGTCTTTTTTTGGTGACTGATGAGAGTCAACTCAAGAGTCTCAGAGGACGACTCCTTTATTTAGCTAAATTCTCAATTTAGTGTCTATTTTGAACCTCAGAAGGGCAGAAATCAAATCTTTGTCATTTGAAGAAAACTATTCTCTTTTCCTGGGTTTGGGTTTGAGGCTGCCAGGCCAGGCCCTCAGTCAGCTGTTCATGCCGACACCTGCTGTTACTATGTCAGCTTCTGGGCTATCCTCATTCCCTTCCATGAGCCTCCCCCAGGTATGCTGGGACCTTGCCATGTGTCCTGGTGCCCTGTTTTGCTCACACATGCTAGGGCACGAGGACTTTGCTGAGGGGCTAAGGCTCTATCTACCCAGACAAGGGCTGTCATTTTATAAATGGAATTTTTCCACATTTTGGGGGCTCTACCCAGGATATGGTGCAGAGATCCTCCCGCCCCCACCCCAGGGTTCCAATAATTAGACTTGGATTTTTCTCATTTGTCCTTTATGCTCAATTCTTAGGAGGGGTATGTGTGAGGTGGTTTGGGACCCTTCTTAGAGACTCAATATTATCTAAGTTAACTCCCCTTCTAATTCCCTTTTCTCCATCCTGGGAATCTCAGTCCAATATCAAGGGCAAGACTCACCTGATTTCTATTCAGACTCCTTACTTAGGCCCCAGCCTGGGCCTTGCTGGTCTAAATTTTCGAGGTCCTTTTTCCTTTTGCTTTATGACTTAAAAAATTATAGACATACACACGCATAGAAATATATAGCTTTACTGAGATATACTTCATATATTATAGAACTCCCTGTTGTAAGTATACAGTCTGATGAGGATTTGTAAATTTCTATAGTTGTGCAGCTATCATACAACCCAGGTTTAGGAATTTGCATCACCCCAGAGAGCTTTCTATGCCCAGTCACTGTCAATCCCCCCTTGCCTATAGCCCCAGGCAACTGCTCATCTGCTTTCTAGATAGGAAGGATCCGCTGCCTTTCCAGCAAGTCCATATTAGTGGAATCATATAATCTGTAGCCTGGGAAGTCTGGCTTCTTCTGTTATAGCCATACATTGTTTTAAAACTCTCTAGATGATTGTGGCTCAGGTTGGTCTGAGGACGAAGAAGGGGAAACACACATTCCCACGCATGAAGTCTGGCCCTGAAGGGAGGGGACAAACGTGGTGGTGGCTGGCAGTGGCAAGGGGTGGCGGGAAGGGCTTGTTTACACTACGGAATGAAAGATTGATTCCACACAAATATAAATAAAATTGATAGACTATTCGCTAGATCAATCAAGAAAAGAAGACAGATAATTCAAATAAGCTTAATCAGAAATGAAAAGGCAGACACTATAACGTACACCCCAGAAATACGAAGGATCATTCCAGACCTCTGTGGCCATCTCTATGCTCACAGACTAGGAAATCTAAAGGAAATGAGTAAATGCTTAGAAAAATACAACTTTCCAGACAGCACCACTACATAATAGACAAATGTAACAAAGTTCAACTTGTACCCCTTAAATCTATTTAAAAATAATAATAATAATAATAAGAGGGATTTGAGGGACTTAAATGCCGATAGAAAAGTCAGTAGACAAGATAGGTTGGGACCCAGGGTGGAGACATCGGTGGTGGGGACAGCTGAGCTGACAGCACAGGCTTCTGAGATGGGAAGGAGCTGGCGCTAGGACTTGAGGGGAGAGGCTCATCATGGCTGGGAGGATGGGGCCGTCCGCTTTTTAACAGGGGAGAAAGTGGGAAGGGTAGGCAGCTTTTGAGACTTGGAGGTGAAAGACATTCTCCTTCAAGGCTTTTTATTTCTCTGTCACCCGCTGTGAGCGAGGAGGGTGGAGAGTAGGGAGGGTGTTTGAGCAGAATGCGTATTTAAAATAGTAATTGTGGAGAATGGACAAGGACACAAGTGCTGGCAGTGCTGGTGGCTGCGACCGCCTGGTGACTGTAATCTGCTTGGATATACGCTTTACTCCAACAATACTTAGTAGTCTGGGTGCACGCGGGGAAGAAGGGGGGGACCGGGTAGATCTGGTGTTTGACTTTCACCTGGCAATAGCGATGGGAGAATAATGGGTGGAGAATGCATGGGATTGGTAGGAGAAGGCTTGAATAAACCATTAAACCTGAATGTGAAGGAAAATAAAAGGGAGGAGGAAGGCGGAGAGTGAATGGAAATCAGGGCAAATGGAGTATTGGGAGTCACTGAAAGAGCAAGGCTGAGGGACAGAGATGGGGATCTGAATGAGGAACTTCGGAATTTGTGATTTCAGAGGCGGAGCTGGCCACAGTGAAGGCTCCAGGTCGGTGGAGGGAAACATTCAAGGCTCTAGCAGCCAAGTGTGGAAGGCTATCCCTTGCAGGCACAGCCTCCTCGGAGGTCACTGTGGAGTTGGGGCAGAAAGGAGGTCAGGTGGAGTGGCCACAGGAGGTGCTTGTGATGGAAACAGCCAAGGGGGAGGTGGAGCAAACCCATTTAGCTGAGGGTGGAGGGATGGTGGCTTGAGAAGGTCAGGGAGGCCCTGGGAAAGGTGCTCTGGGTGTGGAAGAAGAGCCAGCCGTCCTTAGAGACGCTCTGTGGGGGCGGTGGGCTTAGGTTTCAGACAGAACAGGCAGATCAAAGCCAGGGATAGTAGGCATTCAGCCACCTCCTTCCCACCTGCCCAGGTGAATTGGGCTGAAGAGCTGAAGTAAACTGCAGCTCCACCATGTTTCAATAGCTGGGACAATTGCCTGGCTTCCTGAGATCTTTGGTGATGCTTTTCTTCTCAAATCTGCATTCCACTCTAGAAACTTCCTCTTTGTTGCTCTGCATATCTGCAGTGTGTGCCGCTGTGTGAAGGACAGGTGGTTCTAACAGGACCGCCTCCAGCCAGGCAAAATCAGCTTTTCTCTGTCATAACTGTTTGTATAGGGTTACTGGCTGTAGTGACTTGTTCTGATGAGTAACACGAAATTATTCATGGAAATTCTTCTTTATGAAAAAACAAAACAAAAACAAAATAAAAATAAAGAAGAAAGAAAAAGAAAGAAGAAGGCTCTTTGTTTTGTGGAGGATGAATGCTCCCCCGCATCCACCTCCATGATTTTTCTTTCTGAAGGTTGAGTGTTCTTTAACACTTCGGTTTGCTGCTCTTAGGTCAAAGCACCTTGATCTTTTAAGTACTTTTCATAACCTTCCAGCATCTGAAAATGAAAATAAATGCCAGGTTATCTGCAATTTCTGGGCAAGGGAGGGATAGCTATTTTGCTTGGGGCCTTGATGAAATGTCCACCACCTTTCATCTAACGAAGCCATGTCCTGCGGTCACTTTGCAGTGACAGGTGAGACCCTGCTGGCTCTTGACGGGCACCCGCTCCTGCTCACCTCTCTTCAGGGAACACCTCGTGCTGAGATTACAAGGCTGAGAGGTTGGTAGGTATTTTGCCACTGATATTTACTTTATGTTCTGACTTTGAACCCCAAACCTCATATGCAAATCCATTGAATTTTTTCTGGGGTCAAAGAGATCCCATTGAGTTCCTTACCATTGTTTTATGGAGGTTATGGTGAAAGAAAGAATGTGGGACTCTTTACTGAGTCTCTGCTCTGGGGCCAAGGAGGACATTTGTGGGATCTCTTCCTGCTGTGTCTCTCCTTTGTTATCCTGGGGATGTCTCCCCTGCAGAGTCCACATGGCTGCTGCATGAACTAACACATTCTTATGTGACCTGCTCTGTTGGTCAGGAGGCATTGGGTGGCCCCTGACCCAAGTGGGGCCAATTAATCCTTTACCTTTGAATGGACTAGAATGATGTCCCAGTTTTCTCAGAACCTGCCCAATTTAGCACGAAAAATTTTATGTCCTGGGAAACCTCTTGGTCCCCAGCAAAGCGAGGCAATTGGCTGCCCTCGGAGAGAGCATCAAAGCCAGTTCCTTTCTGACAGTCACAGCTCTAAGCCAGTCTGTAGGAAGAGAAAATGTGCTGATGTGGCAGACCCTGGAGACAGGAGGGAGAGGCCAGCTCCATCTCTGTACTTCCTGTGCTCTGCGCATGGCCCCCTCCCTTGCCCACCAACCAGGGGTATTTCACTTTTTGCCTAATTTATGCTAAAATGATGCTTTGTCACCTCAGCCAAAAGAAGCTTTTCCTGGAGTCTTACTAGGCCTTCCTTCTTGTTTAATCTAAAGACAACCTGTGGGCCAATTATATGAAGTTTTACAAACAAAGAAATAATGAGTCAAAGATTTGAAGTGACTTGGGTCAAGGTCCCCAAGCTACAAAGATACAGAAGTGGGAGTCACACCCGGGTCCAGAGACTTCAAGTTTATAGTTTAATTGTCCCACTGCAGCTGCCTCTGTTAAAATTGGCGGTGAGGTATTGGTCAGTCTGACATTCTATTCTGAAAGACATCAGGAAGGATCAACAGGCCACCTTGCACTTTTTTCTTGAAGTCCAATTTCCTCCCTTTGCTGGGGAAAATCCTTAGCGGTTCTCTCATGGTTCCTCTGCATCTTACATATGATAGCTTTTGCAATCTTGACAGCAACTCTATAGGGCCTGGACTATTTTATTCCTACTTTGTAAGCAAGGAAACCAAGGTACAAAGAAATCATACCACTTGCTAATAAGTGACAGAACTGGGATTGTGCGTGAACCTAGCCTGTCTGGTTCAGGTCTCTTCCTTCCATTTTAGAACATTTAATAACACTCCTGAAACCAGATTGGGAATCAAGGTGCGTCTCACTTGCTCCTGTACGAGCTACGAGCTGCTGTGGAATTTGGGGAGGTTATTCACCAATTTGACCTTCTTCTTTCCCTCCCACCCCCAACCTGTAAGGATTGAATGAGAGAGTTCTATAGATTGCCAATTTGTGGCCCTGGCTCAGTGAGTGCTCCGTAACTGTGGCTGATTCAGTTTAGGAGTTCTCTCCAGATGTATCACTCAACTTTCAGTGGCAGGGAACAGAATTCACTCACATTGTTTAAGCAAGCGGGGTTTTATTTTGTATGTTTTCCCCCAAAGTGTTATATGGCTCACAGAATTGTTAAGAAGGTGAAGAAACAGATTCTAGGTTAACCATTCAAGAAGTCCCCAATCTAGAGTGCAGAACTGACCACCGGGGAAGGTGCAGGCTTTTCTATGGAGAGGAAAGCACTGAGTCATGTAGTCCAGAAGCCACTCTAAGTAGGAGGCCACTGCTGCTTCCACCAGCTCCAGAACAAGGACACATCCATGTGATCCACACAAGCACAACAGATGCCCCTGCTTCCTGACAGCTGTGTCATCAGGGACACTAACTCCTGCTGCAGGGAGTCTAAATGCCCCAGGCGGAGTTTATGGGTAGAAAGTGTCAGCAGAAGATTCACTTTCGCTTTTCTCTTGCACATCCTTGCAACTGGTTGGCTCAGACTAAATCACACCCGGAATCTCAGTTGCAGGGAATCTGAGAAATGCAATTTTCAGCTTTCAAGCTTCTGCAACTCAAGCAGGCATGGAAGAAGGAAGGTAGAATGGGTATTGAGTATAGGGAGTCAAACCCCATCATGACAGGGTTGCCAGACAGGCAAACGGTGATCTGGGTAGAGCTCCTCATGTTCCTTGTGAGCTTGCTGGGGCTCAGATGAAGGGGCTCAGATGAAGAATGAGGGGTGGGCAGGCAGGAACCAAAATCTATGACCTTCCTCTGCCTCCATAGAGCTATGAGCATAGTGGCTGTGCGACACACCTGCTCTGGGACACATCCTTTTCTGCACGTCATGTTATAGGTGAAGCAGGCCATCTGGTATGGTGCCAGGTACTCTGGGCTGAAGCTCTTGTTGCCCTTTGCCACCGACAAGGTATGACAATGTTAGGCACCCTTCCTCCTTTGTAAATAAGGGGCCTGGACAGACTCCGCATCACATTCAGCAACCTCTCTGCTTATAAGAAACAGATTCATATGTGGTCACTTCATTCCACAGCAACACTAGAGAAATAACATATTTCTTTTCAATATCAACGTTGTCAAAACCACAGTATCTGGTAAAACAGAGACTGTTAAAACTCTGTCCTTGCAAACGTGGAAATAAATAGATAATAAATCTTGATAGCTATATAAGACTGCTATATTTGGATTCAAACCTGTTAACTCTCAAAGATAAAGTTCAGTTTGATGGCTCAGCTCCCCAAGCTGGGCAAAGGTTCAGAAATGGAAGGTTTGTAGATTTCATTGCTAAGAAAACAGTAGAGTAGCAATCTAGAATGTCAATATTGAAGCTGAATTTTACTGTTGGAAGCCAGGCCAAAATTGGGCCCTTAGTCTTTGGCTCTGTGAAGATCAGACATGAATTCCTGGATTCCATTAGCCTGACATTTCAAAGGAATAGAGCAATTTGAAAAGCTGAATCTGTGGGCAAAGACAAATGTGTGAAGGCAACATTTAGATTCTGTTAAGGACGCCTGACAGCCTGGGTAACCTTCCTAAGCATAGATCACCTGTTTAATCAAAAAAATGTTAATGGGGACTAATTTGACACTATTTCCATGGTGAAATCACAAGTATCATAGTAGCTAGTTAGTTTTGTTCTGCATTTTACGTAAGTAAATCTCTCTTTTTTTTTTTTATTGTTGGGGATTCATTGAGGGTACAATAAGCCAGGTTACACTGATTGCAATTGTTAGGTAAAGTCCCTCTTGCAATCATGTCTTGCCCCCATAAAGTGTGACACACACCAAGGCCCCACCCACCTCCCTCCTTACCTCTTTCTGTTTCCCTACTCATAACCGTAATTGTCATTAATTGTCCTCATATCAAAATTGAGTACATGGGATTCATGCTTCTCCATTCTTGTGATGCTTTACTAAGAATAATGTCTTCCACGTCCATCCAGGTTAATACGAAGGATGTAAAGTCTCCATTTTTTTTAATGGCTGAATAGTATTCCATGGTATACATATACCACAGCTTGTTAATCCATTCCTGGGTTGGTGGGCATTTAGGCTGTTTCCACATTTTGGCGATTGTAAATTGAGCTGCAGTAAACAGTCTAGTACAAGTGTCCTTATGATAAAAGGATTTCTTTCCTTCTGGGTAGATGCCCAGTAATGGGATTGCAGGATCGAATGGGAGGTCTAGGTTGAGTGCTTTGAGGTTTCTCCATACTTCCTTCCAGAAAGGTTGTACTAGTTTGCAGTCCCACCAGCAGTGTAAAAGTGTTCCCTTCTCTCCAAATCCACGCCAGCATCTGCAGTTTTGAGATTTTGTGATGTGGCCCATTCTCACTGGGGTTAGATGATATCTCAGGGTTGTTTTGATTTGCATTTCTCTAATATATAGAGATGATGAACATTTTTTCATGTGTTTGTTAGCCATTTGTCTGTCGTCTTTAGAGAAAGTTCTATTCATGTCTCTTGCCCATTGATATAAGGGATTGTTGGCTTTTTTCATGTGGATTAATTTGAGTTCTCTATAGATCCTAGTTATCAAGCTTTTGTCTGATTGAAAATATGCAAATATCCTTTCCCATTGTGTAGGTTGTCTCTTTGCTTTGGTTATTGTCTCCTTAGCTGTACAGAAGCTTTTCAGTTTAATGAAGTCCCATTTGTTTATTTTTGTTGTTGTTGCAATTGCCATGGCAGTCTTCTTTATGAAGTCTTTCCCCAGGCCAATATCTTCCAGTGTTTTTCCTATGCTTTCTTGGAGGATTTTTATTGTTTCATGCCTTAAGTTTAAGTCCTTTATCCATTTTGAATGAATTTTTGTGAGTGGGGAAAGGTGTGGGTCCAGTTTCAGTCTTTTACATGTAGACATCCAGTTCTCCCAACACCATTTATTGAATAGGGAGTCTTTCCCCCAAGGTATGTTCTTGTTTGGTTTATCAAAGATTAGGTGGTTGTAAAATGTTAGTTTCATTTCTTGGTTTTCAATTTGATTCCAAGTGTCTATGTCTCTGTTTTTCTGCCAGTACCATGCTGTCTTGAGCACTATGGCTTTGTAGTACAGACTAAAATCTGGTATGCTGATGCCCCAGCTTTATTTTTGTTACAGAGAACTGCCTTAGCTATATGGGGTTTTTTCCGGTTCCATACAAAATGCAGAATCATTTTTTTCAAATCTTGAAAGTACGATGTTGGTATTTTGATAGGAATGGCATTGAATAGGTAGATTGCTTTGGGAAGTATAGACATTTTAACAATGTTGATTCTTCCCATCCATGAGCATGGTATGTTCTTCCATTTGTTAATATCCTCTGCTATTTCCTTTCTGAGGATTTCATAGTTTTCTTTATAAAGGTCCTTCACCTCCTTCATTAGGTATATTCCTAGGTATTTCATTTTCTTTGAAACTATGGTGAAGGCAGTTGTGTCCTTAATTAGCTTCTCATCTTGACTGTTATTGGTGTACACAAAGGCTACTGACTTGTGGACATTGATTTTATATCCTGAAACATTACTGTAGTTTTTGATGACTTCTAGGAGTCTTGTAGTTGAGTCTTTGGAGTTCTCTATGTATAAGATCATGTCATCAGCAAAGAGGGAGAGTTTGACCTCCTCGGCTCCCATTTGGATTCCCTTTATTTCCTTGTCTTCCCTAATTGTATTGGCTAGAACTTCCAGCACTACGTTGAATAGTAAAGGTGACAGAGGACAACCTTGTCTGGTTCCAGTTCTAAGAGGAAAAGCTTTCAGTTTTACTCCATTCAGTAAAATATTGGCTGTGGGTTTGTCATAGATAGCTTCAGTCAGTTTCAGAAATGTGCCACCTATGCCTATACTCTTCAGTGTTCTAATTAGAAAAGGATGCTGGATTTTATCAAATGCTTTTTCTGCATCTATTGAGAGGATCATGTGATCTTTATTTTTGCCTCTGTTAATATGGTGGATAACGTTTATAGACTTGCGTATGTTAAACCAGCCTTGCATCCCTGGGATGAAGCCTACTTGATCATGACGAATGACTTTTTTGATGATAAACTGTAATCTATTGGCTAGGATTTTGTTGAGAATTTTTGCGTCTATGTTCATGAGTGAGATTGGTCTGAAATTCTCCTTTTTGTTTGGGTCTTTTCCTGGTTTTGGTATCAGGGTGATGTTTGCTTCATAGAATGTGTTGGGGAAGATTCCTTCTTCCTCAGTTTTTTGGAATAATTTCTGCAGTACAGGAATAAGCTCTTCCTTGAAGGTTTGATAGAATTCTGGAGTGAAGCCATCTGGACCAGGGCATTTTTTGTTTGGAAGCTTTTTTATTGTTTCTTTGATCTCAGTGCTTGAAATTGGTCTGTTCAGGAGCTCTATTTCTTCCTGGCTGAGTCTAGGGAGAGGGTGTGATCCCAAATATTGATCCATTTCTTTCACATTGTCAAATTTCTGGGCATAGAGTTTCTGGTAGTATTCAAAGATGATCTCTTGTATTTCTGTGGGATCAGTTGTTATTTCCCCTTTATCATTTCTGATTGAGGTTACTAGAGATTTTACTTTTCTATTCCTCGTTAGTCTGGCCAATGGTTTATCTATTTTATTTATTTTTTCAAAAAACCAACTCCTGTGTCATTAATTTTCTGAATGATTCTTTTGTTTTCAATTTCATTGATCTCTGGTTTGAGTTTGGATATTTCTTTTCTTCTACTGAGTTTAGGCTTAGATTGTTCTTCTTTTTCCAATTCCATAAGGTCTCTTGTGAGATTGTTGATGTGCGCTCTTTCTGTTTTTCGAATGTAGGCATCTAAATCGATGAATTTTCCTCTCAAAACTGCTTTTGCAGTATCCCACAGGTTTTGGTAGCTTGTGTCTTCATTGTTGTTATGCTCAAGGAAGTTAATGATTTCCTGTTTTATTTCTTCCTTCACCCATCTGTTATTCAACAGAAGATTGTTTAGTTTCCATGGCTTTGGGTGGGGTCGAGCATTTTTGTTAGAGTTGAGTTCCACCTTTAGTGCCTTATGGTCTGAGAAGATACAAGGTAAAATTTCAATTCTTTTGATTCTGTTGATATTTGTTTTGTGTCCCAGGATATGATCAATTTTGGAGAATGTTCCATGGGGTGATGAGAAGAATGTATATTCTTTATCTTTGGGATGGAGTGTTCTATATGCGTCTATCAAGCACAGTTGTTCTAGGGTCTCATTTAAGTCTCTTATATCCTTGTTTAATTTCTGTTTAGAGGATCTGTCTAGCTCTGTAAGAGGAGTGTTAAGGTCTCCTGTTATTATGGTATTATCAGATATCATATTGCTCAGACTGAGTAAGGTCTGCTTCAAGAATCTGGGAACATTTAAATTGGGTGCATAGATATTTAGAATTGAAATGTCTTCTTGTTGTATTTTTCCCTTGACCAATATAAAGTGACCATCTTTGTCTTTTTTGACTTTAGTTGCTTTAAATCCACATGTATCTGAAAATAAGATTGCAATTCCTCTTTTCTTCTGAATTCCATTTGCCTGAAAAATTGTCTTCCAACCCTTGACTCGGAGCTTTAATTTGTCTTTTGAAGCCAGGTGTGTTTCTTGCAGACAGCAAATGGATGGCTTGTGTTTTTTAATCCAGTGAACCAATCTATGTCTCTTCAGTGGGGAATTCAAGCCATTAACATTTATTGAGATAATTGATAAGTGTGGTAGTATTCTATTCGTCTTATTTGGTGAGAGTCCATTGCTTAGTTTTTCTTTTGCATCATTGTGGAGGTTTGGTTCTGTCCTTTAATTTCTGAGTTCTTACTTTGCTACTGATCCATTGTGGTGGTCAGTGTGCAGAACAGGTTGAAGTATTTCCTGTAGAGCTGGTCTTGTTGTGGCGAATTTCCTCAATGTTTGTATATCCATAAATGATTTGATTTCTCCGTCAATTTTGAAGCTTAGCTTAGCAGGGTACAGAATTCTGGGCTGGAAATTGTTCTGTTTAAGTAGATTAAAGGTAGATGACCATTGTCTTCTTGCTTGAAAAGTTTCATTAGAGAAGTCTGCAGTCAATCTGATGGATTTGCCCCTGTAGGTCAACTGGCGCTTACTCCTGGCAGCTTGCAGAATCTTTTCTTTTGTCTTGACTTTGGACAGGTTCATCACAATGTGTCTTGGAGAAGCTTGGTTAGAGTTGAGGCGACCTGGGGTCCGTTAGTCCTCTGAAAGCAGTGTGTCAGAATCTTTGGTGATATTTGGGAAATTTTCTTTTATAATATTCTCTAGTATGGCTTCCATTCCTCTGGGGCATTCTTCTTCCCCTTCTGGAATTCCTATAACTCGTATGTTGGAACGCTTCATAAAGTCCCATAATTCTGACAGTGAACGTTCTGCTTTCTCTCTCTTCTTTTCTGCCTCTTTTACTATCTGAGCTATCTCAAGAACTTTGTCTTCTACCTCTGAAATTCTTTCTTCTGCATGGTCTAACCTGTTGCTGATACCTTCCATTGCATCTTTAAGTTCCCTGATTGACTGTTTCATTTCCTTCAGCTCTGCTATATCCTTTTTATATTCTTCATATCGTTCATCTCTGATTTGATTCCGTTTTTGGATTTCCTTTTGATTATTTTCCACTTTATTAGCAGTTTCCTTCATTGTTTCCATCATTTCTTTCATTGTTTTCAACATGTGTATTCTAAATTCCGTTTCTGTCATTCCTAACATTTCTGTATAGGTGGAATCATCTGTAGTAGCTACCTCATGGTCCCTTGGCGGGGTTGTTCTGGACTGGTTCTTCATGTTGCCTGGAGTTTTCTGCTGGTTCTTCCTCATGGGTGATTTCTTTTATGTGTTTCCTTGCCCTAATTTTCCTTTCACTTCCTCTTGCTCTTTAAGTTCTCGTGCCTGTGGACTAAGGGTTACAGGACCAGAAGGGTGAGAAGGTTTAAGAGCAAAAAAGCGATGAAAGAAAGGAGGACCAAGTGATAAGGAAAAAAAAAGAAAAATAGAGAAAGGAGAGGGGGTGGGTAAAAGGAATATTGACAAAAAGAAGAGAGGCACAGAAAGAGGGAGACAGAGCAATATAGGTGTACAGTAGGGTACTTTGATACAACCTTAAAAAAAAAAAAACCACCTTCTGGGGGTGCCCAGTTGGGTCGTTCCCTTGAGGTCAGCAGCTCTTTGCTAACCTGATCAGACACAGTACCCCACCTCCATCAAGTAGAGAGGAAAGATAAAAATGCTATAAATCAAACCAAAACAAGCAAACAGAAAACTTTACGGGATAAAATTGGCTGGAAAAACCAAATAATAGCAGTAGAAACACTAACAAAAATGAAGTTCTAATTATTGAAATAGGCAGCAATGGGAAATTATAATTAAACTAGAAAAATTGAGAAAGAAAAAGGATCTGTATGGAAAAGGTTGAACTTAAAAAACAAAACAACAATCCACAACATCAAAATAAAAAAAGAAACAGCCAAACCAAAAACAAACAAACAAACAAACGAAAAAAACACAATCAAAAACAAAGCAGTATGTATATGTTATTGAATATTGTCTGGGCAACACGTGGTCTTCTGGGGTATGAGATGTTAATCACAGTTCTGATACGACTGGATGCTGCTAGTTTCTCAAACCCCAGCAGGAAGACACCCTAAATCTCTCTTCAGCCCACTTAAAAGGCACTTCGAACTTGTTCACTTACTGAGCAGAAGCTTTCTCAGGGAAGAGCTTGTCGCTGGAATCACTGCTGAAGTGGCTATCCACTTACCCTGTGTGCCATAACCGGTCTCACTCTGTCCCCGAGGGTTAGGGCTGCAAGGCGGCTCAGACCCTGCCCTTAGGCTACTTGGTCACTGGGTTACCAGCTCCCACCCAATTCCAGCTCTGCGACCCTGAGGGTGGAGCTTGCCAGGGCAGATCGCTTACAATGTCTGCCTGTGACCCAGAGCCAAACACTATTAGCTCCGTCTGGCTCAGCGGCTCAGACTGGGGCCCTAGACAAAGGCCAAAGTTCTCCGCACTCCCGCTCAGGCTCTCCCCAAGGCAGTTCAGCTGAGTGCCAAGTCCAAAGACACCAAAACAGTTCACAGGTAGGGCCTTTCTGGTTTGCAGTCTCGCTGCTACTGAACTTACAGTTGCGGGCGGGTTTAGATGGATTGAACACACGCGACCACTTGCCGGTTTTCCACTGTTTTAGTCCTCCTCTTGGGGTCCAGAAGTCTCTCACTGACTCCCTGTGTCCTCTCAGGGGTGATGATAGGCAGATCCCACCAGCCAGAGATGCCTGGAGTCCTATCTCCCTAGACTCACGGTGCCCAGATGCAAGGAAGCTGTTACTTGGCTGCCATCTTGCTCCGCCTCCAAGTAAATCTCTTTTGGGTCTCTGGAAATCCATCCTTTAGCCGGCATGGCCTTACATTCCAGATCTTCTCTACGAACACACACTTTTGCCGTTGCTTGTGATACCCACTGTTTTATTTTCTTAAAGGGGTTAAGAAGACCCCCAAGTTCTAGGGAAACCTTTGAGTTGATCCAGCCCAGCACCTGGTTGGAGCGGCCATTGATGAAGGAAGTCAAAATAAGAAAATCTAGGCTGGGGAGGAAATCCTGACTGTCTTCTGATGGTCAGTCCCACTTTACCTCCTCTCCTGTCCTCAGCCGACAGTGTATCCAGCTCACTTCCTTCTAGTCATTGAAGTTCTTTAAAGTCAGTCAACAACTTTCACTCCCATCCCAGTCTCCAGTTTTTTTCTTGTCTTCTTATGCCATTTGTGTTGTGTTTCCATGTGTTTGTAGGTGGTAGACTCCTGAAAAGACTTTCCCAGGGGTTCAGCATCATGTACATTCTACTCAATAAGCTTTGATGTTGTCCAGCTTAGCTTCTGAGTGTGATCAGTCCCCAATTATTGATCCATCCCCTGAACAAATCCACTCCTCCACTCATGGAAATGATGGGTCTTGGCTGGGCTGGGTTTGGGGGAACTGGAATAGTGTGAACAGTTTCTCACTTAGGGCAACAGAAGCCAGTGGACAGGAGGATGAAGCAGGGAACTGTAGGTCTTCAAACCAAAGGAGCCACAAGGAGATGTTCAAGGCAGGAGACTAGACAGTGTGAACAAGAAGAGAACAGCCTTGAGAGCACAGCTTGGGGCTCACCTAGAACAGCTTTGTTGGTTTGTGGCAACCAGAGCGAGTGAGTGGTAGATGGTCAGCTTAGTTTACATCCACTGTGATCTTACCACCACATTTACGTGTGTGCATATGTGCTTGTATATACATGTACATACGCAGGATCTCATGAGTAGCAGAAAACATAAGACCCATGCAACAAACCCGTGTAACACAGCAGAGCATGTATCAACCACTAGATGATAGTGGACAGAGAACTAAGGTGGTAGTGAGGATGCCCAATGCCAATCTTCCACCTGCTGCTCTAACTTGGCTGTGTGGGTCTCATTAGGCTCTTTTGTAATATGAGGGTGTCTTGGCCTGCCTTAACAAAATAGTCAACAAAATTGACCTCCCTTAACAAAATAGCTCAGACTGTGGAGCTTAGATGACTGAAAGCTATTTTCTCAGTTCTGGAGGCTGGGAGGTCTAAGATCTAGGTCTGGCAGCATTTGGTTCTGGTAAGTGCCCTCTTCCTGGCTTGCTGACAACTGCTTTGCCCTCACATGGCATTTCCTCTGAGTGTGGACACAGAGAGAAAGCTCTCTGGTGTCTTTCCTTATAAGGACACTAATTTGCCTTCATTTCACCTTAGTTACCTCCTAAAGGCCTGCTTAGTTTGAATGTGTCCCCACGAAATTTGCAATGTTGAAACCTAATCTCTGATGCAATAGTATTAAGAGCCTTTGTGAAAGAGATTAGTGCCTTATAAAAGAGGCCTGAGGAAGGCTGTTCACTCCTTTACCATGTGAGGACATGGCAGGAAGGTGCCACCCATAAAGCAGACAGCGAGCCCTCACCAGACACCAGCTGTGCTGGTGCCTTGACTTGGACTTCCTGGCCTCCCAAACCGTGAGAAAATAAGTTTCAGTTGTTTATAAGCCACCCAATCTAAGGCATTTTAATATAGCAGAATGAATGGGCAAAGATGAGATTCCATCTCCAAATACACTCACATTGAGCATTAGGACTTCAACATATGAATTTTTGAGGGACAGAATTTATTCAGCTCACAGCAGAAGAAATGGGACTAAACACTCAATAAACAACTAAAAAAAAACACAGATGCAGTAATGTGCAAAGAACATATGACTTTCTACTAAGCATACACTGGGGTTTATGACTGTCAATAACACTCAGGTCAACAACAAAATAACAGCAGCACCCAGAACCCCCTTTGGCTGGCCTTTCAGCCATTCCTTCTGGAGTCAACTATGGTGGTCAAACATAATTTCTGAAACATCTTTCAGCTTTAACATGTGTGATTCAAGGTACAACCACCATGGACAGAAGATCCCCACAGCCCCGAGCCAAAGCTGTTCAGGAAGGAGAACTCTGTATTATCTGAAATCCTTGAATTGTCTGGCCACAGAAATGGGTATTTTGGGCCTGGATTGTCCTTTTTTTTTTTAAACAACCGTGGATGACCAACCAAGTTGCTATATCTGCTCTCTCCTCTCAGTACTTGGCATTGTGGTTCTGAGGTTGTACTGTGGGTCCAAAATTCCTGCTTTCATCCCAAAGCTCAGGGCCTGACTACAGAGTTATTTTTTTCTGGTGGTGCAAAACTAAGCTGGGTGGGTACATTGTGGTGCTAAGCTGTTTCTTGGCCCTGCCAAATTGGGACTTGGCTGTGTACTTATGCCTGTAAAAGGTTGCTTCAAACACAGAAAAAGGCCAAGCATCATGATTGAGTGCGCGTAAACATACACACACACACAACCAGAAAGCACTGCCACCAGGCCCTGAAACACATAATGTGTGGATGAGGCACCCATTCAAATGATGCTTAAAAAAGGAAACGGGTTTGAAAACTCTTATAATGGAAAAAATGGATCTGGATACTGTCTGGAGACAAATGAGTACATGAGGTTTTACTGAGAAGCTGGTGTCAGCAAGGCTTAGGATCATTGTACTGTGGCTTTCACTCTATTAGAGGTTTCTATCCTCTTTGGTTGGTGACGCAGTTGGAGGAACTTCTGATGATTCACTGGGGAGCGAGTGACCTTTTCTGTCTCTTTTTATCTATCCATCCACTCAGCTCTGTTGGATCACGACTGTCACATGCTCACTGCCTGAATGCCTACGCACATTCACTCCTGCGTGCACATGTACACATACATCTCTGCCCCCTTCATGTCTTCCCATCCCAGCACTGTCACTTCTGCCTACTGGTTGGAAATGAGGTCACAGCTGGCCTGGCCCACAACCTCCTGGTTAGGAAGATGCTGAAGAAGACGGCTCTGTGGGTTTCCTTCTGACCCCCAAGCCTGGAGGAGTGGAGGCTCTGAAGATCTAAGTGCACAATCTGTTTCCTTCCAGTTGGAATTTAAATTACTGCATGGCATCTTCCCTGGGCAGATCCCATGTGGAGCCAGAGCAGGTGATTGCTTATGGCATGTAGCTGGGCTGAGGGGAGGCCCCAGGCTCCAAAATCTACCTCTTTTTCTTCCCACTCACCTGTCCAGCGAGTGACCAAATGAAGTTCACCTGCTGAGCTCCACCCCTGGGCTGGCAAGCATTTTTGGCCATTGGAATTTTGGCCATGAGGCTCGTGCTCAGGCCTTGATGGGTTAATGCCTCGTAGAGTTCTGACAACACCAGTGAGAGACCTGTGGAGTGGGGTGGTGGGAGCAGAGAGGGGGAGCGGAGGGATTCTAGGGGAGGATGGCAGGGGGCCAGAGACCACAGTTATGTCAAAGGCTGAATATCAGTATTGCAGCGGGCAAAAGGGGAAAGCCTGCTACTAGATAAGCATTGATTGCAATCAAATGGTCCTCCAACAGGCTGAGGGTGTACATATTCACTGGTAGTGGAGACGAAGCCTCTGGTCCCAGGAGGCACAAGTGGAGTGTTCAGGACAATTGATTCAGCAGCTAGCTCAGCCCCGATGTTCAGCCTGTTAGCTTCTTGTTGCTTCTATGTCTTTGTGGTGAGAGCAGATCCCTGCAGTTCTGTACTGGCACAGCCCCAGGCATGACTGTGAGCTCAGGTATACACTGAAGCTTGTTCAGTTTCCTTGATTTGCACAAAGGAAAGATGCCTCCCTAATGCTGAGTTGGAGTCACAGAGGCTGGGAATTCATCAAACAATTTAACCTCCTGAAGTCCACCTGGCAAACCCTTACAAAAACTTGAAGGTTTTTAAGAGATGCAAAACAATTCTTGACTGTGAATCCGTGCAAGATGGTTAATGAAAACAGAGTGAAACTTGATCAGACCCGGCCTCCTCTCATAGGCTTCCTTGGGGCAGAGGAGATTACTATAGACTGGAAAATGTAATTTCAGGGGGGCCTACAGAGAGGCAGCAATAAAGACCAGTTTTTTTTTTTTTATTGTATGTTTTAAGGTGAAAAGCTTAGAAAGTGTTTTAATGGATGAAATGAGAGATGGTTCTAGAAGACAGAGTTTGATGAAAGGAAGGTAGCCCATGCTCTCAATGGGAGAGGTAATGCTCCTTTGAATTTTTGGAATTGGTGGAAGTTTACTGTAATTGTCACAAAGCAGAAATTACGGACTATTTGAGTTTCGATTTATCAGTATTGAAGCAAAGGTTAAAAAAAAACAAAAGTGAGTTGCCAAATAAACAGTTCCGTGCTGGTAAGTGGTTAACAACGGGTTCTGGAGTGGGAGTAGGGGGTTAACAATAGGCTCTAGGGGTGGGAGGTTGGGGTGTGGTGGGAGAAGCCCTCACCTCTAGCATCTGCTGATTTCTATGGTGTAAATACTGCCACCGTGGTTAACTTCACGCTACCAAAGTGATATGACTGAACAGAATTGAGAGGAAATCTGTAGAATGTATTCTGGTGAGCCAGTTCCTGCACCACTCTGCTTAAACAACCCAGCTGGTTGTTCCTTTGGCTTTGCTGTGGGGTGAGGGGGGAAGGGGAGCAGCTGATCCGGTGTCCTTCCTCAGATGGAAGTTGACAGCCTGCTTCAGGATGGCAGGCCAAGCTGTTTTAGGTGGCATAAGACTAGGGCTGGGGGAGGAGAGCCAGACACAGGCCACTCACTCCTGAAGCTGTTATTTGAAATTCTAATGCTTTAAAATTATTCTTGAGGAATCTGAAATGCTTCAGAGAAATTCCAGGAAGCCCAGAGGATTTTGAGCAACACAAGATGCTAATGGCAAAAGAATATTGGGTCTTTAGGGGAAAGTGCCCATTACTTGAAACTGACTCTTTTTAATGATGTGTGAGCTGACCTTGGGTAACAGGATCAACAGGGGTCATAGGGTCATCCCTCTTGTAGCTGGTGAGAATCATTTAGACAGAAATGACTGGGCTTCCCTTGGAGCTCCTTACACATACTCCCCACACCTTGCATTTTTTAAAAAAGACTACACCCAAATCAAAATTACCCCTAAAAGTACAATCATACTTGTCAGACCAAGCCTGCCATGTTTCGTCCTGTAAGGAAGGTCGTCTTGCTTAGGAGGCACCTTTTCTCTGAGTGTAGGGTTTCAATTCTTTGTTTGGAAAGTACTGAAGAGGAGCAGCCCCTCACCTCTGGCTGGAAGCTGTGGGGAAGGGGAGGTCAAGTGACTCTTTCTCGACTGCTCCATGGAGATCCCCATTTTGGGTGTCTGTGGTTGATTCTGACTGTGAACAAAGGTTTCTGTAGCTACTGAACCAATGGATAATTAAAACCCCAAATGGAAACACCTACCCTAGAAAACAATAAAGCAAAACAAAAAATTATCATAAGAAAAGTCTACTGCTTCCTAGCTTAGTCCTGCTGGCTTTTTCCTCTCTGACTTATCCTATGCTTAGTGCCCACTTATTTCTTTTACCTTGGAAGACTGGAAATCTGGGAAACCACTGAGACATTTAATCTGTGACTGTTTATTACTATGTGTTGGAAAAATAAGTAAGGCACAGTTTTCCTCTCCCCAAGATAGACATTATGTAATAAGGAGCACAGAGACTTTAAAGCGTTAGAGCTTAATTCAGGAGGCAGTGGAGTGCCTTGGGAAGTTTGTGATGAGGGCATGACACAACCAGAGCTGCGTTCTTAGAAGTCAGGGTGAGAAATGAGGACTGGGAAGAGCTCCTGTGAGGAGGGTATGGTGACCTTTCAGGCAACAATGGTCCCTGCAGGTGGGGATAGCAAGAAGGGAACAGAAGACATGGATGACAGGTGAGTATTCTCATGAAGAGAAACACAAATGTTAAGAAAATCTTCTCTGAGGCAGGATGATGAGCCCAATGACAGGAAAAAGCTGACATCTTCTCCCTGGGTCACTGGTGCCTCTGCACATCTTGAGAGCAGTGGCACAGTTAGCCCTTGTCCCAAACTGTCATAAGAAAAGTCTACTGCTTCCTGGCTTGCTTTTTTCCTGGCTTCCTTGCTTGCTTTTTTCCTCTCTGACTTATCCTATGCTTAGTGCACAGCATCCCATTCAAGGATGCTTGTCTAACAGCCTCAGAGGATACTGTTTACCTGTGGACCAAAAGATAAATTTGCTTCTTGTCCTGTAAAAGAAAGATAATGTTTACCTCAAACATCACACCAATCTTCTGGTAGCCCATTATAAAAATGAAGTTCATGGTGCCTGTTGTGTCAAGAGCAATAACATCCTTGGTCTCTGACCCGGGAGTCTTGTGTCTTCCAGTACTCATAAAATTGAGGTTAGGAACACACGTCAGCAATGGCAATTCCCTCAAGAGAAAATGAATAGGAATTCACTTTTGGCTTTTATTGTGAGTAATACTCAACATGCACCAAGTCCTTACGATATACCAGTGACTGTCCTAATTGTTTCATGTATTATCTCATCTGAAGCTCCAGTGACTCACCCAGAAGTCATCAGCTAGTATTTGAAAGACTATTCCAAAGGGTACTGTCTAGAAATAACTACAGCAAGGCTTTAACTATCCTCACAATGAAAACCAGAGGCTTTTGTTACTAGCATAACAGATGTGAGAAATTATTTTCTGCTGATGAATTACGTGTTCAATGTGTGTGGATCGGCCTGTGATATCATACGAGCATCTTCCCACTGCACAAGCAGGTAGAAGACACTATAGGAAGCCCAGTAATCTATATTTTTCGTGATGATACCTGGGCTTGATTCTGAACAGATCCCATCCAGCTAGTATTCTGGAGGGTTCTTGCTGCTGCCTGTGTCCAAAGCTTGGCTATTTTAACATTGACCTTGAATGACTTTTTTATGCAAGTATAATTGAAGCCCCTAAAGGGACAGCTGAGAGTTTGTTGAGTTTACACAATAGGTTGTGTAACTGTTTTTCTGAAGCTTGCTCATAAATGTTCTTATCTAGGGCAGAATTCAGTCTATTCGTTATTATCCAGCTTTCATTATTATCCAGAAGGAAGGTTGCTGGGAAGAGACTACATGTGATTGTTGGAGGCTACTGATACTCACCCAAAAGGACCTGCCGATTGGGAATAACTAAACTGACTGTGTCAGTCTGCAATTCTCACATATGAGGTGTATGTTATTAACACCTTCATATTACAGATGAGAAAACTGAGGCATGTGGGAAAAGCCTGACCTGCCCAAGGTCACACAGCTGGGAAATGCTAGCTCCAAGATTCAAAATGTCACCTTTACCTGTTCTTCTAAAGCAACATATATCTGTCATTCTTTCCTCTTCATGAAAAATTAATTTGTAGCAAGGAAAGAGTGGAGATTATATATGTGAAGTTTTCTATTTAAAATAGATGACTGTCAAAGGTCTGTATTTTTAGAATTCATTGCCAGGGGCAGATAAAGTTGTGCGTAGGCCAGGCCCAGCCCTCTGGCTTTCACTTGTCTCTTCCAGCTCTAGGGGATCCAAATATAGTTTTCAACATCAGTGCCTTTCCCTCTGGCTCATTCTGATCTTATTTTAAGGGCAAAGAAGAATGCTGAGTTTGGCTTGGGTAAAATTGGAATTCACCTGCCTGATGTTTTTTTATTCTTAGACATCCTCCTTCCAAGTAGGTAGGTTAACAAGACCTCTGTGGTAGATGCCTCCCAGAGCTATTCTCTCTTTTTCCTTGATGAGTCTTAGGCCAGTTAAGGTTGGTCTAAGCCAATCATGAAAATTCCATCCTTCTTTGCTGGTGAGTGGCTTATGAGGGACTCTATAATCCAGACACGCCAATCATGGTTGGCCAAGTGTGTACGTAGTTTTGGGCACAGTTTTCTTTCGTGAAACAAGGGAGAGCATTATAAGGGGAAAACCATTTTGTTTCCACCTTCTTTCTTCCTGCTTGGATGGACCTCTGTCATGTGAGGACTTGATGTCAGGTGCTGCAGTAGCCATCTTGGGATCATGAGGAGAGACTCACAAGAGTGTAGGATGGCAGAGCAGAAGGACAGAAAGAGCTGAGGTCGTTGGTGGTATTGTGAGCTGCTTTACCAACCTACAGATGGTTAACCTCCAGCCCAACTGCTATGGGAGACTAATAGCATAAGCTACCTTTAGATGAGAATTCTGTTACCTGTAGCTGAATGACTAAATAATTAGTAAAGAACAAAACAAGGTAAGAATGAGTAATTCTCTTTTCTGAAAGCAGAATCAACCTTGATGTTCAAGAAAGATATGTCTTGAGCCCTTGATTAATCCAATAGTCATAATCAATGATAAGCCCATAAAACATCACAAAGTATTACAAAAATAAATTGAAAGGACTTCTTGTCCTAATAAGGGATATTTGGGTTGCAAATGACTAAAAAAAAAAAAAAAAAACAAAATCAAGAAAAGAAATATAAGAACCTAGTAAGTGAAAAGTGGAAATGTAAGATGCAGCTTGGTCAAGGGCTCAATGATGCTATATATGTTCTCAGGGGAATGTGAGGCTTTAATTCAGGACTTAGTCACCAGCTTTGTTTGGTGCATGCGGAGAGTTACTTTCACCTGAAAGTCCATCAACCAAGCATGGGGAAGAGCTTCTTTTCCCAAAGAAACCAAGGTCTATTACAAGAAGGAGAATGAATGTGGAGTTGCAAAAGCTGGAGATGTTCACTCTACCCATTCAATTCCTTTAAAAAGTCTATTTTCTGCTTACAAACCACACCTTTCTTCAGCATTCTCATTTGTTAACATACATTTCTGAACTTCTTCCACAAGCATTGGCAATCAGCTGCCTTTTCAGTATTGTTTTTATAGGAGTTTTCATGTATGATGAGCAGAGAGTACAAGGCCTGTACGCATATGATGGCAGAGAGGCCTGCCAAGACCCTCGGGTGTGCGTAATTCAGATTCAAGCCTTGGACATTGCAAATTAGCACATGCCAGGCAGGTTCTGGTTTGTCTCTCAAGAGGTTGGAAGGATGAGTTTGTGATATTAAAAAGAACTACAGGGACAAACATTTTACCTTGAGTGACAAAAGACCTGGGAGGACATGTAACTGTTGGGCTGATCCTGTTTGTGACTTAATTTATCATTCCTAGCAGAAAATGACAAGTGCCTCTTGAGAGCTGTTAACAAGGCTCAGGGCACTTCTGGGGGGGTCACTAAAGACCCTCCCATGAGTTGCTGAAGACCATGGTGTCATTTATGCTGCAATTTCTCCCAGATGGTGGGACTCGCATCAGAGAGGAAACCCTTTATGACCTTGGGGCTAACACAGATACATACCTCTTCACTCGAACTGCTATGAAAGCATTACTTTGTATTGATTTTTAAAGACCCCCTCATGGCTAGCACAGCAGGCTTTGATTTCAGGGATGCCATAGCTACAGAGGAGAATGACACAAGCTGGTTTCTGACATCTGTCCTATGTAGACCGAAGGCATGAATTTGTCCAGCTCTCTCCTTTAGTCTGCACCCAGATCCTCAATGATGGAATGTCCACCTTGACAGAGCAGTGAATGTGGGTCTCGATTCCAGCCAGCTTCTCATAAGTGATGGCAGACCAGAAGGAGAGAAGGCATTACAGAACTCAAACTCCAACTCTGTTATTTGCCGATGTCCGCATACTCTTGGTTTCTTGCATGGAGCTTCTGCTTTCTCTCCTGCTCCAAAGGGGGTTGTTCTGAAGATTCAATGAGAAAGTGAACCTACAGTGTCCAGCAGATTGTCAGCCGCATCACAGGTATTGGCCAAACGTCAGCCCTTTCTCCTTCTTCTCTACCAGACTCAGAGTAGGGAGTTTGGTATCTTTCAACAGTGTCCGCTCCGCCCACATGGCTAACACCCTTCCTGCAGCTACTAGAACATTTCCTCTTAGGGTCAGAAAGTTCTTCAGCATGTCTTAGTCTTTGGTGCTGGGGATAGAGGCAGGAGGCCCTTGGTGGGAAATGGTATCCTCTCTCCCTGATGGTCTCTCCTGCTTAGTAGAGTGTGGGTAGCCAGAGGGCAGGGTGTCCACTGTGCCTATGACTCTATGACTTGGTGGCTGTGTATGACACCTGTGCAAAGCTGTGTGTGTAAGACAAGCCTTTCACACTGGTGTGGGCCATGGGCTATCTCCCAAGCTCAGCTCATGATGGTTGGGGTACAGCTGGGGCCATGGGCAGAGGCTTGCTCTGACTCTTTGCTGGCTATGTCCCTCCTAGTTTGCTGTTTATCTCACCCCAAAGGGCCCTTAAACATAGCATTAGGTTTTGTTTGTCTGCTGCTGCTGGGCCAAGTCAGGGGGGAGGTGGGTTCTGGTTAGCCTTTCACTGATGCAATTCTAACCGGCTGGGTTCTTGAACTTGAAACTGTTGATCAAAATGTCTACTCTCAAGAAGAGCAGAGGACATTGGAACAGCTAGGTTCAGAGATTTTTTTGGTGAAAACTTGGGGCGGAGGCAGGAGACTGCATCTTGCAGGTGGTAAGTGAATGATATTTCATGCAGCTTGCTGGGCAGAATGGAAAGTATGGGATCAGGGTGGCCTGTGAGACTGACCTGTGCAGCTGCCCAGAGCACAAGGAAAAAGGAAGAAGTGTGTAAACTAGAATGAGTCCTCTTGTGACCTGAAAGTCCAGCCCCTGTGTGATGGCTGAGATCCCTGGAGTGATTCTCTGGATTTGGGGACTGTCCATTGAGGTTTCCTGCTCAGGGTTCCTGATTTTGGGTGAAACAAAGGAAACTCCCACTTGCTGGATAAGCCTGTACACACCAAGTACTGTGCTGGGGATACAATGGGCAGGACCAAGGAGCCCTGGCTGGTGGGGGATGCAGACTTCTAAAGAGAAGAGTGTGATATAGATGTGGTGAGCACAGGGGGTCCGAGGGAGTGGAGGGAGATTTCCAACCCTCCGGAGTAAGGGGGATGAGAGAAAGAAGTTGGGGGAGGCTCCCGGAGGGATCAATGCCAGCGCCAAGTCTTAAAGGATTGACAGGTTACGGGTGGGTGGGTGACTCTGCCTGTGTGTGTGTGTGCATATGTGCTGTGATTAAGGATAATAACACGTGTTCTAGGCAAATGTAACCACATGGACAAAAGCATAGAGGTCAGAAAGAGTGTGGTGCCTAAGGCAGTCTATGAGCGCCTAATAACTGCTATGGCATGAATCAGGAATGGGGTAGCAAAAAACGTGCCTGAAGGACAGATTACGGGGACACTTGTAGCCCTGTTTTGACGATGGAGGATTACACTGCTGTCCGCATTATGCAACAAAGGGGACTGACTCCTAGAAAGCTTAGCTAACCTGCTGGGGTCTGCATAGTGACCAGGAGCAGAACTGGCTGCAAATCCAGGCCTGGCTGCCTCCCAGTGGGAGGTTGCCAGATTTAACAAATAAAAATACAGGATGCCCAGTTGAATTTGAATTTCAAACAACAGGTACTTGTTTTCAGCATAAATCTGCCTCAGGCATTATTTGGAGCACCTCATGCTTTTATTGGTTAACTCTGGCCATTCTTCTTCCAAAGCCTTTCCCTGTCTCCTGTTCCATGACAATCCACAGCCTCGAACACTCCCCCATCCGAGGAGGGCTTCCTGGAGGTGTGAGCTTGCATAAACTGAGGGCTGAGGGGCACAGGAGTATCCAGAACATGCAGAGTTTAAATAGATCTTTAAAAATAAACCAGCGGTGCATCTTACAAGGGTATATGAGAAACTTGGTAAACGGTCTGTGAAGCTAGTGAATGATGCCCCATGATCATATCAATGTACACAGCTATGATTTAATAAAAAAAAAAATAAATAAAGGTCCTTCACAGTTGCCTGCGTCGGTGAGCTGGAAACAAACGGAAGTGCCCAGTGCTGTGGTTCCCCCACTCCATCATATCCTGAGTGCTAAATGGGGGATTCTCCAATTTCACGCACAGACGAGGAGTCAGAGAAACTGGTTCTTTGACAACTGGGATTATTTTTTTTTTCATCCATTATGTTTCAGGGGCTTTCAAATCTTTCAAGACAACTCCAGGGGCAAGTGGGAATGTCGCTTAGAGTTTTAAGCATTTTCTATTGTGTGGGAGCAAAAGAGGAATTCCAAATACGGAAGACCGTATTTTCCAGCATCTTAAATACTTTCAAAGCGGTGCCAACAAGAAGGAAGAAAAGTGTTTTGTTTTGTTTTTAACGTCTCCCTTATTACGTTCTTGCCTTCTTAAGATCTTAACATGCCTGTGTCAGATCCAAGTAGCTTTTTACTATCGTCTCGAAACAGAATCATGAGACATTTACTCTAGAAAAACATGGGCTCCTTTTTCTTTTTCTTGAAGTAGAAATAGCACATTATGGTTAGCACATGTGCCTCTCCCTTTCATGTGCTCTTTTTGATTACGTGTCCTGTCCCTCCACGGCTTTGTAGTTGAAAAGGTGAAGCTTTCCTTATAAACACCAGCGTCTTGCAGAAGGGCCCTGGGCTGGTCTTCCCCGGAAGCTGTTCTGTGGCTCTGCCTGGGCCCTGTGCACCGTCCAGGCACTATCTACATGGTCTCATCTTGAGGCTGTGGTTCTTTTTCCTTACTTTGGAATTATTTTTGACTGGGGTAGGAAAACCCTGACTCTTTGATCTCTGTTCCTGGTGATGTCAACTTGAGTGACACTCTGAGCTACTTTCAGTCCCTCTTACTAGCAAGTCAAGTGCACCAGTAACCTCTGGTCACCAAGGGGACTGAACTCCAATTACATGTATGGCTTAGATGTGTCTCTGAAGGCCTCTGCAACAAATTGCTATAAACTTGGCCTGACTTAGAACAACATCTTATTCTCTCGCAGCTCTGGAGGTTAGAAGTCTGAAGTCAGGGTGTTGGCAGGGCTGTGCTCCCTGGAAGGCCCCCGGAGAGATCTTCCTTGCCTCTTTCAGCTTCTGCAGACTGCTGGTGCTCCTTGGCTGTGGCAACATCGCTTCAATCTGTTTTCACCAGGCCTCTCTTCGTGTTTCTGGTGTCCCCTTCTGTCTCCTAAGGACAGTCTCTTTGGATTTCGGGTCTCCCAAAATCTGATATGATTCCATCCCAATTCTTACCTTAATTACACCTGCAAAGACCCTATTTCCAAATAAGAACACACCGAGTTTCCAGATGGACACCCCCCCTACGCGGGTTGTCCTGCAGAGTCCGCTCTTGGGAAATGAAGTTCCCCGTTCCACCTCTGCCATCCGGGTGTATGTGAACTGAGCCAGGGTTTTATGTAACTTTCTCAATCCCCTCTAAAGAATAGGCTATTTACATACAGCCTCGGAAAAAGTCTTGTAGAATCACTTGCCAGGTGGTTCCTGCCAGGTAATCTGTGCCAGATGCTGGGAGCCAGGGGCTAGGAGACAGAAGTCCCGGCCTTGCAGGAGCTCATGGTCTAGCAGAGGAGAGTGACGGGTAAACAAGTCATTACAATACTCCTATTTATCAGGACTCCGTCTAGAACAATCCTTCCAGAACTGTTGACTTTGCAGGCCTTGCCCTCCTCACCTTGGCAGCTGCAGTTGGCAGGGTCCTGGCAGGTTAATCTCTGTCATCGCCCTCATCTGGACGGACCCTTGTCTACCCTCTTCCTGGCCTTTATCTGTACTGGAAGCATCTCAGCTGGCTTACTGCTATTTAAGTTTTTTCCCTGGTAATGGATTTCTACACACCACCCCCCCCCTTTCAAAAGACAATACAAATTATTTAACCTCCCCAGGGATGAGAGGGGGAGGGTGGCGTGGGAAGGGAAGCACGCTTACTATCCTCGTGGGCAGGTCTTCCTGGGTATTTCCAAACAGAGGCCTCACTGACTCACCTAATTTCATTTTTGCCCTTGTATTAAGAAAAAAGTCACCTCTCTAATTCTTCCTTATTCATCTCTCTTTCTTATTTTCTGCATCCCCACACACTCTGGTCATGAAGTGTGGCCAACTTACAGATTGATATAATTTATTTTTGCATTTTTAAAGAGATCTGTGCATGGACACAGAAGGCACACGAGATGCCTGTTGTTGACGGTTGCGTGACGTTGTGTTGGTTGAGTGGGGTCTCAGCTAATCCCTTAGCCTTTTTGACAAGGCTGGGAAGAACCAATCTTTGGAGCAAATTCCTAGGAAAGTGGTTTTCAGCACCAGTGAGTACATTGGAATCACCTGGGTAGAAGGCCCTTGTTAGAGAGGCAATGTTCACTCGGGGGAAAGCCCAGAAAGGATGCTTTTTAGAAGCTCCTCAGGTACCTGACCCTTGGCCAAGGTTGAAAGGCAGATATCCAGGCTATACGCCAGACCCATCAGATCAATTCATTAATCAAATCAGAATCTCCGGCCTGAGACTCAGGCACTCTGTTTTGGACTTTGTTATCTTTTCTTTTTTTTTCTTCTCTCTCTCTTTCTCTTTCTTTCTTCTTCTTTTTTTTTTTTTGAGACAGAGTCTCACTTTGTCACTCTGGGTAAAGTGCCATGGCATCATAGCTCACAGCAAACTCAAACTCTTGGGCTCAAGTGATCCTCTTGCCTCAGCCTCCTGAGTAGCTGGGATTATAGTTTCTCCCTGCAATTCACGGCTATTTTTAGAGATGGGGTCTCCCCCTTGCTCAGGCTTGTCTTGAACTCCTGAGCTTAGGCAATCCACCCATCTTGGCCTCCCAGAGTGCTGGGCTTAGAGATGTGAGCCACCTGTACCTGGCCTCTGTTTTGGGTTTTTGACCTCCGCAGGTGAAACCAATATGTAATCAGGGTAGGGAAATGCTTCCCCCTCCGCCTTGAGCTGGGGGCTGGTTAAAAGCAGACAATAGGCCTCACCTCTGGACACTGACTGGCCAGTGGGGCTGAGGATTTACACTTCCAACGGCTTTCAGGAGATGTTGCTGCATCCCAGGGCCTACAGCAGAGGCCCCTTTCCCGGGTAAGCTGTAACTCATGCCCTCACCTCTCCCTCCCCTCATCCCCGTCACAGGGCCCAGTGACAAGGATATGTTACTGGCACCCTGCTGCTGGCTGGAATGCCAGTCCCAGGGAAGTGTGGCAAGGTCTGCGGGGAGGAGAGGCCTGATCTTGTAGTGATTTTCTTTCAGTTTTCTTTCTCTGAGCCTCACCTTAGGCACAGGCACAGGCACAGTGAGTTTTCATGGAGCCAAATTCTTCCTCCCATCGACCCCCACCCCACCCCAGGGGAAGGCTGGACAGGGCTGGCCTAATCGCCCAGGGCCCTGTGAAGACTCCTCTCAGCAGAGCTTACGAAGCCTCTGTGGATGCTGTGACCGGAAGCCTTTGCCCTTCCTGCAGCAGGTGCAAGGGGCTGATTGCTGGGGTGTCAGGGTGGGAGTAGTAACAGTGGGGAAAGTGGGGGTGCTCTGGGCTGCAGAGTTTACAAACCTGGGGCTTTAGGAAGTCAGGGCCACAGGAACCTGGCGTCTGTGGGTATTCTCCAGGGTTCAATAAGGCCTGTGTGATACAGTTTGGAAAAGAGATGAGGACAAGCGGGCCTCGCCGACTGGGAGGAGCCTGTTCTCTCCCGTCTTTCTCCTCCCCGGGGTAAGAGTTCATCCAAGCAGACAATTTTCCATCCAGAACTGTGGCCCAGGAGCCACTTAGTTTAAAGGACATGATCATATTGTAATCATAGAGGCTTCGAGTGTCCAGCCCACTTTCAGCCAGTGGCACTAAAGCAGTAGATGTCAGAGGCTGTGCTCCGAGGAACAGAAGGCCTCTTTGTTAGGTGCCAGCTTATCTGGGAGCACTTTATAGTCTGAGGCAACACACCTACTGATCCTGCCTGTTTGTCCTGGGCCAGATAAGCGTGAGTCCTGGAACCCTTGAGAAATTATCTGTCCAGGGCCCCATTTGCAGAGAAGCCAACAGTGAGCTGCTCCCCTAGAGGGGACAGGGTGGACACTTGGAATGTCTCGGGGCTCCCAGGCCATGGGATGTGTAGCTCAGGGTTCTTTTCTTTTGGGGTCTCAGCGCCACTGTTACCAGCATGTTGTACCCTTGTGTTGACTTGGAAAGGGGGTCCAGCTCTGCTGGAGGAGAGTCTGTTTGTCCCCAGAAGCAGTGAGGACCACTTTCCAGAAACAGGCCCAGAGTGTGCCCCCCAGGAGGGCTGGAGCTTGGGGAGATGGCTTCAAACAGTGTCTTGTCTTTATTGGAAGGGAAGGTGGGTTCTTCCCCAGCCAGTGAAGGAGACAGGATCATTGGTGGAGTCATCTGGCTGCTCTGCAGACATCCTTTGGGGATGGGATGGGACAGCTGTCAGGATGGGAGCTGCTGATGCCGAGAAGGATGAAAGGACAAGATCCCTATTTCCCTAAGGCAGTAGTTCTCAGACACATTAGTCTGAGCTCCCTTTATACTCTTAAACATTGAGGACTTCTAAACGCTTTGGTTTGACGGTATCTATCAATATTTACCATATTTGAAATGAAATTGAGGTATATTTAACGCTTTTTTCTGTCAAGTTATTGATGCCAAATACGTTGTCTGATTTAAAATGTATACTGTGACTAGTTTGACATCTGTGTATGCCCTTAACCACTGCAACAGATCCATCACTTCCAGAGGTTTCCTGGTGCCCCATTATAACACTGTCTGTTGTCAGCCCCTCCCCACCCCCACGGCCCCACCCATAACCACTGGTCTGCTTTCTGTTGGTGTAGCTTAGTTTGCATATTATAGAGTATTACATACATGAAATTGTGTGGCATGTTGTTTTTTTGCTGGCTTCTTTCACTTAGGGTAATTATTCTGAGATTCTTCCCATGTTGTACCAACAATTCCTTTTCATTGCTGAGAGGTATTCCATTCCATGGATACACCACAATTTGCTTATTCATTTATCTGTTGATGAACATTTAGGGTGTTCCTAGTTTGGGGTTTTATAAATAAACCTGCTAAAAATAAATGTCCACCTACAAGTCTTTGTATGGGCAGAAACTTCCTGTTCTGTATGGGCAGATTCTTCCTGGGAGGGAAACAATCACTTGATATAGTAGGCGTATGCTTAACTTTTTAGGAAACTACCACAAGTTTTCCAGTTCCATCAGTAGAGAGAGGATGAGAGTTGGTGTGGTCTTTTTAATCCAGCTGTTCTCATAGTTAGTGGTATCTCATTGTGGGTTTAACTTTGAATTCTCTAAAAACTAATGATAGTATCCTTTAAAAAAATTTCACATATATCGTTTTTTAAGTTCTGTTTAAATGTTTTGCTCATTTAGAAAAGTAGGCTGTTACTGTTGAGTTTTGAGAATTTGGAGAGTTTAAAGATACATGTATTCTAGATACAAATCTATTATCAGATATGTGCTTTGCAAAGTTTCTCTCTCAGTCTGTGCCTTAGTGGTGCTGAAGTTTTATTTTGATGAAGTCCAACTTACAAGTTTGTTCTTTTATGGATTTTGCTTTGTGCTGTCTGAGCTTAAATTTTGCCTAAATCAAGGTGCAGTGAATGGAATGTTTATGTCCACTCCAAATTCACACGTTCAAATCTTTACCCTCCAAGCCACGGCATTAGGAGGTGGAGCCTTTGGGAGGAGATAAGGTCACCGGCTAGAGCCCTCATGAATGGGATTAGTGCCCTTATAAAAAAGACCCCAGAGAGCTCCTTCTGCCCCTCCTCCCTGTGAGATTACAGGGCGAGGATGGCTGTCCAGGAAGTGGGCTATCACCAGACGTGGCATTTTCCAGCATCTTGTGTTAGACTATCCAGACTCCAGAACTGTGAGAAATAAATTTCCGTGTATATAAGCCAACCAGCTTGTGGTATTTTATAATATACTAAGACACAAGATCACAAAGATTTTCTTCTTTTTTCTTCTAGAAGCCTTTTTTTTTTGATACAAAGTCTCATTAGTTGCCCTCAGTAGAGTGCTGTATTGTCACAGCTCACAGCAACCTCCAACTCCTGGGCTTAGGCGATTCTCTTGCCTCAGCCTCCCCAGTAGCTGGGACTACAGGTGCCCACCACAACACCCAGCTATTTTTTGGTTGTAGTTGTCGTTGTTTGGCAGGCCCGGGCTGGGTTCGAACCTGCCAGCTCCAGTGTATGTGGCTGACGCCCTAGCCGCTAAGCTACAGGTGCCAAGCTTTCTTCTAGAAGCTTTATAGTTTTAGGTTTTACTTTTATCCCTGTGATCTATTTTTATTTCACTTTTTAAAAGAGAGACCATTTTATTTCTTCCTTTCCAACCTCTATGCCTTTACTTTTTTCTTGACTGATTTCAATGGCTGCAACTATGATGAATATAAATGTAGTAAGAACCAACATCCTTTCCTTCCTTCCAATGTTTAAAGACAGAACGTCAAGTCTTCCACTATTAGCCATGATATGAGGTATAAGTTGTTTTGTAAATGCCCTTATCGATTTGAGGGAGTTCCCCCCTATTTCTAGTTTTCCGCAATTTTTATTGTGAATGGGTGTCAGATTTTGTCAAACGCTTTTATGTCAGTTGATATAAACAAATAATTTTTATTCTTTATCCCACTACTATGGTAGAATATATTGATTTATTTTTGAATAGCTATTTTTGAATAGCTCAACCAGTGTTTGATACTTAAAATAGATACCATTTGGTTGCGGTGTATAATTCTTTTTAAGCATCGATAAATTAGACTTGTTGACATTTTGTTGAGAATTTTTGCATCTAAGTTCACGAGAGGGATTAGTCAATAGTATTTTTTTGTGTGTAATGTGCTGTCTTTTATTGTTTTTTGGTATCAGGGTAATACAGACTTCATAAAATGAATTTGGATGTATTCCTTCCGCTTATTTATTTGTTTATCGGGAAGAATTAAATTCTGTTAAATTGATGTTAATTCTTTCTTAAATGCTTCGTAGAATTCCCCAGTGAAATCATCTGGACTTGAAGATTTCTTTTTGGGACCTTTGTAAATTACAAATTCATTTTTTAAAAATGGATCTAGCATTATTCAGTTAGTTCATTACATCTTGACTGAGTTTGTACTTCGTGATTTTCAAAGAACTGTTCACTTTCTTCTAAGTTGTCAAAATTGTGGAATAAAGTTGTCTGTAGTTTTTCTCATTTTCCTTTTGGTGTATCTGTGGTGATTTCTTCTGGATGCTAATTGATCTATATTTTCTCTCTTTTCTTTGTCAGTCTTGGTAGAGGTTCATCAATTTTACTGATTATATTTTTCAGAGCTAAATTGTGTTTCATTGACTTTCTAAATGATTTTTCTGTTTTTCAATCTCATGCATTTTTGTACTTTGTCACTTCATTCTCTGCTTGCTTTGGGTTTGTTTTGCTCATCCTGGTCTAGTTGAAATTATGTTCAGGGAGGTTTAGTTGTAAAAGGAAAGACCTGGCAGGAACGGGGCCCATCTGTCTTGGTGGAACTGAAAAATGGGCGGTGCCTGTGGCTCAAAGGAGTAGGGCACCGGCCCCATATGCCAGAGGTGGGGGTTCAAACCCAGCCCTGGCCAAAAACTGCAAAAAAAAAAAAAAGAAAATTAATAAGAAAATCTTATTTATAAAGGTAGTAACCATTTGTGATCATCCACATTCCTTTGTGTATGCTCAGATTTTCATCTGGTGTCGTTTTTCTTTTCCCTGAAGGATGTCTTTTAATATTGCTTATATCGTGGAGCTACTGGTAATAAATTCTCTCAGCTTTTATATATCTGACAATGTATTTGTTTGGCTTTGATTTTTAATAAATATTAATTTTAGTGTAATTTTTGTCTTGTAGGAAAGTTGTAAAGATTCCCAAATACCGTACACTCAGTTTCCCCTGTGGTTAGCATCTTACATTACTGAGGTAACTTTGTCACAAGTAATGAACCAATGTTATTAATTAAACTCTATACTTTATTTGTATTTGTTTAACTGGTTTTTACCTAAAATGCCTTCTCTGTTCCAGAAGCTCATCCAGGATACCATGTTACATTTAATTATAAAGCCTCTTTAGGCTCCTCTTGGCAGTGACAGTTTCAAGGTCTTAAAGAACAACATCTGAGAAATTTATGAGGCATACTGATTAGATATTCTGTAGAATGCCTTGCAATATGGTATTTTTCTCAAGTTTGTTTTATGATTAGACTAAGTGACGGAGTTTTAGGGGGAAAACTACACAGGTTAAGTGCCATTATTCCTGTTGTTGTGGACATTAATCTCCAGGCTGAAGCAGTGTTTATCAGGATTCTCTATGTGAAGTTGATCCTCTCCTCTCCCTGTCCCTTCCTATCTATACTCTTTGGAGGGAATAATTCCATGCAGTCCACACTTAAGGGATAGGAAGTGATGCGTTATTTCTTTGAGGGCAGTCTTTACACAAATTATTTGGAAATCTGCATGGGAGATTTGTCTGTTATCTTCCATTTCTGCATTCAATTATTTATATTAGTATGGATTTGTGAATATTTTATGTTTTGAGTTATAATCCAGTCCTATGTTACTTTTGTTGTCACCTTCATTTTGAAAGATATTTTTTGCCACCTATAGAATTCTGTATTGATGTATATCTTCTTTTAGGACTTTAAAGAGGTTCTTCCACTGTCTTCTGGCTTGCATTGTTTCCAATAATAAATCTGCTGTCACTTCTTTTTTAAAATTCCTCCGTATATTGAATGTCTTTTTCTCTGGATGCTTTTAAGATTTTCTCTTTATCACTGCTTTTGATCAATTTGATTGTGATGTGTCTTAATGTAGTTTTTGTTTTGTTATTTGTTCTTCTTGAGATGTGAGATTCTTGAATTTTGGGTTTATAATCTTTATTAAGTTTGGGAAGTTTCTTTCATTCTTCAAATCTTTTTCTGTCTTTCCCTCTGGACCCTCTTCTTTGATGCCAGTTAGCCCATAAATTAAGTGGCATGAAATTGTCCCACAATATTCTGGTGCTCTTTGTTTTTTTTTAAATTTTCTTAACAGTGTGTGTCATTTTGGGTAGTTTCTGCTATGCCTTCAAGTTCACTAATTTTCGTTCTATCATGTCTAATCTACCATTAATCCTGTCCAGTGTAGCTTTCATCTATAGATTTCAATTAGGATTAAAAAAATCTTTCAAGTCTCTACTTAACCTTATTTTGTGTGCTCAAAAAAGTTATAATTGGTTTAATGTGCTTCCTCTGCTAGTTTTAAAATCTGTGTCAGTTCTGGGTCAGTGTTAATCAAGCTTATACTTTGTCACTTCATTTTCTGCTTTCTTTGGCTTTGGTTTGCTCTTCCTTGACCAATTACAGTGTTTTAGTAATCTCTGGACACTAGACGTTGTGGTTTTACCTTATTAGGTATTGGCTTTGTGTTACTATAAATATTCTTGAGCTTTGTCTGGAGTACAGTTAAGTTATCTGAAAAAAGTTTAAGTCTGTTGGGTCTTATGTTTATGATTTGTTAGGCTGGTCCAGAAAAGAGCTCATTGTAGGATTAATTAATCCCTAGTAATGAGGCAAGACCTTCCTGAATACTGTACATAATAGCTCATGAATTATGAATTTTTGCAGTCTTACTGGAGGAAACTAGCATTAACTCTGGTCCTGCGTGAATGTCAGACATTGTTTTCTTTAATTCTTTTGTATGGTTCTTTCCCTGGCCTTGAAGAGTTTTTTTACTCTGCTGACACTTTGAATAGAACCCATTACAGATCTATTTTGTGTGTGTGTGTGTGTGTGTGTGTGTGTGTGCAGTTCACGTCTCTCTGGTATTATATCTTACGAACTCTAGATGCCTTGGTCTTCCCAGACGCTCAGCCTTGTATCCTCAACGCAAAGAGTCTATAAAGCCCTGCCTCAGTTTCCCCTTCTTGTGTGACATCCTGTAAATTCTCTCAACGCAATTGTTGGGCTCGCAGGGATCATTGTTATTCATTATTATTCATGCCCAGTACAGTGACAACTATTGTTTTTTCACTTTTTCTTGAGCTTTCAGTTGTTTCGGGTGAACCAGGAAATCCATTTCTATTGTTCTATCTTAACCAGAAAAGCTGTAGAGCTTTAAACAGAATGCACGTGGTCAGATCCTAGCCCTGTCCTAGGTTATGATTCACTTGTAGCTCTGGGGTGAGCAGTGAGTATCTAAGTTTAAAAAATGAATTATAACAATGTCATCAAAAAACTAGCACTGGCGATTCTTATGCACTGAGCAACCCTTAGTCCTCCAACTGTGAACCCATGCCTATAGGATGATAATAATAGTTATTCCTTATTAGATATTTCCCATGCAGCATGTTACATGGGAACTTTGCATGATTTGTGTAATTTCATTTTTGTAACAAATGATTCATTGAGAAATTCTTCTCAGTGTATCACAGAAGAGGAAACAGAAACTTACAGGGAATAAGATAAAACACTGCAGTCTTTAGTTACCGCGGGCCCCCATCTGCAAAGCACTCACTCTGTGATATTTGAACCTAGCAGGCAGCTGCCTTCAGAGTCATTTTTATTCAGTATGATGATTTTCTGGGTTTTACTACCTCTGTCCTTGTGCTATTACATTAGCATTAGGAGATATCTTTTCCTTTCTTAGTTATGATTCTTTTTGTTCTTTCAGTCCTTTTAAAGGAAAAAGTAAAAATCAAAATTAAACACAAACAAAAGAACATTTATAGCCTGTGTAGAAAATAAAGAATGTCTGTGTACCCACCAGCCAGCTTAAGAAAGAGCTGGATGGCTTTTTATGGATGTTTCAGGTGAGACTGTCTGAGGTTCTTCAATTTGATACACGGACTTCGAGCCATATCACCCCAGGCCACCGGTTGCTGCTGTCTTTATTCTCAGCAAGCTCTCCAAAATGTTTTATTTGATACGGTTTGGAGATCAGGGCCCCTTGTGAAGGGGGCATGCTTCTGCACATTTTCCTAGATGCTTTCAAAGAATCATTTAGCTGTTTTGAAAGAAGGGGCACTTTTGGCCATCATGTTTGAAATGCATAGTTAGTAAAAATGGAAATATCTCTTAGGAAAGAATAGAGCATATGTTACGATCTCCAGGTGGCATTAACTCAGTTCCTGTGCCAAAAATCAAACAGTTTAAGAATTGCATCAGGCACTTCTTCATTCTTATGTTCCAGTGATAAGCAGAACTTCCCTTGGTCTCTCCTTTTCTCACAGAAGGAAAGCATGTTAATCTCTTTTCTTTGTTTTTCTCTCCAAAGAAAATTACCTATAGGAGTCCTAAGTAGAGCTGTGGCTAGTCTGAGGATGGCGCCTCCTTTCCCAAACTCCCTGGGTGAACTTCCCACCATATGTGGTTACTATACCATCCTGGGCATGGTGGGGGAGGAACTCAGGGTCAAAAGAATCTATGGACTCATGTATGCACAAAATCTCATGCATGCAGACAACTGGTGTCTAATATGCAGATGCTTTCAGGACTAAAAGTGCGAATCAATTACAGTTTCTGAATTAATAGTAACTTTTTCTTATATTCTTTCATTAGGAGATAAAAATACTATTGTGAAGGTGATTTGTGAAGTTTTCAGTCACTGAATAGTGGTCCTTCACTTGAAATTGAGAATCACGGGATAAGATCATCTCTACCCCTTCTTTCTGCCTAAATTCTCGTGATTCTGTGACCCCTGGGTTAGGCTACAGCGTGTTCTGGGCTTTTCATGTTTTTGGTGCCAAGGATTCTGTGAAATGAGAATGTGTTTCTGGATTTTTAAAATAACTTGATAAGAGTATTTCCATGGATGCAGACTGAGGAGCCTTCCCAATGTCCCCTGTTGGTCTTTGTTGAAACTCTCGTGCCATTTTGAACCCTCTGGGGCATTTTTGTGCTTTCCCACTCAATGTTTTCATCATCTCCTAATTCCCTGACTAAATTCTTATCCAGTCGTCCCTCGTCCCTCAGATGACCTCTGAACCCAAATCATTACACTCATATCTCATCTTGTATTAAAACTTCTATTTCCTTAGTGCAAGCAATCTCAATTAGCTAGAATTTAGGAGGAATGCAATCTGATTTAACTAATTCATATGACTCTGTGAGTGACAGAGCCCCAGGGCAGACCAACTCCCCCACAACATTTATGTTCCCTTCACTCAGTCCCCTCCTCAGTCCCTCTTCAGTCCCCCTCCCTTCTTGTACTTTAAAACATCATAAATTTTTGTAAGTGCCAATATCTCTCACAGCATGTGTTTTTCACAATATGTAGCTTATAAACCAGAGAGGGCAGAGGAAGAAGACAAAAGCTGTAGGTAGGTTGTTAATGGTGATGGATTTTCAAAAAAATAATTTGCTTATGATAGTATAGGATTTCCTCCTTGGGAGTGGGGAACAATAGCAATGATTGTGTGTAATCACATAAATTAGGATGTGCAGGAAAGATGGCTAGGGATTGTATTATTACATAAGTGTATCAATGACATTACTGTATTAATTTACGAGTTTTCTGGATCACTTTTCTGCTCTGGAAACACTGAACCAGGAAGACTCGGGTAGCAGAGCTTGATCTCTGCATGGTGTTAGTTTATCCCATGGGGGTGTATGTCGTGTGGCCAGGGTGGGAGGGCTGCTCTGCAGCAAGTGGCTGGTCCAGAGAGGCAACATGTCTGCATCTTAAATCATTGTCCATAAGGAAACAGGTGCACCTTCTACCTGAAGCCTGGGGCTGGGATTCTGGACCCTGGATAGTGGATTCTGCACAACAAGCCAGATAGATTCCTTATATTATTAAAATAAGAGCTTAGAAAACTGGAGAAACCTGGCCTAAGGAGCAAAGTCAAGGTTCAAGGAGCAGAATGGAGAAACCACAGTGGTGTGGGGATGTGGGAGCTGGAAACCCAAGCGTTAGCCCCAGAGTCCATATCCTGGCTCAGACTAATGGCAAAAGTAAGCCGCTTCTGAGACTCTCGTGCATGATTGGCTAGAAAACACATGCACTTTCTGTCATGACCCAGGTTAGCTTTGATGAGACTCTGGTCTTCACAGAGCTGAGTCCCTTTGGGGAACCAGCAGTGCAAATGGACATTCAGGATGTAATGTGGCTTCATTGCGAATGACATTCTGAGAGAATGGTGGAAGACCAGGGGAAGAGGAGGCTGACCCTGCCTGGAGGCTGTTGAGAAAGGTTTTTCTGAGGAGAATCTGCCAGGAGTTGAGAGAACAAGGGAGAACAGGGGAAGGAAAAGACAATTTAGAAGGGGAGGTGGCAAGGCGGCAAAGCGAGAGAAGGTTCCAGTGCGGAAGGCCTGGAGGTTGTGGCTCTCATATTGAACCCATCCGTGTAGAATCTGTGTCCTTTCCAACTCCATGGGAGACCATGAGGGGGATGAATTTGAGCAATAAAGCTTCATTTGTACAGAAAACTTGTTTGGAAACATCTTGACAAAATTTAAGTTGGGGTGGACTGTTGACCACGTTTATTCCTTGCAAATTCTTCTGGGGCATTGTGAGTAATAAATTATTTTGGGAAAAGGTTGGCGGTGGAAAGGCAGCCAAGAGATGGATAGAATAATCCAGATGAAAGATGTTAAAACTCTCAACACATCAGAGTAAATTAAACTGACATGGTCAAGCCCTATTAGTTTTCGTTCTTTTTTAAACTGTAGTTAAATATCCGTAACATAAAATTTCCCACATTAACCATGTAAGTGTGCCGCTCTGTGGCATTAGGGACATTTTTACTATTGTGCACCATCACTGCCATCCATCTCCAGAACTCCTTTATCTTTGCAAATCAAAATTCTGTGCCCACTGAATGAAACCCCTCTTTCCCCAGCCCCTGAGAGTCACCATTCTACTTTCTCTGTGGTTAAGCTGCAACAAACAGCTTAGACTTGATTTAGAAGCAACAGAAATTTATTTCTCAGAGTTTTATTTTATTTTTTATTATTGGGGATTCATCGAAGATACAAAGAACCAGGTTACACTGACTGCATTTGTTAGGTAAAGTCCCTCTTATAATTGTGTCCTGCCCCCAAGAGGTGTGTCACACAGCATGACCCCTCACCCCACTACCTCCTTCCCTCTCTCCACCCCCTCATTCTCCCACCCCCCCCATATACTAGGTCATCAGTTGTCTTTATATCAGAATTGAGTACAATGGATTCTTGCTTCTCCATTCTTGTGATGCTTTACTAAGAAGAATGTGTTCCACCTCCATCCAGGTTAATACAAAAGATGTAAAGTCTCCAATTTTTTTTTTAGTGGCTGAATAGTATTCCATGGTGTGCATATACCACGGCTTGTTAATCCATTCCTGGATTGGTGGGCATTTAGGTTGCTTCCGGAATTTGGCAATTGTAAATTGAGCTGCAATAAACAGTCCAGTGTAAATGTCCTTGTGATAAAATGATTTTTTTTTCTTCTGGGTAGATGCCTAATAATGGGATTGAAGGATCAAATGGGAGGTCTAGTTTGAGTTCCTTTAGGATTCTCCATACTTCCTTCCAAAAAGGTTGTATTAGCTTGCAGTCCAAGCAGCAGTGTGAAAATGTTCCCTTCTCTAATGGCACCTGTGGCTCAGTGGGTAGGGCGCCGGCCCCAGCCAAACTGCAACAAAAAATTGCTGGGCATTGTGGCGGGTGCCTGTAGTCCCAGCTACTTGGGAGGCTGAGGCAAGAGAATCACCTAACCCCAAGATCTGGAGGTTGCTGTGAGGTATGATGCCATTGCACTCTACCAAGGGTGACAAAGTGAGACTCTGTCTCTAAAAAACAAAACAAAACAAAACAAAACAAAACAAAAACCTGTTCCCTTCTCTTCACATCCACGCCAGCATCTGCAGCTTTGAGATTTTGTGATGTGGGCCATTTTCACCTCTGATTCCAGGTCAACACCATGGGGTTCGTTCTACCTTTCCCTCTTTCCTTGTTTGTAGCCTCTTTCTTCAGCAATAAGAAACCTGATTCTCCTCTGCTATATGCTTATTTATTCAGTCTAATATGCGCACCCAGCGCCTTGCAGTTGCTAAGCCATACCCCTCTGAGACGTCCACTTGCTAGCTGGATTGTAGCATTTCCGTACAGTTTGTTTTGTATCTAGCCTTCTAGTTTCCAATCATGACAGGTGTTATCCAAAGTTCCTTAGGTGCGTCCTCTTCCTAGTCATCTTCTCACTCTGGTTGTGTACAGCTAGGCTCATTTGGTACTGTTTGAATTCAACTTTGGGTTACTCAAACAATTTGGCTGGTTTTAATTGTTTGTTTTTTCCAAGAGGAGAAGAGCATTTGAAATATTATTGTGTTACAATAAAACAAAAAAATACCTAGAAGTAAGTAAGTAAGCGTCACTTCTTACAAAAAAAAAAAAAAAAACCCAGAAGTGTCACTTCTTTCTTATCCCTGGTAACCCACTGCCTCAACCCCTTTTTTCCCTACCCCTCCACCCCTGGTTACCAGGCTCTTTGGTTTCTGGTGTAAACCCCCCCCCTCCTCATCCTTATTTTGTACAAATGAGCAGATGCATGAGCAGACATCTTTTTATAGTCCCCTCTGTGAGTTGAATTATGTTCTCCCCAAATTCACAAGTTGAAGTCCTGGTCCCCAGTGGCTCAGAATGACCTTACATGAAAATAGTCATTGCAGATACAATTAGTTAACATGAGGTCATTAGAGTGGGCCCTAATCTAACACGACTGGTGTCCTTATAAAAGGGAAATGTGGACACGGAAGCGTGCACACAGGGAGGCTGCCACGTGAAGAGGAAGGCGGAGAGGAGGGTGCCGCCTTCACAAATCAGGGAATGCTGATATTCCAGAGACCGCCAGAAACTAGGGGCAAAGCATGGAGTGGATTCTTCCTCACTTCCTCAACATCCTCAGAAGGGAGCAACACTTCCTGCCTCCAGAACTGTAAAACAAGTTCCAGGTCATTTCAGTCACCCGGATTGTGCTGTTTTCTGATAGCAGCCTTAGCAAATGAGTACGTCCTCCCTTTTCCTGTTTTCTATTTTTAAGAGGAAGAATAACATGCTATAGGAACTCTCATAATTTTTTTTAACTTCTGAATATTAGGAGTGACACATGTTTCATTTACACACTTATTTTTGTACAGATTGAGTCAAAGTTACACACGTAAGCATGCCCTTCACCCAGGTAGTGTGCACTATACCCGATAGCTGTGAATTTACTCATCTCCTCTGCCCCCGTCCCCCAAGATTGATTTTCCTTGAGATTTGCTTCCGTATGTGCACTTAAGTGCCGATCTATTCGTTCCAATTGGTATTGAGCACACGTGTTTCTCCATCTTTCTGATGTTTCACTTAGAAGAATGATTTCCGGTTCCCTCTAGGTTGTCCAAAAAGATACTAGATCACTGTTTCTTTTTTTTTTTTTTTTTATGGCTGAGAAGTGCTTCATAGTATGATTACATTTTATTAATCCATGTATGTATTAGTGGGCACTTGGGTTATTTCCATATCTTTGCGATTATGAATTGTGCTGCTATAAACATTCAAATGCAGGTGTCTTTTTTATTTTTTAAAATTTATTTTATTTTATTTTTTGAGACAGAGTCTCAAGCTGTCACCATGGTTAGAGTGCCATCCCATCATAGCTCACAGCAACCTCCAGCAACTTCGTTCAAGCGATCCTCTTGCCTCAGTTTTTCTATTTTTTTTTTTTTTTTTTGAGACAGAGCCTCAAGCTGCTGCTGTGGGAAGAGTGCTATGGCGTAATAGCTCACAGCAACCTCCAATTCCTGGGCTCAAGCGATTCTCCTGCCTCTGCCTCCCAAGTAGCTGGGACTATAGGCGCCTGCTACAATGCCTGGCTATTTTTTGGTTGTAGCCGTCATTGTTGTTTGGCAGGCCAGGGCTGGATTTGAACCACCTGCTCAGGTGTATGTGGCTGGCACCTTAGCCGCTTGAGCCACAGGCACCGAGCCAGTTTTTCTATTTTTTTAGTAGAGACAGGGTCTTGCTTTTGCTCAGGCTGGTCTCAAACTCATGAGCTCAAGCAATCCACCTGCCTCAGCCTCCCAGAGTGCTAGGTTTATAGGTGTGAGCCCAGCTGGCAGTCTTTTTTTTTTTTTAATAAAATAGCCTTTTTTTCTTTTGGGTACACACCCAGCAGTGGAATTGCTGGATCAAGTGGTAGGTTTACTTTAAGTTCTTTGAGGTCTCTCCGTACAATTTTCCCTAGACGTTGCACTAGTTTGCAGTTCCACCAACAGCGTATGAGTTCCTTTCTCTCCATACAGGAACTCTTCAACAAAGCAATGAAAGTTTCATCAATGTTAAAAAACACGGTTTTTTTCACTTGACATAGTGTGTCACTTCAGATACAGCTCTTCCTCATCCTTTCTAAAAATAGTTGTATAGCATTCCATAGGCAACAAACTGGAAGAGAACAGTCACGATATACACTACAAAGAGTTAATATCGCCAATATACAAAGACCTCTTAAAATTGGGGGGGGGGCAAAGGGATGAACGATACCGTAGTTCTTTCAGCTACTTTCCTTGTATATGCATGTAGGTTATTTCCAACATTTTGCAATAACAGATGCTGCACTAAATGACCTTGAGCACATATATTTTCATATTGTTGTAGGTTCATCTTTAAGACAGATTTCTAGATGTGAGATTGCCAGATTGAAAGATAACTACATATGTAATTTTGTTAGGTGTTAGCAATTTCCTTTTGGAAAGATTGTGCCAATTTGCATTTCCATCAGAAATGTACAAGACTGCCTGTTTCTCCACATAACCAACAGAATATGTTGTTATATTTTGGAATTTCTGTTGGTCTTATTTGTGAGAAATGGTGTATTGGAAATGTTTTAATTTGAGTGAGTTTGAAGGTTTTTTTTTCCACTTGCTATAGGGTTAATGTTAAAGTTTTTGCATGTACATTGTCTGGTTATGTCTTTTTCTTTCCCTTGTTTTCCTATTGGATTTTAGCCTTTTGCTCCGCAAATTTTATGAATATTTTCTTCTAGTTTGTCAGTTGACACGGCATAGCCAATAACATTGTAAACAAATTTTTGAAACATTTATATATCCAAATCTGTGAAGCTTTTCTTATTTGCCTCTAGGTATAAAGCATAGGTAGAAAGCCTTTCCCCGACCAAGTCCAACCCTGTTTAACCTCAGTGTAGACTTCCAGATAGGGCCTCGACAATCTGCAGTAGGTCACAAGTAGGAAACGGATTGTGCTTCTTTTTGTCTTATGGGATTCATGAGATAGTCCAGCCAGCCAAGAGAAGCAAAAAACCAATTATTTATAACCAATTTTTACAGGAATCTCCTATCTGCACACCTGGCAAACACCTCCAAATGCACATATGATCCACAAATGCTCATTTAAGAGACGCTAGGGATGATATAACGCCTCAGGGGAGCTTAGTTCCTTGAATTGGGTGGTACCTTAGGTTTTTGATGTTAAGACTTGTACCTAAGGGGTGGATGAATATATTCTTTCTATGCAGAGGAAAAAATGAGGCACAGGGAAGATTAGATAGGAAAGGGTTTTTTTTTCTTAAACGTTTAGCCCCTAAGTCTTGGATTACATATCTAAGAATATGGTGAACATTTGAAAGTCAATGTTCTTCAAAGCCTTTCTTGTGCCTCTAATCCTTTTCCGCTTCTTCCTCCCTCACATTAGGGAACCCAGGCCGAGTTTCAGTGATTATGTTGAGTGTATTAGGTCCTTGGTGCAGACCATGCAGCAGTCTTTTTATCAAGACTTACTGTCTTCCAGGACATTTAAAAAAAAAAAAAAATTGGTTCCCGAACCTCACTTGAGTCTAGCAAAAATCTCCTGGGGAATGAAGCCCAGACATCAGTACTAAACAATCCCTACCAAGACTTTCAAGCCATTCTCACATGCAGCTGGAGGTGAGAACAGCTTCTCTGGATTTCTCCAATTCTACCGTGCCTCAGATCACACAGAATCTTGTCAATATGCAGATTATCATGCAGAAGGTCAGGGGAAGGCCTGAGAGTCTGCAATTCTAACCAGCTCAGCCACGACTCCACTTTCAGTAGTAATACCAGACCACACTGGAGGAACGTGTGCAGATGTTTGTTGAGTAGTGTTAGTTGTAGGACTGGACTGAGTGGTTGGAGGGCCCCTTCCCTAAACCTATGCCTTTTTTCTATTTTTATTTTTGGGTGATTTTTTATTTCTTTAAATCCTAAAAGCTGGAGGAGACCTTGCCTGTGAGGCCCCAGGCTGGGACTCAAGTCCTTGAAATCCAACTTCACGGTGAGGCGTGTCTGTGTGACCCTCGCCGGTGCCCAGCAGGTGGTCTTCATGGTGGATACACGTGTCCTCTTTCCTGTTCTGTGCAGAGGTGACACTGCCACTGCTGGGAAATTGCAGGTTGAGAGGTATCGTGAGTGACCCAGTCTCTAGGACTGAGCCCGCACTCAGACCCTCTGCAAAATTCTCCATCTCCCTAATCAGCAACAAAAACAATGGAAGTTTCATCAACGTTAAACAAACCCAGGGCTGCTGCCCTGTTTGATTTTTCTGGGTGATCTGATAGCAGCCCCTTCTCACAGCCCAGGAGCTGTTCTGCGAGGTTTGATCCAAGATGTGATTAGTGGTTAATGGGCCTTGAAAGACATCTTTATTTATTACCCTTGCAGAACACTATTGCCTTGATATTGATCTTTTCCAATTTTCTATTTTGTCCTTTGAAATGCTCAGAATGCAGCCTGGCAACTCATTGCCTGCAGCATTCACTTTATTTAAAACTCATTTCCTTTTGCAATTAATGTAGTATATATGTCATTGTTATTGTCATTGGGTTTGCTTTTCTTTTAGGCCCGAGGCCAGAAAGAAATGAGGATATGCCCTTTTGAAGACAGGTGGAAGATAGATGAGAACCTAGCTTGAAAATAAGTTCAAAACTTCAATACCAAGCTCAATCAGTACATTTTACCAAGAAGTTACAGTTCTTGATATGGCAACACAGGGAGAAAAATGTCAGACTTGGGGATTTTAGAAAGTGCTTGTACTGATCAGATGAATGATAATTTAGTTGATGGGGATATAGAATCCAAAGTATCTGTAGGAGGTCTGTATTTAAGTTAAGATGAGTTAAGTAATATCCCAGTTTGTGTAGGGTTAGCGTTTACCTGTGACCCCTTCACTCACTTCAAGGAACCCACTGTTAGTAATTATGCTCTTTTAACGTGCTGGGTCCTGAGACTGATGGGTCAGTGACACATCCCTGAATTTTAGGGATTCAGGCTATTAAGGCAGGGGCCAAATAGATAAGAGAGGGAGCCATGTGTCAGAAGTAGGGGAGGTTCTAAGGTTAGACCACAGGCAGACACTGCATAAAGCTAAAACATGATGGAGCTCAGAGTCAGCCTAACGAGTCCCGCCCAGCCCGCGATTTCCCTGCATGAGAATGTATTACCTCTCCTTCCTTTATTCACATTCCAGCTAGAAGTGTTAGCTTGCATTTAGGGGTCATGATGTTCTAAAAGTATGGTTGTAGACTTCTGGGTTATTCCTAGAGGGGGAAGGTGCCCACAGGAGGAGTAACAGATGTGTGTGCCTGCCCAGAAGTTCTCTGAGGCTTATTTCTAGTGAATGGACCTACAGGAGGAATTCCCTGCAGTTTTCCATTGTTTTTCTCATAGATGAATATATGTCCTTTTTGTTTGGTTCACAGAGTTGAGATAAGTTAGGTGACTTCTTGTGTGAGGCAGAGGCTTTAGAGACCCAGGGTATAATTTTCCCAAAGGGTTATGAGAGTTCAGGGGAAGGAGAGAGTCATTTCCAACAGGAAGGCTCAGGACAAGTCTGTGGAACAGTGAGCATGGGAGCTGGGCGTGTAACTTTGACAGGTGGCGTGGGGAACTCGAGACAGTGTAGGAAAAGGCACCAAGGTTGCTGAATCTGGCCTCCAGGAAATGGGTGGCAAAGTGTGGGTGCATGCAGCCTTCCCACCCTCCTGAGTAGTCTCTACTTTGTTGTAAAGGCAGTTTCAGAATAAGGACAGAGTGTGAAGGGAGGCTGATGGAGAAGTAAGATGAGGTGGCCTTGAGTGATCAGGCTGCTGTGGGGGATGGCTCTGCAGACCTGCCGTGATAGGAGTAGAATGGAGACTTGGAGTGTTTTAAAAAAGGCACATGCAATTAGCCAAGCCAGGTGTCTCATACCTGTAGTCCCAGATCCTCAGGAGCTGAGGCAGATTGATCACAGGAAGCCAGAAGTTTGAGACCAGTCTGAGCAAGAGCGAGAACCCCTCTCTGCAAAAAATAGAAAAATTAGCCAGGCTTAGTGATACACAACTCTAGTCCCAGCTACTTGGAAGGCTGAGGCAGGAGGATCGCTTGAGTCTGGGAGTTTGAGGCTGCCATGAGCTATGATGACGCCACAGCATTCTAGCTGGGGTGACAGAGTGAGAACTTGTCCCCTCAAAAAGAAGGTGCATTCAATATTCTATCATTTTATATTTGGAATCCTCACTCCCAAATAGATTGTTTTAATGATAAGAACAACAGGAAGTAAAATGGTGTAGTCATTTTTGGGTTGGGAGATGGGAGAGGGAGGTGTCCCCATGGTTGGACAGGGGCTGCTGCTGAAAGAGGGGACTGAGTTGGACAACAAGGACTGTGGGACTTTAGCAGAGAATCTGGTGGGCTGAGACATGGCTGCTGCCCAGGCAGCTGAGGTCAGGCTGCAGTCTGTTTGGGAAAGGATTCTTAACTCAGATTTGTGCCATGTTCCCCTTAGCAGCCTTGGAATAATGTGCTTAAGTCCACAAAATAAAATGCATAGGATGACAAGGAAAACTGGATATAGTGAAATAAAATTACCAACAAAACTTGAAAGTCATTACATGTATATTTTTAATGATGACATTAAGTAACCAGCTTTAGGCCAGTCTCCCCACCAATGTCACTTTGGAACAGTGGTCGGTGCAAGTGAAATTTTGAGATTGCAAAAACCATACTGTGTATGAAGATATTTTGATTTCTAATCTTACTCATATTGTCGAGTTTTGTTGCCTCCTTCCATAATTGTAGGAAATGCCAACTTTGATTAGGGGATAGGAAAGATATAGATGTGTTGTTTTTCCCATCCAAGTTCATGGATTCTATGAACTCTGCAAACTCATGTTAAGTTCCTTGGGAATCCCACAACCAGCTCCTACGTTTCCCCAGACTTTGGGGTGTGGGCACAGGGACAGAGAAGCCAAATGGTCAATTGTCATTGCTCACAGCACTACTCAGATAAACAAAGAACAGTTCCCATGTTCTTGGGTTTGTTCTAGATGGCGGAAATGAATGAGGGCTGAGGGAGAGAGCTCTAGGTTGCAAGTAAAAAGCATTAGAGGTTCGGGCGACTATGATGGCAGTGTCAGCCTTCCAGGCTGTGGGACAGGAAGCTGTCTATGTGTGTCCTAACACGTGGACGGCATTTTGGATGGCCACATGCATTAATTATAAGGCTCCCTATCACATTTGCTATAAAGAGCTTGTTCCAGTAGAGTGGAATTTTGGAGAAAAGCATTGCATCTCTGGATTTGAGATATGAAATATCTTTTGATAACAATGTTCTCATTTAGAAACTTCACCCAAAGTCAATTTTGGGTGCAAAAATATTGTCCACAGCTTGAATATTAGAGCTTCCCTCACTTAATAACCTGGCACCTCATTAAAGGCCTGAGAAGATGTCAAGAAGACACTAATTATAAAAATGTTTAGACTATGAAAACTGTAATCTCTGCTGTTATGACAAGTGACAGTGGTGACCACTGAGGCCTCTTCTCTTGGCTTGCTTACACAGAATGGCTGTGTTCCATGTAAGAAAGATAATTGTCACTTCTATGATAATTCAGCCCCCAAATGAAGTACAGCTTGGGGTGGCTTTTATAGTCTCCTTAGAAGGGAATTTCAAGAGGGCTAAACAGTTAGGCCATGGAAATGGACGCATCTTTTTGTTTTTTTTTTTTGATAGCTTGGAGCTCAGCTCAGTGATATTTAAACATGTGGATTCAAAGGCAGACTGACAGTCCTGCACCTATGATTGGAGATTTTAGAATGTGGTAGGCGGAAAATGTGTCACAGTGCTTACAAGTAATTGTATTCCCCCCTTTTGGTCTGGAGAGCAGAGGGCATGAAAGACCCCCATGCATTCGTGATGTGTCTCAGCAGACAGCCCCATAAATCGGCCCCTCTCCACTGTGCTTGTCTAGCCCACAAAAATGGAGCCCCAAACGATACCACATTGTAACTCTCACATGTGGAAATTGCCCGCTCTTTGTGAAATGCACTCTTCCTATTGTGTTCTCACGCCCCTTTGAGAGTCTAAAGAGCAAAATTATTGGGATTCTTGTTAAGAGCCAGCTGGGACCTGAATTGTGGAGCTGGGAGCTTCTTTCAATGATTGTCTATTAGTCGGAGTTCAGGATGGAACTTACCAGATTCCCGGGCCCTGTAACAGTGGAGTGTTAGTTTCCTAGGGTGGCTGGAACAATTTACCACAACTTGGTAGCTTAACACAACAGACGTTTACTGCTTATAGTTCTGGAGGTCAAAATGTGAGATTAAGGTGCTGGCAGAGTTGGTTCCTTCTGGAGGCTCTGAGGAAGAATCCGGACCTGGCCTGGCCTGGCCTCTGGTGGAAACAGCTGGTCGATGGCTTGTGGCAACTTAACTCCAGTCTCTGCCTCCACCTTCATGTGCTTCTTCACATGGCCTTCTCTGTGTCTGTGTGTGACAAGTCTTTCTCTTATAGGGACACCAGTCATTAGATGTAGAACTTATCCTAAATCCAGGATGATCTCATGTGGAGATTCTTAATTACAAGTACAAAGACCCTATTTCCAAATAAAGTCATATTTATAGGTACCTGGGGTTAGGACTTAAATATATATATATATATATTTTTTTTTTTTTGTGGAGGGAAATAATATTTAACTAACCACAAGTACCCTGCAAAGATGAGGCAGTAAGATGTGGGGCAGGAGCCCATAGATTTAGAATGAGAGGAACTGGTTCAAATCCCAGCTGCACCATTATGAGACTCCGTGGATTCAATGCTTCCATCTGTGACCTGCAGTTAGGATGCTGAACCCACAGGTGTTCGTATGATTAAGGGAAGTGAGATAAGGCATAGACCTAGTACTGGGCCTGGGACATAAAAGGAGCCTAGCAAATGGTAGCTAGTCTTACTGTTTTTGAGGTGGGGCAGCCAGGGTTTGGTCTTCTCCATCCTCCTCTAAAGATACTGTGTTCCACTTGACACAGCTATTATTTGGACATTCCCAATGGGTTACCCAATTGGTGTCACCTGGATTAAAAATTAGGACTCCTACTCAACTACAACTCAGATGCTACCTAAAAAATGCAGGAAATATAACCTGCTCATCTGTACCCTTAGATTAATGTGAAATAAAAAAAAATGCAAAAAAAAGTTAGGACTCCTTCCCTCCCTATTATTGCTTTCCCTTTCGGTGCTGTAGGGGTGACCCCTGTCCCACCCTGACCTCAGCCACAGTGCCTATCCCAAGAAAACGAACACATGCGCCAAACGCTGGCGGTAGAATACAGGTTAAAACTGAGGCCCACAGTTTTGGCCAACTTTCTATGTCTCCTGATGTTTACATTGCAAACAGACAACAGTGTAAACTATTTAGGTGTAGCTCAGGACAGATGAAAGGGATGAGAGATTTTGTGATGAATACCCTGAGAGAATCAATAGGATTTTGCCAGTATTACCAGCTGTGTGACCTTGGACAAGTGATGTACCCTGCCGTCGCCTCAGTTTCCCCATCCGTGACAGAGGGAGAATTATAGGACCCTCCCCATCTGTACATGACTTACACGATTAATGAAGGCAAAAAGCAGATGAGCTAGGGCTAGCACTTGGCAAGGGCTTGCTATATACCGGTAGTCATCGGCATCAATATTGCTGTTGTAAGGCTGGGTGCAGAGGTTCAGGCCTGTAATCCTAGCACTCTGGGAGGCTGAGGAGGAGGATTGTTTGAGGTCAGGGGTTCAAGATCAACCTGAGCAAGAGTGAGACTCTCTACTAAAAATAGAAAAATTATCTGGGTGTGGTGGTTCAGGCCTGTACTTTCAGCTACTCAGGAGGCTGAGGCAGGAGGATCGCTTAAGCCCAGGCATTTGAAGTTGCAGTGAACTAGGCTGAGACCATGGCACTCTGGCCTGGGTGACAGACTGAGATTTTGTCTCAAATAAAAACAAATTGCTGTTAATGACTATTCCCCAGGGGGTAAAGACCATACTTCTGCATCTTTAGAGGGAGTGTTTGCTCATTCTAGTTTTAAAAAGTTAAACCAAAAGGAAATCTAGGTTTTGAGTTTTCTCAAATGTTTGTCCCCTGGTTCAATTATTTTGCATTCTGAGCATCTTCAGCATTGATAATCAGGCTTCCTAGGTTAGTTTTCAGGCGGAGGTTTGTGTAATATGGCTTGTGTAAATATGATAATTTTTAGAATTTGGGGCTAAGGTGACTCAGGAAGTAGAGATTATAACCAGTAGAGATATTCTCTTTGCTTTGGGATGGTAAAATGGTAGCATTTAACTTTTAAAACTTGGCTTTAGTTTGGACTTTAAAACTCTTGGGAACATCATTCATTTTGACAAAAATAAGAATCCAGAAGACAGAAAAGTGTCCTATACCAGCATCAAAAGTAATCATTATCAGATTAGTTTCAAATCCCATTAAAAGGAAAGAGCATGCAATAGATGTGCAGCTGACGTTTGGTCCTCCCTCCTTTGACCATCCTCCCTCTCACCGTCTAAGTGTCAAGGTTTTTAAACTATGGATATGGTCACTATTACTTGATGCCTCTAGACCCCGTTGTACTGGATGTGTATCCTTCTTGTGTATTTTTATGTTTTAAATCATGTGTATGTATCCAGAAGCAAGGAGTACTCCCAGGCTTTTAAGCTTTTTATGAATGATACAGACATACGTGTGTATTAGTTCATTTCACTTAATGGAATTCTGTAATGAAAACACAGTTCATTTCCCACCCACCTCCTTGACCCATCATCCAAATCTCAAACTAGTACAATTTTTGAATGATGTTTTTTTTTTTTAATTTCTTCTTAAGATGTAATACCCCATGTGCTTTCAGTTCTTTTGTTTTGTTTCCATCTGAACAGAGTTGTGAGAGCAGCCTTGTGGAATGCTGGACACGGCAGCACAGCATATGAAACTATCTATAGAGGAGGAATTCTCAGAGCATAAGACGTGAAAGGAAGAACATCTTTGACATCGTTGGGTACTGAAAAAATGTCCTTTGAAGTAGTTTTGCCATATACATACTTTATATACACTTGATAATACATACATTATACTTTTATTTTTTTATTTATTTTTTTATTTTTTTATTAAATCATAACTGTATACAATGATATGATTATGGGGCATCATATACTCACTTCATAAACCATTTGACACATTTTTATCACAGTGGTTAACATATCCTTTCCGGCGTTATCTCAGTTACTGTGCCAAAACATTTACATTCTACATTTACCAAGTTTCGCAAATACCCCTGTAATATGCACCACAGGAGTGCTCCAGTGGCACAATTGGTTAGCGCCCGTGGTACATACATACATTATACTTTTAGACTCAGTGGGGTGGCTTCTGCACAGCCAAGAACACAGTAAGGAAAGCAAGCAGACAGCCCTCAGAATGGGAGAAGATATTTGCAGGGTATGTCTCCGACAAAGGTTTAATAACCAGAATCCACAGAGAACTCAAATGCATTAGCAAGAATAGAACAAGGGATCCCATCGCAGGCTGGGCAAGGGATTTGAAGAGAAACTTCTCTGAAGAAGACAGGCGTGCGGTCTTCAGACATATGAAAAAATGCTCATCATCTTTAATCATCAGAGAAATGCAAATCAAAACTACTTTGAGATACCATCTAACTCCAGTGAGACTAGCCTATATCACAAAATCCCAAGACCAGAGATGTTGGCGTGGATGTGGAGAAAAGGAAACACTTTTGCACTGCTGGTGGGAATGCAAATTAATACATTCCTTTTGGAAAGAGATATGGAGAACACTTAGAGATCTAAAAGTAGATCTGCCATTCAATCCTGTAATCCCTCTACTGGGCATATACCCAGAAGACCAAAAACCACATCATAACAAAGATATTTGTACCAGAATATTTATTGCAGCCCAATTCATAATTGCTAAGTCATGGAAAAAGCCCAAGTGCCCATCGTTTCACGAATGGATTAATAAATTGTGGTATATGTATACCATGGAATACTATGCAGCCTTAAAGAAAGATGGAGACTTTACCTCTTTCATGTTTACATGGATGGAGCTGGAACATATTCTTCTTAGTAAAGTATCTCAAGAATGGAAGAAAAAGTATCCAATGTACTCAGCCCTACTATGAAACTAATTTAGGGTTTTCACATGAAAGCTATAACCCAGTTACAACCTAAGAATAGGGGGAAGGGGGAAAAGGAGGGGAGGGAAGGGGGAGGTGGGTAGCGGGAAGGGGATTGGTGGGATTACACCAGCCGTGCATCTTACAAGGGTATATGTGAAACTTGGTAAACGGTCTGTGAAGCTAGTGAATGATGCCCCATGATCATATCAATGTACACAGCTATGATTAAAAAAACAAAACCTTCAACGTTCTTGTGGAATAGATGAAGTGAGGGGGTGAAATAGTCACTTAGCGAAATGTGAACCAGAAACTTTACAAATCTTGTATTTTTGACTTTCAGATAACATCCTAACTTGCTGCCAAATGTAATGAATGCTCCTAGTTTTACACTATAGCTTCACTTTTGCTGGGCCCATCGTCAAACCTGCCAACTGCTTTGACTTTTGAATATGTTTTTCATTTTCTAGCTGAGATGCTAAATGCCCCACGTGCTTTATTAAATTCCTCCAGTGTTTGACTTCAAAGAAAGAAGCGCTTCATAGTCATAAAACAAATCTGGACTATTATGGCAAAACTAGAGGAAGGAGGGTGGGACGGGGACACAGTGAGATGGACGGCATTTCAGAGATGGTTAGACCCTGTCACCACTCTGAAGGAATTTATAATATGATTGTGGGTGATAGACAGCTCAACATAAAATGATTAAGTAACAGCTTCATAGCAACATATTAGAAACTATGTGGAGACATGTTTTCCATATTTTGCTAGGGAGGAAATAAGGAATAAGAAAGGCAGAGCAGGGCCGTTCCTGTGGCTCAAAGGAGTAGGGCGCCGGCCCCGTATGCTGGAGGTGGCAGGTTCAAACTCAGCCCTGGCCAAAAACTGCAAAAACAAAGGCAGAGTAGAGTTAACTTGGGAGGATCTTGTAGGACATTCATAGTCATAGAAGGAAACTCACATAGTATAATAGGAAATGACATTTATTTTCTTCACTTTCATTGATTGTGGTGATGTTGAGTGATTCTAAAACTGTACATTCCTGAAGAAAAGAAACAGAACATTGCTGGTACCAAGTACATTTCAGAGTGCCTACTTTCACCAAGTAGGTAGAAGGGGCTGGCTATGGCCAGAATGTTTAACTTCCCTAAACATGGAGACAGAATTTCTGCCTGCGAATTACTGCTGGGGCAGCTGAGCCCATTGCCCAGACCAAGTAAAAAGTATCCTGCCGTTTACTTTTTCAATAGGCTTAGGCAAACGATGTCAAATTGGCTGCTGTAGTTTGAGCTTAGGTGGTCCTTGTACTTGGGACATTTTGAGAGTGGCACCGTGGCCCTGAGATGCTTCTATGGCTTTCTCCAGAAGGAGAGCAAACATTCCTGCCAGCGAGCTAACATTTCAGGGTGATTGATCAGTGAGGACTTTCCCATCATACTTTGCTTTCCAGTGTTTCCTTTTTGCTACATCGTGCCATTTGTCTAACGGAATCTCCCCATTGTTTTCCCACCTTTGAGCAACGAGTCTGAATGTCGGCACTTCTGACACGTGGGCCAGACAGGTTTTCACCCTGAGGCGCTGTCCTGTGCATTGCGGGATGTAGCAGCATCCCTGGCCTCTCTTCCCAACTGGGTTCCTGTAGCACCAATCCCTGTCCCCACAGTCATGGCAACCAAAAATGTCTGCAGACATTGCCAAATGTCCCCTGGGGGGGGTTGTGTGTGTGCAAAATTGCTCCCCGCTGAGAACCACTGGCCTAGAGTAATATCTACACTCCGGTCCGTGGCCAACAAAGCCCTCAGCTTCCTCTTGGACTTCTCCAGCTGTCTCTCCCGGCTCATTGTATCTCTCCGTTCTCTGGGCCATGCTCATTCCCGCCTCAGAGTGTCTGCTCTAGGCAAATAGCTCAGCCCGGAGAAGGCTCTTTGCTCAGAGCCTTACGTGGCTGGCTGTCTCATTCCACCGGTTCCGATCTTCCTATCTAAAGCTGCCCACCAGCCATGCTGGTCACTTTCTCCCTTTCTCTGACATCCTCTTATTTTCATTACGCTTATCCTACCCGATGATCGGGTATATTCCTTTGTTTTCTTATTTATGACCTGTCTCCCAGTAAAGGAAGTTGATTATAAGTAATTTATTATATGGAAGCAAGCTTCCAAGAATAGAAACCATGTTTATATTGCTTTTTACTACACCCTGAAGTCTAACATGTTGTTGACATTCAATAAATTTCAGTGGAATACCGAAGAAATGCCTAAAGTGGACAGATGACCACATACACCGGGTTGGGACTTCCCTGAAGAATGGAGCCCAAAACAGGCCGCTGGTCGAATGGGGCAGGGTCACCTTACTTTTTTGGGAAGTGACTTTTAGTTTTTATAAACCTGTAAATTCTAAAAGGCCACTTTTGTTTTTTCTTGTGGCCACATCTCATCAGTTTTTGTGGCCATGCCAGGAGCTCTCTAACAGGTTGGTGTCCTCCTGGGGGTTCAGAGGTGACTCACCAAACCTGACTCCTAAACTCCACTGGTGAAAGATCGGCACGGGGGCAGGTTCCAATTCCCTCCTACGCTCCCCTCTCTACCTGTTTTTTTTTCTGCGGGTCATTCTCTAGTTGAGCTTGAAATGCAAAGAAGGCCAGCTTAGTGCTGCCTGCTCACCTCCTAGCTGCTCCAACCCAGTCGGCGTCCACAGAGCAGGCTCTTTGTGTGAGGCAGTTTCAGGTTTAGGTGCAGAAGTTGGGAAAGGAGAGAATCATGTTAATAAAAGCAGCGAAAATGAAACTTCAGCACGGGCAGTGAAAGAGCGCGATTTTATTTTGTTTTCACACATTAGGTTCTGCTTAGAGCAGACAAGTACCAGCGAAAGTGTTCTGAAAAGAGGCTTTGTGTAGGAGCTGGACGTCGCTCCATCAGATCTGTCATTTCAGGAATGTCGCCAGATGTATTGACTTACTAGCAATTGCTTTGGTGCCATCTGGCCCCACAGAGGCCGTGCTCGGGATGGAAAAAGCTGAACAGAAGAAACGAAATTTGTTCATCATGCCATTACCCTTGCTGCTTATTTAAAAAAGGGAAAAAATGTAACTTCTTGGTGGTGGTGGGGGGAGCGGCATTTGAAAATAAAATATAAGGTTTTCAAGGGTAAGAGTTCCAGACCTCCAAAGTCAGCCGTGATGTTTACATAGAGACTTGAAAGCCGGCCCCCCTTGCTGTCATACTGTATATATATATATTTTGTTCAATGTAAAACTTCTTTGAGACCCTACTGTTCTGCTTGGAGAAAAGTTAACCCCTTGGGTTCTACTCTTTGAGTAACCTTCCTTTTAACATTGCTTGCACCATCAGCAAATACTTAACCCTGTGCCATGCATTCTATACTTTGTCCCAGCTCATAGTAAACAGCCCCATGTCACCTGGGACAAACTGTTTTCCCACAAAAAAGGGACCTCTCCAAGAAAAGCAGATTGAAATTGCTTTCTCTCTCCTGGCCTGCGGGACCCTCCACTAGTCATAGTTACGCTTCCTTTCTAAGCGCCACTCCAATCAATTTACTTAATTTTGCGGGTGATGAGGCTACAGAAGTATCTCACACGTTTGAATAAATGTTTTTCCTGCCCCGTATCCTTATTCTGTTGACTCACCTGGTACCCTGTGCCCGAGAGGAAGAAAGTCCCAAGGCAGGGCTTGAACTGAAATGGTCAATAAATAGCTGAGAGAGGAAAGGCAGCCATCAACATTCTGGTGTGAGCCATGCATGCCCCATTAGCTAGCTAGAAAATAATCTATCAAAGGAAATTAGAATGTATTCTACATTTTGGATTTGCTAGTTTAGTTCTTAATAGCAATTATTACCATCATTATATAAAAGAGGAAAGCAAATCTCAGGGAATTTTCTCTAAGTCATATAACTACTGAAAGGCAGAGCCAAGATTTGAATTCAGGTCAGATTCACTCAAACTCCCACTCTGGTATTTGAACAAAATCCGATGATCTGAACAGGCAAAACTGGGTGGGAGGGGAAGAGGCATTCCAGGGGCAAGGACAGGGTGAGGAGAGCCACTGGGCAGTCAGGTCCGGGAGATGTTTCTTGCTTTGTGGTTTATTTCACGTTATGGTATACACGGATATGTTATCTCCCGTTCTTTTTATTTCAATCCTCTGAGGTAGGGAAGGAAGGCGGACTAATTGCCTTAGTCCCGCAGTAGGAGTCCACGTCCCAGCTGGTTTGGAAGCACTGTGATGTCAAAGTTCTCCATGCTTGTCGGACCACGTGATCACAGGCACACGGGCAGGACGCTTAGTCTAGGGCTTAGTCTTCCTCCCTGTGACCGGCCCTCTGACCTCCTCTTTTGCCTTTGTTGTTCTAAACTTCTAAGGAACCTATTGATGGGCTATTGAAGAACTTAGAAATGGGAGAAGATAAGAAACTTCAAGTCTTTTGATAGTCTGGTTTCCCTAGGAGAATAGAGGGAGTGATTTGTGGTGGATATAAGAGAGTAGTTTTTCCTTCCTCAATAGTTTATTTGTAAACTGTCCCATGCCTGATTTGAACCACAGATGTCTTCCCAACCCGGCTGGGCTAACTTTATCATGGAAGACAGGGACCAAGAGATATCACTCTGGGGAGAGGGGCTAAAATTCTCTTTGCTGCAGGGTCCAAGGACAAAGCCAGGACAAGAGGGTGGGGTCTATAGGGAGGCCGTGGTCAGCTCAGGGAAGGAGGAGATGCCTCGTGGGTGGCAGCCACGGTGGTGGGAGTCACCTGGGGTGTCCCAGTCAAAGCCAGAGGCCTCATTGTGTGTGCGGATGTGAGCTGGTGTTTCCAGCATCAGGTCAAGAGATACTTTTAAGAACGTCAGAAGCTTTGGAATCTTTCTTAGGGCTTTGAGAAAGCCACAGGGGGATAGCATGACACCCCTTCACCCCTGCAAGAAGTTCAGAAATCTCCATATGTATAAAGGTTCCCAAATACTGTAAACTCCAGTAAGCAATGAGCCCTCAGTAAGTCCTCCACAAAATAAACACCATCAACAAAAACAAATACTGAAACAGTCAGATGCCTGAAAAATCCCAGATGAGCTTAAAAACCTTTCTGTCCAAGTACTGTGATCCTTTCTGTCCCCATTCCAGCCCTATCTCATCCTGTGGCATCAGTGTCATGGTGGGAGCAGTTTGGGAAGGGAGGAGAGAGATTTTACTTCTCCGGAATCTTTTTCCTGCCTTGCAATCCTATCAGCGCCCTGCGGTTCCATCAGCTGCTGGCATGTTTTCATCTCCCCATACTCTGACCCCTTTTAGGATTCCTGTGGGGAGAAATTCATGCTCCTTGCTAAGATGCAGGGCCAGATTTCCCTGGGGACTCACCACGGTTCTCACAGTGACAACAGGACATCATACCCTTGGTCATGAGATAAAACATGGTGGCCTCAGAACTGGGGCTTACCTCTCAGGTCCCACACAACAGACATCCTCTCTGGGTTTATCATCCATTGAGGATGAGTGCATCCAATTCCCTCCACTGGAGTGCTAAGGGCGAGGGTAAAGTCTTCATTTGGTGACAGAAGCCAGACCTTGTTGGCCAGTATGTGAAGTTCAGTCCCGTGGATGTGTCCCATGTGCCAGGAAATGGTAACTGGGAAGGTCCTTGCTAGAAGGAGGGTTCGGGACAGGGGGCCTCTCTGTGATAAAGCCTTTGGGGGTCAACCAGAAAGCCTTCAAAATTGTAATTCTTGTTGGAAAGTTGTTTTATGATTGTCAGATCTTTTTTGGTGGCATGGTACTATACAGTGAACATGATGAAATTTTTGAAATTGCTTAATTTTTTAAAACAATTTAAACTGCCTAGAACCTCATGGACTTCAGGTCTGGTGTCATTAAGTAGACGGAGTTCAGGGCACAGACCAAGCCGAGTGGCTTTTTCGAATAAAATCTTCTACCACTTTCGTGTGGAGCTAAGAGGGCAGCCCTGGATAAATGGCTTTGAATCCCGGCCCTTCCACTTGGAAACTCCGTTCCTTTGGTAGGTTATTTGTAACCTCTTTCAGCTTCAATTTCCTCAACAGTAAAATGGCAATAATAATCACAGGGTGATGTGAGTACTGACTCAAGAACCTAGGTTTGGTGCTCAGAAATGGTCTTATTTTTGTCACTGTCCTGCTGCTGTTTGTAACCTCAACTTCCTTCTTAAATGAAAGCCATATATAGGGCGGCGCCTGTGGCTCAGTGAGTAGGGCGCCGGTCCCATATGCCGGAGGTGGCGGGTTCAAACCCAGCCCCGGCCAAAAAAAAAAAAAGGAAAGCCGTATACAGGCAGGAAGTTTTGTAAACTGAGAATGCAGATGACTTGGTTCTAGGTGTCAAAGCTGAGTCCATTTAGGACCTCATGAAAGCCCTGTGGCTGCTGAAGGAGAAGGGAGGAGAGGACTCAGGGGTGCTCATAGAGGCCTCTGGAGTGACTCTCCTTCCCAGGAGAACCCACCACTTGAGGACTTCCGTGGCTCTTATCTGAATCTCGTGGGCATGCAAATGGGGCTTTGATTTCCCAGGGAGGCTTCCTGGTCCGGGCAGCACCGTGAGAACCTGCCTCCTTGTGTATCTTGGCAGGGGTTGGCCGGAACAGGGAAACGGCGGCACGCAGAACCCAAGGAGAATTTTAAAAGAGTGAAGTGGTACTTTCTGAATCTCAAAATTTTTTGTTCAGGCAAAGAGATGATTACTTTGTAGGAAGAGAGGATGGTGGTCCTTACACCCGGCAAGCTAAAGTTATGCAGCCCTCTGCCTGTGCTAGGCACATGTCCACACAACGGCATTTCAAACCTGATCATTTGTGCTATGCTCTCTCTCCCTCAATCTCTACCCCATAAAATCCTGAGTACCGTTGGTCGTTCCCTTTATTCCCAGCCCTCTTCCAGTGAGTATTTTAAGGACACTTACATTAAACACAGTTATGTTTTTTGGTCTTAGGAGGTGACTGACTCCATATTGCCCACTTTCCCTTCATAGAGAGCACAGTGAACCCGCATGAACTAGGGACAGATGCCGACCTTAAAGATAAATAGATCTGTGTGCCAGTGAGCTATTACTTTTTAAAATGAAATCAGCTGGATGAAACAAACTTTTTATTTCCTTCGGGGTGAGGCAAGGAACTACTTTGCCTCTCTGAGTCCTACCTGAAATAGTCTCACATTATTCCCGATACATTGGCTAGCCCCTGATAATTTTTGTTTTAAAATTTCATCTGCCAATCCTCCTAATAAAGCTTATATGAAACAAATTTCTGTTGGAAATCTGAAGATATCATATTTCATCCTGGGGGCCTTATCTAAATTTGTCTACCATGACAATTATGAAACGCTTTCTGGGGCTGCAGGTAAATTTTCACTGATACATGTGTATTCCGTTGAGGCGCGTCTCCACTCAGTGGGGCCCGGGTTAGGTTTTCACTCCTGCTGTCTGGCACTTGCAAAAGCTTTTCTGATAAAGTCTAAGTGAGCTGTATTCTTTCAGATATTTATTTATCATTTTCAATGAATATTCTGAATTGTCCAAATTGGAACAGTGGGTGCTTCCCTTGGTGATAAGAGAAGAATGTACTTTATGATATTTATTCAACGCAGGTGGTTTGAGTACCTGCTGTATGCTATGAGGAGCATTTATTCTGTTTTCATCTATCTAGAATATTCTCATCCTGACCTGAGTTCTGCATTAAATGCATTTCTTTATCTCTTGAGGCCAAGTTTTCAAATATCACTTTCTCTGAGAAAGTGTCACACATCCCTTTCCCGCTTTGGGGTCTGTTGAGACAGTGTATCCATCAGTGTTTACAGGCTTCTTGTTAGTTTGGGGAGTGGGATGTCCCCCAAGACTGGGGGATTTTTAGAGCAGGAACGTTGTATCTCTTCTGCCTCCTCCTCTTCTGTGTTTTTTTTCTTCCATGTCCTCTTGGTTTTCACTTTGTGCTTCTTAGGTACTCAGAAAATGTTTGTTGAATGAAATGTTGAAGGATCTTCCAAATAGGTGTTGAATAAATGCGTTGTCACCTCTTTGGATGAAGGATGCTCTTAACAAGAAGACCCAGGCTCACACTGGACCAGGGCTCTCTGCTGCTTCTGAGGTCCTCCTGGGTCTGGAGAGGCAGCGACCCAGTGCCAAGTAGCTGAGCACACACACCTGATCCACACACCACCTCCTGCAGTGTGAGGGGTGGTCTGCCTGCTACTTTTGGTTTCATTCAGTTTGGCCGTGTGCTGAAAGAATTAGCGGTAGTTTATTTTCATATTGGGTGGTCTGCAACACGGATCACGATCATCACCAGCCATAAAGCCCCACCAGTGAAATCAATGAGCGTGTTACAGTGGTGTGAATTACCGCCCTCGAAGCAGTTACAGCATTTGCTTTACTGTTCCCTTTTTAGTGAATGAGGCTCACATTCATCTTGGTCATGTTTCTGTCTAATTATCCTGTATTCTTAGCAAGCAGCATCTGAAGTGATGACATTTTACCAGATTGCAAGACAAATGAATAAAACTGATATCCAAGGGTGAGGAAGGAAAAGAAAACCTCATGACCTTAAAAAGAAAAATGAAAGTTCTTTGTTTTTTTTTTTTTCTATTTTCATTTTTTAATTTAGACATTTAATTTATATTTTTCTGTCCATGTCACAATCCAGAAAGGATGGGAAATAAGGAACAAATGTTTTCCTCAAAGTATGTGCCGACTATTCATGAGGTCAAAATTCCCTTCTCCTGTCCTCCCAGCTCCATTTTTTCCTCAGACACCCTATGTGACCCCTGTCTGACTCTGAGACTGTCCTGTCATGAGGGATGACAGGCCTATGCTGCGCTCTCCTCAGATGCCCACCATGGCCAGTTGTGACCCTGATGGTGAGTTTTTGGAAATAGGAGCAGCTCTTCTTTTGCTCTCTTGAACAGCTGTGCTGGCTCACAGCTTCAAGGGCAGAAGCCACACCCTCCAGAGGTGTCCTTGGGAAATTCAGAAATGATGAAGGCTGCCAGGTAAAGGCCATTGCCCTCAGAACTGAGGCTGGGTGCAGTGCCACACACTTGTAATTCGAGTACTCTGGGAGGCTGCGGCAGGAGGATTCCTTGAGCTCAGGAGTTAGGGACAAGCCTGAGCAAGAGCGAAACCATGCCTCTACTAAAAATAGAAAAGTTAGGTGTGTGACATGCAGGTGCCTGTAGCCCCAGCTACTCAGAAGGCTGAGGCAGGAGGATCGCTTGAGTCCAGGCGTTTGAGTGAGCTATGATGCCATGGCACTCTAAGCCTGAGCAATGGAAGGAGACTGTCTCTCAACAAATGAAAATTTGCCCAAGCTGGCCAGATGTGGCTTGTGTACCACCTCCTGACAGTTGGTGTCAGTCTTGTGAGCTCAAAACTTTTGAGCTTGTTGGATAGAGAGCCTCAGTCCAGAGGCTTCCTGAGCCAGTCACCATAATTCAGAGAATGTTGCCTTCAAGTGGCAAAGTAGAATGAAATCTCAGATACTGTCCTGCACGTGTAGTTATAGTAGATCCGGTGTTCTTCATTGTAAAGATCTTTGCTGTATAGAAGTGTGTATATTTATATACACACACACACATATTTAAAGTACACATACGTGGCTTCTGTGTAAGCTTATTTTTGAAATAGAGTCTCACTCTGTCACAGTGGGTGGAGTGCCATGGCTTCATAGCTCACAGCAACCTCAAACTCTTGGGCTTGAGTAATCCTCTTTCCTCAGTCTATCAAGTAGCTAGGACTACAGACACCCACCACAACACCCAGCTATTTTAGTAGAGACAGGGTCTCACTCTTGCTCAGCCTGGTCTTGAACTCCTGCTCTCAAACAATCTACCCACCATGGCCTCCTAGAGTGCTAGGATTAAAGAAGAATTATTCAGCCTACAGAAATTTCAAAATCACTATTATATTTAAATGGGCTATTTGTTAATTTCTTTACCTTTCATTCATTCTTTTAACAAACAGCTGTAGCACTTCCAAGGTGCTGGGCTCTGTTCTAAGGTCTCACAAATGTAAACTCCTTTCTCATTTAATCTCCAACCCATCCCTAGAGGTTAGGTACCCCTGTTGTCTCCATTTTGCAAATGAAGAAACTGAGGTACAGGTGGAAGCTCTGGTGCGTGGCTGGGCCAGCCTCCAGCCCATACTGGCTGAGACATCTCCGCCAGTCCCCAGGACACATCTCTGGCAGCTTTCCTGCCAGGTGCTTGAGGCCCTGGGATAAATGGCTTCTTCCTTCCTCTTTGCTACAGGAGGTGGCTCCACTCTGTGATCTCCAGGGTTCCAGGAAGTGCTGACATCTGTGACTTTTAAGTCAGAGGCTCGGCTGCTTGACCTACTGTGCACTTGCCACTGTGGTAGCCAGTGAGATGGTCACAAGGTAGGGATCCAGGGACACAGAGATCTGCAGCAGGTGGCTATTAGATGGTAATGAACATGGGCCACAATAGACCATCACAACCTTAACCAGGTGTGATGTGCTCTTAGATACAGAAGGTTCAAGTTCTGTGGCTTCTAAGCTGAGCCAGGAGAGGCAGCAACAGTTCTGCCTCATCTGAGTTGCAACTTACATCGATCCTGCTTCCATTAGACTTTTACGTAGGTTGAGCAACCCTTATAAAGAAGAGATGATTTACTAACTGCTAAGTAAGTCCGTTGTAGTCATAAGTTGTCTGAGATTTTATTAAAAATTGTAACAGATTTTATGCACATAATGAAATGGAGAATAAGTAGAGAATCAATAAATGTCTTAGCCATTTTTCCTGTATAAGAAATCACTTATATTGTTACAGTCAGCTGCCTTACTGGAGGGTGGGGGTTGGAAGAGTATACTTTTAAGAGGAAAAAAAGCTTTTAAGTGACTGTATTTCTAAAGGTTATAATGGAGAGAAATGTGTCTTAAAATGACTTTTACATGTTAATCCAAGGTTTTGTGATGGGCTGCAATACGGAGTTTCACAGAGAACAGTTTTGTAACCTACACAAACCATTTTCTGTGTGACTCCAGAGTGATGTAAGGAAGAGGGTTACAGAGCTTGATAGAAGAGAATTTGAGCAAAAGAGAAATTTAATTTCTTCTTTTTAGGCTGATGTCTCTTCCATGGTGCTGGAATTGGGCTATTCCTATTTCTGTAGGAATCTCTCAGACACTTTTGAGATTTTACAAAGTCTTGCTCTGGTTGTAGGAAATGGGGCCCGGGGGGGGGGAGTAGATGGGAATGTGCCCCATGGGGCTGGGCTGCACAAATGTGAAACTGGAAGGTGGGCAGAGAATGGTGTGTGGACGCAGGTTCCCATGTGGGGAAGGCCATGTAGGGTGAATAGCATTTGTGATAATACCATTCGAATGGGAAGTCTTCTACTGCCCTTCCAGAGCTGAGCCTTGGAGTGGGATATTCCATAAGGAAACTAACAATTAAAAAATGTACAGAATAAAATATGAAAAGTGCCACAGAGAAGTGTGGTGAGTAGGAAGGCCATGCCCAACTGGGATTTGGTGAGCTAGGAAATTGATGAGTCAGGGTGAGGGACATTTGGGCTGGACTTGACGGGTGTGCCGTGGTTTGAAGGGTGATGGGGATAGACAGGAAGAAGCATTCCACCTTCAAGTCTGAGCACCGAGGTCTGTTTAGTACAGTCGTGAGGGAAGGGGCCATTTGATCCTTCAGGCCACTGTTGGGTATGGAAAGTGGAATTAGATTAAAGGAACTCCATAATTCCCTAATTGTCCTTATCCCTTTCTCATTCCCTCTGTCCTGTCCTTTCCTTTCAAAAGTATTTATTAATGAATTTATTTATTTGCAGTTTTTTTTTGTTTGTTTGTTTGTTTTTGTTTTTTTGGTCAGGGCTGGGTTTGAACCTGCCACCTCTGGCATATGGGGCTGGCGCTCAACTCCCGTGAGCCACAGGCACTGCCCTCAAAAGTATTTATTGAGGACCATTCTGGGCCAAAGCTGGAGACCATTTCCTCGTTTCACGGGAATGGGCCTGTTGGTCCACTGTCTTCACCTGTCTTCACCCTGTGTGGTCCTCACTCACACAGTGCCAAGGCTGGTCTGATAAAGCATGAGGCAAAGGCAACGGTCTGTCACTTCTGAGATTTGGTTATAAAAAAAACTATGGTTCCATCTTGGATGTGCTCTTCCTCTCTTGGATCACTTGCTGTAGGGGGAGTCAGCTGCTGTATGATGAAAACACTCAGAAGAGTGTTCATGTGGCAAGGGATGGAGGTCTGCCGAAATCTTGTGAGGAGCCGAGGCCTGCCAGCCATCACATGAGTGAGCCTGGAGGTGGAACCTTCCTCCCATCCCCTCTTGGGCCTTCAGATCAGACTGCAGCCCCAGCCGACAGCTTGACTGAAACTCATGAGAGTCCTTGGCCAGAAGCACCTCACTAAACTGCTTCCAGATTCCATATCCAGGGAAATCTAATATAATAAATGTTCATTATTTTAATTTGCTAGAATGTGGGATGATCTAACATAGCAATAGATTACTCATATAAAGGCTACCTTCTCTTATCTTCATTCACTTTCCTGTTCCCTACTCTCTGACGTCTACATTGGCTAATCAGGAACATGGCTACTTGAAGTATTGGCCTTAGATTTAGGTGAGAAATGCCAGGGCTCTACTGAGCCCTACTGTGGCTTTCTGCTGTCATGCGGCTTTCTATGGGCTGGAAATCTGCAGGAACAAGAGGATTTCAGCCTGCCTGGCCTGGTGTCCCCTAATGTGCTATAACTATCCAGGTACCTGGGATTCTTTGCCTAAAGGTCCCTAAGCCTGCCTCTAGGACCCAGTGGCATCATGCCTGGGCTTGACCTCCTGAGGGAGAACAGCACTGCTCATAGTAAACCTGGGACGCAAAGGATGAGTATTCTTATGGCTGTGGGTAGATCTGGCTGTATGGGCATCGACGTGTGCTCATGGGGCCATGTGTATGGACTGGTGATGGGAGAGGAGGGAAGAGGATGCACCACAGGGCTGGCCCTGGCTCTCTTCCTTGACATTCTGGCAAGGAACTCTGAGAATTCTCAATTCCACATGGGCCTTCCAAGTGATTATGGAGTTGTATTTTTCAAGGAAGGACAGAATGTATTTTGTGTAGCAATTTGTCACTGTGATTTATGACTTTTCAATATTTAGATGTATGGGCTTCCATCTTTCTTGTTCAGACCCTGTAAGTGTTGGAGTCAGTTGTGCCCACTTGATCTCAAAAGGGATTTGTAGAAAATAGTTCTTTGAAACCAGAACTAGTCAGGCTGTAGGTATGAAATGTATTTTTAGCTCTTGGAATGTGGGTTAAAATGGAAATGAATCATGCTTGAATTTTTACCTTCAGCTCTATCTAGATATGTCTACCTGGATGGGTGGATGGGTTGATGGATAGATACCAGTCTTTCTATCTGTTCACCTACCTACTTACCTATCTAAATGAACTTTTCTCTTTTAGGACAATTTTTTCATCTAAGAAATGTTATCTGCTGTATACATACTTTTTATTTCCTTTTAGCCCTCTCATCCGTTTCCTTTAGGGCCATTCTTCTTAGAGACTGCTTTTAACGTTGGGCTGGCTGGTCAAAACTGTTAGACACGCTGGTGAATTTGTGGGATTATTGGGTTTCTGAACTTAGTATCTTTGCCATTCCCAATTGGAAGACAATTTCTGACTTCTCCACCATTTTTTGATGTTGGAAAAATACTTCCTTCCTGGCTCAATCTTGTGCTGTGTCTTCTTTCATACAGTTCTTACCTTCCAGTCCAGGAGTTGACACATTTTAGTGGAAGAACATGTGATAGGAATCTATATTTGTTTTTGTTTTGTTTTGTTTTGTTTTGTTTGTAAAGCTCTTTGTCTAAATTATTTGTATGTGGTATTCTAGCCACTGGGGAAAAGATGTAGAAAGGGAATTATTTTCCATTCCAACTGGAAATGAGATCTTAAACATAAACCATGTTGCATTTAAAAGCGGCTCTCCAGTTTTATCATGCTCACAGGAATCTTATCGGATTCTTATGTTCTAATGAAATCCAAAAGACTGGCTGGCCATTAGTAAAATCAGTGACCATTAAACAATGCTCAGGTTACCTGACCCATATCTTTCCTTCCCTAAAGTATTCGATAGCACCATTTTGGTAAATATGATATAGGAAAGCAATTTTCAAGTTATTTCCTGATATCTAAAAGCATTTAATAATCTGCAAGTTCAAGATTATTTTGGAGTAGTTTTCTCAATCAGTGTGTGGACGTGCACACGTACACACACACACACACGTATATATATATGTATTTTTATACTTTAAGCTGATTTCTTTCTTGTTTTTTTTTCTGAAGTTGGCCCACATGCCTTCTGGCCAGGTCACAATGGGGCTTGTCTACAAGAAATGCTGGTTCTGCAGCAGTTGCAGCACCAAATAGTCAGCACAGAGGGAGTGTTCCAAGTTATCAGCATAACTCTAACAGACACATTTATTTAATCCTGACTCCTAGGACTTAGGCCATCAAGACCCTCCTTCTCTTTTGCCAGCAGAGTAATTGCTACCACATTTAACTCTATGAACGTAGTACAGTTTCCCTGCAATTGTGGTTAACTAAGGAGAAATCCTGAGACACAAAAACCTTGGTTTCTGTGAGACATATACGTATGTCATTGAAATATGAGCACTAGTCTTTACAATGGTATCCTTTTAGAGAGCCAGGGTTGTCCGAGGCTTCTTAAAAGACTTTGGCAGTGCTGCAAACATTTTTTTTTTCTTTAACCAGAGGAGTGGGGGTACAGATCAGGGAAAGAGAGAGGGAAACAGGTGGGGGTGGGTAGTTATTATCATTATTATTTTTTTTGTCAGGAATCTGGCTTTATTCAGTGGAAGATGTTTAAGCCCATTTTTAGACAGGGGCCTTAGAGTCTGACCACATTTGAAACACTCACCCTGTAAATGTTCAATTTGCTGGATGGTTTTCCAAGGGGAACATCTCCAAAGTATGGCAGCTGATGACAATCACTGCATTGAGATCAAAGCTTTGATGCTCTATGTGTTGATACCTGAGAACATTATCAGAGGGAATATTGAACTGTCAGCAGCAGATGTTAAAAGGAAGCATTTACCAGGGATCCTGTGAATTATAGGAAGCTAAAAATACGTTGTCTGTTAAAAAAGTTTTCTTTTAAAAACCTAGTTCTATAGTTCTAATAGCTTCAGTTTGGCTTTGTGTAGTAGCCATCTTGAATTTATAGTCACCATTAGGACATTGGTTTGTCTCTTACCCCGTGGCGTGGACGCATTTCCTCTGGGGGAATGCCAGTGCTGTATCCATATTCAATTCGCTACTCGTTTGAGTTTTCAAAAGAACCAGAACATTCAGGAAATAAACAGACACCACACAGAGTACGTCTGCTCCAACCCACACGTGTATGACACTGCATCTGTGTGATCACATTTGTCTTTTGGAAATTTGGAAGATACATTAATAATAACTTAGCTGGTCTGTAAGTCTCAGAGTCCCTGGTAAACATGCACAAATCCCTGCAGTGCCCACAGAAGGTGGGCTAAGTTTGTCCTTAAAGGAGTACTTAGAAACCGAAATCATCAACAAGTGCCTATTTGATAGTGAGAGAGAGAAGGTTAGAGCAGGCTGTGGGGGCAGAGCGTCTGAGGCCAGGTTTGGGAGGCTGGCACTGACTTCCATTCTGCATATATTTTCTGAGCACCTCGTAGGTGCCAATTCCAGGATGAGCAAAATTGGCAAACTCCCAGATTTCACAAACTTCACACTTTGGTAGGGGTGATGGACTTCAAATAGGTAATTACACAAACATGTGACTGCAGACTGTGATAACTGCTATTAAAATTTAGCACAGGATACTCTACAGGGGTAAAACCAGGGAATCTTAGTTAGATGGGGAGGGTTGAGGGGGCAATTGGGGAGCTTCTACTCTTGAAGTGACGTTGAAATTGAGACCTGAAGTTGTAGTTGACAAGAGGAGAGAGAAGGGAGAACTTTTTAGGTTGAGGGAAGGGAAGGTGCCCAGGCCATGATGTAGGGATGGGCTTGGCCTGTTGACAGGCGGAGAGAGAGGCGGAGAGAGAGGTGAAGGGGCTGGACCAGGCTAACAGGAGGTTGGTTGTGAACAACAAGCCTGTCTCGTGGACAGACATTTTTTTACCCCCCAACAGGAAGGGGATGGAACCTTCATTCAGTTTCTATGAAGGTTCTCATTCAACTTTGGAAAATAAGATGTCCTTATGGCAATTTAATAAAACTGTCTCTTTACTGAACACAAACAGGAATTCACAACCCATTGTTGATATGTCATTTTGCAGAGTATGAGGGTGGAGGACTTTGGTCTTACTGTTTCAGTAATTCCGTGTCTGCTATTGGTTGGGCTATGAGAAAAAACAAGGCTTGTGTTGGATCATCTGGGAAGATTCACAGCAGACCTATTTCAGTTTTGTTTTGCTATGCTTCCTCACATCAACAGAATCTCTGTCATGCCAATAAATCTCTATAAATATTTCTTCAGTTATTTTGAAATATACAGATTTGCGGGAAAAATACTTCTTCTTGCTCAAATCCTAGGGTCAAATATCATTCTCAAACTTTTCAGACCAAGGCCATGATTGAGAACATTGGCAAAGAGACTCCAAGAGAGAAACAAGGAACAAAACACGGCTCCATGTGCCCGTCTTCACCATGTTGGCCAGGTGCACTGGGAGCTTGGCCAGAAGACTTTGGGAAAAGAAATCATTGGGGATTTAAGGGTGGAGTAGCAACCTGACCTTGATTCTCTGAATCACTTACTGTATGATGTGATAAAAGGAAATTTTATTTTTGTCAAACTTCCTACCAAAATGGCTTAAAGGGACGTTGGCTGTGAAGATCTGCTTTCCACTTGTCCATTCGACAAGCATGGCAGGCATCCTCAAACTTTTTAAACAAGGGGACAATTTACTGTCCCTCAGACCGTTGGAGGGCTAGACTATAGTTAAAAAAACTATGAACAAATTCCTATGCACACTGCACTTATCTTATTTTGAAGTAAAAAAACAAAACGGGAACAAATATAATCACACTGCCTCATGTGACCCGCGGGCCGCAGTTTGAGGACGCCTGGAGTAAAGTGTGCTCTGTGCTACATTCTGGGTCAGGTTTTCTAAGAGACCCCTCCTTTCCTCTACTCTAAAAAATGCCACTCTGTCTTTACACTCTGTTTTACAGTCAAATGAGAACATAAAACCCAAATTCTTCCACCAAAAAGTAGTGTTAGGGAAGCATCACATTGCTAGTGCAGACGGAAGTGGAAATCACAGCTCGGAGGTTGTACAGCAACTGTGGGAAGAGGGTCAGGAGATGGGGCGGAGGAGGACAGAGGGCAGGAAGGGCTGGCCACAGTGGCAGACACTGAGAGGGGAGGGTCCCTGGTTGAGAGAGGAGCACCAAAACCGTAGTGAAGGGCGATGCTTGGGGGAAACCACAGTCTTGTTTGATGAGGGTGATGTGAGCCCCTATGTTATTTGGAGAATGACTTCTTGGGAATGAGGGATGAAGTACTGTAGACACGATGAGTGAACTACGATGGGCAAGAAACGGGCAGATCCTCCGGAAAGCTCTCAACACGAAAGGGAGGAATGGGTGCCTCCAGGGTCATGTCCTTGTTGATTTTGTGCACAGCTACGGATATTTTTCTAATCCTAAAAGTCACCTGCATGCAATACAGGATGAGGGAAATACAGAAATTATGAAGAATCAGAGCAGCTCATGGTCTTGCTGCTCTGAGATGACTTGGGCTCACTTACACATGCACGTGTGTGTTGTCACACAGCCACACGCCACACATATGTTGTAAGAAAAAACGGGTTTGTAGTGCTAAAACTTTTTTACGTTTTATGAGTAATTATGTATTGTGAACCCTGTTTTGTAGCCTGAAATGACCTACGGGAATATTATTTTAATGGCTGCAGAATGTTCTATTGGAAGGATATGACACAATCTCCTTAGTTGCCGTCATTTTGCTAAATACTTATGTTGCATTCAGATTCTTGCTAACATGCATAACTATTTGTTTTTATCTCATATTATTTCCCTGGAACAAATTCCTAGCTGCGTAATTACCTGTGGCATAAGCATGTTCCAGGTTTCTTGTGCATCATACCAAATTGTGAGGGCCCACTCTTGACCTGTTTATTCTTAGATGTAAGTAAACATGTCCTCATTTTGTAAGCTTGCTTCTACCACAGGGATATATATGTAAGGCCTCTTCCAATTTTCCCAAATCAGAAAGGGATACCAATGGCCAAAAAGGGTGAGTGCCTTTGCGCTACAGTCTGTAGAAGAAAACCACCTGCTGTGACAGATACACAAAGTATGGTATATCTGGAGTATTATTCAGCCTTAAAAAGAAATGAAGTCCCGAAACCTGCTACAGTGTGGATGAACTGAAACTTTGTGTTAAGTGAAAGAAGCCAGATCCAAAGAGTCAGTGTGATGCCATTTATATGAAATATCCCGAATAGGCAGATCCAGAAAGATATAAAGTAGATTAGGGGCTGTGGGGAGGCCTCTGCTTGGTGAGTATTTAGTTTCCTTTGGGGGAGATGAAAACCTTTAGGAACTGGGTGAAAGCGATGATGGCGCGGCATTGGGAATATACTAAGTACCACAGAGTTCCCTGTTTAAAATGGTTTGGATGGTGAATTTTATGTTATGTAAATTTTATCCCTATGAAGAAAAAACAAAACACTACTTGGTGTGTAGAGTTGCTCAGGGAACCAAATAAGAGGATTTATGAGGGATCGTAAGGGTCCTCTTTGTCTGCTTCAGCTTATGGAGAAGAAACGCATATTCCTTTTGGAAACAGAAGAAACTAGATCAATGCTTTGATTCCAGTAGATAATAAGTACTTTTCTAGCCATTCTCCAGGTAAATACAGAGCTAGTACATTTCTTATAGAATTTAGTTGTCTTCAGAGAGACTTTCTGATAGGGCACAATCTAGTTTTTTCAAAATAATTTTCTTAAGACAGCTGGAAGTGGCAGTGTTTCAACATGGTGGTGGGGTCCTGTTCAACTTAAAGATCGCCCACAGAGCCCATGCCACGGATCTGCTCACGGAAGTTCATCTTTGTATTATAAAACGTCTCCCTGTTTTTTAATTGCCCATTTCACGACGGAATGGGTTCTTGACTATAAAGTTAGCTAGAGAGCGTCTCTGGGAATTAAAATATGAATGTAAATTAATAATTAGCTCACCTGGCCTCAATTTTCAGAAGTAAAATATATTCGCACATCTCTGTGAGAGTTGCCAAGTAGCTTGCTCATTGGAAATTTTTTAATTACAGGGAAATGGCATTAAATCTTTTTCTCTCACTATCTCTGAGATCTAAGATTTTTTTTTTTAATGACAGTTTTGGCTTTCGTTATGCATTAGAATCAGTGTTTCTGAATGTTTAAAGTTGTTGATATAAAACAAAAATAGTATTTTGTTGGAAAAAAATGGATAAAGAAAGGAAAGTACCTGGAAAATTTCATTAGAAGGTAACGATGGTGGAAATGAAATTTCCATTAGTCTTATTAACAAAACCTAGGGGACTTTTGAAAGGTATTTTAACAGAAAAATCTAACTCCAGAGACTCACAATTAAACCCCAGAGATGAAAAAAAAATCAATGCCCTCATCTTGATAGTTACCAGATTTGTGATGGAGGAGAAGCTGTCGGTGTCAAAGATGAGCCCTCCCCAGGCAAGGGCTGAGTTACTCGCTGCACAGCTGCTCATTCAGGAGACCTCTGTGCGCAGTGCCCACCTGCCTCGGGTCGCACAAAGTTCTCCTGGTGCAAAGACTCTGAGTCGCCTTTGACGTCAGTGTTGCTGTTGAGAATGCAAGGTGCAGAGATTAGTGGTATTGATACAAAACAGATAGGAACGTGCCCTATCATTAGTCTGATAAATTTTACGTAAAGGGCAAATGTGCTCACTGGCTGAGGAGATTTAAGAAGACTTCAGAGAGAAAATGAGCATGGAGCTGGCCCTTGAAACACAGGTAGATAGTTCTTCAACTGACCAAAAGGAGGAGGGTATTTTATGGTGGGGAACTAGCAAAGTAGGCCAGGAGTGAGAGGAGTGGGCCGGAAGCTCACCGTCCGCTGGAGGCATACTGGCTGCTCCCACTTGACCGAAGTGGAGTTCCTGAGAAAGCCTTGTGGGATAAGAGACCAGACAGGGAGGGCCGTGATGGGACACCAGATGCCCCGGGGTCCTGAGGCATCGGCAGGTGCTCTCCAGATTGGGCGCTCTGGGCCTCGCCTCTCTTGTGGGGTCTGCTGAGGATACTTGCTGTTCCTTCGGTCAAGCTACTTTGCTGTACTTGTCTCCCTGTCCCCTCTGACAAAAGCCCCTTACATGGAGGGATAAATATGACATGTTTGAAGAGCACTTGAAAATCTTGAACTTAAAAGGTATTTTTTTTGTTTGTTTAAAAATAAAACAAAACCCTTCTCATTTGATTTGGGGCTGTGATTCTGTAGTGAGTTGAAAGAAGTAAACTATTCTCTGGCAGTGAATTCCCTCTCAGCATCTGATGACGTAAAGCCCAACAAGGCAGGGCCATGTGACACCCGGTACTTTCAGCTCAAATCCTTTGGGGGAGGCATGTCATACACATTAGCAAACCAGACAGGGTGGTGAAGATGCACCTGGGATCCCAGAGAGGCTTCGGGGCTTAGAGAGAGGAGGACCCTTGAAGAGGGGGGGAGGACAGGAGCGTCTGGAGTGTGCTGAAGGCCCTTGGGACCTGGGCAGGGAGGAAGACCAGCAAAGCAGGCAGCCGTCACAACTGAGGCACTTTGCTTTGTCTCCAGGAAGCTTCTGTATGAACCATGAGTGGAGATTCCAATTTATGGTTGAATTTTTCCTTGGCCCAAACGGGGTTACTGGTAGGTCTGTTTTTAACTTCACTCAAAAATTTCCATTTTCCACCCATCTATCCATCAACACATCCATACATTCATCCATCCATCTCTAACACTGTATGTAACCTAACCTCACTGGAAGAAAGCATATCATATGCTTGCTTATTTATCATCCTTACCCTCCCACCATTCCTTAGACTATTAACTTCGTGAGTGTTCAGGGCGTATCTGTCTTGCTCACTCCTATGTCCTCAACACCTACATAAATATTCATCAAATGGATTAAGTAACTCATTATCATTTTCTAATTCATCAAAAATTATGTGCAATTATGCTCTAGGCTTTGTGCTAGATATGGAGTATACAAAAATAGACAAGGCATATCCTTGCACTCAAGAAGCTAATATTGGGGAGCAGGTAAAATAACACATTAAAACACATGTTCTATAACAGTGATATACATCATGGGAAAGAAGCAACTCCAGTTCTTAAATCCCCACTATGTATTAGATCCTGTGTTTGTCATGTTTGGCTGGTGTATTCCTCTCCTCTCCTGAGACAGAGTCTTACTTTGTCGCCCCCAGTAGAGTGCTATAGCGTCATAGCTCACAGCAAATTCATACTGCTGACTTCAAGTGATTCTCTTGCCTCAGCCTCCTAAGTAGCTGGGATTATGGGCACCCGCCACAACACCCAGCTGTTTTAGGAAGTGGGGTCTCACTCTAGCTCAGGCTGGTCTCGAACTTGTGAGCTCAGGTGATCCGCCCACCTTGGCCTCCCAGAGTGCTGGGATTATAGGCATGAGCCACTATGCCTGGCCCAGTGTATTTTTCTTGTAAAGCATAATCTCCATCCTACAGATGAAGAAACTGAGGCTCAGAGAGATAAAGTGACTTATCTATTGTTAATAAAAAGTGCTGTGAGAATATGGAAGAGAGCGTAGTTCATTATGTTGGAGAAGGGATATAGAACCAGTCAAGGAGGGTCTTCAAAGGAGGGGACAGTAGTGCTGAGACTCGAAAGAGATGTAAGCGAGATTGCACCCAGCGGAGGGGAAAAGAAGGGAGGAGGATCTCTTTCTGGCAGAGATACACAGGAGAACAACACCAGCTTCCAAAGGAAAATCCGTAAAATATGTAGATCATTAGTAAATAAGGCCCACGAGCCAGTGTCCCTGGAAATGAAAACAAGATGCCTGTTCCCTCCGTTCCTAATGTTCTGTGGTGTTGTCTTCCAAGAAATGGATGACAGTCTTAGAATTAGTGGGCTGAGTCTACGTTCTCAAATTCTGATCCCTGTAATCAACAGATTAGATTTTCTATAAAGGAAGAATTACCTTTCGGAATAAAAGAATGCCCCAAACTTTTGTAATTCTGTCTCAGTTGTTCCATTCTGCCTTGGACGGTAGCCTTTGTTTGATATTTAGCCACAAAAGCTATATCCAAACAATCTCCCCCTCTTCCATCTCTAAATTATATGGGTCATTGCCTTGCCCTTAACTCCAGTTTGACAGCCCCACTTTGGTGTGAGGAGAAACTAACAGTATCACGTTCCTCTGCCCTAAACAGTTAATTCATCTCACATGGTTGAGCGGGCTCTTCCCAGGAAGGGGCTGCCCAAGCTCAGAGCAGGGTCAGACCCCACTGTCATGGGGGGTGAGGGCTCTGGATAGCAACAGCTGCTCCCCTTCCTGTCTCTTCCCCTCTAGAGAACATTGAATAGTCAATAAAAAATGTTTTTTTACATGTTCATCTTCTGTAATTGCAGTACCTGACACACTGTAATGTTATTAATTAAAAATGTGGAACTAATGCTAAGAGTCTGGAGAGACTGGAAGAAGTTATGTTTGCTGGATGAGTTCCCCAAATTTAAAAGAGATGAATCAATCTAGAATTAAAAAAAAAAGTATCATCATTGGCAGATTGAAAACAACCCCAAAAGCAAAACTGTCTCTATGGCCGGCTCTCAGGATTCCAGCTCCGTGTGTAAACACAGATCCTTGGATATCTTTGGGATCCTGGCAGTGGCTCCGGTTTTACAACTGTTTTACTGAGGTGTCCACTGGTATTAAGCCCTCCTGCTTTTGATCATTTTGATTTGCTTTCTCCTCCTGAACTGTGTTTCTGTAACCAATTTAGGGGCCTTCATATTTGATTTCAGCAGCACCACGGCCGGCTGGTGGCCTGGAGTTTGAGCTCTTTTGGGTCCTGGCTCTTTCCTCCCCTCTGGTTTTCTTTGTGTCATCACGAGGCCTCCTGGGTCATTCATAGGTTCATGATTACAGAAGCCCTTAGGGGTCCATCATACCCTAGGGCACCTCCCAATGTCATCTTGGGGTCTGCCCCAAAGAAAGGGACACAAATCAGCAATACTAGAAGAATGTCCTGGTCGAGGGATTCCGCTGGCCATGGTCAGCTTGACGATGAGCTCTTCCTTTGCCCCTCCCTTCATTTGCTGGATAATCAGGCAGGGCAAATTGACCGTTTTTCTTTTAGAATCAACATAAATATTGTATCCCGATGCGCAGTATATACATTTCATATACACACGTATACGTCCGTGTATACTCTGTATATGTATATATTTTTTTCTCTCTGTATTAAAGACTTCTTTGCCGGAAGACAAATTCTTAAGAATCACTAATGCATTTATAATTAGAGGGGGCTGCTTCCAGGACCTGTTGACTATTTCCAATCTTGAAATTTGTAAAAACTCAACCCTGTTACCAGCATCTGTCTGGAGTTCAACATGCATCTTTAAAAAGCTCTTCCCAAGATGGTCCTCAATTTCCCTCTTTTTATGACCTGCACCCCCAAGGAGAGTTTTTCGGGGTTTATCTCCCATTCCCACAAGCAGGTCTCACCTCCCCTCTCTTAGAAACCTCTGCATGACAATGGGAGACAAAGTGAAATTGTGCCCCCTCCTCCCTCTTCTGTTTCCACTGCGGAGTTTGCAGGTCTGGGCCAGAGGGGAGGTGCAGAGCTTGTGCCCAGGAGCACAGAATGCAGTAATAATAAAGACACCACAGACGTTCAGTCCATTTGACTACACAAGCCCAGAGGGATGAAGACAGCAGAGCACTTGATTTAAAAGTCCACCACTGGGCCAAGGGCTTTGAGATGGCTGGCCCTTTTCTTGTCTGCCGTTTGGTCCTGGAGAGAGGCTGTTGGACTGTTCGGGGCATTGTCTCTGAGAACCTAAATATTCCTCCTACAGCATTCTGTGAAGCGGATGCCCGTGTGGGAGCCTTTCAGAGGCTGGGAGGCCACCGAGGGGGTGGGGGGTTCGCCACTTCAGAGAAAGGGGAGGGAGGGAGCCGCTGGCTCGGGGAACAATGGGGATGGGAGCTTTGTAGCTCGGAGCCCTATGCCCCTCTGAACTCTCCTCCTCTGACCTCCCCGAATTAGACCAAACAATGGAATTGTGGGAATGCCAAAACCTAAGCAGCTTTGCCAGCGTTTTTGCATTTCTGCTTAAATCTTGTTTCCAGATGGAGGACGGTCAGTGAAGGGAGGGCGTCTTGGTGGTGGGTAATCCATGTTAGGCCACATGAAACGGGGTGATGGCTCTGTCAGCAAGTGGTGGTCATGATCCTAAGAGTTTCGGATTTTTTTTTTCTTTAGACTTTTGACATCGCTCGCTGCCTGTGCCTGACTGCCACAGCGGGCCATGAAAGACATCACTTTGAAGCAGATTTAAATCTGCAGATCAAAAATGTGTTTAGTCATCACTCAATATTGACAAAATTAAAGGAGCCCCCAAATCATTCTTATTAAAGAGCTGACACTCAAACATCTCCCAACCAGAAAAAGTCCGTGGGAGGGTGGGGAAGGGGAATCCTTTTGGGTTGTCAGTACTTTGGTTCGTAGTGACTTTCACTGTACTCTCTTCACATCCATTTCTGATTTGAGAAAGGGAGAGAAGTTTCAGATGAATTCCATTCGTGTATTAGAATGGTTAGGGACACGAGAACCACAGAGGTTTAAAGTTTATTTGGAGAAGTGGACCCTGAGACTTTAGAGGTCTCTGCCTGCAAACAGTCCCCGACCGCAGTGGAAATTGCCATGAAACACACAGCCCTGCTTCTGATGTGTTGCCACAGTTTTGGGGTTTGGAGTGAACAGAAAACCTAGAGCAAGCATTCATTTTAAAGGACATACACTTTTTACATTTTTTCCAAGCTAGAGAAATGCCCACATTTTCCAACCTCAAAAAGGAGATTCTATTCAGATCTGCTCAAAATTTGGTTGAGGACTATGAATTTCTTATCTTTGGGGGTTTTGCTACTGCTGGTAAATATAAAAGTTTATTCCAGAGATCTATGTGGTGGTTACACTGATTGCAAGTTAACCTATAGCAAAATGTTTAATCTCTGTTGACATGGATTTTCTGCTTCTGGGCCACATATGTCTGTGAGTGCCTGCTCTAAGACTGGCCAAAGAAATGTCTTTCTCCTGATAGCCTACACCAAATGAGATTTAGAGGGCTTATCATGTTAAAAGAAAAAAAAAAACAAAGACAATACATTCTGACCTGCTCCATCACTTTAAAAAAAAAATCTGCCATTCTTGTTTTCTTTCTGTTCTAATTCTTTAGTTCTCTTTATTAAAATTTGATTTATAATTCTAGTTGCATTTTCTTCGGGGAAGTGTTGTGTTTTGGGGACAAGTTGGAAAACAAACCCGCTGGTTCTTTGGTTGTACGTGGTACTTGCTAATGGTGAGAAATAGTCTCTGAGAACAAACCGAAACTAAAACAAAACCAAAGAACCAGGAGGGTGCTGGATCCCGGGGAGAGAGAAGGTCTGCTCTGGGCTTGCCAGGCTCCATCTGGCTTAGCAGGTACCACACTGGGAGCTGCATTTAAAGACACACTTTGTCAAGACAGAGCTGGTGACCCATGGGGCTTTCTGCTTCCTGGTGTCTTGGCTTGACTGCTGTGTGATTTGCATAGGGAATGTTTTCCACTGAGTTTATACTCACAGAAGTCCACACTCCTACCTGTTACTTAAGCCCAGTCCTTGTCAGTGATTGCTGTCACCTACTTGACTTCTGAAAGCATGTGGGACTCTGCCAGGTACACTTGTAGGGACCTGGGGATGTATCATGGTGGAAAAGATAGGCAAGGCCCTTGCCCTTGTGAAGTTGTTGTCCTAGGAGGCAACACGGTGAGGAAACCTCCTAATAGACAGTTACTGAGTCACTGCTGAGGGTGCTGTGTGCTGGCTAGAGGACAGTGCAGAGGGGCACGGTAGAGGGTCACGGGGGTGGCGGTGAGGGAAGGTCACTGTAAGGGTGACACTAAACTGAGCTTTGTGACACCCAAGGGAGCGGCATGCTGTGCACAGGGAATATCATGAGGCTATTAACATGAGGCTGGGCTGAGATTGCAGAGGTTTAGCCTGGCTAGCCCAGAAAAGGTGATGGGGTGGTGGTGGGGAGAATGTAAGGGCTGACAGTGGAGCCGATGATCAGGCTGGGGTCAGGCTGTGGAAGCCATAGGAGAGATTCTGGAGCAGGCTCTGGGCTTGACACCTAGGGTGGGACCAGATGCCTGTTGATAGCTCTTGCAAATCTGATTCTGAAACTCTCACTGGAGCCCGCATGGGCTGTAAGGAGGCTGGCTGCCAAGTTCTCCGAGTCTCACCGCGTTCCTTGCAGAAATGATAAGGAAACTGATGACGAGGACAGGAGGACACTTTGAAAGGCGATGGGTATGTCTGCAGCCTTGACAGTGGTGAGTGTTTCACTGGTATATTCTTAGATCCTAACTTACCGAGATGCATATGTTGACTATGCACAGCTTTTCACGTGGCAGTCACACCTCAATAAAGTGACTAAAACAAAAGAAGAAGTCACGTGGCTGTGAGCAAGCACTCCAGCCCTATTTTGCAAACAGAGAGACAATGGTACGGTGAGGGCCTAGGAATTGGCCCCAATGACTCACCTGAAATAAAGCCCCAGTGTGCTGCTTTGAGGTCTGCAGCCGTCTTCCCCCTGTACCGCCTCATTATTATGCACTTTAGTGGGTGTGATTTGAAAGGGCACATTGTTTCAGAATCAATAAAGGGCTGAATCCGTGGAGTGCACTGAACGTCTGAGCTCCAAGTACCTCCTTATCACCAGTGCACAGTAGCGGCGAGGTCCAAATAAAACACATTACGGAGCTTTGTTGATTCTCCAGGACTAGCAGCTGTATTAATAGAGCTCTTTATACCCATTCCCTTTATGAACCGAGTTTTCTCACTTTCATTTCTCTGGGAACTTCTAAATAAAGCTCTAAATTCAGCTCTTGCTGAAGAATGACAAGGGTATTTGAGTTGAACAGTTGAACAGAAACCATTTGCTCCACGGAGATCATACTTGCAAAATAGGGGGGGGGGAATAAAAGACTACCCCCATTCTAAGAAGGAAGGGAGGAGTTTAATTATTTGCTTTATTGCATGCATTCCATAGCATGGTTAAATTTATGATAGTGGGCTGATACATTTAACATTAACTTCACGAGACGGTTTATCTCTAAATCTACAATTAGAAGTTTTTTAAAACAAATTCACAGATGTTTTTGCACTTAGAATCTTTCTAATTGTTCATTAGATTTAGCCTGTGCATGGATATGGTACCAGAGCAGTTTTGAAAAAATCTGGATTACGGGCAGTGCCTGTGGCTCAAAGGAGTAGGGCGCTGGCCCCATATATTGGAGGTGGCAGGTTCAAACCCAGCCTCAGCCAAAAACTGCAAAAAAAAAAAAAAAAAAAAAAATCTGGATTACCAGTATTATGCCATCATTTAAAACTCTTAATAAAGTTCTTGCTTATTACCCACTTTCTGTTATGGAGTAGGGTGTTGTTATTACTGCCTGGTGGGCACTTTGAGGATGAATGTAGTTTCAAATAGCACCAATTCTAGCAAATTCAAAATGACCTTGTTTAGAAATGTGTTCGAAAAAATCCCATTTTATAGACCCATAGGCCCCTATCCTTGTAAGTATGTTTTGCTTGCTTTATATACTGTTTAAATATTTTATGAGTCAGTATAAAAAAGTGACTTTTTAAAAATAAAAAACTGGATTTCTAATGTCAGAGTGGCAGCATTGGGTCTACTCGGAATCCACAGTCCCCTCCACTTCTTTCGTCTCTCCATCCCTCAGCTGCCAGTTTGCCATTTATCAAACACTGGTGTGTTTTTTGGAGTAGAGAAATATTTCTCTGTCTTCATCAAATGTGGAACTATAGGAAACTGCCCAGAGCGTATGCTGAGCCAAATGTGGTGCGTGCTGCGTTTCACGGTCCCACGACTGGTCGTCGGGCTCACTGGCAATACTTGCTGGGCCCTTGGATTCGTTTGCATTTATCACCTTAGACTTACATCCCCAAGCTAGAAGTACCTCTTCTGTGAGGTCTCAGCTTAAATGTCCTCTCCTCACACCACCCTCCCTGATTCGCCTGTGGGATTATCCGGCTGTGCTCTGTACGGCCGGAACAACATCCACACCTCCGTGTCATGGAGCATTTACTCATCTGCCTTTGACTCTGAGTTCTATAGAGTCAGAACTTTCTTTTCATTGCCATACCCTGCTTCTAGGACATAGTAGTTGTGCAATAAATGTTTTTCAAAAACAATGAATGATGTCCCCCTCATCTGGATTTTGGATAAAAGTCAAATGTAATGACATTTCATTTGAGTCCTTGGAACAACCTTTCAAATCAATTCATCATGGAAACTGGAAAAGGACCTTTTCTTTTACTTCTAGAGCAGTTGGTCTGAGGAACTGTCTGAGAATACTCCTGAAGTAAGCACGTCAGTGCTACGTACCGGCTGCTGCTCTCAGGGCTGCAGGTGCTGTGGCTCCGAAGCTTTTGCTCTAGTAGTGAAATGCAAACAAGAACATGCAGAACAAACAACAAATGTCCAGATACTGACAAACAGGTAGGTGGATTGGAGAGTGGCGGGTGGCCATGGCGGCTCTGTGGTTGGTGTTGGTCAGGTAATGCCTTCCTTACCTACAGCCTCCCACCTGCTATTTGAAGTGAGATTTGACACCATCCTTAGGAAGATTTGGAGGAAGAGTGCTCCAGGTATAGCAAAGAGCAAGTGCAAAGGCCCTGTGGTGACAGCAAGTTTTGTGTGTAAGAGGGACCTGCACAAAGCTGAAGTAGCTGGAAGAACTTAGTATGAACTGAGGTCAGAGAAGGAGCTGGGCTAAGGCAGGAGCGTGGATTTTTTTTCTGTTCCCAGAGGTGCTATGTGTTTCCCAGACATATAGGCATGACATTCCTCTTGAAAGACTGAGTGGAGTCCTGGAGGACTTGTGGGTATGAGAATTTAAGAGACCTTTACTTGAATCTCTCCTTTACCCCTTCTTCCAAGTGTGACCTTGAGCAAGCCTTTCATTTCTCTGAGCCTTAGATTTCAGCTGTAAAATAGGATTAATGCCTTCCATGGGATTTATTCCTCCCTCTGTTCATTCATCCCACAAATACTTACCGCATTTCTACTGTGTATGAGGCCTTGGATCAGTATCCAGGGCCTAAATCCTAGGTCTGTTCTACCTATTATCTTCCCTCTAGTGTCCGTACTACCCCAGCTGGGGAGAGCCAGACCCTTCTCCTCATGCCAAGGCCCCTAGGAGGGTACTTTGCTGCCCAGTTTTTAAAAATGATGATTTGATGATATGGATTTGCTAACTGTAGGATAGGTATTCATCTCAGCACTGGGTGCCCTCGTGTGACTTGAGTCAATGCTTTACCTTTCTTGGGCATTTATACCCTTTTTCCTCCAGCAGGGGAGGAGGACTTTTATTTGTTGTCCAGGGAGCCTTTCTCAGGGAGCAGGCGCTGCCTTCACCTACATAGCAGATTGGCCTTAGTCTTAAGGAACTTGCCTTATTCCACTCTATTACTGTTCTTGAGAGATTAATAATTAGCATTTTTTATAACTTGAAACAAGTGAAGAGGACTCTCTAGTTTGTGAAGGGGAAAATTTGGGGTGTGAGTGGATGCCTCTGAGGAAAGTATTCACCCCTCCACACCTCCCTCGGCACACAGGCTCCCTGGCACATCCTCCCTGTCTCTCTGGAGGCTCCTGGACGACTCCTGTGACATTGATACTCAGAGCCACTATCACCTCCTCTGAGCAGGGGAGTCACAGACTCACTTCATCCCATCAGACCTTGGCTTTTACCTGTGTGTTTACTTGTCTGGTTGATCTCTTTAATCTCTGGAAGGAAACTTGACTTGTTCCAACAGATTTCCACTCCCCAAACCTGTTGCTCCTCTGTGTTTTCAATCTCGGCGAGTCTCAGCACTGTTTCTCTCATTCCGGAAGCTGCGGAATGGGGAATTCACCACTGGCAAACACCCTTCCCTTCTCCATCTCCTCCCCATATGGAACCTGACATGGTTTTAGCTCCAAAGTACCTCCAGCATGTGCATGGTCTTCCCCCCACACGCTAGTCTAAGCTACTGGAAGAACAGCTTCCTCCGCTCCCTTTCACCGCAAAGCAGCCAGAGTGGTCCCTCCAGAGGCAGATCTGATCCTGTGACTCCAGCACCTAACACTCTGCAACTGTCACTTGTTCAGAATGAAAATGGAATTCCTTAACTTGGCCTCCAGGGCCCTATCGAGTCTGGGCTCTTCCCTCCTCTGTAGCCTCTTCGTGGGCTACGCTCTCCCACACTCGCTCTAGTGCAGCCACGCGAGTCATCTTCCTACGTTGTGGGCTCTTTGCCCCTCATACCCCCCGTCTGGAACCCTCTTAGACTTCCTGTTTGCTTGGGTGAGTCATGTTCATCTTGGGGTTCTAATTCCTTATCGCTGCCCAGGCACGTCTTTCCTGGCTGGGGTGAATCCTCCCAGGAGACCACGTTGTAGCCTCCCATAGTTATGTTGGACTGTTTATCTCTCCCCTCCACTAGCCTGTGACTCTATGGGCACAGAACACTACCGATTCTTGTCCCCGCTGCTGGTACAGTACGTGGCATTGTAGATTGAGCAGAGATCTCCTTGCCAAGAGCACTCAGGGAATATTAACTTCCCCTGTATGTTTTAGAGGGTGTGATCATGTCAATCCCAGATAGCTGGGTAGGGGTAACTGATCTAAAGCCGTCACCATCACTATCGCCACCATCCTAACTATTATTGGCCCTGTCACCAGTGTCATCAAGTATGACCACCAGGTCATCATCACTATCACCTCTTTCAACACCACCATGGTAATTTTAGTCCTAGCAGCACAGTAAGACTAGTTGGTTTTTCCCATTAGGGACATAACTGGTCATTTATTATTTTCTTGGGAACATCTGAGCTCTGATGAAGTTTGCCTCAAATATTGATATTATGTTGGTTTTTGTTGATTTTTTTTTTAAACTAAAAAATATAGTGCTTTGCTTTAGGCCTCATAGGATTTGGATCCTTAAATTGGAAAATATAAAAATCCTTCCAAGGTTAAGAACTAGGATCTCATTTACTCATTCAATAGACATGTATGGAGTAAGCTACCGTTTTGGGGACACCTATATCCCAGGTTAGGGGCATACAGGCCTTCTTGGAGCTTATATTATAGTGATAGGAAATGGGCAACCAACAAATCAGAAAATATATGTTAGGAATATAAAGGTTATGATGAAAACAAAACAGAGTATAGGCTCTAAAAGAGCCAGAAAGACTCTTTTAGATTGCACAGTGTATTAGCTTTTTTGCTGTGTAACAAGCAATGTTAAAATCTCAGTGGCTCAGGATAACAAAGATTTATTTTGGGCTTCCTCATTTATTCATGGGCTCCTCATTCACCTTGGACAATTGGCAATCAGCAACTATCTGGGCATGTACTTCTCAGGGTGGGTCTCAGCAGAGCAGGTGGCTGATCGACAACTCTCTGGGCACGTGCTTCTCAGGGTGGGTCTCAGTAGAGCAGGCGGCTGATCAGCAACTCTCTGGGCACGTGCTTCTCAGGGTGGGTCTCAGCAGAGCAGGTGGCTGGGCGGAAACACAGAGCAGCTCCTGAGACTTCAGCTGAGACCTGGCCCATGGTCACTTACACTCCCATTTTTCTAGCCAAAGCAAATCCTGTGAGTGGTATCAGTGGAGAGACACAGCTGCTCTGCCTGCAGTGAGGGGTCTGCAAAGACACCAGGTGAGGGTATAGACATATTACCAGGAAACAGAGCTTGGGAAGCCCTCAGTGTAGGTGACATTTAAACTGAGACCTAGACAGAGAGGGTGAACCAGCCCCACCGTGATCTTGCAGCAGAGCAGCTTTGGAGGAGAGGATGAAACAAAGAATCAGGTGGGGCTGGATGGGTGTGAGCAAGAGGACACTCGGAGAGCGAGGCAGGCGCCTGGTCACGTGGGTCTTAAGAATGGGGGTGACATGTCTATACTTTCAAAAGAAAACTGGCTGTGTCTGGTCTCTATCACTGCCAGGTAAGGCTAACAGGGCAGGCTAGCTTTGAAAACCTTCAAGAAGGATGACCTTAAACTTTAGAGTCTTGTCTTTCTCTAAGGATTTCAAGGGGACCCCAGTAAACTGCAGGGCAGTGTAGTCCATCTCCAGCCCCCCGTCCTGTTGCAGAGTGTGGGCTCTCTGTTTCCTGTCCCCGAGAGCCTCTTGTCCTAGAGAAAGATGGAGTCCAGGGTAGGCCCCAGATATGTACACCAGTCTGACACAGTCTCCTCCTAATTCAGAGCAGAAGCCTCAATAAGGAATCACTTTAGAAGAAAGGCTGTGCTTTAATTTATTGTTTTTTCCCTAAAGTTTAAACATTCTCTGCACTTGAGTGGCTGTTGCTTATGCATCTGACTTATTTAGGCAATTTACTATTGTGTGTGTGGTCCAATCCAGCCTGTTTTAGTAAAGTGTATGTTAGATGCTTGGAAATTATCCAGTGGGTTGTGTGTGTGAGTGTGTGAGTGTGTGAGTGGGATATTAGATGGGGAAGAGGAAGTGAGAGGGGAGGAGGGAGAGGAATGGAGAGAGAGGGAGAGCGAATTCTAACTAGCATCTCAAGCAGGCTGTTCACAGACGAATAGAACACATTTAACTTGAAGAAACGATTCTTTTTTTAAATTTTGGCTATTGTCAGTCATGTGGCAAGCACACTGACATGGTTTAAATTAGCCTTGAGGAAGCAGTATACTCCAGAGCAGTGCGTGACTAAATTATTAAGAACAACCCAGGGGGACCAAGCACGAAGCCATCTCAGCGAATAGAAGAAACTTTGGATGGTGCTTTTTTTTTTTTTTTTACCAGCTGTGTCCCTGGTCACTGAGCCTAATGTGTAACAGTTTGCCATGGACTATTTTGGGAGAAACAGTCATTTGATCAAGGGTACAGCTTTGGTTTGAAATTTTGTTTGGATCACTTGCCAGGAAATTGGGGTCCAAAAATTAAATATGAAAAATGTTAAGAGAATTAGAAACTAAGGCAGGGAGTTCTGTTTGCCAGATTTTGACTATTACTAACCTGTCAGAAAATAGTATTGCCAAGTGAGTCTGTCATGTTAATAATATATTATTTGTTCCTATGCTGTAATTTCTACAGAGTTCTTATGGATAAGTGGAAATATTGGAAGATTTAGAAGTAAAAGGGTCAAGATGAAACCTTGGTTTGTTACTTGTGAGGGTGTAGACATTGGGCCGGTCATCTAACTTCTTTGTGCCTTAGTTTACTCATCTGTAAACTGGGAGTGGTGGGGCACATCTCACCTCCCCTGTTTTTAAGAAAAATAAAAGAGATCATGTTTGTGAAAAGGCCCTTTTAAGCTTTCAAGTACGTGCCAACATGTACGAAAACTTTTTTCAATGGTATCTATGAGCTGAGGGTCACCATTGAGCCCTGTAATTATAGAGAATTAGGAAATAACAATGTTAACATTTCGGAAAATCCCTGGGGCTGTTTAATTGAATAACCAAAGAAATTAGGGCAAAGTGTCAGCTCTAACCCTTGGAGAGTGGATTTGGAAGATGGTGGGAAACATTATAACCGTAGGCAAGGAAAAAGGCAACGGGAACGAATCTGGGCCAGGTCTAAACCTGATACTGTTCTGAGTCCCATAAGCTAATAAAGTACTTTGAGCCCTTATCTCATTCTCATTTCCATATATTATAGGCCATGAGCTTGGGGTGATCATCAGTTCCTTCAAAAGAAAGAGAAGCCGATGAAGGTGAAGAGTATGTACAGGCGGGCTGGGGCAAGGAGGTGCGTACAGCGGGCGGGGACGGAGGCAGGTGTGACTCTGCAGGGCAGACACCCTCCTCATCTCAGTCACATGGGAGCCGCCCAAGCTCTCACTGCCTAGCACGACATAATGATCAAGGATCTGTTTGTTGCGTTGATAAACAAAAGACTTAACAGAGACAGAAGAAAGAGCTGGGAGTCTAAATCAGACTCTGCTTCTCCTTCAAATTCCAGCAGAAGTCCCCCCTCACGGGCGTGCCCTTTCCCCCAGCAGGCATCCTTTCTACCTTGATTCCCACAGATTGTACCATCAGGAGAATCTCTGGGCCTTTCTGTACCCAACTCTCAAGGTCACTTCTTTATTCAATCAGCCCTTATTTAAAAGAAGAGATTTTTGCTTTTTCCCTAGTGCATCAGCTGCTCTTCAAAGAAGAAAGAGGGTGTCTCCATTCTTATCGCGCTCATAGCCTAGATGACAAGATTGTCATAAAACCCAAAGAAGATGTGAAAATGACCAAGAAAATTGTACAAGATGCTCAACATCTTTAGTCATTAAGAAAAAGTAGCTCTTTTGCGTCCTTGCTTTGAAGATGACAGAGAAAAGACGGAACAACGGTTGTGCCAAAAGGGGTCGTGGCCACGTGCAACCTATTCGCTGCAAGAACTGAGCCCGATGCGTTCCCAAAGACAAAGCTACAAAGAAATTCGTCATTCGGAACATAGTGGAGGCCGCGGCTGTGAGGGATATCTCTGAAGCGAGTGTCTTCGATGCTTATGTGCTTCCCAAGCTCTATGTGAAGCTACATGACTGCGTGAGTTGTGCCGTTCACAGCAAGGTCGTCAGGAACCGTTCTCGGGAAGCCCGCAAGGACCCAACACCTCCACCCAGATTTAGACCTGCGGGTGCTGCCCCAAGACCTCCACCAAAGCCCATGTAAGGAGTTGAGTTCTTGAGCACTGAAGAATAACTATCCTTTGGGAAAAAAATAAAATGGAAATTATACTTAAAAAAAAAAAAAAGAAAAAGTAAATGGGAAACCACTCCACTCCCACTAGGATGGCTCTGGTATATAAAAAAAGGAAAGCAGCAAGTGTTGGCAAGGATATTGAAAAGTGGAAGCTTCATGCACCCGTGCTTGTGGAAATGTAAAATATTGCACTGCAAAAAACAGTTTGAGAGTCTCCTCAAAAAGTTAAACGTAGAAGTTGCATAAGATCTAGTAATTCCACACCAAGGGATATAGCCTAAAGAACTGAAAACAGACATTTAAACAAAAATTTATACACAAATGTTTATAGCCGCACTATTTACAATGGACAAAATATGTGATCATGTTAAATATCTCTCACCGGATGAATGAAACAGAATGTGGCCTCTCCACACAATGGGATATTATTCAGCCACGAAAAGGAGCAGAGTGCTGACGCAGGGACCTGCCACCACGTGAATGAGCCTGGAAAACACCATGTTTAGTGAATGAAGCCAAAACGAAAACGGCTCTATATCGAATGATTCCATTTCCGTGAAATGCCAAAAAACGTACATCTATAGAGACAGAAAGACCAGTAATTTCCAGAGCTGAGGCACATGGGAATGAGGAGCGACTGTGTAATGGGTACAGCTTCCTTTTGGAGCCATGCAAATTTCTCCAATTCATGGTGATAGATGCACAATTATGCAAATGTACTTAATGCCACTGGATTGTATATTTTAAATGATTAATTCTATTTTCTATCAATTTTATCCTAAAAAATCAATTAAAAAAAAACTAGTCATGGTTAAATGAGGAGATGTGTGGTCCAAGTGCCATGGGGACAGAGGAGCCCCTGTGTGGGAGGACGGGGCAGGTTTGGGGAAGGAGGCGACCTCATCTGGACTTCAGACTTTCAGAGGAAGAGAATGTGCTCCGGGTGGAGAGAGGTATGAGTACGGACGCGCTAACGAGGATGTGTGTTTTTAGAACATAAATCTTTCAAGGTTGGTGGATAGAACAGCCTGGAAAGAGTGTTAACAAACAAACAAACAAAAATCAAAAATAGCAAACTAACAGTTACTGGTCGCTCAGGACATGCCAGGGAGCATGCTAAGGGCTTTGCATCAATCAGGTTATCTGATGGTTTCCCCCTCAGATTTATCTGTGTCAGAGAACGCAATTGTCCAACCTTGCATGGAATCCTCATTTGCATAATTATATGCAAGCACCAAATAGAGGTGGGCATTTGCAAAAAGGTGAGCGCGAAGCTGGCATCCCTCCTTCTTAATGTCACTTTAATAATATCCAAAGTGTATTCAGGAATGGCAGGCGAAGCTTTGCTCTTGGAACCAAACATAAACGTGTGTTACTCATCCTGTGTATCAGGAAAGACAGTTGTGCTGCTTTATTTTATAATTTTAAAAATAGGTAAAACATATTTAAACAGATCTAGACTAAGCTTTTGTGGGTCATAGGTTCAACAGAACATAGGTTGAAAACCTCCAGTCATATTATCTGATCAGATGTTAGTTGGTCTTATTCAATCATTTCACGTAAGAGTTTGAGGAGATTCTGATCTTATTCCAGGCCACATTTATTTGGAGTCCTTTCTCAGTATGTTACCCATAATACGTGTTCAAAAAATGATTGTTCAATCAATCACAGGCTTTTCCCTTGTCTTCAGATAGAACCACCACAAATCAAATTTGATGAATGATCATCTGTCCAGATTTTATATACTTCTATAATGTCTCTTTATGAGCAATTTCACTTTTGACTTTTGTAACTGCTGGAGAATTCTTTATAGTTCAACATCCCTCATGCCATCTTTTTTTTAAAGTCCATTTTAGAATCTTTTTAGGTATATAAAAAATTGCAAAGATAATAGAATTCTTATGTATCCCACACCCATGTTCCACTATTAGGAACATCTAACATCAGTGTGGTCCATGTGTCCTAACAAAGGAATCAGTTTTAACATATTTGTATTAAACATGTCTATACATGATCCAGACTTAGTCTTCACCTAGTGCCCCTTTTCTATTCCAGAATTCCATCTAGGGCACATTTCACGGTTGTGTTCCTTAGGCTCCCCTCATCCTTGACAGTTTTTCAAACTTTCCTTGTTTTGAGGACCTTGATAGTTTTCAGAAGTACTGGTCAAGCATTTTGTAGAATGTCCTTCAATTGTGATTTCTTTTCCTGATTTTTTTTCATATTCAGTCAAGTGTTACGGGTTTTGTCATCATACTGTGTCTAGGGTGCCTGCTATCGACAAGACTTAGCACTGTGGACAGTGACTTTGGCCACCTGGCTGGGCAGCATGTGCTAGGATACTCCAGTGGAAAGCTGGTGACTTTTTCCTCCTTTTCATTCATAAGCTGCACTCTTGGGAAGAAAGTCTCTACATAGAATGTACATTGGAGGAGTGGAACGTCATGTTCCACCTCCCAGAGCTTTATCCTAGTAAGAAAAATCTCCCCTTTCCCTTCTCCACTTAGAAGGGCATTTGGTCAGCACAAAGGGAGCATTATCCACCTGGGGATGTTCTGACATTTCCCTTCAGCTCAGACTTAAGGCACAGTGTCTCACTAACAGTGGTGCTAGTGACATTTTGGGCAGAATACGTCTTTGCTTTGTAGGGGCTGCCTGTTTGTAAGAGGATGTTTATCAGCATCCCTGACCTCTGCATACCAGATGCCAGCAGAGTCTTGCACCCTCAGGTGAGACAGCCAACAGTGCTTCAGGACATTTCCAAATGGACATTCCGCTCCCCTCCAGCTCCTGGCTCAGAACTACTGCCTATGGTAAATCACAGTGCTCTGATGCCATTGTGAAGACAGATCGTTCTCCAAATTATATATGTAGTAACATAAAAATATTCCTTTTCCAGGCACAAAACTATTATACTCTAGTAAGAATGCTCCCATTCATGAATTAAACTTGATAGGACTTAGGATATATATATATATATATATATATATATATACACACACACACATATATATAATAAATTATAATATATGATTTATTATATATATATAATTTATTGTGAAAATTGCCCAATTCCAGAGACTTAGAGCACAGAGTAAATGGTTGTGCCCCAGGCATGCAGTTCCTATGGAATACAGCATGCCAGGCTCCCCTCGGAGTTGTGTGGGCAGTGGCCCTGAATTTTCAGATCCTAAAGAATCTGAAAAAACCTAGTATGCTCCCCCTGCCACTTTTTTATCAGTCAGGATGAACAAGGTTATGTCATGATAACAAACATCCCCTAGATCTCCATGCTTTCAAACTTGAAAGATTTATTTTCCATTCACCTTACATGTTCTGGGAGGGTCAGACATGACTCTGTGTATTTAATCAGAAACCCACATTCCACCCTAGCATGTGTGTTTACAATCTTCATGGCAGAGAAGTGAGTGCTGCACCATCTGACTCTGGTAATCACGCCTTTCTGAAAGGAACCCTCATTATGCATGCTTTTCATCGGCTAAACCAAGCTATAAGTGGGGCCATGCCTAACTTCAGGAGGGCAGGGAAGGACAATCCCACAATGTACCTGGAAGAAGGTGACTCAGAGTATTTGTGAACAGCCCTCATGACCACCATCGCCTTGAAATGCAAAAAGAAAAAGGAAAAAAAAAAGACAATATCATGGCTAAGTTGTTATGTGGGATGGCACCTGTGGCTCAGTGAGTAGGGCACCGGCCCCATATACCTAGGGTGGTGGGTTCAAACCCAGCCCCGGCCAAACTGCAACAAAAAAAAAATAGCCAGGTGGTGGGTGCCTGTAGTTCCAGCTACTCGGGAGGCTGAGGCAAGAGAATCGCCTAAACCCAGGAGTTGGAGGTTGCTGTGAGCTGTGACACCACACTCTACCGAGGGTGATAAAGTGAGACTCGGTCTCTAAAAAAAAAAAGAATAAATATACGAATCATTCATGGGATGCCTTCTCACCTTGCTGACAAGACCTCAAAGATATTTGTTAAATAAGATGAGTATCTCAAAATATTCAGAATTTTTTTAGGGAAAAGATGTTACCAAAGGAGTTATCAGCATAATAAATGTTCCCACCAAGTCTAAAACAAGATTTGGGGTTGGTTATGTGTGAACTGTGACTCTCTCACTTAATATCACTTAATATCTACAATGATTTAATGTTAACATTATCCCTGTTAGAGAAGGCTGTGGAATAGGAGTTTTGTGTGAAGAATACCGTATGTGTGTCTCTGGGAGAAAAGGTGGGGATTGTAGGGACCCACCTGTCTTCCCAACCTATGTCCACGGACCTAGAAGTCTAAGCCCCCAGGGAGGAAGAAAGCTGCAAATGGAGCTGAAGGAGCTGTTTTGACAATGCACTTGTGAAATTCTGGACATCAGCATGGCTTGGGTGCCTGGATGGTGACGAAGTAGAGCAGGTTAGAAAAGAGGAGCTGGTTCTTTGTCCCACCATAGATTTGCAGTGAGGTCCCATCAGGGTGGATGTGACATCCTTCTGGTCATGGAGCAGCAGGCCTGAGTGCCTTCCTCAAGAACATGGGGGGGTGGTGGCCCCCACAGAGAAGGGAAGCAGTGAGGGGCCCGTGGGCTCCCAGAAGTAATTGGGAAGATGGAGGTAGAAGGCTGATCTCTCCCAGATAAGCAGGCGAAATTTAAGAAGCAGCAAAGTCAGAGCACTGATTTAAAATAATCTCATTTATTTCCACGAGTGTAGGAAGCCTGGGGAAATTCCAGTTAGGTGACAATTAAAGACAGATTTTAAAGCACATGGAAGGGAAGGACTAGGTGAAGCAGATTGGCTGATGCAAAGATCTGTGAATGGAAGCCTCAGAAAAAGGGTCATTTAAATGTTTTAGTTGTTGGTTCTCCTTGATCAGAAGAGCTTTTATTTGCTGTTAAATGCCATTGTTTGAGGTAATATGGAACTGATCTTAAAACAAAAAATGATTCTAGGGTAGATTTTGTTTAATTACCATATTCTGAAACTAAAGTATTGTTTAGAGTGAGTGTGTATGTGCAGAAAGACTCATAAAACCATCACTGAGTTGGGCTGTACCACAGTGTACATAACGTGAACTTACACACCATGGGCATGTCTTGGCTTATTTATATTTGCTTAATATGTACTTTCCACTTACCCTTTATAAACAAAGGTGCTCTACTATTTAGAAGAAAATGGTTTGGGACTTGGTGTTAAGCAGCCCCCTCGGCTATTGTCAAGCTGTGAAATGGGCTTACTTGTCTCCTGGGAATGGTGAAATATTTCCTTCTCACCCACAAGGTCTCCAAGGCTCAAGTGTTGTTTGTGATGATTTGATGTTCCTTCATGTGGTAAAGTTTATTTTCATTAATTGCCTGTGAGTCAACAACTATACCAGCTATCCCATTGGCTGTGGGAGGAAGCAGCCCATTCTCACTCAAGTGTACACACTTTCACGTTTATTTAGGTAAAGAAAGAAAAGCCCACTGAAACATCTTTGAAGTCATCCAACTCCAGAAGAGAAACCAACGTGTGTCTCCAGAACCACAACTGTTGACGTGTGTAACAACCCAAAGCTAAAATTTGTGACATAACAAATGGGGTAGGAGAAGGAGGTGAGAACAGCAGGTTGGGTCTTGCCAAGGCACTTGTTTTATTCAGTGCAACATGGAAGCATTGATGAGTAAAAGAAATGGATGGGGGAAAACATAACTACGGATCTCAATGAGTTAGGAGCAACTACCACAAAACTAAAAGGGAATGTATGTGTTTCAAATAGGCAAAGAGTTTGACCAATGGAAGGCAGGAAAGAAGAGGGGAAACAATGAAAGTGTGGTAAGTGGTAAATATAAAATAAGAGAGCAGAAATAAATACTAAGGTAACTATAGTTACCCTACATATAAACTCACCAGTCAGAAGCAGAAATATTCAGATTGGATACAGAACATATGACCCAGCAATATTTTATCAGTAAGAGAATAGTCATAGAAAAGACTTTGGTTACACCTATAACAAAAGGATGAAAAAATATATACTGGATAAATGTGAACCAAAAGAAAGGCAGGAATGGCAATATTCATATCAAAGAAATAAAATTACTGACAAAAACCATTAAGGGGAAAAGAGGGATGTGACATTCTTATAAGTGGAAGAGTAGAGTAGTATACTAGGTATACTAATAGTGGACATAAATACACTTGATGATATCACCTTAAATGTGTAAAATGACAATCTACAGAACTGTGGGAAGAAATAAACACCAATTATAGAGAGAAATTTTAAACTAGCTTTCTAAAACTGATGGGTTAAGCAGGCCAAAGGTGAGCAAAGATATAAATGATCTGAATGATATGATAAGCTGAGAAACTAATAGACATGTATGAAAAATAATGTCAACCAAAAAGTAATAAAAGAATTTACAAAAACAAAATCACCATTTACTATGCCACCAAAGAAGGTTCTGTGTTCCAAAGAATCCTATTTAGTGCAGAATATGTTCTCTGATGAAAACCACAATAAAAGGAGTAATGAATTTCAAAAGAAAGCTAAAATGGGCTATATATCTGTGACTCAAAGCACCCCAGATGAAAACAGGAATCATAAGGAAAATTATGAAATACTTAGAACTAACCAGAACTTTTATAAAAAAAACTACCTCTCAAAAATGTATATGTTAGCTAAAATAGTAATTAGTGAAAAGATATAGCTTTAGATGTATTGCTTTCAAACAAGGAAGGCTGAAAATTATGTAAGGGGTGAAACAGAAGTTGGAAAGGGAACAACCCTTCTCCAAACCAAGAAGAAGAGATATAATGAATTTATGATAAAAATTTAAAGTGCTCTAAAAATAATTGAGATGATTAACAAAACCAAAATCTAGTACTTTGAAAACACTAATTAAGAGAAGTACTTTGTTTCTGGGAGGAATGGTTGGGATAAAGGGAAAATAGACAAATAACAAAAATACAGAACGAGAAAGGGGGGAATAAAATTGACACAGCTAAGAAAAATATTATAGAAGGATATTATGAAAATTAGCTAGCCATTAAAAGATTTGAAAACTACCTGAATTGGAAACTTTCATGGAAAGTTTTCCATGAAAATGCATTTCTGGAAAAATATAAAATGCCAAAATTGGTGAAAAAGAAACTGGAAAAACTTAATAGACCAATAAGCAATAATGAACTTAAAATGATAATTAAGCTCTTTTCTTCCACAAATACCCCAGATCCAATGGTTTTATAGGTAAATTCTACTAACATTTTAAGAAATAGACAAGTCTGAGAAACAGAAAAATGATGAAACATCAGAAATTGTTTTATAAGACTATTGTATTTTTGATTCCAAATCCTATCAAAAGCAGCATAAAAGACCCATTTAACTTTTGAACATAGATGTAGAAAATGCAAAATGAAATATTAGCTAGCAAATATAAAATGATAAAAGTAACAGATGGCCTAGAAAAGCAAAGATGGTTCAACCTCAGAAACTATTGGTTCATTAATCAAAAAAAAAGAAAAACTTAACATATATAGTAAAAGCACTTTTATAAAGTTCAACATTCATTCATGTTAAAAGGTCTTAGCAAACTACGTCCAGAAGGTAACTTCCTTAATGTGGTGAAGATTTATATTTAACCTATAGCAGACGACACACTTCAGACTTTGGGCTCATCCTTTTTGAGATTAGGAACATACGGTGCTGGTTCTGCTCCTGAACATATTATCCAAGGTCTTGGCCAACTCCGTAAGATAACAACAAAGCCATGTTAGTCTAATGATTAGGAGGGAGAGTATTAAAGTGTCATTTACTGATGATATGCTCTAAATAGAAATCTATCAGAATCAACAGAAAAAGAGTAGGGTAGGAGAGGTCAGGAAATTTGCAAGACACACATCAATTCTAAAACATCAGTTGTATCTCTTCATAACACCAGCAGCTGATCAGAAAATAAGATGGAAAACAAAATGCCTTCATAGTGGAACAGTGGCAATTAAGAAGGAATGTTATCCATAATTTTAAATATGGATAACATTTTAAGAAAATATGAATAAATGGATAATTATACACACACACACACATATATATGTAAATGGGATGCTTCAACACTGTAGAGCTGTCAGGTCTCTATAAAATAATATAGACAATTTCAGTGTAATCCAAAACAAAATTCTAGCAGAGTGATGAACATGACAAAGTTATTTATAGGAGAATATAGCTCAATGAATGGCTGTGTAACTTTGGAAAAGAAGGCGGCAAACTTCCATGATCAGCTATTGAGACAGTACAAAACTATGGAAATAAAAACATGCTCTTGGTACAAAAACAGAGACACAGAACTATGGAACAGAAATAACTCATAGACTGATTTCTATATGTGCAGAAACTCCATGGGCAATAGGACGAATCACTTCATGGAAGTATTGAGAAAACTAGCTTACCATACAGAAAAACAATCAAAGCTAGAGCCTTCTTTTGCACCATATACAAAGTAGATCTGGATGAATGGAAACCCTAATTGGGAGAAGTAAAACTCACAATCTAATAGAAAGAAATACGGGACCTAGAGGGGAGGAAGGACTTCTTTAACACGCCCTGAATAGGACAAACCATTAGTTGAATAACCGGTGCTTCTGATGACACAAAACTTAAGGAGTTTTGTTTTTAAAAAGACAACAAAGAAAAAGTTAACCGACAAATGAGAGATTAGAGAAAGATATTGGCAATGTCCAGGACTAAAGAGAGATCAATATCTAGAATGCAAGGAACTCTGCTAATAAACGGGAAAGAAAACTCAAGAAAATTATGAACAAAAGATGGGAACGGCCAATCACAGGGAAGTGTGAATGGTCAACATATGTGCACACATAAAGAGATGCTCAAACTCAGTAATATTTGGAGAAATGCAAATTGAAATAAGAATAGGATAATCTGTACACTTTAATTGGCAAAAATTATATGCAATTTATAGCTGTGGGTTAGCAGTACATGGGATAACAGAAGTGTTGTGACCTACCAGTGAGCATGGAAACTGGTTAGACATCCAAAACAGCTGAGGCAGGACTGGTTTACATGATAAGTGTTTCTGGGAGAGATGCAGAATCCCACTTGTGACTGACCTCAGGAAAATTTTTCTTTGCATAAATCTAGAGGGAACATGGATGTGAATGCTTGCTGGTTACTGTTTGAGTTTTCGGGAAATGGAGTTCAACTGTGTGTCCCTTAGAGGAGAAATGGTTCAGTAAAATGCAGCGGGTGGCATCAGGAGCTAAAACCCAGTGGATAGAGGCCAACAAAACTGATGTATCTCAGGGCAACAGGGATAGATCTCTCAAGTATAGCACTGAATTTAAAAAGGGAGAAAAACATAGTCCTTAGTCCAATGCTGTTTATGAAAATTAAACTATAAATTCACATACAAAACAGTTCTACATTTTATCGAGATACTTACAAATTTGAGGATACATAACAATGTATTTTTAGCACTGTTGTCTGTGTAAGGAGGGGCCTGGGAGTAGTAGATTACAAAAACAAAGAAGGCAATGTAAATCGGGAAAGCAAACTTGCCTGCACTGATGATGATGTGTGGGACATTATAAAGGTTTTGAGATACAAAAAAATCAAGAAATGTAAAATCCACATGGATGGACACAAATGAAGCCCTCCCAGCAACAGCGATAAGCTGAGCAAGCTGAAAGTTGCAAGAGTGAATAGAAAGGACGCTGTCGATTGTGTTTCTTGGAAGCGAAATAATGGATGCCCATGCAGTCTGTTTCAAGACTTACGCAGTGACCTACGGATTGGCCATGAACCCAGGCGTAAGAAAGACTCAACCATCTGCCTTTGAAATCCAGAAACAAGACAAAATGATCTGTATTTGTACGTACCTATCCACGAGTCTTTATTTCCTTGTTTGCCACCTAATGTGGACAGCTTAAAATGAGAGGCTTATAAACTTTGAAGTCACCATTGACAAAAAGAACTAGATTTCTGGTTGCTGCGATTTGGAGGAAGGAAGCAGTCTCCATCCTTAATTGAGAGGTACAGCCCGGTGCTCCTTAGCTGTTCTTAGCACCTGGTTTTACTTGGCTTCCCCTTGTAGCCTACAGAAAAATTCCACAGAGAAGCTCTGTTTTTGGAAGGAAGGCTTTGGACTGGGCCTCCCCACCCCCACCCCCACCTCCACTTTGCTACACAGACTCTCCAACTGTGATGGGTGCTTTCTTTCTCTGCGAGCTGCATCCGTCGTATTAGCAACTTTATGGGCTGATATATGACCCCCTGGCAGTCTCACCAGGCAAATGAAGGTTGTCACAGGCAACCGGGTCCTCAGACAATGTCCAGATCTCCTAGATAATAACTTCTGAAGATTTATTTTTTTCATTAAAAGTCTATTAGATTCCCAAAATTTTATTTGTAACATGCTACAAAGCAGATTAATTGAAAGTCAGTGACTTTTCCTCTGAAGTGGCCTCTATCCCCTCCTGAAGTTAAAAATAAGCACCTGTGGGGTCTCTGACAGGCCAGGTATCCTAACTCTTGTCTGAGGCTCAGGTTACAATTACCCTGGTGTACTGGTCCTGATTTCAGGAAACCCTTGGTAGGATATTTCCCCACCTCCTTTTGGCCCTCTGATGAGGGAGTTTCCGTTTTATACTGACGCCATGTCTTCCATCCTCCATGCTTCAGCTTCAGTTATTCTTTTTTTTCTGCAAAGACACAGAACATCTGGACTAGATCCTTTACTCAGTAAATGTTCACGAACCTAAAGTCTACTAATGGTTCCCCACGCAACCCTTCTCTCTCTCCCTAATCAATTTCTGTTCCGTCACCATTCCTGACGATGGTACGACTTTGCAAAGTTGTAATTCTAGGTGTTTCGCAGATTTCCCAGTAACAATCCATTTCGTTAACTGTGAGCCCACCTGGAATTTGTCGTTCTGTGTGTTTCATCTGAGGAACTCGGTGTTTTTCCTGTCACTTTGGTGTTGACTTAGCCTCCGTCGTCCAAGTAAGGTCAGTAGTAGCAGACGTGATTTCATAACAAATTACCAGTCTCCCGTGTAATAGAAACAGGCCGTGAAGGTAGAAGACTCCATCTATTAAAAGTATTGAATTTTGTTATTTCACACGATGGTGAGTGTGCGGATCACAGGGGTCAGGGCCTTTTAAGTAAGCACACCTGTGTCTTATGGGTCTTGAGTAGAATAATCAAGAGTCTTGACAGTTTCCAGTCACTTTTCTCATGGGCACATCTTGTATCTAATTGTATTTATAAAGTATACCTGCATTTGAAAGGCACCTTTTCTTCTAGGGAATCCACCTCCCTGAGACAGCTTCCTCACCTGTGAAGAGGCCTTCGTTCATTTAGCAAGCATGCATTAAATGCCTACTTTGTGTGAAAGGCAACGATTTAGGTGCTGGAAATAGAATTGTCACAAGAGAGGCAAGGTCACCCCTCTATGGAACTTACATTCTTGTTGAAACTTAAAGTAAAAACAAAAACCGAAGAAAAACACAACAGTGACGGAGTGCAAAGAGACTAATATGGCGGTTAGAGAACTGACCTGATGGAGACGCTCTGAGGAGCAAGGCGGGAATGTGCCTCTGTGTTTCCCAGCGCACAGCGTGTGCTCGAGAAACGGGAACGACTTGCGTTGAAAGAAGAGCAGTAGGTAAAGGCTGTCACTTTTTGTGTCCTTGTTGAGAGGCTGACCAATGGGCTTCAAGGCCAGGATGCAGCCCAGGAACTTGAAGTGGTGCTGGTGTAACTCCCTGAGACTTTCTCATGGAAAAATGTTAGGAGACAAGTCCTTTCTGCCTGTGGGCTTCCTGAGACAGAGAGTGGGATGAAACAGAGGTGGGTACAGCCACCTGTCTGTAGAGCAGATCCCACCTGGCAGCTCCCCTCTTCCCTCTACCTAGAGAGGGCCTTGGGATCATTTCCAGCACCCTGCTATTGTTTGGGGCTCACTTATGACCAAAATGATGCGTACATGTCTGCAGCAAATCAGGCAGGCAGGGGAGCAGGGCAGCGTCCCTTTGGCCAGTGTTCTTGATCTCGGCTCATGGAGAATCTTGAGCCACCCACATTATCTGGCCTGGCACCTACTTCCTGAGGCCAATGTAGGGGGATAGCGTGCCTACGGCCCCCCAGCTGAGACACATTTCCACTCTAATTCAGGGAGGGTCTCATCTTTCTATAGGACTCATGTCTTGGAAAGGGACAAAAAACACTGATAGTTGGGTTTGAACTGGGCCTGGCCACGTACTGTGGTCTGGACCGGTCTGTCTAGAGCTTGACTTTTTCTCTGCATTGTACAGAAGCTTGGCTCATGTTCTCTGCTTTATAAAACAACATCGTATGCACCCACTCGACAGACTATCTCTGGTGCTGTACTTTGTGGTCCTTTTGGAAGGGACTGTGAAATATGATTGAAAGGCATGTAGGAGGAAGGAAAATAGAAGTGGTGTGGCTTGACAGGTCAGCAGAAATCAAGTCTGAATTTCTGAACCATTCAGTGGAGTGAAAGCCAAGTAATTGGAAACATATCAAAATGACTAAACACATTTCTATATTATCCTTAGTTCAATATTTGTTACATTCTTTGCAGCACCGAGGCCTATTGACCTTTCCTTGGGGACATTGATTCCTGGGTTGTTGGCATTTGTTTCCCCAAAGCCACTAATCCCTTGAACTGCCTGCCATTGCTCTTGGCCACGAAGCCTAAAGGGTAGCTAGGCAGGGGACACTAATGCCTTCCCCGGCTGCTGATCTGAGCCTGGGCTGGCTGAGTGTGTGCGCCTCCACCGCCCAGCAGGCCAAGGCAAACACACTGATTCCCCTGAACTCGTTAAAAGTAGTTTGGTTGGGTTAGAGAGAATTCCAGTTTCTGCTCCTGGAACACAGAGCCAGGCCTACAGTTCAGATATGTCACAACAGACTGGAAATGAAACAGAAACACTGACTGCCTGCAGGATTTCCATATGATAGAGATTTTAAAACATTCAGCACAGCAGAATTTCATGTCAGGTATTCTAACCGGTACCTGGGATGTGAAGAAGGTAAATTCATTAACCAGATTGCCTTTCAAGCCAGAAGAGGAATATTCCAGGTGAACATGATTTAACAGCTCTGTTGCCTAGAGCTACAGGGACTTCTTGAAGCAGTCGGGTAAGACATGCAAGTCAAGACGGGACATGAGTGACCTCTCAGCATCTAATGGAATGTTTACTCCTTGCAAGTTCATCCTGCAATTTTTAAAAAATAGTGTTTGCTGACATACAGCCGTCATTAAGCTGCCAGGGACTTAAGATAATAGCAGGAAGCTTTCGGCAGATAAACCCAATATGGTAGTCAGGGAAGAATGGGACTTAGTCAATTAAATCATTAATGGATATTTGAAATGCCTGTATAATGGAGCGCACTGCAGTCCACACATGAAAATAAAGGCAAAAACATCTCATCTCATTCCATGGTTCTTGTTGGGGCCAAAAGATTCTCCCTTGAACTTACTCTGTTTATAGATGGCAAGGAATGAGGTTTATTTGAACTGGTTTTGTTTTGAGTTTGTGTGGGTTTTTCCTCTCCTCTGCAGAATGTATCCTCAGAGTTTCTGCATCCCCGAGCCTGGGTTTTGCTTTTTGTAGCCGTGCCAGAGTTTATCACCACTCACTTCTGGATAGTGTTAATGCCGCGGTCACTTCCTGACTGCAAAACAATCGTAACATTCACCAGAGTTCTGGGTGTAACAGGCCACGTGGGGGATTGCTACGTTGGGGATTATTACCTGAAATGGCTACAACAACAACAACAAGGCGCCTGTGGCTCAGTGGGTAAGGCGCTGGCCCCATATACGGAGAGTGGCGGGTTCGAACCTGGCCCCGGCCAAGCTGCAACAAAAAAAGAGCCGGGCGTTGTGGCGGGCGCCTGTAGTCCCATCTACTCAGGAGGCTGAGGCAAGAGAATCGCCTAAGCCCAGGAGTTGGAGGTTGCTGTGAGCTGTGACTCCACTGCACCCTGTCTAGGGCGACAAAGTGAAACTCTGTCTCTAAAAAAAAAAAAAGAACTCCCAAACTTAACACGAGATGTTCACCCTGTTTGTAGAGCAATGTTGTTCTAAATTAAACACATGCCCATCAAGGAAATGGGAAGAATAAGGCAGACCTATAAACCCCAGAGGGAAACCTTGCTGTCAGTATTCACCTGGCAGTGCCTCACAGCAGTGAGAATTAGCCCAGAGAGAGGGGGTTGATGTAAAGCAGTGGTTCTTACACTGCGGCTGGGAGGATTTGTAACAACTTGCACGGGTGGCTCCATCCCCAGAGTTTCTGCTTCAGTCAGGCAAGGGGCAGGGTCCCGAGAATCTGCATTTCTGGCAAGTTCCCAGGCGGTGCTAATGCTGTAGGCCCACAGAGCAAGTTCCAAGAACTATCGACAATAAATAAAAGGCGCGAAGGGCTTGTCAGTTGTGGTCAAAGGAAAGGGGGCCGAAATTCCATGCTGGACATAAGCTTTTAGTTCTGTTGTCCTGTTGAAATGAGAAAACATCTTATGAAAGATGATTTTGTTTTAAAGGTGACTACAGACATTCTTGGCTTTACAGCCTAGAACAAAGCAATATCCGTACAAATGAATCCTGTTGGCTCCCTGATCTCTACTATGACGTCAGGGTGGTATTCCCAGAAAGTGGAATTCCCTGAGATGGGCTGAGTAGGAAAACTTAGGAAGGAAAAGGCTCCATGTCACACACACCAGGAGGGCGGTCCAGGCTTGGTGGCGTGTCATTTTCTTGATGCTGTGATCTCTCCTCCCAGACTCTTTGTGCAGGTTTATTCTGTCTCAACACTTAGCCTTTCCTCATCATTAGGAATTTCTCCTCTTCTTGTAAATTGGTTAATTCTATACGACACACTCCTAGAATTTGAACTCTTCTCTGGGCACTTGGGTTTTTTGTGTCTGACATGGAAAGACATTTAATGACTGATTTCTTTTGTAGAAATTGGAGCCTGAATCTTTCGCATGTCTCAAGAATGTGTTAAACCCTCAGGTTATGCAAAATAAACCAGCATCTTGGGTTATCAACGCCCAAATCCAAAATTGCTAAAAAACATATTTATAGATCAAGATAAAACCTATGGAGATTTCACTTTACCGGTGTTTTTAAATAAGAACTAGTTAAGAAAATCATGTAGTGGTGAAAGCAACCAAGAATTTTACTGCTTGATTATCTTTCTAAATAGAAACTTGGGAATTACAAGAAGGACAATTAAAAACAGGAATCATCTGTGCTTTCAAACTGGGGAAGGCGGGGAGCATTCATGAATTCTTTCTTTTTTTTTTTCTTTTTTATTAAATCATAGCTGTGTACATTGATATGATCATGGGGCATCATTCTCATGAATTATTTCTTTGGAAAAGTTTTAAAGGAATTTGCAGAATGTAAATGATTCATTATTTTCATGATCCCAAACATGTCAGCAAGTGTCAGAACTACATATCCTATTTGGAGGTTGTAGTTAAGTACTGGATGAAGCTATAGATAAAACCACGTGGCCTTGCCTAAGGCTTAGAAATTGGAAAAAAGAGGGCAGTCAAGTTTAGTTGAGAGTAACTTTTCCCGTGCAAGGAAAAAATGAAAGAAAGAAAAGAAGTAAGGTTTTCCCACCACTTGAGAGTTACCTGTTTGGCCTTAGAGACTTACCAACATTGGGGGAGCTTCTAGCCGTTGGCACTTGTAAGGAAGTCGCTAATTGCCATTTGCTTTCCTCCATTGTCATTTCTTCTCCCCGTCTTTTCATCCCTGCCTCCCCTCTGCTCTGTCTCTTTTATGTCAGTAGGAAGGGCTGCCATGAAGCTGGCCTTCTGGCTTCCTTCTCTCTTCCCTGCAGGGAACCACATGTGACCCCTCCCTGCCCCATCCACCTGTTCTAAATAGCCTCACCCATGTCGCCTGGGGCTCCCCATGTCTCCTCGTAAATGTGCTCAAAAGGATAATTGTGGTTTCTCAGTTACAAGCTCGATATGAGGTGACAGTTTAGTGGTCAGTCCAGCTGTATTGGGAGTTGAAATTCTCCACGCTTGTCTGCACTCATGCTTAGCGAGCTGTGCGGCTCTACCTTTTTCCGGCTGATTTAGCCTTCGCTCCCCTGTGGAGCGCGCGGCCTGAATCCCTGGCCTGCTGACAAACCGGCCCCCAGCGCCTTTAGGAACTCATCAGGCCACCGGGTACTGAAGAGGTCCGGCTGCTCAGATTTCTCTCTCTGATGAATTGCAAGAAACCATTGTTTTTAACAATGACAAAATAACTAGTTGTTCCCCTCATAGGAGGAAAAGTATTTGTAAATTATATTCTTGACTCTGTGCTAGTTCCTTCCCTATTTGACCTCTGAATTGTACTCGAGGTAATGTTTCAGCCTTTGAATAAGCCTCGTTGTGTAATCATTATCTGCTTAAGAGGGAAGACAGGAAGAAATGGAAATATTATCAAGGCATCTGTAGGTCCGGGAGTACTTAGGAACTTTGTGGTTCCTAACTCCCGCCCTTCAGATGCCAAGAGACCTTAAGCTTAGGCTCTAAGTGCGTGCTCTCTCACAGATTCTTTGTTTGTTCGTTTTGTTGCAGTCGTCATTGTTGTTCAGCTGGCCCAGGCCAGGTTTGAACTCACCAGCCTGGGTGTATGTGGCCGGCGCCCTACTCACTGAGCTGGAGGTGCCGCCTCTCACACAGATTCCAGGAGGAATATTTTCATGAATTAGGTCCAAAGTGTAAGAGCCTTCACTGTGTGCCTTCCACACAGTTTTCCCTTGGCTTCCTTATTCATCTGTTTGCGCTTTTCTTTGGGAAATCCAGTGTGCATTTTAGGAAATGAGAAGTAGCCCCCGGTGCTGCCGCGGATTTAGCCTGTGTCGACATCCACTCCCTGGGCCGGGGAGGCCTTTGCGACTTTGCAGAGTGTGTTTTCTCTGTGGTTTTCTCAGGGTTTTGTGCACAATACTCCAGAGTCTCTAGATAAATGCAGCCTCGCATTCTCCCAAGTGTTTCTCAAGGTGCAATCCTCCAATATTCTCTCACATTCTTGAGTAAGGAAATCAGATGGCCTAGTCTGCCAGTCATTCCTTTAGTCACAAAACCTGCCACACACTCAGTAACGTACTAAGCAGTGGGGGTACAGGCATAAGGCGGATGTAGCTTTTACCCCAAGGAATTTGCTTTCCAGAGCTCTAGGATGCAGAGGGGAGGGGGGAAGGAGGTGCAGGCTACAGCGGGATTCCCAAAGAGGAAAGGGACAAATCTAGTTCAAAAGGAAAATTTGGGCGGGATATTTCCTAGAGACGCTGATTTAGGAGCTGTGTGGTGACAGATGAGGAGATGGGGAGTGGCACCTCAGGGTGGAGGGGTAGGATGAGAGAAAACTCAGATCCTTGACATTTCCCGGGGTGTGCAGGGGACAGCAGGGACCTCAGAAGCTAGAACGTGGGTCTATGTGGGAAGGTGGCTAGAAGGTGGGTGGGGTCGGATGGTGGGCGGCCTGGGATGCTGTGCTCTTGAGCGTTTCTTATTATTTTAAGTCTGTGCAGCTGAAGTTGTGAACAATTACTTGTGTACTTAGTGGGATTTTTCTCCCAGTAGAGTCACGACACCCAGAGTTGCTTTTAGGTTAGTCTGTAAACCAGAGAAAACACAATCAAAGCCAGGATGCATTTCATCTTCCTCCTCCACGGACACCGGAATTCCAAAATATAAATTGCATTTCTGTCGGATCCTCCGCGCTTCTGCCTGTGTCCTGGGTGAGAACCACGTGGAACAGAGAGCAGTGGCTGACGGATCCATCAGCCTTGATCTCAACGTGCCCTGACAGAGCCTGAGCCTGTCTGTCTCTACACATAGTTACAGCCTGGCTCCACTTCTAGCAGATTTAATAGCTCCCCATCTATTTTTCCAGGCTTCATCAACATGCTTCTAAGTAATTGTCTTCATATCCCATTACCATTTTCTTGAATCTTCCCTGCGGAGGAAAACCAACACACCAACCCCACCATTCTGGCTAAATGTTGGCAGATGCCTTGTTAAGTTTCATAAAACTTACATTAAGCAATTCAGCTGAAGACCTGTTGTAACAAGCCATTTGATTTTAATGAACTCTCCCTTCTGAAGGGGTTTTGTCATATTTACACTGTTTCTTTCACGAACTAGTCTCTTTTTACATAAAAAAAAAAAAGTGAGTCACTACCCAGGAGAAAGACAAAAATACAAAGGGCAAAATTCCTTGCTTGAAGCCACATAAAGACTGTAAATACAGCAGATGAATGTAGAAGGGCTGGGTGAACCCTCGAGCCCACACTCTGGTGGTGGCTGGGGATTGGCCCTGCAGGAGATGCAATCAGAAACAGCACTCCGCTTGCCACCACTAATGTTCTTTGATACTTTACCATAATTCACTGTGAATGAGAAAAGTAGACATTTAAAAGTTTAAAAGTTCAAGTTTTGAGCCTTGTTTTTGACAAGGTGCCCCCGTGGATGCAGTATTATTCTGTTCTGGACCCGAGTATTAGTCACCAGCAGCAGAGTCAATGGGAGAATCCCAGTGACCCACCACTGCTAGGGCTGCGTTTAGCCCAGGAATAGGTTTGTTATTCACACAGGGTGGGGTTGACTCTGGAGGGGGCATTAGGTAATGATTCTTGCTATGTTTCCTATCAAGGTGTGTATCTTAGCCAGAGCTGACTCTCTTAGCAGGAGGCCATCGGTCTCCTTCTAGTTTATACAAGGGACAGCATTCCAGGCAAGCTGCCAGTGGAACAGGGGTCTGTGTTATATAAGGTTTCAGCACCCGGGAAAGCATCTGTGTATATAGATGTGAATTTCTGTGCTTATATACTCACAAACCTTGCCTTAGCCTTAGTTTCTCTGACGGCAGAGTCGGATACAAAGATTTGTGTGCAGACGGTTTATTTGAAAAGTGACCCCTGGGAGCGGAAGTGGAAAAGGGAAGGTGGGCAGCAACAGGATGTGACTGAGCTGACCACTGTGTAGATGACTGATACTCCATCCTAAGGGATTTTCTGGGGAGCCTGAGGAAGTGCACCTTAGAAATGCCCACACAGGGGTTGGGCGCGGTGGCTCATGCCTATAATCCCAGCACTCTGGGAGGCCAAGGCAGGTGGATTGCTGAGCTTAGGAGTTCAAGACTAGCCTGAGCAAGAGTGAGACCCTGTCTCTAAAATAGGTGGGCATTGTGATGAGTGCCTGTAGTTCCAGCTACATGGGAGGCTGAGGCAAGAGAACCACTTGAGCCCAAGAGGTTGAGGTTGCTGTGAGCTACCCAGGGTGACAAAGTGAGACTCTACCTCCAAAAAAAAAAAAAAAGTAATGTCTGCACAAGTGTTGCAGAGGGATATGTGGGTCCCCCAGCTCCCCATCTGACACTGGCCAGGTGGCCCCCAGGTCTCTAGCTCCCCTGCACTTCTTGGAGGCACATGCAGGGTCTGGGTCCCACCCCAGGACATCTGAGAAGAGCTGAGGCAGGAAGTGAGAGGTTGAGATGAGGGCAGGATTGGGTACCACAGGCTGCTGCTGGGGCAGAGTGGTCCGAGCCTGTGCTGGCCTGGTCACCCTGCTGGTACCCAAAGTACAAGATTGAACAGGAAGATCTGAAAAGATGCACACACGGGAAGTGTCTGACACTGGCCTCCATCTATGAAATGCCTTCAAAGATGTGCAAATCAGAGGGATTTGGGGGCTGGTTAACGTCATCATCATATTGTGGCTTGGTCCAGGACTGCTGATTAGTTGAGGAAAAAAGCCCTACCACCTACCCTGGTCTGGTGAGATTCCATCTTCTAAGATTTCTAGAGCTTAATAGAGCCTTGACCTAAATAGAAAAAATGCTTTTTCCCCAATGCATTTTAAAAATTAAATTTACATATAGTGAAATGTACAGATTTTAAGTGTTCTGTCCATTTTGACAAATGGACACATCTATGTAGCCCACACACACCCCTAGGAAGATATACAATATTTCCATCATCTCAAAGAATATCCTTGTCCCTTTTCCCGGTTAACCCCCTCCTCAATCTATGGAAACATCTGGCACGTACTATTTAGTGTCTGCCTTCAGTCAACATCTTGGGAATTCATCTATATTGTCAAATGTCAATGTGAACGTTTTTATTGCTGTCTAATATTCCCTTGTAGCCATCTACCACAATTCGTTTATCTACTGTTAATTATATGAATAAAGCTACCATGAACCAGCCTTTTTGTGGGTGCACGTTTTCCTTTCTCTTGGGTAAATCTTAGGCGACTGCTGGGTCATAGGATAGATGTCTATCAAACATGCAAAGAAAAAATGAAGTTGCTGTGACGTTTGACACTCCACCATCAATGCGTGAGTCCTGTTAGCTCCGAATCTTTGCCAATAGCTGGTGTTAGCGGTCTTTGTAGCCAGTCCAGTGGGTGTGTAACAGCATTCACTGCCATTTTAATTCATATTTCCCCAAGGACTAATACATTTGAGTACCCTTTCGTGTGTTTATTGGCCATTTGAATATTTTTCTTTGGTGAAATGACTGTTCTAATCTTTTAGTTATTTTTTATTGGGTTGCTTGTCTGTTTATTATTGAGTTATATGAATTATTTACTTATTCTGGAATCAAGTCTTTTAGCAGATAAGTGTGCTGCAAATGTTCTCCTTCAGTCTGTGGCTTGCCTATTTGTTTTCTTAACAGTGTTTATTGACAAGCAAAAATGTAAAGTTTTGACTTTGTGCACTAATTGTTTTTTCCTTTGATACCTGCTGTCTGTGTCTGTCCCTCGAAATCAGTGGTTCTCAACCTTCCTGATGCCCCAGTGTATTTTCTTAGTTACAAAGGGGTCGCGACCCACAGGTTGAAACCGCTGCTCTAAATAATCTTTGTCTACCCCCAGGTCATAAAGATATATTCCTAAGTTTTCTTCTAGGAGCTTTGTATTTTTGTAAGGCATATGCTGAATTGTTTTGGATAGTCTATGTCAATTTTGTTTCTTACCAAGAAAGTTGGCAGTCACTGCGTTTGTTTTATTACTTCTGGACACTGATGGAGGTATAACCTCCCAGACGGGTAAATTATGGACACCTTTGAAAATCTCAAGTTCCCATTTTTACATTAAGATTTCCCTCTGAGATGGTGTGCGAGTTGGGTACAGGATGGAAGGGAGAATATTTCTATATGTCCCTTGCATTTACTTTGGGTGATGCTATTTAACTTACCCCAGCCCATATACGCCTGTCACCCTGTGCAGGGTCATTCTGCTGTGGAAACCTGACTTATGTTAAATGTCTATGTTGACATGTCTTTTCCTAAATGAATAGGCTTTTATTTAACTGGTGGCTGCTGACTCTGTGGGGGCTGCCAGGTCATTAAAATGATGTTTGTTTGAATTTGGCAGAATGAAAAATTGGACTTAAGTTTACCTTTTTTTTTTGTTTCCCAGATCTGTTTTCACCACTCACCCCTAACAATACTCTTTTGATTTTTATGAAGTCACCTTCACAAAGAAAAGTGAAATGCATCAGAAGTTCATGGAATTTAAGTTCAAGGCTTTGTTGCCGTGTAGTATCTCTGTAGTCTCCAACGCCTGCAAATGCAGGCAGTAAGGAGGGCCTGGACTAAACAAATGAATTAAGAATGACAGTGTCTTTTCTGGCATTACATATTAATTGTACAGATCACCATTGAATATCAGCTGGTCATTAACATCTGCATTCAGGTGACATCTCAGTATTGAGGTCCGAAGGAAAAGAGTCCTGGGATCAGAAGGCTTGAGTACCACTCTGAGCCCTACCAGCTTCTATCAAAATGATTTTCAGCACATCATATGTCCACTTTAGGCCTCAGTTTTCTTATCTGTGAGGTGGAAACAATAACAGATAGTGTGTTAGTCAGAACAGGTGAAGTACATTGCAGCAACTGATAAAACTCGAAGCCTTTGTGGCTTTGTCTTGGAGCAGCATTGATTTATTGGATGGCTGACCACACTGGTGCTCTTCAGGGTCCTCCTTCCATCTGGTGACTCAAATCAGGGTCTAAGTCTGCTCATCTTCCTGCCACCTCACCCAGGGCTTCCAAAGTCATTGAGTAATGTCATTTGGGTAAAGGAAAAGGGGAAGCTGGAGGAAACACACTGTCATCTGCTTTGATGTGATGGTGCCACTCATGACTTCTGCTCACGTCCCACATCTCAGAGCACACGGGCTATGTGGTGAGCACTTCCTGTTTTCAGGTACGTCACATGTATGTTCCATGACGCTCAGATGAGATGGAAAGGATTAAAGTGCATTATAAGAAATTTCCATCATTGGCGACAGGATTGTGTTACTTTACATTCCATTCAACCCTGAGCTTCTCTGGATGCATTTGCTGCCATTTGTACACACTCCATGGGAGGGGGAAAGAACAGCCTTTTACAAGGCTGCCTGGCAAACAGTTCTTCACTCACCACTTTCCCTGTGCTCAAAGAGCACATCAAACAACATTTAATTGTTGTTTAACTGAGGCAAAAACACTGGAATAGGTGGAGTGAAGGATTTGAATTACAGAAGAGTTTTAGAAGAAATAGAGGCATCCTGTAGACCAGGGGTCCTCAAACTTTTTAAACAGGGGGCCAGTTCACTGTCCCTAAGACCGTTGGAGGGCCGGACTATAGTTTAAAAGAAAAAAAACTATCAACAAATTCCTATGCACACTGCACATATCTTATTTTGAAGTAAAAAAACAAAACGGGAACAAATACAATCACATCCCGCATGTGGCCCGCGGGCCGTAGTTTGAGGACCCCTGCTATAGACATTTGAACTGGCTGCTAATAAGCCCAGCCAGCTCTGCTCTCAGGACAATTAAGATGCCTCATGGAGAAGCCCCATCATTTGCATGCAAGCTGTGGCTGAAGCCTTAACCATGCCCCCTAGCAATCTTGTTTGTATTATTGATTTGTTTAGTAAAACCACTACTCCAAGAGAGTACAAAGGCAGGCTTCAGTACAGCCCAAGCCAAACTATTATAATTCTGGAATGAGTGGAATCTGAAATAATGAGGTTTTATTTTACTTTGCCCTGGAGTTTTCGATGTAGTATTGGGAGATGAAAAAAATATATATATTTGTTTTATTTCAAAAACATACAACTTTCATTGTGTTCAAAAGTGTATTTCCAAAACAAGTCTATAAAACACAGCCTCACGGTTATAATGGGACTTCTTCTGTTGTTAATTTTACTGTTCAAGGCATTTAACTCAAAAGAGTTGTTTTTTTCCCCCCTCACTATTTGGCTCTTTTAATTTTAAACTCGGGCCTTATAAACGTAACTGCAATGTCCCTGTCTTTGTCACAATCTCTTGTTTGATATGCTGAAGCTCTGAGCCATGGGTTTTGTAAGCAGGGTGTGTACTCAAAGTCTTTCTCGGGCAGAGTCATCCATGTACTAGTCATGCACGTGGCCGTAACCTAGAGAAGCCTCCACAGTCTCACTTGACACGATTGCTCTTGATTGATTTTTTCATCACATCTATATAAAACGTGGCACATGTTCCCAAGTTTGGACGCAGGGGGGATATTGGTTATCTTCCTGCCTGGCATCCGTTCCTTGCCATACGAGTTACATCTCATCCTTCCTACTTTATGCACAGGCTTGGTGGGCCTGTCTGCTGGGTGTCCTGCCTTCTCTTGGCCAAGGTATCAGCACAGGATAATTCTAAGCCAGTCAGAATGACCTCTCCTGGGGATCTGCAGACTGCCTGCAGGGATGGAAACTGTTTCAGTTCGTTCTTTTTGACAGTGACCCTGAAGACGTTGTTATTATTTTCTCTTCCCCCGATTCCTGACGGTTCACTTTTGCCTCGCATTTTACCCTTTTCTTCAGTTCTGTTTATTTCCAATAATTTCTCTTTTTGCTTAGGTAGCTCTATCGTCTGTAAGCAAGAATCCTGTTTCAGTAATATTTGTTTGCATTTGCTTAGCAATGCAAGACATTGTAGAATTTCAGTCATATAGAAAATTAAACACTAAATTAAATACATTTAAAATGAGATTTGAAAGGTCGTCAGGTTCTGCTTTTGGGTCATAATTTCACATGCCATCAAAAGAACCATTAACTAAATATTGAATCTATTTCTCCCCCTCCATTGTCCCTGGATTGTATATTTAAAGGAAAAAGAATCTTTTTCATCGAAGGCTTATAGACTCAACCACCTAATTAGCATTGTCACCTCCATATCTCAGGGATCTCAGACCCAAATCATCTAAAAAGAGACTAAATTTCCACCAAATTTGCTCCCCAGAAACCCAAACAAGGAGAGCTCAGGGTAAGAAGCAATTCTGTGTTTTTATTGTGTTGTGATGTCTCACCTCACATCCCTACAAGAAAGATGATATTTAATAGTTTAGGGTCAAGGGGCGGCCGTGTTGCTCGGGCCGACCATTCTGGGCCGCGCTCCTCGCTCGCCCTCTGACCGGGCTCCGGCCGCCAGCGGCTGCGATACCTGCATCCAGCGCCCAGCGCCAACCGCTGGGTCCCTGAGCCAGACCCAGTACCTCTCCGACCCGGGGCCAGACCGAGGTCTCAAGCAGCGCCACAGGGTGTGGGGCGGACCCAGGAGATGAAACGACAACGTGACAACCCTCCAGTTGCTGCTGAGCTATTGGCCAAAAGATTCTGTCAGTTCCTTGCCCTGTGTGTCTCTCCAAAGAGTCAAACCTGGAGGGGCAGCTTGAGTCATCAGAGAAATGGCAGAGACAGAAAATGCAAACAAGAGAGGGACTGGAGATCAACCAGATGACTTGTATGCACAAAGTTGCTTTGAATCTGCCTTTCCAAACAAGGACTGCAGCAGACGCTATAGCAAGGTTGAAGCTTTATCCTACTCTGTTCAGATGTAAATGAAAAAGTGCTTTTAAAGAATAAAAGCTAGGAGGCGGAGCAAGATGGCAGCCGAGTAACAGCTTCCTTGCATCTGGGCACCCTGAGTCTGGGGAGATAGGACTCCAGGCATCTCTGGCTGGTGGGATCTGCCTATCATCACCCTTGAGAGGATACAGGGAGTCAGCGAGAGACTTCTGGACCCCAAGAGGAGGACTAAAACAGTGGAAAACTGGCAAGTGGTCGCGTGTGTTCAATCCGTCTAAACCCGCCCGCAACTGTAAGTTCAGTAGCAGCGAGACTGCAAACCAGAAAGGCCTTACCTGTGAAATGTTTTGGTGTCTTTGGACTTGGCACTCAGCTGATCTGCCCTGGGGAGAGCCTGAGCAGGAGTGCGGAGAACTTTGGCCTTTGTCTAGGGCCCAAGTCTGAGCCGCTGAGCCAGACGGAGCTAATAGTGTTTGGCTCTGAGTCACAGGCAGCCATTGTGAGCGATCTGCCCTGGCAAGCTCCGCCCTCAGGGTCGCAGAGCTAGAATTGGGTGGGAGCTGGTAACCCAGTGACCAAGTAGCCTAAGGGCGGGGTCTCAGCCGCCTTGCAGCCCTAACTCTCGGGGGCAGAGGGAGACCAGTTTTGGCACACAGGGTAAGTGGATAGCCACTTCAGCAGTGATTCCAGCGACAAGCACTTCCCTGGGAAAGCTTCTGCTCAGCCAGTGAACAAGTTCAAAGTGCCTTTTAAGTGGTCTGAAGAGAGATTTAGGGTGTCCACCTGCTGGGGTTTGAGAAACTAGCAGCCTCCAGTCGTATCAGAACTGTGATTAACATCTCATACCCCAGAAGACCACGTGTTGCCCAGACAATACTCAATAACATATACATACTGCTTTGTTTTTGGTTGTGTTTTTTTTTTTTTTTTGGTTTGGTTGTTTTTTTTTTTTTTGTTTATTTTGATATTGTTGATGTTGTTTTGTTTTTTAAGTTCGACCTTTTCCATACACATCCTTTTTCTTTCTCAATTTTGCAAGTTTAATTATAATTTCCCATTGCTGCCTATTTCAATAATTAGAACTTCATTTTTGTTAGTGTTCCTACCGCTATTATTTGATTTTCCAAACAATTTTATCCCGTAAAGTTTTCTGTTTGCTTATTTTGGTTTGATTTCTAGCATTTTTGTCTTTCCTCTCTACTTGGTGGAGGTGGGGTACTGTGTCTGATCAGGTTAGCAAAGAGCTGCTGACCTCAAGGGAACGACCCAACTGGGCACCCCCAGAAGGTGGTTTTTTTTTAAGGTTGTATCAAAGTACCCTACTGTACACCTATATTGCTCTGTCTCCCTCTTTCTGTGCCTCTCTTCTTTTTGTCAATATTCCTTTTACCCACCCCCTCTCCTTTCTCTATTTTTCTTTTCTTTTTTTTTTTTTCTTATCACTCGGTCCTCCTTTCTTTCATCCCTTTTTTGCTCTTCAACCTTCTCACCCTTCTGGTCCTGTAACCCTTAGTCCACAGGCACAAGAACATAAAGAGCAAGAGGAAGTGAAAGGAAAATTAGGGCAAGGAAACAGATAAAAGAAATCACTCATGAGGAAGAATCAGCAGAAAACTCCAGGCAACATGAAAAACCAGACCAGAACAACCCCGTCAAGGGACCATGAGGTAGCTACTGCAGAGGATTCCACCTATACAGAAATGTTAGGAATGACAGAAAGGGAATTTAGAATACACATGTTGAAAACAATGAAAGAAATGATGGAAACAATGAAGGAAACTGCTAACAAAGTGGAAAATCACCAAAAGGAAATCCAAAAACAGAATCAAATCAGAGATGAACGATACGAAGAATATAAAAAGGATATAGCAGAGCTGAAGGAAATGAAACAGTCAATCAGGGAACTTAAAGATGCAATGGAAAGTATCAGCAACAGGTTAGACCATGCAGAAGAAAGAATTTCAGAGGTAGAAGACAAAGTTTTTGAGATAACTCAGATAGTAAAAGAGGCAGAAAAGAAGAGAGAGAAAGCAGAACGTTCACTGTCAGAATTATGGGACTTTATGAAGCGTTCCAACATAAGAGTTATAGGAATTCCAGAAGGGGAAGAAGAATGCCCCAGAGGAATGGAAGCCATACTAGAGAATATTATAAAAGAAAATTTCCCAAATATCACCAAAGATTCTGACACACTGCTTTCAGAGGGCTATTGGACCCCAGGTCGCCTCAACTCTAACCAAGCTTCTCCAAGACACATTGTGATGAACCTGTCCAAAGTCAAGACAAAAGAAAAGATTCTGCAAGCTGCCAGGAGTAAGCGCCAGTTGACCTACAGGGGCAAATCCATCAGAGTGACCGCAGACTTCTCTAATGAAACTTTCCAAGCAAGAAGACAATGGTCATCTACCTTTCATCTACTTAAACAGAACAATTTCCAGCCCAGAATTCTGTACCCTGCTAAGCTAAGCTTCAAAATTGACGGAGAAATCAAATCATTTATGGATATACAAACATTGAGGAAATTCGCCACAACAAGACCAGCTCTATAGGAAATACTTCAACCTGTTCTGCACACTGACCACCACAAGGGATCAGCAGCAAAGTAAGAACTCAGAAATTAAAGGACAGAACCAAACCTCCACACTGATGCAAAAGATAAAACTAAGCAATGGACTCTCACCAAATAAGACAAATAGAATACTACCACACTTATCAATTATATCAATAAATGTCAATGGCTTGAATTCCCAACTGAAGAGACAGATTGGTTGACTGGATTAAAAAACACAAGCCATCCATTTGCTGTCTGCAAGAAACACACCTGGCTTCAAAAGACAAATTAAGACTCTGAGTCAAGGGTTGGAAGACAATTTTTCAGGCAAATGGAATTCAGAAGAAAAGAGGAGTTGCAATCTTATTTTCAGATACATGTGAATTTAAAGCAACTAAAGTCAAAAAAGACAAAGATGGTCACTTTATATTGGTCAAGGGAAACTACAGAAAGAAGACATTTCAATTCTAAATATTTATGCACCCAATTTAAATGCTCCCAGATTCTTGAAACAGACCTTACTCAGTCTGAGCAATATGATATCTGATAACACCATAATAACAGGGGACCTTAACACTCCTCTTACAGAGCTGGACAGATCCTCTAAACAGAAATTAAAGAAGGATATAAGAGATTTAAATGAGACCCTAGAACAACTGTGCTTGATAGATGCATATAGAACACTCCATCCCAAAGATAAAGAATATACATTCTTCTCATCACCCCATGGAACATTCTCCAAAATTGATCATATCCTGGGACACAAAACAAATATCAACAGTATCAAAAGAATTGAAATTTTGCCTTGTATCTTCTCAGACCATAAGGCTCTAAAGGTGGAACTCAACTCTAACAAAAATGCTCCACCCCACCCAAAGGCATAGAAATTAAACAATCTTCTGTTGAATAACAGATGGGTGCAGGAAGAAATAAAACAGGAAATCATTAACTTCCTTGAGCATAACAACAATGAAGACACAAGCTACCAAAACCTGTGGGATACTGCAAAAGCAGTTTTGAGAGGAAAATTCATCGCTTTAGATGCCTACATTCGAAAAACAGAAAGAGAGCACATCAACAATCTCACAAGAGATCTTATGGAATTGGAAAAAGAAGAACAATCTAAGCCTAAACTCAGTAGAAGAAAAGAAATCTCCAAAATCAAATCAGAGATCAATGAAATTGAAAACAAAAGAATCATTCAGAAAATTAATGAAACAAGGAGTTGGTTTTTCGAAAAAATAAATAAAATAGATAAACCATTGGCCAGACTAACAAGGAATAGAAAAGTAAAATCTCTAGTAACCTCAATCAGAAATGATAAAGGGGAAATAACAACTGATTCCACAGAGATACAAGAGATCGTCTCTGAATACTACCAGAAACTCTATGCCCAGAAATTTGACAATGTGAAAGAAATGGATCAATATTTGGAATCACACCCTCTCCCTAGACTCAGCCAGGAAGAAATAGACCTCCTGAACAGACCAATTTCAAGCACTGATATCAAAGAAACAATAAAAAATCTTCCAACCAAAAAATGCCCTGGTCCAAATGGCTTCACTCCAGAATTCTATCAAAGCTTCAAGGAAGAGCTTATTCCTGTACTGCAGAAATCATTCCAAAAAACTGAGGAAGAAGGAATCTTCCCCAACACATTCTATGAAGCAAACATCACCCTGATACCAAAACCAGGAAAAGACCCAAACAAAAAGGAGAATTTCAGACCAATCTCACTCATGAACATAGACGCAAAAATTCTCAACAAAATCCTAGCCAATAGATTACAGCTTATCATCAAAAAAGTCATTCATCATGATCAAGTAGGCTTCATCCCAGGGATGCAAGGCTGGTTTAACATACGCAAGTCTATAAACGTTATCCATCATATTAACAGAGGCAAAAATAAAGATCACATGATCCTCTCTATAGATGCAGAAAAAGCATTTGATAAAATCCAGCATCCTTTTCTAATTAGAACACTGAAGAGTATAGGCATAGGTGGCACATTTCTAAAACTGACTGAAGCTACCTATGACAAACCCACAGTATTTTACTGAATGGAGTAAAACTGAAAGCTTTTCCTCTTAGAACTGGAACCAGACAAGGTTGTCCTCTGTCACCTTTTCAACGTAGTGCTGGAAGTTCTAGCCAATACAATTAGGCAAGACAAGGAAATAAAGGGAATCCAAATGGGAGCAGAGGAGGTCAAACTCTCCCTCTTTGCTGATGACAGATCTTATACTTAGAGAACCCCAAAGACTCAACCACAAGACTCCTAGAAGTCATCAAAAAATACAGTAATGTTTCAGGATATAAAATCAATGTCCACAAGTCAGTAGCCTTTGTGTACACCAATAACAGTCAAGATGAGAAGCTAATTAAGGACACAACTCCCTTCACCATAGTTTCAAAGAAAATGAAATACCTAGGAATATACCTAACGAAAGAGGTGAAAGACCTCTATAAAGAAAACTATGAACTCCTCAGAAAGGAAATAGCAGAGGATATTAACAAATGGAAGAACATACCATGCTCATGGATGGGAAGAATCAACATTGTTAAAATGTCTATACTTCCCAAAGCAATCTACCTATTCAATGCCATTCCTATCAAAATACCAACATCGTACTTTCTAGATGGAAAAAATGATTCTGCGTTTTGTATGGAACCAGAAAAAACCCCGTATAGCTAAGGCAGTTCTCTGTAACAAAAATAAAGCTGGGGGCATCAGCATACCAGATTTTAGTCTGTACTACAAAGCCATAGTGCTCAAGACAGCATGGTACTGGCACAAAAACAGAGACATAGACACTTGGAATCCAATTGAAAACCAAGAAATGAAACTAACATTTTACAACCACCTAATCTTTGATAAACCAAACAAGAACATACCTTGGGGGAAAGACTCCCTATTCAATAAATGGTGTTGGGAGAACTGGATGTCTACATGTAAAAGACTGAAACTGGACCCACACCTTTCCCCACTCACAAAAATTGATTCAAGATGGATAAAGGACTTAAATTTAAGGCATGAAACAATAAAAATCCTCCAAGAAAGCATAGGAAAAACACTGGAAGATATTGGCCTGGGGAAAGACTTCATGAAGAAGACTGTCATGGCAATTGCAACAAGAACAAAAATAAACAAATGGGACTTCATTAAACTGAAAAGCTTCTGTACAGCCAAGGAGACAATAACCAAAGCAAAGAGACAACCTACACAATGGGAAAGGATATTTGCATATTTTCAATCAGACAAAAGCTTGATAACTAGGATCTATAGAGAACTCAAATTAATCCACATGAAAAAAACCAACAATCCCATATATCAATGGGCAAGAGACATGAATAGAACTTTCTCTAAAGATGACGAATGGCTAACAAACACATGAAAAAATGTTCATCATCTCTATATATTAGAGAAATGCAAATCAAAACAACCCTGAGATATCATCTAACCCCAGTGAGAATGGCCCACATCACAAAATCTCAAAACTGCAGATGCTGGCGTGGATGTGGAGAGAAGGGAACACTTTTACACTGCTGGTGGGACTGCAAACTAGTACAACCTTTCTGGAAGGAAGTATGGAGAAACCTCAAAGCACTCAAGCTAGACCTCCCATTTGATCCTGCAATCCCATTACTGGGCATCTACCCAGAAGGAAAGAAATCCTTTTATCATAAGGACACTTGTACCAGACTGTTTATTGCAGCTCAATTTACAATCGCCAAAATATGGAAATAGCCTAAATGCCCACCAACCCAGGAATGGATTAACAAGCTGTGGTATATGTATACCATGGAATACTATTCAGCCATTAAAAAAAATGGAGACTTTACATCCTTCGTATTCACCTGGATGGACGTGGAAGACATTATTCTTAGTAAAGCATCACAAGAATGGAGAAGCATGAATCCTATGTACTCAATTTTGATATGAGGACAATTAATGACAATTATGGTCATGGGGGGGAAGCAAAAAGAGGGAAGGAGGGAGGGGGGTGGGGCCTTGGTTTGTGTCACACTTTATGGGGGCAAGACATGATTGCAAGAGGGACTTTACCTAACAATTGCAATCAGTGTAACCTTGCTTATTGTACCCTCAATGAATCCCCAACAATAAAAAAAAAAAAAAAGAAAAAAAAATAGTTTTGGGTCAAGAAATGCTAATATATGATGGTACATGCGTTAGAAATCGGGGAAATCAATGTTTGGTTAATTAAGGTTTGGGTGACATTGGCCTATTGGTAAACAATATACATGCAAATAATACTGGCTTGTAGTGCTGTAATTTTTATTATGTTTTTAAATAAAATCCTTATGGGTAGTGATAAAAAAAAAGTAGTTTAGGGTCATATATTTTTTTTTTTCCAGAAGCTTCTAAAACCTATGTATCAATCATTTTTCTTCTAATGACCTTATGTGTATTAAATTTGGAAAAGAGGAAAAAAAAACCACACCTAATCTTAGCGCCCAAAGATAGCTCCTATTAACATCTCGACTGGTTCCTTTCCACCCCAATTTTTAATTCTGTTTTCCAATTAACATTATTTATATACTATGCAGTCTCGGTTTGGCAATACAAGCTTCCTAGGCACCTTCTAAAGGACTGTGTATCATTCTCATAAGTGGCTATTCTAAGTTTACTCAATCCTTCTCCTTCTGGACATTTAGACAGGTTGGATAAATATAGACTGCTCAGATTTTATACCTACACTTACCCTGGTAGAAGAATAATTGACACAGATCTACATTTGCCTTAGGAGGGATTTACAAAATGTTTGCAGATCATTTAGTTCTTTTGTTCCTAGAGATAGTATTGCTCAGATACAAATGCTTATCACAACATAAATGTCCATACTCCCCAAGCAGTAGGAAGCTTTTAAAATCCAAATTTGGTGCTTGCCCATGAAAATCTGAAAGGACAATAGATTTCTTTGTGTGTGTTACTCCTAGCCTCTAGGGTTGGTAAGATTTTAATAAGTTGTATTTCATTTCCACTACTGAGTTTATTGGGTTTAAGTTTTGGATCTCAATCCTTTTGAATTTACTTCTGTTCCCTCTCCTGTATTTCAGCAGAAAGTGATTGTGTTTGGGTTTCCATTCTTGGAGGGCAATCCTTGGTCTGAACTGTTTTAATTTATTTTATTTTAAAATTACAAAGACATTTCTAGTTATATTTGGTTTTGCAATTCATTCCTCCCTATGTTTTACAAAAACATAAAACCCACATTGTCTAAAAATGCTGTGTTGAGCAAAATGGATTCAGTCCTCCTTGGAGAGCAGAAAAGGATGGAGCCAATGTGTGTTATAAACATTTCCAGGGAGATCGTCTCTTTCCCAGAACTGGTTTTAGTCAAAGGCTGCTGACCAGTTGTGTGATTTCATTTGGGGTCGCTGACCCTGGACCCCCCTTGAACTTGACTCTGGTGGTCACGTGGGCATGTGCCCACATTGTAGCTACATCCTCTCAGCTCTATACCCTCCACACTTGCCGATCTGGCCCCTGCCATTACTTTTCAAGGACCCGAGCCATGAAAAACCAAGACTTTGGATTTCTGAATGAACATTTCTAATGTTCAGCATGGTGGTTTCCTGTCACAAAAGCACAGACACAGTGAATTCTGATGATTCTGCAATGTAGATCTTTCTTTTCCGGTCAGATTAAACATCCTCATTCCCTTTGATTGCAACATTTGATGTTCCATGCTCAGAATCTGCAAATTCTCCCCACAGTTTATTTTCAGCAGATTATAACTGGCCTTTCATGTTCCCATATGAAGAAAACCAAGTGGAAAGTGTGGGTTTTCTGGAGGATTTTTTTCCTATTTGCCTTCGTGTTTAATTGAGGACTATGGTAGCTGAATGAGAAGACTTCTCCTGCAGGCTCTTGCTGCTGGTATGTGCCTTGGCTGACAGTGCCATTAGACAGAATCCCCTTTCCACTATGTGAAGTGACAGGTGTTTCCATCTGGCCACCATGCCGATGGGAGCTTTGGTCCCAACCCAAGGCCTGGGAGAGAATTTTGAGAAAATCTGAGCCTTGCACTCTGCCCGGAGCCCACCTGCTACTCTCCTTGCCGCCCTCTACTGCTCTTTCCCTGACCAGAGTGACAGGTACAGGCAGAAGAAGGAGCAGAAATATATAGCAGGCATTTGGCTCACACCTCTGGTATTCTGGGCTCAGAAACTATCTCTTCCTGTGGGGGCCTTAGGAGGCAACCGTGCAACCCTTCTCTTTGGAAACCCCTTTGGACATGGAACACCTCGTCCAGTCTGCCGTCTATTTATATCCACCAAGTAGACATTCAAGACCAAGAAGGTCTCCTGGACCCTTCTCCAATTCCACCTATTCTTCCCTGCTTGTGAAGAGGAGCTGCAGGACTTTGACTTTTCCGCGGCCTTTGTTTCCATCTATGTTACTTGTCCTAACATGGAGCCTCTTCCCCAAGGAATAGGGCCAACCATCCATGTGAGTTTTTAATTACTTGTGCATATGCAACTGAAAAAAAAAAAATGCCTTCTTACTTAACAACTCATTGCCCAATAACGTGTTCATTATTTTTGTATAGACAGTTTGGAAAATGTCTTCTTTACTTTAGCCAGTATTTGAACTGGGCTAAACATTGCTGAAAGAATAATATTGTTCCCTTTTACGAGATGGTTCTTATTTATTCTGTGTCAAATCCAGGCACTCTGAGCAGTGAAATTCTAAATATACCCCAGATATGAGGTAGGCAGCTTCTTTGGAGAAGTTATTTACTTTTTGCTTGTTCCCCTCACCACTTAGTGATTTTTTTGTTTGGTTTAGGTCAAATCCCAACAATACTGAATCGACCATTAAATGGGTTTTCAAAGGTGCAGCTCACGAAGAATCCCCTGGAACCACCTGGGGCTGGCCCTAGAAATAAACAAACCAGATTCTACCATCTCACTGTCACTTAAGGGTCTGGACTTTAGTTCTTTACACTATAAAAGGAAGGGATAGAACTCATAAGAACTGAAGGATGAGGGCCCTGGCTCCCTTACTAACTGGTTTGTGACCTCAGATATGTCATTTTAACTTCCCTGGGCTTCAGTGTCACTACCTCACATCAGCCTGAAACTGTCAACCTTCCTCTAGGTCTTAAAAATCAAATACACACTGTGACTCTAAGGCTAATTTCTAGTGCTAAAGTTGCATTTTAATGATTGATATCAATATCTTTATTTCAACTGCTTACAAAACTAGTTTGCAAGAGGGAAATAGATAATCTACAAAGACGCCCATCATTGGCTATATAGTAAGCCCTTCACCACAAGGCAGCATTTTTTTTTTTTTGATTACAGGCTATAACTCCAAGTTGCTTTAGATGAAAAATCTTGGGTGTTCTTACCCAGGTTTCAGTTAATCTATTTCTCCACTTGGATCTGTCAGACCAATAGGATGCGGCCTAGAACTTTAGAAGGAAAGAAATTATATTACTCAATATACTTCATGCCAGCTGCTTTCCTAATAGTCCCCTGAATCTCAGTGACTTAAGGCAAAACCACATGGCTTGCTGAGTCTAAGGTAGACCTTGGATCAGTGGCTCTATTTGGGGGAAGAGCCTTTTCTCTGAGCTGTGACCAGGCCTTCCCCATCCTTTGATTTCACCTCAAAGTCCAAGCTTACAGCCTAGAAAAGGGTGAGAAATGGAGCAAGGAAGATGGCACAGGAAACAACATGGTCTCCAAACAAACTGCAAGAGATTCTGGGAAGACAGCCCTCCTAGAGCGGCCAGGAAGAGGAGCAAGTTTGGTGGGCATGTGGTGTTATCTCTGCCACAGAAACACTGCTTCCTTCTTTGGAGGGAGGAAGAAAATAGAGGCCAAATGACTTCCCTCAGCCCTCATGGCATAGAGGGTGGATTTCAGAATGAAATTTGTAATTTCCATTGTCCTCCTGAAGACATTGATCCAAGCTTCTTCGTCATCGTTCCAAACCACAGTGACATTATTTAATTCAAGACTATAGTTTTATTCCTCAAGTGCTCCCACTGCCTCATGGGAAAAATATGAAAAAAATCTGGGTGACTGACAGTCTCTACTCTCTGAGGTTTATACTTCCTTATCAAAGGGCTGCCAACCACATCTTAAAAGGTCAGAAAGGTAATAATTATGATAATGGTCAATATCTATTGGTAGGCATCATGGTAGGCAGGCAGACCTATCTTATTTAATATTCAAGATTCACTTTTGCCGATGTCTTGAGAACTGACTATAAAGGGTGGATTGCTAAGTCATTTTGAGAAAAAGAGCAATTATAATTCCTTTTAAAGTGGTCTCTTTGAGAACAGCCATTATTTGCCTGGATAAATTCTGATGAGCCTATGAACACATTGGTCACATGATCATTGAGTCCCATCTTCAGGTGACTTGGTGGGGGCCGGGGGCTTGCTTGTCATCTCTTACATGAGGGGATGGGGTTGCCCATCTTCTCATCTTCACTGTCCCCTGTTGAACTGGCAGCCCTGCAGGCAGAACACTGGGGGATCATACTGTCCACCAAAGTAAGCAGGATTGTATGTCAAAACTGCAGGATCTCAGTATTCTCTTGAGGTTTTGTGTTTTGGGGAGCTGTGCTGTGGGAGACCCAGATTGAAAAATGACTACAGTGGCTGGGAAGGGTGGCAGTAAGGGACCCAGACATTTTCATAGCTAATTTAGAAATTAGCATCTCTAAATACGCCTCCTTCCTGGAGGTAGGTCTGAGTCTGTCTCTCTAGCAAAAATTTGGTCTCCACATTCATTTTACTCAGCTTCATCCTACATGGAGGAATACAGTTGTGGGGGGGGGGGTCTGAATTTTTCCTTCTCCCCTCTGTAGCTCCAGAGATGCCCCTGAAGATAGATGTCCTAGGACATGGGGCTGGAATGGCTGAAACTGGCTCGTCAGCTGTTAGATTGGCTGTGTCGGCTTCAGACAGTTGGCACACCCAGCACAAACAGTGTCCTTAGTTGTGGTGAGCACTCAAAAATAATTTAAAAATAGATCTTCATAAGAACTTTATGCCATCAAGATAAGGAGAGATCTTTCATCGCCCCTGAAGAGCCTGGCCTAATAACAAACAAAGCCCCTAGTGTTAGATGTGAGATCAGAATCTGAGCTGGTATCTTTATTAACTGCAACCTCAGCCTCTGTTTCAGTAAGTCGTTAGGATTTCAGATGACAGGGAACTAGAGCAAGAAGTGTTTAAGATGCACAACTGTAGCTTTTTATTCTTGAAATGAGGATTAAAAATTTTTTTGTTCTGTTCAGTTATCCAAAGGGAGGAGGGAAAATGCAGTTTGGCAAATGCTTTACAACCCGATTTGAGCACGTGCCCCTGACTGATTTGACCGCTTGCCTCATCTTCTCCCAGAGGCTTTCTCTTAGCACCACAGATTTTTCTAGGATGGCTTCATGGTGCTGCCTCAGCAATGGAGCTGCCAAAGGAGATGGGCTCCATCCTCTGTCCACTCCCGGGGCACTGAGCCGTTGGGTTGGGGATTGTGATCATCCAGTTGATTCCCGATGAAACAAGATTGAAGAAATGCCAGGGAAGTTGACATTCACGCTTTCTTACAGAAAGGGATTGGGGGCAGCCTCTTCTTTTTAGGGACATTAAATGACACAAACCTTTCTTGGTTTTCTGATCACCGTTTACACTTACCCTCACATTCTTCTGCTCTGATACCACCAGGGCCTGCTCCTGTGCCCACCACCGTGTGTGCCAGGCCTGATGTTAGTAGGATAATCAAATACAGCCCCCAGACAACAATAAAATATATCTGATTTGAAAGTCTTTTGCTAAATAGCTGTAAACTGCTGGAGGTAGGCTAATGATGATCGTAAAATTTATTATAGAAAGTATCTATTATCGTCCTAAGAAATGCCCTCTTTTTGTCACAGTCACGCTGATGATAGTCCCATGGTTAAAATTTGATTATGGCCTGTGTTTTGCTCAAAGTCCCATAACTTGCCCAGAGCTGAAGCCTATCAGCTGGGAGCTACTTTTGGGAATTTGGTTTTATTAATACTTTACAGTGAGTGGCCTTTAATTAATGGTAAATGAAAATGAGATTCTAAATGCGTTACAGAGGACTTTTCACTTGGGTGTCAAAATAATTCACAGTGATTAACAAGCCTTAAATGATTAGAGTTCCATTTTGATCGTAAGGCAATGACTGGAGTAGGTTTATAATTAAAAAACAAAGAAGTGTGTCCCAGGGAGAAAGTTCTGTCCGATCTTACCAGTAAGAAATGTAGCAGTCTGTTGAGCAGCCTTGACCTACAGCCTCTGTGAGGGGAGGCTGTGAGAGTGACAGGGCTGTGCTGGTGGCCTGCTCTGTGTCATTATGGGATGTCTGGCTCAGCTTTATTTATCTGTCCCTTTCTCTTCTTTCCACCCTGCTAACACACACCCACACACACACACACCCGTATTCTGGAAAAAGTGTGGAATATAAATAAATAAATAAATAAAAGCTTATTTAATGCTGACAGTCACTTCACAACAAGGTCTCATTCTCCCCATTTCATAGACAAGAAAATCAAGGCTTAGCATGGTCAGTGACTTGCCCAAGGTTCTCACTTAGTAAGTGTCAGAAAGGATTTTAAATAGGAGTTTGCCAGAATCCTAGAGCCAGTACATGATACTGTTTTTTGTGGATAAGCAGATACATTTTTGGAACCTGTTTTCCTGCTGAGAAGAGTCACCATGGACTGAGATTTAGGGCACCTCTCCACCTCCATGAGAAACCAGAGGCAGGCCGAGAGATCAAGGTGAACGTCCCATGAAACACGGTAGGAGGGAGCATCTCCATGAGACCATCACGGTGGCCACCTTGGCACCCAGGCTGGTGGTTTCTCTCCTTCCCAGTCTTCACAAGCCAGGCCACCAGCTTTAAGGACAAGAGCTGCTGGCAGTGTGCTGGGTTCAAAAACGACAGCAGTCTTGATTCCAGCCCATTTCATAAACATTATTCAACACATCTACAATAATGTTCTTTTTTCCACATTTCCATATATAACACATTTCAAATTGGTCTGAAGCACCGGAGAGAAGAGGCTGTCTGAGTTGGTGCTGGCTTGTCCCTTCCCCGGTCAGGCGGTGCCCAGTTTTAATGCAGCCTGGTGGGCTCCTGCCCTTGCACTGTCCCCCTGGGTATCTGGTCCCCTCCCGCCTTCATTGCCATTCTTTTTTCTCTGAAGGATGGGGACCCTTTTGCGGGACATGTGAAGCCAAGCATAACTAGAACACTAAATTCCACAGAAAGCACACGAGCCACGTTGATTAGACGGCTCCCAGGCCAGGCGCGCTGGGAGGCACTGCACCTTCGCCACCTCACCCCTGCTGCGGGCAGAGACAGCTGTGGCTTCACTCACACCCACGTGTGCCTGCACTGGGTGTCTGTACGCATCGTGAGTTTTTAAATGATCTGAAGCTCCTCCTCTCTGGGGTTCTGGGTACTGCAGAGGTAGATGACAATGACAGTGAAGCCGCCTGGGTCCCCACGCGGGCCTAGTCTGTGGGAGGCTTGTCCTCTCTGTCTCGCCTGGCCCCAGCCTCCCCCCGCTGCAGGAGACACGGAGCTGCTGCCCTCTCTGCTCCCTGAGAGGACTGAGACTCTCACCGCCATTGGCATATTACATGCCTGTATGTGGTTACTGGGCCACCATCTGCCTCTGGCCTCAGCTGGAGCATCCTAGAGGACAGGGGACCGTCCCCTTGGGTCACCTCTGGCTCCTGGCTGGCTCTCAGGGACGGTTTGCTGAGTGGATGAGTGTGAGTAAAGGAGGAGTGGGGGGTGGGGACGAGTCCCTGGGGTAGCCTTGCTTGGAGGCCTTGCTGACACCTTCTAGGCACCTGTCAGTGCTCCAGGTTAACTAATGCCATCTCATTCCCACGTCTTCCTGTCAAAAAAAAGAAAAAGGACATCTCAGTTATCTGCAGAGCATAATCCAAAGAGATGATGGACCTTTCGGTCAGCTGCAGATTGACCACAACTTGCACTCGCAAGGATCTGCCAGGACCCAGGAGCAGAAGCCTCAGTGCTGAGGAAAGTAAACATCTCCTTAGAAATTGTCTGCTTAATTGGTTGAACTTAATTGATAGGCCCTCCTGGAGAGGTCTTGTGATTAGAAAGTGTTTCTCTCAAGGTCCTCGGGGCCCAGAGTCAGCTGTGACCGCTCACCCGGTGCCATTTCTGCACTGTTTGCTGTGCAGGGCCCATACCTCCGTTTGCCTGTGCATGTACGCCGGTGTGCACACATGCACCTCTGTGTGTATGAGTGTGTCTCTGTGTGTGTGCCTGGCTGTGTGTCCACGTGTGGGTGAATGTGAGCATTTGCCTGTGTACATAAGCATGACCGTGTGTTTGGGGATATGTGTGTATCAGTGTGAGTCCATGTGTGTTTGGTGTGAATGTCCGGGTCTGTGTGGGTAAGTGTCTGTGCGTGCACAGGTGAATGTCTGTGTAGGTTCCCATGGCTGTATGTGCACGTGGCTGTGTATTTGTGGGAGTGTCGGTATCAGTGTGTACATATGTGTATCTGTATATGTGTGTGTACGTGGGTGAGTGTGTTTGAGGGAGCTTTGCACGCGTGTGCCTCTATGTGAGCATGTGTGTCCTGTATGTTTGTGTGACCTCTCCCGGGAGGGAGGAGACGGGCTGTGTTCCCCATCTCTCTGCATGTTGATATTATCACTTCGACTTCCCAGGTCTGGCAGGAGACGCAGAATTAAACACAGACGCTCCGGTGCCAAAACAAAATCGCAAAAAGATTCGAAACCCCCTTTCCCTAAACTTGCAGCCTATCAAACTGGGAACAAGCCTGGCTTTGTTTTATTTCCTGCATTGAATGGGGGTAGAACAGTCTGGAGCTGCATGGGTTCTGATAGAACAGCTGAGCGTGAGCCAGGGAATCCAAACTTGCTGCAACCCGAAGCAGAATGGAGGCAGCAAGATGCGACGGGAAGGGAAGACAGCGTCTGTGAGAAGGAAGTCAGACATTCTCACCCGAGGTAGGACTCAGGAGTCAGTGGCAGCCCCATTTTGGGGAAACATAGAAGCACAAAAAGAAAAAAAGGGGTTTCGGGCCCAGGAGCTGGGCAGAGGTAGCCTTTTTTTGACCCTGTCGTGCCCGGGATCTGGAACTTGCCAGGTGCGTGGTGACTATAAATGAAAAGGGGTGAAGGAAGAGGGTCCAGGGAAAGGTGTTCTCATGTTTAACCCTTAACTTTATGGCTAGAGAAATGAACACCCAGTTAGAAAGCCACTTCCCCAAATCACAGGGCTCTGAGCTCCCTGCACAGTGAAGCCACCCCCCCGGGGAGAGCTGGCTTCTCCCGGGGTCTCCATGTGTGTCCTGGGTCTCCACGGGTATCAGTTCATTTTTTAAAATCAAGTTTTCCTCTTTCCATTGGAGCCTCTGATCTTGTATTGGCCTTATCTGAGTTTGCTGGTTTTAGTGTAGTCAAAGCCCTGTCCACCAGGTTTGTGGTCCCCAACTGCTGGGACGCAGACGGGTACCAGTCTGGTCATTAAGAACCAGGCTGCACAGCTGGAGGTAAGGAGTGGGTGAGCCGGGGGAGCTTCGTCTGTATTTACAGCCCCTCCCATTGCTTGCCTCACCACTGAGACCTGCCTCCTGGCACATGGGTGGCGGCATTAGATTCTCATAGGCTTACAAACCCTATTGTAAACAGCACATGGGAAGGCTCAAGGTTGCCTGCTTCTTACGAGAAGCCACTGGTTCCCCAGCCCCACCCTGGTTTGTGGAAAAGTTAACTTCCATTCCCTGCTGCCGGAACGGTGGAGACAGCTGCATGAGGTTACATTTTCACTGACTTTGCCAAAAGACTTTCATTTCCCCCTTCCCTTTTATCCACCCAAGGCCATTGATGACAATAATTCCCTGAATCTGTAGATCAAAGGTGGCCGGGCCAGTTGTGACTCTGAAGTAGAGGGGTTTGCCTTGTCGGGGGCTGTGCATGGCCTTTGAAGGAATAGAATTGAGACAGAGGATTGAGGAAGGAAATTGTCCCTGTGGGTGGGTGGGTGTCCCTGTCACACTGGGCCCTGGGTTCTGGTAGCACCTGGCAGGTGCACAGCCACACTGTGGCACGTGGATGGGTATGTCTGCTGCAGCCTTCCTGCAACCATGGAGGGCCCAGAGCCTGCTTTCTGTCTTAGACTAGGTCACTCTCAATTTGGAGTCCCCAGGATGTGGGTCTGAGCCTCCCCCTCCTCTGTTCCAGCTTCTTTCTGGATGCTCACCTTCTGCCCTAGACACAAAAGACAAAGGGCCCGTCCTTGGTCTGGAGGGTTTCAGACTGTGGGCTATTTCACCAGTGACCCCTTCAGCCACTGCCTCGTCACCATACACTCTGTTGTACAAAGCTTGGTGGCAGATGCAGAAACCAAATTCTAAGCGTCTCAGGTTCAGATGACCACTTCTCCCAGTCACCTTTGGTCAAGGAAACTTTGGAATATGAATCTCCTTTATTGGGGCCTGTAAAATAATTTGGGGAACTTCCATGTGGTGAAACATAGTCTAGTCCCTGAAAAGAACGCGGCAAATCCACGTAAAGGAAAGATGTGCACAATGTTGTTCTTTATTCTTTTATTTCGTTACATGAAAAAGCCAGCTGTGGAAGAGCATAGATTGTTTTATTCCATTTTTATTACATAATGAGTGCAGTGTCTGAAAAGCCATATACCAAATTGGTCACAATAGTTACATTGGGGAAATGGAGCTTGGGAACTTGTACTTTTTATTTTACATATCCCCCACCTCCCCAGTCAGCATGAATAATTTTTTAACTAAAAAATAATCTCTTCTTACTATGGATATAAATATAGGGTCAATCCAAAAGGCAGGGGTCTCATCCTGAGGTCCCTTTTGTGTGGGCAGAACAGGAGGGGAAGAGTTTAGGAGACGTGGCTTCTCTGTCAACCAAGGGTTTTTCAGCTTTTTTTGTGCCATGGCCCCTTTTGACAGTATGGTAAAGTTTTGGGATCCCTCCTCAGAACAATGCCTTAAGTGCGTTAAATGAAATATATGTAATTACAAATAGATATAATTAAAAATATACTGAAACATAATTATCAACATATTAAAAAACAGGTTTGTGATATAGTTATATGGGCACTTTTAATAGATAAGATACAAGATCTAACTGCAGGTCTCATATGACATATAATTTAGAATTATCAATGAGCATTAGTGGTATTTTGAGAAATCTATAGCCACTGAGTGTTCCATGAAAATATTTCTGATTTCTGAGTGACAAAGTCAGATATACTAATACTACTGTGATTTGTTGCCTTCCTTCATAAATGAAAGACATGCTGGATTACAGCTAGGGGAAGTGAAAATGAGAGAAAGATATACTTTCCCATTAGATATCATAGGCCCATGTTTGAATTTCCTGGTCTATGAATCAATGCTCTTAACTTGTTGAGAGAGATTGAACAATGTTGGTCTCATTCTTACCATCTCAATTGCCCCCATCAGTAAAATGAGGGGCTTAGTGATGGCAAAGGTGAGTTATCTTCAGTGTTACCTGTGATGGATTGGTAGTGACTTGGGGAGGCATGTTGAGATTACCTCTCAGCCAATTGGTAAGGATGCCGTGCGTGATTGATTGGTGATGTCTGCTGTGGGCACAAGACAGGTGACGGGGCAAAGAGTGTGCATGGCATGCATTTCTATCCCTATGGTACCTTCCAGCTCCGATATTATACATTTAAAATGATTATTTTCTTCTGACTCTCTTTTAAAATACCTCCTGCCTGATAACAAAAGCAACAGCAGCACGAGGATTGTTAGCCTTTTCTGCTTATATGGCATTGGCACTGCCCATTCTACCCCTGTGGACCAAGTCTTCTGATAGACTTTTTATTAAATGAAATTGTAAGCCTAACCTCCAGTTTCAATGATGAAATAGTTACCAGGAACAGATTGTCTAGAAAGAAAACACGAATTAGTCAACACAGTCTTACAAATGAGCCATCTGGAGATTTATTTACATAAGAAAAGAACAGAGCCTTGGTATTTTCATGCTGGGGTTTGTTTCCCTCACAGGTAGCGACTGGGGTGTGTTTGTCATGAGCCCACATTGAGCTTTTTAGCGAAGATCTCTGAAACTTGAAGAAAAACCATAACAATACTCATTTGGTTGGTTATTTGGGGAATGGAAAGAGTGAGAGAGTCACGCACATAGTTTTTGAATGAATTTTAGCATATGGAATTTCAAATAGTTACTGTGCTTTCACACCCTGCTTTGGAAATTACGTATTTTTCCCCAAATGCTAAATGAGACCAATTTTCCTATAACGAGGTCAAATTTGGAGGCACTAAGCTATCACGCAAACTCAGAGGGCCGGCAGAATAAGGCTGCAGACCTAAACCTTGACCCAGTTTGGTAGTGGAAACAGTGATCTTTTGTACTCAGAGAGCCCCCTGGGTGTCACACCAGCTCTGTGGAACCACTTGAACCCTCCTCCAGCGTGTCCTCTTGGCTACGGTCCCCTCAGGCTGTGTACATCAAAGTAGTCTTCTTTTCCTAGGAATTATGGCCAGGTAACCTCTCCTTCTCTGCTCTAGTACCAAGCCACCACGGGAGGGGAGGATAGCACAGAGCAGAAAAGTAGGCGGGAGGACCCCATAGGCAGTAATCTCACCAAGCGCTTGTCTGTACTCCCCCTCTGTCCCTGAGCTGGCTGACACCCCCCAGTCTGCGCTGCACGGTGTGTCACTCCTGCAAAGATGGCTTGAGTAAAAACTGTCCCACTGTGTCTGGACAAGCACTGTTTGCCCAATAAAACATGAACGAGTAAGATAGCAGTTGGACTGGCTTTACAGAAAGATCACTCTCTGCTCCTCCATTAGGCTGGGTTGTAAAGCATCTTACATGTTTGCTCTGGAAATTGTGTAGCTCGGGGCCGCAAATCTTTACCGGGGCAAGAAGAGGCAAGACTGAGAGGGCTGAGCAGGTCTGCTGCCCCGGGCTCTGGGAGTCAGGACAGCTGCACAGAGGACAGGAAGTCAAGTTGGAAGTTTGCAGAATGAATGTAGCTGGAAGGCACCCAGCAATTCAGAGCCATCAGCCTGGAAGATAATTACTCGCTGACAGGTCTCAGATGTGTACCTGGATGAGTGTGTGTGTGTGTATCAGCTCACACACGTGCAGACCCTGGTTAGCCGTGTCTTTGCAGGCAACCAGAAAGTGTATTTTATACTCCTTACCCAGCCAAGAGGGGGGAGGGCCATATGTAAAAATCAAGAACTCTAAAGCATTGTATTATAAACAAATTTACAAGGCTTAAAAATGTGGAAAATAGGGGGGGAAATGTGAAATGTGGGAAGTTTCTACAAGAGAGAGAACTGGAGCAGTGCTCTGGCTCAGAGGAGATGTTCCACATGGCTTGTTTCGGAGTGTGTGATGAGTGCATCGCTGGGCGAGTGAGAAGCCATTATAAGAAGGCCATTTGCATGGCTGGCAAACATGTGGCCAAGCTCTGAGGCTAAGGCCCTCCATGTCCCATTTCACTGTGGGAACTCAGTAGGGACCCATTTTGCAGATGAAAATTCTGAGGCTACACAGCTATAAAGAGGGACATCTGAGAATTAAACATGCAGAGGCTGACTCCAAAGTCTGCCTTCTTAGTGCTACTTCAGCAGAGGTGACCTTGATCGTATGGACGTGACAGGGGACCACACGATGAGGCAGGCAGAGGACTGGAGGAGGAGGCCTCAGCTTGTGAACCGAAGGGCCTCCACAGCTTCAGGAAAGTGATTATTTCTGTGTGCTGTTCCCAGCGTCATGGTCATTACTATGGTCATGATATGGCTGTGTGCTCTTCCCAGTGTCATCATTACTGTCACCATGATGTATCATGACAGATATGTGTAACAGGAAGGAGAAAGTTGTAGCATTTTTTTTTCTCAAACTTTCTAAAGGACATTTATGGAAATCTAAACGTGACTTCAGACAATGAGACCCGATGGCTGCCCAGCTCAGTGATTCCAAACATGACAGAGTTGCACATGTCAGGTGTCTGGGGACTGTGGGTTTATAGTCAGTATCCAATGCTATGTATGAAATGGGTGGTGTCAGAAGCTACTCTAGATGCAAAAATGCTTTTAAATGAGTTTGTATGTTATTGTCAGGCACCATCTACGCATATTTGGAAACAGTCATGTGTACATGGAGGTGACAATATGATTATTTAGGAGATGAAGCATGCCGTCTGGGCCAGTGGGCTCATTGATCCCCAGAGGTTAGGAATCGCCTTTCCAGGTTTGTTTCAATGCTAGAATGAGAGAGGAGGGGGATACTTTTCAAGTAGTACAAAGGTGCGTGTCTCTTTAGCATCAAATGGGCCTATTGGCTTTCTGATAATCCAACCTTGGACCATGTATCCAGTGTGATTTGTTCAAGAATAAAAGTTGAGCCCCAGGAAATGGCAGCCTAATTTGACAATTAAGGATGTCAGGCTGAGAGTCTGGCTCTTAGGGAAAGTAATGGATATGCCTGATTCCATTAAAGTCATTGCAGAAGATGTGGTTTCAGAGCCAGGAGAGTGAAGACGTAAGTTCAGGACCCCACTCCTATTATTGAGAGCGTTCTCTGGTTCTTTCATGATAGCAGTTGAATGAAATGTGATCTTTGGCAAAACGAAAGCTGCAGCTCTTCTGAAGAGTTACATAGACACACTCTTCCCACCCTCCCACCTCCAAGATCACTCTTGCTCTTTGGGTCCTGATGCCAGGAGCAGCAAATTCCACAGGCACTGGGTAGGGTTTTATCTGATTGTTCCTCTCAGGGACTGACATCGTGTAAATCACTGGTAATAGAAATGAAAGGTAATATGATACTGATATTATGCTACTTTTCCATGGGGGCCTGTAAGCAAGAATCATGGTTATTATCCATTTATCTTTTTCTTTTTCTGAAGTTTGCAAAATTTAACCAGTCAGAACAAATTTGTGTCCCCCGTCATCATTTTAGAACTGGTGCTCGAATTTTCCAACATTCCTAGTGTTTTCAGCATGAGTGCCAAATAGATTTCTTTTTCCTTAGAGATGAATTAGCTCTTCAGTTTGCAGATCCAAAGGCAGGCGACGCTGTGTCTTCTTCACGTCCTGACACATAGAACCTACTGCCCCTGGAAGGCAGGGGTGTGGGTAGTTTCCTCTCACTGTTGCAATTGCATGAACTTGAAGGAGATTACATTAAGGGTAGCAATTCTATCTTCCTTCATAAGGGCAGTACTGTGCATTTTGCTAAGCTTTCAGAGGCAGTGAAAGTGGCAAGGGTTCAACACTAACTGTGAGTAGACTCTAGTAGGTTTACAGTTCCAACTTATTTTGGGGCTCCACTTCTGGAAGACGGCCTACAAAAATAGCAATTTATAGGGGGGGAAAAAGTGGATCCTGAGGCATTTGGTCGGGGCAGACATTAGTTCCATTTAGGGCTTAAACCAGCCCACAATTAATTGTAGGTCTCTAGCATTAGCTTGTAGGAGCAGTGAAAGCATGTAATTTGAGCTAATCTGATGGGCAAATGAACTAGGTCGTTGGTGCCAAGTGAGACTGTGAAACAAAAGGACACATGTGTTTTCGGGGGGGGGGGAACCCAAGACAACACAACACGGTTTCAACTGTTCCACACGCAAAACTCTGGAGAATTCTTTGGAAGGTTTGTCATTTTAGAGAAGCACCTTGAGAGTGCAGTGGACAAGCCTTGGCGCCAAGGCCTGTGGTCATCTGGGCAGTGGAGCATGTGGCCTGGAACAGCTTTCAGAGGAGGTTTATTTCACCCAGTCTTAAAGTCAGCTTTAGAAAGCCCATCTGTCTTGCAGGTCTTGGCTTTCGTTTTACCTGATTCATTAGAATCAGCCCAGGCTCCCTCCCTGTCAATTCTGATTTAACTAATCTGCGGTGGGGCTCTGGAATCTCGCTTGGTGGAAGTCCCCCTGCTACTGCAGCTCCATGACTACAGTTAGGCTTGAGACCCACCCCCACCCCCCCACCCCCGATCTAGTAGCAGATAGGACTTAAGGAGGTGACCTCACGGGTGATGTTAACAGACTGAATTTAAGCTACCTAAGAGTGAAGTGATGCCAGACCAGCCCTGGGGATGTAGTGGACGTGTGTGTGCGTGTGTGTGTGTGTGTATGTGTTTGTATGGACATTTGGCATGCTGCAGTCGTGACACGTTTGTGGTCCAGGTGTGGGATTTGCATTCCTGGGGAGTTAGGTGGTTTTTCTAATGTCATTTTCTAATGTCATTTGCCCAGAGACTTTGTCCTCAAAGCATAAATGTTAAGTGACCTTAAACCCTTTCCAATCCCATTTTCCTGCTACCCTCATACTCCTCAAGTCTTAATTTACTTTGAGTGAAAAAGAGGTTGGCGGATTACTTGTAATTATCCTACAGTTTTTTTTTTAATTTATTATTAAATCATAGCTGTGTACATTAATGTGATCATGGGGCACCATACACTGGTTTTATAGATCATTTGACACATTTTCATCACACTGGTTAAATAGCCTTCCTGGCATTTTCTTAGTTATTGTGTTAAGACATTTATATTCTACATTTACTAAGTTTCACATGTACCCTTGTAAGATGCACCGCGGGTGTAATCCCACCAATCACCCTCCCTCTGCCCACCTCCCCCTCCTCTCTCCTCCCTCTCCCCCTTCCCCATATTCGTAGGTTATAACTGGGTTCTAGCTTTCATATGAAAGCCATAAATTGGTTTCCTAGTTATCCTACAGTTTTAAAAGAGAAAAACATAAATATGACCTCACCTGATGATTATATTATCTACTTTAGGTTACATAAAATAATTAAAATGCTTTTGTTTTGTAGTGTTTTTGAGTGTGATACTTCTTAAAGCCGTCTCCAGGATGCAGCCCAGGCCTCCTCTTGCAAGTCTTACAGTGGAAACTGGTTTCTCTCTTTCCACTTTTCTTGTTTCTTCAGATGCAAACCATGCAATCCTTCATTGATTGTTTGTTTGTTTTTTTTTTTTCAGTTTTTATTATAAAATGCATCTTCCCATTTAGCCGTAGTGGCTGAAGATTGATGGTCTTTCTCTCTTTCATTGAATTTCTCTTCCTCACAGTGCTCCCAAGCTGAGTGATGAGATTTCTGCTGTAGGAAAGGTGTCTCTGTACTTCTCTCCACTCTTTTTCTTATCTGATAAGTAAAGGATGTAGCTGTTCACAACTGCAACTTCCATCAACCAGAAGAATAATTTTTTCCACCATTTGGAGGACCTCCTTGTAAATCCATAACAGCCACAGTACTGATCAGCTCTGTCCACTCTTCCCACAAACCTTGTGTATTCTAAAATAACTGTCAGTTTTTAAATTGCACAGGCTGTTTCTTCCTATAGTCAGTGATCAACTGTGTTTGAAGATAAAGCAATGTACTCAGCATTGTCCCCAGCCTCTTGTCATAGAATGAGGGGCACATCCACAAACACAACAAAAAAAAGTGGGTATCTTTTGACATCAGAGCAGATCAGGAAAATCAAAAAATAAGACTGGCTCTCATTTGGTCCATGCTGGAGCAAGTCCTTCAGAGGAGAAAGACCCTGAACCCTATGTGAAGACTGAACCTCAAAACAGTCTTCAGTGTAGAGAGAGTAAAGAGAACAAAAATTGCAAATGTTTTTTTTATTTTTTATTTTCTGCCATGAAGATATTTACATCCCAAGCCTCAAATGGGGTTGTCTTACTGCCCTTTTCTTGGCACGGCTGCCCTCCTGGCATCAAAGGTGTGTGTTCTTGTTGCTAAGCTGGTTTTAGGATAGTGAAACAATCAGGCGGTTTAATCATCCAAGTAAGAAATTGTCCGTGTCAGCAAAAATGAGTTAACCTAGTAAGTCAGTGTGTTTTGAATACGTTTTGCTAATTGAAACCAGTTACGTGAAAGGTAGTGGTAAAATCAGAACTTTTGTTATTGCCATTAAAAGGAAAACTTTATAAGAGCAATTTCTTTTAATATCAAAAATGTGTAACTTGGACTGAACTATAAGATTAGCTCCTCAAAACTTACGGGCAGAAAATTAAATAGCAATTCAAACATAAGCTGTTATATGTCTTCAAGGGTGAGAATTCTTTAACATATTACTAATTAATAGTTCACCAAAAAAAGAACACTGAAAAGAGAGGGTGGTCTTATATGTTGTAGACTAAACATTAATCCCATGTTAGAGAAAAATCGTATATTGATTTTACACTATTGGTGCTTAGATGAAAGGTGGAAATTGGAGAACAGGACCAAGTCCGTGGTAATTTACTATGACTTCATGTTAAATCAGCAAGTCATTTGCAAATATAAAGACTGTCATTTCACTGGACACCACAAGGAACAGCCTCAGTAGGGTCCTTGCCTCGGGCCTTCAGTGACAGAGCTCAGATTCAGGTGAACCAGGTATGGGAAACGGAAGGGTAAACATGATTACTTAACAAACATGGAAAATAGTTCCCAGACTGACATATATAAAGGAACAGGCACCCTGAGAGTTGGTAAGTTGGATAATTTAGTCAGTGTTTCAATTTACATGAATTTTCAAGAAAGATGTGAACAACTGGCCCGAGAGAGACCCTTCGAGGCCCCAAGAGCACCTCTCTGCTTCTCTCCACGTGTCCTTAGAACACCTGGTGATAACACACACAGCATTTAAGGAATCAGGGCTCTGTAACTTGTCAGGGTTCTCCAGAGAAACAGAGCCAGCGGGATATGACGTACACGCGAATGTATAATCTCAAGTCCGTACGTGCGTGTGTGTGAGCAATACATGTGAAGTCACAGGTCCCTTAATGACAGGGATACATGGCGACAATCACACCATTAGGTAATTTTGTCCTTGTGTGAGCATCGCAGGATAAACCTAGCTGGCGTGTCCTCTTACACGCCTTGGCCGAGTGGTGCAGCCTGTCTCTCCTAGGCTGAAGCCTGTGCAGCCCGTGGCTGCCCGGATACTGTGAATCACTGTAACGCGATGGTAAGTATTTGTGTATCTTGACATATGGAAACATAGAAAAGATATAGTAAAGATGAGGCACAGAAGATAATAAATAAAGGTACACCTGAGTAGGGGATTGGCACAAATGGCACTTGCAGGACAGCGAGGGGTGAGTGACTGGGAAGGCCTAGAATCTCTGCTACAAACATGGTACCCTTAGGCTACACCAAATGTATAAAACTAGTTTTTCTTCAATAACAAATTAACTTGAGCTTACTATAACTTTTCTAATTTATGGACTTATTGTTTTTGTAACTTTTTGACTCTCGTAAAAACATTCGGCTTAAAATGTGCACTTTGTACAGTTGTACAAAAATATGTAGTGTTCTTTATATCTGTGTAAGCTTTTGTTCCATTATTATTTTTTTTTTTACTTTTTAAACTGTTTTGTTAAATACCAAGACACAAACATACACAGCAGCGTAGGCCTACATAGGGGCAGGACCCTGGGTACCCCTGGCTTCCATCTCTCCTCTACGTCTCGTCCCACTGGAAGGTCTTCAGGGGCAGTCACACGCAAGGCGCTGCCGTCTCCTGTGAGAACAACGCCTTCTGGAATAAGGCCTGAAGAGCCTGCCTGAAGCTGTTTTACAGTTGACTTTTTTCCCAAGTAGGACTATACTCTAAAATAATAAAAAGTGTAGTAAACACATAAACCAGTAACTTAATTGTTTATTATCATTATCAAGTATTATATACTGCACATCACTGTAGGGCTATCCATTTATATGGCTGGCAGTGTGGTGGGGTTGTTTACACCAGCACCACCACAAACATGTGAATAATGCACTGCACCATGACCTTGTGATGGCCATGACATCACTAGGCAATAGGAATCTTTTATTTCCATTATAATCTTATGGGATTATATGCAGTCTGTCGTTAATCAGAACAACAGTGCATGACTGTGCATAAGTTTTACATGCAATGTACACGTGTGTGTGTATATATATGTACCTACACACAGGGAGGGGGAGAGAGATTTGTTTTAGGAACTGGCTCACACAGGTGTAGAGACTGGTAAGTCCAAAATCTGCAGGTGGACCAGCAGGCTGGAGACCTAGAGAGAGCTACAGTTCCCTTCAAGTCAGAGGCCTGGTGCTGGCAGAATCCTCTCTTCTTTGGGGAGGTCAGTCTTTTTCCTGTTATGAACTTTAACTCTTTGGATGAGACCTGCCCACTCTAATCTCCTTTACTGAAGTCTACTGATTTAAGTGTTAATCTCATCTAAAAAATACCTTCACAGAAACATCTAGAATAATGTTTGACCAAATATCTGCATACCATGGGACAGCTGAGTTAACATAAAAAATTAAGTATTATAGACTTTCATTGCATGCCAGGCAAAAGTGTCAGGGTTGTGAGTGACGGGCCCTCTGGGCCTGGATGACAGTCTGTGCTTATCTGCTTGGTGCTGCCATCCCCGGGGAGTCAGCCCTGGTCAATGAGTGAGTGACCAGGAAAGGCTCAGTAGGCAAAAGAAGGGGCATCTCCCCTTTTGAGCTTCTTCCCAGGCAATTTCCACCCAGGAGATGGCTTGTAAATTTGCTGAGAACTATTAGCAGTATATGTGTGGAGTTCGGAAAGCAAAGGAACCCTTACTATTACTGCTATTGTCCAGAAAATTATTCTCAGGGCTAAGGGTATAACAGAGTCCCGGTATGACTCTCAGCTGAAGTCTGATGTTTCCTTTCCCTGCTTTTTGACTTAGGTCTCTAATGGCCATAATATTGACATTAATAGCCGGAGTAAAAGGATAGTTGGTAGTGATAGCATAACTTGATTAAAGAAATAGTTTCTCATAAAATGTTTATGGTCGACTTAATTTTTTTAAAACAGTGTGTGATAATATTTCAGCCATTTGGGAACATGGAGGAAAAAACGAGCAGGCCCACCGTGCTAACCCAATGAATATACTTCCATTTAGACACTTCTGGTCCTTTCCACTCACATACATTTGCTTGCATAATTATTATAGTGTTCATGTATTTTTATCTTTTTCCCATTAATAGCATATTATAAGTACATTTCCATGTCTTTTGTTGTAGTTAGTCTTTGTGGAGCCATCAACCATAATTTAATTAACTAATTCCTATGGTTGTGTGTTGAGGTTGCCTATAATCTTTTGCTATTATAAATCATGCTGCAGGAGTTTGCTTTCCTTTAGGATAGATTCCTAAAAACAAGATCCCTGAGCCAAAGGACGGGAACCTTTCTTAAGACTCTTGACGCATGCTGTTTTTGTTGGCCTTGACTGGATTGAATGCATTTGTTAAGAGTTGCTGCTGTGGGGTCTTTCTTTGCTGTTTCTTTGGTAATGCTCTTGCATCACCACTTCCAGTTCCCAGCAGGGCCCTCTGCAGCCCAGGCAACATGTAGATGGCTGTCACAACTCCCTGATTCCTTCGGCCATATCTTTCTGAAAAAATAATTCTTCAAGGCTAAAAATGTTCATGGCCAGTCCTAGCTTGGGAAGATTTATAGCTTGGAAAATCTGAGTACAATCTCTGTAGCCATTTTTCAACTGACAGTGGAAAAAGAAAAAACCGCGTTTTACACTTGAAAGGCAATTTGAGATTTATTTTTGGTTCTTTGATAATTCAGGAAGACTCTGAAATGTTTAATGTCTTGTTGTTTCTCAACATAATTGAAGAAGAGTCTCAAAATGTCTAAGATTTCTTGAGATGTCTAAGAAATGGTGAGTAGAGCAAATGTTAATGGCAATATTATCTCTTTAAAAAGGATTCATTTGTATTCTTTGGTAGTAATTGGAGTTTCCTATTGAACATCCTCGTGGCATAGCCCTATTTTGTTTGGTGGCAGATTTTGTTAAATATGTTTGCAGTTCTCATTTGGTACAAGGAAGTCATGTAGTTTAAGTAGTAAATTTAAAAATTAGTGTTAGATTCAAAATATGCAAATATCCTTTCCCATTGTGTAGGTTGTCTCTTTGCTTTGGTTATTGTCTCCTTAGCTGTACAGAAGCTTTTCAGTTTAATGAAGTCCCATTTGTTTATTTTTGTTGTTGTTGCAATTGCCATGGCAGTCTTCTTCATGAAGTCTTTCCCCAGGCCAATATCTTCCAGTGTTTTTCCTATGCGTTCTTTGAGGATTTTTATTGTTTCATGCTTTAAATTTAAGTCCTTTATCCATCTTGAATCAATTTTTGTGAGTGGAGAAATGTGTGGGTCCAGTTTCAGTCTTTTACATGTAGACATCCAGTTCTCCCAGAACCATTTATTGAATAGGGAATTTCCCCCAAGGTATGTTCTTGTTTGGTTTATCAAAGATTAGGTGGTTGTAAGATGTTAGTTTCATTTCCTGGTTTTCCATTCCATTCCAAATTTCTGTGTCTCTATTTTTGTGCAGTACCATGCTGTCTTGACCATTACGGCTTTGTAGTACAGCCTAAAATCTGGTATGCGGATGCCCCCTGCTCCAGGATCACTAGAGAACTCAAATTAATCCACATGAAAAAAGCCAACAATTCCATGTATCAATGGGCAAGAGACACGAATACAACCTTCTCTAAAGAAGACAGACGAATGGCTAACAAACATGAAAAAATGCTCATCATCCCTAATTATTAGAGAAATGCAAATCAAAACCACCCTGAGATACCATCTAACCTCGGCAAGAATGGCCCACATCACAAAATCTCGAAACTGCAGATGCTGGCGTGGATGTGGAAAGAAGGGAACACTTTTACACTGCTGGTGGGACTGCAAACTAGTACAACCTTTTTGGAAGGAAGTATGGAGAACCCTCAGAGAACTTAAGCTCTTGGGCAGTGCCTGTGGCTCAAAGGGGTAGGGCGCCAGCCCCATATGCTGGAGGTGGTGGGTTCAAACCCAGCCCCAGCCAAAAAAAAAAAAAAACTGCTAAAAAAAAAAAAGAACTCAAGTTCGACTTCCCATTTGATCCTGCAATCCCATTACTGGGCATCTACCCAGAAAGAAAAAAACCATTTTATCGTAAGGACACTTGCACTAGACTGTTTATTGCAGCTCAATTTACAATCGCCAAAATGTGGAAACAGCCTAAATGCCCACCAACCCAGGAATGGATTAACAAGCTGTGGTATATGTATACCATGGAATACTATTCAGCCATTAAAAAAATGGAGACTTTACAGTTTTTGTATTAACCTGGAAGGAAGTGGAAGACATTATTCTTAGTAAAGCATCACAAGAATGGAGAAGCATGAATGCTACGTATTCAATTTTGATATGAGGACAATTAATGACACGGTGGGGGTGGGGGTGGGGGAAGGGGAGAGCAGAGAGAGAAAGAAGGAGGGAGAGGTGAGGAAAGGAAGAGCAGAGAGAGGGAAGGAGGGAGGAGATGGTGTCTTGGTGTGTGACACACCTTTTGGGGGCAAGACACTATTGTCAGAGGGACTTTACCTAACAAATATAATCAGTGTAAACTGGTTTCTTGTACCCTCAATGGATCCCCAACAATAATAATAAAAAAAAAATTAGTGTTAGGCATGGTGCTAAACTTAAGTATAAAGAGGTAGAGAAATGAATCATATCTGGGGGAAAATCACTTATATTCAAACCTGCGTTTGTTTTTTTTTTTGTCCTACATGTATACATGGGAGCCCATAGTAGGTGGCCTTCTGCGAGGGCTTCTTTCATTGAGCATTATGCTTTTGAGGCTTAACCATGCTGTTGCACATAGTGGGTTTTTGTTGCTTTCCATAGCTAAATTATATTTCATAGCACATGTATAGATATGCCATATTTTATTTATTCGTTTGACAGTTGATGGACATTTGGACTGCTTCCACTTTTTGGCTACTGTGAATGAAGATGGCTGCTAGGAACTTTCATGTACAAGTCTTGGAAGTTATGTTCTCACTTCTCTTGGAGACATACCTGTGAGTGGAATTACGGGTCCTATGGTAACTCTGTATTTAGCTTTTTAAGAAACCACCTATATACTTTTGCGGCTCACACATGGAGATGGATGAGATGCTGTTTGGTTATGTTAGTATCACCTTGGGCAAAAGGAATGACCCAACTTGGGGGGTAAAAAAGTAAGGGAACTTCTTCCATCCAAGGAAGATTTAATGTGCACCTTTGTTTCTTTTTTTAAAGAAAAAACTGTTCAGTATTTCCTTCTTTTCTTTCTTTTTTTTTTTTTTTGAGACAGTCTCACTATGTCACCCTTGGTAAAGTAATGTGATGTCACAGCTCACAGCAACCTCCAACTCTTGGGCTTAAGCAATTCTCTTGCCTCAGCCTCCCAAGTAGCTGGGAATACAGGCACCTGCCACAATGCCCAGCTATCCTTCTCCTCATTTTGTATATACCAAATAAGTGTATTTGGGTATTAGGGAAAGCTACATTAATGGTTTGAAAGAGTTGACAAGATCCGTTTATGAATCGTCCTATTATTTTAAATGCTTAACCTCTTAGGAATTAGTTTTTGCAAGGGGAAACAAATACTTCTCTCCCTAAAAACATTCTCAGTAACTATTTAATTTGAATCTTCTAATACAAGTAATTTCTGTGCTTGGATTCATTTAAATAAACTAATGTTGATTTCTTGAGACCTAGTGAGGAGAACCAATATTCACCAAATGCGTGAACTCTACCTGAATTCTGCTGTGGATGTGAGGACTATAAAACAATTGGTTTAAGGAAAATTCTTTTAATGGTATGGCAAGGCAGTGTTTTGAAAACATTTCTAAAATGGACATTTAATAAACTGGAAAGTATATACTAGAAGCATGTTAACATTACCATCAGAATCATGACTAATTTTTTACTTTTCAACTTCTGAATAAGAATACCTCAGGAATTTGATTGCAGCCTTGGCATTCAACCTAAAATGCCTTAATTCATATGAGCATTGGCCACAAGGATCTCTTTTCCCTTCTTTAGTAGAAAGATGATATTAGCTTGTGTAATTATATCCCTAGGTGGCATTAACCACAGAATTGAAGGTTTGGCTTCCTTCTGGCAAACAAACCTCGGTTTTTGACTTGACACTTGCACAGCTCGGTTGTATAATCATGCTACATGTGAAGGGTGGAAATTAGAGTGTAGGGTTGCTGATTTATATTCCATGAACTGAGTTTTCCTGTGCCAGCCCAGAAAAATCTTCCCACTACTGAAGTGTTCGGTTCTTTTGTGGCTTCTATAGACCCTGTAAGTGATTCAGGAGGCAGATTTTGGTTCATTCCAATGCAAAGTCTAATTATGGATATAATGATTGGTAAACGTTTAAAGCAAAAGCCTAAATGCTAAACCTGGAACTTCTCGTTTTTAAATTAAAAGGTCAGTCACCCAGTGTCAACAGTTTTAGACAGCTTGGGTTATATCTCTAAGAAATAATCAAAGTCAGCAAGAAAAAACAAACTCAGATCATTTTGTTGCTTCTAAGTGAAGAAATCCAGTTGTAACTGACACGATTTGACATGCTCAATTTTTTTTTTTTTTGTAAGTCTTTGGTTTTTGAATAATTGCTCCTTGCAGAAAGCCTATATTTTCTGTACTCTGTGGTTACCAAGCTGTACTTGACTTTTAAAAGAGAGTCAAAGGAACGTATCCTTGTGAGAAATTGCTGCTTTGTGGAGTACAAATGAGAGGTTTCATGATCTTTGGGGCCAAGAAGGCCAAACCTGGCCTAGAAATCCTTGTGCTAGGCTGGATTTTATATTCATCGTTGCTTTCCTAAACTGAACTGTCCTTCTCTTGGAACAGAAAAGGGAGGTACAGGGGAGGTCAGGGTTTAGTTAAGTGATTTTTCTCATGGGTTCAGGCAGCAGAGAATGGTCTTGACCATTCTGGTGCAGCAGGAGGACAGGTGCTCCAGAGGGCCCCCAACCAGCACATCTCACTCAAGGACAACTTTGGCCCACAGGGACATCTGACAGTGTGTAGGGATATATTTGGTTGATGCAACCCAAGGATGGGTGCTACTGGTGTTTAGTGAGTAAAGGCCAGGGTGCTGCTGGACGTCTGACAGGGCACAGGACAGTCCCCCACACTAAATGTGCTGCCTGGAGGGATTCCTCCTTAACACCTGGCGTGGATCTTCCTGCCCTGATGTTCACAGAAGGGCACAGAGCAGGGAGATGATCCAGTACCTTCCTTCCAACAAAACGTTCTCTTTATTTGGCACCTTGGTTCTCGGCACCACTCTTAGTCAGGGGCCTGGAATAACATGAAACACCAAGCAAGCTTCCTACCTGCAGAGAGGGGCTGATGGAAAGCGCATCCCCGCCACCTGCACACACTCAGGTGGCTGGAGCCCCACGGCGTCAGCACGTGCTGCTGGCGAGAGCTTAGAGGCCTGGACTTATTTTCATCCTTTGTCAAATGTTTCATAAAATGCTTTGGTCCCAAATTCTTTTCTTCTTGGTTAAAAAAAAAAAAAAAGATAACAGTGTTTTTGGTGAGGTATGATTCTTTAGGCCTTCACCTTTCTTGAAAGGGAAACACTTTGACAAAGAGATTAGAAAGTTGTCCAAAGTCCGTATACGCTCTTGTCTGTTTGGAACCTTGCTGACGTGTGATTCTTTCTATTTTCCTTAGCGGTGTCTGCAGGGAAATGGAATGATTCTCATCAGTTTTCTAGAGGCAACACGTCCGATCATTCTGGGGGCCGACTATTGTCCGTGATGAAACATTTAAGCCAGGCTGGCCATGCTGCTGTCCCTGAGCCACAAGAGTGCCATTGAGGGCACTCTAGGCAGGAGAAAAGTGAACACAACACATTCACGCTCGTGGCCATAGCTGACATCCCTCATCCACTCTTTAAAAAAAAGCCTAGAGAGAGCGATAGAAGCTAAAAGGGCCGTTGTCCACCAAACCGTTTCAGAAATTGACAGTGGTGAGGTGGGGTGAGAAGGCTTGGAATCCAGACTCATGCGCCCCAATGGGCCAGCCCATTGAGCACCCTCATATCAACAAATATTTATCACCCTACATCCTGATCACGGTGGAGAAAGGTGGTCAGATTAAGCATGTTTTCTGCCCCATGCTTGTTTACAATTATTTAATTTTCAAAAACAACCTTGTGAATGGAGAACCATTATCATCATCTTGGTTTTACAAATGAGGAAACTGAGGCTTAAGAAATCAAATGATCTGTCAAAGGTTATACAACTACTAAGTAACTAAGTCAGGATTTGGAAAGTGGTGGATCCTTTTGGAATTTTTAGATTCTGCCATATAGTAGGAGTTCAACAAACATCTCTGGCCCTGAAATTTCGTCCCCTCGCAAGCTACAAGAGTATTCTATATGCATTTAACGTATGATTTCAAAGCCTCGTTCTGAGTAAACGGCGATGAAGTCCCAGAGTTTTATTATAGCATGTAAGAAAGAGACTCCAGTGGTGCCTCCAGGAAGTGGCTGCTTCTTGCTCAGAATACAATTCTGAAGCTTGAAGATTATTTTCATCTTGGGTTGTAAGTGAAAACCATCCACTTTAGAGTGGGGCTCAACTAAAGAAACAAGAACCCACATCAGTACTGGAGGACATCCACTGAGGTTGTGTGGTTGCTTTCATGAAGACATGGCCTGCCTGTCCCCAGGAGGTCTACGAATGGTCCAGAGCTGTACTGTCCAACTGCCCCAGGTGACCGCAGGGCACCCAAAATGTGGCTAGTCCAGTAGGTATAAAATACATGCTGGATTTCAAAGACTTAGCATAAAAAAAGGAGAATATCTCATTAGTAATTTTTTATGTCAATATGTATACCATGGAATATTATGCAGCCTTAAAGAAAGATGGAGACTTTACCTCTTTCATGTTTACATGGATGGAGCTGGAACATATTCTTCTTAGTAAAGTATCCCAAGAATGGAAGAAAAAATACCCAATGTACACAGCCCTACTATGAAACTAATTTGGGACTCTCACATGAAAGCTATAACACAGCTACAACTTAACAATAGGGGGAAGTGGGAAAGGGGGGGGTAGAGGGAGGGGAATCGGTGGGATCACACCTGTGGTGCATATTACAGGGGTATTTGCGAAACTTGGTAAATGTAGAATGTAAATGTTTTGGCACAGTAACTGAGATAACGCCGGAAAGGCTATGTTAACCACTGTGATAAAAATGTGTCAAATGGTTTATGAAGTGAGTGTATGATGCCCCATAATCATATCATTGTATACAGTTATGATTTAATAAAAAAATTTAAAAAAAATTATATATTGAAATAATATTTTTTTGGATATATTGGGTTTAAAATACATTATTAAAATTAACTTCACCTGTTTCTTTTTATGTTTTTACTGCAGCAATCAGAGAATTTAAAATTACATGTGTGGCTCTCATTATGTTTCTATTGGACAGCAGTGGGCAATTCAGTGAGTTTTCAAGGAAAACATGACTATATGTGCTAACTTTATAACCTACCTCCCCCGCCCCAAGGGAGAATGCAACTCCATTGTAGTCAGCAAAGCGGAACGGGACTTGTGTTTTCACAAAAGAGAAATACAGTATTTTGGTGAGATTAGAATACTGAAGCAAGTTATTATCACCAGCAAGAATTGCATTGGGAATTGAACTCCGGTTTATCTGAATTCAACCCTGGGCCTCTGTGGTTCAGAAGAAAGAAATTCCAAACAGGAAAAGGGAGGAAATGGGGCAGCTTTTGGCCAAGTACACACCAAAGCCACAAACCCATGAGATGAGCGTTTTCTTGTCATTAATGTTCACTTAAACACAGAGGGTATAAAATTCCAGTGAACTGAGGGCCCTGGTTAGTGGGTTGTCAGCGAATCCAGGTTTCATGGGATATTCTAATTTTTTAATTCCAAATGTAAAGGTTAGGGAACCTAAAGGGAAGAGCTGCTTTAAGGAGGACAACTTCTATACTTTATCACTCTGCGTAAACAATGCTCTTTAATCACCACCAGAAGGGGCTGTGTCTGGGGGACTATTTTCCATTTTTTGTTATGGAATAGAGGTTGAGAGGAGTTTTTAGCTGACTTCCATCTGGCCCCTACTTCCCACCTGTCCAAGGTTCAGGTCCGCACAGCATGAAGAGCAGCTGAGGTTTGAAAGCTGTTCACCTTTTGTGGTTATCAACCCAGTGGGTGGCCACTGTTTGTGTTTGCTTGTTATTTTAAACCAGCCAAATGTGACTAGAAAACAGATTATTATTCTGTAACATTTTAGCCTGAGATCTTTACTACCAAATAGGAGATGCTTGCCTGCCAGTCCACTGAAGGTGCTCACCTGTGTTACTGGCCACTCAGCTCCAGGGAAGAATCACATAGCTTACCTAGGGTTATGCGAAGTGCCGGGGCAATAGAGCCAGGTGCTTTCAAGGTATTTCTTGATTTTGATTTTGGAGCAAGCAAAGCAAAAGAGCCAGGGAACTTGTTTGAGCATGAAAAGCTTAAATCTTAGTATAATGGCTGAGAAGTGTCCATGGAAGGCCACCATCTGGTGGCAGAGGTGGGACTAGAGCTGAGGATTTCCTGCTGTCCAAAGTCTGACCTCTTTCTAGAAGGGATACTGGGCGGCCTGGCTTAGGCGTGGGGCTGAACTGCAGGGATAAAGCCATTAGCTTTGCATCCACCCAAGGCGATGGCATGGAAGTCATGGCTGACCGTCTTGTATAGGTCAGTTAGCAACAAATTATTAACTAATGTGACCGATGATGGGATAAAAAAATGAAAAACACAAAAGTCTGTATCTCCGGTTCTGCCTGACTTCCTCAGCGCCAGATGGACACCTTCAACTGGCTGGTATTCCCGGCTGAAGGTGAGGCAACCAGGAGAGCGATCCCTGGGCGGTGAACACGAGCCAGACCTTGCCGTGAACGCTTTGTGTGCATGAACTCATCACTTCTCACAAAGTCCCCAGAACAGATGGGGAAATCGAGAAATGAAGAACATGGCTCAAGTTGGCACAGCTGGGTAAGGATCCCAACCAGAGTCATGAACACAGGCAGAGACCAGCCTCGGAGCCTTCCAGCCACTTCCGGAAGCCCTATGAGGGATCAAGTCCACACATGAGCCCCTGTCGTCTTCCTCAGCCAGCCCCTTCTCTGACCACCCATTTCTCTGAATAGTTTTGCCATTCTGCTTGATCAGGGGCTGGGGAGTGAGGTGACACTTCCTGCCAGGTACCACAACACAGCCACATCTCATAGATGCTCCTCTTTGGAGATGCCCAATTCTCCCTGCTCCTTCCCATCACCCCTGAGCGCAGGTGCTGGTCACTGCTTTGTGGAGTATCAAGAAGGGCACGTGGGAGGAACCAGTGGAGAGATGAGACTCCAACCCCAGGGAGAGCTCTGTCTGACCTCCCCGTGTAGGCACCACCTGTGAGCAGAACCCTGCCGGGCAGAGGCCGGGAATCTCCCTTCCTGACACATTCCCCAGGGCCCTAATGGGCAGCCCAGTCTGGGGGGCACTTCTCGCTTACTCTTCTTGGATGAATCACCCTGTCAAGCCTAGCCTGCTGCATGATGAAAAGACTCCCACCTGTGCCTGCCCTGAGTCTGCCTCCTCGTGGCCTGGGCAGCTTCCCCTGAGCCCCTTCCAGCTGCTCCAAATGGTACCTGTTGGGGGCTGTACCAGGAGACTTGTGAGCAGTGCTCAGTGTTCCGGAGCTGACTGGGAGCCTGGACTGAGCCCAAGAATGGCCATGCAGAGACTTCACTGGTGAGTCGGGGGACACCTCTCTGCTCAGACTGAGCGATGCTGGGGACCCTGGGGACCCGGGGTGCACATGCCAAGCAGAGCCCTTTCTGAAGCAGTGTTTGGTTTTGATGACCATGTTGTTTTCACTCCGGGCTCAACTCTGTAAGTGGAAGAAAGAGTTTGTTTCAAATCCTGTCAGCGCAAAATTGAGGCACGGTAACATTCCCAGGCTCGGAGTCTTCAGTGGGCAGAATTCCTCTCTGCCAAGTCCCGCTTCCCACTCCTCACATCCTGGACTTGTCCCTGCCTGGGACATTTGCTGTCCCTGGTGAAGTCCCTGCCCCTGGAGGACAGAGGGGAGACTCTGGTTCCATGAAACTTCCTACACACTGTTCTTCAGCCTCCGTTGCCCCTTGTTAAGACATGGTTCTCTGCAGCACGGCTCTGAGACAGGCTGTCACGTCACTCTGCAGAAAGCTGTGATTAGCTCATAAGAGTGACACCTGCTCTCCTGTCCCCTTCTTACCTGTTGCACTGTCTGAGGCAAACTAAGTGATCGGACCCCATCTCTCCATGTGCCCTTCTCTCTACCCGACGCCTGAGCACATAGCACACCTGAGCCCTGACCATGCCTGCCTTATTCCCTGTTGATTTATTTGGGTGCTCAGGTCTTTCTGTGATCACAATGAAGACTTGCTTTCTGCCTCAAAGAGTTCCTAAATGCAATAATTGCTCTGCCTTTTTAAACCCACGCCTCTTTAACCAGTAAAAACTCATGTCCTGTTTTATCATTGGTTGAGATTAAAAAAAAATTAAGCAAATCAAAGTAACAATAATTTTAGGTTATGCTTCCAGCGTGTTAGTTACATGTCTGTATACCTGCACCCCACCTCCCAGATCCCCCAAACGTGGGAGGCTTCAGAGTAAACAACTGGGATTTATTTGCTCTCTTCCAAGGCATCTAGAAGCAAGCAGGGCCTGTCCTGGCCAAGGTGACCACACATAGACCTGAGAGAAGGCAGCCACTGGCTGAATAATGACTTCATTTCCTCGCCTTTCCTTTCCTTCCCTGACATGGAATACTCGGAATGCCCGCATGGCGTTTAGCCACCGTCTATGGGTCTTTGCTAAACTCTTTCCCTGTGCTTCTTCCCTCTCCTAACTAGACAGGAAGTCCCTGGCGGGCACAGGTATGTTCTTCTTATCTCTCTCTTTGTCATTCTTACAGAGCTTAGCTCCACCCCTGGCACATCTCAGATACCCAATATATATGTTTCAATGATTAGGAAAATGAAAATTAAAAAATTGGTGCCAGAATGCCTTAAGAGCCTACGTTATAAGATTTTGAATTCCTCCCATTAAAATGACAACACAAAATATATTATATGATATATTTTTCTTCTATTCCCATTTCCTTTGCCAGTAAAGACTGCACTATGTTCTTGGTGAGACAGGTTTGGCCCTGTGATGCCTGTGGGCACCAGCTCCCTTGCTCTTTTGATTTTGAATCTGGACTCAAGGCTGTGCCATTGGTTTTGAGGGATTTGCCCCTTCAAAGAGACTGGCATCTTCCATGGAGTGTGGGGTGTGTGGCCTCCCCAGGGCCACCTAGGAGGAAAGGTTTGGCTGCAGAAGGAGCCTGAGTTGGCCTCCCCTCCCCTGGCAGTGCACAGCAAATCCCTGTGGAGAGGCCAGCCTGTGACCTTGACCATAGCACCCAGCAAGGCATCCTACATCTACAGTTCCCATGGTTCAGTCACAACCCAGGTGGCTTCCCAGGGGTGAAAGAGGCAAAAAGGCTGCTCTGACAGGGGCTCTGGTAACTAATATGTTTTCTTTAGCTGCTATTCTCTGTTATTTTGTGGTGACAGAATGTCCCTCCTGGGTCCAGCTCACATTTCTTTGTCCCAGAGCCCTGTACTAATACTGTCTTTGGATTTCAGAAAAATCTCACCCAACACCTGGGGACTAGATTGAAGCTATTTGTCTTAGTGTCAGAGACTACAGCTAGCAATCATTACGAGGACCACATTCAGCATGGTTTGGGTACCAGTTGCCATGTTATTTAATTCCAGTACCTCTTTGAGACAAATATTATTATGCCCATTTTGCCCTGTAAGAAAGTAAGACTCAAAACCTGAGCACTGCTCTCTGGGCCACGTCCCCCCTGGTGAGCAGCCAGGCTAGCATTTGAACCTGTATCAGTCTGATTCAAGCTCTTGATCTTTTCTGGGTAATTGACTAAAAGGTGAATGAATACTGCAAATAATATTGCAAAGAGAATGCTTAATCCACTAAAGAAAGCAAATGCGTCAGCTGCATTGAAACCAAATTTATTGCTAGCCAACTGATATATTAGTTACAAATCAGATTTCATTTTCCATAAAGCATTTCCTATAGGAGCTTTATGGGGCAGTGATGTTAGCCAAGTATGAATTACTTTAGTACTTGAGAGTTATTAAACTTCTTGTCATTAAAAAGAATTGCTTATCTAGACTTGCTTCTAATTCAGATGGGCGGTTTCCTGGAAGTACTTGGGGTAGCACTTACTATCATTTGCTAATTCATTGGGCCACAGAAACAGTTTGGCTTGTCAATATGCCAAAGTGGTCCTAGATCTATTTGTCAAAAACTTTGATGGATTTAGACCCCCCCCACCCCTGCATCAGAATTAATCTCGGCCCCTTCCAGCTTCATCCTATCCGTTGGTTTGCTAAGTTTTTGTCTCAGACATGCCTGGCACAGAGTATGTGCTCAATGAGTATTTGTTGAATAAAGAAAGCAATGTCCTTGTGTGTGACATTGATCGAAATGTTGAGCAGGACAGGGAGTTCACAGCCCGATGCCTCTGGACTCTGTCATTATCCTGACACTCACCGGGGCTGCTGGACAGCTAAGTCCAATGCCATCTCTCAGCTTTTTTTTTGTTGTTCTCTCTACCTTATTCTTGGTTAAGCCAGGACAAAACTGTCGCTTTTTTAAAACCAACCCAGTCTTATCTGTCTCAATCTCTTTTGCCTACCTCTTCCTGTGGTTACCCTACAAATACTGGGGTTTCTCCTAGATCCTCTCTTCTCTCTCCACATTCTTTCCCCAACATGGGCTCTCATCCTCTCGCTTGACTACGTGTGGGCTGGTGGCTTCCCCATCCGTCTCTCTTCTGAGTTTCAGAAGCACACATTCAACTGCTTACTGAGTATCTCCTCCTGATTGGAAAGTTGCACAGAAAGACCGCTTCTGAAATTTCCGTCTCTTCCCCCACCATGAACTGGAGCCTCCTTTTGTATTTTCTAGCTTGCCAGAGGTATCGCTAAAGCTCCTAATCTAGACACTTCGTGATTGTGCAGAATGCCTCCCATGCCCGCCTCTGTTCTCCCATCGCTGGTCACTAAATCCTATGGATTCCACTCCAGAAATGTGCCACACAGCCAGCCTCTCATCATCCTGTTTTCTGCAGCAGATCCCACTGCCCTGTCCGTCTCCATTCCTTCTTCAGTCCAGTTCGTCCTCTACCTGCTGCCAAACAAGAGGATCACGTGATGGCGAATGGGCTGGTAGCAGTGGTCAGTCTCAGGTTTCTCCCCACTGAAGGCAGCCTAAGGTTGACTTTGTGTCTCTTCCAAACTCGTTAGTGATTGGAGGAACTATGGCACCACGTGCTCAGTCTGACCAATGAGGAAGTGGCCTTGGAGAGCCTTCCTTTAGGGCAGATGCTGTAAAGTTAACCAAGACACAGCAACAGGCTGGCGTCTCTGGGCTGGTTGCTCAGCTCCCTTCCGTGCTGTGGTCCTCAGGTCAGCATAGACAGGAGGATGCTCAGGGAGGCTGGCAAATGCTGCCTAAAGCCTGAGCTCTCGGTTCTGACTAGGACAAATGGTCTTCCTGATGTAACTTTTTCTTTTTCTTGGTTAAAGGTAGATTTATATTGCTACTGTGTGTGTGTGTGCACACATGTGTGAGAGAATTAGTGTATGTAAATCTAAGTGTGGAAAGTATGAGTATGAAAATGTGTTTTAATCAGAAAATTCATAATAAGGAATACCCAACTCATATGGCCTGGAAGAGACCAGCTTAAAATAAGACTAGAATTTAATCTATTAGCAAATCCTAAGAGAGAATATCCATGCCTTTAAATATAAACCACTGGAACAGCCACTCTTCTGTTTGAAAACCTCGGTACCCTCCCTGTTGTCTACGGGATTGAGTCTATGCCCTCATCCTGGGGTCAAAGCCTCTAATGGCGGACCATGGACCCCTCTGCAGACTGACCTGTGGCCATTTCACCCCCTCCAGCCACACCTGGTCTCTGGATGGGATTCCGTGTTGTGGTATCCCATGGTGTCTTTTGAACACTTTGCCACCGTTTCCACCTGGCGAACACCCTCTTATTTTTCCACTCACACATTAGCCCTGCTGTGAACTTCTCCCTGTTCCTTGTCAGATAGTACATGGGATACCCAATGAAATCTGAATTTCAGGTAAACAACTATTTTTAAAAGTATATTCCCCCAATAAGTCATTCATTATTTATCTGAACTTCAAAATTAACTTGGTGCCCTGCCTTTTTATCTGTTCTCTCTGCCACCCCTACCTCTGACATCCTTTCTTCTTAAATACTCCCAGGGCCCAGGGGCCACACGCCTCTCCTCACTCCTCTTACCTTGTGGGATTTATTATTTTTTTCCTACTGTTTTCACTCCCACAATACAGATCCCTGAGGCAAAAACTATGCCTGCTTGCTCACTCAACACTCCTCAGTCCCGTGTCATCTGCTGGGGCTGTGGCAGGTGTGGGGCGTCGAGACACATGCAATCTGGTCCCTGCCCTAGAGCAGCGGTGGATCTTGGGCCCTGGGCCACGTCTAGTCCGGTGTGCTTTGTGCTGGCCACAGACACCACCACGCTCCTTGCCATACGGAGAGCGTGTGGTTGCATGCCTGCCCTGGCGTCGGAGCTTGTGCTCTCTTGGCCCTCATAGCCCAATATATTTACTATCTGGCTCTTTACAGAAAAAATTTGCCAACCCTAGTCTAGAGGATCTTACAGGCTAGAGAAGGCAGGCAGACATAAACAAATACAAGTCCATTCATCTTTCATCTTGGAAGTCTCGCCTATACTAATGTGTGGTCTGCCGACCCCCTCTATGCGAGCCACCTGGAGCCTTCCCCAGCCGATCCTGACTTCCTCGCCTGTAGAATCTGCCCTTTTTACAAACCTTCTAGGTGATTCTTCGCACCAAAATGTGCGAAGTGACTTTAGTGCCTGCCACTCTGTCTGGTATGTGGTCAGCCCTGGTAATGGTAGAATGGAAGAATGGACAGAGACTGCCTGTTCATTGATTGTATATCCTTTCTGTTTGGGCGTGGGAGCAGCCAAACCACTGGCATTGTCTGTTGCATAGGTTATGATTTCAGTTTGCAATCCTGTAAGTGACTTAGCACAATTTCCCGCCAGGCCTGGCCCAGTGCACCTGGGCTTCTCCAGAGAAAATAGACACACAGATCCTTCTGCTGAACCCTCCTGCACAGCCCATCTCGCTCCTCCTGAGGGAGTAGGTGAGGGGCCGCCTCCCATTCCTGAGCAGTGGAGCAGAACCATCCCACACACGCCACTCTTACCTCGGGCTGCGTTGCTGGGAGCTCCTCTGGACTGCGTCATTTATGGTCACAGAACCAAAATAAGCGGACTGGTTTTTTCATGTCCCCAAGCTCAGAAAACGTTCCGTCTCCTTGTGGTGCAATGCTATGGGCAGACAGAAAATAAATACAAGCAAATTCAACCCATTAGCGTTCAGAAGGCAAAGATTTCCCAGGGAAAATAGTCTGTGACTACATGTTGAGACAGATGTTCACACTTGCTCTTCTTGTTGGAGTACTTAAAAAAATAAATTCAAGATAAGAGAGGCAGGGGCAGTCCTAGGGCCTGTGTGCTCTCAGCAATTCAAGCCCTTGCAAACAGTCTTCAGAGCTGGAAGGGAATAAAATACAGAGATAATTTTCCTGACAATTCCACCTGAATTTTCTTGTTAGCATCAAATAATTGGGGTAAAAGGGATTTTTAAAAACTTGGATTGGTTGTAGAATTGATGTACTCAACGGCCCTCTTTGTTGTGAGTACAAAGATTCCGATTTCCTGTTCCAGGGTGGGCTGGTGGGCGAGTCTAGACTGCGCCTTGTAAGGACAGCAGTGAACTTGGCCACTTGGCCCTGGTTTCTCCTGTTTGCGCTGAGGCGCAGCCTCGAGGAGGAGTTCAACTAGTCATTCCAAGATAATTGAAGTGTCTGGGCTTTGTTGGGTTCTTGAAGGTGTCCTGCAATCAGCACCAACTTTCCCAACTCTCCCCAACCAGTCGTTTCATTTGATATATGAAGTTACCAGTCAGAGACACATTTATTCAAGTGATTGTTGACATTTAAAATGAAATCACATAAGTGATTCATCTTTGGAGTGTTTGAGTAAATGAAAATTGTATTCTCTCTGACAAGATTTGGAGGAAAAATAAAACCCTTCCCCACCACCACCCCTTTGCCGAATATCACTATTTACAAGAATATTACAAGAATATTATTGTATTCTTTACATTTTTTAAAATATCTCAAACTTGTGCTTTATATACATTTTGATCCGTATATTCCATGTTTGTTAAATGTATTATATGCCAAGCAGCTTATACTAAACTTTCCTGTGCTTGATGTTTGATATTAAAATTCATCTATGCCTACTTATATTTTCATATTCAGGTGCTTGGTATGATTTTTTAAAAATACATTTGTAATGACTTAATGTTTTTATTTTTGTTCTTCCGCCATTTGTCAAAACATATCAGGGAGGGAAATCCGAATTTAAATTTGTCTTCTCACAATTTTTTTTTTTTTTTTGGAAAGAGGGTTAGAATTGGTTGCTAATTGTACCAGGGGGGGGCTTATTAGTAGGTTGAAGCCCTATATGTGTGAATCATTCAGGGAGGCTAAACGAAGTTCATGTGCAAATCTGAGGTTTACCAAGAAAAAAAAAATCCTTATGTAATCATGCGGAGAAGAGAGCAGATGTTGTTATACATCTAGGACACAACATAAATATAAAAGGCTGGCCCCCCTTTTCACTCAGCTGTTTTTTATTAATAAACCTCCATCCATCAGAAATTGCTGGGAAAGCCCGCCAGATGTTTGGAGCCCACCCCACACGATGCCCAGGTCACTCCTGCCGGAGTTACAATTTAGCTAATTTCACTACTACTGTAGTGAGAGACAATGAAAGACGCAATGGGGCATGTTTTTAACATTATTAAGTCATTAAGGATTTTTAGGGGACCAGGAATGTTTCAATGTTTCTTCCTTGAAGAATTGAATTACCATCCAGTGAGGAGGGTAACGTTCTCTTAACACAAGGAAACCAAAGAGCTACTTTTATGGCGTGCCTAGCAACGGAACACAAGTCTCTGCTATCAGTTATGGAAATAGGTAAAGAAAGCTGCCAAGTCACGGTCACTTTCTTTGCCCTCTCTTGATGGAAGGAAAGACGGAGGCAGAATCAATAAGGCTATGCACACTTAACCAAAGCAATAAATTCCCAGTGTCAGAACTGCATTTTAAAAGATGTTCCAGACAATATTTCTCTCTTTTTTGGCACTGAAATCTGTTTCTGAGCCCAATTTACCTAATTCCTGAGAACAATAAGGGCTTAATAAAGGATTTTTCCCACCTGTTTTAAAATAACACATAGATATCGCTCCACAAATCTTTCAACAGCTTGGTCCTGGGAGTAAAATATGAGGCAAATGGAAAAAGAGAGAATCTGTGAGTAACCAACTTGCTGAAAAACAAAACAAAACGGAAGTTTTCATCATAGCACCAGACGGCATTTAAATAGATTGAATGGATCAAAAACAGTTCTGAATCTGCTTTCCTAAGGCTAGGCCACTTTCTTTTTTTTTTTTTTTTAATTGTTGGGGAGTCATTGAGGGTACAATAAGCCAGGTTACACTGATTGCAATTGTTAGGTAAAGTCCCTCTTGCAATCATGTCTTGCCCCATAAAGTGTGACACACACCAAGGCCCCACCCACCTCCCTCCTTCCCTCTTTCTGCTTCCCCCCCATAAACTTGTCATTAATTGTCCTCATATCAAAATTGAGTACATAGGATTCATGCTTCTCCATTCTTGTGATGCTTTACTAAGAATAATGTCCACTTTCAAGGTCAGTTTTGGTTCAAAGCCACCTGTAAGTGGGATGTTTTCGGGCCTGCAGAGGAGCTGAGCTGACATCACCCTGGGAGCTCCCCCAGCACCTTGTGGTCCTGGGCTCTCTTGAAGCCTCTCAACAACCCCTCAGTGAGCACCAGGGAGGGTGTCTGTGAAAATCTTCCAGTGTTCTGAAATCGTTTGTTTAAATTTGGTTTTACTGTTTAAGTACTACGTATCAGTTAACAATCAGATTCAGAGACAAGTCCCATAAATCAAGACAATGGCCTTTTAAGTTCCCTATTCCCTCTGTTCTGGTAACAAAGAAAGAATAGGGGACCAATTCTATGAGTTCCTCTCATGGAGGCCTTGGAGGGACCCACAGTGGCCACTAGCATGTTCCCGTGAGATGTTCAGTTCCTGGGAGGTGAGGAGGGGGATGATGAGAGGTCAGGAAGAGTCAAAGGCATTTCTCATGGGGGTTATGATATGCCAGATGCAGGGAACCCAAACCACTTATCTACCTAGACCTAGAATGTTTCTGGCACTTTGAGGAAGCCCAGGGGGAGAAAAGATCCAAAATCAAATCACAAAACCATGCTTAAAGATTTTAACATGTAGGGGCTGTGTGTGTTTCGGGCCAAGGATGTGCAGTATAGCCTGGTCAAAGGCCAACTGATGGTCACTGTCGGCAGAGTGACCCAGGCGTCCAGGTGAAGACAATATTGTTTCAGCTTGGGAAGGTGCAGACCACGAATTACATCCATTAGGCTGGGGAGTGTTCAGTGTAGCAATCCAGGCATGCATCTGAATGGAAAATCCAACTGAACCTTTCACTGGCTTTAACAAAATAAGGATTTTTTTTTCCCATGGGTGCTTGGCCTAAGGCTAAATCCATCTTATAGACATGTGTGTTTGGGGCTGTCATGAAGAGGAGGGTCTCAATCTAATTGAAACCTTGATTTCTGACTTGATCCAATTAGTAAGCCTATTTTGCTGAGGTCCTTGGGGGACCAGAGGAGTCTAGTGACCAGAGGCAATGGAAAGTTCCCATTTTGAGCTGGAAGTAAACCAGATGTTGAGTATGTGGATGTCTGTCAGTGTTGATCCTGGTTCACAGGAGGATGGCCCCTTACAGAGGTGTGGGCTAATCAAAGCCAACTGGCTGTCTGGTTTTACATGGACCTGGCTGTCTTGTCTAGCCCCTACCTCTCACCCACAGTTTAAACAAGTTTAATTATAGCTCAATTCATCTTTTACTGACTACTAGTGTCATGTGCCATGCCAGACACTGGGGAGACACGTGAGATGGTCTTCTTCCTAACAAGGCCATTAAAGCCACATGCATGATTTGGCCTTGGCCGGCCTCTCCACTGGATCCTGTACTGCTCCGGGCCTTTTGTACTGCAATCACACTGGCCTCAGGGCCTTTGCATGTGCTGCCTTTTTAGTTGGAAGATACTAGCTCTTGCTCTTCCCACAACTGCATCTGTCCTCTCTTCCAGAACATAAATGCCTTTTCTGACTACTCCTTCTAGAGTAGATTTTCTAGACCCAGTAATACAAAAGGCAACACTCATAATAGTAACTGTTCCATCCTAACTCTAAGTCACTTAATTTTTTTCTTTATAGCCTTTATCACAATTTCTAATTATTTTGTTTATGTTTGCTTGTCCAGAAGAGCACCGTGAGTAGACTCAGACCTTCGTGCTGCCCCTCCCTTGATCTGTGTCTATCATTAAGACCTTCAATGTCTCAGTTTCTTAATCTGTAATTAACAACAACAGTTTCCTTTGCATGCCATTTAATTAAATCTATTAATTTCTCTTTTGTAGTTTGGATTATCTCAGAAAAGCATTAATATATCAATGAATAGACAGAATGCATAATTCACAGGAACTATCTCAAAAACTTATATTCTTAAACTATGAGTATTAGAATCATGATATATCTTTATTAAATGGAGCAATTTACATCTACAAAATGTATGGAAATTTTGCTTGCCTGTAAAACATACGAAAATAATCCAAGAATTGCAAAAAAACACTTATAATAATTTCCAAGCTCACGAAGCATAGCCCAGGGTTTTCAAGGTCTGTGGGCACATGCATGGGAAACATCTGAATTCAGATGGTTCAACTTAATCCCTGAAAAATTGGTCATTTCTGGGATTTAATAATTTGCTAGTTCAAGATGATGCGAGGACAGGGAGTAGTGAACATTTCTAAAACAGCAGGTGTTCATGACACTAATGAATTAGATCTTCTCTCACTCTCATTACTGAAAGCTGTAATGAGTAGTAAGATAAGAAGCTTAAAACAGAAGCCAATAGTTTAAAAAAAATCTAAAAGCATCGTGAAAAAAGCCCACAAAGGAGTTGGCAATAGACAACTGTTTTACGAGAGAAGGCATGTGTGTGGTGAGTATTGAAAGGCGAATCTTGTAGTGAAGGGAGTTTAGTTAAGAACTGAGAATTAATGTGGTTAGCATGTGATCATACACTGGCTGCAGTCATGGAAATGACATGATGTATTTCTTGTCCTTCAGAAGCAATCTATAACTACCTTTGTCTTTTAATGTAACTATTTAAAAGAATCCAGGTTGCGACTCTGGATGTGTTTATCATCGCTGTAGCAGATAATGAGGCAACTCTAGCCCTTTCTCTGCCATCGACTCTCTGAGGGCTGATGTAGTTGGCAATGGGTGTTTTGCTGAATTGGGAATCCAGTTAATTGAGTTACCATATGTATCCGGTACATATTCTGAATACTTGGGGTGTGCACCCAATAATATTCCTGGAACATTAGTGTTGCACTGAACAGAGTTTCATTTTTAACTCAGAAATCACATTAGGTGCTTGTAATTTCTTACAGTCATCATTCTGAGCACAGCTTGAATTCGGATGGTGTGGAACTGGTTGGTGGATATTTCTAGTTGATAGATGGCACAAAATTACTGGTACTGAGACTGGATACAGATCTAATGGTGGTAGAGTCATTAACACCTAATATAGTAAGTGCCATGATAGTCTCACTTGACACTAAAGTGACCAAGGCCCAGAGTTACGTGACCTGCACAGTGACAGTCTGTAAGTAGAGGCTCTGGGATTTGAACCCAGGAAATCTAGCTTCAGAATTCATGTCTTTAAACCACTGCACTATTCTGACTTTTGGTTTAGCTGACCATTGGGTGTGTATGTGGGAGTGTTGGATAAAAAATTGCTTGAGTGTTACCAAAATGTATGTCTTTTTTCACATGATGCATACGTGTGTGTGCCTATATTTGTATGGGCTAGACTTTCATCATCTTGAATGGATAAGATTTTCTCTATCTCTTACCTTCTGGCTACAAATTCACTATTAGTTATTAAAGATTTGGGGTTCAGGGTGGCACCTGTGGCTCAAAGGAGTAGGGCACCGGCCCCATATACTGGAGGTGGCGGGTTCAAACCTGGTCCTGGCCAAAAACTGCAAAAAAAAAAAAAAAAAGATTTGGGATTCAGTGTTTCTCTCCTTTGGTGATTTCTTTTTCAAATGAAAATTCAAGCTTTCTCCTTGGAGGGGAAAAAAAATTGAGAATTAGAACTTCAAATGCTCCAAGATGTTTACTTTTTAAATAGGATTTATTGTGTCTGTAAAGCACTGTCTATGACAAAATTATCTGAAGACCTCAGGTGAACACTTCTAAATTCAGTAAGTTAATTCTTGTTACAGGCTATAAAAATGGATACTGTAATATAACGAAGTCAGAACAATTCATCCTTCCTCAGAGGTTGGTTTGCAAATTTAGGAGAAATTATGATACCTGACCACTATCATCACAGATTACTAGGATTGTTATTTCACAGAATGGCAGCTAGCTTTATATTTCTTTAAGTGTTTTAAAGTCAGCTTTTTATTGAAGTAGACCATACATATAGAAAAGTGGATAAATCCTTAAGTATATAGTTGGATCACCTTCTACAAAATGAAGACACTCATGTAACCAGCACAGTACCCAGATCAAGAAATAATGTTAACAACCTTCCAGAACTCCCCCTTACCCTCTGCCCAGGCATACTCCCCAAAAACCAATTACCACGACCGCTATCGCCATCAGTTAATTGTGCTTGCTTTGGAACTTTCAAAAATTGGATTCATAAAATATGTGTTCTTTGGAGTATAGCTTCATCCTGGTGGTGAAATTTATTCATGCCATTGAATCTAGCGCTGGCTTATCATTGAAGTGCCGTGTTCCACTTTGGAGCCCAGTGTTCTATAGATGCCAATTAAATATATATTTTTTATATTTGTATCTGTATCTATAGTCAAGTTCATTATTTTATTAAAGTCTCCTATACTTTTATTAGTTTTTTTGGGGGAGGGGTTCAGGGTGGAGGGTAGAAGGGCAGTGTCTGACGTTGCTGACTGAGGAAGGTTTGATAGCGTCTCAGTTACAGTCTGTCAGATTCTATTGTGCCTGTGAATTTGAGTATTTCTTGCTTTAGGCTTATTGATTTTTGCTTTACATATTCTGAAGCTATTACTAAATGCTTACAGATTTAGAATTATTATGGTTTACTCTTGAATGGACGCTTTTATCATTAGGAAATATTCCTCTTTAATAATGCTTCTCATTTTTTTTTTTATTGTTGGGGATTCATGGAGGGTCCAAGAAACCAGGTTTAATAATGTTTCTTGATGTAAAGTCTACCTTGTCGGACATTAGTTAGTATACACATATTTAAGGTATGTCTTCTGTGTCTGTGTATCTGAAGGGCTGTATATAACATACATACGGAAAATATTAGTACTTTCATGAAAATATGTAGACTAGACCATTTATTTGATGTGATTATTGATCCATTTGGATTTTTATTTATCTTTATTTCTATCATGTTTTTTTATATTTTTCCCACCTACTTAAAGTGTTTTTTTAAAAAGCTTTAAAAAGTCCTACCATGTTTTCTTCTCTTTTACATTCTTTCCTTTTGGTGCTTAATATAGATCCATACATCTTTGACTGATTAGAGTCTAATTTAAATTAGTACTTTCCCTCTATTAGTCAGTGCTAAAGGTCTAGAACAACTCTATTTTTCACCCTTCCTCTTTTTACCGTTGTTATGCATTTTTAATTCCACATGTCCATTAGTTTCCCCGAGGTGTGCTAACGTTTTCGTGACAGTCGTTTACGTTTACCCACATAGTGACCCTTCCCATGTGTCTTCATTGTTTCTTGCATTACTGGGTTTCCATCTGGGGTCATTTTTCTTCTGCCTCAAAACAAAACAAAAGATAAAAACAGGTCTTTTTAGCAGTTCCTTTAATGAAGATTTGTGAGTGATTAATTCTCTTAATTTTTGTTGTCCTAGAAATGTTTGTTTTACTTTCAGTTTTGTTTTTAGTTTTATATGTTTTTATGGAGGTAGAACGTACATACGACACAGTTCACAAATCTTAAGTTTATAGCTTGATTCAGTTTTATATGTGGACACACCTGTTTAACCACCACCCAGGTCAAAAGATAGAACATTACCAGTATCCCAGCAGACTTTTTGGGTGTCCCTCCAAATCTGCTTCCCCAGAGGTAATTGGGCCCCCTGACCGCTAGGCTCATAGTCAGGCTAGTTTAACCTATTTAAAAAATGTTAACACAGGCTCGGCGCCTGTAGCTCAGTGGGTAGGGCACCAGCCACATCTACCAGGGCTGGTGGGTTCAAACCTGGCCCAGGCCTGCTAAACAATCATGACAACTACAACAATAACAAAATAGCAGGGTGTTGGGGCAGATACCTGTACTCCCAGCTACTTGGGAGGCTGAGGCAAGAGAATCGCTTAAGCCCAAGAATTTGAGGTTGCTGTGAGCTGTGATGCCACTGCACTCTCCCAAGGATGACATAGTGAGACTCTGTCTCAAAAAGTAAAAAAATTAAAAAATAAATAAACAATGTTAATACAAATGAAGTGATATATTAGGGATTCGTCTGTTTCTCCCATCTTTTGCTTACCGTCGTGTCTGTGACAGTCACCTGTGTTGTTGTTTATAGCAGCAATTTTGTATTTTTATTGCTGTGTAGGATTCTGTACTCTATAAAATCACCACAATGCATCTGTTTTACTGCAGATGCTCATTTGGGTCATTTGCAGTTTTGGCTTTTGTCCATATTCTTGCCTATGTCATTTGAGGACATGGTACAATTCTTTTGTGTACAGGCCTGGAAATGAAAGTGCTGGGTCATTGGGCACATGTCTCTTTAGCACTGGGAGACACCCCAGAAAGAGTCCTTCACGGCAGCGCCTTGGCGTGCTCTCACCGGCAGGGCCGTACATCTTCCTCAGCACCGGGAATGGTTAGTCCTTGCCATTTTAGCCATTCTGGTAGGAACGGATAGTATCTCACCATTACTTGACTTTGATTGTCAAGTATAATGCTAAGCCTTCCCTTGATGTTAATTTGCATTTCAGTATAAATTTAGAATCCATTTGTTTCCACAAAAATAGTAGTATTCATTTAGGATGGCATTAAATGTGTGGATTATTTGAAAGAAAGTTGACACCTTAAGTGTATAAAGTTAGACCTCAATAAATAGATTGGTGAGGTCTTGTTTAATTTCTCTTAGCAATGTTTTACGGTTTTCATGGTAGAATTTTTGCACATCTTCTACCTGATTTAAGCATTTGTTGCTTTTGTAACTATTGAAATGATATGTAAATACTTAAAATTTTATTTTCTAATTGTTTAACTTTTACTTTGGAAAGGTATTTTTGCTGCATAAGAAATTCTAGTTGCTGGCATTTTTTTTTTTTTTTAAACATAGAAGATTTCATTCCATTTGTTTCAACTTCCTTAGTTTTCCTAGGAAGTCAGCCGTCTGTCTTAGTGGTTTTTCCTTTTTCCTCTGAAAGACAATGTGTCTTTTACCTCCTATCTGCATCAATATTTTCTTTAAGTTTCAATTATTTTACTGTTGGGTGCTGAGATGTGATTTTTCTTTGCATCTCACCTCCTTGGGCTCAGTGTGCTTCTTCAATCTTCTGTGGCTCGATGCCATTTTTCAGTTGGGAAAACTCCTAGCCATTATCTCAGCCAAATACTGGTTCTGACCCATTTCCTTTCTCCTCTTCTGGGACACCAGTTGCATATGTTTTAAGCCTTTTCATCATGTTCCTTCTTAGATACTATTTTCTGTACTTTCCAATCCTCTCTGTTAAACTCTTCAATCTTGACTATTTTCATTGGTATCTCCAAGAACTCTAATCCTCTCTTCGGCTATGTCTATTCCTCTGTGAAAGCCCTCTATTAGGGCTTAGTGTCACCTTTTTTTCCCCTAGAATTTCTACTTTTAGAACATATTGAACACATTAATTACAGTTATTTTAAACTCTATGTCTGGTAGTTCTAATATCTAAGCCAGCTATAGTTTTGCTTTCATTGTGAACATTTTGTCTCGGTGTAGTATAATTAGATAATGTTTAATTTCATACCAGGTACTTCTGTAGGAATTGTTCAGAAGCTGTGCATACTGTTGTCTTTCTCCAGGGAGAGTATACCCTGTTCTTGGGCAAGCAACGGAGGACCAGATTACTTCAGTCTAATTAGGGACTAATCCTCCCCCAGATTCCTCCCATTTCTAGAATATCATCCTCTGGGTTCTCACATGAATGCATGGAGTGTTTCCTAGAGTCCCTATTCTTTGTGGATCCAAAGCTCACTGTTTTACCTTCTTATCACTTTGATTTGAGTACTTTTTTTTTTTTTTTTTTTTTTTTTTCAGTTTTTGGCCAGTGCTGGGTTTGAACCCACCACTTCCGGCATATGGGGCCAGCACCCTACTCCTTGAGCCACAGGCACCACCCATCACTTTGAAATAGTACAATATTATGTTCTGCTCTTAAAGCCCTTTTTGTTGGCTTTTTAGCTTATTTTCCTGCGCAACTTAACCAGGAAGTGCCTCTAGGGGAAATTGCTGCATTTGGGGCTCCCTCATCTGTACTCTGCTTTTCTGTGGGACCTTGCCTCCCAAACCCTGGCGGCCCTGATAACCCTGCACTCCACATTCTGTCCCCCTGCCTGTGAGACTGCCCACACTCTGCTGTCTTCTCTAATTCTTAGTAGCCTCTTCCCTCTTTGCTTCTCAGGCTTTTCCTCCTGCTAAAACCTGGCAAATTCTCAAGGTGACCTCATCTCAGTGAACTTCTACCTTCTCTAAGACACGACTTCCCAGATCCTCACTACCTTGGCTGTTCTCTGATGTTTTTAAACACGCAGTTCTTGTATTTTTTCTAACTTTTCTAGTGCTCAGTAAATCCTGCTGAGACCTGCTATAAGCTATTCCATCAGAGCTGGAAGCTTCTACCGGTCTTTAAATTTTAATGCACACATTACTGTCTCCAGCCAACCCAAAATAAAAGAAATAAAGCAGCAATATATGACTGCCTTCACATACTTTTCTGTCTGTTATGATGCATAATATGTCTGAAATGTATTAATGTAAAACAACCCGTAGTGCAGGTTTGGGTCTTAAATTGCTTTGAGATAGAAAAAGGAGGACAGAAATGCCAAACGTAACTATTTGGGTGAAAGTCCCTCTGCATCTGGGAATGTTGGCCTTATTACAAGGAGATTACTACTTAAAGGAAGGGTATGGCATGTGCAAATGTGCTGTGGTCTAGGCACTGATGTAATTTCTAGATTGAAGCAAGGACCATTGTTTGAAGTCAGAAGCATCCTCCTTCTGCACCATGACTATCTCAGAGGCTCAGGAGGTCCACAGCTGCCAATCATTTCTGCAGTTATTAAAACAAGATGCTCCATTTTAAACTGACAGCATTTTAAAAGCTGTCAAACAAGGGCCAGAAGGATAGAAGCTGTGTCTGTCTCCTTCAGGGGGCTTCTTTAGAAAATGCCCACTTCAGATTTATCAAAGGAAGAAAGTACCATTTTCCCACTTCTCATTCTTTTGATAAATATTATATACTAACCATGTGTGTTCAGGTGCTCCGGGGATGCATAAGGAATCCAAAACACTGTCCACAGCAACTTAATACTCTAGGGATTAGCCATGACTTAGCCCACTAATCAAGGGAGTCCCATGTTAAGGGTGAAAATAATTATTATAGGAAATAAATACTATGGAAAATTTGCCAAGGGGGAGATCTGTGAAACGTAGAGAGACTTGGGAGGGCTTCCTGCAGCGGGGATGTTCCTGGGGGAAGCAGTTCTCATATGGATGCCAGTTCAGCTCAGAGCCGCTGCTTCTGGGGTCGGGGTGGGGGGAATGGTCCTTCCTCTGCTTCATAGTTTTCACTGGCTCTTTTTTTAAAATAAAAACATTTGTTTTATTTTACCATAAAACCGTATACACTTAAAACATCATAATTAAATAACATAAGAGTGAGAAAACACTGATGCTAAGAATGTTTTGAATGTCTTACATGTGAATATGTAACATATTTAATGTACATTTAAGAACCTGTGAACAACTTTTACGTGTTTTCTATTTGTGCAGTTTAGAACGTAATGATTTCCAAGAATAGTGTGCCACCTTTCTTGTTATTTTCTTCTTTTCCTTTTTACTTCCACACACCAGTTTGTTTCTTATACAGAGAAATAGCAAATCAAGTTGCACAGCCGAGGAAATAATCAACAGAGCAAATAGACAACCTACAGAATGGGAGAAAATATTTGCCTGCTGTTTGTCCAATGAAGGGCTATCAGCCAGATCTACAGAGAACTCAAGCAAATTAGGAAGACAAAATGAAGCAACCCTGTCAGAAAGGGAGCAAAAGACATGGACAGAAGTTTTTCAAAAGAAGATAGACAACAGACCATCAAAGATAATGAAAAATCGTTCCGCATCACTCATCATCAGAGAAATACAGGTTAAAACCGTAAAATATCGCCTTATTCCTGTGAGAATGACTTTTATTAAAAAGTCCAAGGTAATAGATGCTGGCAGGGATGCAGAGAGAAAGGAGCCGTTCGGTACTGTGAGTGGGACTGCAAATTAGTACAACCTCGAAGGAAAACGTTATGGTGGTATCTGAACGATGTCAAAGTAGACCTACCACTGGATTCACCAATCCCACTACTGGGTATTCGCCCAAAGGAAAAGAAGTCACTTTATCCAAAAGACACCAGCACTCAACTGTTTATTGCAGCATAGTTCATAATTGCAAAGATGTGAATTCAGCCTACATACCCATCAATTCAAGAGTGGATTAACAAAATATGGTATATGTATGCCATGGAATAGTACACAGCCCCGATGAAAGATGATTTGATGCCTTACACAACCACTTGCATGGAACTGGAGACCATTTTCCTAAGTGAAGGATATAAAGAATGGAAAAACAAACACCACATATGTTCACTATTAAATCAAAAGTAACCGAAGAGCGTGCGTGTGTTCACAGGGAAGTAAAACTTAATGGAAATCAAGCAGGCGGGAGGCGAGGGCAGGGGATGGGAGAAAACCTACCTAATGGGTACAATGAACACTATCTGCTTGATGGGCACACTTATAGCCATGACTCAAATATTATAAAAGTGAATACCTAAACATGTTTGTACCCCTGTAATACTTTGAAATTAAAAAAGAAGCGTTTCCCCTCCAAAAGGCATGCATAACTCTTCCAAAACTACATCATAATGCAAATAAAAGGTGGTTTTCATGATTCTTGTGTTTAAAACCTGTCGGTCATCTGCATCCTCATGCATATTAACTGATGCTACGTCCCTGGCTCTTTCTCCCCCTTTGATTCTGTGCTCTGAGCAATGGCACGTGCCACTTTAGCATTCTGTGGTTTATTCCTGGACAAGTCCATCTTCTGTGTGAATGGGTGTCAGGGGGCATCTTCTCAGGGTTTCTTTTCCTTGGATCAAGCATCATTGCCTCCAGAATGAGCACCCCCCTGCAAACGTGTCCCGCACTGCACCTCCCTTCTCCCTGGGAGGCAGCTGTTGCAGTGGGTGAATGAGAGGCAGAGGCAACTGGAGAGAGAGCTGCAGTCCAAATTGCACAGACGCCATTGCTCGGAGTTTTGAGAAGCCTTCAACAAATTAGTGGCATCAAGAAGGAATTCTTTGAAAACATTTTCTCCCTTTTTCTTGTTGGCTCTGTGAATTTTTCCAGAAGGCAATGGCTAGAACGTTATAGAAACCAAATGATATGTTATGTGAGAGAAATAAAAGATGATTGATTCAGAATATTAATTCATTTCTCCTTTGTATGTTAGTAAAGATGGTTTCCTTCCCTCCTTGTCTGTGGAATCCAAAAGCGGGTTTGTTATTTAAAGCTGATGTTAACTTATTGAGGCACTTGGACGCAGAAAGAGGTTGAGGCTCTAGCAAGGAGGCATCCTGGGTACGGAGAACAGCACAGAGGGAGGCAGGCGTGTGAGCCCACGTGGAAGGTGGCAACCGGGCAGGACTCCTCCCTGCAGACCTTGTTCTCTACCATCTAGAGCAGTTCTCAAGATCTAGAGAAGGATTCCGGTTATTAAACCTTTGTCGGAGACATAACCTGCAAGCATCTTCTCCCATTCTGAGGACTGTTTGCTTGCTTTACTTACTGTGTTCTTGGCTGTGCAGAAGCTTTTTAGTTTGATCAGGTCCCAGTAGTGTATTTTTGAAGCTGCTTCAATTGCCTGTGGGGGGTCAAATGTATAAGCAAGAAAAGAACAAGTGATCCCATCGCAGGCTGAGCAAGGGACTTGAAGAGAAACTTCTCTGAAGAAGACAGGTGCACGGCCTACAGACATATGAAAAAATGCTCCTCATCTTTAATCATCAAAGAAATGCAAATCAAAACTACTTTGAGATATCATCTAACTCCAGTAGGATTAGCCCATATCACAAAATCCCAAGACCAGAGATGTTGGCGTGGATGTGGAGAAAAGGGAACACTTCTATACTGCTGGTGGGAATGCAAATTAATACATTCCTTTTGGAAAGATGTTTGGAGAACACTTAGAGATCTAAAAATAGATCTGCCATTCAATCCTATAATTCCTCTACTAGGTATATACCCAGAAGACCCAAAATCACATTATAACAAAGATATTTGTACCAGAATGTTTATTGCAGCCCAATTCATAATTGCTAAGTCATGGAAAAAGCCCAAGTGCCCATAGATCCACGAATGGATTAATAAATTGTGGTGTATGTACACCATGGAATATTATGCAGCCTTAAAGAAAGATGGAGACTTTACCTCTTTCATGTTTACATGGATGGAGCCGGAACATATTCTTCTTAGTAAAGTATCTCAAGAATGGAAGAAAAAGTATCCAATGTACTCAGCCCTACTATGAAACTAATTTATGGCTTTCACATGAAAGCTATAACCCAGTTATAACCTAAAAATATGGGGAAGGGGGAGAGAGAGGGGGGAGGATGGGCAGAAGGAGGATGATTGGTGGGATTATACCTGTGGTTCTCTTGCAAGGGTACATGGGAAACTTAGAATATATATGTCTTAACACAGTAACTAAGAAAATGCCAGGAAGGCTATGTTAACCAGTGTGATGAAAATGTGTCAAACGGTCTATAAAACCAATGTATGGTGGCCCATGATCACATTAATGTACACAGCTATGATTTAATAATAAAAAATAAATAAAGAATGTTAAAAAAAAAAAAAAGATCTAGAGAAGGTTCTCAACCTTCCTAATGCCACAGTGCTTTAATACAGTTTCTGTAGGTTGCGACCCACAGGGTGAGAACCGCTCATCTGGAGCTTTGCTAGGCACTGGGCAGGTATTCATGTTATTCAGGTGAACTGACACCTGGAATGGAATTGCATTCTTGAACGTGATGGTCCTGTGCTCTTACTTCAGTGCCTCACCTGCCAGAGAGCAAATTCCTCTGGCCTTATTTCCTACATTGGAGAGCTATTAGATGTGCACTGAAACACTAAGAACATGCTCAAACCCATCCTCATCTCCCCTCCTGTAAGTTTTGGCAGTCTTCCACGGAGCCTTTGGGGACGTGATGGGGAAGCTGACTAGAGTTCAAGGGCCTATACTGAGACCCCCAGAGAGTTGGTGTTAGCGTGTTGAACCCTCCTTGGGGAGCTTTCCACAGTGTGCACACAGTTCAGACTTCAGCCCTTGCCTGTGGTTGGTTCAAAAATTTAATGTTTTGGAAGAGGACGTTAATGGCATCTGTAGACTAGGGGTGTGCAAACTTATTTTGTAAAAGGCCACAGAGTAAATAGCTTAGGTTTTGGAGGCTGTGTGGTCAGTTGCATACCTGCATTGATGTAGTTCAGAAGCAGGCATTGATAATACATAAACAAATGTGTGTGGCTGTTTTCCAATAAAACTCTATTTTTGAACATTAAAATTTGAATGTCATATCATTTTCACTGGTCATGAAAAATTACTCTTCATTCAAATTTTCCCCCAACCATTTATTTATTTTTTCTTATTATTTTTAAAGCCTACAGTACCTAGTGTTCCCAGGGGCTCTCCTATCTGAGTGCTAACTATATCCCACCCTTCTTAGCTTTTGCTCTCAGGAGGGGTCTGGTACATTCTCCCCAACCATTTAAAATGTAAAAGTTATTCTTAGTTCTTGGAATATAAAAAAAAGAAGGTGGTGGGGTAGACTTGGCCTGCAGGGTATATTTTGATGATCTCTCGTGTAAACAGGACGCTTGGGGGGATTCCTGTTACATACAGTTCATGATAGATTCAAGAGCCCCAGAATCTTGAGCAACGGAAATAATGAACTAATTCTAATAAAATAAAGTGTGACGGGACTCATGTTTTCATTCAGCAGATGTTCATTGAGCATCTACTGAGTATTAAGCATGATTCTTGTCACTGACACAATAATAAACCACATAGTCAAGGTCCTGCCCTTGGGAGCTTATGTTGTTTTGTTCCCAGGAGACAACTAGCCATCGCAGGTCTGCCTGAGCCTCTCACAGCTAAACAACTCTTGCCTTTGGAAACTTAAATAAAATTATATTCTTAGGTTCAGCACCAAACCCACAAATAGAGGACAAGGGTCCTGTCTTGTTTGAGGTTTCAGTTCCCTGCATATGAGTTATTGGTATGTCACAGCTGAATCAAAGGTAACAAGATCTGAAGCTATGTTAATGGACATGAAGTGTTTAAAACCAAGGATGTGATCCTCCATTTCTTATCTGGACTGGTTAAGCCCTACCTTGAATATTGATCTAGAAAAGGTGTGATTCCTTTGTCAGCAGCCATTCATTGAGGGCTTATTTTGTGCTAGAGGTAAGATGTGGAAACAGTTTCTCAGAAATACTGTGGCAACAGAGGTTTGGCTATTATCAAAGACTGGCTTTATTTATGATGCTACAACACGGGTAGGAGAAAAATGTGAATATCTAAGTCATGCCTATAAGACAAAGGCTGAGATGAGGGCAAAGTTGTGTCCTTCTGCCATGACTGTCTCAGGGCTATTCTTGGCAACAGAATATTAAACAGGACACATCTTGGGTTGACCAATTTTGGCAGTTCCTGTTTTCTGATGAGGACCTTGTAGCGGTGGAGTTAGGCCCTACATTATCTGACACTGGAATAATTTATTATTTTTGATTTTCTCATTACCATGAATAATAGACAATAATGTTCATAATCATGAACTTGAAACATTAAATATATCATTAAAGGATAGTATTTAATATCATCTTGATATTAAATACATATACTATGCTTCAATTGTCTAAAGTAGTCCATTGGATATAACACATATAACTCTTTATTAACCAGCATGTTTAATTACCAACTATGCATTAAGTCTCCAACCAACTCAGGTAACACATTACCGTTCTTTTATGGCTATAGAAAGGAGTTTCTGGCAAGTGAGTAAATAAACTGTCTCTTGCCCTGAAAGATCTGAGATACAACATTTCCAACCCATAGATCTTCTCAGGGGAATGCTGACGTGTGAGTGACTCTGAATTTTAGCCAACTGAAACCCTAACAAATTTCATCAGTTCTAAAATATGTAGATACAAGTTACTTTTCCATCTCAATATTTTTGAAGTCATGAGACGTCTTACAATCAATGGTATCCTCTTTCCTTCCTTCCTTCCTCCCTCCTTTCCTGTCCGTCCCTTCCTTCCTTCCTTCCTTCCTTCCTTCCTTCCTTCCTTCCTTCCTTCCTTCCTTCCTTCCTTCCTTCCTCTCTTTCTTTCAAAAGTACATCTTTCAATTAATATCATTTTACATTTGTTAAAATACGATCTTTCAAATAAACCATTTTACTCTTAGTGGGAGTAACTTGGGATGGCTTTGCAGGGGGATTGATGGTCATAATCTCCATTATAAGCCACCCCAAGTAAAAAAAAAAATCATATTCCTTAACATGAAAAGTTGATGCTTCCTCAGTGTTATGTAAAATATGAACAAACAAAAAAAATAAATAACAAAAATGCTAACTAAAGAGAACAGTACATTTCCTGTGCAGATGTGACTTTAAGGAAAGTTTCTGTCCCCATTGAAGCCAGACTGCTGACCCAATGGTTCTCCTGTATTAGAAATTGATGGCGCCACTCCACAGGAGAGGTCATTTTATTTTGGATATGTCTCTGCAGTTTTGAATGAAAAAGCCTCTACATCTCTTTTTCTTGGTCAGCACACTGCCTGACAATGCATCCAAAAAGGCTAGATGTGAGTTAATATTTTTATTTTAGATCAAGGTTATTTTTTGAACACTTGCTAACTCATGGACTCACTGGATGTGAGTTCCCAGTTATTCTTTTCATCTAAATCAAGACCAGAAGGTGTACTGACTTGCTGGTAAAAGGATTATTCTGCGCTTGGTCTGGAGGTGAGGGAGACCCTGTTCTCTGAGTTACATCTCTATGAGTGCACAGTGAGATTTGTGTGACTGGGATTTAAATGCTTTCGACACATTTTCCTTCTGTTTTTCATTCTGGGTAGCTCCTTTCAGAGTTCAAAGACTCTCTTTCAGGGCTATAGAAACTTGGTGATATATGACTGTCTCTAAGTTTGTCCTACTTTCTGCTTTTAACAGTAATCAAACCTCACTCTTCAATTTAATTTGGCTCTAGATGGCTTGGAGTCTGATGCTGAGGGATTTCTTGTGATGTCAGGGAGGTATAACCTTGCGTCTCTTAATGTTCACAGTGGGGGAATAAAGTCGACATGCTTTTATAGAATAGATCATTTTCTTTGTCTTTCTCTTTACTTTTGAAATTATTTTACCCAATTTAATAACCATCTGCTTTGTTTTCTGCATCTTTGGTCAAAAGCTTTGTGTGAAAATAAAGAGTAAATGATGCACTCATGGGAAAGTCTGTGTAGCCACAGACCCTGCAACCTTCTATTACTTTGCGATGTAGCATTTCAATGTCTAGTCTGGCAAAAACAGCAAAATCTATAACACTTTAGTTTGTCAGTTCTTTCAGCACCAGTTTGTTATTAGGCAGCGCTGCACAATTACAAGTACAGCAAAAAAATACGTAATGAATCCAGATTGAGACACTAGCCTTGTTTCTGATACAGTGAAACATAGTAGGTCATACAAATATTCAAATATTTAGTTAATATTTCTAAGAGATTTTAGGGAGGTCTGATTTTTTATTCCAATACCCAGAGAGGGGCCACTCTGAACTCTTCTAAAAGTCATCATGGTTACCCTAGTCTGAGAATATCTCCAAACTCAGGAGCAGTTAGAAATCAGCTCGGGAAACTTGGCTTTTTCATCATTGAAGACCCTGTTCATGGATGTGGAAGTTATTCCCCTTCAGACTTTTTGCCCAGGAAAACATTTCTGCTTTACTGGAAATAGAAATGTTCTTTTTAGTAAACAGAGACTCATGTCACCTTTCTGAGCCTCTCTTTCCCTTTCTCCCCATCTCCCCTCTCTCTTATTTGGCAATTAGGAATATAATAAAAAAGATCACTTTATCCCAAGAACAACTTCTCCCACTATAATAGTGGGAGAAAAAGTTCATTAATAGTTTATGAACTTTTTATTTAATTCTCAGTCTTAAAGTAATCATTTTTTTCTCGTTAAATAATATTGATTATAGAAATGGCTAAAAAAAAAAAAAAGCCCAAAAGTATAATGAGAGATACAAATATTATCTGATTTCCTACTTCCCAAATGCTGAAGTTTTGGTGTTCTGTTTCCAACTGGTATTTTTTTCTTCAAGGAAAAAATTGCTTTTTGATTACTGGAAATTAATTTGTAATATATTTTGTGCTCTGAACTTTTCACTTAACACAGTTTTGCCTTTCCCTATGCTATTAAAATCATTCCTAAATGTAAATTTTGATGGCTGTGTGCTATTCCACGAGGTGGCGCCCATATTTATTTTCTCAACCTTTCCACTACTGTTGACTATTTAGGGTGAATCCAATTTTTATTTCAGTTTGTAAGTTACTGTCTAATGTCTATCTCTGGGACTAAATGATTATCAGCATTTTACCTCTGTTTATTTCCATAATATAGGAACCAGCAAACTTTTCAGTAAAGGTGCAGGTAGCAAATATTTCAAGATTTTCAGGTTATGTGGTTTTTTTATAACTACTCAGCTCTTCCCTTGAAGAGCCCAATCATCCATAGACAATAGGTCAATGAATGAACATAACTGAATTTCAATAAAACTTTATTTACTAAGACATAATTTGACCCTCGGGGTATAGTTTGCCAACTCCTGTCAATAGTGCATACAATTTGATAATTATAGGCCTCAAAACATTTTTAAGAATTAGGTAATTATTTATAAATTAATTGCATTATTCTGTTGCACTGAGCCCTTTATAATTAATAGGTCCAAATAGAATAGGCTCACTGGCTGTCATTCATAGCCAGTCTCAAGGATAGAGGATGGTTCCAAGCCTGTGACTCTCTCAGTGGGGTCAGATGGGCTATGTCCCAGACTGTAAAGCCCTGGGGAAGCCATCAGCTGGCCTTGAGCAACTATGACTGCTGTACTGTTTACCCACATGTCAGCTCTATTTACCAAGAATGATTGTAAAGGCCTCACCCATGCTTGTACCCGCGTCTGCCAGACCATCAACTGGCTCCAGATTCCAACCAGCCAGCTAACAAGGCAGCAAAGCCAAGTGAAGGAAAAATGCAGTGAAACAAGTCGGACGGTCTTCAGAGAACTAAGGCCTCCAGTCTTCAGCAGCGGGTCCCACCTCCCCAAACCCAGTTCCTTTGAAAGTTTGAAGTAAAACAAGTAGTCTGGAAGAGTCACTGAAGCTCTGCTTTTTTGATCATTCCCCACCTCTTTGTAGTTGCTGTGCAGTTCACCTCAAAGGGAGAGGACCTTGGCATGTTTTGAAGCAGTGCCAAGAATACCTGTGTGCAGGTTTGCACCCACACAAGACTGCGGGTGCATTTTCTCACTCTAGGAATAATGGTAAATCAGCTCAAGAAGGATGGTGTCCATATATTTTCATGGGTATGAGAAGTGCAGATAGTTGGCATTAAAATTCCCCATCAGCCTGCTTTGTTCCAAGACAGGAGGAAGGCTTTGGGATGACTGTGCTCCCAGCTAGGGTGTTGTGAAAGGTTTCCTGAAACACCAGGGCACAGTGGCTGGACACGTACTCCACTAAACCAATCATAATATTGAATAAAACGCCAGCCAGACTGGGCGTTTATATTGTAATCTGAGAGGTGATTTTTTTTTTTTCTAGCTTGTCTCAGATTGTCTCCAGTTCTCTGGCTGTGAACTTCAACTTATTTATAATTTATTGCTCATGAGGAAGAGTTAATTTAGGCTTACTGTATTTTGACTTAAAGCTGATATTGGAGCGAGCAGCAGAGTCATGGCCCACCCACTCTCGGAGTTGCCAACCATAGGTTTGCTGCTTCATCCTTAAAGTCAGTCAAGGAATTTTAGAGGGGAGAAGACAAATGCTGGTAGAAAAATGTTAACTTAATAATATGGATGGAGATCAGATTTCTCTCTTTCTGGCTGCCTCCTGCTTGGAATCCTTTTGTTGACTTCTCGAAACTTCCTGTGATTTATAGGACCCCTTTCCTGGAGGCCGAATGCCTTTTGATTAAGAAGTGAACCACAGCTCCCAAACCACAGGGCCAGCTGTTGTTTGAATTAAGCAATAAGAACACTCACTGCTATGTTCTGCTTTGCTGTGTGAAGACACATCGCAGGGATGCTGAACGCCAGCAGGTACCCCATTGCCTTTTGTGCACCTTTTGACCCACAGAGTTTTTAAAGAAGAAAGTCCTTGCACTTCTTAATAGGTGGGTGGTTGTGTACTTTGCGTGTTCTGGATTCCTTCCCACCCTAAAATTCAGTGATTATTTAAGACCCTGGGATCCTGCCAATATCATCCCAACTACTCAGAACAGTGATTCCAAGGGAAGGACTGGGGGGTCTCTATCTCCCCAGGGGAGAATATCAGGGCTTGAGGTGGTTGGGGTGGTGGTAGGAAATGGCTGTGCATTGTTTGAAAAAAAAAAAAAAAAAAACAAGGATTACCCTGTTGGTTAGATTTTTGATAGAGTTTTAATTTCAAACGACATTAAAAGAGACCATGACATTTTCATTTGTCAAAAGGAATCATAGGGCTGGCGCAGGCTGCGGGGTTGGCTGCAGTTGAACCTTGCATCTAGGCCACGAGCCCTGGTGTCCTTATAGGAGATGCGCTGATTCTGGTTGTGGGGAAGTGACCATTTTTCCTGACTTGATCAGTTAAGGAGCTGTGCAATAATTTTCCAAGTACCTGGAGTGAGTATGTTATTTATTGGGTGTCCAAGCTCAGTAAAGCTGTTGGAATTAATGTGATCCTTTTAAATGTTAAAGGTTTTATATAGATTTGTGTCTTCTCCCACAGCAGTCCCTTCAGAGTGGCCTCAGTGTGTTAGGCCTGGTTGGGTTTCAAGTCCTCCTTAACCACTTATCTCCCATGAGATGTTGTAAAATAGGAACACGTGCTACCTCCACTGCAGAACTTGGCTTGGGATAAACAATACCCATGTATCTAGGAGCCTTTAAGGGGTTATTTTTTATTGGAGTTTATGGCATGAGTGTAAACTATATATGCAAATAAATATATATATATACATTTAGAGCACCTAAAAAAAAAAAAAAGGGATCATAGGTGAAGAAACTATGCTTCTATAGTTCTCATGTACTTGCATGTGGAAGATGACTAGACCAAGCCCTCCAAGCAGGAAAAGATGTGTTAATATTGACTGAGGGCCTCTGCTCTCACCCCCCTCCAGGTGTCTTCAGGATTGAAGCCCACCCCCCAACCCCCCTTTGAGATAGAGTGAGCAATCAGAAGGACTTAACACATGTACCTGTAGTGCCTGGGTGGGAAACAGATGGAGGTGCCACCACCCAGGAAGGAAGAAGGCCACCATGTTATCACTGGGTTTAGGAAGCAGATCACAGCAGTCTGGGACACAGGCCAGGCAGGTTTTTGATTTACAAAAACAAAACAAAATGAAAAAGGTAATAATTGCATGCAGGGGTTGGCGTTCCAATAAAACTAACTTTATAAAAGTTGGCCAACCTGGGCCACGGCCAACTTTTATAAAGTTAGTTTTATTGGAATGCAGCCCTGCCCATTTGTTCATGTATTATCTGTGGCTGTTTTTGCACTATGATGGCACAGTTTAGTTGTGGAGACAGAGGCTATGTGATCCCCCAAATGGAAATGTTTTTCTCTCTGCATGTTTATAAGAAAAGCTTGTCAATTCTTGCTGTGGCATACGGGTCTTTAAGGGTAAGACCCCAGGCAGTGAGAGGGCAATGGACGCACTGTGCCCTGGGGCAGGTGTGTGTGCCTGGAGCTTGTTCTTTGAGTCCTTTTGCAGGGAGTTTCTCTAATTGTCTTTTGTGATGGTTTAATAGCAAGGGGTAGTCATCAGGGTGACTATGGGCAAGTTCAACCCTGGTTTAGTTATTGTACCTATGAGTCTTTGGTCAAACGATGATGGAGTCCAGTCTGGAACTTGTGCAGAACACTGTGTTTAAAATGACTGGTCAGGTGTAGTGACATATTCTTGGGTGACTTACGGGTTGAGATCATCGTCCTATCTGAAAGCAAACAGAATGGAAGGCACTCCCGAGCAGGGGTGTCCCCTGTGACTGCTGTTCAGTGCCCCAGTCATGGTCATGAGCCATGTATATGCTCTCACCTGCTCTGCCTCCATGGCCAGACAGAGGAGGCCAGTTCAGGGCTGTGGGAACGTGCTGCTCATCAGTCCTAGCCAGGACCATCCTAAGAGTAAGGTCCACAGAGGAAGCCATGGTCCAGAGGTACATTGCTATGGTTAGAGAGCTGCTCTTGAGTGTTCCTGGATGACCTGAGGCAGGACCTCCCCCTGCCTGTAGAGTTTTCAACAGCTCCCTCCAAGATACCAGCCGGGGTGACCAGCTCTGTAGAGGCTCATTGCTGGGGTGGGACCGACGAATACTGTACAACCATCAGAAGCAGGTTTCTTGCCCGGTTCCACCTCCCCAGTGTAACGGAGCAGCAGGAGAAGGAGGCCATCCTTCCTCTCTGTCCCCACAGTAGTGGGAGTGCAGTTGCTTGGACCTGCTGTGCCTGCTGGGGCGAGACAGAGGAAGCTTGCAGTGGTGTCCTTCCTGACTGAGAGACTTGGTCACCTGAGGAGCAGGGTGTGATCCATGTGGTTCTCCTGTTCATGCCTTTTGGATTTTTCTAGGTGCAATTTTGAGTGCTTTGGGGTATAGTTAGCCACAGGTCATTTTTTAATCCAAGGAAGGACTATATTGCAGAACTTTCAGATCTCAGTCTATTAGTATTATCCACATAATCAAGGGGAAGTGATGGAAATTGGGGGGCCATTTAGAGTTCAACAGTTTTGCCGATAGCAAGCCCCTCAATTCTACAGTATATAAGTTTGTTCTTTCTTTAAAACAGAAGCTACATTTCCATCCACAGTGTGCAATGCATTGACACCCACTGCGAAGCATCAGAGGCTACGTCGTCCTGCCTGTGGCATCATCTCACCTGCTTCCTTTGTGACAAATTCTCTTTGCAGGTGGGGTGCTTTTGAGCCATTATTTCTGCTGGAGTTGGAGATAGTCTAAGTCATCTATCTCACCTGGCTCCAGTACAATGTTGGAATAACCACATTTACCTGGGGATGGTTCTCAGCCTAATCTCTGGGCCATATTGGAAACATGCCACCTATAAATCAAATCCTACTCATCCTGACCATGTCCAACTCCATGCAAGTCCATTCTCAACCAGCCTGTTATTCTCCTTCCTCAGATTCTTCTGGTGTGGCTGTCCCATTCAGAGTCCTCTTGGAGGGGAATGCAGGTCCTTTGTCCTCTGCCAAGGCAGGAACTCAAGAATCCTCCCACGGGTCCAACCTCTGGAGCAATGTGGTGTAACAGGAAGTTCTTGGGCTGAAAACAATAACTACTTCTCCCTGAAATTCATTTTCTGATCTTTAGAATTTAGAAGGCATTGTGCTTTTCTTGTCTGCAACATGGAGATTTGCATTCCTACCTGGCTCACTCCATAAGGCTTTTGAGATGCTAACTTTTCTTATAAATGCATTGCTGAGGAGCAAATGGAAGGAGAATACAGAACAATGCGTGGAGAACTTCACAGTGATGAGAAAGGGAGGTGCCTGTGAGCCTCAGAAAAGGACCCATAAAGGGAGATAAGCGTCAAGGGCCAGATGCTGCCATATCTGAGTGAGATTATCATTCCTTGAATATGCGGGCAATATAGTTAAGCACAGTTGGGCAGAACAGGTAACAGGTGCTCTTTGGTGCTTTTATTGTTTTGTTATATATGTAACACTTTTCAGCCAGAGCAAAATAAACACTTATCCTGGTTATTTAATAACAAGGAAAAGGGAACACACCAAATCAGGGGGAAAAGACAAATAGAAGGGGAGCAAATACTCTCCTTCAACAGGTGGCAGGTCCCAGGATGGGTGGGGTCCAAGAGAATTAAGGTGAGGGGTTCAGCTGTAATAAGGAATTTCCAAAAATTGATGCCTAAAGCCAACAGTGTTGCTGGGTGGTGGATGGGGGTAAAGGGGCAGGTCTGCCTACGGCAAGGAGTACTCAAGGATGGCAGCCCCGAGCATCGTGTGGGAAGGGAGAAGTCCAGTCTGTTGGGTGCAGTGGAAGAGTTCCAATGAGCTGCTGATGCAGGGGGCAGAGGACACCTCCTAGTCATGGGGTTATAGTTATGGAGCAGAGCTCTCAGCTCCAGGGAGCTGGGGTGAGTCAGGACACAACAGGCTGGAGACAAGAGCAGGGCAGCCACAAAGAAGCCTGGCTGCCACCTTGAGCCTCCGCCAGAGCTGTGACTTCCCTCTGTAGGTCAGCTACCCATGGGGCAAGGGTTTCTAGGCAGTGTCAGGAGCTGGGGCCAGTGGACCAAAAGCCCCTAGATTTCCATGTATTTACCTTAGGGTCTGCAATCGCTAGCCTGATAATGAACTGTCTTTGTAGGGGAACGTTTTTCTTTCTTTGCAAATAATTTGGTTAATTTTTTTCTTATTCTTTGATTTGGATGATTTTGAAAATTGATAGAAGCGTTATACTTTAACAGCTGAAAGCTGTTAGGCGATGGATGAGGCCTCCAGAATGACTCTTCCTTGCACACTTATTTGTTATGGATTTAATGACTTCCTGTCTGCAGACACATCTCTGATTTGCATTTAGCCTTTATACTTCCTTCTCAGGCAATGCCTTCCGAGCCTCTTACACCTGCTGTCTGAATTGTTTTAGAAGTGTCCTGCTAGGAATAAAGCACCTTTAGAAGTCCACCCTGAAAGTTTATCTTCACAGTAACCAGAAACAGCTTCCATGAGTGTGGAACAGACATGCAGAGAGAAAAGGCAAGGGGGGTGGCTCTATCCCATTTCACGTATGGAGGGGCCGAGGTTCAGGGAAGGCGGTGCCTTTTCCGGGTCTACAGAAGGATACCAGGAAGGCTGGAACCAGTTCTGACAGTGTGAGGCTTACAGCCATGGTGAAAATGTGAGCCTGGCAGGGGACAGAGCCAAGCCCAGTGAAGGCTCACAGTCTGAGAAGGGCAGTGCCTTTATGGTTGTAGGGACCCACATCTTCATTGACTTGAGTTCCACAGAAAGTGATAATGGAGACAACCCAGGATCTTTGTCTGATTTTATTAGTAACAAACCCCTCTCCAGTTGCTTTTCTTTCCTGGGTGGATGGCGTTTGAGGGATCAGGTAATTTAGATTAGTTCTAATTAAGTCTTGGCATAAAATCAGGGTCAGATTAAGCAGTTACTAAAGTCATAGTTAAGATAGGAGACAGTCGAGGATTAGTAAAATACATACCAATTGTATTCAAAGATCAGTCTTTCACTAAAGGTTCTTGCAGAATCACCTAGTATGTTTGCCAGAAATAATTGAAATCCCAGTTGCCATCTCAGACCCGGGGATCTGTCTCCAGGGAGCACCCCGGGCTTAATGCCATCAGGAAAGCTGAAGAAGCAGCACTTTAACCTGGACATCTGTTCCTTAAAAACATAAAAATTTTCTTAAATGCTGCATGCTCAACTCTTTGGAGCTGTGATCTTGGATTAGGACACTTCCCTGCCCTGTCTCACCCTGGTTTGTCTCTGCTCACCTTCTTAGGGCTGAGTGGACACACAGAGACTTCTCTTTGACCTTCCTTCATGTGGGCAGCTAGGTGGAGAATCTCTATCAATATCCAATATCTAGACTTTTCCCTTTCCTTACCTCCTCCCATATGGTTGGCCAGAAGATAAGATCCTGGGGAATCGGGGTGAGTGGGGTGGGAAAGTAGGAGCCTCCTCTGGGCTTCACCCTCACCCACCTGTCCAGGCAGAGTCTCCAGATTCTTGCAAAGGGAGTCTGCTGTGCATGGTGAAGAAGTCCCAGATCCTTATTCTGCCATTGCTCCTTTTATGTTTTGGGTTCTCAGTAACCTTGCAAGAAGGCAGGCTGATGAGGAACAAAAGGCAAAAAGGAGATGGAGGAGGGGAGGCCCAGCAGAAAGGAGGGCTGATGGGGGGAAGATAGTAGGGAGGATGGGAGGACATTGGGTTGGGGGCTGGAGAGAAAGGGGATAGGTGGAGAGGGACTCCTGGGGGGAGGAGGGCTGATGATGGTGGAAGAACATAGGGAGGGTGGGTGGGGGACGTTGGCAAAGGGATTTATAAGCAAGAAGTCTGACATGGAGGAGGACCCATAGGAAGGGGACAGCAAGAGAGGGCAAGTGGGAAGAGGGCTTATTGGAAGAGCAAGAACCATCCATTCCAAGGCCCTAACCATAATAGCACCAAATTCTGTGAAAACATTCCCTTTAACCACTTTATTATCTTTGTATAAAAGATGATGTAATAAAAATCTTTCAGTCTCCAAGAAGGCCTATAGCACAGCCCTACTGCCCTACCACACAGCCCGTCAAAACTGCCACCACTACCCTGACACCTAGTGGAGCTTGCTATAATTACAAGCAAAGAACCCAAAGGAAATGAAGACTGAAATGTTTTTATTTCTGTTTTAAATTTCAATAGATTTAGGAGATACAAGTGGTTTTTTGTTACCTAGATGGATTGTATAGTGGTGAAGTCAGGGCTCTTAGTGTGCTTGTCATTCTGGTAGTGTACACTGTACTTGACAGGCAATTTTTGATCCCTCCCATCTTCCCCCTTTTTGAGTCTCCAAAGTCCATTACAGCATTTTATATGACCATGTATACCCATCCTTAGCCCTCACTTGTGAGAAAAGTGAAATTAAAATTAACAGCTGAATTCACACAAATTTGTAAAAAAAAAAAAATGCATGAAGTTTGAGCATGATCCTGGGTAAGAAAATTCATCTTTTTCATTCACACATATTCTCAAATGTTTGTTTCTTTTTATGAATATGTAAAGAGTAGCAAACTGGTCAGCACACTTTCTGATGCTATTTTTCATTTCTACTTTTTGGAAGTAGATTTTGGCCTAGAGTTTACCTTCTTGAAACCCAAATACACTGTAAAAATGTTCTCTTTCATACTTTGAATAACTAAAGGGAGCCAATAACTGTTCTTTAAAACTGTCCAATTATTATTTAAGAATGATGACAATAAAAAATAAGAGAGCTAGACTGGTTTCCCTTTACATAAAAACCTTCTGAAATTAGTGAAAGAAGCTGACAAATATATTTTTGATCATAGAAATAGGTGATAATTACTTGTAGCATTATGCCATAATTTCAAAAAAGTTCATGTTTCCATCATAGCTGATTTGATTTCTGTTCCCTACAAATTGAATTTGGCAAATCTTGTGTTTGGAGTAAGGTTGTGGTAGGGATGGAGTGCGGTTCTGGTTGATTCTTCCTGACACTGCATAATGCCCACCCAGGTAGTGTTCATTCCTTGCTCCCATCCCACCAGCTCCCAGCATCCATAACTCTCCTACTATTCCCCAGTGGCCCAGAGCTATCTTCAGTGTATGGACCCCAGGCTTAGAACCCACTCTTACCTCTCCTAGGTCTTAGGTCTTGGTCTTGGTCTTGGTCTTTGTCTTCATCACATCCCACCACTGAAGACTTTTTCTTTCTGCCATTTGCAGGCTCAGTTTCCTGCCAGGTTCTGAAAACCTTCCCACCTGAAACCATCTTAATTGACAGTGTGGCCCTAATATGAATTGTGGTTTTATCCAGGAGCTCGCTGCTCCCCTGTCACCTCTTTGTGTCTCAACCAAAAGGGGAATTGGCTTTTGCCCTCTTCATTCAGCACACAGGACTGTGGAGAGGTGGCGTAGGTCAGCTGCTAAGGAATCTTTCCTCAGTCCTCTGGAGGTGAGGCCCTAAGGTGGCTTTGAGCAGAGGAGTGTCATGATGTAAGTGGTTGACCCAAGGAATTAAGAGCCCATCCTTAGTGTCTCCATCATCTCCATGGGCTTTCTGCACCTGCCACTGTCCCACCTTGTGGCTAGGAGCCATTGGGCTTCGGCAGTAGGTTCAGCACACCTCAGAGCCAGTGTTTAGATGAATGGGTAGGTAAGGAGACAGGGGACCAAGGCTCAGTCTTGTTTGGGATCTAGTCTTCCAGAAGATATTGCCTGCTTTATTTTCCTGTTAGTTCCCAGTTCCCATGGGATGAATATCCTGTCTTTAGACTAAACATTCTTGTGAACTAATTCCCTGCCTCCTCCCACACCTTGAATTACCCCCACAGACAGATGATCTGGGACAGAGTTTGGATATGGGCTGGCAGTGCACCTTTATCTGGTTATCATTATTTGTTTCCTACAGAGACAGGTAAAGACCCGGTAGGGAGTTCAGCCCTGGGGATTGTTCCAGGCTCCCAGGGAAAATGCTGGATGAGGATTTATTATAACTAAGGGTAGAGGGATCTGAGTCCCCCATGGGTGGAGATGGAGAAATGACATTTGACAAAAGGCCAAGGGGCAGTGTTAATTTCAAGGCTGGAGATGAAGTTTGGGAACATGTAACAGGTATGGGGTGGTTCATGAGGTGATATTCATTATAAGGTAGGCTGCAAAGATGGGGATGCAGAGGGCAGGTGTTTACTGGGTGGTCACCCTATGATGATGGAGGGGCTTGCCATTTTAAAGGCTCAGTGCTGGGCTGTCTGGTCTAATCACATGTGAGATTCTTCTCCTGATAAATGGATTCCTAAATCTGGCCTTACCATTTGACACACAGTTAGTACCCAGTGTAAAGTCTGTAACATAGCAGCTACTATGGATACATTCCTAAAGATGAGGTATGACGCCTTTGGGAGCTTGATCTCATAACATTAGACCCCGCCATTCCCCATGGTCCTCAGTCAGGGAGGTGCTGCCACCCAGGCTGCAGTTCTATCCATCACAATGATGTGGGGACACTCCTGGCAGTTCCTGGTGGTACTGGGGGGTCCAGGAATGTTAGATGACCCTGACACAGGGTGATCTCTCACCATGGAACATTGGCCTACAACCTGCTGAACACCCGCTGAGGTGGAAAACTTAGAAGTGAGTTCTATTTTATATGTAAATACAAAGTATTTTGTGCATGGTTTGTATGTACACCAACATTTCAAGGAGTGTAAATAGCCAAGTAAAATTGAAGGACAGTAGTACTTTGTTTTGTTCAGAACTCTCCCAAGAGCATTTCTGAAAGTCATGGCACCATGGCTGCACTGAGGATAGTGTTTCAGCCTAAATAACCCTTTCCACAAGTTTGCATTTGTAGCTGTTGTATTTGGGTGATTCAGAATATACATACAAACACACTTTCTGAGGGCTTATTTTAAAATGTTAAATATAAAGGAAAAGTGCCATAGTTACTTCTCTTAAATCCCAATGTATTTATAAGTATGTTAAGCCTGGGGTTACTTGTTATACCTTGAGAGTAGATGTACCTAGTAGTTAATTAATTAATTTTTTTGGAGTTTCATTATGTCACCCCAGCTAGAGTGCCATGGTGTCATCATAACTCAATGCAACCTTGCACTCTACAACCCAAGCAATCTTCCTGCCTCAGCCTCCCTGGTAGCTGGGACTATAGGTGCCCACCACAACGCCTGACTAATTTTTCTATTTTTAGTGGAGATGGGGTCTTGCTCTTGCTCAAGCTTGGTCTTGAACTCCTGAACTCAAGGAATCCTCCTGCCTCAGCTTCCCAGAGTGCTAGGATTACAAGCATGAGCCATTGTACCCAGCCTAAATTATTTAACTTTTAGTTTCATAGAGTTATGAAATTCATTTCACATTAATACTGAGTTCATCATAAAATTTTTATTTTTAAAAGAGAGAGTGTTGGGTCCAGGTGGGTCAGAGAGCAAACTGGTTGGGTTGTATCTGCCTGGGTTGATCTGTCAGCTGTGACGACTGGGATCTGTTTTACCTCTCCAGTGATGAGCCATCTACCTGAGAACTCTTTGAGATCTAGTGCTTTCAATTTGATTTAGAACATACAATTTTCTTCTGTTTTTTGAACTAAATCTTTTCCAGAGGTACACATTCCTCTGCATAACGTGACTGTGACTTCTTCCCACATTCCATGCTAGCATTTGACTCTTCAGCATCCTGGAATGAGAATCTCCCCCAGCCAGGTATTTGAAGATAGACTGGCTGTATGGGCTCCCCTGGGTCCTTTGGAAGCTTCTGGGCTGAGAAAGTCCACTTCAGGTTTAAGCTGAGAACGTTAACTTGATCTGCCCCTCTCCTCACCAGATTTCTGCCACATCAGATGTTTCCTTAGGGTCGTGCTGTGGGAACAAGAGGCAATCTCAGCTCTTCTGATACTGGGGAATAATGGAGCCTTTGATCAGTTGAAGAATCTGTAGATTTTCTCTCGCCCAAAGCACCTCATGAAAGGCGGCCCCCCACCCCCCACAATATGCTGCTCCCTCTACTGCCCTTTGCCCTTTGCCCTTATAGTGCTGTGGCAGAGTGATACTATGTGTCCATTCTCACCCCTAGCACTCCTTGGCATTATCAATTATTCTTATTTCTCATCTATAAAAAGCAAACTAATAAATACATTAAATAATCAAAACTCTGACAAACTATATGGGAGGAAAACAGGCAGCTGTGAAAGAAAATGAAAGGAAGTCTTGCTTGGATTGGGTTGTCTGGATGGGCCTCTCTGAAGAGGTGATATTTACACTGAGATCCAGAGACTGAGAAGTGTCCTGACAGTCAGGAACTGGGGAGACCATGGCAAACAAAGGACCCAGCACCCATAGAGGCTTGAGGTGCACAAGTGCTCCATGTGGTCCCCAGGTCATGGCTTATCCAGGAGAAAAGTGTCATCAGAGGAGTTTAGGGTGGTAGCCTGGGCCAGATCCTCAAAGCCTCTAGGATAATTTTTAAATCTGTCCACAAATTTCTTTGGTATTCATCATGTCAAAAGGCAAATACTAATATCTCTCCCCTTAAGTGCCATTAATGACTAGAATGTGGTGAAAGTGACAAAAAGTGACGAACGAAATTAGGACACTGAAGCTTCCTCCTCACTCTCTCAGATCCCTCTTCCTGGCAGAAGCCAGCTGCAATATTGTTATGATACTCCATAGCCCCGTGGAGAGGTCCACCATAGCTGAGGCCTCTCACCCACAGCCATGTGAGTGACACATTTTGAAAGCAGATCTGCCTTCTTGTTAAACCTCAGACAACACCTTCACTGCAACCTCATGAGAGATCATAGGTCCAAAATCACCTAGCTGAGCCACTCCTAGATTCTTGACTCAAGGAAACTGGGAGATAATACATGGCTATTGTTCTGAGCTACTAAGTTTTGGGGTAAGTAATTATGCAGCAATAAATAAATGGTACAGCTTGGTAAACCATGTTAAGGAAACCCAAGCTTCATAAGTGGAAAGGAAAGTCATTGAAAAGTTTTGAGAAGAATAGTTTGGAGATGGGTGGAAGCAGGAAAGATGAGAACATCTGGGATGGGTGAGGCAGAGGGCATTTGGCTGCAAGTGTCTGAAATTTCCAATGAAAATGACTTGAACAATAAGGAGATGTATTAATTCACCTTTTAAGAATTCCAGGTATAATAATAATAAAAAAAAAAGAATTCCAGGTATAGGGTGGGTCTCAGGGTACTTACTGTAAGCTCCCCTAATCTATAGGAGATGTGTTCAAAGACACTCAGTATTTTAAACCTCAGGTGGTACCAAACTCTATGTATATCACGTTTTTCCCTACATATACATACTAATGATAAAATTTAACTTATAAATTTAGTAAGAGATAGCAACATTAATAATATCATAGAATGATTAAATTAATGTACTAAAATAAAAGTTATATGAATGTGGCATCTCTCTCTTTCTCACGATATTTTATAGCACTGTATTATGAGTTGCTAAACCACAGAAAATAAAGTTGGTGATAAGTGGGAACCACCATAATTAATTTAGCACTTCATCAATATCACTAGTGTCCTATAGCTTTTTTGTGTCTGTTCCGCCTGTCTTGGAATATTGACTCTGTCTCCAAGCTAACTTCTCTTAGAGAGACAAACAGGTTTTGATGATTTCAGGTGTCACATCCAGAAACGGCAAAGTTCAATTGAAGCAAAGGCTCTCTCTCCTTAAGTGTCTCTTCTTATGAGTGTGGAAACCTCTCCTAGATGCTCTCAGCAGGTTTCTCTCACACAATGTCCATCTGAATTACATCATATGCTCAATCCACCCCCAGAACAGGGAAGGGCCCCTGTGATTGGCTTAGGCTGGACATTATGGTGGTCTGGAGTAGGATTGTGGTGTGAAATCAAAAATAGATGAATCTCAGATAGAGTTTGTAGACATCAAGAGACATAAAAGAATTGAGCATGGCTCTCCAATTTTGGCATGAGCAAACAGGAGTTGTGATGGTCTGGATATGTCTCCCAAAGTTTATGTGTTGGGAGTTGGAGCCTAATGGGAGGGGGCCGGACGCCTTTTTTAAGGGATGTATATCTTATCACAGTAGTGGGTTCCTTATTAAAGAGCAAGTTTAGCCTCCTCTTCAACACTTGTGTTCTCTCTTTCCCTTCCTCCCTAACTCTCTGTGGGATGACACAGCAAGAAGGCTCTTGCAACATACCAGCCTCTGGGTCTTGGACTTCCCAGCCTTCAGAAACATGGGCCATTACATTTCTGTTCAATATAAAATACCCAGTCTGTGGTATTCTGTTACGACAGCACACCATGGACTAGGATAGAGGTTTAAAGTATCATTGTCTAGAATAAGAAGCCTGGAGGAAAAAACTTTGCTATTTCTATGGCCAAGGCTTATTCAGGCCAATTTGCTGATTACCATTATATTCTTGAAAGATATAATACCTTTACTTCAAAGATAGAGGCACCGGTGACAAAAGTCTAGCCTTATAGCAAGTTGGTTAGAGGAGAAAACTTAGTAAGGAAGACTTTTCTAACTAAATAAACCACAAAGGCTGCAGCACTTATTTTGTTCTTTTTTTACTAGTAAGTCATGCCTTAATGATCGTTTTTAAAGACATTAATTGATATGTAAATTGTGGAATGGGTTTCAAGGGGTATCTTTGGATCATTTCCTCTGCTGTGGACACTCTCATTAACTCTCTTGGCAGTCAGATGCATTGCCTTAAACTTTCATGAATAGTAATGACTTGAACATTTGCCTTGAGGTTATACTTCCTATTATTAAAGCTCTTTGCTGCATTAACAGGTTGATCCATAAATGTATAAAAGCTATTGTTATTATTTGAATGTTCCTTCCAAAATTCATGTTGACACTTAATTACCATTGTGATGGTATTAAGAAGAGAGACTTTCAAAAGGTGACTAGGTCTTCAGGGCTCTGCCCTCATGAATGCCTTAAAGCCATTATAGTGGAAGTGGGTTAGTTATTGCAGGAGTGGGACCCTGATAAAAGGGTACGTTCAGCCCCTATTTTCTTTCTGTTTCGTGCACATGCTTCCTCACTACATGATGCCTATCCACAATTTTAAAACACAGTAAGAAGACCCTCTGTAGATGACTGTACCATGCACTTGGATTTCCCAACCTCTAGATCTATGAGCCCAATAAATTTCATTATAAATTATCCAGTCTCTGATATTCTGATACAGCAGCAGAAAATGAACTAAGACAGAAAATTGGTACTGAGAAGTGGAGCTGTTGCTATAACAAATACCCAAAAATGAAGAAGTGGCTTTGGAACTGGGCAATCGGTAGAGAGACTAGAAGAATTTGAAGGAGCTACACTAGAAAAAGAAGAGATTTCTCTACGTGGAGCATGAAGAGAAATTCAGGATAAGGCTCAGAAGAAGACAAGAAAACTGGGGAAAGTTTGGAACATTTTAGAGGTTACTTACAAGTGGTTATCATCAGAATGTTGGTAGAAATATGGATGGTAAAGGCTATTCTGATGAGATCTCAGAGGAACAAGCTATTGAAAACTAGAATCAAGGCTATCTTTGTTATATAGTGACAAAGAGCTTAATGGAGTTGTGTCCATGTCCCAGGGCGTTATGGAATACAGAATTTAAGAGTAATGGACGAGGCTATGGGGGGAAGAAATCTTTAAGCAGCAAAATATTCAGGCTGCTGCATGGCTTCTTTTAATTGCATATAATAAAGAAGGAGATGACTTGCAGATGGAATTTATAATTAAAAGAAAATAAGAATGGAAAGATTTGGGAAATTTGCAGCCTGGCCATGTAAAGAGCAAAGCAAAGATGTAGCTAAGCAACCCTTTGCCCAAGATATGACCATAGATAGGAAAGGAGTCAAGTGCTCTTCATAATGACCATAGGAGAACGACCCCAGAGACATTTCACACATCTTTCAGGCTGCCCACCCCGCATCACAGGTTCAGAGTCCAGGAGGACAGTATGGTTTCAGGGATGGGCCCAGGTCCCTTTCCATGACCTACTGCCTAGCACCTCTTTTGTTCTCTGCTCCCTACATTCTTGCACAGTGCTTTTTGGTCTCCTCAGCCATGGACCAAGTGGACTCAGGTATTGGTCAGATCATGGTTCCAAAAGGATAGTTTGTAAATCTTAGTGGCATCCATTTGGTGCTGATTTTGAAAGCACACAGCATGTAACAGTTGTGAGGGCATTGATACGTCCACCTAGATTTCTAAGGATGTTACAGGCAGCTTGGGGGTTCCAGAAAGATGCCTTCTATAGAAGTGGAGCTTCCACAGAGAGTCCTCCATTAGGGCAGTGCCTAGTGGTGCTATGGAAGTGGGCCATCCAAAGACCACAGAACTGTAGAGGCAGCAGTTTGCAACTTCAACCTGGGAGAGTTGCAGGCATAAGACTCCAATTCATGAGAGGTGCTACATGGGCTGGGCCTGGGAAAGCTATGGGGCCAGGGCTGTCAGGGGCATTGGGGACCCAGCCACCACTCCAGTGTGCCCAAGATATGGGACATGGAGTCAATGGAGATGATTTTCCAGCTTTAAGATTTAAAGTTGTTTACCTTATTGGGTTTTGGACTTAAGTGACATCAGTTACTTCTTTTTTCTTGCCTATTTCTTTGGCCAGGGCTGGGTTTGAACCCGCCACCTCCGGTATATGGGGCCAGCACCCTACTTCTTTGAGCCACAGGCGCCACCCCGCCTATTTCTTTCTTTTGGAATGGAAATGTATATCCTATGCTTGGCCCATTATTGTGTTTTGGACGTAGATAACTTTAGTTTCACAAACTTAAAGCTGGAGGAAATTTTCCTTTGGATGAATTACATCTTACCCATGTCTAATATAGATGGACGGTGGACTTTTGACTTGATACCGGAACAAGATATGACATTAGGGGCTATCGAGATGGAATGAATGTATTTTGTATGTGAGAAGGACGTACATCTGGGGGTGGAATGTTATGGTTTGAATTTCTCCTCCAGAACTCATGTTGAAATCTAGTTTTCATTGTGACAGAATTAAGAAGTGAAAACTTTAAGAGGGAATTAGGTCATGAGGGCTCTACACTCATGAATAGATTAATGTCATTATTATGGGGATGAGTAGTTATCACGGACACGAATGCCTGATTAAAAGATAAATTTGGCCTCCAGTTTCTCTGTCTGCCATGTGCACTTTTTGCCACATGATGCTCTTCCATTATGTTACAACACAGCAAGAGGGTTCTCATCAGATACCAGCGCCATGCTCTTAGACTTTACAGAAATGTGAACCAATAAACGTCTTTGCTTTATAAATTACCTAGTTTGTGGTATTCTGTAATAGTAGCAGAAAACAGGCTAAGACAGACACATGAAAGAAACAACCTCATCACATTTTCATATATCACGTTAAATGCAGTTAAGACCAAAGCTCTCTGTGACAACTTAGTTTGACAAACATTTCTTGAATACCAAAGGCACTGTCCTAGGTGCTGAGCGTTCCATTGTGATAGTAAGTGCTCAGGCAATATTGTTGCCTGTTGAATGAATAAGCTTTGACCTATTTAGTCAAGGAAGGGATAGGAGAGGCTTGTGAGCTATGAAAAAATGATGATTTTTCTCTTTGGCACAGTTCCCTTTTTCTAGAAATAATGGGAAAAATCACCTGGGTCCTTGAGTCCTGAGATTTTACAAGAAAACTGACAGGTCTGAGATCTGATTGGATCTTACTGAGTGCAAAAAGAACTCAGTATGGATGAGTTTCTAGGTACGGATGGCAAATGGTTTCTAAAAAGATGCAGAACCTTTAGATCAATTTGAGATTTAAGATCCTGAGAAGGAGTTCCAAAAGCCTGAATATAAGATTCAGTGATGTTGGATATTTCCTTGGCTGTCATCCCATACTTAAGTCTGCAGATCAGCTAAATGTACTTCACCCATCTCGATTTTTTAAAATTTAATTTAATTTATCTTAATTTATTTATATATATCTGAAATAAACTTATTTATTTTATTTTTTGTTTTTATTATCTGCTTGCTACAGAGATACTTAGGGTAGTGCCTGGCCCAGAGAATGAATGTAACAGCTATTTGTTGTCTGAACACATGAAATCCCTCTTCCTGCTTAAAGTTTTTCTATTTAGCTCTTCTTCCTCTCGATTTTGGTTGTCCCAAATGTTACACAGTATAATTTTGTTCAGGAATTAATTGTTTAAAATTGACTATTTCCATTTACACCAGGCTATAAGATCCATGAGGCCAAAGGCCAAATCCCATAGTTCCAATCTTGGATAAAAGCAGTCCATTTGATATCAGTTGGTCAAAATGTGATCAGAGAAGAATTTGGGAAGGACCCTTTCACTACCCCAGGAACAGCAGAGAGAAATGTGAGTCTTGCTTCAATTGCAGGAGGCTGAGTCATTTCTGGGCACCGGCATCAGCTCTGCGGCTGTGTATCTTCATGTACAATTGAGCAGTACCATGGATTTGTTATTTGTGTTGTGTGTGGCTTGGAACTAAAGTTTGCTGCCAGTTTATACCCTCAGGTAATGTGCAATGGATTAAGATTTGTGTATATTTAAGAAAAACCAACAACCAGTAAAGATACAGAACACATTACGTAATAACATGGGCTCTCACCCATTAAGGATGAGAACAGATAGATACTGTTGGCAAAGAAACCGCTGGTTGCACATAGTTGGAGTCAGGCACTAAGAACAGAGTTTACTGCAGAAAAATTCTATTTGCTTTTCTCTGGAAGTCCTGTGAAATGAATTAGGATAAATGTGATCAAAATTAAGAAGATGCCTTTATTATTAACCTCTTTGGGACTGTTTGGCTCACTCTTTCTGCGTTCAGTGTGAGATAGTGCTTATGTGGTCTCCAAGGAAGCATTAAGTTCACACAATATTTGCAATGGACGGGTTGTCCAGAATGCAGGGTGGTTTCCAATAGCTGGATTGGCAGTGAACTGGCAAGATCAAAATGTGGCTTTGGGGACCCATGGATCTCACTCTCTAGAGAGACACCCTTTGGAGCCAGAGTCAGGAGAGAGAATTACAGTTACTCTGGCCAGTTCAGTCAACTTAACTTACTTTTGGAGGCACTCAGATAACTCAAAATGGCTTCTGAGATATCTCAAAATTTTTTTGAACTAATGTTTGACTTTCATTATTGTTACAAAGTTTTAGTATATACATTTCTCCATCCAGTTTCTTCCAAAGTTGCCGTATTTTATAACTGGCATGATTATCAGAACAAGGAAATTAACCCTGATTCTATACTATCAATGAAACTGAAATCCTTATTTTAATTTCACCAGTTTTCTCACTGATGCCCAGGATCTCACATCACATTTAGCTATAATGTTTCTCTGTATCTTCCAACTGTAATGGTTCCTCTGTCTTTTTTTAACACTTCATGACCTTGAAACTTTTAAAGATTACTGATCAGTGATGTTGTAGATTATCCCGCAGTTTGGATTTGTCCAATCTTCTCTTGGTTCAATGAAGTTATGCATATTTAGCAAGAATACTATGGAACGAACAGTACGTCTCCTCAGGGCATCATATCATTGGGTTCCTGACGTGGACTTGGCCACCTTGTTAAGATGCATCTGCCAGTTTTCCTACCTGTGGAGTTTCTATTGCTGCTTTTGTAGTTAATGTATTAGGGGAGATACTTTGATACTAAGCAAATTGTTTCTCTTCTAACTTACATTTACTAACTTCAAAATCCACAGGTGTCTCAGATCTGCAAAAGTTATTACTGTGGAGTTTGCCTGTTATTACTGTAAAGTTTCCTATTTCTCTTTTACTATTAGTAATTGAAATTCTTCTCTAAGGAAGAACAGTCCAGTCTTTCCTTCCCTCTTGTTATTACATTTATTAATATAAAAAAGTCGAGATGGTTATATAGTCCGATGCTATTTTTGTTTGTTTTGCGGCTCACATTGCCCCAGCCTTGGCTGTTGAGTGCTCCTTTGTCCTGCCTCTTATGCTCTTTCCACGAGCCCTGACCACTTTCTGAGCACTCCCTGATTTTCTGGCACTCCACAATGTTCTCAGCTCCTCCCGTGCTCTCTCTGCACCTGCCCTGGGTTCACTGAGTAACTTTTAGATGGGAATAACTAGGGACCACAACATCATCATTTTCGCCTTGAATATCAGATCCAGCTTATTTAGAAATCAGTGAACCCATTGGAGACAAGTTGACCTATCATATTGTCCCTGAAATCTATTAGGTTTATCAAAAGGTATTATTAACAAAGTATGTGAAAATTTGAGCCACGTTAGGAAAATTGGAGATATTTTTCGTAACACCAATGAAGGAGAGCTCACAACGTGGGAAGACAGGGGCTAAACAATTGAAGCACTGGTTTGGGGGTCATCACACAAGTCACTTTGCTACTCTCCATAAAGAGCACTTTTGGCTGAATATATGACTCACAGACCTGCCGTGGGGAATAAATGACCCTTGCATGAAGATTGTAGAATGGTATGAAAAGGCGAGGTGTTAGAGTACAGCTCGTATAAACACTTATTCATCATAACCGAGATGGGGTTAGGATGGCCCCAAAGCGCCTCCTGTTTAGCACCTGTGTTTTACAGGAAGAGGGGCAGGGTCCCAGACACATGCAGTAATTTGCCAAAGGCTTCAGGTTGATAGAACTGACTCATCGCTTGTCAGGTATTCTGTCCATTACAACATCTACTATTTAAGCAAGTATTCCACACTAGAGCTGCACAGAGATACCATGATCTTTTAAAATATCTACTTCTAAAATGAAATGCAGGTAGATAGGGAAATGGAATGTCGGTTTTACCTTTGGAAATGTAGTTACTTAGAATTTTCCCCACGTTCATTTTCTCCCATATACTGGGCTAATTAGGGTAGGGCTAATTCATTTCTGCAAGAAACAGCAAACAATAAGGTATCCCTGTTCTCCAAAAATTACTATCTGAAGCTGGTTCTGGGAAGTGATTCTACCTCTGCCACTGCAGGGGCCTCCTACACACCACGGCAATGACTAAGTGATGTCAGACATCTGGATATTTGGAAACATTTAGATGATTGTCTACACGCTTTCTCTGCTTTTATTCCAGATGTTTGAAATCATGGAGACAAAGTCTCTGTGTCCAGAATATCACAGAAGAAAAGATTTTATTAAAATCTTTATTACATCATCTTTATTTTCATAGTATCTCAGACCAGAGCTTCCTCCCATAGCCCACCCTACTGGAATATTTTTTGACAGATGACTGGGAATTTTCACACAGTCCTGATCTTCAGATTTGTTTTTCCTGTTGAAACCAATAGTGGTCCCCTGTTGTAATCTGGAGTTCGGTACCCATCTTTCCATTGGACAATTGTGTTCTTATGCCCTGCAGATCAGGGCAGTTGTCAGCTATGATGTTTTGTCCATCCTCTGGTAGCAGGTGTGGACATATGAGCCGATCTTGCTAATCCCAGAATCCTATCCCTGTCAAAGTAATTGAGCAGGACTCAATTGCATTTCTGGACCTGACTACACCTGAGCTGGACCCCAGAACTTCATAATCAAAGTGAAGTTCCCAAAGTGAAGTGATAAATTCCCAATTTTTCTTAAATGAACTGAGTTAGGTTACTGTCTCTTGTCACCACAAGACTCCTAACTGATACCAAGTTCTGATCTCAGGGACCATCCCTCCTACCTGACAAAAATGCAGTCCTGGCCATCCCCATCGTAAGTGATCAATACATGCATATTGAATGAATGAATACCTAGGGGACAATCGTATTAAGGGATTTTTTAGTCTAAGTGTGGGAGTCTGTAGTTTCAAACTTTTCTTTCAATGGTCATTTATCAAGGTAAAAGAGACAAATAGGAGATGGAATGATTTATTTTTAATTATCAGTGAGCAGTGGCATAACTCAAAGGATGAAGAAAAAGACAAGCAGAGTGTCTGAATAATTCACAAACTGGATAATTAGCTCGGATGGTTCGCATTACTAGGAACTCCACTGCTCAGGATCCTTTTGTTCAGCCAATAGCTACAATCTGTCTCATTTCATTACATCAGATTTTTAATGAGACGGAAAGGAGGAAAAAAAGATACCCATTTGTTAGACCTCTTTTACGTTCCAGACACTAGTTTGGGCAGCACAGCCAGCTTCATGGGTGAAAACTGTGCGGTCCCACGGGCCCTGAGCATAGAATGGCCTCTGGCTTGGATTATGCTGTATTGTCATCAATTCAAAATTCTTAAATTTTGAACAAAGGTTCCGCATTTTCACTTTTTACTGAGGCTTGAAAATTCTGTAACCAGAGTTTCTAGAAAGTTTGTGTGTTTTCTCTCTGTTACTCATATCAGCCCAAGGACATCATAGCATTAGCCCATCTTTCCAGAAGAAAGGCCTACATACATGACTGGCCCATGGTGACACTATCGAGACAAGATTTGGGCTCAGGTCTGTCTGGTGAGAGCTTCTGAGCTTTCCTCTGCCTGCTTGGCTTACACACAAGTGAGAAGTGGGAGGCTTGCATTAGGGGGCTACATCTGATCCTGGAGAGAGAAACATGAGACTCAGTACATTCAAAGATTCTCTAAACACCAGGTGTGATTGGACTAGAGACCTCTCAAGTTCTTTTATTCATTTATCTGGCTGATGTTTCTTGAAGGGCTGGCTATTTGCCAAGCGTTTCACATGCATTTATTAATTCATTGGACAACAGAGACTCACTGAGTTCCAGCTCTGTCCCAAGTCACGTTTGAGGTTCCAAGGATATGGCAATGAGTAAGGTAGGTGAGATCTCAGGTTTCACAGAAGTCACTGTTGGGTGTGTGTGTGTGTGTGAGAGAGAGAGAGTTAGGTATAATAATAAAGAAGATAATACACTGGATAATTTAGGATGTAATAATTACAAGAAAAGAAATACAACTAACCTTGAACAACATGAGTTTAAACTTTAAGCGTCCACTTTTTAAATTTTTTATTTACAGAGTCTCACTTTGTCGCCCTCAGTAGAGTGCCATGGCGTCATAGCTCACAACCACCTCAAACTCTTATGCACAAGCAATTCTCTTGCCTCAGCGTCCTGAGTAGCTGGGACTACAGGCGCAGGCCACAGCACCCGGCTATGTTTAGAGATGGGGTCTTGGTCTAGCTCAGGCTGGTCTTGAACCCGTGGCTCAGGCCATCCACCCGCCTTGGCCTCCCAAGTGCTAGGATTACAGGCGTGAGTCACCATGCCTGGCCTTGAGTGTCCACTTTTGTGTAATTTTTTTTTTCAACCCAATAATACAAAATACAGTACACTGGGTCAAAAATACAGTGTTCTTGGGATATAAAATCTTGTATACAGGGGCCCATTTTTCTTATATACAGGTTCCTCATGGCCAACTGTGGGACTTGAGTACGCATGATTTTGGTATATACAGGTGTCCTGGAACCAATCCCCTGCATATACTCAAGGACAACTGTATACCTATGGACAACTATATACAGGATAACTGAGAAAGGTTGAACAGGGACCCTCTCTCCAAGGAGTGGGCATTGAAGCTGAGAGCCCAAGAATTCAACCCCTGGGAAAACCAGCACAAGGACTGCTCAGGCAGAAGCAAGAGTGAGTGTGAAGTCCTTGGGGCTAGAGAGAAGGGAGCATGCTGTGCTCTTCCTTACCACCACTCACTGGGGCAGGTGCTATATTATCTGTACTTTGCAGATGAGAAAACCACACATGGAAGGAAAAGAAATTTGTCAGAAATTACAGTTAGTGGGACACTAAGCATTAAATTCTGTTTCCAGAGCTGGCCCAATTGATCGCTCTTGCTCTGCCCTCCTGGGAGCAATAAGCTCTCAAGAAATTTGTTTGAGATGGGGACAGCCTTGGAAGGGATAGACATAAATCTGAATTGAGGCGTCTATGACCAATAAATATTTATTGCAAATTTGTATCATATTTTCCCACCTTTTACTTGTTTTTTCTCTAGCACAATTTATACACATATCGCAGGGACCCATAAATTCCAGGGGAAGGCTGCAGCTTGGTTTTGGGGTGGTGGTAGGCATGAGCTAAGGAGTGTGTTAAGCAGACTATGTTCCAGCTCACCTGAGTTCAGGTGATCCTTACTTTGAATTTGGGAGTTCCAGTGGCCTGGAAAATGAGGGTCTCTGCTCCAGTAGGATGGCCAGGGTCAGCCAGAACTACGTCTATCCAGTGGGCTGCTGGAGACATCAAGCACTGGTGAAGGGGATGAACCCCCTGTCACTTCAGGTTTGAACCTTGTCCTTGGAAAGCCCTACCTGTATATGGATTAGAAACCTATGGGGTAGGCAGCTGATAGTTATGATGACCCTGTTTCCATCCTTAACCGGAAAATAACTAAATCAATAAAAATGCTACTGAAATTCCATCTTGCACTAGGTCTCATACAAGAAAGAAACTTTCACATTCATTGCCTTGCCTGAAATTATTCTGGCTGGATTTCAAAACCAGTAATAATGAGTACTTAAATGCAAGACATGTTCACCTTAACCAGTGAATATTAACAGTCACCGAACAAGATACTTAGATGATTTTGACCTTCAGTACATAGACCTGTGTACATAGCTAAACGCACTAAAATTTGTGCTTGTGTTTGTGTCGAATCATGAATTTCAGTACATTATAGTTAATTATTGGGTCCGTTCATTGCTTTATTGCTTTGGCTAAAAGATTTATTAAAGCATTAGTGAAATGTGATTTTTAAAGTAAGTTATCAATATCCACATATGATAAAATTAGGGTGGATTTCAGTCTATAAAAATAGCTATTTTTAGGAAGATGATTAAAAACTTTTTAAAAATTACGAAGTCCCCCCGCCCCCAAAAGCTAATTTTGATAGTTTCAGAAAAGCTGTCATATTTGGTGTTTTTAATGACAATGCTATGTTAGTGACAACAGCCCAAAGAACAAGGTATTCTGACTCTTGATGTGGTGCAAGTTAAGACACCCACAAGTCATATGCAGGACTACGTGGGGCCGTTTATCTTTTCTGGTGTTATTCGCGGCTGGGTACTGATTCAAATGCCCTCTAAAAAATGTCCAGTGTGTATGGTACAGTTTGGATTTTCTAAAGAGAAGCAGTGTTTGAGTCTAAATCAATTTCCAGTTAACTTGTGTTTTATTGGAATTGAATCTTTAGAAATCTCTTTCGGTGAGAACATTTCTGGAAGTTGTATCAGGGTAGGATTGTCTCAACATTGACATATATATAACTGTAGTTGGGGTGGGGGGTGAATGTCCAGAAGTAATTTTACTAGTGTGCTTCCTTCATGAGTCCCCAGCGGGGGCATTATTAGGTACATTCTTATTAGGTCTCCTTTGCATGAGGGCACCTCACCTCCTCAATGCTAAAAGGAGATTCTGCAAAATTCCTTCCTGAAGGTGTCTGGGCCTTTGTTATCAGTTTGCCGTGGACCAATTTTGCAGTGATGCCTCTGGGTCAAAGGCGATCTCACTCTCCCATCCCTCCCTGTCTCGTTTGGGCCCCTCTTCACTCCTGACAGGGAGTGTACCATGTCCTACACGTTGAGATGAAACCCCCCCTCTTACTTTGTTGTGTTGACAATGTCATGAGTGACCTTCTTATATATTCCCACTGCCTACTTGAACTGACTTTCCAGTAATTATGTCTCTTTTGGCTACAATTCCAGGCTCACACCAGATTTAACATGGCTCAGAAGTGGGAGAAGGGTCTAGTTGATGGTTTTTACATGTGTGAGGAGGCTCACCCCATCCCAACCCCCACGTGTGCTGAGACACCAGATACTAAAGGAAATGTGAGAAAAGTGCCTCCCTCTCACCCCTGGGCAGAGGGAGTGCACAGAATCGCCCTGGAACTGACTCCCTGGCAGACACCAGAGAGTTCTGCTGAGCTCACCCGAGAAGGCACTTTAGAAAGCAAACTGGCCACAACAACAAATTGGGGCAGAAATCATTTTTCTGCAGATTTCTTAAGTTGCTCTCTCTTCTTTCCAGGAGAAATGAGGGAAAACTTGCAATAAAAAAGGAGGCCTCTCCTTTTCATGAACATTTTAAAATGTACCTTCTCTCCTAATTGCACAGGCACTGAAAACGCTGTGCTCAGCAAGCTTGCTCACAATTCCCACATACCTATGGGCTTCATGCTTTTCTAGAATGTCTCCGTTCATTCTCTTCAGAAGACCACAGAGTGAGTCTGAATTACGCCCCAAGTGATTCTTTCCCACGGATGGTGCTGTGACTGGGAGAGCCCCACTTCAGCCACATGGCACCAGATAAAGGTCATCTTCTGTTGTTGGTACCCACATGTTGACAGTACCCACATGCTTTCTGCTCCAAAGACAACAGTTTTCTCTGATTAAATCATGTTCCCTTTGCTTTGCAAGTGAGTATCAGACAGAGACCCGGCTGAGGAAACACCCCAGCCCCCCTCCCCTCCAGGAAATGGAGGGGATTTGTTTCTGGGTCAGCGGACAATGTTTCCCCTATGCCATGCCTGGCAGGCAGCCCCTGGTGGAGGCCGGGCGAGCACTGACACGTTTGGTAACTTGAGGAAGAGATGGAGCAATCAGTTATCTGCTTCGGTATCACTTGGCAAACCGCAGAGTGGCCATCTTGAATTGATTGCCCCACGACTCTAGTCAGCAGCGAGCTCCCTGCCAATCCCGCAAGCCAGCAGATGGCTCCAAATGAGGTCATTGTTTTGACAGTTTCACAAAAGAACCCCAAACAGCCTGAACAAACCCTAACATGTGTTGGATCATCCAGAACAGTTGTGAGATGAAACGTGAACTCAGACCCAAACTTTGGGAAATGTGAAACAACGTCAAGGATTTCTCTCTGACTCCTCACTCCGTGGAAGGCCTGAGCAGGGCTGGAGAAGATTGGCATGATTCCCCTCCCAGCCTCTCCCCTGCCCTGGGCATTGGAACTGCTTGGGTGGCAGTGATTATCTGATTAGGGAGAAGACAATTATTCCAAACCTCAGTGATTGCAAGCTCCATTTGGAAGCATCTTGGCAGCCCAGATACTGATATTCTTGGAACAATCTGTGTTTTTCACCAATTCCAAGAGTATATGTGTAGCAAGTCACATGACCCCAAAGTAACAATGGAAATTCACAGGATTAGACTGTCCACTAAGATGATTTGCATTTTGTTTGGGAACTGGATAGTCAGGTACCTTTCTGATTTCTTTGTGAGGAGGCCCCCTGTGTCTTGGCTTCCAGAGTGTTCCTTGATGGTAACATTTAGTGTTTAGTACTGATCTGACTTAATTAATCCCCCTAAGCTTGTGCACTGGAGAAGGGACATTTCCCTGTTTTAGAGCCACGTGCTCCTCAGAATGGGGTTCACATTTTCTTCCTTCTTCTTGATGTGGTACAAAGAGCCATGGGTGAGAAATATGTGTTCTGCCCTCAGGTTCTGACTCTGGAAACTCATGAAAGCAGAAAACCAGACTTGGAGTTTGTATTAGTTTCCTGAGGCAGCTGTAACAAAGTACCACAAACTGCATGGCCTAACACAGTGGAAATGTATCCACTCTCCATTCAGGGTGCTGGAAGCCCAAGGTCAAGGTGTAGGCAGAGCTGGTTCTTTCTTGGCAGGCTCAGAGGCAGACCCGTCCTGTGCCTCCCTCCTTGCTCCTGAGGGCTGCTGGCAGCCCTCGATGTTCCTTGGTTTATGGTGACATAACTCCTCACTTTGCCTCTCTTTACATGTTTTCCCCATGTGTCTCTGTGTTCAAATTCCTCTTTGACGAGGACACCAGTCACCGGTGGGTCCCACCCTACTCTCATATGACCTCATCTTAATTAATTACATATCAAAAGACCCTTATTCCAAATAAGGTCACATTCAGAGAAACCAGGAATTAGAATTGGAAAGTATCTTCTTGGGGGACATAATTCAACCCACTGTAAGGCTTGACACCCAAGTCCTTCCCTGGTACCTAGTATCACTTGCTATCAGCAGGTCTTGCACAGATTGTAAACTTGCAGACCCGAGTTCCCCCAGCCATGACTGAAGCCACTGGATGAGAAGATCCCCAGGCCAAGCTCTCTGGCCACGTGATCCTGTTCACTGTTGTTGCTGGACACATTCTTAGGGTACGTTTATCAGTGGACAGATTGAAATCAATGCAGGAGGGGCTTGAATATTGAAAGTGGATTTCAAGTTCTTCGATAGCTCATTCCCAAACTGGTGATATTGGTAAAGTGAGACTTACACTGAAATCATTTAAACTCCAGGTCCTCAGACCTACACATGTACTGTTACCACAGGCAATCATGTTACATGTTATAAGCTGGCACACAAACGTTTCCCATGTCCCTACTTAGAACTGAGGGCTTTCAAGAAAATCTTCACAATTGTAGAGAGACATGCTGGGAAAGATGTGACGCTGACAGCCATTCTGGGCCGAGGACTGGGCCTTGCCAGCAAAGCCCAGAGTGAAGTGAGGACCGAGAGCCGCTGACACAGCTGATTGAAGCCCAGTGGCACCTCCGCCCAGGCTCACCCAGGGGAGTCCCGGAGTTTTCCCGTGCAGCAACATTCCGTGTGTCACTTTAGAACATTCCGTGTGTCACTTTAAGTTTTCTCTAATTCCCTTTCACAGCCCAAGGATTGTGAAGCCCCTTCTGAAATGTCTTAAAATGACATCATTTCATGCAACTAGTCTCCACCCCAGCTCTCCTCACCAACATACAATTTATCATGATGTTTTATTTATTCTAGAAACTGCTACTCAGCATGTGTGTGAGCCAGGCCCACAGAGGTGGAGATGACAGACCCTGTCCTCGAGGAGCCAGCCGCGCAAAGATGAGTGTTACAGGGCCAGGACCCAACCCAACCTGGGGGCCTTCCAGGAGGAAGTGACAGATGCTTTAGGGTGAGGGGGATTGTCAGCACAGGGGTTAGAACAAGAGGTGTTCAGTCCAGAGAAGATGAGCAAAGGCAAAGGGCAGGAAGAGGAAGCCACGGGAGCCTGTGGCTGGGGCTGTCAGCGACTCGGACACGCTTAACCTTCACAGTCGCTAAAAGCAGGGACTAGAAAATCCGTCTTCTTCCCCTAGCCCTTCTGCGAGCTTAGACTATCTCAGAGCTGACTGTCAAGGGGAGGCTAGCTGAGCCCCCAGTCCTGGCGTGATTTACTCATAACCTTGCTTGTGTTAACCCCTTTGACAAGAGGTTAAAATACACATGGTGATACATCTTTCCCAGTTCGAAGACGCTTAAGGAAGCCTGGGTTTGTTTCTGGACATTATGGGGGAGGGTGGTGAGGCAAGCCTGCCACCTGATGCGGGGGGGTGGGCCGTGCTGACCCTAAACAGGGATAGCCTACAGTGGCAGTCAGGGGCACCATGTCACCAGATCTTGACCTGACCAGACACCATTGTATTCAGCCAAGAGTACCTTTCTTCCCATGTTTATGTCTCTGGGATAGTCTCCTTGGTGACCAGCTCCACCTCTGGGCTTTGCCTTTGATGTCGATCTGTTCAAAGGTACTGTGGGGAGAAGGGGAATCCTTGTAACCTCCCCTGAGGTGTCTGCTCAGCCAGCCTGTGGGGGGACCACACCCATCCTTGACCCCACTCCCAGGCAGTTAACCGCATCTGGCTAGAAGCTTCCCTTCCCTTGAAGAAACCTTAGCTGTTCTCCAAGGCCCTGCTCAACCCACTTATCCTCTACAAATCCTTCTAAAACTCTGCCAGGAGAAATGAAGGGGCATGCCCTCAGGATGTTGTTCATCAGCACAATGATGCCTTGTCACTGGTGAGGCTGCTCCAGCTTAGTGCTGGGTGTAACTTTGATGAGTCCACATGTTTTCTGCCATAATCTGCAATGGCCATGACTGTGAACCCCTAAGCTCTCCCACTGCAGAGAACATGACTTTCGATGGGTTTAGTTGCTGTGCTCTGAATCCACCACCCCATTGATGTGGCTGCTCCCAGCCAGTGACTGAGTTTGGCAGGATGCTAAGACTGAGAAGTATGGGACGCCTCTAGGGGACAACTCTGATTCCAGGGGGCCCCATCCACTTCCTGAGAAGCTGAGACTCCCAGCATCCTGCCAGCCTTCCTGCCCCATCCCCTCTGCAGGGCGACTTGCTTGGTGGTCAGCTGGCTCCCCCAGCCTCCTGCAGATCTGCCCCCAGCTCTGAGCTCTAGCACAGCTGCAGTGAATCCTCCCTCAGGGCCTGCCCCTCAGGGACCCAGGTGAACACATCCCCCAGCAACCCCAGAAGGAGGACATTTTTTCTGCCTATTCCCTGATGAGGAAGCTTGAGGCTACAGAGAAAGCGCAGCTGGGGTTTGAAACCAGGGTTTCCTGGCCCCATATCTGCTCTTTCTACCTGCCATGCAGCACCCCCAGCCCCAGCACCTGTTCCTTACAGAGCGTTATTCTTCTGTCATCTGTCTTATGTCATCAGGCTCAGTGACTGGTAGGGTCCTTGTTGTCTTTGGAAGCCCAGTTCCTAGCGTAGTGCTTACACAGCAGGTGCTGAGTAATGGCACTCCACAGGAATGCATCCTGAGCAGCTTTTGGGGCCCCACACTCCAGGGAAGCCTTGCCTCGCCACCACCCCAGCTCACAAGGGCTGCTGGTCTCCGGCTTCCCCTGCGCCACTTTCTGTCTCCACCGTTCTCTACCCGGTGACGTGTCCCTGCTCCAGAGTCTGCCCATGAAGGCGGGTGGTGTCTGTCTTCCTCTTTAGCATCCACACACCCAGCATGGTTGAGGAACGCTGGGCACCCCACTTTCTGACTGATTGGGGTTGGATTACTTTTTAAAACGTGTGTGTTTCCCACCTTCCCTCTGGGTCCACCCCTGCCCAGGCACGGAATAGTGGACCCCAGGGGCTTTTTACCGTCTGTGAGTGGTTCTGTTCTGTGTGTCTTCCTGTGGGAGACGTGCATTCTCAGTGGGGCACGATTACCCCGACAGGGCAAAAATTAGTTCTGAGAGGATGAAAAATAATCTTATTCTTTTAATGTCAAAAGCACATTAGCACACTCAGGACGTGAGCAGATGCACAACAAATCTGTGGTATGGCCAATATATACAGCATAGAGAGAGATGTGCAGGGTCTTACGGGAGATGGTTAAGGACAAAGAGGCTTAAAAAGCTCTGTGGGGGGGAAATAGCGAAAAAAGAAAAGGTTGGAACCCCAGCTCTGGGAGTCTGAGGGACCGTGTCTGCCTTCCTCACTGGCGTGTCCCCTAGCCCAGGAGAGTGTATGGCAAGGACTCAAAAATCGTTATTAATTAACCTACACTAGGTAACTAATTTACTAATTAATCTCTACTATGGAGTGTCTGAATGACTTCAGAGCTGGGGAGGTTTTTAAAAATTTGCTATACATGGGTAGGTTCCCTACTGTAGCAATGAATCCCCATCAAAATGCCACCCGCCCACTTGTTTCTTCTCAGTGATGACATTTGTGTGATACTGAGCCACACTCACATTTGTCTCCTGGAATTGTTCACCCTGGAGCATGAACCCAGATACTTAAAGTCTATGACCCTTATGACTCGACTCAGAGGAAATATCAGAGTTGGGTTTGGTGAAACATTGTCAGGAAAAGAACTATTTTTAAGAGATGATTTCGGTCTCAAATGGATTCTCTTTTGAGATATGGCAGCTTATAAAAGAGGGGTTGAGAGGTAGTTAGGAGGGGCTAGGAATTTCTTTTGAGTTTCATTTAGACATTGAATTTTAGCATTCAATCACATTTCAGCAACAGGTGCAAAGCTTCTACACGTTTGGGCGGGAGGACCTGGCTTGCTGGGAGGGCACTGATGTATCACAGAAGACCCTTGCACTCTCCCCTCTCGCCAGCCCTTGGCACTGTCACTGCTCTTGGGATATTTCCTTATGGGTGAAAGTCATTGTATGTGCTTCCTTAGTAATACTATCATTATTCCCATTTTTTAAAATTTCAGATCAATATTTGGGTACGAACAACCTAGTTACAATGTTTCATTGTTAGGTAGAGTCCCCCTTGTAGTTGGGTCCTGCTCCCCGAATGTAGGTGTGCCATACACACTTTCATTGTGCTCATGAAGTGGGAGCGTCCAACCCCCTCCCATTTCCCCCTCTCCCCAAGAGAGAACTGAGTTCTTCTCTTATGTGGGGATATATTAGATGGTCTACTGGCTTCACGTTAGTATTGAGTACACTGATATTTGCTTTTCCATTCTTGTGATACTTTGCTAAGAAGAATGTGTTTCAATTCTATCTAGGTTAATACAAACGAGGTAAGTTCTCCATCTTTGTATGGATGAATAGTATTCCTATTATCCCTTTAAAGGTGATGAAAACTGAGGCTTAAAAGTTTAAATATGAGGGCGGCACCTGTGGCTCAAGGAGTAGGGCACCGGTCCCATATGCCGGAGGTGGCGGGTTCAAACCCAGCTCTGGCCAAAAACCACAAAAAAACAAACAAACAAAAAAAAGTTTAAATATGGTAGAAACATGTAATAAGTGTAAACATCAGGATATTAACCTGGGCCTATCTAGTTGTAAAGTCCAAGCACCTATCACCATGTCTTACAGACCCTATGAATATTCATGGAGCCTAAAATCAGAAGGGTTGCAATCAATTAATTCTTTAGAATTTCCTGCCTCTGCATAATGTTATTTTTACGCTACAGAATTCTAGTTAAGAATTCTGAAACATTACAGTCCAGACTCCACAGCTGAGGGAAGATCTCCGTGATAGGGGCCCAAGGGAAGAAGGCTACTTCATATTCTTCATTTCTCCTGGTTCTCAGGCTGGGTGCAGGGGCTCATGCCGATAATCCCAGTACTTTGAGAGGCAAGGTGGGAGGATCATTTGAACCTAATCCTCTAACCTTAACCCTAACCCCAACCCTAACCTTAACCCTAACCCTAAAGAGATGGAGGTTGCAGTCATCTATGGTCATGCCACTCTGCTCCAGCATGGGTCATAGAGGGATACCCTGCCTCAATATAAAATAAAAAAATAAAATATCCTTGTTCTCGTAGCACTTAAACCTGGGTAATGGTTTAGAAACGACAATAAACATACCCAAAGCAAGTATTATGCCCTTAATTATTGTTAATATTTTCTGCATACACTTGGGGTGCTGCAATTATCTTAGCTCCTAGGGGGATGATTTGAATCAAATACATTCAGCTTAAGAGACTAAAAATTTGTGGGTGACATCTTCTTTCCCCGTGTGTATGATGGAGAGTGTATTACTGCTGGTGCTTGGAGCGCACCTGACTCTTACGGACCCTGAGTAGGGCAACATCATTTGTAAGTTAAAAAGTCAACTTTGCAAATGAAGCCAGTTATTGATCATTCCTCCCAGTTCAATGGGTTAAATAAAAGCACATATGGAGAGGTTAAAACTTAGCCAGGGCACACACATTTCCTGGGTATTCACAGACTTCAGGTCCCAATTTCAGGGCAGGATTCATTCTTCACAGGGGCTCTGCATCAGTCTGGGTGTAGTGGAAAAATAGAGGCAATCTAAATACTCTGGGAACAAAGGGCTTTCATCGAGGAATTAGGGCTTAAATGAGTACAATAGAGCTGGAGTTGCAAAGGTCAGGGGGGTTGCAACAGAAAACCCAGGGAAGATGTAGCCAGAAGTTGAGGAAGTAGACGCTGAAGACCTCAGGTGTCTCAAAAGCTTCCAAGAGAACTACTGCAGTTCTCAAAAAATTCTGGACTCCCCCTGACTGGTTTAGTCTATAATAACAAAATGAGTAATTTCCAAGCCCTGGCCGAGGGGTCACCGAAGACCTCCCATGTGTTCATGTGTCTGCTGAGCTGATCTCCAAAGAAGAATGGCCTCTGGGTCTAGTCCACTGTGGCAAACTGGCATCAACTGTGCAGGGCACGGGATTCTGGGAATTGTAGTGTCCTAAATCTCAGAAGGTGTGACTGGTGCTCAACCTTCCTAATGCCGCGGCCCTTTAACACAGTTCCTGTGGGTCATGACCCACAGGTTGAGAACCGCTGGATACTGCTTGACAAAGATGTTTGTTAGCCATTCGTCTGTCTTCACCAGAGAAAGTTCTGTTCATATCTCTTGCCCACTAGCAGATGGGATTGTTTGTTCTTTTTGTTGTTGATTAATTTGAGCTCTCTGTAGATTCTAGTTATTGATCCTTTGTCAAATTCATATCCTGCAAATATCTTTCCCCATTGTGAAGGTTATCTTTTGTTTCAATTATTGTGTCTTTAGTTGTGTAGAAGCTTTTCAGCTTAATTAAGTTGCATTTATTTATTTTTGTTGTTGTTGCCATGGCCACAGCTCAATTTACAGTCACCAAAATGTGGGAACAACCTAAATGCCCACCAACCCAGGAATGGATTAACAAGCTGTGGTATATGTATTCCATGGAATACTATTCAGCCATGAAAAAGATGGAGACTTTACACCTTTAGTATTAACCTGGATAGAGTTTGAACACATTCTTCTTAGTAAAGTATCACAAAAATGGGGAAGCAAGAATCAAATGTATTCAATTCTAATATGAAGCCAGTAGATGATCTAATACACACCCACATAAGAGAAAAACTCAAATCAATTCAAGGCAGGGAGGAGGGCAGCAGAACAAGTAAATGGGGGGAGGGAAGAAAGGAGGGAAAGGGGGGGGTTACAGCTTACGGTAACAGCACACTTCTTGGGGGTGGGACACAATTATAAGAGGGACTTTACCTACCAAATGCAAACAGCGTAACTTAGTTCTTTGTACCCTTAATGAACCTGAAACAATAAAAAAAATTTGAAAAAAAGAATGACCCCCAAAATATGTAAAAAACATAAAATGTAAATGAAAAATACAAATTTTCTTTTTAAAGTATTTTTAATAAAACAATCAGAGCTTTAGGGGGGAAAGTCTATTTAGCAGCTGTCCCATTATGTTTCTAGGATGGACTTCCAGGTAGGCTTTTATACTATTGCCCTTTTTAGTGTAATTCTGACAGGCAGTCCTGACTTACAGATGTGAGGTCTGGAAGCTTCTCCTTCGCCCTTTACCTTCCTGCCTCCAGTGCCAGGGTCTCTCCTGGAAACCCTCTGCCTCTCTCCATAATCCAGCCAGAGAGCTGCCATCTACTGCTTGGTTTTTGCTTATCTTTTAGCTGTGGGCTGATTTGCTAAGTGGTTATCCAGTAGGCTGCACTGTTCTGGGAAGGTAGCCCCATACCTTGAAGGGCACCATGGTAGTCACATAGCAGGTCCTCAGGGACAGTAAGCTCCTTTCTCCCCTATGGTAGAGATTTGGCGTTTGTGTCCATCCAGTATCCATTGACCTACAGGTCATAGCAGCTTCATTCACCTTAAGAACCATCCTTCTCCCATTTCTTATCCATGTGTTGTGTGGTATAGATGGGCTCACCACTGTTTTCTTCCCTTCTTTCTTACCCTTATATCTGTTTCAGGGGTGGTCATATGACCTGGGCATGTTTCTCATCCCTCTGGTGTTAGTGATTGGCTGAGAGATGAACACGTGACTTAGACTGGTTCTATGAGAGTCATACCTGGAGATTGTGTGGGGAACTGTGGGCCAAAGGAACTCTTTTTTGACTAGTGTGGCAAAGACACTGGAATGTAAGCCTAGAGATACCGGAGGCCTCTTTGTCTCCAAGAGCTGAGAGCCTGCCTGAAATGAAGCTGTCACAAAGAAAGCAGAGTTCAGGTATGGAGAAAGGATTCTGACAATTTTGTTCCACCTGTAGACTGAGGGGAGGAATCAGGCTTCTAGACGTTCATGCCCCAGGTTAAATTCTCATTCTTGACACTCAACCCATAAGGTTTCTGGAAAGAGAAGCAAGATATTCTGAGAAAGCAGAACAGAGACAGTCAGATCAAGAGTAATGCAACTGCAGGCTTTATCAGGAAAAAGGGTAGGGACATGTATAGAGGTTGATTAAGACCCAAAGCACCAGCACCATGGAGCTCTCACGCAGTTGAACTTTCCCATAATTGCCCCAATCTATGCACCTAAATTTTTTAACCACCTCTTATTCTTGTTTTAATAAAATTTCCTTTAAAATCATATATTCAAAGCTTTTGTTCTAATATTAACAGTATAAGAATGTGCCAGAAAATGACTGTCCTTTTAGTTAAGACAGCGTTGGTGTTTTTATGTGCTTATGCGTGAGTCCTTATATATTATTTCACACAAAATTTATTTCAGTTATGGCAGAGATTTATAGTAGGCTTAATTTGACCCATGGTTATAATTATTTATTGTCATATTTCTATTAAACTTTTGATTTCAAATAAATGACCTACAAATGGGTTTTTAGAACACAGGCTTCTGGGATTTGGGAATTACTCTTTTAGTTTAGCATTTGTTGTCACAAAGAGCTTAATTTATGTGTGCTATAGACTGAAGAATTCAAGTTCAAAGTTTAAAAAATTGTGCAGAAAAGCCAAAAGGAGCATGCTTTTGAGATGTGATAATAGGAATTCAGTGTCTGGCTCAAGAGAGATGATCCTTCTGTGCTGGTCCGACCACCCAGAGCAGCAATAATTTTATGGTTGGGTCACCAGAACATGAAGAACTGTATTAAAGGGTTGCGGCATTAGGAAGGTTGAGAACCACTGCTGTAGTCTCATTTATAATAAGAACACATACAGTCTATAATGTGTAACTCACAAGCTGTATGTTGATGGTTTATGTCCTCTGTAAGGCTTCCAGTCAACAGTAGGCTATCAAGATAATAGTTAGGTTTGGGCGGAGTCAGAAGTTATTCTTGGTGGTTTGATGCATGGGGGTCTCACACCCCTGAGCCCTGTGTTGTCTCAAGGTCAGCTGTATTGGTTTACACTGTCGGATCACACGGGGCACAGATTTTGTATCCCAGGTGAGTTTCATTTGTTTGTTTGATTTTTTTTTTTTTTTTTTGGCTCAATGTTACATGATCATTGGATTGCTTTTGGAGTTGCTTTTTAGCATTTATGTATTCATTTACTACTCCAGTCTTGAACATCCATCAAGCACCTACATTGTATTAAGATCTAGAAACAGAGATGACTGGCAAGGCGTTCATGGTCTCTGTGTGTCAACCCAGGTGGTAGAGGGTGGGTTCATGACAGTGACTAAATGGGTGTCAACATCCCTGTCTTTAATCGTCATGAAAATTCTGGCCTCAAATGTATATTACTGATAGTTATTACAAATACATGTCTATTTTACACAGTTGGACTAGGAAATCTTCCCCAAAGAACCGATTTCTTTGCCTCTGACAATGCGCGCCTCTCCCCCTATAGACACCCAGCTTGCTAGAAGCTGCCAAAGCACATACGGAGATACTAGACATGTTCCCAGCTGATGCTTAATTAAATCCTTTAATTATTAGCCACTCATCACATTTGCAACATTCCCTGGTGTTTAGCGCCAGAATCACTTAGGGAAGAAGCCAGCCTCCTATCTGCCTAAATTACTGCCTCAATTAGCATTTTATCAGATTCAGGAAAGTTGGAATTGGGAAAATATTTTTTTGAACCCACTAGTATTTAGCTGTGTATTAGGCAAGCCTTTCAGCCTTGGAAATGCCCTTTGTGTACACTGATAAATTAAGCTTAGGTTTTAGACGGAACTCAACGATAGGATTAGCTTAATCAAACTCATTGATGAGAATAGCAACATCAAAGTAATCGGAAAGCAATATTTTTATAGCTTTATTTATAGACCCAAACTCAGTGCTGCCCTGGAACCCCGTGTTTTTTTTTTGTGTGTGTTTTCATGAGCAGAGTGATTCAAGCCAAAAAGGCAGTTTTGGAGGGAAAGAGGAAGTGGCGAAACTGGAACTGAGTCTCTGGTCACGGGTCAGCTGCTGACCTCCTCATTCCCCTTTTCTGGGCCTGAAGTCTTTGCCTCTCAGATGGCCGAGCTCCCTGAGGCAGTGGAGGGTTAATTCAGTCATAAGGTGTAAAGAGCAAGGGGAACGCGAGCGGCGACTGGGGCCACGTGCGGACAGAAACCCCAGCTCTCTCGTGAGCAGAGGGAGGCTGCCGACCACAGGCCTTGTTCGACAACCTGCCTTTGAAACATGATTTATCCTCCATGGGCAGAGGCTGCGATACTGGGGTTAAAATCACCATTTTACAAGTGAGGAAACATCCACAGGGCACCTAAAGGGCCACATCTGCCCTACTGACCCCCGTGAAATGTTTTAAAGCATAAAACCCAGGGAGGCCTTTCAGTCCTGGGCGTCCTGCCCTCTTTCTTCCCGGGAGCAAGTGGGAGGCTGAGACCTGGAGCTGGAGCCTCCGCGGGGCCCTCCGTCGCCAGTTTGGCCTCCCGGGAGTCGTCTGGGCTGGCTACCTGAAAGCTGCCTGTCTGACACCCACGGGAGGGGGGCTACAGGAGTGAAATTTCATAGGAGTGGAGAAAATAGTTGGCAAGGCCAAGCCCAGATGTGGTGCTCAAAATTATTCTTAAATAGTGAGTTTTATTCTGCATATGCTTCAGCGATGCTCTGCTGTCTAAAGCCTTCCCGGCCTCTGTTTCTAATATAGCAAACTCCCTCCCTCAGTGCGACTGACCTGTGGTCTGTCTGCTTGCTGTCTCACTCTGCTCCACAAAGTCAACAGGCTGGGCTCTGCTGCGGCCTCGTCTGCATCCCAGCCCCCACACACCCAGGGCATGGGAGGTGCTCAGTGTATTTGTGGAATAAATAAATACATGTGAGCAACTCCTAGAATCTTCCCAAGTTTCTACACGATGGAGTCTACCTGAGGGACCCTTTATTTGTACAAAACTACTTAATTAGTGATGATTCTTTTCTGGATAAGGTGATGAGGGAGCATTTGCCCAGACTTGTGTTAAACCCTGCTTAGAAAACTGGCTCATTTATTCTACAGACATTTCATGAGTGCTGTTTATATGTCAGATATTGTGCTGGGTACCTGGGATTAACAAAAAAAAAAAAAAAAAAAAAAAAATAGTGAATTAGGCGTGTCTCTGCTCCCAGAGGAATGATCTAATGATCTGCTTACTTGGCTGCAGCCAAGTAAGCAGATCATTAGAGCAGAATGTGCAATGATTGAAGTTGTTTGAGCTGCTGAGAGAGTCTGGGAAGGGTCGGCAATAATTTTACCTGGAGGAGATGGGAAAGGGTTTTAGGGAGGGGAGAGGGAGGAGAACTGAGGAAATTTCAGGCACAAAGGCAAGATCTCATTAAAGGGGAGGATTGTGGGGCATGGCCGTGCAGGCTGAGCACGTCGCAGCCGCAGGGGTGTGTAGGAGGCAGGACTTGCGGCAGGGTGTGCAGTGCGGTGGCCTGTGAGAGGACGGGCGAGTTCAGAGGACAGGGAAATGCAGAAGGGCTGAAAGGTAGAGGGGATTTAGGGAAAGTGAGGAAACTGGCCAGACCATGTAGGATGAAAGGAGGTCAGGTCAAGCTAAGGAGTTTGAAGTCTGCTCTTTCAGCCATCAGAGGCCAATGGGACCAAAACCAGAGACAAGAAGTTCCAAAGTACAGGGTGTCCTCAGAGTTGCCCCTGAAGGGGACATACATGGGGAAAATGGGAAATCGTAGCTAAATGTACCTTTATTTATAAAATATTCATTACAAAATTTTACAAAGAGGTGGGCAACATGTAGGGAACATTTTGTGGCTATTTTGTGGTGGGCAGGGGTCAGACTGGGAGGAGCTGAGCACTACAGGAGGTTGGAGAAATGGGCACAGCAGCATGGAAACACAGAGAAAGCAGGGTCTTCCCGGCCTGGCTCGCTGGGCAGGGGCTCCCGTGTCCTCTCCTCTTCTCGGCTTGAGCGCTGGGCTCACTCTGTGTGTGAATGCACCCTCCCTAATTCATACGCCTGTTCATTCATTCACAAAAGATGTAACTGTGTCCTCCAGGCCATGCCATCAGAGAACACCATGAAATAAGACGGACAAGAATCTGTTCTTGGACGTCTTACCTTCAGGAGGGAAAGAATGGATAAAAAATTAATGCTGAACTCAAACCTTGTGGAGAGTGATGAGGGCCATGGAGACGACACAACAGGGTCACAGAAGCAAGGATGACAGCTGTGATGTGGGATGGGGGACAGGTGTGTGTCCAGGCAGCTCCAGGAAGGCCTGAGGGTGGAGGGTGGTGTTTGAGCTGAGCCTGAAGGATGAGCAGGAGTTGGCTACAAAGAGGTCCAGGGAAGAATATTTCAGGTGGAGAATACTGGGCGAGCCCGGAGGGCAGAAACCAGGAACAGAAGAAAGGCCAGTGGCCGGAGCTCAATGAGCCGGGAGGATTGTGGGATCAGGTGAGTGAGGAGTCTGGATGCAGGCCTGACAGGTGCTGGAGTCATTTGTCATTCAGGGGGAAGCACAAATGGATGTTCTGACTTGGAATTAGTATCTTTCTTTGCCAGTTTTCACGAATGTCTTTGAATTGTAGTAGATTTGTTGCCTTAGCAGTATTGCTGTCCATGTTCTCTGCGTGTTGGGTAAGGGGCCCCTTTTCTTTTCTTCTTTAAAGCAACCAATTTGGCATTCACAGGGGCCAGCTCTGTGCCATGCTCTGCTGTGGGCATGATCACACGGACAGGGAACAGGGGTGACCAAATCTGGGTCTAGGTGCTTATCTGATCTCCCTGTGGAGATAAGAACAGCTTCCTTCTCAGGGGTGAGTTTGAGACAAAGGACAGTGGCAGAGGTGCAGCCTGGAGCTTCAGCCATAGACAGAGTTCTGCAGTGGCTCCGGGTGGGTCAGCTATTGCCTGGCCCCTAGAGGAGCACCCATGGCTCTTCCAACACAGAATCACCTCAAATATTCTGCAAAGATGACCATGTCACCTGGCTTGACCGCAGGTGTTTCTCCTAAGATTGGGTTGCAGACACATCAGTGAACACAGATATGGCCCTACTCATCTTTGTAGGGTGTATTTTTTTGAAGTTTATTGAATAAAAATGGAATGAATAGAAGTGCAATTTTCTTATTTGAAAGCCAGACTTGCAGATAACTCCGACAGATGATGCCTGATCTCCAAACATCAGACTCCTTCTGCATGTGATTGAATTCAATAATTTCCTCTCTTCCAGCACTGACTGTTCAGGAACTGATTTGATAGGGTTCTGTGTCCAAGATCAAGAAATATTTGGCTTGAGTGAATTTTTTTTTCTTTTAAAAGTTTACAATCATCAGCTTAAACTCAAAAAAGGAGGCCCCATAGCAGCTGATAGAAAAAGACAAAACTTTGATGAGGCAGAGACTTGTTCTTTAATTACAGTGTATCTCACACTTCCATTCTTTCTCATCCTTTACTCTTAAATCTTTGGTCAGGAAGAGTTCTTGAAAATGGATATGGTTTTCACTCAAGAGCAGGGGGAGGGCGAGAAAATGAAAAGGAATGACTGGGCCAAACTAGGCTGCCTGGCTCTCACTATATTTTTGAAGGTCACCTTAGATTGCTGCCTCCTCTCACCACCCATGGCCATGACCCAGCAAGACAGGGCAGGGGTGGGGAGTTCTGGGCATGACCCCTGGGCCTGACCAGGGCTGTGCCTTGGAAGGTTAGCACCATATTGAGCTTAATTTCTGCTTCAGCCGTCAGCTGCCTGGGCTTTGCAAAACAGTCTCACATGCTCCCCTTCACAGGTGGGGGAAGACAGGCTTCCCTTCACAGGTGGGGAAGTAGCATGCTCTTGGCAATGATGAACAGTGCGGGCATGCCCAGTGGCAGCTCCGATAACACAGCATTGTTTGTTATGCTGCATCAACTTAAAATAATTAACTCCAGGAAAAGTGTGACCCTGTCCTGAGAAATTCCAATGCTGGAAGTCACTGCTGCTTTCTGACCAGCTCCCCTGCCGGATGCATTCTGCAGCCTCAAACTTCAAGTTTAGCCTCGTGGTTTATTGCATGTTACTTAAGGCGTTTGCCTTCTCCTCCCTGACATTTTGTCAGGTTATGTATCACCTAGAGTCACTGACATTAGTGTCTCATCACCCCCTGGGTCTGGAAGGCTATGGCTGGGTTCAGAGGCAGGGATGCTAAGTCATACTGTTGACACCCTAATCTTCACAGGGAGACATCCCAGGGACAGCTCCCAGTTCCTGAAGTGCTTATTCCACAGAAAAGCCCCGCTTTTCTGTGTGTGACCACAGTTCTCTTCCCATTGAAATAACTTATTTCCTCTCTGTAACAAGTGAACAAATAGAAAGGGTTGGGTTTTTTTTAATCTTTACTTGTCCATGGCAACACTGTATTTTTAAAGATTGTAAGAAATGAGAATTTACTGAAGATTTACAAGGTGCAAACTGTAACTGAATCACAGTGGAACATTCGCATCTCCTTGGTGGACTCTAGTGACACCTTGATCAAGGCTCCCGTCTTGATGGGCACCTTGATGGGCAACCTTGCACTTGGAGGCAGGTGTGTACAGATCGTCATCATCTGAGGATATTTGGTTCCTGAAAGAGCAAAGTCAATGAAAACCAAGACCAAAATTGTTATCTTACATCATGAAAAAAATTGAAAAACTATTCTAGAGTAAGAAGACCATAGGTTATCATGCAACAAGGCACTGATTTCTTAGTCTGAACAAAGAATAAATCAAGCATTGGGTCATCTGGGGTATAATTTTTTTTTTCTGACCAAATTGTCTTGCAGTACCAGTATGTTTCTCTTCACATATGACTTCCAGAGTCCTAGGTCACAAAGAAGATCATTCTGGAAAAATATCTGAGGTCGTTTCTGCTTCCTCCTTGGACCTTGATGAAAATCATCCCTCCCTATTTTCATCTCCTTCTTCCCACGTGCAAACATTCTGGGTGATGTTCTTTCCTTAACTTGTCAGCTGGTCCTATCTACCTACCCTTACTCATCAGTGACTACGGCTCTGATCTGAGCTGTTCTAACGGAATCATAATGACATTATTATATATAAATAATAATACAATGATCTACTTCTAATGTTATAAATAGACCATTTTCTCTGCTTATTTGGTGAATATTTTTGTGTTCTGATAACTATTTCTTACCCATGAAACCTCACAACAAAGACTAATAGAATAGCAAATGTTTTCCCTCCCAGGGAGATATAAACACCAGAGTAAGTGGTTGGGCTCGTCATTAAGTCAGTGATACAGACATTTGTGTTGAGTTTGGAGGAGAAGATGTGACTGTTTGCATTCATGTCACTCTAGAGTCTCCGGGCACTGTGGTATAGGCATTTTCCTTCTTGGCTATGTAATTAATTCCTTGCAAGGACAGAGTTAATGGGCCCATTTTACAGATGAGCCTTAGAGGGTACAGCAGCTCACCAGAGGCACATAGTGGCCAATGCCAGGTCTGGGATTCCCACAGCGTCTCTTAATCGCAAATGTTGAGCTTACCTTGACAGGTGGAGCACACTTGGGTGAGCAGAGGAAAGGGAGAATTCCTAGGGGAGGAATTCCTAGCGGGCCTACTGTGCACATGGGCGTGGGACACATCCAGGGACGGGAAATTCAAACAAAACAGTACACGCAGTATACACAAAAGCAGTTCTGAACGTGAGTGTGAAATGACTGGGTGTTCAGGAGATCCTGGGCCAGCCTGAGACACGCGGCCTTCCTCTTTACTCCCTCAACCATGGCGAGTCCCATTGTCCCCCAGCCTTATCTCCCACAGGATAGGTTGGGCCAACTCTTGAAGTTAAATGGAAAATGATCTTTTTATCCTGCAGCAACCAGTCTGCCAGATAGTATCGAGATAAGGCCAGGGCCTTTCACAGTACCTCGCACACAGTAAATGGTTTGTGGAAATAAAAACCTTTAATGTTGAAAGAACTTGGGAAAAAAATAAAGCTTTTGAATTGTTATTTTTCCCAGAGGCCTAAAGGAAGAAAAGAAGTTTACTTAAAGCACACTTGTCCATGGGCTCTAGTAGCTTGTAATTTGGGCCTAAAACTGTATTCCAACCTGCCCCAAATGTAGAAATCGCTTGACCTGGGAAACTGGCTCCAGGAAGCCACTGCTGACAGTTTGAATGACTCCAGCCAGATTGCTCTGATGTATAGATCCAGGGACTGTGGTGGGGAGACTCTGGGACGGGGGCGAGGGGTGTTTGAAGTTGACTCAATACAGAGTGAGCTGAAGTTGATTTTATTGCCACTTCTATGAAAAGCCCTAGATTGGAGAGAGCCATGGGAAGGACCAGATGGCCGGGTGAGGGGTCCTGCTCCTGATCTCACCTCTTCTCTTCCCTTCAGCGACCTGGTCATAGCTCAAGCTTGTTGTCATTTCCAGTACTATGCCTTAACAGTTCCTGGGTCTGCATAGCACAGTGAAAGCCCACAGGTGCCTCGGCTCTGCATCCCCTCAGAAGGCTGGCTGGACCATGTCTTTCCCGGGCAGTCTTGGCCCCCTGAGGAAGCCTCCTTCCATTGTCTTCCATCAGCTGCCTCGGCCTGGCCCTGGCTCTGGGCAGGCCTGTTCATGGCTGTGGAGGCTTCCTGCAGGCTCCAGGTATGTCACCCAGGCTAGACAGCCACTCCCAGCCTGCCTGAGCCTGGTCCTGTCCTCCTGGGCCAACTGGACCTCCCGGTGGCCAGGGCATATCCTCTCTGTGGAGTGGCATCAGCAGCTCCCTAGTTGAGAGCCTTTCAGACACAGGGACAGTGCAGAGGGCACACCCGGCCTTCCTCAGTATGCCCCCCAAATCCCATTCTGGACCACCCCAAAGTGGTGAGCATGTTGGGGGCTGCGGAGCTAGGAGCTGAGGACAAGCTGAGCGAGTGCAGAGCCACAGTGGAGGAAGTGACCGACAAAGACAAAATGGTCTTTGTGCAGCCCTGAGGATGCTCAGCCAGGAAATAGTTCCTGCGAGTCGCCCAGAGCAGTAGTTCCATCCAGACCATCTGTCCAAGCCCTACCATCTAGATCAGCGTTCTCACCCTGTGGGTCGTGACCCACAGGAACTGTATTAAAGGGTTGCGGCATTAGGAAGGCTGAGAACCACTGATCTAGACTGATGCGTAGCAAAGGAATGAAGCTCTGGTGCCACTGGGGCCCAGGAGGATTGCTTTGCATCATCCTCCAGAGAGGAGCAGAGGCCATTGGTCTCATGTCTTTTGACATCATGACATCTTCGGAGAAGAGCCCTGTCATGAAGAAACAGGTGTCACCAGGGGAAAATGGAGGAAACTGCCCTTAGAGATGGCTATTGCTGTCCTTATAAGCCACCATTAAAACACAACAGAGTATAAAATGTTACACACAAGGCTTGACTTGGCCATCCAGGTAAATCAGACGGCCACCCACGTAAAACTCGGGCGACGGTTCTGTGATCTGCACTTGTCAAGGTAGCCTTGCCTTCGCGAGCTGGAAAAATGATATCTAGTCTGTTTTCTCAACCTTCTGTTATTGAATTTGGTTGTTGGAAAGGAATTTTAAAGGGTTATATTGTCCCTGGTCTTTTAGACAGAAATTATTACTTTCTGGATAAACATTTATTAAATCTCAACCATGTGCCGAGAACTGTGCCAGATGCTGGACTGGCTACTCTTTAGGATTGTATAGTCTATTGAAGACGACGGATACACAGACAAATATTGTAATGGTTTGTGATACATCTTTCCATAGCTCTATGGCCAGTTCAAGGAGGCACCTGTCTCTTTTGTTTTTCAAATGTTCTGGCCTCAGGGATTCCACCCTCTTCCTCAGGAAAGCACGGGCAGAGCAGCAGGCAGGTGGGTTCATGGGTCCTGGACTCAGCCCTAGGCTTTCTGTTCATGGCTGACAGGTGAATGGGTTGAAGAAGCCCCTCTTGCCAATTTATTTGTCACAGTGGATTGGAGGAGAAGACACCAATGGACTCTTGAACCCACCCAGGCTGCAGCTTACTTACCTGGGAGGAAGGAGGCTCACCTGGCCAGCCACGGTGTGCTGCTTGTGATGAAGACCTGGGGAGTTCTGCCTCTCCCGGGTACACGTTCTTAATTACTCAGTGGTTAGTTTTATCTTTTCTCTCTATATCTTGAAAGAAATTCTTGAGTCCCTATAATGTATAAAAGAGACTTTGTAGCTGAAGGGGAAAAAACAAATTCCCTGCTTGTACTGACAAAATGAAACTTTGTGGCTAGATTCGGTACAGTTCACTTTTCTTCTCTTTCTGACATTTTGAAAGCAGCCCAACGTGAATCCCCACTGAGATGCCAGCCAGCATCTCCACCCTCACCCTTGGCTGCAACAGGAAAGGCACGCGCCAGGCACAGCCACCTCTAAAAGCTGGATCTTGTGCAAAACCTGGCATAAGCCATCCTGATTCCTGCCCACCTCCCCATGGGCATCTGTTGACATTTCTGCCATTGAGCTGGACTGGACCCTGCGTGAGTCATCACTCTGTCTCCCCAAATTACCAAAGGTATTTATGATATTGCAGTAGAAGAGGGAGAAAATCACATCTAACATTCCACAGAGAGTCCTCAAAAATCACGGCCAGAGCACTGGATCATTCTCTAAGCTCCCAGGTGGTGCACCTGCAGCCATTTCTCAGTTAACCATGAATGAGCCAGTTAACATGGGTCACAGGCAAGGTCTTCAAATACATAATTTCCATTGCACCTCTTGTTCAGGAGAACCTCTTTATCAGGACAAGTAGGACGAGTATCTTTTCCTCTAGCAACAATTTTGCCAGGACTTTGTTTCATTGTTTCCCTAACAAAAATCCTAACTCTTATTTTTGAAGAGAGTGTAAGATCACTGCAATTTCCCCATGGAAATGTGAGAAGCCTGCCTTAATTGACACCAGTAAAACACTTGGCACCAGGGATCTGCAATTTCAGCTGAGAGCAAAGGAAAAGCCTGTCTCTGCTGTTAAAATTTCATTTCGTTTTTTTGGTGAATGATTCAATTCATATGTAGACTAAGAAGCTAGAATTCTAGGGGGATGGTTCCATCTTGGGTTTTAATTGATCGTCCTTTTTTTTTCCTGCCTAAAGATGATTCATTGCAAAAAATTTTATTTAAGGCAAATAACATAACGGGTCTTCCTAATGCTGTTTCTCTGAGGGGCAGTTGAGAGTGCTGAGTGAGCATTTGAATGCTGAAGCGCTTTATGAGATAGAACATTTCAGAGCATTAATTATTGCCAAGGTTAATTAATATCACTGGGTCAACCATAAAGCAAGCGTAGAGACTACCTATCCTATTTACCAGGGGGATAAATCTGGTGAAATAAAGTAGTTCGGGACAATGATTTGGAGGATGAATGCTGTGTCTGTCCTTACCCAAATTCAACGGGACCAATTCTACTTTGCATGTGTTAAGTAGAGGGCTCCATGTAAGAACTAATTTTTAGAAGGAGTTCTGCTTAAAAATGTTTAGTAACCAATTCTCTGTACTGCACTGTCTTTCTCCTTCTAAAATGTTTGCATCATTTCATTTTTCTTCTCAGGTACATATGGTAATTTTTGAAATATGCAATTGAATATACACTCTCTATAATACCCAGCCCTTGTAGCCAGGTTGCATGGCTTGGGAAACATGGCCTATGGGAGAATGAAGCACTAAGGCTGGGGATTCAGTTGGCAGGAAGGTGGGCTGCATGCTTGCTTTGTGTGTACAGACTATACTTTGCTAACAAGAATGCCACAGTTGAAGAAGAAAAGGGAAGAATTTCCACTGACAAAGAGGTCACCATTATCTGACAGTTTTATTCATTGGTAAATTAGTGAGTGAGTACAGGTCTAAAGAACCACATAAACCAAGGAGTTTTGACTTCAAAATTGTAAGCTGTGGAAAATTCTTACTTATTTAAAAAATGCAGCCGTTTCTTTTTGAGAACTATTCTCAGAATTTGTGGCATTGAAATCATCTTTATTAGAAGCACAGCTGTTTGAGGGAACATTGAATTTGGGGATATCTACCCAATATCACAAGGAACAAAATTGGGTGAATATGGTGGTCATCAGCTTGGGTGATGAGGTTCTAAGTAAAAATATATGGAGGCCAACTTTTTTTGTTTGTTTGGTCTGGACCTCATTGACTGATTCTGAAGAGCTTATATTGAAAAAAGTAATTTATCCTTTCAATGACTGTTTACTGAACCTCTTCCCTGGGTAGGCAAATTTCTCCTTGATTACTGCCTCTTACTATTCTTTAATTAAAAACATTTTGCCTCTTAGCCAGTATTACCCATTTGCTTTAGAACAACTGTTACATGACGTTCATTCAAATGAAAACCTAACTATTGCTTGAAGGGTCTCCAATTCTTCTTTCAGCTGCCATATTTAAAACCCAGGCTCCAGAAATTCTGCTCGCATTCCACAATATTTGAAAGGTCAACCACAGTCTTCTGTTATTCCGAACTACTTTTAGAGCATAAGTCATGCCAGCACATTATTTACATTGGTCAAAGTAGCTGATCACTTGCCAGGGCCACCCCTTCTCTTCTCCCATGTTGACACCCCCTCGTTTTGTTGCTATTAAAGAGGCCTGGGCTTCTTGGGGTTACACGTGCTGTGTAATTACAAAAGAACAATAACTATCTCAAGCATCTGCTTATGTAATCTATTCCTTTTTCTCAAAAAAAAAAAAAAACCTACAAATATAAGCTGAATTTTTAAAAATCTCTTTTTGTTGTTGTTGCTCATGATAGTAACCAGGCTGCCAGACTCCTGGGGCGCCAAGTAGATTCAGCTAACCAAAACACAGAACAAATTCTCGCAGGCCAGTCAGGATGTCAAATATAACACCATTCTCTTTGTTTCAGAGAACTATGTTCTTATTGATGGTTTGCTTTAATTTTCTTGCTTATAAAATATGCTGGCAAAACAAGGGCCTGTTTGAAATGTAGGGAGGGAGACAAGAGTTCCAAACTCATGGAATGGAACGAGATGCGAGGGAGATTGTGAAAGCACAACGCACAGGGCAGCGAAACGGCTGTGTCCTGCATTCTGGCTGACCAAGTGTTTTAAATATCAAACTGGGAACGTTATCCAAAGTTTCAACACTCTTCAGCATATTATATACTACACGCCATTATGCGTCATTTCAGAACAGCTTGAAAAATTGCACAAAGTTCAGCGGATGACCCAGTCACTTTAGAGCAATATTATAGCTTTAAAAATTCCTCCACACCTCCCTCGTTCATGTGAAAACCTGATTTTACTGTTTAAATTTGACTGTGTTAATCCTCGCAGCTTCATTGCCTGGTTGACACGTTTTTCTAGTGTTTCAGATCTCTCTTCTCTCTCTCTGTCTCTCTCTCTTTAAAAAAAAAAATCAGTAAGTATGAAACATCAAGACCTACATTTCAGAGAGTGGATGGAGTCTTTAACTTTTGTCCAATCTAATGGGGTCATTAGGTAACCCAGGAGGAAAATGGAACACTTTGAACAAGCAATGTGAAGCAGATGTAGTTTCAGAAATAACATTTAAGAATGTGCATTGGGTATGACATCTTTTCACATTTCAGCAATCGCCAGTGCAGTGGATTGTTTAAAATATGTGAAGTGAGATTTAGCAGCTGGGGAACACTTGTTTATCGACTTTGTAGTGTTAAATACCAATAAATGTTCTAAACAACGAACTGGTATGTAACATTACCAAGTAACTCTTTCTGTTAAATAAAACACGTTAGAACTCATGGTACAGCTGAGCTTTATAATAATCAAAGGATTATAGGCCACATGTTAATTCAAGATAACATATAATCACGTAATTGTTATAGCTGTATTTCCAAAGTCATTAACTTTCATACACAACTTTTATACATTAGGGGAAGGAATTTCCCATATTCTGGAAGCAGGGCCAATCAGAGAGCCTCAGGTTAAGGGTTAGAACCTCTTGGTTCAGTCAAACACGCTAATTGAGGGGAAAGAATCAGAAGCCCTGGTTAGTGGTTTTTAATTGGAACTACTTGATTTGTTGACCAGATGTCCATTCTTTATCATGTTGGGTTGACTGGTTGAGAGTCAGGCTTGCCATGGTATCTCAGGTCCGAGTTCTACCAGACACCATGGAAGAACTCGATTCTCCTGATTGGACCTCTCTTTATTCAGATGTGCAGCCCTCAGGCAGCACTAACAATTCATTTTGCCTGTTTTATTCTCCCTAGATCTTATGTGAAGATGATGAGAGTCTTCTCCCTGGAGGCCTACTACACAATGTAGGCATTGACACCAAAAAATTGTTAAAAAATATCAATGGCAGGCAGGACATCTGATCATGAAATTTGGCATCAGAGACACAGCCTCTTTATTCTTCTCGGTTGGGTTCATCTTGCTCGCCCTGGGTTTCTCTAAAGAGGTGAGGTGGGTGCATCTGGTCTTGATGCCACTTCTCCCCACTGGCACCTGCTAGTCTTCTCCTAACCCAAGCTGGCTCTTGGTCAGTGGTTGATGTGGCCCTCGCTCCTTTACCCATGTTCTCATTTGCAAGGCCACTTCAGTTCCTAGAACTCTTTCTATTGCTTTCACACTGCACAGGGATCATTTTGGAGCTCCAATAACTTTTGGGGAATAGAAAATTTGTGAGGCTAAGTCCTCATCTGCCTAGAAATTCCTCACTGCCATTTCTTTCTTCCAGGGTCCATTTCCAGGAAATAGGTCACAGGTGTCCCTTGCTTTTGTTGTATTGTGAAAACTTAACTGGGGAGTGACTCCGTCTTAGGACTTATGGGGAGCCTGGGCTGGGGAGGGAGTCAGGGGCTGGAGACTTTTTATTCTCTTTCTCTTCTGAGTGGAGACTTTTTATCCTCTTTCTGAGTGGCCTTCAGGAAGTCTGGTTCTATTCTTGAGGAAACCTTAATTCCTTATGGACACCACTATTCCTTTTCCTTCTCAAATTATCTAAGCTTTTAAGGAAAGGCAAGAGATCGAGGGTGGGAGAAGGAAATTCTGGGGGAAAGCATTGTTAAGTATTTTAAAACATTAAGTTATCGGCACTATTTACAACTATTATATCACAGTTTCATCTTATAAGGTGGGCATTTTTAACTTTTTCCCTTTTTAAATTTCCAATTAATATTAACTAAATTAAACCCAATGATTAGGGTACAATGTTTGTGTTTGTTAGGTAATATCCCTGTCACTATGCCCCTCCCCCAGGAGGCGTGCCATAAACCCTTACATTGTGCCCATTAAGTGACAGAACACAATACCTCTCACTCCTTGCTCTCCCCGACCCAAACTTGAATTAAATTGAGTTTTTCTCTTACATGGGCATGTTTTAGTTCATCTACTAGCATCGAATTTTTTTTTTACTATTAAATAAGAGGAAATCTAAGGTCAGCGAGGTAAAATAACTTGTCTCAAAAGCAGCAAGCATAGTCTGGGCACCCTTAGCACAGTGGTTATGGTACCGCCACCCGAGGCTGACGGGTTCGAACCCAGCCCGGGCCAGCTAAACAACAATGACAACTGCAACAACAACAAAAAATAGCCAGTGTGGTGGCGGGCACCTGTAGTCCCAGTTACTTGGGAAGCTGAGGCAAGAGAATCACTTAAGCTCAAGAGTTAGAAAATGGTGTGAGCTGTGATGCCATGGCACTCTACCCAGGGCAATATTGTAAGACTCTGTCTCAAAAAAAAAAAAAAAAAAAAAAAAAGGCAGTAAGCACAAAAAAATACAACATGTAACTAGACTTTTCTGACTCCAGAGCAAAGAACCTATCCCCTAAAATAGTGAAACTCCCAGAAATTTAGATGCGACTTGTCTGAAAACAGCCCAGTACTGGGATATTGTTTTCAGTCTCCCAATGGTTCTATGGGGAGGGTTGGAAACCATGGCCTGCCGCCTCACTGCCCACACACACGGTGCATTGCAGACCAATCCCACTTTGTTTGATGCTATCGATTGGGGATGGACCTTTGCTTAGAATTCCTTCTTGTTTCTGAAAGATGATTGAGCTTCTGAAAAGAGACTTGCTGGAGGGAATGGTGCTGGGGTGTTGAACCACAGAATGGACTCTTTCTTCATACCTTTCCGGGTGCCCAAATGACTCCCAAATGTTCACAGGTTAACATGAACTTCCAGCCGTGTAGAATCCAGCAGGAATGAAAACCTTCAGAGCAAACCTTTAGATGTTTAAATGCAAGTTCCCTAAATAGAGAGAGAAGCTGAGGCACGGTGCTCAGTATGGTACCTTGGAAAATTTGTTTGGAAAAAAATAAAAAACTTTCTTTAGAACATTTTTGGATGGAGTGGGATAGTGAAAGAGCTATTTTTATCCCTTTCAATGAAACTCATAAATGATCTTCTTCCAAAAAGACTAATTTCACTGCAGGCTGGAGAAGTCAGTAAAGGCCTTAAATAGGTTGAACTTCTTTGGTTTTCACTCAAAGGCCACACTCAATTGTAGCCCTTGTTAAAATTTAAGCTGGGAAATGTCTCTGAGGAGAAATTCAAGCTTTCCCTCCAGCTTGGACTGGTCATGAATGGTGATTATCTGACTGTAATTCAAATCATATGTGCAGCCCTTGTTTTTTGCCCTACTCAAGATTATTTTTCCCCTTTTAAATCAAGCAAAATAGTCACTGGCTTAACGACAGCCCTGCTCACATAAAGAGCCAGTGCTGGAAAAGCAATGGTGTTCCAAGACCTCAAACTACAAACCAGATTTATAAATCTCCAGCAAAGATGAGGCTTGGTATGATCGCGTCTTAATGAGACTAATGATCCTCAGTTCAGCCTTTCCCCTGTGACTCATGAATGAATAGATTTCAAAACACAAAACTAAAATTGTCAGAAAAATACAAATGTGGGCAAAAGAGAGTACTTTCTTTGTATTCTAGTGGCAGGGACTTGTTTTATATACAGATGGGCCTAATTATGCCCTTGTCTCTGAACTGCTGAATGCAGAGTGAGCACCTGAGTGTCTCAAGGAAACGCTCCTGTCATCTCCATGCTGATGTCACCGGGGACAATGCCAGTAGATGCCCGGTGTTACACACGGGAGGATTTTGTGTTTGGCATTTTTGTAGGCAGAGCTTTAGGCCACCTGAGGCAGTATGGCCAGGTGAGGAGGGCTGGACATAAGTGGACGTGAGTCACCACGCAGGGATAGATGTGCTCTGCTGCTTACTGGTGGTGAGCTTAGGAAGCCCGCATCCCCCTTGAACCTGACTCCCTCTCCGTAAAATGGGAGACAATAATTCTTACCTCAAGGGGCGATTGTGACATTCAGATGAGGTCGTGTATGGAATTTGTGGAGCATCATAGAAATGCTGGCTATTTCTGTGATCAGAGGTTGTTACGAGGACTCAGAGGAAATCGACATGGGCCTAGATGCCCCAGCCCGCTCCCTGCTCGGCACAGGTGTGCAGCCACTGAGAGACCGGCAATCACTTCACCCTTCTGCACTTTCCTTGTCAGTGGCCTTGGAGTTTTCCTTGGTTTTTGAAATTAAGTCTCACTGTGCATCAGATTTCTTTAGAGTCTTCAGTGTTTTAATATTTTTAAAACCCTGGTCTAAAAATAGATTTTTTAATCCTGTATTGTCATAGGCCATTATTTCTTCCCAGTGGCTTGCTCATGAAGTGTCAACTGGCCTTTCTGGAACTTGCCTCTCTTCCTGCCCATGTCCCGTCTCTGTTTCATGTGTTTACTGGAATGTGTGCCCTCGTTTGCTGCCCTCCTGTGTTTATACAGTTGACTCAGCAGAGCGAGAGGGATAGCAGGTCTTCGGGACGCAGCCTTGTACTGTTGCATTTTATAATAAAACATGGTGAAGTCCAGAGTTCCTTTTTACATTCACCTACATAGCAAAGGAAGCTCCTGCCAGTCTGTCTCCATCAACATAGGGCAGCCGTCACTGACGTGATGAAACACCAGCTGGTCTCTCCGGGTCACAGATGAGGCTGCAAGCAAACTCCTCTTCAGCTGTAGAAGGCAAAAGAAGGAAAACAAATATATTGACAAGAATGACACCACAGCGAAGCTTCATCAGGCGAAATTCAGGAATGTTAGAGCTGCCTGACTTGTGAATTTTTAGGTTTATAGGTTAAAACTGGGTGATGGTTTTGGTTTTGGAAATTGGAGGACAGGGAATTGATGGAGGATATGATCCATGCAGGCAAAGGAGTGGGGTTTGTAGGAGAGGAAAGCAGAAGGAGTCCTAGATGGAACAAAAACACTGTGCTCTGGGCAGTTCTGCCCCCCTGAGTCTGAGAGAGGAGTGGCCCGGGCTCTAGAATCAGGAAGGCCAAGGCTCCTCCAGATGGACCAACAGAGGGTTCCCTGTAAGCCTGTGTGTCCAAAAGGGACAGCTGCTCTGGGGCCAGAGCTCCTCCTGATCTCAGACGGTCCAGTTGGGGTTTCATGCTCAGGGATCTGTGTGTGTACACCATCCAGCTCCCCCACCCTTTGGAAACATGATGGAACCAGGGAGCAAGAGTCAACAACAGCCAGGTAGAAGAAATACCTCTAGTCTGAGACATTTCCCGTTAATGCATTGACAATGTTAATATGATGTGAAACTTGTGGCAGAAACTCAGACCAGGATTCTTCTTGCACAGTTTGAGAATGGGAAGAGGTGTGGGGGTTAAGCACCAGATTTTACAGAGAAGTGCTTCTTTGGGGGGCATTTTACCTATTTGGGGTCACTAGGGCATCGTATAAAACATCACTTTTTTTCCCCAGTGTGTTAAGACACATGCCTGGGTTGTCTTCTAAGTTCTTTAACTTCCCTTTGGAAGCAAGCCTATGTGTAATCTGCAGAATTTTCCAAAATGAATCCCGGTGCCCTTTGGATAAGCAGAGGCCCTTAATTTAGCCCTTAATTCCTCTGCTGTAGAGTCAGCAATAGTCGTACACAATCTTGGGGCCATTGGTAAGGGTTTTGAAAAAAATCTAATTTAGCACTACAGATACATTCCAAAGAAAGAGCGAACATGCCTGGGTCATGTTTGTTTTTGCGAAGAGAGCCCTGATTTTGTTAAAGAATGACAAGGGAGGCATCTGCAACCTACAAGGAGCATTTTTGTGTCTTGTCCCAACCAACGTTTTCCAGGAGATTTTATTAATTTTTTGTTATTAAATCATAGCTGTGTACAATAATGTAATTTCTTTTCCTCCCCTTGCCCCAAATGAGAAAAATGTGCTTCCAGGATGAGAAGTCAAGTTTCAGCAAAGAATAGTAATCTCTTTGCCACTTAATTATGAGTAATCAGGAGGTGGTTTTGCACAGCAGATACTCAGTGTCCTGTGGCATAGAGCACACTGGGCCTGGGAGAGGGAGTGAGGTCCTCAGGCGTCTGCAGCTGCACCTCTTCTGGCACCATCCCCACAGGTAAGCGTCAGTGCATGTTCTTGTGTGGCTCTGTCTGCACGTAGGTCTGAGGGCTCCAGCCATCTGCCAGGAAGAAAAAGCTTTTAGTGCCTTGGAATAGGTGGATTAGAATAGTGTGGTGCACCATTGCTGTTTCCAATCCAGCCTGTTGCACACACATTCAGGTAAACACGTCTTCTCAACTGAAAATACTATGAATTGTGACCATGGAGGAAAATGGAGAGAGGGGTTTTCTTGTTTCTTCATAGCTTGAAATGAGACCAAATGAGGCTGAAAGTGGAGGAAAGATGGGTCTCGTTTATTCTTGTGTTAAAGAACACTTTCTAGAAAATTCTAAAAAGCTATCATACTAAGTGCAGCTAATGCTTGGTACCATTCTGTGCATCTTCTTGCCTGGTATTTTGAGACTTTTGTCTCTGATGGGCTCAGGCTTATGCAGCTAGTAGAGGGGGTGAAGATTTGAATCTAGGCCTCTGGATTCTAAGAGGGTTTTGCTGAGTCTGAATGCACATTGGTGAGATGATTACTCAGCACTCCCAGGCTATCATTGGAACTTCCACACATCTGCTGTCCTCTGTAGCCTTCTGTTTTGTCAGGAAGATTGTTCAGGGCAAAATCTGGTGGTCCATCTTCTGGGAGGACACACATCTGAACAGAGTGGGTTCCAGTGCCTTCTTGCTTCTGTTTGGCCTTTTGTGTGAGCCTGGATTTTCCTGGCTTCTTCACACAGACCCACTATTCAAACCCCACATACCAAGTTAGCCTGGTAGAACCAGGGCAGGTTGTGCTTAACCAGTCTTGGGTTGATCGACATGGCCTTCTCCCATAGAAAAGTCACAGCCTGAGAATACACTTCTTTGTGCCACATTTCCTTTTCCCTATTTCCAACATTTGAATCATTTATTAAAGAAAGGAGCTGTTCTTTCCTCCATTTTCCTAAAACAACATGTTTGTAAAAAACACAAAACAGTGCAAAACACAATACAGAGGCCCAGAACTAGCCACCCAGAGGATGCCCAGTTAGAATCCTGGGATTCTCTTTCACCAAATGCCAAATCTTCCACTCGTCATATGCATAGAGTACAGGAGAAGTAAATGCTCTACTTGAATTAATTGAAATGTAATCACTGTGATTAATGATTGATATATAATTTGTTGTGTAATTTTGTAAACAGTTAATGCATACATGTAATGCAAATTCAAAACGTTTAAAAGGATACCAGTGAAAAAACTTCTCCCACATCACCCTAAAGTTAGGTCAATTTCCTCACTGGAGGCATCTGATGTGAAGAGTATTGGTTTACTTAAGAAAACAATTCTTGAGTATTAGTAATCCATGTTCAGTTACACTGAAATAATTGAGATGAAAATCACTGTTGAGACCATCTAGGAGTAACATTTGCTGTAGGGAGTTGAGATGGTACAGTGACCCCCAGCAGAAGCCCCCCCAGGGCATTTCACTTCCATCAGCATTTACTGAGCATCTTCTCTGCACCAAGCTAGGAGAGGGCACCCAAGTCATGTTGTCAATCAAGTCAAACAGCTGTGAGTTTATTTTAGGGAAAATTGAGTGATGGTCAAAAATTTCAGTTGGAAACTAGACAAGTTCATTTGGAAGAACAAATGAATAAGAAGATGAGAAAACCCTGAAAAGGAAGAGCAATAAAGGGAAAAGCCCCTCCAGACATCAGAACATATTAGAAAACCTCTGTTATCAAAACAGGTTGGTACTACATATGAATAGGCAGACTTAAAGACCAGAGTGGAAAATCCAGAATCAGACCTATTTGCATAAAGAAACTTTTATATGAAAGAGGTGGCATCTCAAATTGGTGGGGGAATGGACTTCTCTACAAGTGGCACTGGGATAAGTAGATAGCTACAAACACACATGAAAATTGAATCCCTTCCTCACACCATATACTAACAAGAGCCTTAAATGTAAAAATTGAAAATATAAAAATATTAAAAGAAAATATTGGCAATTACTCCCTATCCTTCGAGATTATGAAACTTTCTGAACTATGACTCAAATACGGACACACTAAGGGAAGAGATTAATAAATTTGGTTGTATTGAAATTTAAAAAAACTACTATATGGAAAAAAAATCAAAAAACCAACATGAATATGATATAACAAGTAACAAACTAGAAAAAATATTTGCAACTTACACACAAATGTTAGTCTATATAAAACATTTCTTAAACATGGGGGGAAAATCTTCAATAATTCTGTAGAAAAATGGGTTAGAAATATAAACAGTTGACAAGTTAAAAAAAAATCCACATCTCTTTTAACAGTAGGAAAAGATGCTCAAATTCCTTCACAATGAGATAAGTGTAAAATAAAAACTACACCAAGATGCCATTTCTCACCTATTTAGGTGCCCAAATCCAGAGGGTTGACAATAGGTTTGCTCTATTGGCAAAGCTGTAGGGAAACAGGGATGTCCCTCCAGGGCTGGTAGGCGTGTGAATTTGTACAATCTTCATGGAGATTTTGGCACCATCGAACAAAATCTCATGTGCATAAATGGCCCTATGACATTGCAACTGTATTTCTGGGACTCTCCAAGAAACTATGTCGAAAATAGGGCCAGTCTATTCATTGCTATTTATAAGAGCAAATGCCTGAGAACAACATAAATATCTACCAACAGGGAACTGGTTAAATAAATTGTGGGACAACCATGTAATTGAGTAAGTCTTGTGCCATGACAAAGGGAATGAGAATGTTCCCAATATATTTTGTGGGGTGACTGCCAGGGGATGTCAAGTGAACAAAGAAAGGCAGAAAGAAGAATAGCATGCTGTATTTATCAAAAGGTGGATATATACGACATTTACATATATTGAATATATACCATTTGCTTGTATTAAGAAAATGATGGAAGAATAAGCCATGTATTTTTAAAATGACTGCTATTTAGGGAGAGAAAGACTTGTGTGGAGAGGGCGGAGGTGAAAGTTAGCCTCATTAATTACATTTTGTTTTGCAGATTTAACTTTGGAACCATGCAAATGTCTTATATAATAATTATAAAATTAAAATGTAAACTGCAATCTCTAAAGGTTGAAAATAAAATGAAGCAAATAAACCTAATCATTGACTGAGCTGATGGTGTAAGCAAAGAAGAACGCTCCTTCAAGTGACTTTAAATATAGTAATTGTATGTCCCTGAACACCCTAAAAACAAAAAGAACCATAAAAAGAGTCTTAAAAATTATTTTTAGTGATTATAATAGTCGGTGCTAATGCTTATGTCGTTATTCTGAGTTTGTTATAAGCATGGTGTGGGATAAAGCAAATGAATTTTGGCATGATTACGAAATGAGAATTTTGTAGGTATAGACATAAGATCAAGGAATTTAAGTAAAATCTTATAGTCTTGATTTTGAAGGAGGAGTATTAGGATGAACTCAATTAGTAGATCCTCTTAAATCTCTATCCACTCAAAAGGCCTAGAATGAATGACCAAACCAGGAGTGATGAGGGTGCCTACCACCCGGATGGTTCTACTGAAAGGAACCAAAGCTTCTTGGCAAGATGAATAATTCCTGGTCTGGGAGGAAATAAACAAGGCGATCCTGGGGCAACTTACCATAACTGAGAGCTAGGAAGCTATCAAAGACGAGAAGAAACATGTCAGACAGACTCAGGAGCCAACTTGCAAAAGCTCCCAGAGGGCAAATATTTCAACATCAATAAAGATAATAACTGAAATAGATCGAAACACATCAAATATGTTTTAATCCTTGAGTTACAAATGGTGCTGGAAAAATCATCACTCTTGGAGAATGCTGGAGAACAACTCGTGAGTTTGAAATTGGTAAATAAAGGAAAGAAAAAAGCGTGTATCTATCTGTTTCTACATGAACTCTGTCTCAGGAAGAGTAGGTAAGAAGAAGTTTCTCTTTATAGAAGTAGGATAGCAAATGAAGAGGAGAGAGGAGAAATGAAGCCAGCGAGGATACAGCCTCAGCTTCCTGTGTGCCTACCTGGGGACAGAGGCTGGAAGAGAGAACATCTTGCAAACTCTAATGAATTAATGGATCTGGGCAATGATCCTCAGAGCTGCCGACCTCCTAAAAAAAGAAACAATCCAACTGATAGAAGAACACAACCCATAAAATGGTCATACCAAAAAAATCAAACAAATCTGATAAAGACCCAACTACCAATTATGGGAAGTGCAGGGGCCAGAGGGACAGGTTGATTCCGTGGGGATGCAATCAGTAAAGTACAGACTGTGGGAAATTCTACAGAACAAGTGACCTGGTTTCTTCAACATCTTGAGGCTATGAAAGAGAAAGATAAGGAGGAATCTGAAAATTAAAAAAGACATTAGTAACTAACTACCAATCCCATTGTGTAGACCAAATTTGAATCCTTTTAAAATGTTGACAATAACCAAGGGAGTGGGAACACTGGGATGTGGACTAGATATTTGGCCATATTAAGGAAGTATTATTGTTAATTCTTTTTTAAAATTTTTTTTTATTTAAGGTATTTTTTTATTATTATTAAATCATAGCTGTGTACATTAACGCGATCATGGGGCACCACACACTGGTTTTATAGACCGTTAGACATTTTCATCACACTGGTTAACGTAGCCTTCCTGGCATTTTCTTAGTTATTGTGTTAAGACATTTATATTCTACATTTACTAAGTTTCACATGTGCCCTTGTAAGATGCACCATAGGTGTAATCCCACCAATCACCCTCTCTCTACCCACCTCCCCCCTCCCTCCCTCCCTTTCCTCCTTCCCCCTATTTTTAGGTTATAACTGGGTTATAGCTTTCATGTGAAAGCCATAAATTAGTTTCATAGTAGGGCTGAGTACATTGGATACTTTTTTCCCCATTCTTAAGATACTTTACTAAGAAGAATATGTTCCAGCTCCATCCATGTAAACATGAAAGATTTAGCTGTATCAATGTGAGTATTTTTGGGTTTTCTTATATTTTAGATACATACATTGAGATTTTATAGATAAATATGATATCTGAAATTTACTTCAAAATAAATTGAGGGTTAGGGAAAGAGAGATGTGGGATAAACTACCTTGGCCATAAATTGCTTAATTTTTTAAGCTGGTGACAGTACCTCCAGCTTCATTAAACTACTTTCTCTGCTTTAATAGACATCAGAACTTTCCATAATAAACAGTTAAATCAAAAGGAGACGGAAGCTTTATTCAGGTATAATTCACAGTCCACAAAAATAAATGAATAAATGAATTCAGCCTTCCAAATTTCCTAGATGGGGAGATGATAGAACTATTCAGGTATCTTTATTTCAGCTCACCTTGACTTTGTCACCATTTCAGTTCACCTTGACTTTGTTACCATCATGACGATTAAAAACTAATAATAATAACAAGCCACATAGTATACAACATGTCTGGGAGTTGATTCAGAAAGGTGTGATTTTAGTATATTCTTAAAAATTTATTTTCGGGCGGCACCTGTGGCTCAAAGGAGTAGGGTGCTGGCTCCATATGCTAGAGGTGGTGGGTTCAAACCCATCCCTGGCCAAAAAAAAAAAAAAAATTGCCAAACAAAAAAATTTCTTTTCATGAAAAACTTAGTACTGTCAATGCTAAAAAGAGGCTGCTAACCAAACACCATAAAAGCCTTATCTTAGATAATTAGAAGACTCCCCTCGCCTTTTCCCCCTTTCTCCACCTGGGTCATTTTTTTTGAAGGGAAATATTATCCTATTTATTTACCATCACCATTTTTATTACAATGAAGACTGTGATTGTTATGAGCATTCCAGTTGTGAAGGATGCGCAGGATAATAAATTTAGCTCTGGAATGGATGTTAGCTCCTTCTTGGGTGGACTTCATTTTAAAATTGAGGGTTGTGCACGGATTTAATTAGCTATATAGAAGGGGGCACCATTTGTAATAGAAGACCTAGAACTAGGACTTTTTAACGTTGGCTGTCCTTAAGTTTGAACAGCCAGGTCTTGCCTGGCTTTGAAATGTGCTTGCACACTAGCTATCTTGGGATGTGGGAAGGATGGAGTTTCTTGGGTTTTGACCCTGACCTGTGGTACCTGGTGCTGTCCTTGTTGGCCTGGACTCTCACATGGCCTTGGATGAGAGCACTGACTAATATCATAAACTCTATCAGGAGGATGTTATCACAAGTTAAAGAGTGAAAAGGTGAACATTTGAATTTGTCTGCACATTCTGAACCTTCTAAATGATACTACAAAATATTGGAGTTGATTTTTATCTACCACAAGCCACCAGGGCTGATACCAGCAATGGAAGTGTATTTGAGAGAGGTCTTTCTCCACTCATTTGCCAATCTAAGATTTGTGGTATGTCAACTGTTTACAAAACAATGCACTAGGTGCTGTAAGAAATATTCAAGAAAAGGTCTTGGGTCTCAACGTGCTCAGTATTTAGAAGGAGGGGTAAAACAGAACAGCACTTTTAAATTTGCATTCTAGTTAAGTACGGTTCTGAGAAAGGGAGATGACGTGAGGTTTCAGGTGAATTGGTTTTTATAATTTCTGGTCCCAGTGGGCACAGATCAAGGGAGAATTCCTAGAAAATGTTACAGAGTCACACCTCCTTTAACAATGGACATGCATTCTGAGAAATGCATCATCGGGAAGTGGGGCTGTGTGGCAACAGAGAGCGACTTACACAGCCTGAATGGTACCGCCTGCTACACACCTAGGCTGTTCAGTATGGCCTATCCAGGCCACAAACCCGTCCAGTGTGTGACTGTGCTGAATACTACAGGGAGTTGTCACACAATGGTGAGTATTTGTCTGTCTAAACATCTCTAAACATAGAAAGGCACAGGAAAAATACCAGTATCATTATCACCATGAATGTGGTCTTTCATAGACCAAAATGTAGTTATGTGGCACAGGACAGCATTTGAGATGGTTTTCGAAGGTTGGTAGGACTTAGGCAATCTGAGTTGGAGAGAGTGTGTGTGTGCGCGCTGGCACATACACACGCGTGTGTATGGGCACGCCCTTACATGCAGTTGTCTGGGAGAGAGGATGAGTCTGTTGGGAGGAGAATTTCTAGTGAAAGAAGCAGCATACACAAAAGGCCAGAGGAGGGAAACTGAGGCCAATGTCTGGAGAACAGGGAAAAGCCTGTGGACACCTGGCTATCCCCATCCTTTGGAATTTTGAATGTTCCTTTTGTCACCAGTGCTGCCTGTGTCTGCAGCAGTTTTTCAAAAGATCTTGCTATAGTGATGGAAACGTCCTTCCGAAATGTTTGGAGGACGATGTCTTCCAATTCTAAAATGATAGATAATGAAATAATTAGATTCCGACTGGTCAAGAAATATAATTTGTTTCTTGAAATCTCTCAGGTTGTTGGCCTCGTTTTAGAGGGGATCCGTCGTTTTAAGAAAACTCATTGTAGGAGCTTTTGAAATGAGTGAATTTGTCCTGAACTAATTTCATTACAAAATATTTATTTTACAAAAAGGATGCCTAGAGAAGATTCCTTTCAATAGCTAGTTTCCCTCATGGTATTTACAATGTAATGTCTAAAATTTCATTTCCACTAAACTTTCAGGTTCAGATGTGTGGTGTGAAGATACACAGGGACAGCAACATGGAAATGAACAATGTAATTTTGTCTTGTAGTTTTTATGTCACATTCACAAGAGGGGTCATTGCTCCTGGCCTGCACCTGTGGTCTCTAATTTGGTGGTAGGGGAAGGAAATAGTAGAACTTATGTTGGCATTTGTTCATATGAGAAAAAAACTAATCTTACTGACATTGACAGTAGTGCAGGCAGGTAATTTTAAAGTAAATATACACATATCAGAGCTGTATGTTCACAAAGGTTGTTTTGGCCGGCCTGCACTTTGACTGCTGGGCATTAGGAATCTGGAACATCAGCCTTGGCTGTGGTCTACCTCGAGCTCCTTGTGGTGCTCTAAAATCATCAGAGGTGCATTTTAAAGAGGTTACTTGAGCTACTGTGTGCAGAATGACTTGCAGAGAGGCAAGAATGGAAGGGGGAGACCAGTTAGGAGGCAAGACCAGTGCTGGAGGGTGGAACCCTCAGGAGATGAAACTTGGGATGATAGATGTTGGGAGCGATGTCCACCTGCCTGGTGCTATCAGCTTGACAACACATTTAATGAACTTGTTTTTAAATTTTTCTGTTGTTGCACGTGGCCGGAGGTTTTATAGCACGCTGGTTATCTAGTGCTGTAAGGGGATGAGTGTTGGGGTTGATAAGGTGAAAGCTATGTTAATTAGTTGGAGATAAGCACTCCAACTTGTACAAATAACCAAGACATTGACTCCTGCAAAGGCATGAATGTATTCATGATCTATGTATATATGACTTAATAAAAAATATAAATATATAAAAATTTTTTAAAAAGGGAAAAAAAAAGACTTGCCCTAAGTCTATGTTTACTTTCTGGGAATTTGAATAAATAAAAATCCATTGAATACTAAGGTTTGGCCTATTTACTGCAAAACAGAAGCTCTTGCATTCTGACTCTGGCTGAGACGTTGGGATGTGTTGACTGAGCAGAGAACTTCCCTGACCACGACACGAGATAAAGCCCCCTCCCTCCCGTGTGTACATACAAACTTTGTTCTCACATCATAGCACCTGTCACTTTCTGAAAGAACTATGGACTTGTTTTCTTATTTACTGTGGGTCTTTCTTACTTGGATACCAGGGCACAGAGGCTGTCAACCACCAGCCCTGGAATAGAATCTGACATGAAGGAAGTGCTCAAATTTTTTAAATGTGCTCAAATCTGGACTTGCCCAGGAACACACATCAATCATCCTTGCACAGACAGCTGTGGGAGAGTCCCATAGGGTGGATGGCAGAGATTAACACTCCTGCCCCAGGCCCCGCACGGTTTTGTGAAGCCTCTCATTTGCCAAACAACTGTCACTTTTGCAAATATTCTTCTGACTGTTGAAGAAGAGCAGAGGAGAAGATGAGAAGTTGGTGTGCACTGCCCATTTGGTCACTCGCTGCTGTAAGTGCAAACATGAGGCTCTTGTGGGCCCTGGACTGCTCTAGGGAGGCCTGGGGGTGAACCTGCCAGTGAAGCAAGAGCAGAGCAAGGAGGTGCTTATGTTTTTTGATCATGCACCAGTTATGTTTTTTATTTCTCCCTGGGTTTTATTTTTTCTTTAGGAACAATTTGAAGACACAGAACTCCTTCCTTCCTTTCTCCATTATTCTGTCTCTCCCATCCTCTTTCTCTCTTTTCTTCCTTCCCTCTTTTCTTTCCTTCTTTGAATAGAATGTTTCAATAGGTCAGGCAGGTTACAGATTAATAATTAAAATAATAATACCGATTAGGATTTACTGAGCTTTTGCTATGAGCCAGGCATTGTGCTAAATGCATGAAAAAGGCTGAGCTCATGGAAAGCCAAGAGCAGCACCATGCACATGGCACAGTCAGCCCATCCAGCACGGGAAGACACTCAGATTCTGAGAGAGGCTGGAAATAAATATGCTCAGCCTCAGACAGCTTGTAAATTGTGGGCCTAAGAATTAAACCCCAATGGGCTGACTCCAGAGTTCATGGGTAAAACTAGGGCACTGTTTTCTGTTCCCTTGAAATATTATTAAACTTCGGCTTTCCTGGAGAAAGATATATCATTGCAGTACACAAAGATGAAATTTTCAATACAATAATTGCACTCCATGTGATCCTAGGGGCTTAACCTGGACTCTTGAGTTCTTGGAGAAAAAGGACTAGACTGTCTCCATCTTTCTACCTTCAGTGACTGCCATGTGGTTAGTATTCAATAAACACCCACTCAATGAAAATTGAATGGCCTCATTTCTTTTTCTTTTTTCCTCTAATTCTCAGACCTTAGAGGGTAGTAGTGGAAGGGATTTGAAATTTATTTAGACTTTCAGGAAATGTCAGAGCTCAGAAGTGCCTGAACTGTCTTTAAATGCTGCTTCTGGATCTTGTTACTGCCTTGGGTGCATCTCAGTGAAACTTTATCCAAGGAGAAGTTCAAAATGGACTTGCCAACAAGACTGACTCTGGTTAAAAGCATGAAAACCAAGTCCCAGTGAAATAACGAAGATTTTATTTGTTTTCGTGACAAGTGGAATTTCCCAGCTTTTCCTGCTTGATTTTCTGTCCCCATCCTACCCCAAATTGAGGCATATAGGCTGGTGGACATTGGCTGTGGGGGAAAGTTGAGACTTAGCCCAACTGATGAGTTCCAGTCAACCATCAGGCAGAAGGATGGATGGGAGGGGTACCCATAGGGTTCCCATGGCAACATTGGTGGCCACACCTGCTTTCCAGTCCAGAGGACTTTTTAACTGGGATCTTACAAGCAGCAATTGGGGTGATGTGTCTACTCATTAATCCTTGAATTTCTCAACCCATTCAACAGCTATTTTTATAGAGTTTTTGGATGGGTTAAGGACTATATGTGCATTAAGGAACTAATTGTGACATTAGGCTCCTCCTAAGACCTCACTGCAATGTGGCGCCAGTGTGTCCCGACCTTTGGGACATCCATGTGGCAGAGAGTATTAGGCAAGAGAGATTCTGTTACTGCTCAAGATGTCTCCAGGGATAGAGTTCCTAACTTGATGACAAGCAGTGACAAGCAACTGGACCCAAAGCACAATTTACATTGCATTATCGGGGTAAGGGTTACATACTGGTTTAAAAAAAAAAAAACACAACTCACTCAATTTTTTGGGACTGCTGCCACATAGAGTGAAGAACATTTGCTGAAATAAGAATTTGAGCCAGTCTTGACTCAGAGTCAAGACTAGTGCCTAGTAGATACTCTAGATATTTGAGCATTATATTAAGAAAAACCTTGGTCAAGATGCTTAATCTCTGTGGGTCTCATTTCCTGTATGCATAAAAATAAATGTTTCAAAGGTCCATCCCAGCTTTACCAGTTTGTGACCATGATTCTCTTTGTAGAAAGATACATGGAAGGGAGAGATGGTATAGATGGGCCTTGGCAATGAAGGCATCTTTTTAATCAATAACTTCACAAATGGTTGGATTACAGGTGTCCAAGAAGTTTCAGAAACATCAAAATTACCAGCAAGAATTCAAAAGTCCCTGTAGTCCGAAAATAGCTCCATTAATTTACTCCAGTGTGAGCAGTAAAAGTTCACAACGCATAGTGAGGGTTGACTTCCAAGGCTGAATCCTGGCCCTGCTGCTTATTTCTGTGCCCTGGGAGAAGTTCAGTCTGTGTGTCATGGTAATAACAATATACCTTTCCTTATTTCACTGCTGGAAGGCTTGAATGGAAATGTCCTCAAAACACTTGCCTAGCACGGTGCAAGAGCCTACACAGATGTTTGGGGAAACAGATAAAGAACACATTCTCTGGGTACCCAACATTGTCTGGAAGACATAGCCAACAGTTCAAGCAAATAATGTTCTCTAGAGTTTTCTAGTGACTCAAGAAGGGAGAAGAATGCCTGAAAGTATCTGTGGTGAGGAATGTGCATTAAAAGCCTCCATATTCGTTTGTTCTGACTCAGTGGACACCAAGTTAGCATGTAGCTTTCCTTACTTCAGTGAAGGAATGCATGGACCTACTAAGGTGTCTGCTCCAGTCTGCTAACAGTTCATCCTTCTTCATTACAAATCCATGCAATGACCTTCTGGTTATTTATCAGTTTGGGGAAATGTTATCTAGAAAATTTTATTATGTAGGGTTTGCCTAACTCCTGAAATGAACCAAATCTGTCGAAATGAAGTTCCTAGAGCAGCAAAGTGGGGGCTGCAATTTGGACTGAGGTCCTGACCCAGTGAGATGGCCTGAAGGTCACTTTACTCCACTGGTAGACACAGAAATCTTGCATTTGCCCTCTGACTCTCAACCTCACTTCTCTGAAGTAAAGGTTTATCACTTGAAGTATAAAGGCCCCAATAACACAATCCAGGTGTCAACTCTCATCCTTGGGCATCTAAATGTAAACTTAAGAATGTCCAGTAAAGAATGTAGGAACTCTTGTCTTGAACCATGGTTATATTTCTTTGTGTTGGTTGGTGCTAAGCCAAAATAATTGCATTTTACTATAATTACGTAATGACTATAGAAAGCAAAAGAAATACTAAGCAAGATTGCAAACTTAGAAAGGATCGCACTTTCTGGGGCAATGGTTTGAAAGACACTGCTGAAAGTCACCTCTGCATCCCTCATTTAATCCTCACAAGCATCCTGTCTCAGGGATTTAAAATGAAGATATTCTCACTTTGTAAACGAGAGACCTGAAGCTCAGAAAGGCTGGAAAATACTCCTAAACTCTTCTGGCTATTAAAGGGCAGAGCTAAAACTGAGGTCTTTGCTGTCACGTCTGGAAATCTTTGTCTTTGCAGATTGCCTTTGGAGCTATCATAGGACAAATGTTTATTAAAATATGCTAGGAGAGTGTGTGTGAGTTCTATAAAAATGTCAGAGGAAGAATTCAGACAATCCTTTTCACTTCTGTCGAAAAAGGAAATAGAGAAGGCTGTAGTTAGGTAGTCAGGAAAGGGTACCAGATACCTTGTGGCATGTCCTCAGCCTGGTTGAGTTTATTATCCTGAGGTGCCTCGAGGCTCATGTGATGGTGTACTGTAAACATTCTTCTTGCTCTGCTGAGGTCTTTGGTTAAAATTCATTCAAACAGCCATTTAAATAAAGAAAGCTAACACATGCTCACACTTTGATTTTTATGACTTTTGATGGTTTGTATGGAAAAACACAAGGCCACCATAGCTTTTTTTGCACACCCTTCACCCTTAGCAGGTGACAACCCTGTTCCTGGGTAAGTTTCTAATTTTACCCACAGGAGTCCCGCAACATACTTTCTACAACAGCATGTTTTTGTCTTTCATAAAACCAGTGCTACATCTTGTGGAAACCAATATGGGTTTTTTAAAAAATTTCACCTCCCAACTTAACCCTACCAACAGTGAAAATATGAATAAATTTCCAACTGGTCATTGCCTCCCCCAAAGCAGCCATACACACCTGTGAACACTTATGGAAAGGCAAAGGCACCAGGTCAAGTTTGGGCTCTTCAAGCCTCAAGTTTATCATTCTCGTTCCACAGAACACGTGGATGGTAAGAGAGTGGGAAGTTCCTCAAACATGCTGAGAGGAGCCTGATAAGGAATTGCAACTATCCATCCTGTGTCTATTCAGTACTTTCCATTGTAATTACCAAATGGATTCAAAAAATGCAAACTCTGGATTCAACACATTATTAGGCACAATTAAGGAAAAGCTGACTGCCCCAACCCTGGTGTTGCCTTCTGGAGCTCTTACTTGCCAAGATGGAATTAAAAAGACCATCCATTGTACACTACAGCACAGTAAGGCCTTGATACTGGGTCAGAAAAAGCTGAGTAGGGAGTTGAATATTCCGGAGTTGCAGGTGAACAATGAGTCTGGTCAGTGCTCTGGAAACCAAAGGAGCAATTTTATGTGAACTATTATTTTTTTTCTCAGAAAACACCTTCAAGTAGTGTTCTCCTTGTCTCTCTGGTGCCACTCTGAGGTATTTTCACTTGTGTTGTGTGTAGAAGTTTGGCTGCTGGCTGCTTCCCTGGACGTCTCTCTGTCCCTCCCCTGGCTTAAGTCGAGGCTATACTTGTGTAGCAATTTTAATTAATTAAAATTAATTTTTTGAGACAGAGTATCACTCTGTTGCTCCAGGCTAGAATGACATGGCTCATAGCTCACAGAAACCTCATACTACTGGGCTCAAGCTATCCTTTTGCCTCAGCCTCACAGGTACCTGGGACTACAGTTGTGAGCTACTACGCCAGAGGAATTTTTCTATTTTTTAGTGGAAATAGAGTCTTGCTCTTGCTCAAGCTGATCTCAAACTCCTGAGCTGAAGCAATCCACCCACCTCTGCCTCCCAGAGTGCTAGGATTACAGGCGTGAGCCACCACACCAGGCCTTCTATGGCAGATAGAGTGTCATTTAATACATACTGGAGACCTGAACAGACGGCTTCTTATTTTGTGGGTGCAGAGATGAAAAAATCCTCACTAACTGTGATTTTGTTTTCGTTCTTCATCTACATTTGCTTATTGAGTCAATAAATATTGAATCAATATTCAATACTCTATATTTACTGAGCACTCACTATATATAACAAAAATCATAGCCACAGCAATAATTGTGATAGTATAATAGCATCCTAATACTTAATGCTTTCAATATTTCAGGCAGATTGCTAAGTGCTGGACATGTGTTATCTCATTTAATCCACATAGAAAAATATGAATCTCCATCCCACAGATAAAGTAAGTGATGGCAGAGCACAGCATTAGATGATATTGGAGTGAAACAACTGACTCAGACACAGATGTCACCTTCAAGGAGATTCTATCACTCCACAAATCTTCATCATTCCAAGGGCTTGTCCAGTCACTGGAGATATGGGGATGCTTGTGAGATAGCAAGGTCCCTAACTTCAAGGAATTTACCCTTTGAGGAAGTATCACATGTGGAGAAGCAGCTTGTATCAGTCAGTTCACATTCCTATGACAAAATGCCTTAGACTGAGTATCTCAAACAATGGAGATTTGTTTCTCACAGCTCTGGAAGCTTGGAAATGCCCCCCAGCTGGTTGGTAGCTGGTTCAGTTCCTGGTGAGGGCTCTCTTCCTGGCTTGCAGACGGCCATCTTCTTGCTGTGTCTTTTTTTTTTTTTATTGTTAAATCATAGCTGTGTACATTAGTGCAATCGCCTGTACCCATTCTAAGATGTACCACAGATGTGGCCCCACCCATTACCCTCCCTCCACCAAAACCTTGCTGTGTCTTATATGGTGGGAGAGAGCTCCAGCCTCTTCTTTCTAGTAAGGCACTAATCTCATCAAGAGGACACTACCTTCATGACCTCATCTAAACTCTGTACAGGAGGCACAACTTTAGCTCTACTGAAAATTAAATTGACATGTGAAAGATCCTCAGGAGTAAAACATGCACATTTATTTACCGTTAAGTTTTACATGACACCAAAGTCCTCAGAGGGAGCTGAAGACCCAAAGAAACAGTTAAAAGTTGAATGCTTATATATTAAGTTGGACAAAATCTAGTAAATTACAAAATGTGACAAGATAAAAGAAGTTGGACTGGGGCATTTAATGGTAGAACAGTAACCAGGAAGGATTATTTAAAGAAGGTTTACTTGTACAGATTTTCCTTGGCTTTGAATCACTCTCTCTGATGATCAGAATGTTATCTTCCTTCTGTTATAGGGAGAACATTTTTCATATGAGGATTTAATCTCCTGCTTTTAAGAGGAAAAAGGGGAGGCCAGAGTACCTGTCTTGCCTCTGCTACTTTCAGACGTGCTTTTAGCTCAAAATAATCCTTTTACAAAGTGGCATATTTTGGAGTGGTGTATTCTATTTCCCAAAGTTCCCACTTCCTAATACCATCGCACCAGGGGTAGAACCTCAACATAGAAATTTATACTTAGTCCATAACAAAATTGACTCAAAACTCAGTCATCTTTCATGGAAATCACATCTCAAACAGCATCTGTCAAAAACTATGTGTATAGTTCAGAAGCCTGATTGTCTGCTCCAGAAAAACTCAGCTAGTGCCCAGACCCTTCCCTCCAGCCTCTCTCTCTCATCTTGCCTATGTCCCAGCCTCCTTAAGTTTCTAAATTTAGATCATCTTTAGTTTCTTTCAACAATGATTTTTACATATAGGTTTTACACTTCTGGTAAATATGTGCCCAAGTAATTTATTCTTTTTAGATGATGTTATAAATGGAATTGTTTTCTTAATTTTATTTTCGCATTGCTCCTTGCCAGTGCATGGTAATACTTGTGCTTTTGTAGAGTGATCTTGTACAGAAAATCCCATAAACTTGCTGAGATTACTTATTAGTTCTAATCGTTTTTGATGGATTCCTTAGGATTTGCTATTTACAAGATCATGTCATCTCTAAGTAAAGATAGTTTTACTTCTTGCTTTCTAATCTTGATGTCTTTTTATCTTTTTCTTGCTTATTATCTCTGGCTAGAATCTCCAACACAATGTTGAACACAAGTGGTGAGAATAGACATCCTTGTCTAGTTCCTGACTTTATAGAGAAAACATCTATTATTTCACCCTTACCATATTAGCTGTGAGGTTTTCATAGGTGACCTTTATCCAGTTAAAGAAGTTCCTTCCTATTCCTTCCTTCCCAGAAGAATATTGGATTTTGTCAAATTCTTTTTCTGTGTATATTGAGTTTATTGTATGATTTTGGATTTTAATTCTATTTATATAGTCTGTTACATTAATTGATTTTTGAACATTAAACCAACCTTGCATTCCTTGGATAAATGCCCCTAGGTTATGGCATATAATTCTTTTTATATGTTGCTGGATGTGATTTACTAGTATTTTGTTAAGGATTTTTGCACCCATATTTATAAGAGATATTTGCCTATAGTTTTTGTTCTTCATGTGGTGTCTTTCTCTGGTTTTGGTATCGGGATAATACTGTCCTCTTTAGAAGATTCTCGACCTTCCTCCTTTATTCTTTCCCTACTAGCCTCTCTACTTGAATCCCTATTTGAGAACACCTGTGCCTGGTATCTGAGGCAAACATCTTCCTGTCATGTGTCCATGTTCCATATCACAACTTGAAGCTGCTGCCTCTGGTCATTCCTGGGCCACTTTATAGATTGATCTCAATGGGTGATGACTCTGCTGATGTTTTCCATCAAAGGAATATCTGGTCCTAAAACTAACCTATAAATGAGAATTTCCTGGGAAATTTAAAAACAAATCCAATCATCATTCCAGACCTACAGAATCTCTGGAAGTGGGGCCCAAAAAACTGTATTTTTAAAAAAGATTTCCTGAAGTGATTCTGATCATTGGCCAGGTTTGCACTCACTGGTATTTAACATGAAGGCAGATCCAGGCACGTCCTCTCCATTGACTTCTGAATGCAATGCATAATCTGCGAATGCTCCTGTCTGCTTCCATCTAAAAGTTTACAAACTTTTAGAAACTTGATTCATAGTGTGAGGTACATTTTACATCCTGACCTATGTGTGTATAAACTAAAACAAAAATGTTTTGTGAAAATGAATTCAGATTTTTCCTTCTTATTCTGACCTATCCTAATTTGTTTATTTAAAAAATTGACCAAACCTAACTAATTAATTTCATAACATACTAATAGGTGTTGACCCACAGTTTGAAAAGTAGTATCCTGGAATACATCTCACATGCCTTGGCATTTCTCCCAGTCCCTTAGTTTCTAGACCCTCAGTTTTTTGTTAAATAAGAAGAAAGGGAAGATGATGTCTAAACTCTTGAATTCTGTTCATTTGCTGATTAGTGTCTCTGTAGTTGTTCTGTGCTGCTGTCAATTCTCATACCCTAGATTAATGTGTTATGGTTTCTCATCCATCATTGGTTTAATCTCTGTGCCCTCTCCAAATACCTTACGTCCCTCTTAAATTAGGAAGGCAAGAACTGGCTCCAACAGAGATGTAGCCTGCCCCAATTATAATTCCATAAAATCAATCATCACTTTTGTTTGCTGTATGTTCTGTTTGAAGCATTAATAAAATAAAAAGAAAGGGGAAAAGAAACCACTTATTAGTGTGTACAAGCAATGTTCTTGTCTTTATTCGATCATTCAACAAGTATTTAGTGATTACCTCCGATACATGTCATGATCTGTGTGTGCTGGCTGATAGAAAAGTCTTGAAGGATTCCTTTTCTAATGGTTTCAGTGACTCTTATTTTCTTCACTCACACATAGAGATGGGAGAAAGAATGAGGGCAGGTAGAGGTCACTACACCATGTTCCATTTGTGTAATAAACCTTTAGTCTTCATGCTGGAGCGGGTATGAGGCTGTGACTTATATAGTCTATCAGTTGGGAGGGACAATTTCAAATTTAAGCTTTTCTACCAATAAAGACAGTCTCACAAACATTCCTCAGCTTTGGTGTCAGGATGCTTTTAACTACAAGTTAAAAATTCCAACTCAAACTGGCTTAAGCCATATAGAGATTTTTTAAAAATTTACATCCCTAAAAAATTTAGGGTGCCAGCTAAATTCAAGACTTGTTTTCCTCCCATTTCTTGGTTCCATCTTCAACAGAATTGGCTTCATTAAATCTGGTTGTCCCTAGCAGTGCCATGTTCTGCCTTCAGGGTGATGGCTCTAGAGTTAAGTCCTCTTGACATTGAGGTGAGCAGTACCTGCTGCTACTCTTACACTTTCATTTAGAAATGATACTGAACCAATCATAGTTGCCAGGGAAATGCAATGTCCTGATGGACTCAGGCTTGGGTAACATGTGAAAGTGGATGTGGAATTCCCTCCAGATTGCATGGTCTGGTCAAATGGGAAGTGGATGCCCAGTGAAAAGTGGGGACTGCTGCTGAAGAAGGAGAGATGACCATTAGGGAGGACAGACCCATCAAACAGAGCCATCATGTCTTAAAATGAGAAGAATCCTAGTGTAGTGTCCTCAACTTACAATGTGGGAAATGGAAATCTAAGAGGAAAAGTAGCTTAGATAAAGTCCTTCCCCTAATAATCTGCATGAGTTTGACTTTGGAATTCTCTTAAATCTGCCTTCCATTCATTCAGTCATTTATTTAACAACTATTTATTAAGAGCCTATTGCATGCCAGATTTGTATCCCAAGTATCCTAGGTAGTTGGATATAGCAGTGGTCAATACAAAGATTCTTACCTTTATGGCCCCCCATTATACCTTGGGAAAGGAAGTTGGGGTTCATTTAAGGAGATAAATTTTTTTTTATTGTTGGGGATTCATTGAGGGTACAATAAGCCAGGTTACACTGATTGCAATTGTTAGGTAAAGTCCTTCTTGCAATCATGTCTTGCCCCCATAAAGTGTGACACACACCAAGTCCCCACCCCCCTCCTCCGTCCCTCTTTCTGCTTTTCCTCCCCCCCCATAACCTTAATTGTCATTAATTGTCCTCATATCAAAATTGAGTACATAGAATTCATGCTTCTCCATTCTTGTCATGCTTTACTAAGAATAATGTCTTCCACTTCCATCCAGGTTAATACGAAGGATGTAAAGTCTCCATTTTTTTTAATAGTTGAATAGTATTCCATGGTATACATATACCACAGCTTGTTAATCCATTCCTGGGTTGGTGGGCATTTAGGCTGTTTCCACATTTTGGCAATTGTAAATTGAGCTGCAATAAACAGTCTAGTACAAGTGTCCTTATGATAAAAGGATTTCTTTCCTTCTGGGTACATGCCCAGTAATGGGATTGCAGGATCAAAAATGGGAGGTCTAGCTTGAGTGCTCTGAGGTTTCTCCATACTTCCTTCCAGAAAGGTTGTACTAGTTTGCAGTCCCACCAGCAGTGTAAAAGTGTTCCCTTCTCTCCACATCCACGCCAGCATCTGCAGTTTTGAGATTTTGTGATGTGAGCCATTCTCACTGGGGTTAGATGATATCTCAGGGTTGTTTTGATTTGCATTTCTCTAATATATAGAGATGATGAACATTTTTTCATATCTTTGTTAGCCATTCGTCTGTCATCTTTAGAGAAGGTTCTATTCATGTCTCTTGCCCATTGATCTAAGGGATTGTTGGCTTTTTTCATGTGGATTAATTTGAGTTCTCTATAGATCCTAGTTATCAAGCTTTTGTCTGATTGAAAATATGCAAATATCCTTTCCCATTGTGTAGGTTGTCTCTTTGCTTTGGTTATTGTCTCCTTAGCTGTACAGAAGCTTTTCAGTTTAATGAAGTCCCATTTGTTTATTTTTGTTGTTATTGCAATTGCCATGGCAGTCTTCTTCATGAAGTCTTTCCCCAGGCCAATATCTTCCAGTGTTTTTCCTATGCTTTCTTGGAGGATTTTTATTGTTTCATGCCTTAAATTTAAGTCCTTTATCCATCTTGAATCAATTTTTGTGAGTGGGGAAAGGTGTGGGTCCAGTTTCAGTCTTTTACATGTAGATATCCAGTTCTCCCAACACCATTTATTGAATAGGGAGTCTTTCCCCCAAGGTATGTTCTTGTTTGGTTTATCAAAGATTAGGTGGTTGTAAGATGTTAGTTTCATTTCTTGGTTTTCAATTCGATTCCAAGTGTCTATGTCTCTGTTTTTGTGCCAGTACCATGCTGTCTTGAGCACTATGGCTTTGTAGTATAGACTAAAATCTGGTATGCTGATGCCCCCAGCTTTATTTTTATTACTAAGGACTGCCTTAGCTATACGGGGTTTTTTCCGGTTCCATACAAAACGCAGAATCATTTTCTTCAAATCTTGAAAGTACGATGTTGGTATTTTGATAGGAATGGTATTGAATAGGTAGTTTGCTTTGGGAAGTATAGACATTTTAACAATGTTGATTCTTCCCATCCATGAGCATGGTATGTTCTTCCGTTTGTTAATATCCTCTGCTATCTCCTTTCTGAGGATTTCATAGTTTTCTTTATAGAGATCCTTCACCTCCTTCGTTAGGTATATTCCTAGGTGTTTCATTTTCTTTGAAACTATGGTGAAGGGAGTTGTGTCCTTAATTAGCTTCTCATCTTGACTGTTATTGGTGTACACAAAGGCTACTGACTTGTGGACATTGATTTTATATCCTGAAACATTACTGTATTGTTTGATGACTTCTAGGAGTCTTGTGGTTGAGTCTTTGGGGTTCTCTAAGTATAAGATCATGTCGTCAGCAAAATGGGAGAGTTTGACCTCCTCTGCTCCCATTTGGATTCCCTTTATTGCCTTGTCTTGCCTAATTGTATTGGCTAGAACTTCCAGCACTATGTTGAATAGTAAAGGTGACAGAGGACAACCTTGTCTGGTTCCAGTTCTAAGAGGAAAAGCTTTCAGTTTTACTCCATTCAGTAAAATATTGGCTGTGGGTTTGTCATAGATAGCTTCAATCAGTTTTAGAAATGTGCCACCTATGCCTATACTCTTCAGTGTTCTCATTAGAAGAGGATGCTGTATTTTAGGAGATAAAATTTTATATAGAGTCGTCTGCACAGGTTTCATTGAGATAATGATTGTTTCGTGAACACTTGGAAAAGGTGAAGAGAGTTGGCCACATGCATGCCTTGGGAGAGAGCATGGCTGGGAGAGGAAATAACCATTCACAGGCCCTAAGGTGGGAGTGTGCCTGGCTTATTTGAGGAAAAGCAAATGGGCCAAAATGACTAGAATGGAATGAGAAAGGGGAAAAGGCAGAATACGAAAGACAGAGAGGTAAGGGACGGAAGAAATACAGGCTCTGAGAATTTTAGCTTTTACTTTCACAGAAATAGGGAACTATTGTAGGGCTTGAGTGGATGAGTGCCATCATTTGACACTTACAAAAGACAACTCTGGTTGTTTTGATAAGAACTTAGGGGTAAAAGTAGAAATAGAGGGATGATGTAGGGGCTGTCACAATAGCCAAGGCAAGAGTCAAGTTCAGCTCAGATCAGCATCAGTGCAGGTAGGGAGAAATCTGCACATTCTGCATGTGTTTTTGAAGATTGAGCCAACAGATTTTCATGACAAATTGGATGTGGAGTGGGAGAGAAAGGGAACCATCAAAGAAGACATCAAACTTTTGGCCTGATTAAGCACCAAGAAGGCATTGCCATCACCTAGCTGGGGGTGCTATAGGTGGGGCAGGTTTGGTGGAGGTATTGAGAGTTCAGTTTGAGACACATAGTGTCAGATGTGTTTATTGGAAATCCCAGGGGAGGGGTAAGAAAGCAACTGGAAAGTAAATTCTGGAGTTTGGAAGATGAGTCTTGAGCTATATTACAGAAATAGTCATAATATGGGATGTTTAAAACCAGAAGGCTATATGAGATCTCTGGTGGAGTAACCGAAGACACAGTAGCAAAACAGGCTGTAGGTGCAGGGAAGACTCTAACATGACGGGACAGGAAGAAAGGAGGAACCAGGAGGCTGAGATAAGGGAACAGTGGGTAAGAAGGAAAACTAAAGTGATGCCTGGATGCCACGTGAAAAGGTGTTCTGAAAGAGTGATCAACTGGTTCAAATAATTTTTATAAGTCATGCAAGATGTGGACTGAGAATGGAAGCATTGGATTTGATGATGCAGAGGTGACCTTGACTCAGATCAGCTTGATGAAGAGGAAGGGCAGCCTAATTGAAGTGGATATAAGAAAGCAAGCAAGAGAAGATTTGGAGGTGAGAAGCTGGCTAAAAAAATAATCATTGATGTGTTTATGGGCTTGCAGTTTGAGCAGAGCTCAGAAGGGACATCTGTTCTTTGCTTCACATGGCAGAGGTGGCTCAAGAGTAGCTTGCCCAGGACTAGAAGATCCACTTCCAAGATGGGTCACTTACCTGGCTGGCAAGTGTGTGCTGGCTTTCACCTGGGAATGCACATGAAACTGTTGGGCAGAAATCTTGATGCTCTAAGTCAGCTTCTCCACAAGGCTGGTTGGGCGATGACATAGAGGCTGTATTCCAAACAACAAAGCACCTTTCTTAATGCTTAAGTATGGGAGTTCAAGAATGTCATTTCTTCTGCATATGATTGGTCAAAACAGTCACAGACCCAGCCTTAATTCCAGAAGAGGGACCCTGGGGTCTCCTAAAGGAAAGAGCAGCGTGTGCAAGCAGGGAACAGAAGGGTTTCAGGCCTCAGAGATTAACTACATGAGTATGCACAGACAACTTTACTGAGAAAAAGAAAATGGTCAGGAAAACCCACCAGGGAGCAGGCCCAGTAGAAATGTGAGAGGAGGCCAGAGAGATACGGAAGGCAGGCAGCGTACTGCCCCACGGGGAGCAGCGAGGCGGAAAGTCTCACCCAAGCTGGACTGTATTTACCTGTACACTTCCTCATTTGTGTTTTCACCCTCTCCTCCCTTTCCTCCCCTACAAGTTTGGAAAATAAATAAGCAGTTTATTCTTTTCCTTTGACACTATTTCTCCCAGGTGGACTGCAGCTCTCGGCTGCAATAGGGCTGCTCTTACCCTTATGACTGGATCAAAGTGGGAGGCATGAAGGACACTGTTTCCTAAAAGGATAAAAGCTTAAAAATGGTTTGCAATTCCAAGTTCATGTCACCATCTAAGAAAAGAGGTAGCGAGCTACCCTTACAATGAGCCTGGAACCACCTAGAACACTGGTCTGCAAACTGTGGTCGGTGGGCCAAACCTCCCAATTTCTATTTTTATACAGCCCGTGAATGAAGAACAATAATTACATTTTTAAATGGTTGGGGGAGAAAACAAAGAGAATAATATTTCATAATGTGAGATGTCTGGTGCAAATCCAACTTTAGTGTCCATAAATAAAGTTTTACCTGAATACAGCTGTGTTCATACATTTAAGAATTGTCTGTGGCCACTTTCATGACATCATTACCCCTGTGACAGACTATATGGGTCACAAAGCCTAACATATTTACTATCCTGCCCTTTGCAGGAAAGGTCAATGGACTCACGCTCTTGAAGCATCTCATTATCAGAAATTTGACTAAATAATATCATCTACATACTCACAATTCATTTTAAAATTTCAAAAGGAACTGGAAGTGGTTTCAGTAAACACACTGGTGGTTGCTGCCCCCATGCACTGGCCAGGAAATTCTCTGTCTCCATCCTGTGCGAGGACACTGTCTGGGACCCAGATCCCTCAGGACACTGATGAGCCTTGACTTGGGACACTAAAATGTATGAATTGCCACTCTTCTTCTAAAATGCACTGGATTAAAAAAAAAAAAAAAGGCAGTGGTAAGCTTTCTCTTCCCAATTTCTTTTAAGCCCTTGACATTTGGTTTCTGTTCTTTGCCAAGGACATGTTCAGAGGAACAGGTAGCAGCAAGTGGGAAGGTGGTGCTCTGGGAGCGGCCCATTCTGAGATGTCTGGTTCTGTGGTCGTGTTGCTGCTGCTAGTGGTTTTTGTGACATCCACACAATGGTGGCGTGTTTTCTGCTCCTAATTTCACCCCTGCCTCGTCTGTTGGGCTGTTCTCTGATCTATGTTTTTGCAACCATGCCACGTGAAAGGTTTGGGCCTCACTGCCTCAAATGCAGCACGATACAAAGAAAAGAGTAAAAATTTCAGGGTCTGAGAAATGTTGGTTCAAACCCCCGGCTTGCTCACTTGCTAGACGATTATCCTTCACAAGTTCTGTAATCCTTCTGAGTCTCTTCATCCATAAAACAGGGGTCGTCAAACAACTTCCAGGTTGTTTTGTCAACCTCAGGAAATGTCAAGCACTTGGCTATGGTAGCTGTTAGCGTAGCATCCAATACAGGTGGGTCTCCTATTTCTCCTTCTAACACAGGCACACACACTGTCAGCGCTGGGAATTGAACCAATGGAATTTTAACTTTGAACTATTTCCTTCTCGCCTGAATGAATCATTGCCCATTATCTTTACTATACAATAACGTAAAATGCCAGTGAAAGGAGTTGGTGTGTGTTTCAGTGGACCATTAACCCTTCGGGTATGATTTTCCTTGTGTTGCTACTGAATGTTGCATTAATTTTAAATCAAAGAAATATTTGGAAGGTAATAACCAAGAGAACAAAACTGCTCTGTTAGTCCCAAGGCAGTCATGGGAACTCCAGGCAGACCTGAAAGAGGTGACTGTGTGGTTACAAGCAGCGGGTCACTGTTTGTGCAAGTGACTCCCAGGTGCTTGTTTACAGCTGACTCTCACAAAGGCCTGGCCCCTTCCCCACAGGTCATGGCCTGCAGTAGGAAGTCTTAGGGATGTGGTTGCAGAGCTGAGTCCAGGTACAAGTTCCTGGATGCTGGTTTTAAGTATGCAATCCTTGTATTTGCTCGTTTTCTTCTCGTATTTCTCTGTAGGGTGTTGGTCATCACACCTTCCAGACATTAGCAAAGGCAGTTCTTTTTATTTACCTGAGATATTTCCCCAGGCGTATCACTGATGGGTGACTTGAGTTTGAACCTTCACCTTTGAATCCACATTGCTTCAAGAGGGAACTTTCTAAAAAGGCAAATCTGATCCTGTCTCTTTCCTGTTTAATATTCTTCCCTGTCTGTGGCAGTTTTATTTTGTAATTTCATTGTTATTTTAATCAAAGTTATACATTAACGTGGGTTCTTGTTTTTATTAAACAGGCAAAGGGAAGTACTAGTTCATAAGGGAAAACAGCTGCCTCTACCTTACCCCTCCCTAACTCCAGGTCCTCGGGGCAAGAGGAGGTGTTTTCTACCCTTACACTTTTTCTTCTCTCACTTCCCAGACACACTTACACTGTGCTTGACACAATAATTGGCCTTAAAGATGGCCACATCCTAATTCCTGGAAATTGTGCCTATGTTAGGTTAGATGGCAAAGGGGGAATTAAGGTCACTGGTGGAATTAAGGTTGCTGATAAATTGACTTTAAAATAGGGAGATTATCCAGGATTATCTGGATGGATCCAGTATAATCACAGGGGATTTTAAAGGTAGAAGAAAGAAGCGGAAGTTAGGAGTCGGACTTTACCAGTCGTTGCTGGGTGTGAAAATGGAGGGAGGAAGCTGTGAGCCAGGCATGTGGCCAGCCCTCGGGAGCCCCAAAAGCAAGGGGTGACTTCTCTCAGGTCTCCAAGAAAGGAATGCAGCCTTGCTGACACCTTGATTTTGACAAAATGCTGAGTCGGAATGAGACCTGTGTTAAACTTCTAAACTAAAGAGCCCCGGGGTAAATTTGTATTGTTTTAAACTACTAAATTTTTGGTAATTCGTATGATAGTGACAGAAAATTAATATACACTTCCATTTCTCAATTGTTTTTCTTTTTAATTCTAGAGACTGTCTATTGACCTAGTATTGTTGAAGGTGAAGGTTTAACTGACACACGTCTTTTTTCCACACTTCCTCTACTTCTCTTCATTGACCACTCGTAGTAATTTTTATTTTAAAAAGTTTTTTTCTTTCTTGAGACAGGGCCTCCCTGTGTTGCATAGGTTGGACTTGAATTCTTGGGCTCCAGCAGTCCTTCTGCGTCAGCGTCCTAAGTAGCTGGGACGATAGGCATGTACCACCATGTCCAGCTTACCACATACATTTTTAGTTGGAATATTCAGTATGTAAAACATTCATTATCACAATACATATTTGGAGCTGAGCCATGTAGTGTGCTATGATTATGCTTCTTTTCTTACACAGCTTTTTCTTTTCCCTAGAGTGAATGATTATCTTATTTGTATGCTTGGTTTTCTAGTGATTACCCCTGATATATCCTCAAACGTTTCACCAGAAGTGTAAATGGCTTCTAAGTACATTAAAACTCATCAGCTGTTCTCTCAATTATATCCTTTTTTTTGTGAAGACATCTTCTCTCATTCCCACCAAGATGTCTGCTTTCTAGATTTGCTACTTGGTGGTCATCCCTGCCCAGATGCCTTTTGTTCTATATTTGGACCCTGCTTCTTGGGTCCCATTTCTTTTTCTTCCTTTCTTATTCTCTTTCTATTTATTTATTTATTTATTTATTTTTTTTTTTTTGGTGTAGCACATGTTTCCAAGCTTCCTAAGAAAAGGATGTATGAGAGGGTACACTTTTGAGAATTTTTGTATCTAAAGATATCTTTTATTTTACCCTCAAACTTAGTTGAGAGATTGGAAGTGGAATTCTAGGTTGAAAACCATCTCTGTTCATAATTCTAAAAGCTTTGTCCCACTACCATCTTTTTCTTAATCTCACGGCACCCTTAAACCTATAGTTAAAGTTCCGCAGCACACTTAAATTATTTTGATAAAAAAAAGAACAACAACAAAAAAAAGTGATATACTTAGTGTGCTTTGAACTTCTTCCACAAATAATTTGATTAATGATCTTTAAAAGTTTTTGCAGCACACCTAAGATCCTCTCATAGCACATGGCTCACTGATTGAAAATCACTGACCTAGTAGTTTGAGAAGGCTAATGTTTAAGTTTTAAAAAATAATATTCTCCCCTAAGTTCTTTCTTCAAGAACACCTGTTTTCCAGGAAATTGGTCCACCTAGCATTATACCCTCATTTTCTTTTCTTCTTCCTCAACTTCATCTTCCACAATTTTTATTGAATGTTTCATTTGTACTCTGCTTTTTAAGACCTTTTTTTGGATCTTATTTTATTACTACTCTTTTTTAATAACCTCTGATTCTTATTTCATGGGTGAAATAATTTCTCTCACTTATCTGAGGGTAGCAATTACAGGTTTGTTTTTTTTTTTAATTTGCTTTGATTTCCCACGTGTTTATTTTTTAAATTTTGTTTGCTTTGATCTCTGACTCACAGGCTTTCCTTAAATTTACGGTGCTCTTTGATCAATTATATTTATGAGTGAGGGGGTGTGTGTATCATTTATTTGTACACTCACTGTAGGTTGATCCAGCCTCTTCCTTTGGGAATCTTAAACCTTCAGCACTACTGGATCTTTCTGTCAGAAGGGCCAGTCTTCCAGAGAGGTGGCTTCCATCTTCTACCTGGAGAGCAGTGGCCTTCCGTCTTCTGGGAGAGGGGGAATTGCTGCATGATTTTCTCATTGTTGAGAAAGTGGAAAGCAGCTGCAGTTCTCACTGCTCACTGTATAACTTCCAGTGTTTGTTTGTTTGTTTGTTTGTTTAATAGCCAATATGTGACTATTCCACAGACATCTCTCTTGGATCGCTTTTTTTCGAGACAGAGTTTTACCATGTTACCGTCAGTAACAGTGCCATGGCATCACAGTTCACAGCAACCTTGAACTCTTAGGCTTAAGCGATTCTCTTCCCTCAGCCTCCCAAGTAGCTGGGACTACAGACACCCATCACAACGCCCGGCTATTTTTTGGTTGCAGTTGTTTAGCTGGCCCAGACCGGGTTCAAACCCGCCACCCTGGGGGTATGTGACTGGCACCATAACCACTGTGCTACGGATGCCAAGACTCTTGGATCTCTTTTTCTCATTTCAGGGTACCAGATGTTTTTGCCACTGATAATGGCCACCTGTAGCTTTCTGTTTTTTTTTTTTTTAGAACTTCCCATGGAATACTGGAGCACTTTGCTGATCTGTGCAGAGTTGCAGTGCCTGAAAGTTTAGATCAACCCTCCCACAGCCCAGGGAAGCCCTTGGACAATGAGTACCTGGGTGGGAACATGAAAGCCCAACAATCTTGGGATGGGATAGCTCTGAAGCTGAATTCCACTCCCCTTTTCCTTGTCCTGCTTCCTATACTATTTTACTTGTTTTTCCTCATACCTTGATATATTACGTGCCTTCATCTCAGGGAATTTTCTGGTAACCAATTCTGAGACATTCCTTTTTCAATATGGTACCCATGCCTGAAGTCATCTTGCAGGGAGTCTGAGTCCAAGTGTCTGAAAGCCTGTCAAGTGAAGAAAACTTACACTTTGAACATACTGCTCTAAGAGATAGATCTTGTTTAGATCTTGGATGGACTTTATCAGAAGGAGAGTTCAGTTCATTAGAAGACTTCCTTAGTGCCTACCTTTTTCAGAGAAGCTTCTGTTCATGTCTCTTGCCCACAATGAAATGGTATCACTTGTTCTTTTCTTATTAATAAGTTTGAGTTCTCTGTGGATTCCGGTTATTAGACCTTTGTCATAAATATAACCTACAAAAATCCTCTCCCATTCTGAGGGCTGTCTACTTGCTTTAGTTACTGTGTTCTTGGCAGTGCAGAAGCTTTTTAGTTTGATCAGATCCCAGTAATGTATTTTTGATGTTGCTTCAATTGCCCGGGGGGGTCATCCTCATAAAGTATTCTCCTGGGCCAATTTTTTCAAGTATTTCCCCTGCACTCTCTCCAAGAATTTTTATAGTTTCATGTCTTAAGTTTAAGTCCTTTAACCAGTGAGAGTCAATTTTTGTTAGAGGAGAAAGGTGTGGGTCCAGTTTCAGTCTTCTACAAGTCACCAGCCAATTCACCCAGCACCATTTGTTAAATAGGGAATCTTTCCCCCAATTTATATTTTTGATAGGATTATCAAAGATCAAATGATGATAAGGGTCTGGGTCCATCTCTTTGTTTTCAATTCTGTTCCATACATCTACCTCTCTATTTTTGTGCCAGTACCATGCTGTTTTTATCACTGTAGATTTATAGTATAATCTGAAGTCTGGTAGCATGATTCCTTCTGATTTGTTTTTTATTTCTAAGTAATGTCTTGGCTATTCAAGGATTTTTCTGTTTCCATATAAAACGAAGTACTTATTTTTCCAGATCTTTAAAGTATGACAGAGGTACTTTAATAGGTATTGCATTAAATCTGTAGATTGCTTTGGGAAGTATAGACATTTTAACAATGTTGATTATTCCTAGCCATGAACATGGTATATTTTTCCATTTCTTAACATCTTCAGCTATTTCTTTTTTCAGAGTTTCAAAGTTCTCTTGAAGAAGACAGGCGCTTGGTCTACAGACACATGAAAAAATGCTCATCGTCTTTAATCATCAGAGAAATGCAAACCAAAAACACTTTGAGATATCTTTTAACTACAGTAAGAGTAGCCCATATCACAAAATCCCAAAACTACAGATGTTGGTGTGGATGTGGAGAAAAGGGAATGCTTCTGCTCTTCTGGTAGGAATGCAAGCTAGTGTGTTCCTTTTGGAAAGAAATTTGGAGAACACTCAGGGATAAATGTATGTAGACCTGCCATTTGATTCTGCAAATCCTCTACTAGGTGTATATCCAAAAGGCCAAAAATCACTTGGCAACAAAGATATATGCACCAGATTTTTCATTGCAGCTCAATTCATAATTGCCAAGTCTTGGAAGAAGCCAAGTGCCCATTGACACATGAATGGATTAATAAATTTTGGTATATGTATACCATGAAATACTATGCAGCATTTAAAAAAGATGGAGACTGTACCTCTTTTATGGTTACATGGATGGAGCTGGAAAATATTCTTCTTAGTAAAGTATCTCAGGAATGGAAAAAAAAATCCAATGTACTCAGTACTACTGTAAAAGCAATTTATAATCACTCACACTTTCATATGAGGGAGGAATCACAACCATAGCCCAGGATGAAGGAGAGAAGGGGAGGGGGAAGGGAAGGGAGGAGGTTGGTTTGATAGAGGGAGGGTTAATGGTGGACCACACCTATGGAGCATATTGCAAGGGTACAAGTCAAATCTGTCAAGTATTGAACACAAATGTCATAACACTGTGATTAAGTAAATGAAGTAAAAGCTATGTTAAAAAAAAAAAAAGAAGAAGAAGAAGACTTCCTTAGCAATAGTGAGTTCACATCCCTGCACGTGTACACATACCAGCAGAGCCTAAATTCTTGCTTGATGTGGTATTTGGAGATGAGATTCAAACAGTTCAGGGGGAGGCTGAACTCATATTTTGTGGCATTTGTATTTCAACATAGGACCTCTTTGACAGAACCAGTCATGTAGCAGTGGCAAAATCTAATGGAAGGAGCAAATTTTCGATTTTGATGTTTTGCTTTTTAGTACCATGTGGTGCTCTTTTGAAATTGTGCATACAATTAGAGCTTGCAAGATTTTTAGAGCAGTGCCTGTATATTAATTTCCCAACAGCAATTATGGCTCAATGAAAAGAGTACCCAAACAATTGCAGTACAAATGCACTGACTGCAAATGCTTTGTGTGTTGTTAGCGTTTCTCCGCCTCACTTTCATTACCAAGAGTGCAAATCAGAATTAAACATTCACACCCTTGCAGAATCACATGCCAGTAACTCATTGTTCCCAGGGTCTGTTTGTCATCTCTCTAGTGTCAGTGTACACACACTGAACAAAGTTTGCTGATTCAGCCCCACTCTTCCATTTGCATCTGTCTTGCCCAACAACAGGGCATTGTTCTCAACCATGAATACAGCCAGGCTGGACTTGTAGGCAGAGGGCTGGTGCTTTTATTTTTTACAGTTGTGAAAGCTAAAGGCTTCCCTCTGTCAATGAAAATTTAGACTGGAAACCCAAGGTCAGGGTCAGGGGTACTACTGTCTCACTCGCCTCAAGTTAGCCCCTATGGCTGTTGAGACAAGTGAGAAGTAATTCTGTCAGTACACAAAGACAGTTGGATCCTTGGAACTCAGGTCTTGAGAACCTGGGCCAAGGAACACAAATAGTGTGGTTCTTTAAGCTTTACGTGACAAGAGTCTTTTCCTTCAGAAAATAACACCGTCTCCACCTCCATTTCCCCTCCCCCTTTTTTAACATTGCAAGACAACATGTCCAAATCTCTAAATTAACAAGCAACCAGAGAGTGAATAAGCCAGGGGTCCATCAGCCTGGCTAACTCAGAAGCACCAGTGCTAAGAGCATTTCTCTCGTCTCTGCGCTAGCCCCTGACTCTGCACCCACGGCTGTGGTGGACAGATCCTGAGGTGACTCAGTACCGCTACCTGCTGGTGCTCATTCCTCTGTATAATGCCTTCTCCTTAAGTGTAAGCAGGACCTGCAATTTTCTTGGGTATGGCAAATGGGAGTAGTGTCCCTCTAGTGCACAAGTTACATTATGCAAGAATCCATCTTAGCAACAGAGCCATAGACTCTCCTCATGGCCTTGATGAAGTAAGTGACCTCGTTGAAGAGGCGCATGTGGTCAGGGAGCACAAGCAGCCTCTAGGACCTGAGGGTGGCCTCCAAACAACATGCAGCAAAAACCCAGGGGCCTCATCATTCAGTCACAAGAAAAGGAAAGCTTCCAATACCTGTAGTGATCTCCAACCTTTCTGGCACTAGGAACTGGTTTCATGGACAACAATTTTTCTGTGGACCAAGAGGGGTGGAAGAGATGGTTTCAGGATGATTCAGGCGCATTACATTTATTGTGCACTTTATTTCTATTATTACATTGTAACATATAACAAAATCATATAACTCATCGTAAAGCAGAATCGGTGAGAGCCCTGAGCCTATTTTCCTGCAACGATATGATCCCGTCTGGGGGTAATGGGAGATAACGACACTTAAAGTGTGTTGCTGCTATGAAGCCTGTCACCAGATGCAGTTCAATTGTCACTTGCCACTCACTGAGAGGGTTTTGATATGAGTCTGCAAGCAATTGATTTATTATGGTCTCTGTGAGGTTAAACCTCTCTGCTAATAATTGTCTGTATTTGCAGCTGCTCCCCAGCACTAGCATCACAGCCTCAGCTCTACCTCAGATCATCAGGCATTAGATTCTCAGGAGCACGTAACCTAGATTGCTCATGTGTAGAGTTTAGAGTAGGGTTCATAATCCTCTGAGAATCTAATGCTGTGGCTGATCTGACAGGAGGTGGAGCTCAGGCAGAGATGCAGGTGATGGGGAGTGGCTGTAAATACAGATGAAGCTTTGCTTACTCTCCTGTTGCTCACTCTCTGTTGTTCCCTCGTTTCTGACAGGCCATGGACCTGTATGAACCTGAAAGCAGACTGTTCCCCAGCCAAGCTTCCCAGTGAGAACTCAGCCAGTTCACCAATTCAGCTGCAGCCTGTGAGAGCCTGAGTGGGGAACCTACAGAAGCCATGCTCAGACTCCTAACCTATGGAAACTGAGATAATGAATGGCTATTGTTCTGAGCTGCTACGTTGGTGGTAATTTGTTGCTTAGCAATAGAAAACTAATCCACCATTCTTGATTCCTTTGTCCTTTGTGAAGGGTTTGTTTCAACCTTTACCATTCCTCTTCACCCCCCTGCTCCATTTCATGCCATTTTCTTTACAAGAGGATCTTGAGATCAGAGAAAGTGAGATGATGAGCTAGGAACTCCATTCACTTCCCTTTCCATGAGCTCCAAGCATATCCCCACATCCTCCCATTATTTCCTCTTCTTCTGCCCCAGGCCAGCCCCTCTGCTCCTTATTTCCCTCAATCTCTCAAGGCTGCCCCAGGACCTTGTTATGCCTTCTCTTCCTCATACACTCAGTTGCTACCTCTCTACTTAATCCTTTCCTCAGCCTTTCTACAAAGCTCATGTGTCTCCTCCTAAAACAATCAAATAACTAAGACATGACAAACCATAAACAAAACAACTTCTCTTGACCTCCCTGGTCTGTCAAGGTGTAGTTTTTATCATCTTGTTCCCTTCACCAAAAACTTCTCTAAAAGGTAGACTCCATGTGTCATCTTCCCAGTCTCATTTGTGTTCATCCCTTCCAGGTTGTGGCCTCTTTTTGTCTTCAGCAGCTCAATAACAGTAAAAATTCTCTGGGTAAGGACAGCTTCCAGTTGTCAAATTTTCTTTTCACTCCTTGCCCTGGTTGAAGGTCTGAGTCATTGGAAGCTGCCAACCAGCATCTTCTTTGCCTCCCTGAACTCTCCCCTGGCTCGGGTGATCGCCCTCTCTGAAGCAGCCCCACATGTCTATGGGTTTCTTCTCAGATTTCTTCATGGGTTCCCTTTCTCCCACACTCTGTCACCTTTTAGGATAAAAAAGAAAATTTCTTTGTAATTAATTAAGGAACTCACCTTCCTCAGTTTTATCTACTGAATTTTCCTGGTATAGTTAATCCCTATGGAAATTTTTATAAGTGATTCATTAATTCTTAATTATCTACTCTAAACCCTGCAGGATTATTAAGAGATTTTTTTTCTAATATATTGTCTAACTGTAATATATTACCTTCTGTTAATAGAGTCTATTAATTAAAATTATACAATATTTCAAATGATTCCTCATAGTTTTCAGATTTCACAAGGGAAAAAGAGCTAATTTACTAGAAGAAGAGGAGGAGAAAAACCCTGTATGAAAATAGAGTGGAAAAGAAGTGAATTGCAGTACTGCTCAGTTGTTGATGGATTGCTTATGTTTATGTTCTTTTTGGAAAGAAGTTTGGAAAACACTTAGGAAACTAAAAGTTAATCTGCTGTTTGATCCTGCAATTCCTCTATTAGGTATATATCCAGATGACCGAAAATAATTTTACAACAAAGATATTTGCACCAGAATGTTTATTGCAGCCCAATTCATAATTGCTAAGTCATGGAAGCAGCTCAAGTGTCCATGGACCCATGAATGGATTAATAGATTGTGGTATATGTATACCATGGAATATTATGCAGCCATAAAAAGATGGAGACTTTCATCTTTTATGTTTACCTGGATGGAGCTTGGAACATATTCTTCTTAGTAAAGTATCTCAAGAATGGAAGAAAAAGTATCCAATGTACTCAGTACTATTATGAAACCAATATATAATCACTCACACTTTCATACAAATGATAAACTACAACTATAGTCCAGAATGAAGGAGGGAAAAGGAGGAAGAGGGGAGGGCAGGAGGAGGGAGGGTAATGGTGGGCTCTCACTTATTGTGCACAATGCAAGGGTACATGTCAAAACTATTAAGAGCAGAGTAAAAATGTCTAACACAACAAATGAGGTAAATGTTATGTTAACTAGTTTGATATAAGCATTCCAAATCATATATAAAATCAGCACATTGTACCCCGTACATGCATTAATGTACACAGTTATGATTTAATAAATAAATAAATGTACCATTTTATCCCATTGTCCTCTTGGTAGAAAATCTTACTCTACAGTTTCTAGGTTATTTTACTTAATATTTCTATAATTGTAGAAATTTAGCATAAGCATTTAGGCCTATATAATTTTCCCAATTAACCTGAATTCTCAAATAAGCAAATATCTATTGATCATGTATTATATGGATGGATAGAATATATACATGACATTCTATCCATCTAGAGAGTAGGCATCATTAATTCCAAGTTATGGATGAAGGAATGATTCAAAGAGTTCTAGACAGGGTCAAGATTCCAACCCAGGTGTAACTGTTGTGGTAGTGACAATGCTGTTTGCCCTGGGTCTCCTTTCACCTAATGCAGGGAAGCCCACAGTTCTTCTTTCACAGCTTCTGTCTCTGTGACTGTGTTCTGGCCAAAGAAATATGGGCAAAGTGATGTAAGCCACTTCCAGGGATGGTCCTTAAACATCCTTTGCAGCTTTCCCATGCACCATTTATTGAAGACACCATCTTTTCCCTATTGTGTGTTCTTTGACTGTAGATGAAGAACTGTAGATGTAGACTGTAGAGGAATGAGTTTATTTCTGAGTTTTCTACTCTGTTCCATTGGTCTATGTGTATTTTATGCTGGAACCAAGCTTTGTAATATATTCTGAAATCAGGTAGCATAATACCTCTAGATTTATCTTTTCTCCTTCTCAAAATTGCTTTGGCTATTCCAAGTCTTTTATGGTTACATATGAATTTTAGGATTTTTTTTTTACTATTTCTATGAAAAATGACATTGGGATTTTCATAAGAATTGCATTGAATTTGTAAATCATTTGGGGGAAGTATTGACATGTTAATAATATTAATTTTTCTAATCCATGAACATGGGATATCTTTTCATTGAGGCAAATAAAAATGCAAACACAACATACCAAAACTGTGGGTGCAACAAAAGCAGCTCTAGGAGGAAAGTGGGTAGCAATGAGTGCCTGCATGGAAGAAAATAAAGATCTCAAACAACCCAACTTTTCCCTCTAGAAACTAGAAAAAGAACAAAGTACAAAGCAGAAGAAAGAAAATACTAAAGATCAGATAATAAGGATATAAATGAAGTAGAGACTAGAAAAAAATACAAAACCAATGAAACTAAAAGTTCATTCTTTAAAAAATATAAACATAATTAACACAACTTTAGCTGCACTAATAAACAAGAGAGTAAGAATCAAATAAAATTATAAATAAAATGGGAGACATAACAACTAACACCACAGAAACAAAGGATCATATGTGACTACGATGAAGAATTATATACCAAACAAACTGTATAACCTAGAAGAAATGGATAAACTTCTAGAAACATACAACCTGCCAAGACTGAATCATGAAAAAATGGAAAATCTGAATAGACCAATAAGAGTTAAAATGATTGAATAAGTAATCAAAAATCTCCCAACAAAGAAAGGCCTGGGACCTAACGGGTTCACTGATGAATACTACCAAACATTTGAAAATTCATGCCAATTCTTCTCAAACTCTTCTAAAAAACTGAAAAGTAGGGAAGATTTTCAAACTCATTTTGCATAATTATCCTGATTATGCCATTATCCTGATTAAGCCATAATTATCCTGATACTAAAACTAAACAAGGACACTACAAGAGAAAACAAAATACAGGCCAATATCTCTCATGAACATAGTGAAAAAAATCCTTAACAAAATACTAGCAAGCCAAATGCAACAACATGTGAAAAGAATCATACTCCATGATCAAGCGGGATTTATCTTTGGGGTGTAAGGATGACCGCACATATGTGTTGTGGTCCATTTTCTGCTGCTTAAAACAAAATATCCAAAACCAGATAATTTATTAAGAAAATGCATTTCTATTTCACAGTTATGGAGGCTGAGAAGTCCAAAGTCTAAGGGCCACCCCTGGTGAGGGTTTTCTTGTTGGTGGGGACTCTGCACAGTCCTGAAGCATCACAGGACATCTCACGAGAGGGGGCTGAGTGTGCTCACTCAGGTCTCTCTTCCTCTTCTCATAAGATACCAATCCCGCTCCCCTGTTAACCTATTAATGGATTAACTCTTAAAAGCCCCACCTGTCAATACTGTCACTTTGTGATCAAATTTCAACAGGTGTTTGGAGGGCACAAATGTTCAAACCACAGCAATATGCAAATCAATAAAGGTGACACACTACATCGACAGAATAAAGGATAAAAACCGTATGATCGTTTCATTAGATGCAGACAAAATCCACTTCCTCTGACAAAGGAAAAATTGACAAAAATCCACTTCCTTTCATGATATAAACTCAACAAGTTTAGAAGGAATGTAGGTCAATATAATAAAAGAGGTGTATACAAGTATACATTGGCAAAAAGCCAAAAGCTTTTCTTCTAAGATTGGGAGCAAAACAATGATTCCAGCTCCCACCACTTCTGTTCATCATAGTAATAGAAATAGTAATACTTGCAATCGGGCAAGAAAAAGAAATATTACATAAAAGGTACCCAAATGGAAAGAAAATGGATCATGTTGTCTGTTTCAGGACAACATGATCTTATACATAAAAACCCTAAAAGACTACCTAAAAACTATTAATACTAATAAACAAATTGAGTAAAGTCGCAAGTTACAAGATCAACATACAAAAAATGAGTAGCATTTCTATGCTCTAACAACAAATCACCTGCGAAAGAAATCGGGAAAACAATGCCATTTATCATAACATCAACAAATAAAATACTTAGAAATTAATGAAACCAAAGAGGTGAAAGTTCTGTACACTTAAAACTACAGCATGTCCCAAAGATCACCCCTAAAGTCACCATAGAGAAAATGGGAAATTATAGCCAAACGTACCTTTATTGACAAAATATTCATTACAAAATTTTATAAAGAGGTGAGAATGTAGAGATGGAGAGCATATTTTGTAAAATTTTGTAACAAATATTTTATCAATAAAGGTACATTTGGCTACGATTTCCTATTTTCCCTATTTATGACAATTTTAGGGGTAACCTTTGGGACACACTATATAAGAACACATTAGTGAAAGAAATTGAATAAGACATAAATAAATGGAAAGACAGCCCGTGTTCGACTCGTCCACTTTCGATGTACATTTTGTGACCAGTAGCTGCCACCGTCCCAGTTTGTCTAATAACCCTCGTAGCTGCTGTTAGTTGAGCACCTACTCTGCTCAGGAGTCAGAGTCTGTGCCAGCAGCCAGCGTGCTCACAGTTTTTGCTGCTGCCTGCCAGAGGCACTTAACAAACGGTGCCTTGCATATTTGAGGTCCTATAGAGTGGAAAATTATTTGAGGCCACAAAACGAGTGTGTGGGGGTGGAATTTAAGGAGGATTATTTCTTCTTGGAAGTGAAGTCTCCTGGAAGCAGTTGGAGACATCGTTCCCATCAGCACCCGCATGGGCCGTGCTGTCCTCTCCGTCCCATGGTTTCCAGAAGGGAGCTGACTGTTCTCAACAATGCCGCATTGTCTCTGTCGCTATCAACTGACCGCCCCGGGCACCCCACAGCCTCCCGGACTCCAACCTTATCTCCAAACAAGACACCCTTCTCCCCACATCACTGAGCCGCTGGATGCTAGCTCGCTCTGCTCCTCAATCGGGCTCTATTCATCTGTGACCCTGGGCGGGAGCAGAGGCGCACAGGGCAGCTCCTCCTTTCCACCTGAGTGACTATGAGATGAAGCCCAGCTTTGGAACGCTGAGGTGCCCTGAGCCTCGCTGCACTCCCAGGGCCCTGCACCCCTGCATGAAAGGCCCTTCTTGTTCTGCGAGCGGCCAACTGTGAGATAGCCGCCAAGGTGCTTTTCATGTGGCCACATCCAGGCGCTGCGGTCTGCATTGTAATCGCCAAGTTAAAGGTAACTTGAGAGGCAGATAGGCTGGGAGCCTGGGACTAGAGCTGAGAGCCCTGTATCTCTACTTTTTTAATTAAAATGAAAACAGCTTTAATTGTTAAACACCCCTCCCCTGCTTTCTTAAATATCTCAATAGGTAATTTAGCAAGCCACTAAATGTATTTCTTACTTAGAGAGAAACTGAAGCCCCTGACATTTCAGTCATTTGCTTACATCCTATTTTTCCAGGATGATGTGTTCATACCCATTTATGGCTTCACAGTTGATCCGAAACGCCACGGGGTGATGATGGCAGACTGCCTCGTTATCTTCTCCTTGTGCACACCCTGCCTTCTGACACACACTGTCCACTCCGAGAAACAGCCAGGGCTGAGTGAAGAGGCCATGGATTACTTAAGGAGACTGAAGGATGTTGTGGAAGGAAAATGTCGCTTTCTATGGTATAAGTAACAACATATGCGTGTGTGGTGTGTGTAACAGATCAGAAACTGGTTCAAGTGTTCCACATGGATCATCTCTTTACATACCCAAAGTTGGACGGAAGGCATCATTTTACAAATAAAGAGAAAGAAGCACAGAGTAGTTAAGCAACTTAGCCAAGATCACACAGCAGAACAAGAATGTGAACTCAGACAATTTAACTTAGAAGGCCATCCTCTCATTAAATTGTCACCCTGTCTAGAATGGCCTTTTTTTAGCAAGTGGAACTTAATTTTTGAGCACAAAAGACTGCAAAATTATCTGATTCATTGATTTCTGAAGAGAAAGGCAGTTGCTTGCCTGAGTCCAGACAGCTAACAAAAGCCAGTGTTCCCACCGTGCTGGCAACCTGTGATTGCTGGGTAATCCAGAAAGAGGCAGCCATCTAGGGTGAGTTGAGATGATCCCTTCATCTTCAAAGGCTCCAAAGTCTGGGTCACTTTTCTAACAAGGGGAATGCTTCTCAACACCCACCACGTATGGTAGCAATAACCTCCACTTTCTTTTTTTTTAATTTTTTTTTTTTTTTTTTTTTTGTGGTTTTTGGCCGGGGCTGGGTTTGAACCCGCCACCTCCGGCATTTGGGACCGGCGCCCTACTCCTTGAGCCACAGGCACCGCCCAATAACCTCCACTTTCTAAACACATTTGAAATCTGACAGCTCTCTGGTTAATTACTCCATCATTTGGTAAACCAGTATTACTAGCAGTCTCTAAGGAGTAACCCAACGGCAATTGCTTGTCTCTGCTCTGAAACTGTCCCCAGCCAATCCAAGGGACAGACCATCAGGACACCTGCGTTTACCATCATCCTGCCTCCCCCAAAGCAGCCACAGCAGGGTCGATGAATAAACTACTGTGTGTGCGAGGGGAGCATGTGTGACTCGGAGCGTTGCTGCCCAGGAGGACTGGCTTTGCGGACGATCATCCTTTGCATAGAGGATGACAGCAGGCACACCTGGCTGTATCCTGCGTATTCCACTGCTGCGGACAGTGGTTGGCACAGCCCAGGGAACCCACCTCTGGCTCTTAAAAACAGCAGGCGTGGAGGGAAGGGGTGGATGTTGGAGAGAAGCCTGCCTGAGGGCCTTTAAACACATCCCTGGCCTCCTTTGAGTCCTGGTCTCCTGATTTGAAACAGGAAACAAAACCTATCTGGGAGGCTGTTATGAGAATTAATTTAGGCTACCTGTGGAACAGGGGTTGGCAAATCTTTTCTGTGAAGGGCCAGGTAGGGAGTATCTTAGGGTCTACAATCCATCTGGTCCCTGTCACAGCCACTTGGTTCTTTTGTTGTAGCCAAAAGTAGCCACAGACAATACATATGTGAATAGACATAGCTGTGTTCCAATAAAGCCTTTATAAGCAAAACAGGTAGCAGGCTGGATTTGGCCATGGGCCCTCACCCCAAAATAGAGCATCTAGGTCAACATCTGGCACATGGTAAGCAGTTAAGTATCATCACTATTATTATTATTTTATTAAATCATAGCTGTGTACATTAATGCAATCATGGGGTACAATGTGCTGGTTTTATATACCATTTGAAAAATTTTCATCAAACTGGTTAACATGGCCTTCACCTCATTTTCTTAGTTATTGTGTTAAGACATTTATACCCTACACTTAGTAAATTTAACATCTAAATGCATATCATCACTATTATTATCATTACTTCTCTGCTGATTCTACTACTAGGGTAGTAGATGGCACAAAAACAGTGAAATAAATATATAATCATATCAAAAATAACCAAAAATTGTAAGAATAACCAAAGGCTTACCATGAGCCAGTTGCTTTTCTTTTTTTTATTTTTTTTATTGTTGGGGATTCATTGAGGGGACAATAAGCCAGGTTACATTGATTCAATTGTTAGGCAAAGTCCCTCTTGCAATCATGTCTTGCCCCCATAAAGTGTGACACACACCAAGGCCCCACCCCCCTCCCTTCGTCCCTCTTTCTGCTTCCCCCCCCCGCATAACCTTAATTGTCATTAATTGTCCTCATATCAAAATTGAGTACATAGGATTCATGCTTCTCCATTCTTGTGATGCTTTACTAAGAATAATGTCTTCCACTTCCATCCAGGTTAATACGAAGGATGTAAAGTCTCCATTTTTTTTAATGGCTGAATAGTATTCCATGGTATACATATACCACAGCTTGTTAATCCATTCCTGGGTTGGTGGGCATGTAGCCTGTTTCCACATTTTGGCAATGGTAAATTGAGCTGTAATAAACAGTCTAGTACAAGTGTCCTTATGAGCCAGTTGCTTTTCTAAGTGCTTTATACTTATTAACTCATTTAACCTCAGGTAGAATTCTTATTCCCACTTTGCAGGTGATGAAACTGAGACAAAAAGGTTTTGGTGAGTAGTTAAAGCATATAGCTAGGATTTAAACCTAGGTGTCCAACCTTTTCTCTTCTCTGCTGCACATTTAAAGAATGTGTTATCTCTTAAAGAAGAATTATCTTGGGCTACATATGAAATACACAAACAGTAATGAAAGCTGATGTGCAAAAGATTAAAAAAAAAAAGTCCCTGCATAATTTCCACAATATCCAGGAGCACAGATGAGCAAAACAGACCTCCCATAATTTGCATGTAGGCCGTGGGCTGCAGATTGGACAGCCCTGAGTCCTAGACAATATGGCTTCAGAGCCCAGGAAACATCTCCCATTACCTGGGAAACAGACCACTCAGTAGTTATTACGTTATTCTGTGACGGGTTTCCTTGCTTCCTCTTCAAGTGCAATGCCTTCCTGAAGATTTGGAGGCTCTGGCTTTGCTCAGCTTGTTGAAGGGCTGGACCGACCAAGGCCTTGGAAATGTCCTTGGCTGGGGCAGATTCTTCTCCATGGGTACTTAGCTCCCCATCTTGGCTCTAATTGCTAACCAACGTGGGAGATGTTTTGGGCACAGCTAATTATGTCCGAGCACCTGGGTAGCTCTCATTTACTAGTGCTAATTAAATGACTTCAGTGCTAGCAGTACCCATTACCTAGCTGATTACTTTCCCTCTGCTATTAAAAGTGAAATTATTGAGCCTGGAAAGGGTCTGCTACGAAAGAAATAACTCTTATTTGGGTGGGATGATTATTTCATTTTTACTGTATATTACGTCCCTTAAAACAAACAACTTTGAGACACCCTTTCATTTTGCAAACCTCTTCACAAATCCCCAAATCCAAAATCTGGAAGAATTGGGTGATGATAAAATTTCCGCTTCAAGCGAAATTTTAATTTCTCATGGATTTATTGCCATCTTTCCACAACTGGGTGTATTTCCCCTGGAATTAAGAACACATCTCCTTTGAACATCTCTCCAGAGCCCAAAATGTGTGTGGGTCTGAGGAGGCAGGGACTTGGCTTTGCTCACTCCCCAGTGGCCTGACAATGGCAAATTAAATCAGAAAAGCAAAACAATCAGTTCCTTGCTAGAGATGTGTAACATCAGCCCTGGGAAAGGAGAAACAGCCGTGCCCTCCTGTTGGCAGCGAGCTGAACAGGATGATCTCATGGGGCTTTTCCACGTTTGACATGTGATTCATACATACATAGGAGTGTGGTGCTCTGTGAGCCAGGCCTGGGGGAGAACAAACCTCGCTTTCTTTCCATTTTATTCCCATGTTTATAGGCTGGGGTCCTTGGGCTGTCTACGATCTTTTGCGGAGAGATTATTTTTCCGTGCACGGCAGGTATTCTCTTTGAGGCCACACAGTCTGCTGTTTCCAGAACCAATCCTGGGCAACCTTCCTCCACTGGGTTTATTTGGAAATGTCAGCATCCTTAGTGCTGCTACCCATCAAAGCTGGAGAAAGCAGCTACCCAAAAGCCAAATGGCATTTCTGTGCCGGTACACGCTCCCAGGTGCAGGGAGAAAGATGGAGGCAACGTTTATAGAGATCAATCCGGAGAGGAGAGAAGGGAATGCTCTGGATAAAAATAGCACGGGATGAACTCCTGTCCTCCGCCCCCACTCTTTAATGATTTCTCCGCTGACTTGCATTTGGCTCTCAGAGAGCAGCGGGCGCCGACGTCTGTTACTCCGCTGGAGAGAAACGGAGGGAACCCGCCTGCCAGGTGGGTTTTCCAAGCCTTCCCAGCTCTAAACTTCTCCACATGTGAACAAGTGTTTACAGTTTTAAAGATGTGTTGAGTAATTGCACATGAGAGATAGCTCTCCTTTAATGCACCCAGCATGTTCCAAGGCTTTCTTCGAGAACACCCTGGTTGACAATGAGATTGTTTGCCTTCTCTGCGTTGGGGCTTAAGGAGGTACTGGTTTACGTTGAGATGTAATTGGTAGCACTTGTGCCTTTGTAGTTCTTTTTTAGCTACTGAAAATTACTGCCTTAATCCACTCTTTACTTACCCGGATTACGATAGAAGCCCCATGGAGGCCCCCGCATCAGAGAACACAGTGGCAGCTCTTTAAACTTATTTTAGGGCTCACGTAACATTTCAAAATGCTGGTTAAAAAACAATGGCAGCATTAATTCTCTTTTAAGTTCTCTCCATTTTCAAGAATTTCAAATTGCTACAAAATAATAATTGTTCTTTTGCTATTTAAAAGACATTGGAAACCCTCCTGTTTTTACAGATGGGTTTCTCGGAGTTTTCCTCCCGCCCCTCCTTTTAATTATTCCTTGCTCTCTTTATTTTCCTGGGAAAGTAGCTGGTGTCACCTCAAGGAGACAGGCAGGGCATTCTGCTTTGCTTGTTATTTTTTATAGAGTTCTTTGTCTTCTTTCTGGCTTCCAGCAAAACATAGCCAAAATGGTTTGGCAGATCACGCTGCATTAGTAAAACTCTGTGTCAGCCATAACCAAGGCCCACAGTAAGGACTAATGTCAGCTTGCAAGCAGGTTGGAAAATGTCTCAAGATCCACAAATGTCTTCTCATGAGCGCTCACATGGGATCCCATCGGTGCATGGGAGGCTGAGATGAACTCTGCCCCCTGCCTGCTGGCCCCCTGGCCGACCCCGAGATCTCCCCCTCTCAGGGGCAAGTGATGGAACTTCGCAACCTGGCTTGTGCCTGTCAATTAGCTCCAGGGCTGCACCTTTCCAACTTGAAAAACCTTTTTACTACTGTTTTGCCATTTTCCCAGCTGAATGCTTTGGCATCTGAGGAGGAGACTCCGGGAGGCAGCATCCCAGGAGGACTGTGTCCTTCCTCCCAGTTGGCCAGCTCCGGCCTGCTCTGGACTCTGCATATGCGGCCTTCGTTCCTCCTCATAGGTCTTCTCTTCAGTTAGACAGGCGTGTCCTCAGCTGAGAGATGCAAGTTTTTGTGGACAACAGAACTTGCAATTTCTAAAGTCTTTTCAGTATCTGAATCTGAGCCTCTGTCTGGCTGGAATTTGACATCAATTACATTTAAATGAGAAGTAAGATCTTGCTAACGCTCCTGGCTTCCACCCCACATCTTTTTTATGGGGCCATACTTGGTCCCCCCACCAGAGCCAGTATGGATGCAGCCTGTTGCTGGCTTTTGCCTTAGCAGGATGGCCTGGTGACAGACACAGTCTCCTCATCTTCTCCCATCCCACCCCCACAGCTGTAGCAGCAGAACTGGGCACTTGCTATTCTGGGGAATTTATTGGTTCTTTTGCCATTCTGTGAGCTACTTTTTTTTTTTTTTTTTTAAGACAGAGTCTCACTACGTCACCCTTGGTAGAGAGCTGTGGCGTCACAGCTCACAGCAACCTCTAACTCTTGGGCTTGAGCAGTTCTCTTGCTTCAGCCTCCCAAGTAGCTGGGACGACAGGTGCCCACCACAGCGCCCGGCTATTTTTTATTGTTGTTGCAGTTATCATTGTTGTTTGGCAGGCCAGGGCCGGGTCGAACCAGCCCCCCCGGTGTATGTGGCCAGAGCACTAACCACGGGACGACAGGAGCCGAGCTGTTCTGTGAGATTCTTGAGGGTCGATTTTGCAGTTGTTCTATCTTGTGTAACTCTTAACAAGACCTGGCGCAGGCGAGGTGCTTAGTAAACATTGTTTGGCCAAATCCTGAATTCTTTCTGGGGTTGTGCCTGTTTTTGAGGTTGGACTTAATCCCAGGATTGGCATTAAAGATGAAAGTCCTGCAGCTTGGGATAGAGGCGTGGGGACTGAACTGCAAATGGGAAGTGTAGACATGGCCTTGGGGGATCTGTGGTCAGTTGGCAGAGCGGTCAGTGCCAGGAGCTCTCACACTGAGGAGGGTGGTGACCCATGGGTGACCCGGGGAGGTCCAGACAGGGTAAAAGAGTCCAAGCATCCATTCACTCACCAGCAGGCATGGAGGTCTGGGGGAGGACACCAGGCATGGGCAGGGGACTTGCAGATCCGTCAGTGACCAAGAGGAAATCAAACACTCTCCTCCTGGTACCTACTGCTTAGTGAGGGGGGACACAGGGTAACACGGAGAGTTGACAACTCTGAGAAGCGCTGCTCAGGAAATGTACTTCCTCCCCAGTGTGGGTTCAAGAGTCAGAGGCACTAATCTAGGGGTCCTGTGGACCAGAACAGAGTAGGGCAGGTGATTAAGGCTGAATCTTGGTGCTCAGAGTGTCAGAGCTGTCACCTGGAATCAGGACAGGTCCCAAGGAAGGGATGGAATCACTGTGAGGGAGGATGGATATTGAATCGAGAAGTCCAGGTTGGAGCTTCTTAAACCCCTCCTGCCTCAGGTCAGGATTGGTCTTGAAGGACACAGGGCTGAGCTTAAAGTTCAGAGCCAATTTCACTCCACTGATTCATTCATTTCAATATTTATGGAGCATCTGTAAATGACAGACAATGTCAGAGGCATGCAGCAAAATCAGTATAGCCCTCTTCTTAAAGACTGTGCCCTCTAATAGGAGAAACAGTCAACTAGCAATGACACAGACTTACCTAATTACAGACTGCTAGAAGTGCTATGAAGGAAAGAAACAGGAGCCATCGTAGAAAAACTGGAAGGGTCCAATTGAAAGTGGACTTTTAGTGAGGACTCTCTGAGGATGCAACGATTGGGTAAAGGAGTTGGGCTGAGGAAGAGTGAAAGTGTACTTTGGGTAAGGCAAACAGCATGTGCAAAGGGTCTGTGGTCTGCAGAATGCCCTTGCCTCACAGGAATTCACACCTCAATCCCTGGAACCAACTTAACTAACATAGCAAAGGGAACTTTGCAGATGAAGGTTAGGCCTTGAATGGATAACCTAGTTACCCAGGTGGGTCCAATCTAATCACACATGTTTTCAAAACCAGAGAACCTTTCTCAGCTGCAGTCAAAGAAAAGCTTGGCAGAAGAAGGATCAGAAGATGCCAGCATTTAAACTTGGAGGAAGAGTCTATAGTTTGAATGGCAAAGAAACAACTTCTCCCCCACAGCCTCCTGAAAAGGAGTACAGCTCTACTGACATAAGATTTTGACTCAGTATGAACCACTTGGGCTTCTGACCTATAGAGCTATAAAATAATGAATCTGTGTTGTTTTAAGTTATGTACTAAGTCTTTAGTAATTTGTTAAAACAGCAACAGGAAGCTAATATGGTAAAGAGCTTGGTACATTGCAGAGATCAAAAAGTGACCAGTGTGGCCAGAACATTGTACATGAGACGCACACACAAACCATTTAATTTAAGCAGACAAGGGAGGGGCATAAAGATCCAATTTTGATTTTGCACCCCCTTCAGATGTGAAGTAGAGGAAGGATCAGAGGGGCAAGTATAAAATGGGGAGGCTGGTTAGGAGGCTGTTTTAGGGGCCCTAAGGAAAGACAGTGGGAGCTCAGCTCAGATTAGAGTTTTAGCAGAGGAGAGAGAATGCAGGGCTGGTGTTGAGAGGCCAGAAGTGGAACTAATCAGACATGATGACTGGGTTCTGGGATCAAGGGGGAAGAGGAATCAAGGGTGACCCCGGTTTCTGGCTTGAGCAAAGGTCCAGGGAAGCTGGGAAGAGGCCAGTGGGCCCCACCACACCAGCCATGGTACAGGCAGTTTCATCTACCACCAGCAAAGCTGATCAATGGGGAAAATTTGTCACCTCAGAAGACTCTGGAAAATCCTCCCAACAGCGAGGAAAATGCCTGTTCCAAGATCCTTTGTTCGGGGCTGTTATTGAAGGTACGAGGGATAGAAAAATTAATTCAAAGTGTCATAAGCCCAAAGAGAATTTGTTTCTTTTTAAACTGGAAGTGCAGGGGTACACCTTGCTTAAGCATAGCCCGATTCAGGGCTCCGGTGATGTCATCCAGTGCAGGCCTTTGACTCACTTCTTTTAGGTGGCTCCATTTTCCATCTCCGTGTGCCAGCAGCCCCAAGTCCTGCAAAACAGAGTGTCTTTGTCCCAGAATTCTCAGTAAAATTATTAAGATTCAGTCAGATTAGACCAGCCTTGATCAATCCCCGCCACAACCATGAGGGACTCCCTGGGACAGGAAGGGGAAGGTGCTGGACAGCTGGGCCTTCCTCAGGAGTTCCACTCCTTAAGCTGTGGCCAGAGAGAAGGAAGGGGGGAGGCCCAAAAGGAAGCCAGGGCTGCTGCCTGCCAGAAATAGAGCAGGCAGACACCAGCGTCCACCGTGTCTGGACACCTTACAGATCCACAGCCAACATGAGCACAGACCCAAACACACAGCTGATTGACCAGGAACCGTGTGTAAATCTCAAGCGGACCGAGTGCCTCATCACGACTGTCTCTGTCCCCGCAGAGACAGAGACAGGAGCAGGACAGGAGTGCCAGGCTGCATAGCTGGGAAGCTCAGATGATGGGAAATGGCCGATGGCAGCAGGGAAGGGACCGCCGACTTGGGAATCACAGGGAAGGGACCTGTGGTTCTGGAGCACCGCTGGGCTGAGCAGCCTGAGTGCGGCTACGTCTCTGAGGAAGGGCCGTCCGTTCTATGGCCCCTTCTGGTGGTTTCTCGACAGCAAGGCCCCAGTGGCTGAAGGTTCCTCGTCCTTAGGCACCTTGCCTTTGGACTTAAGTTTGAGGAGGGTGTGGGAGGTTTCATTCAGCCTCAGAGAGCTGTGTGGCTCAAGCAGACATTGTCCTAGGGCAGGAGTCCTCAAACTTTTTCAACAGGGGGCCAATTCACTGTCCCTCAGACCGTTGGAGGGCCAGACTATAGTTTTTAAAAAAAAACAACTATGAACAAATTCCTATGCACACTGCACATATCTTCTTTTGAAGTAAAAAAAAAAACAAAATGGGAACAAATACAATTCACACCACCTCATGTGGCCCGTGGGCCGCAGTTTGAGGACCCCTGTCCTAGGGGTTTGAGACTGTGGGCTGCAACTCTTGGCCTTACTTCCCTTGGTGGGCCCAGCAGCTTTGAGTGCAGGGGAAAGTAGCAGCAGCTACTTTCTGAAGATTCTCCACAGGGCAGCAAGGGATGTGTCTCCTCTCAGAAAAGGATCTTGCAAAAATAATTAGCAATGCTAAAATCTGGGTGCACAGGCAAGGGACATTTTCTTTTGGTACAGCTCACAAGTGGTTCAGACCTACAGCAAGTGCTGTCAGGGCCCTGGCCACAATCCCTTAGCGCTCCTCATTGCTTTATATGCTAAGGAATTTGCTTCTGTAAGTAGCTAAGGCCCCTTGCCCCAGGCCAAGGGCATTTCAGCTGGGAACATGCTTGTCCTGTACTAACACAAGCTGAGATGCTGGGAACAGCTCTCCTCAATGACCAATGGAGGGGGATGTATACCCCAGCCCCTACACTCTCAAGGCACCATGTCTCTCAGAGGGCCCTAGTGGGCAGTGGTGTGCTGGTAAATGAGGTCTTCGGTGGGAAGAGGAATCAGAGAAAGAGCCTCAATTTTCCACCAAACTCCCCACTGGCAGACGGGAGAGGTATTGTTTTGTGTGTGTCCCTTTCTAACAACACAGGCAGATTTGCCCTTCACTACAGATTTGTTGGGCCACTAGGAGCCAGCACCCCTTGGACCCTGACTCTGCAAGCCTGGTTCCCCAGGGAGGCTGTCAGGGTTGGAACTTTTTCTCCTGCCTCTCCAGGATAGTTGGACCATCAGCTCCACCTGGCTCCAGCAGGCCCCTTCCAATTTGGCCTCCGCACTGGAGGTCACACTCTGAGACCCCTGGGTGATCAGCCGAGTGGATGGGCAAACACCCGCGTTCCCCTTCTCCGCGTTCCCTTCCACCACGCATCTCACTCTGAGCCGCCTTTATTTTCACACCAGAAGAGCTATGTAGGGCTTACTGTCAGGAGGATTTTTTAAAATAGCATTTCTATGGTGAAACAATGTCCCTTGTTTGGAAATACACAGAGCTTTATAAAATATGTTCCTGTGTTTTCCTGGATCGGGGCATATTGTAGAGTCCAGGGATTTATTTACAATGAAGAAATTGTTTTTGTGAATTGTGGTTAAACAAAAGGATTGTTTTTAGAGTGCTGAGTGAAGGAGACATTGTTTATCAGTTATTTGGGACTCAAGCTGAAAAGGGATGATTTTACAGGGAACGTGGGGGGTGGGGAGGATCAATGAGCATAGTTGTCCATTCTTTGCGACAGGCCTAGAGCTACAACATTGTCACTGCTACCATCCATCCTTTCTTGCCCCAACCTCCTTTCATCTTTGCTGCTCCAGCCCCTGCAAATGAACACACTTTGGCTGTTGTATTGTCCCCTTTCCCTAGGGTTCAACAAAACTGCCCCCTGATTTTCTGCATGACTCTCCTTATCTGGCTACAGGCTTTGGTTCCAAAGAGCTCTCAGCACTTTGGAGACAGAGTATCTCCTTTACCCACTCAAAGTCCCCAAGCTGTGGGGGAACAGAGCATGTCAGACTTTGCAAGATGAAAATCAGAGCTGAATCCAAAATCTTTCCATTGTCACAGGAAAATCTTATGAGCATTCCCAAGTGGCAAAAGTGGGGCACAGAGGCAATAAGCCTATGAACAAGACCCAGTTCTCTGGAGGATCCAGCAAGCAGTGTGCCTGCCATGAGGAAGACATGTCCTTACTATTTAAGGCAAATTGTCATTTTCCAGGCCCTAAGCTTTGTGTATTTAGAACTTTACTTTGAGGGGGAGGCAGAGAGAATGATTGGGCAAGTGGGTGTGTGAGTGAGAGACCGATGGGGCTCGTTGGCCTAAAATATCCACCAAAGACGGCGACACGTTGAGAGAGCTTGAAGAATTTTCTGTCTTTCTGGAGCCCTATCAGAGTGAAAATACCCCCAGGAAGCATCTGAGCTCCTGCGTGAGGAACATCTTGATAACTGGCTGAATCTGTAGAGACGGTTCTTCTGTTCTCAGGAGGAGGCATGAATGTGAATTTGGGCAAGGGATCTAGCTGATGGAGACAGTATGTGAGCCCACTCCATTTCCTAGGCATTTTTTCCCAGAGCAGGGGACATTTTCTTCAGTATCACCTGTGGGTAGCACAGACCTGTAATAAATGATGTCAGCGTCCTGGCCATGCCTGTACATGTTAAGAGTTTTCTCCTACAAGCCACTAGGCTTTCCCAACCCCAAGGTCATTCTGCCGCTGGGAGTGTGCTTATCCCGCCCCTGGGCGGGCTGGAAAGCTGGGTAACTAACACCAGGAGCTGCCAGGAGCAGCTCTCACAGGAGCTGGTGTGCCTCCCGGGGCCCCACACTGTGCGGGTCCTCAGCAGGTGGCAGCATGCTGGGAAACAGCCTCGTGGTGGTCTGTGTGAGGGGTGGATGGGCACAGGTAAAGACCAAATATGCAGCATTTGACAATTTCTGTGGTGTGAATACTCCCTCTGTGGCTGGATTCACATTATCAAGAGATGTTACTGAACTTGGACTTGGGTAAAGATGCATATACCTGCTCCCTGGAAGTCCCCAAGGCTTCTGCGCATCTTCGCGCAGGCCTGAGGTCCAGCTGCCCCTAGTGGTCGCCTGCTGGTGAAGGTGCCTGGGTTGGCTTCCTTCCCTTCCCTGTCTCCACCCTTGCCCATGCTCTCTAGGATCACCTCCCAAATAAACAACTTGTACCCAGACGCTCTGTTTCTGGAGGCATGCAGACCAGACCTGGGTATAATGTCTTGTGCTTTGAACAAAGTGGGCAGAATTCTGTAATGGCTAGAGGAATGTGTGTGCTCTCTAGCTGGTCCTAGCCTCTCTTTGCACCTCCCTGGCCCCCAGAACCCAACACCTTTCCCTGGCTCCCTCTGCACACTACCAGGGTTTTGCTCTCTGAGTCTTCTTCCTCTGGTGTGGTCTCCACCTGGGCCCTTGGTCCTCCGTCACTTCCTCAGGCCCCATTTGCATCCAGCCTCCACTCAAAGGTAGTCCTGTTCTCTCTGGGCAGAATGAACTACTTCCTTCCTTGTTCATTGAACTGTTTGAACCTTGATTACAGCATTTAGCAGTGCTTGGCTTGTATTAGCTTAGCCTGGGGTTGCGTCCCTCTCTCCCTGCCCCATGGGCCTGGGGGGCAAGGACCATCTGAACAGCTTCCAACCCAGGAGCTGGCGGACTGCTGTCAATAGCGTTTGCTGAAGTAGACTGACCCGGCACTGGCCAGGGTTGTTTACCCTTTAGCTTTCTTTTCAACTTCCCCCAGTAGCCAAGAGCACCCCCATCCACAGAGCAGGCTGGTACCATCACGGCTCTACGCCCAGGGAGGGCTGTTCCAAGGTGGGGGGGGCGTCTGTTGCTTTCTTCTTAGGGGGAAAAATACCAGGCTCCAAAGGAAACTTTTCCACTTGCCCTTGTATTTGTTCAGTGTAGCAAGGAGAGCTGAGATAGAATCAAGATTCCCCACATTTCCCTCTCATGAGGGAATCAGGCTACCTGGCAGTCGCCACAGTCTAGTGAACACTCCGACCGGTGAGATCACTGGAGGCACATTAACTGCTTCTTTCACCCATTTGCTCCTCAAATATGTATCACGCGCCCAGACATGGTCAGGGATTAAGGGGCTTTGTCTGAGCAGCCTGGGCCCCAGACTTGGCATTCTGTCTGTCACAGGATGGGAGTTGTTGAAAAGGTCACTTACCTCCTAAACCTCAATCTCCGCTTCTGTGAAATGGGGTAGCCTGGTACCTACGTCTCAGAGTGTGGGGGACATTTGAATGATATGCTCTGTATGATGCATTTAGTATTAAGCACCCGGGACAGGTGAGCATTCCATATATATCAGGTGGGCCAGGCTTCGTGCTCAGCTCGAGGAGTAGTGATTTGAATAAGGTGTAGCCCCTGTCCTCAGGAAGGCCACAGTCCAGGGACAGAGGCAGACTATAGAGCCAGGGCTCCAGGCGGGTGCTCAGTGGTCTGTGAGTGAGGTTTGGAAGGCCCTAAGGAAGCCTAGGGCAGGAGATTACGTAACAGTCTCCCCTGGCTGGAAGCTGTTCTTAGTGCCTCTTACTTCTGAGAAAAATGTTCAGTTTAGCTAAAACTGTCATCTCTCTATTCCGACTCTGACATAATGGCGGCGGCCAGCCGAGGCAAAGCTCATTCTGACGGAACAGGCGGGACAGCGGCGGAACACCTGGCAAACGCCTGCTCTTCCCATCTCCAAAGCCTCCTCCATGACACAGCAAGATGGGGAGAAGGGGGCAGAGAGCCCCGCTGAGTTATGTCTCGAATCCCCTGGAACTTCAAGAAGCAAATGCTGCTGCCTCCTAAGAATACTTCTCGTTTAAATGTTCTCCTGGGCTTTTTCCCAACTACTTAAACTCCATGATTTGTTTAATCCAGGAAACAAATTGTAGAAGAAAAGCTTTCTTACTCAACTTCCAGTGTCTCTGCCTCTAAAATAAGTTAAAATGGAGATTTCATATCACCCATTTAGGTGTAAGGGAGCTGTGGTTTGCAAACAGGGGTGATTTTGTTCCCCAGGTGACATCTGTCAACTTCTGAAGACATTTTTGGTTGTCAACACTGGCAGAGTTTAGTGCTACTGGCATCTGATGGGGTAGACGCCAGAAATGCAGCTGAAACACCAGCCTTCCCCCCGTGACTGTCCAGCCCAAGATGCCAACAGTGCTGAGCCGAGAATGTTGTAAGAGAAGGAAAATTAGGTGAGGCGTGTACACATATGTGTGCGTATGCACGTGTGTGTGTGTGTGTCTGTACACACGTGCGTGTGCACGAAAGAGCAAGAGCCATGGGTTTGCTGTGAAGGGGAATGCTGTACTTTTCAAAGGTCACAGAGGCGATGGAGTGGGACACCGCTGTAGATTTCCTGATACTTAGATCAGATTGACTGGTCAGTTCCGCTCCCCAGCACAAGTCCATATCTAGTTTCCAAAGGAAGAGAAGGAGAAGCACCAGCCTACGAAGTGAAGCCCAGAGCTGGCTGGCTAGATGACGCTCCAGGGCACCTGAAACCCATGCTGTGTCTGGTGGTGTAACTCCAGTGATAGCTGAAGCAATCCAGATCTTGCGATTCCAAACACAGCAGTTAGAGTGAGGGGGTGTGGGGTGGGGGGGGCTGGGGGCGTGGAATGGGAAAGAGCCTGGTCTCTTCCATAACACCAAGCAGAGTTGACAAAACAAACAGGACGTTGTCCTACCAGCAGTCACGGATGATACTAATTGGTTTGGTGATACATTGGAGACCATCTGGAAGGGAGGCGCCTGGCCCGGCCCTGGATGTCAGATGATGGAGGCTGTGGCTGCAGTAAGACCTTGGCTCCCCGGGCTCTCTGGTCCCGGGCAGTCTGGGCCACGGCTTCCCTGAAGCACTTGCAAAGTAAGTGGCCTGAAGGCCTTTGCCCCCTTTGCAGATAACTGGTGATTACTATCCTTCTGAAGTGGCTGGACATTCCAGGGTGTTGGATGCCGTGCAGACTTCTCATCAAGAAGCGTCTCGCTGGAGTCACTATTTATTTTAAACTCCCTTACTTGCAGACGGCTCTGCCAGGCCCTGCAGTAAGGACTTGGAATTTCACTGTCCAGCTGTGGGGTATTTTCAGTGTGGATAGTCCAGGCTGTCAGAGAGCTGATAACCCTGAACGCAGGACACACTTCTGGAGTATCAAAGAGGCCCTGATGTTTGCTCAAGGCACCAGCACCAGACAAAGACCCCACAGCAGCTGTATATTTGGAAAGAGTCTAGGAAAAATAACAAGAGCGTTTCATGGAATAACCTCCATCTTTATCCATCTGATGATCACTTAGATGAGTGGAGCTGTCACCACTTTTTCCATCATGGAATTAATTGTTTAAACATTTCTTGAGTGTCTACCATGTTCTTGACAATGTCCTAGATCCCAGAGACTCCTGGGAAAGATGGTGCTTGGAAAAGGAGGGAAGACACACAGTCCTGTACCAGCTCCCAGGAGCCCCAGGATGGTTTGGGGACACAGAGCCTGCCACCGTGTAAGGAGGTCGAGCTGCTGGCAGCGAGGTGAGCTGGGCACTGTGCTCATTTTCTTGGATCCCCAACACGTCATGTGCAGTTCAGTAGAGAATGGATGTGGAATCAGCAGCAGTTTAGAGCAGTCCACATAAGGGTTTGCAATGAATTGGTGGAGCTGGCTGGGCACCTCAGCAAGGGCTTTCCTGGTACAGCCTGTTCCCGGGGAAGCTGTCAAGTGAGTTTCCACTCACAGGCCTATTCTAGGTTTTGAGGACACCATCAAAAGAAGGATTTTCAGGGAGAAACTGTCTGTGGCAGTGAAAAGTTCTATTGCTGGATGCCGAGGCCCTGGGAGGGAGGAGTGTGGGAATGTGCAGCACACCTGGCTAGAACCTTGACCCTCAGAGCAGCCACCAGGCACCTGCACCGGGTCTCCTGTCTGTTGCAGGGCACCGGGGAGCTCTGTGTGCCCATTACAATGACTCCTGACACTCACCTCCACTCCCAAGAAGGCTGTGGTGAAGCTCATCTCCCAGAAGACCTTGACTATGGGGAACGGGCGGCTGTTGTCACCATAGATATGACACTTCAGCTCCATGGGACCAGAGCTGTCTCTGGTCACTGCTGCCCTCTCTGTTGTCTTTATGGGAAGTGGCACTGGGCTCTTACTGATCACTGTGGACACTTTGTTACTGACACCTTGTTCCTGATTTACTGTTCGCTGTCTTTTGTCTTATTTATTTGTTAACTCGAGGATCCAAAATAACAGCTTCAAGCACTTTTGAAATGTGGCTAGCACAGTGATTTTCAGCGCACTTGAAAATTTTGTTATCTCACCGCACACTTGAACCTATAGTTAAACTTCCATGGCACACTTAAATTATGTCGATCAAAAAAAGAGAGAGAGATTGAGAGAGAGAGAGAGAGAGAAAATGCTTACCATGCTTTGAATTTCTTTTGAAAATGATTTAATTTTTAAAATTTTTCACAGCGTGCTGGTTGAAAAAATCACTGAGTTAAAGACATCTTACCTTGAGGTGGATTTTCAAGTAGATTTCTGCAATGTTTCTGCATACGCAGCTGCAGAGAACTTTCCCACCACCGGTGAGTAACTCTAGATCAAATTTTCTCCCCCTTACTTTAAAAAGCAATGGTTCTCATTTTTTTAAAATATGAAAACAAAACAATATATACTATAGAACATTTGGAAACCATAAGAGAAGTACACACGTGAAAACAAAAATCCCTCTGACTTTCCCTACCCAGGCAATACGTGGTGTTAACATGAAGGTGTTTATTCTTCTGTATAAAGAATAAGAATTCTGGACGTGTATGCTGACTATACCTTAGAGAACAGACTTTGTAAATATATCGTGCATTTAATTTTGTAGCACACTTTTCCGTATTGTGAACATTTTTCCTATCTTGGGAAATATTCATCAAGAACAAGATTCATAAACCCTTTATAGGTATATTCAACAAAATTGACTAAACCATTCTCCCCTTGTCAACGTTTAAACTTTCATCCTCTTATAAAGCATATAGGAGGCCATGGCAGACAGATAAATATTTGTATGCAAATTTGACTATGTACTTAGTACAATCCCACTAAAAGTGGAATTGGTGAGTCAAAGGCCATGAGCATTTTCAAAGTTCTAGGAATGCATTGCCAAATTGTTTTTGAAAAAAAAAATTAATTCACCGCTAACAGTTCTAGCAACCTTGAATATTATCATTAAAAAAATTTTTTTGTAATAGTAACAAATAGTATCTCATTCCATGATCGTTTTGAGATATAACTTTAAATTTTCTAACTTTCTTCCTATGGAGAAATAGGATTAATGTCCCTTCCTGTGAGTCTGGTTCTTTCTTAGGGAATCCCTTGCAATCAACATGATGCAGTGAAGTGCCACCAGGTGACTGCTTAGGCTTGGGCAGAAGTGGCCGTGTGGCTCCTCCTCCATTCTTCTGTGACTCTTGCTCATAAACCAGCTGCCATCTAGGAAGTCTGGTATCCTGAGACCTCTGGGCTGGAGAGTTCATGTGCAGCTATTAGCCTCCGCAGCCAGTGTCCACTGCTACCGTGTGAGGGGCATCCTGGGCATGCAGCGTCTGACTGGCATGCGTCAGAGACCTCAAGCGAGAGCTTCCCTGCTTAGCCCCGCCCCCCTTCCAGTTCTATTCCTTCCAGCCCTTGTCTCGAGACATTTTCCTGCTTCACTCTTACCGTTACCTGCCACTACATTGTCTATCCATTTGTTTCTTTTCTGTCTCTACCACAATAAGATGAGCTCTCGTGGGGCAGAGACCATGTGCCATTCTTACCTATATCCCCACAGTGCAGCAGAGCTTCTGGCACATGGAAAGGGGTCCATAAAAATGTCGAGTAGGTGAATTAGTGGATTCTTGCTGAGATTACTTAATTTGCAATTGGATTGCCCATTTTTCTCTTTAGTTAAATCTGAGGTCTAGTATTCTTATGCAGGTATCCTGCAATGTGTCTCTCCCCTCCTGCCTGAGTCTTCTTTCCCACCTTTTCTCCATTGCTCTGACAAGAGCGTTGTTACCCTCACTCTGGGTGCCGGTGCATCCAGCCACTCTGTTGCCGCATCAGCTGGGTCCCATCTCTCTTTTGGGGAAGCTTAGCTGTCCCATGTCGTCACTGGGCCCCACCACACTCCTGGCACCACTGCCCCTCATGGGCTCTGCTGGGTAAGGCCTCATTTATTGGGGCAGCAGCTGCCTCCTCCACTAAGCACCCGTGCACCTGCCAGCCACTGTGGCCTCTCCTTGACACCGTGATCACGTATGTGCCATTCACAACTCCTAAGCAGCAGACTTGGTCTCCCACCACTCTGGTAATTGCCAGAAAGTCTCCCTCATGTTCCATTTTCATAGTAACCTATATGTGTGGTCAAGAGCAAGGGCTGAAGTATCCTATGAACCTAGATTCCAGCTCTGGTTGCTAAATACCAGAGAGAAACTTGGTAGAGAACCATGAATAAATCACAACCTTTGTAAGCCCCCCAGATTGTTCCTCTGTAAAATGGAATGAAACTCTGAATGTTTCCTTACGATTATTTTTAGAAAACGATGAAGAGTCTATGCTGTCAAGCACACTCGTTGTCCTTGACTCTGCTCCAGCTATGCAAACTCCCTCTCTTTTCCTATGCTGTATCCCACACCTTTGTCATTGCTCATTCCATCCCTCTTGCCCAGAAGCTACCTCCCTATCATCCCCCCAAGCCCTGCTCCTATTACAGGTCCTCTAAGATCCAGCTCAAGGGCCACCTCCTCAGGAAGCCCTCTGATAGGCCCCCTAAGGCTGTGATGGGGACCCGGTTGATGAGTGCTTGTAACCCACAGGACAGGCCTCTATTCATGCCCTGTTGTTGGGCTGTCTGTCTTCCCTGCCGGCTGATGACCATGATGAAGACAAGTTCTGCCTTATTCTCTAATATTCCTGGCACCAGCACCATGCCTGGCCCTTGGAGAGCTCGGTGCTATTTATTGCCCTTCTGTGAACTGCATGGGTTGGGTTGAGCAGTGTTTCTCTCTTGTGTGATAGGGTGTCCTCTTTGAATGGGGCACTAAAGAGTTGGAGTGAAAGAATGGAAATAATGACCCAACCAGGCCAACAGCAGAATGTACCCTAAAGTTTAAGGAACAGACAGTCGTGGTGGTCAGACTGCCTTCTCCTCACTACAGTGCAGTTTGGCCTGGGGGCTTCTGAGCAGCTTCACTTAAAAATGGAAAAGGCTCACAGGCGCACCATGGCCCTTACTCAAGACCTGGCCCTGTCTCTTTCCTCCAGATGAGGACAGACAAATTCAACATGCAGGAGGAATGGTTGCAAAGACACATGTCACACACAGCAGCTAAATGCTCCCTGCTTATAATGAGGCCCAACTGAACAGATCAAAGGCTGCCATGGCCAGGCAGGGACAAATTTATGAAGTCCAGTCATCCACATGAAAACACTGTATATTTTAATCTGCCTAGTGGAAATAAATCAATCTTGAGTTTCTGTAGAAGGACTTGTGAGTCAGCTACACTTCTCCGTAAAGATGTAAGAGATCTTTTGAAAGTGACTTTTCATCTTTCAAAGAATCAAGGTTTTCTTAGCAATAGAGGCATCTAAACAGACCTTGGTATTTCCCCTTTTACAAAATGTCCCGAGCATCTAGCTTTCAATGAGTATACAAGCTTTGTTATTGCACTTAAATTTACAAACAAAATTGTTGGCACCGGAAAGCCTGTGGTAGGTAGGACAGACCACCCATATGTATGCGTATGAAAGCCCAGTTGGAAAATCTCCTCATGTCAGCCAAAAGTGTGACTGTGTTTCTAAAAACTTGGCTGTTCTCTTGGTGGTCGAAACAGTGAACCTTTTTGTTCATTGAATGCTGAAAAAACAAGTATGCCAAAGAGTGCCTTTTTCTAAAGGGTTTCAAAACTCTCAGCTATTTTTGACTCCTTTTCTCCCAGGGCCTAAGAACATTCAACAAACCTAAATCAGAGATGGTTTATTGTGTTGTGTGTACGTCAGAGATTTCAGACCATGGCCAGCAAATGCATGGGCCCATTTGCTTGCCATGTGGCTTACAAGGAGGCCTCTTTATGTCCGACTCCTCTGGCCGTAGTCAGGGATGGGTGCTGAATGGGGTCATTTGGTGGGCATGTGGAAGAGATGTTTGGACATTGTATGGAGCAGAAAGTGTGTTCTTTCATCTTGGAGAGTCCATGGTGTAAGCTGGCTGACCTAGGTTCCAAGGATAGTCCTGGTTATGGAAGCCAGGCTGAGTCTCCAAATTAGAAGATGACTAGAATGACAATAACTAGAATTTCATGTGCTTTCTATTTTTAGCCAACTGAGCTAGCAAATTCTCTGACTGGGATATGTACTGAACGTATATCACATATATAATACTATGCAGAATGCTATATATGAATGTGGATATATAATACTTTATAAAACATAGTTGACAAAATTTATCTGCTGTATTTTTGTTTTTGTCTCAGCCTCTGATAAACTGAAAAAAATTTTGTGAACTAGTTTTTTTTTTTTAAATAAAAAAGCAATTACATATACAAAGCAAAACATTTAAAGAATATAAAAAGGTCTGTAATAAAAAACTCTCCCTTTCATCCTGGGTCCTCAAGTCCTCTTCCATAGCAAGCACTGTTATTTATTTTATTTTTTTTTTTTTAGAGATAAAGTTTCACTTTACCACCCTCAGTAAAGTGCCATGGCATCACAGCTTACAGCAACCTCCAAGCTCTTGGGCTTAGGCGATTCTCTTGTCTCAGCCTCCCGAGTAGCTGGGACTACAGGCACCTGCCACAAAGCCCGGCTATTTTTTTGTTGCAGTTTGGCCGGGGCTGTGTTCGAACCCACCACCCTGGGTATATGGGGCCAGTGCCCTACCCACTGAGCCATAGGCACTGCCCTCCAAGCACTGTTATGTATTTATTTATTTATTTATTTATTTATTGCAGTTCTTGGCAGGAGAGGGTTTGAGCTCGCCACTTCCAGTATGTGGGGCCAGCGCCCTTACTCCTTGAGCCACGGGTGCCACCCCCAAGCACTGTTATTTTTAAAGCAAATTCTTGTAGAGATAGTCTATATGGTACGTGTACACACACCTTCAACCACACAGCTAAACCAAACAGGAGCATACTACATTGTTTTCATTCTTTCCTTGAGGGAATTGTTTGGAGATCCCATTTTGACAGCACATGTTCATCCACTTAATTCTTTCTAATGACAGTGTAGTGGCCCCTTTGTTTGGATACAGCACAATTAAAAGTCCCAGACCTCACCAAAGGGCATCCAGGTCATCCCTAGCTTTCTGTTACAATAAACAGCCCTGTAGTTAATCTTCCATGTTCAAATGTATCTCCAGGAGAATCTCCTAGAAGTGAGTTATTAGTGTGAATGGGTAAACACATTGTGATTTATTATGATTGTCATTGTTACTAGTCTATTTTTTATAGATAGCCACAGAAGTGGAGCCAATTTACTCAGCAGTGGAGCTGAGAGCACCTACTTTGTTAACCCTTCATTAGTCCAATGTGTTTCCATCTTTGCCCAGGTGATGATGCAAAATGCCACAATAAATGTGACAGTTTATGGAAGCAGAGTGGTATTGCTTTCTTAGATATTACAACACCATAGTGCCTAACCACCCCTTACAAATCATTCCGACAAGTCCTCCCATTATGTAGAGAAGGGAGAAGCTCAGGACAGAAACAGCCCTCTGTCGGGACCTCAGCCTCTCCCCCCATCCAGATCCTTATGCGCAGAGCCAGAAGCAGAATTTATGTAGGGCTGATGTAGACTCCCATTCCTGTCACTGCACCTGGCAAGCAATGTTGTACCAATGACTTGATTTCCTTGATGAGCCAAAGTTGATGTATTATTTGGTATCTACCCCAGCATCCACCATTCTTGGAAATGTAGATCATATAGAAAAAGTTAGTCTCAAAACATCCTTCTTGACCATCTGAGAGAATTTTTTAAAGGTTTCTCCCCTGCAAGAGGTGGTGTGTACCTTCACTGCTCCAGGTATGTGACTGTAAGGTAGGAACGATTGACAGCGTATCATTCCTAAGGAAAAGGGCTTTTGTTTAGGGGATTAAAGGGGAAGGGGCAGGCAGGGAGGGTGAACAGCGCCAGAGTCAGACTGACAAAGTTCCTGATCTGGTCCTCTCCTTGCCAGCAATGGATCTTTGGGAAAGCTACCGCTAAGCCTCATTTTCCTCATCTATAACATGGAGATAATTCTGATATCTGCCGCTTACAGTTGTGGTGAGGATTAACAATACACAAACAGCATTTGGCATAGCGCTCAACCACGGGGTGAGCCGTAGTCTATATACAAGGTGTCTTCATTGGCGTTATTATTCATAGCTTTTACATGTTCATTTCTGCTGGTCTTTCTTCATCCCAATGGCCTCTGCTCTTCACTTTCTTAACATAAAATAACATTATCAGGGAAAGTGACTTCCTCTCAACAGGAAGGCAGATAAAGGGTCCTCCCCAGAAAACCAGTTGTGGTGAGCCAATTCTGGAGATTTGGATGGTGCAGGTGGTGTTTGTAGCCTTAGGTCATCCGGGAGTGTCTGGAGAGGGTCCTCAGGGTTGATCTTGACTTCTGCAGACTCCTCCAGATCTGTGTCTGGCACAGCATTGCTCTGACCCTTGCTGGCATCCTCTCACTCCTGTAATATTTCAGAGGCTGGGAATCCTTGTGAATAAAACCCTGCGGCAACACAGAATGGCCACCTGGAAAGCCAGATGGGTAAACACAGCTTTTCTGCACTATAGAAATACCAAGTAGGAATTATTCTCTTCTGGCATTTTAAGTGGAAAATTCAGCCCTCAGTCTGCAGTCAACTCCTAAGTCTTTGAAGCTGGTGGTTGGTGGTAGTGCCTGGTTGGTTTGCACTTGTACTACACCAAGAACAGGTAAACCAAACAGGCGTGACTCTACTGTTCCTGTTAGCACTGTGGTTACACCACTAGGAGAACTGGTTTCCAGGGTATCTGCTGGTTCTGAGGTCTGCAGAGCACATAGTTCATGTGACCAAGTTGCAGGTGAGTTTCTCCTTAACCTGGGTATCTTCTGGCCTCCTCCAGAAATGCCAGGTCTTTTCAAAGGAGCTGAAACTGATGCCTCTGCTTCTCCCCTAGAAAAGATTCAATGTAAAGATTAGTTATAGGAACAATAGCCCCTTTTCAACTTCATTTTTATGTTACACATTCCTTCTGACTTTGTCCCTTTGCAAACAATCAGACCTCTGTCCCACAGCTCTCAACCACAGCTCAAGCACCTCTGAAATACAACACACGCACACACACCCACGCCCAAAGTGGGCCCTTTACAGTTAACTTCATCCACCAGGAATCTGTAGAAAAGTAGAATTAATTCTGGTTTTATCAAGAAAACATAAAAGGCATAAAGCTAGGGGTTAACGGATCGGGACTCTAGAGCTAGCAGCACCCCTGCCCCACTGAGGTCATGACCTTCCTGGGTCCTGTTACTCATCTGCCTCTCAAGCCCCTGGCTGGGATCATCTAGGTGGGGTTGGAAGCCCCTTGTCTGTGATATATCTGAATTCCAATTTCATGCTGGTGTTTATTGACTCTTTGTTTCCTAAGGGTTTGTTTCATTTTTGGAGATTGATAAAATAAAACAGAAAGTAAAATCATTTTATTTCTACCACCTCAAATTAACAGGGTGACATATAGTCATCCCTCAGTATTTATACGAGATTGGTTTCAGGACTGCTGTGGACACCAAAATCTGAGGATGGCTCACATCTGTAATCCTAACACTCTGGGAGGCCAAGGAGGGTGGATTGCTTGAGCTCACGAATTCAAAACCAGCCTGAGCAAGAGTGAGACCTTATCTCTAAAAAAATACCCGGGCGTTGTGGTAGGCACCTATAGTCCCAGCTACTAGGAAGGCTGAGGCAAGAGAATCACTTGAGCCAAAGAATCTGAGGTTGCTGTGAGCTACGATGCCAAAGCACTCTACCTAGGGTGACAAAGTGAGACTTTGTCAAAAAAAAAAAAAAAAATCTAAGGATGCTCAAGTTCTGGTATAAAATGGTGTAGTATTTGCATATAATTTATACCTATCTCCCATATACTTTAAATCATCTTTAGAGTACTTACAATACCTAATGCAATGTAAATATTTATTATATTGTATCAGTTTTTCTTATTTGTATTTTTTTATTGTTGTATTGTTACTTTTTATTGTGTTTTTTTGTTTGCTTGCTTTCAAACTTTTCCATTCCATGCTTGGTTGAACCCACAGATGAGGACGGTGTTTGCATCCAGAATCCCTTTCTCTCCTTTTGCTCTTTTAAAAATCATGCTATTAGAAAAGTACGCACCAAATGCAGACAAACATACATACATTTGCATAATGTTCAAAAACTTTTAATAAATAAGTTTTGTTTACTATTAGTTCAAAATGAGGTATATTTATTTTAAGCTTTGGCTATGGCATGAAAATTTAAGAAATTCTGCTTTTCTACTCAAGCTTTTTTTTTTATTAAATCATAACTGTATACAATGATATGATTATGGGGCATCATACACTGACTTCATAAACCATTTGACACATTTTTATCACAGTGGATAGCATAGCCTTTCCGGCGTTATCTCAGTTACTGTGCCAAAACATTTACATTCTACATTTACCAAGTTTCGCAAATACCCCTGTAATATGCACCACAGGTGTGATCCCACCGATTCCCCTCCCTCTACCCACCCCCCCCTTTCCCACTTCTACTCAAGCTTTTTATCTTTTACTCCTATATACAAGAGGGGTATGCCTTCTACATATAGCACTGCAGCCTTCTTTTCAACAATTTTCCAAAATTAAAAAAGAGTAACCTAAGACAAGGTAAAAATCACTTACTTTGTCAACTGTCTTGGTTCATAGAACAAATCTCTCAATTATAATAACAACTAGCAAAGATAAGGAAAACCACTTAAAATGATGGAGTAAAACCCTTCTACTCCATTCCACTTTTTTATTCCTAGATTATCACTATTCACAGCCCGATGACACACATCTTTCACACATTTCATACATTGTAGGTGTGCACAGAGACATATAAATGTATCTCTATTGAGACCACGTTCATGAGGTTTGTATAGCTGCTTAAACGCTCTTTATCTTCTCTCTCTTCAGCAGATAACTTCACTTTATGTTTTAGTAGAAAATCAGAGACTAGCAACTCTCTCAAATTCTAAATAAAAAAATCTGGAAACATAAAAAAATCATGCTGTGGATATTGTAAATGTAATACACGTTTATTATGAAACAAAACTCCCTACACTCACTACAGAATAGTAAAAAGATGACCATGAAAAAAATATATGCAATATGCAATGCTGCCCTCCCAAACCAAATATCCTCAACCCACAGTGAAGAGATTTCTTCCATCTGTGTGTAAAGAAATATCGATAGGCATATTAGGTAGATGGATAGAAATAGCTAACAAAGATGACTTTAATCTGCTGTCCATACCCTTCTAATGACAATGAGTTAAACTTAATTTTATTTAAGGTTCACTCGAGTTCATTGTTTTAGCATCTTAGAAGAAAATCTGAACTGAAATAGAATGTTTTGCTGGATCACAAAATTTCTTGTGCTTACAAAAGAATATTTTCTAAATAATCCTTTAAAATATATAAATTTATATATATATATATATATATTTTTTTTTTTTTTTTTTTTTTTTGGCTTATAAAACACAACGTACTGGCTCTGGTGAGTAGAAAGCCCTACTGGCTAGTTGTAGATGCAGCTGGATGTAGCCATGACAGTGAGGTGATGAGTTCTCATTATCTCTCTCCTGCTCCCGTCTTGCTCGCTCTGTTTTCTTCTGTGTTTGATGCCTGCCCAGGCCAGCTTCCTCCTCGTGGCGGCAACCATCACTAAAGCCCCACACGCACACTAAAAAGGCAAGTTTTAAATCGCTAAGCGATTGTAGTCTCTGCAACGTCTTTGTTTCCTTGGCTCCATTCTAGGCAATATTCACTGACTTCTTGTTGTAAAAGAACGTTAGCTGTGTCACACTTCCCACTGTATTTCTTCCTAGTAGATACTAGTTTTTTTATCGATTTATTACATTTATAAGATTTTGTAAGAGTCACGTTTGTTGTCACAATTTCCATGGTTGTTCTGCGTTGGTTTGACGTATAAATGTATTCAGGCTCAGTGACTCTGCCCCGTCATTGTCCCCTGGCCCTCCGTCTTTGATGCTGCCATTCTGATTCATCTCCACTCGGTTGTCAAGCGGCTTTTCCAGAAAGTGTCCATTCTTGCTGATTGCCTGATGATTTTCCATGCTGGATACTGTTGTGTTGATACTTGAATGGTACCTTAGGGTGGGTAAGATTTTCCTGGGATATTTTCTTGTCTTCAGCAAGCTGATGCCTTCTGGCATTGAATTTGGCTCAGGAGATTTCTGACGCTCTTCGGATGCTCCCCATATTTCTTGTTGAAAGATTATTTATCCTTTAAGGTTAATGACTTAACAGGGAAATGCTTCAAGATTAAACATTCTTTCTTACATTCTCCCGGAACACCGTATGCTCTTTTCTGTTAGTGGGTTTAGCCTTGACTTCGTTGAGGGATGTCTTCATATACCTACATCTAAACACAACTTAATTTTCAGTTATATTCTCTATTATGGGATGCCAATTATTTTTACCTTGAAATGATTTGTTGACTCCTATGTTTATTAGCTTTTTAAAAGTTTTTTTAAACTTGGCATTTAAAAAACCCTCAGCATTTCAGTTGATCATCTCACACCTCTGTAACAGTAATATTAGTTTCTATTTTACTAAATATTTATCATTTATTTTTCTGAAACTGCCTTTATTTTGTCTTTATTCTGGAAGGATATTTCCACTTAATATGTAATTCTGAATTGACAGTTTTTCTCCCTGCCTCCCACCCTAGCACTTAAAGTTTCATTACCATCCGGCCTTTACTGTTTCTGATAAATGATCAGTAGTTATTTGAATCATTGTTCTTCTAAATGTGACATGCCCGCCCCTGGCTTCTTTCAAAATTTTCTCCTTATTTAGGTTTAAAATTATTTTAATATGATGAAATTGTTTAATTTTTTTCTCTATATTTACCTTTCTTGGGATTTGTTGAGTTTCTTAGATCTGTAAAGTTAATGTTTTTTACCAAATTTGGAGAAATTTTTGCCTTTATGTACTCAAATAGCTTTTCTGTCCTTTACGCTCTTTTTCTTTTCTTCTGAGACTACAGTTAAAAATGTATTACATAGTACCCTCAATGAATCCCCAACAATAAAAAAAAAGAAAAAAAAATGTATTACATAGCTTGATATTGTCCCATAAGCTACTTAATTTCTAATTTTTTTTTCTCTTCTTCAAATCTTATCATTTCTGTTGATCTATCTTCAATTTACTAACACTTCTTTTGGCCATCTTCAGTCTGCTGTTAAACTCATCCAGTGGTTTTTCATTTCATTTATTATTTTTTTATTCTAAGGTTTTTATTTGGTTCCATTGCTCTGCTGAGATTTCCCTTCTCTTCACCGTAACCACATATTTAAAATTCCTTAAACAGAGGGACTTTGCCTAATAAATGCAATCAGTGTAACCTGTTTTCTTGTACCCTCAATGAATCCCCAACAATAAAAATAAATAAATAAATAAATAAATAAAATAAAAAATAAATTCCTTAAACACATTTTTACTAAGTGCTTTAAAGTCATTGTCTGCTAATTCCAACATTCATGTCATCTTGGGATCAGTTTCCATGAGTACTTTAACTCTTAAGCATCAGTCACATTTTCCTTCTTTTTCATATCTTGCTTTTTCTATTGTTTTTTTTTTTTTTCAATTAAAAAAAATTTGTATCCTGACATTGTGGATGATATAGAGACCCTGGATTCTGTTATCTCCCTTTGAAGAGCATAATTCTTTTTCTAGGCAGAAGTTAAATTACCAGCTAATCATAATGAACTTGCAGAGGCTTGCTTTATACTTTGTTAGAGGGGGTTTATCCTTTATCTAAGGGTGAATTCTTAGTTCTAGGACATGGTCTTTATTCCTAAGAATGACCTTTCTGGGATTTCAGTGAAATACCTGAAGCATTTATCAAGCCCTTATAACTTGGCAGGATAAAGACTCAACACTCTGTCTTCTGTGTTAGGACCAACAGCTAAAATTCCTGCTTTGTGTCACAAGTGTAGCCAAAGATATGAGGAAAATGTGTATATATATTTGGGGGCTCTTCATTTAGACTTTCTGTGACTTCCTCCCTCAATTTTCAATGTTCTGTGGATGCCTGAACTTGCATTTTCTAATTCTTTAAACCAATTAGTGTGTGGTTTTCTGCTCGGGTCCTCATCACCCCGTACTTTGTGGACTGGGGAGACCCTCAAGGAAAATAGCATGACTGTAGCTCTCACGGGATGCACCATGGTCATTCAGCATTCTGGGTTGACTGCCTTCCAGTTCTGCCTGACTTTGGCAGCTCTATGCCATATTTAAATAGTAGTTTAGTGAACATTTACCGTTAGTCCACTATAAGCTGCTTTACTATTATTGGAATTGAAACCTCACAGTAATTTGACTTTAAATGTGTTTTGTACCATTATGTCTAAAAACGAGGAGTTGTTTCTATCCTTATTTTGGTTTCCTTAGACTTGAGTCTCCATTTTTAACCTCCCTGGGTTGGTTTAACATTATCTTAGGATTATTGCTTTTATTTTTTTCATTAAGTCAAATACACATAGATCATGAATACATTCATGCATATGTGGGGTACAATGTGTTGATTTATTTTTTTACATACAATCTGACGTGGTTAGATCAAACCAATCAAAGTATCCAATGTGCTCAGTACGTCTATGAAACCTACCTACATTTACTCGCACTTTCTTAGGAAAGATAGAACACAACTATAGCCCAGGATGAAGGAGAGAAATGGAGGGGGAAGGGAGGGGAGGGGGGTGGTTTGACGGAGGGAGGGTGAAAGGCAGGACCACACCTATGGAGCATATGACAAGGTACAAGTCACATCTGTCAAGTGTAGAACGTAGATGTTTTGGATTATTGCTTTTAAAAATGTTTAGACTTTTCATGTGTTCAGTAGCATTGCAGACACCTAAAGAGGACCTGCCACAGTAAGATGTGGTTGATACCAGAGCAAGTCCTGGGCAATATAGTTGGGTCATTTCCAGATTTGTGTCTGCAGGGCCATACTGCCCAAAGTTGTGTTGTTAGCAACTATACTACTTTTATATATGATTTTATTATTGAAAATGACACACAATCTGTCTCACGTTGACTTAAGCATGAAAAGGAAATATATTGATGTGTATGACTGTAAAGTCTGGGAATATGTGATTTTGTATGCTGCCTGGCCTAGGAACTCACATGATGTCCCCAGGAAAGCCCTGAGAGCCTCTGGAGAGCCTGAGCTCCATTCTCAGGGGATTTTCACCTCGTGGTGGCAAAATAGCCACCCCAACCCAACTTGTGCCCAGATTCAAGTCCAGTAGGAATATGAGAGACTCATGTCACTCGGCAAGAGTCACTGACTCTCACTGGCGGCATCGCCCGTCCCCAAACCAGTCGCCGTGCAGGGAGAATGTGCCCCTCTGCGTGGCAGCCAGCATCCCTTCTGATGCAGGGCTGGCTTTGGCCCCACTGAAGCATGTGGGTTGATGGTGCAGGAGGAAGTAGTTTCCCAAAGTAACACTGTAAACGTGTCGACGGAAGGAATGTCACAGGATTCTGCAAGGCCATAGAATAGCAAACGTTCACTGTAACTGAGTACTATTCATTGGTTGGCTGGTTCATGCTGAGTTTTATTTTTTAAATCTAAGGTCCTAAATGCCATTAACTGTTCTGCTCATCCATTGACCCTCAGGGTATATCTCAGGCCCTGGAGGAATCCACGTGAATCTCCCAAGCACGCACTTTGAGATACTCACAAGAAGCAGGAAGGTTCCTATGGCCCAACCACAATTAACTGAAACCATGCCAGGACTTTTGAGATAAAGTAAGAGGTTGGGTTTTATAAAATTAAATAGAAAAGTATTTCTTAGGAGCACTATGATCAAACATCCATTTAAGAATATTTAATAATTTTAGCAAAAGATTCGGTGCTAGGGCCTGCAGAGGCTACTAACATTTGGCTCTGATTATTTCTTCTTATTTATCCCTGGCTTCAAAAGTAAAAGTGGGACTCAACTCTGGTGCAATCTGTTTTTGCCAAGCTTCAAATCTTTAGAGAAATATGCAGGAAAAAAGGATCTGAGAACCCTGTATGGAATTTGTTTTTAGTAAAACAGAAAAAACTAGAAAGAACTAGATGGAGCTCCTTTACTACGTAGCATGAAAAAGAATTATTCTGTGGGACAGAACAAAGCCAGTTTGAGTGTAATTTCTTTCCTCTGGGGCCCTTAACTTTATTCATGGTCTCTGTTTCTTGTCACTTCTCAGGTTATCTGGGAACTTTTAAAGCAAATGTGCAGGCTGGTTAGTTTCTCTTAATCAATGGAAGCATCATCGCATCTAAGCCTGGATTTTGCTGTTCTGATAGATGAAGAGGTTATCATCATGTTCTTTTCACATCTAACCTTTAGAAGTTAAAAAACACTAAAATTCCACGTCTAAGGGTTTTCACAGATCTCTTACCCCAGTTTGATGTAGGGAGGGAGGCCAGTGCTCAATTTGGTGCTTTGGGGGAGCTTTTGAGTCCCACCCACATCTCTGAGATATTTTCATTATATTCTTAGCTAGCACACTATCCTCTATCCAAGAGGCCAAGGAGAAAACCCAGGATGAATCCTTGTTTTCTGAGCCTTTGGGCCAAAGAGTTTCAGTACTAGGGAAGAAGAAGATAAAGATCTGGGTATCATGTATTCTGTGAAATTCTCACATTTTTCTAAATATTAATTGTACTTGGTTTGATTAAAAAATTAATAACTAGCATTTCTAAGAGATGAGCAAGTTATAACCTAAAAATTGAAAAACAGCATGTTACGTGCAGCCCAGTACACACAGCTAAAGACTCCTGAGACTTTCCAGGGGGCCGAGGTTTGACTGAGCACCTACCACGCTGGGAGTCCCAGGTATCAGCTGAACCCCTTATGTTTTCTGTCTGAGGGTGATGCCATGTGGGGGGACATTTTATCATCTGACCCACTTGCTTCCTGACTCTCCGTGAAGAGGCGGCATGCGAGGGCCTGTAAGGAGGCTGCATGCGAGGAACACCCTTCAGGCTGTTTGCCAAGGACCCTTCCTGCCTCTAGGCCTCACTGCCCTCTAATCTACTGTGTGATTTTGAAAAGCACAACCCTGACCTTGTCACTACCCCAGTGAAAACACAGATGTCACCTTGTCACTGTAAGGTTACCACTCTTCAGTGACCTTCTCCTGCCCCCAATCCCTTTAGGATGAAGCCCAGATTCTAGCATGTGCCCTGCGAGGTCCTGGGGCCATGGTCCTGCTGCCCACACCCTCAGCTGCACCATCCGGCCCACGTGGAGCCGCAGACCAGACCTCGCTTCCTCCCCTTCCTTCACCCTGCCAGCCCCTCTAACTGGCCCTTTTTCCTCTGGTTCTTCCTCCCAGCCTCTAGCATGGCTTATTAGCTCAGATACAAGCTCCTGGGGGGCTAAGTTCCCTCCCTAAAATCAGAAGAGGACCTCGGCTGCCTCCCCCAGACTCCTGCGCAGCACTTCAGCATCATGTCCTTGGGGCCTGGTGGGTGCCTGGCACATCAGGGAGGGGGAGATGACCCACAAATATTTGTTGTACAAATCTAAGCATAGTTTGCAATCTTTTCCCAGGTGGAGCCGGGGACAGAAAAAAGAAATGATTAAGAGCTGTTTGTTTTGTTTCCTTTTCGAGATAGCTGGACTTTTGTCAAAGTACTGAGGTTTCCTTCCCCACTATTTTTATGATTTTTTTTCCCTGAAAGTGGTAACATTTAAGAATGTGTGTGTGTGTGTGTGTGTGTGTGTGTATGATTTCATATCCTTTAGGATCTGCTACTTAGCAAAGGATCTGTCTTGATCTACGGCTGATAACAAAAAGCCCTGGAAATGGTGTACTTGGATTTGGAGTGGGGAGCAAATGAATAGACTTCCCATTTCCGTCATGCTCTGAAGTGTGCTTGTTTATAAATAGTGATAAAGTATTTCCGCCTCGTTTTCTTTTTTTTTTCCTTAGAACATCTTGCCTGAAGAAAGTGGGAGGAGAACTTGGAGAACTGTCCTTTGAAACACTCGTTAATTGAAAAATGGTGTTAAGGGAAATATATACCTCCAGGAAATGCAGTTTAGTTATCACACATATGGGATGCATTTTACTCAAGTCAAAAAGTATCTGAAGAAAAAAAAAATCTCATAAATATACAAACTGCTTTATTTTGTTATTCAACTCAATTCAAAAATGCCATAGGGAATTTCATATAAGAAATGTTAGCTTTTGAAGACCACACCTAAAATTTTATTACTGTTGGCATATTTATTGAAACATGTAGCATACATGATTGATTTATTTCCACACTGTCTGAGTTCATGTTTAAGTCTTGATTTTGGTTCAAGGCTGAGTTGTGTCTTTGGAATCTTATTTGAAAGATTTTTCTTACAATATGAGAATAGGTTCGTTTTGATTTTCGTTTCTGTAAGTAGCAGAACTGCTCTTGGAACTTCCTTCGTATGGAAAAAGTGTTAAATTAGATAATGATGATCCAAGGGTTTTCTGGGAGACTCCGTCTCAGAAGTGTATCTGGATGGTTTACCCTCCAGTGGCTCAGATCCCCCCACCCCCACAGGACCACCTGGCTCTGGGTCAAGAACGTGCATAGGGTAGATGGTCATGGTCACATGACCTGCTACTTATCCCAAATGTAAAAATAGGACTTGCGGGATCTTTTTTTTTTTGGCCAGGCTGGGTTTGAACCCACCACCTCTGGCATGTGGGACCGGCACCCTACCCCTTGAGCCACAGGTGCCGCCCTGACTTGTAGGATCTTAGTTTGGGTTCAGAATCACAGGCTTGTGTGAAATGTGCATGCAGCTTACTTTCTGCTGTTTCTTTGCCAACACTGGAGCAAAATGCAGTTACAGAGAAGATAAGCCTCTGGCCAGCTGAATGGAAAACACAGAAGAGAAGGAATAACTTACCACTAAACCCAGATCTCTTTTCACCAACTTGGAGCCACCTCTGACATGACTAGAGTTCCTTGGGGAAAATGGCCTGGACTTGTGTCAAATGAAGAAAGTATTCCAGCAAAGTTAGATTGTGAGAATTCATTTTCTTGAAAGAAACCCTTTATGAGAAGGAGGGAGAGGAAGGGGAAACTTGGAGCTGGGCTGACAGCCTGGAAGGGGCTGCCCTCTCCTGCAACTCACCCCACCCAGGCTCCAGCATCCCAAGACCACCATGATCTCAGCTCTTCTCTTAGCAGGTCCCTGAGAGTGTCCAACTTCATCTATATTGATGTTTTTACCCCTCTGGCCCTCAAACTGTTGTGCGCTTGGGAGCTTATTAGGCAGTAACTACTTCTAGGCACCAGCAGGGCTCGAGGCAAGGAAGGACCAAGACTCATGCCTGCAGGGAGGGTCCCCAGAGACGGGCATCTCCCTCTAATGGTAGGTTCTGGGGAACAGTGGCACCCGAGACTTCAAAATCACCCTTGAAAATTTCTCAGGAAAGCACTGAGTGAAATCCGGCGACCTTCATTTCTCAGAGTGTCCCCCACTCTGTTTCCCCCCAGTGTTGAAGCCGATCACTGCTTCTTCTGCTGGGCAATAAATTAGGTAGTTGACTTGTGTTTAGGGGTCAAGTTAGAACGAAATACTTACTCAATGTGCACTTACCACCGCAGTAAGGAGGCGGGAAGGGAGACAGACGGAGAGCAGAGCAGAGTAGGCACACTCACCTCCCAGTTCACATCCACCCAGGCACTTGGGCATCGGGGGAGAATCTCCCACACTCTTCAAACTGCTGCTCTTCCTTTCCCTTCCCAGCCCGCCCAGCTTCACCCCAACTCACGCCACGCTTGCAGGTAAGTGAAGGTGTATAAGATGTCCCTCCACTAGAAACCCACCAGGAGAAATGTGATGAGGGGAGTAAACATTTGTTAAGTGTGTTGGGGGGCCTGACTCAGCCACCCACAGACCCTTCCCCCCCCTCCTCTTCCTCTCCTCCTAAGACAAAGACACAAAGGGTCTGGGTAGCGCCCCCTGCCAGGGAATCTGTGGAATGTACCTACCTCCCCCTCCCCCACACACACACAGCCCCATATAAAAAGGGTCTCTAACTGCCCCTAGGGCACAGATCCCATCTTTGCACTGCCCAGGGAAGTGCAAGCCTGGCCTGAACATCTCTGCAGCCTCACCTCTGGGCACCACTGTTTACACCTTTCAAAGTCAAATAAAGTATTTAGGAAGAGATAACTGGAGGGAAAGAAAATAATGATCCTAGAAACCTGTGAGATGGGCAATGTCACTTTAGGAGGAGACAAGTGACTCTACCCAGGTGAACTGACCAAGGACAGCTGCCTGGAGGGCTTGGGGTTTGAAATGGCCTCTGTCAATGGAATTGAATTAAGTAGGAAGCTAGGATCTAACAGATACTAAGACTGAACAAATGGGTTCAGGAAATAATAAGGCGGGGCCCTAGAATTCTGGATAGACCAGTTAGTTAAGAAGCTTAGTGTGGCAAGAAGAGACGTTCATATTAATCCAAAAGTTGCACTAAACTAAAGACAAGTCTCACAATTCTAACATTTTCTATCCCTTTTTGCATTTTTTACCACTTGACTTCTCGTTTTCCTGCAAGGCTTCTCTTTCTGGCCTTTCACTTGTGTTAGACACCTATTGGTTTAATATTCCTAGGTAGGATCTCATGTGGTATAATTCCTGAAATTGGGTTTCTTGATGACTAATGTGGATAAGTCACCAAGAAATGTGGCACAAATAGGTTAAAAAAATGTTGCTTCAAAATATACGGGATAAAACCAAAGTGAATGTGATTTCTATATATTTTTTCACTTGTGTATTTACAGGGAAAATTTTTTTAAAAGGGAAATACCCTGAGTGAGGGCTATCGGTCTGGGTATATGAAATAATTCACATCCCAAAGATGGGTTGGTTGTCAAGAGTGTGAGCCAGTGGGGAAGGCAGTCAACTTCCAGGCATTTCTCAGGGTTCTAATGATAGAGCAAATGCAATAATCAGAAGCACATTTCCTGCATTACTATGCAAATCATGCTAGCAGTAAATTAATAGTTGTCATTTGTTGTGTTTCCTGGTTTCTCTTATCCCTTTCATTTTGGTATCAGAGATTAAGAAAAAAGGCATATTTCTATTATCAGTCAACTTTTAACTACAGAGATTTTCGCTCTTTTTTGGCCAAGCTCTAGTTCACTGACACAGACTTAATGGAAAGAGATGATAGTACTATTAAAAAATAATTATGGACTTAAAATAGCAGGCACATTTTTAACCACCATGGTTATAATAAAGATGGGTTATGATTAGAACTGTAAGTGTGAATTATCTCCTTCTGCTGTTGGGGGTGGGGGGAACATACATTGATTCTGAATGATATTTTTCCTCTTTAAAATGATTTTTGGCTAGAGACATGAGTTAAAAAGAATTTTGCTGTGGCATGCTCTACTAAGCAGTGCAATGGCTTATCAGCCATTCTCAAGGTGGGTGGGGAAGGTGAGCTGTCTAGCAGAAGCAGCTGACAGTCTTCTCCCGGAGACTCTGGTATGTAACGTAAGGGAAGAACCATTCCCCTTACTCCTTGCCAATCCTCTTCTATTAATTGGATATATAATATTCTTTACTTACCTTGATGATTAACAGGAGTTAAGAACTACTGCCTTGAATGAATTTTATAACAAAAAGAACTAGGCCACTGTTACTTAACTCTAATGTTACTTATAAGATAACATTAACTACAAGTTATTGAATAGTACTATGTGCTACATCCTTACATACATTACGTCCAGTCTAAATACACTAGAACCTCCAGAGCTGACCACATCCCTGCATTGACCACCACCTTAAGTTGATATAATTTTCATAGACCAGATATGTACCATATGTACTCAATTGAAGTCTCTTATGTTGACTGACCCCCTCCATATATTGACTAGTTTGTCACAGTCCTTTGGGTTGGTCAACTTACCAAGGTTCTACTGAATTCTTTTTATATATGGGGAAGTGGAGGCTTGGCAAACATATTGTGTAAAACCACCCGGGTGTAAAACCACCCGCTAATCATTGCAATGATTTATATCCTAGCTTTTCTGGGTCCCAAGCTAACTTGACAAAGTCACAACTGGGGCATGTAAAGAATATCTGTTCTTACCTGTACTCTCTTTCTATCTTAGGGTATCAACATTCTGACCTTCCTTGGGGATTTTTCCTCCCTCATTCTCAGCTCATGTGCTCTAGTAGGGCCAGTTTCACCATTGACTCCAGGGATGGGGCGTTCCTGAGCTCAGCCAATCAATCAGCCCATTCTGAAACCCAGGCACAGAGATTGGTTCAGCAATGGGCACATGACCCAAGCAGGGGAATCAATGTCAATCCCAGAATTTGGGCTGAAACTTGAGAAAAGCCCCCTGGGATTGCTAAGACAGAGCATAAGCCTGGAGCTGCTTGAAGCTTCTTCCTGAAGGTAGCCAACACATTAGTGTTAGGGTTCTCTAGAGAAACCAGACCACTGGGAGATACACACGTGCACACACATGTGCACCCACACAGAGTCATGTGCTGCACAAACCAAGTTATGTCCAGTGACTGCCATATAAATGATACATGTTTTTACTGTACCTTTTCTATGTTTAGATGCACAAATACCATTGTGTCACAGTGGCCTACGGTATTCAGCACAGTAACGCCCTGTGCAGATTTGTGGCCTAGGAACAATGGGCTGTGTTGCATAGCCTGGGGGTGTAGTGGGCTATGCCGTCTGGGCTTGTGTAAGTACACTCTGTGATGTGTGCATTACAGTGAAGGCTGAGAACTCCCAAGATCTGCAGTTGGCAAGTTGGAGACTCGGAAGAGCCAATGGCGTAAGTCCCAGTTTGAAAGCCAGCAGTCTCAAGAATGGACATTTCAGCCCAAATCCAAAGACTGGAAATGACCCATGTCCCAGATCAAGTCAGTCCACAGGGGAGGAGTTTCCTCTTAGCCACTGGAGGATCAGCCATTGTGTTCTATTCAAGCCTCCCTGGGACTGCATTCAGCCCACTCTCATTAGGGAGGGCCATCTGCTTTCCCCGGCCTCCCAGTGCAAATGAAAATGTTAATCTCATCCAGAAACACCTCTACAGATACACCCAGAGTAAGGTTTAACCAAATACCTTGGCACCCCGTGGCCCAGTCAAGTTGACCCATAAAACAAACCATCACAGCCTTGGAGAGCGAAGCTGCCTGAGACAATAAGACTGACGGCTTCGACCTTTAGTTCTCCCAGATCTGGCCATGCCTCATTCTCTACCTTGGATCTTTTCAGTTACGGAGCCTATAAATTCCTAGCTTTCTGTCTCCCTTTTAGGGGGAGGAGGGAAGCGTTCTTACTAATATGAACTCCTTGCCTCGCAATATTACCAAGTCTTCAAATACCATTAATGAAATTGGTGTTAAGTGGGAGAGCTGAGCAGGTGCTCACTGCCCTAAAATGTGTTAATAACACGAGAAGGTGCAACTGCTGGTGCCCATATCCTGTGCTTCTGCTGAGGTCGGGATGAATGGTGCACCCCACAAAGCAAACACACAACAGTAATAATGTGTATTGTAAGATTGAAATGCTTTCAATATTTTTGCAATTTGGGGATAGTTTTACATTTTTATATAGGCCTGTTTTTTAAAAGTTTGTTTACTTTGATTTTTTTTTTTTTTAATCTCATATAAAAGTACTTGATGAAGCAAAATATCCCTGTGGTCTTGTCCACACCATTTAGAAGTTAACTTGGTTTTTCTGCTGAACCAATTTTCTGAATTTATTGGAATAAATTCTCAACAGAAAAAATTAGGTCACGAATGCTTTTTCTTACAGGCTGCTTCTGTATTCACGAAACTACCCACCATCCCTTGAACACGTACTCTTTGTGATCCAGAAATGGGACTAAAAAGGCATAAATTCTGATTACTTCCAAAGTACTCTGCAGTCCTTTCCATGTGTCCTTGCGTGCTGATTTTTGGATTCATGCAGAAATGCTTATTGCTAACAATAAGAGCAATCCCCCAAGCAATTAATGCAAAAGCCCACCTTGTAGTGAAACAATACACTTCATTTCTGGCCAAAGGCCTCTGTGTTATGCCAAGCCGCAACTGTGCTGCCGTGTTTGCTGGAACCGTGCATTACCTGGACTGGTGTGTCAGCTCCACACCTGCCCCAGTTTGCTGCCTCTTTTCAACACAGAAACGAGGAAGCAGTCTGGGCTTGCAAAGCTGAACAGATACTTTCAAGGAGCCTATGATTCAGATTTTATCGTTCACGAAGTGGGACGGTTGATATTTTCTTGGCCTACTTCTTACAGAAATTTTGAGTATACACTGAAGGAAGAGATATAGCAAAGTAAGTGCATTACAATACCCTCCGAAGTAGTTTTTACCTATTATTTGTGGTAACATGAGATTGAGGGACTCTAAAGGGGTTGGATGATGAGTAGCTCTTTAAGACAGTTTAGGAAGGGGGACATCTGAAGTCTCTTAGGGCTGCTAGTGGAAGACAGAAGGTCTCAATCTTTCCCTGTCCCTATGTAGGTGTCAATCACAACCCATGGGGAAACCCAGATTTCTGAAAGCTCACAGCTCAAATTGTCTGGGAAACAGAGCCCTCCACAAATATGTTGTCACAACTAAGAATATAACGTGAGCAACAGAGGTTCCCTCTGGTCTGGAACGGTCTAGGACAGGAGAGGGTGGAGAGGGTGATGGACCCTCCATCCCAATACACCCCATCTCCACCCCTCAGGAAAGCAGATGGGGATGCAAATGAGTGAAAACAGGTCATTAGTTGCCAATCTGAAATCTGCTTTTCTTTTTAAATGTTAATAACATGACTGCTTAAACTCTTAAGAGCAAACATTACTCAAGTTACAACTCACAACTAAATTGGACCCACAGTGAGTCATGACACTGCTGATGGAATTGCTGGTGTAGGGTGGTGTTTGGTGGAAGAGATTGGACCACCATGTCTAAATACATCTCGGAATCTGCTCCTTTAAAAGATCAAAGTATCCTAAGAATTTTTATCTCCTTCCATAAGATGGGTATAACATTCCGGTCAGAGACTAGGTAAGGATGCTCGGTAAATGGAAGCCAGCCCTACCTGATGGGACATACGGTGGTGTGCTTTTCTGGGTTTGCAACTCAAAAAGAATTAGTGAGCACCAGGTCTGTAGTGTGCATTCTGCCTGGGTGTCGTGGGGAAAGTGAAGATAAATTGGACATAATCCACACCGTGCTAGAGCTCCCCACTCACACGCCCAAGGAATTTCACTGCACATGAAACGGCAGAGGCAGTCCCGGGGGAGGGGGATTAGCAGGGAGGGTGGCAGGGTTTCACTGAGCCTGCGGATGCTGAGTGCTGCCTAGAAGCACCCCCCCAAAGGCCATGCCATTCTGCCTTATGACATTTAGGACTGTGGAAAGAGATTCACCTTTTTTGTTTCTTTTTGTAAATCAGGTTTGGCTAAAGGGAATACAAGCCATTTCTTGGTCTCTTCCAAAGGAACAAAAAGAAAATGACAAGGGTGTGAGCTGCCCTGATTACAAGGAAGTTGAGACCTGAGCCTCTAATGCATCTGTTCCCTGGCGAGGTCTGGTCCATATCTGTTCCCTGGCAAGGTCTGGTCCGTCTCAGCCTCGGCAGCCCCCAGGCGACAGGCGGCAGGAGCGCTGCTCAGAGCACTGGGCTCCTTGCTTTCTTGAACAGTTTTTGCCTCTAAACAAGAGAACTAAATGCTTTCCTTCCTGTAACACTGAAGTGAGTGACTAAAGGCAGCCCTCCTGGGTGTTGTCCACCGGCTGGAAAATGTGTTATCTTGCCTCTGTCCTCTAGCTGGGCTTGGCCTGTGACCCAAAAGCCTGAGAGGGGGCCTGGAGCCTGGGCGTGTGGAGTGGCTGTTTCACGTGCAGGCTGCATTCTGACGGAATCCAGCCCTTTGTCTCTCCCTGAAGCTGCACAGTGAGGCCTCTGAGGCTGGAGAAGACCTTGCTCCATCCAGCCCTGCACAGAGGAAAAGGCTGGAACAATGGCTCACTTGGATCCGTGCTCCCTGGGGCAGTTGCCAGCACCCGGTCCAGAGGTAATGACAATTTGTGTGAGCCATCCACTCCGGAGCTGCGTGATTAATGTGCCAACTCAAGCACAATCGGACAGTGTCGGACCTGAAACTGGGTCAGGGCAGAGGAGCCCCAAAGGTAGACAGGCATTGTTATGATATTGGAACAAATAAAAGCTCGGGCTATTTAACAGTCCTGCACCCATCTCACTAAGGGAAAGGGACTTGGATTTTTGGAGTGCTGAGTTTAGTGGCAATTTGCTAGACACTTTCAATAAGTTATTTAACCTGGGCCCATAAGAATGTAGAAAGTATAGATACTATTATTTCCGTTTTGCAGTTGCAGCAGACACTCAGAGGGTAGGAATGCTCCCTCAGGCACTTGCAATAACACCCAGCAGAAGAAGCACCAGAATCCAAACTAACGCCATTTTCTTACGCTCCCTTCTATAGCTCACCTCTGTGAGCCAGGAGACCAGCTTTGTTGCTTTTATTGTTGTTCATTCTATATTTAGCCCTATATCAATTCTCCAAATTCTCATGGAAGACCAAAGAGCTGTGCCTGTAGCATGGTCTGGGGCCAAACACAGTGCAGACAGGTTACTGAGACCTCTAGGTGGAGATGCTAGAACTGGGTAGATGAGATGTCTGCGAACATGTATTGATCTTGATTTTCTGCTGTTGGAAGGTTCTGTGTTGAGAGTTGCAATGCAAGGTAGGCAGAGCCCCTCATTGCACCAGGCCAGGAGGCCCCTTTCACAGTGGAAGGCTGTGGAATGGAGTGGGAAGGAGCATCCTCACCAGCAGCCCTCTGAGCTCCCTGCTCTGCCAAAGCTGGAACATCTCTGGATCAATTTCTTTTGTGTTAGCTCCCAGGTTAGGTGTCATTTGAAGAACAGATGTTGTGATTTAAAATATAATCAGCCTTCTTGGTTTTTAGGTTTTTTTTTTTCTTTTTAGATGCTATTTAGATTTCTTCTCTTTTAGACACTGAGGTCCAGGTGATTTGCCGTGACCCACGTAAGGTCTCCCAGGCTTTAGTGGCAGATTCAGAACTGCCCCCTAGATTAGGAGGGAAAGACCAGAGTTTCCCACTTTCCATCCTTTCTTTCTGAATACTGAATTGCAAGGCCCTTTTTTGGCAAGGTGTGGCTGCAGAAAGCCCAAGGAGGCACCACGATGATTCATATCTCATGTGAGAAAGCCCAACCTTCTGTGCCTACAGTGGGAACCGGGGTCCCCCAGGGGACTGTTCATCCACTGAGGTGACATCCACGCCTCATCTCATTTGGTACTGGCTGAAACCAGAAACATGAGCACCAGTGGTATCCCATAGGAAAAGCAGTATTTTTATCATCATTTCGCAAAAGAGGAAAATGAACACCCACCGTTGGCCTAACTGAGACCCTGGAAAGTGAGACTCTGCATCTCCCCAAAAGCTGTTCCCCCCTAAATATTGCACTTGAATGCAGCCATCATGCAGCCATCTTTTTTTCGTGGTTTTTATTTCTTCCGGTTACAATACATGGCTTTTAATCTAATGAGACATGCTTGTAAGAGGAGAGACAACGAGATTCTGTTTATTATTTAGGCAACAGTTTCAGTGATGACTTTCATATGAACCTTATCAGTGTCAGCCCAGAGTTTACTAACACTCTGCTAACTTATAAACAGGCTCCAACACACTTACTTTCGTGCGTATACAAAGCAACACATGTAAACATTTCAAAACATTCTGGTGGGCAATTCATTTCTTTCCTTTGGGAAAATATCTGATTGATGATGGTAATGATTCAGTGCCTAGTTCAGAGATAAATAATATTAAAATGAGTAGTTTGGTCTCTTTCAGGAATTTGGGGGTGCTTAGAAATTGTCCTTTAATTTCTGTGTACTTAGAGATCCATTTGTCAGCATGCTCAGAGGAGGGTGCTCGGGAATTTGAGATGGTTTAAGGAGCATGAGGTTTTTTAGTTTATTTGGAAAATCCTGCATCTTCTCGGGAAGTGAAGGCATTTTTTGGAATGTTCCTTTTTTGTTTTTTTTAAGTACCCCATCATACTTCTGAGAACCCTCTCTGTAGCTACTACCAGATTTTTTCTTTCTTGTGTTTCTATTTTCTTGTTCTTCTTTCCTTTGTCTCTTCTTCCTGTACAGAAAAGGTGGACTGGGCGGGTGTCTAGTGGGCAGAGGGAGAAGGGGAGCATGTTTATCATGGCTTTACGACCCCCGTACTTCCAAAAAAAGAAGCTTTCCCATCTCAGCAACCTCCCTAGGTCTGCTGTCCGTCTGTGAAATCTTCAAAGATATCTCTTCCAGGCATAAAGATGTGTCATTACAGCTTGTTTTTCTCCAGCTACATTAAGATAACCCTATTCCTCAGTTAATCACCAGGCAACATTTTTGGCTAAGTGCTTCAAAGAAGACACTAACAAGTTCAAACCTATGATTGCTGACTTTAACGGAGCACACTAGTCATTAATTTTTAAAACCTCTTCCCCCTGGATTCATGGGAGGGGCACTGGGAAAGCCATTCCGATTATTTACTACGTCTGTCTTCCTAGCGCAGAGCAGGCTGGCACTTCCCTACCCCCTTGTGACATGAAATGTGAGTGTCAGAACAAGAGCTGGAGTGTGATTTACCACATTCTCTTTCCCTCTGCTGTGGCATCCCACGGTGCTGTAGAAAGTGAAGATTCCATCATCGGGGGATGCCCTGCAGGTCTGTGATGGGCGGACACCACATGATGTCCAAACCAGGCGGTGGGGTTGTAGGCCTGGGTGTCCACCTGTGTGGGATTTCTGAACCAGATCTTGGCCTTCTGAGGCTCCTTTCTACTCTCAGTCCCCACTTACTATCAAATATTAAGTTGGACGGTAACTTTGGGGTCTCGTGACATGATGCCTTGTTAGTATGTTTTCCAACTTATACTCAAAGATCCCAGGGCAGATTTTGCCTCTGCCTCTTATTAGCCAAGTCACGTCATCTTCCTGAACCCCGTTCCGAATGTGTGAACTGGGTGGGGCAACAAGCTCAGCCTATTTCCTGACCGTTGTGTAGTCTTCAAGTCAAAGCAAGATAGCGATGTGCAAGGGTCGTCCAGCCCTTCTGGACGTGGAGGGAGGTGTCACAGTGGTGTCAGCGATCCCAGCAGCAGAGACACACTTGTGCCTGCCAGCCCCTCATTGCTGGGATGGGTGGTCCAGGGGTTGGTGTGGACGGTGTGCACTTTCTGTTTGGGTGAAAGGCTGTGGTCCCTCCCTGGATGGAAGAAACTCTTTCTGAACTTGGAGGTTAGAGGCCCCTGGTCTAACCTGAGTAATGCGACTAGTGGTTGAACTCTCTCTTCCCAAAACAAGTTTTATGTCTTGGCTCACCCATTTGCAAAGTACCCCAAATATCTACATCCTCTGAATGAAGCTTTATAAAATGATATCTAAAGAAACAAGGTAGAGGCAGAAGGGACACAGAGGTGCCTAACAGTGGCACTGATCCTTTCTCCATCTGAGAAAGCTCAAAACCCTCTCTGACAACTTGATCCCACTGTTTCCTACTGTGTGGTTTCCAATCCCAGGAATCAATCATTCTGGCTACTTCCAATCAGTGCAAGGCAGAATCTACCCATTTCGGAAGATTTGTCTTTGCTGGCAGATAGATTCCCTTTCTTGGACACATCTCTACCAATTTTTATAAAATTGTGGAGGAAGAAAGGGAGCATGGCATTTTAATTTTTACATATCTTTTCCTTTTAGGTGGTAAGATTCTCTCCATTTTCATACACTGGCATTGCATGGAGATTTAGAAAATCTCAATTCCTTTTTTTTGTTTGTTTGCAGTTTTGGCCAGGGCTGGGTTTAAACCCACCACCCGCCACCTCCAGCATATGGGGCCAGTGCCCTACTCCTTTGAGCCACAGGTGCCGCCAAATCTCAATTCTTTTTCTTTCTTCCTTCCTTCTCTCCCTCCATTCCCTTCTTTTTCCCTCCCCCTTTCTCTCCCTCCCTTCTCAGGGGCATTTTGGCAGCTGTCTGCTGACACCAGCTTTCCTGGGGGAAGGCAGCCACTGGGCATTTTCCAAAGCAGCCCTGGGGAAGAGGACAGTGGACGCTCCCACAGATACCGTAGACTCCTCTTTCTCTTCCTCTGAACATGCATCGTTAAGACAGGTTGCTTTGCCATAGCGAACATGGTTCGAGAGCTCGGGCTGGAACATCAGGCCATAACTGATTCATTCCCAAGTCTGGCCACAGCACACAGGGAGAAACCCTGGCTCTGCCCTGGAGCCCCCAGCACAGCCAAACAGTTACAGCTTATCTGTAAGAAGATTAGAGAGCTCTGGCTCATAGCTGGCTTTCTTTCTATGCCAAACGGCCTGGCAGATCAAAGTCAACATTACTTCACATAGCTGGTGGCTTATCTCCTGCCTGTCCTGGGACCACTGACCTCTCAATTAAGGTTTTAACAACAATTTCTCTTTGGGGAGGAAATGCTTCCAGGCTGGAGGACAGTTTATACTACCAGACCATCGGCTCTGACCCGTCTGGCTGTGTGGCACGTTAGGACGGCCTGCCATGCAATTAGGCAACGGTTTTCAGTTTCCTTATAAAGAAAAACATGTTATTTTTACTGAAAATATCTTCAAATGTCGTCAGGCATTCTATTTTTCATATCTAATGAGGTGACGGTGGAATTCGTTAGATGACTATGACTTTATCAAGCTCTAATGCTAACACTCCTCTCCATCCAGAGCTCTGTGGCACGTGGGAGGAGACGGTCATAATCCAGAGCATCGCGTGTGCGGTTCAGGCACCCTTATGCTTTCTCCAGGAGACCCGCCCCTCACCTCCCATATCGTTTCAGTCCCATTCAAGTGCCCTTCAAAACATGGCCTGCTAGTGCCACAAGTTTGGGGTTGATTAAACTTAACTTGGATACTAAAGAGAATGATTTTGTACGTTGGCACTGAAAATTTCCCTGAAAGATATGTTTTTCAGGCAGATGTTCCAAGCCAGCGAATAATGAACATACACTTTCTTTTTCAAGCTGGCAGAAAAATTACTTTTATTGAACGTCTGTGCCAGTTACCTAGGAAGATACCATAGAAAAATAAAACACATCTCTCCCCTTGAGAAGTTCATACTGTAATTGCAAAGAGAGTGCCACAGGATGGTGATGAATTAGGTGTCAGACTCTATATGAAACAGGCCTGGGTTTGAATCTCAGCTTTGTTTATTACTATCCGTACACCCTGAGGAAGATTACTCAACTTCCCAAGCCTCAGTTTCTTTGTCCATTAAAGTCTGAGAAGCATCCTAAACTACCTCACAGGGTTGTGTGTGGCATGGGGCAAATATTCAATTAAATGGTAACTGCTATTGTTTTACGATGATTGTGTAAATTCTGAAAAGTTTGTTGTAAAAAACTTTACCAGAAGACAGGTAGATGGAAACATTTTATAGAACAGAGGGAGGAATACAAGCTGAACATTGAGGGGGACAACTGGTAAACCCTCAGGAAGCCCCAACTGGCTGTGGACTATACACCCACTTTCCTAGTCAGTCATATCTTATCTGTCTACATAACTTGCTGAGAATTAGTAAAGGAGCCACAAAGTTAGTTCGTTGTATCTGTTACAGATGAGGGTCAGTTGTCATTTCCATCATAAAATCCATTCTTCATGGGTCTAAAGCTTGGAATTTAAAATGACATGGGGCTTAAACTCTACTTAACGCTTTTGATTTAAAACCTTCTGGGAGAACAAGAGTTCTTTAAGTTCACATGGCCGATGATACCACGGCAGGCTCTTGGGTATAAGTTACCTTCGAAAATGAATTCTGTATCTGGCTTTGCATAGCTAGCCTTTCCAATGACAAATAGCTTTAAACAAAGGGTCATAAAAAATCAACACTTTTAAAAAGCAAATAATCAGCCGCATTTGTGTTCTCCAAGGGAGAATGCCTGGTGCCCTGGGAGGGTTTCACTTTCATGATTTTTAGCAATGACTTTTCAATATGGCTACTTTAGGAAAGGGCACTTTAAGAGAGGAACAAGAAACAATTTTTACTGCTTTCCTAGCCTCTATGGGTATGTATTTAATTCATTTATACTTTTATATGGAATTTTATTTTATGGGTGCATTATATGCATTATATACAATATCGGTAAATATTTTGTCTTTTAGCTTATGCGTCAAAGACACGCTACGCTTCTGTTAGCAAACTGATCCTGAAGCATTTTATTTAAAAATAACAAGATCAGTATCCCACAGGAAGTATCTGATGGCCAAGATCAATAAGGAATTTTAATTTTTAGTTAAAAAAAGAAGATTCCTGTGATGTCAGCTTTGGAGACGTGAAAATGCTCAGAGAATTTTCCAAGGGAAGGTTGGGGGAGTTTGAAACACCTCCAGGAAAAGTTCATGATCTAGTTGAAAACTTTAAGGCTACACAGCATTTAATATACCCTGTAAATCCTTCTGGTGACGTCCAGGTGAAGGGGGTAGGGACAGGGAATCGAATGGGCTGTGTCTTCATTTACCTGCAGACACAGGCATCTCCATAGCCTCTTAGTTTCCACTTTCCAGGGTCCAGTGAATCTATCTTCTTCTCTCAGGCTGCCTTCATAATTACACTGAGATTATACGAAAAGCTATCAAAAAGCTTGGGCAGGGCTGATAAGAGAGTTTAGTTCAATAATTCAACTGGGAATAGGCTTCCACTGACTCATGCTGGTAGCAAGGGGCTGAAACTGCTCACAGACTAGTGGATTTCTATGGAGACGTGAAAGCTAAGGTGTCCTAGTTCATTTCTGGGGCAGGCTGAAAAATAATGACTATGATATTAAGCAGCTCCCCAGACCCCAGAGGTGGAGTCTACTGCCCCACCCTGGAAGCTGGCCTGGCCTGGCCTTGTGGCTTGCTGTGACCAGCAGAACTTTATGGAGGCCGTGTAAGTTCTGGAGCCCAGGCCTCAAGGGGTTGTGGGGCTTCTGTTTTTGCCCTCCTGGAACATTCCATCTACCACATAAGGCAACGTGGGCTCAATTGCTAAATAAGAGAAACCACATGGATAGAAAGCCAAGGTGACAGCCAGCACCAAAGCCCCAGACATGTGAGTGAGTCACCCTTAAGCCTCCAGCCCCAGCTGAGCCACCAGCTGACTGCAGCTGCCTGTGGCAGCTATCTGACAAAGCCAGGGGCAGATTCTCCCAGGCAGCCCACAGTGTCTCATGAGAAACTATAAATTGTTGTTTTAAGTCAGACATCCATGGACCAAATCTGACCTGGCACATATTATACAAAGAAAAGTTATATTAGAACCTTACCCTCTTTCATTTACATGTTATTTACCACTGCTGTGATGCTACATCAGAGTTGATTAGTTGCCAAAGAGAACATATGGCCCACAAAGTCTGAACATTACTCTCTTGCCCTTCACAAAGGTTTAAGTGCCCATGTTTTGGTGACTAAGTTTTGGGAGTGTTTTGGTATCCAGAAATAAATAACATATAGAAGTTGGGTTATCATTCGGGGGCCTCCAGAGGAACAAAACCAAGAGGATAGCTAGATAGACAATATACAGACATATATATAAAAGAGATAAAGAGATTTATTATAGAAAAGAAATTTATTATAAAGAATTTGCTGAAAGTCCTAAGGTCTGCAATTGACAAGTTGGAGACCCAGGAAAGAGGTTGTGTAGTTCTAGTCTGAGTCCAAGGGCTAGAAAATCATGAGAATTCATGGCATTACTTCTGGTCTAGAACCCGGCAGGCTTGAGACCCCAAAAGAGCTGGTGTTTTGGTTCAAGTCTGAAGGCAGGAAAAGACAGTTGTTCCAGTTCAAGACAGCAGAAGGAGTTTCCTCTTATTCAAAGGAGGATCAGCCTTTTTGTTCTTTGTGGTACTTACCACTGAGCAGGTGAGGCCCACCCATGTTGGGGAGGACAATCTGCTTCACTCTGTCGACCATTTTTAAATGTTAATTTAATCCAGAAACATCCTCACAGACACACCCAAAATGATGCTTGCCAAATATCTGGGCACCGCAGTGAAGTTGACACATCAAAGCCGACCACCACATTGGAGGCTGAGACGAGGCAGCTCAGGTTATGAAGTGGGGGACAATAACCCAAACCATTGATTATGGTCACTCAGAGCATAGATCCCCCATTGAACTCATAGCTCTGGCTGAGGAAATCTCTAGACAGAACATTGAAAGTTCCAGGTGGCCTCTCCAGCTGCATATGAAATGTACAGGAAGATAGAGGGGAGTTAAAGAAGGAGTTATTGAGTTTACAAGCAGAATTTAGGGGAATATAAATGGCTCAAAACATGGTCGATCAGAAAATAAAACCATCTCTTTCCAGTGCACACACTTCCCATCCCAGGCAGTAGAAAATTTTCTAAGTGAAACTAGTCCCGGAGCTAAAAATCCATCAAGGTTGTCATTGTAAGATCCTTCATTAAGACCCAAGACAGCTATTTGGGAGGCGGAGGCAAGAGGATGGCTTGAATCCAGGAGTTTGAGGTTGCTGTAAGCGAGGTTGATGCCACAGCACTCTAGCCTGGGCAACAGAGCGAGAAGCTGACTCAAAAAAAAAAAAAGGATCTCCAAAGGCTTTAACCTGGTGCCTAACAGACCCTCTCAGCTAGACAAAAGGGCTTCTATGGACCTTAAGGGCGATCCCCCATCAGGTTCACATTCATCCCAAAGGGGAGAGATCTCTGTCTCAAAAGAGAATAATAAATGTGATCCAGGGTTGGAGGCATAGAACCAAACCCAGTTGGTCAAGGAAGCCTACGTGGTTTCAGAGACATTAAATTGTGGAAAATATCCCCAACTTGAACCAGAAGGGTCAGAGACAGTTCAAATGAAAAGATCTTCTGGATTTTTCATGGGCAGAAAGTAAGCAAAGAGAAGTAAGTACTCAATGGCCAATATGTGCCGTTTCTTATGGGAATGGGAAGACAACTCAGAAGGCAGAGTCCAGATCCCAGTGTGTGGAGCCAAGGAGAGCCAAGGAGAATGATGGGCTGTGGGAATGGCTGGAAAAAAATGGCAAAAATATTTTCTGTCTCCCCACCTTTTGGAGTTCTGACACCTCATCCCTGCCTCAGGCTAGTGATCCAGAGGGTCTGGAAAGATCTCTTGTTCTTTGTGCTGTAGGAGATCATCAAAGGGATTATCTCAGCAGAGATCTTGAGGCCCTTTTGGATTAACCTGAGTGGAGGTCATGAGATTATTTTAGTGGGAGATGAGATGAATCCAGCACAGGCCACCAGATGCTCTTGATCCAAGATAGGGATAATAGGATCAGAACCTTTAAATGCTCTGTGCTTCTGCTCAGAAGCAGGAATTTGTATTTTGAGAGCATAGTCTGCCCTTCTTCTCCTTTGCTGGCAAAATATATTTTTTCTCCTTACTTCTCCTGAAATCATTTTATCCGTTTTCCTGATGCTGCCTCAGGAACAAGTGATGAACTTTCAAAAACAGACTCCAAGCGGGCAGAGTGGACCCTAATCCAGCATACCATTCTTCTCCTTTGTCAATGGAATTGTCCACTGTGGTTCCTATTTCACCACTGCTGATGCTAAGTAGGGCCAGGGACCATGTCTCTGTCCTTTGCAAGCCTCTGATTCAAGAACGGGGCATCTACAGAGCTCACCCCAGGAGCAACCTTCAAGGCTTCTCACCAGTGGGAGGACCAAGGTCCTCAGCTTTGGCACTGAGACTGCCACCATTATGGGATAAGACTTTGGGCAAGAGGTGAAGGTATTGTGCATGTAGAAATGATGAAAATAATTCTCTGATCCCTCCTAGTGGAAGAAAGAATCGATTTCATCACCCTTTATGCCTAAAACCAGCCTTGTGACCTGCTTTGTCCAATAGAACATGGTGGAAGTGACATGAAGGAATTGCAGAACTTGGATTTGCCTTTGCCCTCTGTGAACACTATCGCCACCATGGGAGAAAGCCCAGCTAGACACTGAATGAGGAGAAGTAACATGAAGAGAGAGGCCCAGCCAAGTACCAAGGTCCTGGACAGGTGAGTTGAGGTCATCTTAGACCCTCCAGACCCAGCTGGGGGACCAGCTTCCTGAGGTCACATGAACAAGCCCAGGTACAACTAGAAAAACAGCCATCCAGTCAACTTACAGAGCCAGGAGAAGCCACATGTTGTGGTTTTAAACAACCATATTTGGGGTGATTTGTTACTCAGCAGTAAATAACTGGCCGGCTTGCTGACTGATTATTATTACATTCACATCCGAGTGAAGGACATTGAGGAAGAGGGACACGTGTAAACTCGCCACCGGTTCAAAGGTAAGCACTGCACACAGATTTCAATGTAACTCCTTTCCTTCTGCTAAAATCTACCATAGTCACAGGCATTGTACCAACCTGAATATAAATCCAGGATCATAAAAACGTATTTGGATTAACAGCTGAACAGAACGGTTCTAAACCCACAAACCATGTCATTTGTTTATTTTATTAAAAAATATACACTTGCGTAGTTATTATTTTAAAATGACCCCAAGGACCTTTCTTCCAAATTAGGGGTGAGAGTTTTTCTCTAGACCTACTTGGAACAACTTTGAGAGAACATTATTTAACTCAGAAAATATCGGTTAGCCACACTAACTGAGAAAAACATTAGTCAGCTGTAACAACATGGTCACAGCAATGAAGGCAGAAGAATTTGAGGTCATTGTTTTAAAATGTGGCTGACTGTAACACTTGCTACTAAAAAGTTCAAATAGAGCTTGGTGTCTGAACAAAAGTCTTCATGAGTGAACAGAGCTTTCTTCTTCTCATTGAAGAAAAAAATTCGCATAAGCGATGATGAATTTCCTTGTCAGGGCATTTTAACAGAATGAGGGTGCAGAGGAGCCAGCCTCTGGGGTTGCCCCTGTATACTGGCATCCTGCCCATGGCTGGGACTCATGCAGGTCATTCTGGTTTGTGTCTCTGTTTCTGTTTGTGACAAGACAAGTATCCCCCCCAACCCAGGGGTCCTACCATTTGAACCTGTGGCTCTTCTTAGCATGGAAGAGTGAACTGATAACTCCAGGATTAAATATCGGTTCAAAGATTCCCTTGGCATTACTCATTCTCCCCTGCTGGGGTTCAAAATGTTTTTTTGGGGGGTTGGGGGAGGGGTTCAAAATGTAACTCTGCTGCTTGCTCTGAGACCCTGAGCAAATCCTCTAACCTCTGCGAACCTCAGGGTCTGAGATCTGTGCTGGGCACAGCTTAAAAGGTGCCCGGCACTTAACAGTACTTCTCACTTCTCTTATAGGGTTTTTCTGAGGACTTCATAAGTTAATATTTGTAAGGCTCTTAGAACGCTGGCTTGCACACATCAGAGTTTGCTAAATAAATAAAAATCTAGACTCTGTTGCAATTAATGGACACCAGACCGCAGGAGTTTGTTTTCAGTTTTGAAAATGAAATACAGGGTCAAAAACCTGATCGCTTCCAACCAAGACCAGTAGTCCAAACGCAACTGTGCACTGGTATTCTGTGTAACCATGTGCACTGATGCCTCTGTGTACACCGTGCCAGGCACCCCAGGCTGCATGGGGGGCACACTGCAGTGAAGAAAAATACATAACACATGGCTACTTTGGTGGCCTAGGACAGCCTCTACCGTGGACACTGGTTTCTTCTACTTACTCTGAGGAGCTACATGCCTCCAGAAGGGATATAGAATTGATGCGAGTGCCCCTCAAGTGTCATCCTTTATCTCACCAAGAGGGGTATGTGACCATGTGGACTGATCAGAAGCTGTCTCTCTTTGGCATTAGACTCTCTATAGTTAACAATACCAAGAAACCTGGACTGTCTGGTTTTGACCACTCTGAAAGTGTTTACAATCTCGAGGCATGGGGCCTGGAAATTTGCACCATCGTCAAGGGCCCTTAAGCTATGAATTGCAAAACTGGCATCTGGGACCCCCTGACCAAGTCCACAGTTAGACTGAAAGAATCATAAGAAAGTCACACCCTGACACTGGCCGGCTGGTTATGGAAATCGATCACTGGGTGGTAACCAGTAGTTTAAAAAATGAAATAAAGGGGACTAGAGTGGAATGGACCTGAGTGAAATGGAAAGAAAACAATGGTGTGAAGATAATAAGGGGCATAGTGTTTTATGAAACATTCTTTGTGGCTTACTTACACATGTTCATATTGATTTGCAACGTAAAACATATTTATTAATGTATTTCTCACTGTAGGTCTTGGCAAAAACAAAGTGTGAGAGCCATGCCCTGAAGTATATTTTTAGAACTTGTTTGCTAATAAGTATCCTCGAGGGAGCATGTTGGGAATACAGGTCCCTGTAAAAAAAAAAAATAGCTGGACATTCTGGCCGGTGCCATAGTCCGAGCTACTTGGGAGGCTGAGGGAGAAGGATCACTTGAGCCCAAGAGTTTGAGGATGCAGTGAGCTATGATGCCACAGCACTCTATTCAGAGTGACAGAGTGAGACTCAGTTCTGAAAGAAAGAAAGAAAGAAAGAGAGAGAGAGAGAGAGAGAGAAAGAAAGAGAGAGAGATAGGAAGGAAGGGAGGGAGGGAGGAAGGTTGGTTCCTGGGCCCTCCCACTGCTGCCCAGATTTTGGAGCGAGGTGGGCCTTTGCTTCTGCCTCCTTTATTTCTTTGAGTAACAGGCACCCCAGTGATGCCAATATCAAGTGGGGTGTGAGAGAGTAGGGGACACTGCCCCAAGAACACCCAGCTCTGCTTTTGAGGGAAAAAGAAGTTGGCAAAGAAAGGCAAATACTCCAAAAAAATGGTCATCAGAGTGGCGAAGATGCAAAATCGAGCTATGATAAAAGGCCTGTAGCAAAGCAGCAAGGAGACGGAGGGCGCCCGGACTGACTGAGCTGAGATGATGGGCCGGCCGCTGGTGGCCCTTTCGTGGGGCCAGGGTACTCATTCCTTTTTATCTCCTAAAACTTTCAAAGGGCCCTTTACGGAATAGCTGGCTTAACTCCTATAAGCCCTCTGAGTACAAATATGGAGACAGGCTCAGCTCGATAATGGGGGCAGAGGTGAGATTCAAACAGTGTCCTTCTGACCCAGCACCCGACTCTGCCTCTTGGATATGGAGCTTGCCAGCAGACTTGTACTGCTCTGCCTCCTCAGCCAGCAGGCTGGATGTCCTGGTGGCCTTCGCCAGCCTCGATAATTTTCCACAGTGACAAAGGCCACTCCAGAGAGCAGGGGAGAAGGAAGCCCATCTCTGGTCCTGGTTACCTGCTTGGAGATGGGCCTGCAGACTGGCCTGGAGAGTGGCCTGGAGAGGGCTGCAAGAGAAAGATGTACTTCCTCATCTCCGTCCAGGCGACCCGGTGATTCATGGAGACATCATGTGTCCAGCCTTGGGGACACAGCTGTTCCTCATCATGAGGCAGCACAAGCCACAGCTTGATCACTCTGCCCAGTCTTCCTCCCTAGAAGGAAAAATCTTCGTCCCAACCCCGCCAAAGCTCCCATGCGAGCCAGGCCCCAAGGGCCCACATGCCCTTTGTAGGGGAACTAGGAAGGGCTGGATGTGAGGAGCCCCAGGCCCCAACACATGCCAACTCAGAGTTTGTTCCCCGGGGAGTCCCCCAGGGACTCAACAGACAGATGATCTGCTTCTGGGACCCAACAGAAAGGTGATCTGCTTCACTGGAGAAATAGCCACAGACCAAAGCCACCACCAAGAGCTCCAGGGCCGGGTGGAGAAGACTTCTTATTGAATATAGAGAAAAAGGCAGAGAGAAAGAGAAGATTGTTCTAGAAAAAAAGTGTGAAGAGCCAAAACAAACTGATCTGAGAACCAGGAGCCCAGAGCAGGAGTCCTGACTCCGTCACCTCCATCTACTGACTGAGCTTCAGTCTTCTCTGAAGCAGGGGAAACAGCAAAAGCCACCTTGGAATCACAGAGCTTGGACAAACACTTGCCACGTGCCAGACAACACTCGGGAACTTTGCACACGCACAAACTTCATGAATTCTCCCACCTGATCCTGTCTGGTCAAGGGGATGGCCACTCTGCGGGCGACAGTGTGCGAGGTTGGTTATAAGGACTTTTGTGACATCTTACAAGTGAGGAAGGAGAGACAAGAAGTCCTCTTTCATGCACTCCTGCTGCACCACAGTTGCTCCAGGTTTGTATTGAGGATTAAGTGAGAGGGAAGGTTGTACAGCACTTATTCCCTCATCCCTTCATTCATTCAATGCACGTTTGCTGAGTGTCTACAACACACCAGGCACTGTTCTAAGCTGGGAATACATGGGGAACTAGATGGACACGGTCCTAGCTCTTGTCAAGAGGGAAGCAGATTATGAACAATGAGGTTTAAGAAAAGAAAAAATACTGCAAATAAACTAAACTGGGTTAAATGGTGGAGTAATTCAGGGCCTCGCCATGCAAGGAACACAACTGCCTTTCAGAACAACGTCATTAAGACAGTCTGGATCCCACTGGCTTTAAGGAAGAAATGTACTTTGCCAGGTGCCCGAGTCTTTGGAAGCACTATCCTATAACTCTGGACACTCGTCTGTATAACCCCTCCAAGCTATTAGGTGCTTGTCCTCCATGTTTCTGTGTTTTGATCACTGTGATGGAGGTATGTGTGCCTTAATCTTCCAGAGAACATCAGGTAATGAAATTAAGAGAGACCAGCAGACATGGTTTGATGCCAATTTGAACTCAATTTTTAAAAGTAGGTAAGGTACCATCTAACTAAACCACGACGCTTTCTCAAATGAATAGCCATATGTTTGTGTGTGTGTGTGTGCGCTGAAGAGTAGAAGTTTCTGTGGCCAACACTTATCCGTGTAGATGTCACTCACCTTCCCAGGACATCATGTCTACAGTGGGAAGGATGGAAAAACTCACTCAAGAGCTGAGGACCTAAGGATCTCAGAGTAGGGCTCAGCTGGACTCTGGCCATCCCCAGCCCCCACTGCCCAGCCAGACTCACCCCTCCACAGACCATGGAAAAGGAAGGGCGGCGGAGTTCTCATTTTCACACAGCAATTCGCATTTTTAGTGTCTCCACTGCTGATGGTTCAGAGGGGGTTTTCACGCTACACGGGCCCTGAGAAATCATGGTGGTCAGCAATTTTATTTAATGGATGTATGCATTTAACTATTTAAGTATGTAAGTTGTTTTTAGCCACCAAACCCTTTGTTGAAACGAAATTTCATGCACAGTTATAAAATATAGAACAGATGCAAGCAGGTCCCCTTCCTTCAAGGGCACTCTCCGGGGAGGCCTTCAAGGTGCCTAGAGCTTCTCATGACAACTCAGTTGGGGAAAACCCACCTTGTTGCAGAAGGGCTGGGGTGGGGTGGGACGGTGTTGGGAGTAGAGACTCTGCTCACGTAGCAAGTTGGTAGAACAGCTGGTACAAAAATCCCACAAAACACACGCAAAAAAAAAAAAAAAAAAAAAACAGTGGTAAAATGTGGACATGGAGGGGTCGTGGCAGGTCCTGGAGGTTGGCCTGGAAAGTGGGTTCATCAGGGTTAGAGAGAAGCAGCTGTCCAGGCTGCCCGGGCATGCTACGTGCATTGCACATGCGCGCCTGGGGCTCTCAGTGCGAGACCTGCTAACAACTCGGTGATACATTTATCCCCCGGAGCGCTTTTGAGCATGTTACAGGTTTCCATGCTTTTGTTTAACTGGAAGCGGTCAATCTGGTGCACATGAAGCAAGAAAGATAGGTCTGCTGTCAGCTGCCCCAGGGCCACAGCTCCCCTTCCCACTGAGAGTGTCGCTGGCCTCCCCAGCCTCGCTCATGACCATGCCCAAGGTGTCCTGGGCTGCTCTGAGAGAAACAGCTCATTGGTCCCATGTGTCCCAGAGAAAGGAGGACTGGGGGAAAGAGCTCTGGCCTGAGAGGCAGGTATTGGGGGGTGGGGAATGCCCAGAGGGAACAAACTGGGCAGACTCGCTGTGTGCCTAGGATAGGATTCTTAACCTCTCTGGGCCTTAGTTTTCTAACATAAAATGAAATTGACAACAATAGGGTTCACCTGAAAGGGTCAACATGCGGAATAAACAAGACAAACCCTAGACAAAACTTAGGATAGTGGCCAGTGCACCTTAATAAATGCTGGGTGTCTGGGGCTTCCCACTGCCCCATGGGCATTGCAGCCTCAGACCTGGGGAGGTTTCTCACCAAAGGAGCCCCAGCTGCACTGGCATTTAACTTCAAGGAGGGTGATCTTCTGAAGACCTTTTGGAAGAATTTACCGACGGGAATTATACTGCTTGCTAAGCAGTGCTGAACTCTCCCTAAATGCCAGGAACTTTCTGCTGAACACCTCTTCTGCATTTTGCCATTGAATCTCACATGGCCCTCGAGACGGGTGCTTTTTAGCTCTGCTGTCGATGAGAAAGCAAGGCTTGGAGAATTTTGGGAACTTGCCCAAGGCCACCCAGACAGTAAATGGGGTGGGGGGGCAGAACAAAATCCTGGATCTCTATTCCCCTCTGTTTTTGTTTACTTGTTTTCGTTTGCTTTGCTACATTTTTGGTGGAGGCAGGAGACGTGTGTACCAGAGGAGCACAGTGGATGCTGCTCCACACAAGATGGCAAAGTGCAATGTGGGCGCAACCTGGCAGCCGCAGAGGGATGGGGTGTCCCAAGAACCAACTCCAATGGGCATAAGGCCCAGTGGCCGGAAGATGGCCACAGCCACAGTGGACGGGCCAGGGCACTTCTTTCTTCAGTACAATTCAGCAGATTCGTCGTCCTGCAGATTCTGGCATGGACGCCCTGCTTCGATGTGAACCCGCAGCTCTCTTAACCTCTCTGCAGTTTAGTTTCCTCCTCTACAGAATGGGGATGCTAATTCCTAACGCCACGCAGCATTTTCCTCGATATTGAAAGTGCACCATACGTTATTGTGATGTATGTGTGTTGTACACTCTGTGCGCCAGCCGGGACTGTGAGCAGTGCAGAGACAGACTGGTCAGGCCCCAGGAATCCTCAGAATTTTGGCTAAATGGGCTTTTTATTGTGACACCAGGGTAATTCTTGGGAAGAGATAGAACACTCCCATTTTTTGAGTAGAAATAATAATGATCATGCTGAATGCTGATTTACAGGCTCCCTTTGGACAGAGAGAGGTGTTGTGCTGAGGGTCACTCACTCTGCTTGGCAATGGCAGAGCTCAGATTTGAAATCAGGTTCCAGTACGCCATCGGATCCCTCAGAGCTCTGGACACTTACAAATAGAAATAAAGGGCATTTGATGGCTTGGCACTTGTCTGGACCCTAGGCCTTAGCAAGGTGCTAAGCACATGGCAGCCACCGACAGGCTCTGTTCAGTTGTATTGAAGATCCAGACACCTGGTCAGCCCCATGTTCTGTGTCCCCGCTCACAGCCACCAGAGCCAATCCTGGGACTCCACAACGAGGCAGTTGTCAGGTTCCTTCTGCTCACCTGAACTCCACACCTGTCTTCAGCAGACAAGACAGCCGTGCCCTGGAAATCTTCGTGGTATAGCAGCCACGTCTTTGTGAACTGCTAGAGAAAAGCATCCCCGTCCCCAGCTCAGCCCCCGAGGATGGCTCACTTTCTAGCTCTCCCTGCCAACGGGCCGCCTCTATGGTTGATTAGGGTAATGAGGCTTATGCGAGCTCCCTCTGTCCCTCCCCATGTCCTTGGCTCTGAGAATGAGCCCTCTGTCTATCAATACTGTCTGGCACCAGAAGAAAGCCCCTCTCCCTTCCTGCACCCAGCATCTGGTTGCCTGGAAACCAGGACAGAAGCCTAGAGCATCTTGGGTTTCTTTTCAATTTCCCCGCCAGGTCCCAAACGCCAGCAGTGTTTGTTTTATGCAGAACCTTTGCACTGCAGTGGCTTGTCTTAACCTTGCCCAGAATGATTTCATCAACCTACGTAAATGTGATGCAGAGAGACAGGGACAGCCACTCCAGACTCAGTGTCATTTGGTTATCGGTGCACGAAGTCATAATTAACAGTGAAGGCAGAAGATGGATTGTTTCAGAAGGAGCCAGAACTAGGATCAACTTGTGTGCGTGCAAGTACGTGCACAAGCGCCCAGGCACATGTGTGGAAACTGGCAGCTCTGTGAATGGTAGTTTGCTGTAGCCACATGCAAAAGGGAAGAGAGATTTTTCTTTCTTCCAAAAGAACAAAAACCTGTCTTGAAAATAAACATCCTCCTTTGCTTGACAAAAGCTGCACAGTTCAGGGTAAAGGCGCCAATACTCTGCCTGGCTTATTCCCCAACTGTGCCTCAATAGGAATGTTGATCATTTTCAGATAGAGCCAGAAGAGAAGCGAAGATTCAAAGAGTCACAAACAGGAAGAGAACTCCCCTTACCCCACCCTACCCACACTTTGGCTTAACGCTGAAAGGGCCAGCCAGAGTTTAGGACCAACCCTGGCACCTGTTATCTCTACTGTGTCCTGGCTCGTGCTAGCTGGGTGCTGCATGTCACCCAGGCTGTGAGGCGGCATTGCATTCATAGTAGGTGGGATTGAATTTTCTTTCTTGCAAAGGCTTCCCGGTGTTACCCAAACACGAAATCTTTTAAAGAATCATCTAATCAGGCCCCACTGAGGAAGCCACTTCCTAGAGATTAGCAGCCAGGGGTCTGGCCCCTTCCGGCCCCTTGGCCCTCTCCGTGTTCCCTCATTCTGCAGATGAAAATGGAAAGGCCCAGAGCAGCTGAGCATCTTGTCTGAGGTTACACAGCTCCTGGGCCATGACACTGAAACTTGAATTACATAGATAACTCAGAAATCATTTTGCGAAATACTTTACCTTACCTCCTGCATCTAAAGATCTTAAAAGCAGATACTGATTCTTAGAGCGACAGTCTCTTGGAAAATTCTCATCACTCAGTGAAAGCACTGAGTTCATGAGAGAGAGGTACGCAGCACGTCTGAAACGGGCCTTGTGCTGCATCGTCTTGGTAGAGTTTGTAAGAAGCACTTGGATGAGCTTTTCATCAAGAGGCCGAAGTGTGGAATATTTTTACTCCATAACTGAACCCTTGTTTCTCGTCTCATTCCTTCCCTGGTCTTCCCTTGCCTCCTATTCTTTGAGAGTCCAGCGTCTTTAATGGTATTTTCTTCAACAGTGGTTTTTCTCCTCCTAGCTTGAAGGTTATTTTAGAGACAAAGCCATTTGAAGAAAGAGATTCGTATGTTTTCCCCTCATAAAGGGAGGCAGAGTGGCTAATCAGAAAGTGGCTAAAAATCAGCCTGGAGCTACATGCCTGGGTTGAAATCCTGGCCCTGCCATTTTCTTGCCTGTGTAACTTGGAGAACATCGATAACCCACCTAACCCTCAGTTTCTAATTGTGAAATAGGGGTAATAAGGATTCTAAGTTATTGTAAAATATATTAAAAAAAAACAAGTGATAAGCACATTGCTAACAAAGACTCAATAAGAGGTAGTAACGCTGTTATTAGTCTATTACCAACTTGGAGGCCGTGGGCTAGACAAAGGCTGTGAGATAAATTAGGACTAGAAATCAGAAATTCCTAAACCCAAGGAGGGCACTCCGAAGAGGATTTCCTGGCACAAATTGGGCATTTTTCACGGATACTTGTCCCATGATTCCTACATTCTTTTAAGTTTTGTAAATCTTTAATATAGTCTTAACCTACAGGGAAACATCTACTTACCCACATTCTCAGTACAGGAAGACATTGAACACACAGGGTGATTCCTTCTCCATCTGAAAGTACAACACTCTAGATTTCAGTGAGAGAATGTGAAATTTTAAAATAAAAATTAATTACATAAAAATTTTACCCAGGGCCCTTCTGCTCCCTAGCCTTCAAAGGCAACATCAGGCGATCGTGTCATCAACAGGTATATCATACCTGCTGAGGGATAAATTCTTCTAAATTCTATGTACAAGTCAAAAAACTTTAATGTCTTTAATCATTTTTCTCATCTTCATAGCTTTGATTGTTCCCCGTACAAACATTCAAAGGGCCCCAGTGCGTATAAGGCAGGATGTGAAACTTCAAGGGATACAACACATACAAGAAACAGACCCTCCTTTCCAGATGTTAGTTTCTGGGCCTGATCACCCACGTGAGTGTCTCTGAGGATTCACTGAGCCTCATTACCTGGACCAGCTCTCCATGCTCCACACTCCCTCAGCCTCACACAGCAGGGACTGGAGTGGACTTGATCTGTGCTTTTTGCTGGGACAGGATCTAAGGCCACTTGCCTCTCTCCTCCATTGTCCCTGATCACTGTGCAAGACCCCGCTATGCCTATTGCCTATTGCACATAGCCCCCTGTCCATCACTGGGGCTTGGTAGAAAGATAATTTTCTTTTCACAGAAGATAGTTCTTCTTGCCTCCATCCTTTCAAATTCTCCCTTATCTTCTTTATGCAAATTAATCCAGCTCGGAAATTTGCTAAGAGGATAACTTAATATGTTTCCCTTCTCAGGAAACTGATTTGTACTTTCATGTAAGCTTCTTGGCACCTTGGAGACTGTTAGAGACACCAAAAGGATTGAGTCTAATGGTGTGAACCTTAGATGCCAAGGCCCAACATCTGGGTTCATAATTTCTAACATATGGTCCGTTTCAAATCTTGCCATCCAACAGCCGGCTGAGCAGTTGCTGCCAGCCTTCAGGGCAGCCACACACTTAGCATCTTCGCTGCACTGACTTATTATTTTTCAAACTAAAAGCAATTGTCCTCGCTGTGGTGTGGGGGAAGGAGCTTTGGATTAGCTACTGATGTAACAGCTGCGGTTTACCGAGCGAGGGCCCCATGCTGCCATGAGCACCCTGTCATCCGTCTGCCTCGGATGCTCAGAGCAAACCTGTGTATGGTGTCAGAGCTGTTCCCATTTTACAGACAAAAACAATGAAAGCTCACAAAGGTTAAGTAACTTGTCCAAAGTCGTAAAACTAGAGGTCATGATGAATTTAAACTTGGGTTCCTGAGATTTTTGTCTCTGACCTGGACCAAAGGAGACCCTGATTATCTATTTTCAGCAACGTGCCATCATGCGATAATGAGTTACAGTCAACAACATCCACTCAGCAGTTATTACTAACCCACCAGTGGGATTTCTGTGCATTTGCAACTGATCTCCCCAAGAACCCAACATGGAAGGTCCTAACCTCTCTCATTGTGCAGTGAAAGCTTCCACGGCCTGGCCAGGCTGCAGAGCAGCGGATCTGGGGAGCAAGCTCACCGGTGCTCTCAACCACCACTTCTGATCACATTATAGTTGATTCACTATGTGACTTTTGGCAAGTCCCTTAACCCCTGCAAGGGGGCAGGAGGCTTTTCTTCTCTGACAAATAAAGCTATTGGCCTGGAAAATCGCTAAGGTACCTCCCAGGGTTTCCACACGGACTTCCCCCGTGATGAGATCTAGAATGGGAGCCAGCCTGGCCAGCCTCCCATCTGCAGTCCCTGCATTTATTTACCCTCAGAGTCTCTGGCGACTCAACAGCTTGCCCATATGGGCTGCCCCACCCTGAGACCTGGGACAAGCCCAGTGACAGGCAGGGGAGCCAAGGTTCTGGTGTCCCTGAAGGAGAGAATTAGCCCTGGGCCACCAGGGCCCGGCCGTTTGGCCCGCTGCATGGCTGGTCTGCTAGAGAGCTGCAGTCCGTGGTTGGAAGCTGAGCAGGCGCTGTGTGCAGCTGCTCTCCCGCAGACAGCCCCATGGAGTGGAGCCCTTGCTGGCTGCCTCTGCTGCTTTTATTGCTTCATTATCTCTCAAATCAGAAAACGTGAGGGCTGTAGCTTTGGCTGCAATCTGTTAACTCCCTGGCTCTCAGAGGCCCAGCTCCTGCTGAATCCAACAGATCATGCCACTCCTCGCCTTTCCTAACCATCGTTTTGTGCACACCCTGAGCTGGTGGATTGTGGATGCTCTCTCTTCTTTGTCCCCAGTTTTACCAACAGTACTGCTCTGTGGCAGTGAGGTGAAGTGGTAGGCAAGAGGTCATAAAATCGAACCCGCTGGGCTCACATCCATCCCTTTGTTCCTTTTGTTGTTGATTTTTAGGAGATGACCTCCTGAGCACCCCAAAGCTGAAGGTTTGTACCTTTAATCTGCAAGCCCCCATTGCTAGTACTTACCAGGTTGCTTTTAGGAATGTGTTTGCAATCCCGCATCCCACATGGGAGGAAGCTACCCTTCCTTCTCAGTGCTGTGCATAGGTAGAGCTGGCCCTTCTGCCATTTACAGAATGACTACTTCTTCACGTCCAATCCTTCCAACATCCTCCAGCAATACCTGGCAAAACTACTGGAAATTTGTTTTAAAGACTTGAGATTGTCCCGATGCTTCTGTTTTTGAAAGATTGAAAACACCAGGAAAGTTGTTTTTCTTCCCTTAGGCAGAGGAGAAATTCTACCCCATGATGATGATATTGAAAGACAGAAAGACAAGAAAGGGAGAAAGAATATTCATTCCTTCAAGGGCATCTGGACTGAAAGGGTGCCCAAACTCAACATTACCTGGGCCCCATTTCTCTTTTGGGGGCAGGTGGTTCCTCTGCCCTCCTGCGGTGTGTGGCTCACCCTGAGCAGCTGTGCCCCAGCCCTGCTGGACTGTGTCAAGTACACGGGGCAAGTATGTAAACAACACATGTAATTGCAGCTGCGGTTATTACCCCAAGTGAACCTGATCTTGCAGCAACTCGATCGCTGGAAACTTCCCTCACACAAACCAGAGATGCAGCCACCCCATGTCGTCTCGGGTTGCGGGCCTAGGTTGCACGATGCTGATGAGATTAGCAGCGTTTGCTCAGTTTAATTTAGGATTTGTGCTAGCTCATATAAGAGCAGGGCTGCTTGATGGTTGCAAGGCGTTTTCCAATGCTGGTTCTTGGGAATCACTTGAACAACTGCCTCCAAGGTTCCGTGTGAGGCTGGAGCCAGGTGGGCAGTGAGCAGCAGAGGAACAGGAGCAGGTGGTGGCACCTGAGGCAGCCAGGCCAGCGAGCTCCCAAGGCAGGGCAGGACATGAGACAGCACACCCTCACCGAAGAGGCCTAACCCCTGCTCTCGGGCAGCCTGAAAAGGCCTCCGGCAGGGCTGCAGAAGGGGATGAAAAGGATGAAGAGGTTGATGAGGTGTGGTGTGTGCGCTGGCAGGGGAGACAGCTCAGGTCTTTGCCTATAGAATGCTGAAGACCCAAGGAATGTGGCTCTAACCCCAGGGTTGCTTGAAGGGGACAGGTATGGCCCTGTTCAGATGCCAGAAAATTTAACCAGGAGGAAAGAATAGTTCATGAAACAGACAGGAAGTGAACCACAAGACAGTAAGTCTCATTGCTGGCTTCATGCTGAGCACACATCAGGGTTGAGAACGGCCCAACATGAAGGCTAAGGTCCTCATTGCTGGGAGTCTTGGACCTAAGACAGGAAGACAGGCGTGGCGAATGAGGCCCAGCACAGCAAGGAAGCTCCCAAGTAACTTTCTTCCAGCATTTATGGAGTATTCCTCCTGTCCAGGTGTTGTGACCAGTGCTGGGGATGGACAGGGGAAAGGATCCCCTCAGGCAGCCAGCAGATGGTCAGAAAACATTAAGATCCTTGTGACCATGGAGTTTGGGGTAAGACGTGGGAGCATAGGGAAATGAGGGTCCAGATGAATCTTGGGGGGAGAGACATGAGGGTGGAGGGAAGCATCTGCCGAGAATTGCCAGATGTGGTGGAATTATTAATAATGGGAATAACTATCATTTTGTTGTGTACTTAATCAGTGCCAGGCACTGTGCTGGGCAGAACAGGATAGTCTAGTGTAGGACAGCGTGGCCTATAGTATACAGTGTAGTAACAGGGCAGGGTAGTGTAACACACAGATAGCGGAACACAGTACAATAAAATGTAGGAGCCGAGATTGGGAACCAGGACTTATCTGTCCCCAAAGCCTGCGTTTGGACACTGAAACAAATGTTCTGCCTATGTTTAGCTTTAGTCCTTAGGAGGACAACGGAAAAGGGGCGTGAGCTGGAGCGTTGATGATGATCTGAGGACCTCCAGGCACTATGGCCAGAGTTTAAGACCAGCTTGCTAAATAGCACCTGTGACCTGCAATGAAGTGTCTTCCCTGCCAGGGTGAGACAGCCAAGCAGGAGCATCAGGCCTGAGGCTGACTGGGCAGACCTCGCACTCCAAGCTTTAAGAAATCTCCCCATGCAGCTGGACTTGTGCAATCCGCCCCCTCACACGTGATCAGCTTTGTTCAAAGCAGCCACAGGGTCTTTCATGGCTTAAATTCCACTTCCCCTTAGTGGTGGTGGATGGGAGGGCAACCTCCTTTCTCACCCTTAACCCCAGGGAGTGCGCTATGAGTGTGGCCACTAAGTGGGGAGGGGTCTGCTTCCACATTTCGGTTGCCTCTGATTTTGAGACTTGGACGTTGGAACACTTTTGCTACTCACTCTTCTAAGGATTTAGAAACTGAACAAGACAGGGCTGTTAGGAAATGAGAAATGATGAGCAGAAGCAATTTTCCTGGTGGGCCCTGGCTCCGGAAGGCGTGTCAGTCTTTGCTTTGGACGTAGATCCTCGTCTGTTCTGTTCTCGATTTATTCTCGTAGCTCTGCCCAAGTGCAGTTAAAGTTAACAGCAAAGGGGGGAGCAGATGGTGGGGATCCCAGGGCTGAGATGCCGCCAGTGAGAGGTGCTCAGGCTTCTGAGTGGCCTGGGCTGGAGGTTGCGGTGCTGTATAGAACATTCTGTTCTTAGAGGTGAAAAGAGGGCTATGCCAAAGGGCCTGTGACAAGGGATCAGTTGCAAAAGGCCTATCACAAGGAATCTGTCACAAGGGGCCTATCAGGAGGGATCTGTCACAAAGGGCCAGTACAAGGGATCGCTGTCACAGAGGGCCAGTACAAGTGAAGACAGTTCCACCTGCCCAGGCCTGGGGAAAGTTCTGTTTATGAAATCTCTCTTACTGGCCTTGTCATGGGCCACTCAAAACAAGCAAGAGAATTTTGGAAATGCTGTCCAAAGTGGAAGGGAGAGGAAGAGCAGACAAGGGTGTCCACAAATTGTCTCTCTAGTTACATCCATATTTGAGCAGATTTGGGTCATCCTTTGAAGCTAGGCCAGATGCTTAGTCCCTTGAATTGTCAGAGGCAGAAAAAATGTGAGGAAGATGAAAGGAGACTAGAACATGCCACATGGAGTCTGACCACAGGCCCTTTGCACTGCTCACCTAGACTCACTGCATCCTGCTCACCAGCCTCCACAGTGCTCCCTCAAAGCCACCATCCTCAAGCAGTTGCCAATGGTCTGAAGTGTCCACGGGACAGTGGCTCAAAGCCTTCTGTGCTTCTCCAGCCACAGAAGAAAGTCTGAGATCTTTGGTGTGGTCTCTACAGCCCTGTAACTCTAGCCCTTGCCTGGTGTCCAGCCAACCTTCTCTCCACCTCTCCACCGCCTGTCCTCCCTCCAGCCAAGCCCAGAGGTTTGAACCTCCTGCCTCTGTGTGCTGGCCATGCCTCTGCCTTCAGCCCATGCCTCCCACACTGGAAATATTTCTTATCCCTTCAGCCTCTGTCCTTAGTTTCAGATGACTCCTTCTCTAAGGAGCCTCGGGAGTCCCTCCCTGTGCCTCCTGCCCTGTTAGCACTCCCTTGTCTGTGCCTGTGTCGTGCTGTGAACACCTTTACTACCCGGCGGCACAGTGAACCCAAGCTTGTATTGATCACCTGCTCAGAATGGTGCTCAGCCAATGTTTACGGAAGGAATAAGAGAGGGAAAGGACAGCAAGAAAGAGGGAAGGAGGGGGTGTGGGTGGAAGGAGTCAAGGAAGGGGAGAGGGAAAGAGAGAGGGGAGATGGAGGGAAGGAGGAAGGGAGGAAAGGAGGTGAGGAAAAGGTGCCCCATGCCGCACCCTGCTGTAGCCTCATTTAAGTTCAGTAAGAGGTTACTGTTATTTATTTCTATATTCCCATATATCTTCCCCCTGAGGTCATCACACAGGGTTGCTTCCCAGTGAAACTCTCTAGGGTCCGAGCTCCTTCAGAGGGAAGGGCCCTGCTGACAGGACAGCTGTGGCTCTGGGCCCTTTCCTCCTGCTGCTGTCCCCTCACTCTGCTGCAGACCTGCTGTCTGCCTTGCTGAGTCTAAATCCTGCATCCTCAGTAGGGGGGATGCCACTCACGAGGGCACAACAATTGGCACTTGAGTCCAAAAATTATCTTACTGTTTTAAATTTATAAGGCACAGATATGCCTTATACATATAAGTACATACACAGTACATAAACAGGCATACAATGTATCTGTGGCTTTAGCATTTCATGGGGAAGGGACAATTTGAAAAGAAAGAAAGAAAATCTAAAAAGATGCCTTAAATTAAAAAAAAGAAGAAGAAGAAGATTGGAAAATATTACCAAAATCATGCCAGGAACAGTTGGAACAATTAACCTCAGGGCCTTAGCACTTGCTGTTTCCGTGCTTGGGACCCCCTTCTCTGGAACCCTGCCCGGCTCTCCCCTCTTCACTCCTGTTCATGGATATCGTTTTCTTAGTGATGAGACGGCCAGCCTGTCTACACAGCAGCCTTTCAGACTTCATGGTCCTATTCTCTACTTTTTGCTTAGCCTTAAATGATCTGGAATACCATATATTTTATTTTTCTTTCTCCCTTTTTTTTTTTTCAGAGACAGAGTCTTACTTTGTTGCCCTTAGTAGCCAAGGTATCACAGCTCACAGCAACCTCAAACTCCTGAGCTCAAGTGATTCTCTTGCCTCAGCCTCCCGAATAGCTGGGACAACAGGTGCCAGCCATAACACCTGGCTACTTTTAGAGACGGGGGTTTCGCTCTGGCTCAGGCTGGTCTCGGAACCTATGAACTCAGGCAATCCACCCGCCTCAGCCTCCCAAGTGCTAGGATTATAGGCATTAGCCATGGCGGCTGGCCTTTATTTTATTTTTCTTATTTATCTTGTTTTTATTATTTATTGTTTCTTATTTATTTGATTGTTTATTTTTTAAAAAAGGAAAACTGTTTTTTTTATTATTTTCTTTGTTTTTTTTTTCTCACTGCTCTCCCCTCTATACCTAGACTAGGCTACAGTGTTGAACAAGTGCTCGCGAAATACTTGTTATGAATGTTTGGGATGAAGCCGGCACGTGGTGGGTCCTTAGCGTGCCGGTAACTAGAAAGCCTGGATGGTGACCGTCTTCCATTCTTGGTAAAAGTTTCAACTTTCTCCCAGTTGTGATACATGGAAATGCAAGGAGCCATCTCAGCTGACCAAAGTCCAGGAAGGGGAAGGCAGTAGAGAGACTGAAACCCTAGCCTGCCCACACAGCCCTGGGTAAGTGAGAATTAACCTGTAGCCTCAGGGAGGACACATGCTGTTCTAAATGCTTGAGGGCCTTGTGCCTGGGTCTGCTTTGAAAGGGGAGTAAGGAGCCAGACAGGGAAGTAGAGCTGAGGACCCTTCCCCCCAGCCCTGGCTGTACACCCCCTCTGCCATCCCCTCCCCTAAAGCCTCAGCAAAGGCTGCAGAACCAGGGACCAGGTGGGGTGGGCAACCTGCGGCCTGGGGGCCACATATGGCCTTCTGGATCCCTGAGTGCAGCCTTTTGACTCAATCTAAATTTTACAGAACAAATCCTTTTAATAAAGGGATTTGTTCTATGAAGTTTGGATTTGATGGAGGGGCTGTACTTGAGGATGTGGAGACCCTCAGGTGCCCTTGAGGCCACACAGGTTCCCTACCTCTCCATGGCTGGTGTCCCCAAGAAATGTGTTCCTTTAAGCTTCAGTTGGTCCCAGCCAGTAGCTCTCACTGGGAGCTGTTCATTTTTCTTTTCACTTTGAACACAGAGAGTACTGACTGATTGTCCTGGAAAACTTCATGGGAAGAATATGATCCAGTGTTGTCATCACTTTTCTAATGAGCTGGGGCCCTTTAGGCAGGCCCTGGTTAGCTAATAAATAAACTCTGAAACTCCACACCAGGTTCTCAACTGATTAAACAGCTACCTAATGATCATTCAGTAAAATTATACAAATTCGCTGCTACAATATTATAAATTATTTATTATCCTTCACAACCAAAAAAGTCAAGGTTCATTATTATGTTAGTTTTATAAAGAAAGGAAGCCACACTTTCGCCAAAGAAAATGTTGGCCTGAGGTTGTCCAATGCATATGTGCCAACAACTTATTAAAAAATTACTGAGACTTTCTAAATCTTTATTTTGTTTCCTTTTCTTCTCTTATAAAATATTTCTTTTTTAACCCTACACGAACCTTCTGAAACGACTCTTAAAGCTCACTGACCCAGATTTCTTTTCTTTCCTTTCCTTTTTTTCTCTATCCTTCTCTCCCCTCCCCTCTCCTCCTCTTCTCTTATTTTCCCCTCTACTTTCCCTTTTATTTTTCTTTTTGGACATTTCCCTCCTTTTCTTTCTCCCTCTCACTTCTTTCTTTTTCCCTTTCCTCTGTTCCATTTCTTGTTACTAATACAACATTTTTTAAATTACAAGTTGATGGATGTTTAGTGTAAGACATTTAAGAAGTAATGTGAAAAATTCTACCCCTTGGTGAAACAAACTATACAGGTCTATTGTATTTTTGAAAACATTTTAATTATAGATTTTGTTCATTCTCCCCTCTCTTCCTTTCTTTTTCTTTTAAGTTTTTAAAAATGAGATTAACATCAGACCAATTTTTTTTTTTTTTTTTGTAGAGACAGAGTCTCACTGTACCGCCCTCGGGTAGAGTGCCGTGGCGTCACACGGCTCACAGCAACCTCTAACTCTTGGGCTTACGCGATTCTCTTGCCTCAGCCTCCCGAGCAACTGGGACTACAGGTGCCCGCCACAACGCCCGGCTATTTTTTTGTTGCAGTTTGGCCGGGGCTGGGCTTGAACCTGCAACCCTCAGCATATGGGGCCGGCGCCTTACCAACTGAGCCACAGACCAATTTTATAACCTTTCCCCCACCCACCCACTTAACGTGTCATGGACTTTTTCCCATCTCACTAGATATTTTTCCAAAACATGTTTTGACTGGATGCTTAGTATTCCCTTCTAGTTATGAACTACAATTTATTAAACCAATTCTGTGTTGTTGAGCCTTAAGGTAATCCTCCCCACCCTTTTTATTGCTATAAAGAATTCTCTAAGGGACAGCCTCAAACAAAATAAATCACTATGTAAACTCTGGCTTTTTCTTAGAATAAATTCCTAGAGGTGGGGTTATTGGGTCATAAAGTTGGAACATTTTTCAGTTTTCTTAGATCTGTCAGTTCAGGGAATCGGCTGCTTTCTCCAACACCCCGGAATGCTAGGGAATTCCTTAGGAGTCAAGAGCAGTTTTCCATGTCTCCCCTCTTCCTTCACATTTCCATCTGAACTTTGCCCTTAAGCTCCCCTCTCCTTCCTCCTTGAGGCGGCTGTGCCAGGGAGCAGCTGCGCATCTGTGAATCCACCTTCCCGCTCCCTCTGGCTGGGGTGAGCAGTCTTCAAAATCCACTGGAAAATCCTGACATGGCCAAGTCCTGGCTAGAGTTGCCATGGTGACAAACAATGCCAACAACTTTTTATCCACCACCCACCCCAAATCCTCAGGCACTCTCAAAATTTAGAAGACAGGAGGGCAAATGTCTGCTTTATCTGCGGGGGTAGCTTAATCCCATCCCAGCCAGTTGGGGTCCCCTCTAGGCCAAGCTAATGGCAAGCAAGATTTCACATAGATCTTATAAAATACAACCTCTTTCTTTTTTACTGCTTTTTCTTTTTCTTTTTTCCTTGCCACTCCTCTGCTTTCAATGTATCCCCTATAATCCTAGATTTCCAAGAGTCAATCAAAGCATGTGCCTGGGGCATTCACAGGGCCAACATATTAAAAACGAGAACACAAACCAATGAAAAAGATCCTTTCCAGACAATCAGGGAAATGTGATTATAGGCTAAGTACTGGAGGGTGCCCCAAAACAAAAACAAACATAACACACCCCAGTTCTTTCCAGAATGATAATGGCTTTGTGGCTATCTGAGAAAATGTCCGTAATTTTTATAGATGTATACTCAGTTGTGTGCAGATGAAATGACACAGTATCTTGAATTTGCTTTCAAATAGTTTAGCAAAGAAAAAGAAAGGGAGAGAAAAAAAGATCAAAGAGGCAAATACAACAGAATTTTAATAATATTGAACCTGGATGATGCGTTCAAAAATTGCACTCTTGTCTCCAGTTTGAGTACGTTCAACGTTTTCATAACAAAAGCTTTTAACAGGAACAATGTCATGTACTTTATGAACATTATTCCTAACAAAGCACTGAAATGGTCACTATGGAAAATCATCAGAGTTCTTACATTTATTTTGTGACTTACAGTTTTCTTTTGAATTACATGTGGGATTGTACCACCACCGCTTCAATATTTAGGGTCCCTTAAAAGGCTTAAACAAGGCCTGGTCCCAGTGTTCCATGAAGCTACAGGGGAGCCCTCCCCCTCCCCCAATGTCAGTAAGAGGAACAAAGGCCAGGGAGGCCGCTGCCGCCTCCCCCGGGATGGGACCTGGGCACGTCGCTCTCTGTGGGCTCTCGGCCTTAGCATCCCCTGTACCTTCTGCAACTGAACACTCAGAAATGTATTATTCACACAGAAACGATTGTTACTGCACTTTGCACTCAACTGCCTGCGAAAGTCAACCCTCTTCCTTCAGCCCTCCTTTGTTCTTGGTTGCTAGGCATTCTTTTGCTTAGGAGTACAATATTTACTTTTATTTATTTTATTTGCCCTTGTATTTGAAGAGTCTGGGCAGCACCCAGGATGCTGGGTTGGAAGTTTTCTAAGGGATAAAATGTTCTGTGAAGTAGTTTGTCTATGCCTGATTCTTGGTGATAGGTTCTTCCCAGGCCAAGGCCAAGGCCCTGACTTGGTGCTTGGGTCTCGGCCTGAAGCAGCATGTGTGGATTTCCCATGGGAGACTCAGGGAAAGGGGCTTCAGAACGCTGTGCACAAGAGCTGGCTGACTCGCCGCTCTGCCCCAGTTATCCACCCTGAGGTTCACGTTGCAAGATAGGTGTCAGGATACAGATAATAACACAGAAGTAAAATGCTACAGTCCTGCCCATTAACCATCCCCAATTCAATCTGGGGGTGACTACGTGGTGGTGTTCTTTACCTTTGCCATAGTCCCTGCCCTTGTAGAGTGCACAGCTTCCCAAAAGCAATTCTAAAGGATCTATGGGGAGAGGACGGTGAACAGACCAGACAGACAAACCCTGATTCTTACCTTTAAGGGTCAAGACCTCTAAGAGATGCCTAAGGAAAATCCTTAGGTATCAGTTAGATTCAACGTTGTAGGTTATAGTCTCATTAGTTTAAGATTTAAAAAGGAAATAGTCAGTGAGGACAGATGTTACGAGAAGCTCCAGGTAACACCTGAGAAATACTCTGAAGGATCAGGGGGGTTTACATCAGGGAGAAGGAAGACTCCCCTGCTTGGGGCAGGGCAAAGGGGAGGGGGTCCCAGGCACCATGCCTACAGACGTGCAGGAGACCTGGGTCTTCAGGACTTACATTCTGAATGCAAATGATAGAAAATCTAACCCACGTGGTCTTAAGCAAAAAGATAAATTATTCATGTAAGGTCCAAGGGATAAACTGGGTTCAGGCATCACTTGATCCACGAGGTCATAAGTAATCTTTGTCCCTCAGCCCTTCACTCTCCTCTATGTTGATATTATCTTTGAACCTCACATGGTGGATGAAGATGTGGTTATCAGGCTGATGACCCAAAGTCTTTCAGGTTAGAGTCTAGCTTCTGAGCGAGTCTGAGGATTTATTTTGCTAGAAAAAAGTTCAGCTATGTGCCAATCTCTGGAGCAATAACTGTCACCAGAGACTGACATTATGTAAATCCACCAGCCTGAGTCAATTCTTAGAGAGCAGGGGTCGTTGTTATGCAAGGGAGAGTTGGGGTTCTTTTATCAGAAAAGGGGAGCACTGGCATCCAAAGGACACCCGCAGAACACAGAGATTACACATAGTGAGATTAGTGCACGTTCTACTTGTAGGAGCCTGTTCAGAAGGTAAGGAGATTAAGTTTAGGAGAGCCTCCTCAATCACTGATAGAGAGGTTACACGTATTGTGCTCCAAGAATTCTAGGCCAGTGCAATGACTTAGGAGGGCCACACCTACCTTGGTCAGGGCTTCCCAGAGCCTGCTGAGGAGAATCTGGTTGCCTTGTGCACAAATCCCAGCCTGGGGGCTTAAGATGACTAAATTTTTCATGACTTTAGAGATGATTAGTCATCCAGAGATACAGGATATAGGAAACCCAAGGACGTGTTTATGAAGAGTTTCTTCCTGGCGCCTAGGGGGGCTGGGGAGTACGTTAGGGCCTCTGTCATTGGGCAGGGAGGAAGCTGGGAAACAGAGGGACAGGCCTTGGAGGCCCCAACACCTTAGGCCTCTAAAAGGTTCTGGTTCCACTATGGGCACACCCTCGGGAAGGGTCTAGGACCAGCAGTCCTCTCCTGTGTGGTCTGGGCAGCTCCAGCCACTGTCAGGGAGACTCCTTTAGTCCAGCAGGCATAAGCATAGGATCATCCCTATAACTTCAAACCAATCTCCTGAAACACTGTGGAGAATTTTCATTCCATTCCCTTTCCTGCTTTTCCCTAAGGACTGAGTATTGTCTTCCACTGGAATTGAGAAGTATGAGCATAAGAGGATAATAGAGAGGGCTGCGGAAGGTGGAAGGAGAGGGAGATGAACTGGGGGGGTTGAAGAAAAACAGGTGTAGGCTTGAGATTGACCCGTTTCCCCAGCAAGCCTGCAGAAAGAATGTGCTGACTTCAACTGACAGCTGGAAATAAGCACAGAGCAGTAGCTCAGGACTCAGGTGGGAATGCTGTGGGCAGAGAGGTTTGCCTTTTAATCATTTCCCTTTATTTAAACCATTTTGGACAGAAATCATTCAGAGTATTTCATAGGGTGCTGTGCCTCTTGAAACTTGCTATGTCACAGAATTAGTCATCCTTTTGTCTTTGAATTGTCATTATGAGCATCAGACATGATAATACCTTCTGGAACGTATAAAACCAGAAGAAGTCCAAACAACTGTAAGTTGGGCATAATTTGGGGGGTTTAAGAAAATAACTGGGCAACATAAACTGAGAAGAGGAGGGAACTTCCCATCCATAGTCTGGATGTTTTTGTCCCCTCAGAATTCTTACCTTGAAATCCTAACCCCCCAGGGTAATGGCATCAGGAGGTAGGGCCTTGAGGGGACTGTTAGGTCATGAGGATGGAGCCCCAGTGAATGGAATTAGTGCCCTTATAAAAGAGGCTGGAGAGGAATCCTTTGCTTCTTCCACCATGTGAGGACACAGAGAAAAGATAAACCGGGAAGTGAGCCCTCACCAGACACCAAATCTGCTGGCACCTGGATCATGGACTTCCCAGCTTTCAGAATTATCAGAAATAAATTTCTGTTGTTCATAACTCACATAGTTTATGCTGTTTTTTATAGCAATCTGAATAGACAAAGACAAAAGGCATCTATGAAAAGCCCACAGCTAACAAAATGGTAAGAGACTGAACGTATTCCCCCCAAAAATCAGGCACAAGACAAAGACATTTGTTTTTGCCACTCAGCATTGCATAGGAAGTTCTATGAGGGAAATTAGCCAAGAAAATCTGTACATAAAGAGCATCCTGATTAGAAAGGAAGACATAAAGCTACCTCTATTTGCAGATGATGTGATCTTATATACAGAAAATCCTAAGAAATCTACCAAAAATATTACAACTGATAAATAAGTTCAGCATGGTTGCAGAATACAAGATCAACATATGAAATCAATTCTATCTATATACAGCAACAATGAACAATCAGAAAATAAAATTAAGGACATAATTCCACTTATAATAGTATCAAGAAGAATAAAATATTTAGAAACAAGTTTAACCAAAGTAGTACAAGACTTATACACTGAAAACTATAAAATGGATTGAAGAATCACAGAAATAAATAGAAAGACATCCTATGTTTATGAATTGGAAGACTTAATATTGTTAAGATGGGTAATACTTTCCCAAGTGATTTATGAATTCAGTGTAATTTCTATCAGAATTCCAACTGCCTTTGTGTGAAAATATAAGAGACCCAGAACAGCCGAAACAATCTTGAAAAAGAAGACTAAAGTTGGAGGATCCAGGCTTTCAGATTTCAGAACTTCCTACAGAGCTACAGTATGAAGCCTGCGTGGTACTAGTGTGAAGATAGACATATTGATCAATGAATTTTTAAGAACAGTGACAAGACCATTCAATGGGGAAAGAGTAGTATTTTCAATAGTGTCAAAACAACTGCATAGTCACATACAAAGAAGTGAAGTTAGACCTTTGCCCCACACTGTACACAAAATTAACTTACAGTAGTCATAGATTTAAATATAGGAGTTACAGCTATAAAATTTTAGAAAGAAACGTGAGAAAATCTTTATGACCTTAGGTTAGGCAGTGGCTTCTTAGAAAAGCATAAGTAACAACAGCAAATATAGATAAACTGGAGATCAAAATTACAAACTCTTGTGCTTCAAAGGATACTACTAAAAAAGTTAAAAAAAAAAAAAGAAAGTAAAAAGTCCACAGAATGGGAGAAAATATTTGCCAATCATAAACCTGATAAAGAACTTATATGCAGAACATATAAAGAACTCTCACAACTCAACAACAAAAAGACAAATTATCCCATTTAAAAACAGGTAAAAGACCTGAGAAAACATTTCTCCCAAGAAGATACACAAATAACCAATAAGCATCTGGACTCATACTCATTAGTCATTGGGGAAACACAAATCAAAACCAAAATGAGATACAACTTCACATCCCTGAGAATCATTATAATAGAGAAGGCAGACAATAACAAGTCTTGACAAAGATTGAAACATTTATAGATTGCTGGTGGGAATGTAATTTGGAGTGATTTTGGAAATAGTCTCACGGTTCCTCTAAAATTTAAACACAGAAGTACTGTATGATCCAGCAATCCATGTCTAGGCTAATGCCCAAGGTAACTGAAAATATATGTCCACACAAAAATTTGTACATGACTTTTCATATCAATATCACACATCATAACCTAAAAGCCCATTAACTGATAACTGGAAGAATAAAATGATATATCCATACGATGGAATAGTCTTCAGCCTTAACAAGGAATGAAGTACTAACACAAGTGAACATGAACGAAACCTAAAAACACTATACTCACAGAAAGAAGACAGACACATGGCCACATGTTCTGCAATCCCATTTTTATGAAATGTCTAGAACAGGTAAAGTATAGAGACATAAAGTAGATTAATGGTAGATGAGGGCCGTGAGGGAACAGGGAGTGGCAGTCACCAGCTCTGCACGAGCTCTCTCTTTAGGGTGATGACAATTAGATCTCAATCAAGCTGTTATTCTATACAAAATGATACTGTCTTGAAAAATGATATTATACATCCTATAATGTAATGACATTATACAAGCAAATGTAGCTACGTGGGTTTTACCCTTGGCTTCTCACATGGTTATCAGTGTCTGCGTGGGCCATGAACTATTTCTTCATGTCTCTGACCCCTGAACTCCGCCCCTGCTGTATCCCTGTTTGGTTGGCTACTTCAGGAGGCTCCGAGGGAGAATTGTTCCCTTGCCTTCCTCAGCGTCCATCAACCACCTGTTTATTTCTTGGCTCATGGCTCCTGCCTCTGTCTTAAAGCCAGTAGCACAGAGTCTCCCAATCTCCTACCCTGAAGTTGTCTCATCTCCTTTCCTTTCTCTGTATTCACCCCCACTTCTCTCTCAGATTTATAAATGTTCTTTCAAGAGTCTAATAAGGATGCTTGAGATTACATTTAGGGACCTCTTAGATAATCCAGAATAATCTCCGCCTTTTAAAATTCTTATCTTAATTATGTCTGCAAAATTCTGTCTGCCACAGGTTGTGGGGTGACAAGCACAGGTTCCAGGGGTTTGGGCCATGCTATCGATGGAGCCATTATTCAGGCCACCGTGGTGATGACATTCAGTTGTAAGGCCGAAACCTCACTGGAGGCACAGGAAATGGATGAGTCTCTCTGTGAACTTTAGTGGCAGTGTTACAACCAGCTGGCACTACTTTTGGACAGAAATCTCTCATAGGAACTTTACATGTACTGTTGTCCTTTTTGATGTAATCATGTAAAACTGATCTTTGCAGCGCAAGGCAGGTGCATGCAGACCTCGCCGGGATCTTTCTGAAATGGAGGGTGGATAGCCAAAATTCATCTGCATTTGTTTCTCATGCAAAAGACAAAGTTGTTAGCAGTTGGTGACTATTTCAGAGCTCCAGCCTAGAAAGGATCCCAGAAGCCTGGGGGTGTCACGGCCCTGCTGCTGCCCCACACGGTGGCTGTGGTGCTGTCCTCTGATCCTGATGGCTGCCCTGAGCTGACTGTCTCCGGTCTCCCTCACTTTCTGTAACACATCTTTGTAAGGCTGCTCTGCCTGCCTCTGTGAGGGCCCCAGCCTCCACAAGTGTGCAGCTTTCAACGCTCTGTGAGGACGGGAAGCTCCCGCCACTGTGAGGAAAGTCAGAACAGGGAGGCCTTGGCCGCAGGGCCAGTGAGGGGGCCTCCTCCGCGCCCTCCCTGCATCTCGTGAGTATACTTTCATATTTCTCTTTTGACTACTGAGCTGTTTTGTAGACTTACATCCAAATTTTCTAAAACATTCCAGATACGTGAGAGATTAAAAGACAGCTGGGTTCTGAATAACCGAATTCCAGAATCAGTCATCCTCAAAGCTAACCAAATGCCCCTGAGGCCTGCTTCTGTTTCAGCCTGTTCTGATGACTGAGGCAAGGAGCCTCCTGTCTCTTTATCAAGGTCATTCTGAGCCAGAGAAATAGAAGCAAGAAAGGAATGATAGACTTCTACAGAATTTGTTCCCAATTTTTCTTGAGCTCTTTGCTCTGAACAAAAAGAAGGCGGATGTTTTGCCATCTTTGCCATCTGCTGTGGCTCTGGATGACACTTCCCGGAGGTTCATGTGATGTTTTCATGTTTATCTCCTGCTGAGCTCCTGTCTCCCATTGTGTGTGATGACGGGGCTTCCATGTCAACAGTACTGTGCACCAGCACTGGCAAGAGTACTGTGCATCTGTACTAGCAACAGTACTGCACACCAGCACTAGCAACAGTACTGTGCACCAGCACCGGCAACAGTGTTGCTCTGGCATCAGCAGCCGCCATCTGGGTGGGGGGTTGCCTGAGCCTGCACGGTCAGAATTCATTGAGGGACCTTCTAAACCAGGCGTCCTCAAACTTTTTAAACAGGGGCCCAATTCACTGTCCCCCAGACCGTTGGAGGGCCGGACTATAGTTTAAAAAAAAAAACAAAACTATGAACAAATTCCTATGCACACTGCACGTATCTTATTTTGAACTAAAAAAACAAAATGAGAACAAATACAATCACACCACCTCATGTGGCCTGTGGGCCGCAGTTTGAGGACCCCTGTTCTAAACCCTCTTCATAGTAATTATGGCCACAAAGGCTGATACATGGAGCGCCCACCACTATGCTGAGAGTTCACCATTTATTAACAATAACCCTCAGAGGAGGCTAGTAATATGCCCATTTAAAAAATATAGAAATTAAGGCACAGAGAGATTAATTTACCAAGAATCTTAGTTATTAAGTAGCAAAACTGGGATTGGAATACACATCTGTCTGGTTTCCAAGCTTATGTTCTCAACTACTCCCTCAGGCCCCTCAGACGTCCTCCTGCCTTCTGTCTAGGGACGTTTGCTGTCCTAAATCTGGGGCCTTGACTGCCTCCAGCTGGTCTTCCTTGGCCAGCCTGGTGTATCTACTTAGAAGATGTATCTGGACTCTCTGTGAACTGGACTGGGCCTTAGAATCCGCCCCCAACCCAATGGAGTAAACAGTGATGTTTCAGGTCCCCAGGTACCAAGGTAAGCAGCAACCTGTGTCCAGCATCCTCAGAATCCTCAGAATGTCTGAGCATCCACCTTTCCCCAAGGTCCAGCTGCCCAAGTAAATGGCCGCAGGTCCCTTTGGGAGAAAGACTGGGGACCAGCCTCTTCTTCAGTCTGCACCCCTGGCCTCCTGATCATCCATTGGGATTTATTTTAGCTGTGTGGACTTTGCAGGCTGCCTGGCTGCCTTCTCCGGGGAATGCAAACTTCTTTTCATATTCCCTCCAGCTGCTGCTCTTGAACTTGCAGAGTAGTAGGCTGATTGCAAACACCTCGCATTGAGCCATTAAGCCATAAGTGCTACCTCCCGACCTCTTTCAGCACCACTATTACCAGGGAGCCCAGCGTTGCACAGGACCTTCCTCCCCAGTCTTGGCTTTCAGAGAAGAGCCCTTATGCAGCTCCTTCAGGCTACCTGCCTTCTCCCCAGTGCCTGCTTTTGCTTTGGCAGATCCAACTTCCTCCTGGCCCTCCTGCAGAAACCCTCAGCTGTGGGGTTCAGGGGCCTCACACAGTGGGCCTCGAGCCTGCCCACCCCTCTGAGCCTTTTGATCCCTTCCTTCCTTTTATTTAGAGGCAAATCTGGCATCCCCACTCCACTACGCTTTCAGGACATGCGCTCCATCTAATGTTGTAGCAGAGGGGAGTGCTCCCAGTGAATTTTCCCCATCGACTGCATTTCAGCTTCCTTTGTCCAGCAACCACCTCCCCCCACACATTCTGTCCTGGCCCTCGCCGGACACGTTTGGGTCCCACCGCTCCTTTGTCTATAGCCCCTTTCCTCTCATAGCGGATCACACTTCTCTGGCCAGTCTGACTTCACCCTATTTATGGGTCTGGTGGCCAGGAGGGGAGCTGGGAGTCAATTTGCAAAGGGCAGAGTCGGGATTTGTCATGTACTGTCTTGCAAAACAGAACCTCATCATTGTCTGTGTGCAAAGGCAGCCATCAGCCTTCAAGGAGAACATTAGGATACTTTTTCAGGCCTAGAGAATTCCAGAGGAGGTAGGGATTTAGATGTTCTAATGTGTCAGCCCAGATGTCCCCTCCCTCTTCCAACTAGGGATCTTGGCAGAGCAGACCTGCCAGGGTGGAGACTTCAGTGTTCTTTTTGAGATCTCCTCCTATCATCACACCTGGGGCCTGCTTCTCCTCGGTCTCTGCTGTCTACCTGTCTCTGCCCAGTAGCTGCAGAAGATGAAGGTCTTCACGTGCTGCTGAGGAGGCCCTGGGCGCCTCATGCTCTGCTTCATATTGCTGTTTACTTACCATTAGCCTTTTACTATTTTTTTTCCAGAACATTGATACAATCTAGTAACAACCATCAAATTTCACACTTCTTATAATTACTCTTTCTCCATAAACTCTTAAATGCCTGAGCTACCATATCCACTAGAATATTATTTCCCTGCCAGGTATCACATCCTGGTTCACCACCAGTAAAAATTTTAACAAATGCACCATTACTTCAAGCATCTACTGACAGTGATGAGGTCCTCCTTACGGCCACCCGCAGGTGATCCAATTCCAACACCCTCCTAGGACCAATATTCTGAGGTCAGTTTCCCCACCAAATAGAGTGAGAGAAGGTTTCTTGGGACTGGTCTCAGGACCAACCTCTGTGAGGAGTAAAGGAAGCAGGAAAGGGCTGGGGAGTGACCCTGTGATCCATTTGCAACAAAGGCCTCAGAGAATCCCATGGGGGGCTCTGGAGCTAGACTCTCCCCAGTTGAGGCTGCAACTCTGTGCCCCCTGCATCAGCAAGTAATAAGGTACTTATTACATCCCATCGGTGAGGGATGGATCCTTGGATAAAGCTGCTTTTAGGACCCAAGGCAATTCTGGAGAGGGGTCAGCAAGAGGCTACAACAAGCAACCCTTGCAGCAGCTGGGGAGTGAGTTATCTCCATCCTGATGGCACATCTGGACAGCTCGTACCATCACTTCTCTCCAAGAGACAAAGTAGGAAAGAGATTCTTTTTATTAAATAGGCTATTTGCTTTTGATTTCATTTTTATTTTTGTTTATGTATTTATTTTTGAGACAGGGTTGCTCTTGCCTACCCTGGAGTACAGTGGTGTCATCAGAGCTCATCACAACCTCAAACTTCTGGGTTCGAGCCATCCTCCTGCCTCAGCCTCATGAGTAGCTGAGACCACAGGCATGTACCACCACATTCCCCTAATATTTTTAAGATGGAGTCTTGTTTTGTTGCCCAGGCTGGTCTTGATCTCTTGGCTTTAAGCAATCGTCCTGCTGGGATTACAGGCATGAGCCACCACACTTGGCTGATTTATATTTTAAATAATTTCTCTAGAGATTATAATTTGCATCCTTAATATAAAATACGGTGAATTAATCTTATACTACTACAAATACTAGGTTTTAACAATATATTCATATTCCTCCCCACCTTTGGTGCACGATACTATATATTTTAACTCTACACACTATAAACCCCATGGCACATCGCTATTATTTTTGCCTCAAACAATTACCTTTTAAATAAATTAAGCATTGATGAAAAATAGTCTTTCACATATATTCACATATTTGCCCTTTCAGGGGATCTTTGTTTCTTTTTGTGGATAAATTAACCTTTCTGATCTTGTCACTGTTTGTGCTAACAAGGGATGAAGCTGGGTTTCCCGGTGCCCTTGGCTCCTTCTGGGTTAAACTCTGGGCTCGCGGGTCCAAGCAGCACAGGGTGTGTTTTTTGGCTCTCCCTCCACTGCCACTTCCTCAGCAAAATCGGACTAGGTGTGGTATGGGCGGGGAGAATGAGAGGCTGAGCGATCCGCCTGGAGCTCCTCCAGGGGGCACCCAGCCCTCCGGGGCACATGTGCCCTTCATCCCTGCACCGCGGTCTCCCGGACTCCGTGACCCGCCCCTCCCCCAAGTACAGAAGCTGCGCGCCACGAAGGGCTAGGCTGAGTGTTGAAGCTCATCCTTCCTCCATGATGGGCTAGGCCTAGGGTTCAAGCTCATCCTTCCTCCATGATGGGCCAGGCTGAGGGTTCAAGCTCATCCGCCCTCCATGATGGGCTAGGCCTAGGGTTCAAGCTCATCCTTCCTCCATGATGGGCCAGGCTGAGGGTTCAAGCTCATCCGCCCTCCACGAAGGGCTAGGCTGAGGGGTCAAGCTCATCGAAGGCCTCTTGACCCCTGCTCTTCACTACCTGGTAGAGAAGCACGCTCTGTTTTGTCCAAGTTGGTCTCATTACCCCAGGAAGGAAGGTCCTTGCCACACTCCCCCCTTCCACCCGCGTGGCCTCTGCGCTTCTTCCCTCTTTACTGGTGGACCCTGCCCAGGAGCTCGGATCCCCCTGCTCATCCGCCGATGCGCGCAGGGATCCGGCCTCCCCAAAGCCCGCGGCTGCGCTGCGCGGGGGTCTCACTCCTGCTGGAAGGGCCGCCTCCCCCTCCGTGGAGGTCGCCGGTGAGGACCCCGGGTCTTCTGACTTCCTCAGATTTCCCCCTTATCTGCCCGGTGAGCAGTCCGGCTGTGCCACCTCGGGGGAGAACTCCGCCTTCGCATCTTGAGATTCTAGCTCAGCTTTTGCAGGGAAAGAATGAAAGGGCATTTTGCGGTATCTGAGTTCCGGTAACGCGAGAGGCTGCGGTCGCGCTGCCTCCCTCGTTAACTCGCGATGATAATGTACACACTAGATTCTTTATTTTCAAAAAATAAGATGGTGGCTAATTTGATTTGAATGCTCCAGTCTGTGAGTACGCTTGGTGAGTTTTAATCCAATTAGCTTTGGAGATACTTGTGATTCTAAGGGGATCTGGTTTCTGCTTGTGGTCTAAGTTCTATGCCCCAATGACTCATGTTTCGAGAAGGGAGAAGATGGGGCCTATAGTCGATAAAAAGGGTCTGTTTATACGTTTGCTTTTTTTCCGTTATTAAACCCGAGTTGCAGGGAGTGTGGGCCTTGCTTTCAGCTCAGATTTCTACAAGCAGCACAAACCCCAGACAATTCCAACTTGAAAGTTTGCCGTACAAATCAGCATTATTTTTCTCTAGTATCTCAAAACATCCTACTTGAAGGTAAACAAAATCTGTCACCATGACCACCGTGCTGGGGAACACTCTGGAAGTCTTGGCTAATAGGGCAATGGTCAATGAGCCAGTAGGCTAGCTCTTGATTTGATCTGAATTAAACAGGGCCTGATTCAGCCTGTCCTTACAGCCTTGGTCTTTATGTCAGACCTCAAAGTCAGTCTGAGCCAGGCTCCAAACAGTAGTATTTTCTCTGGGAAAAGGGTTCCCGGAACCAAATATTCAGCTGTTTTCTTTGGCATCACATCAATTTAATACTATGAAAATATTCTAAAAAGAATGTATGTTTGTAGTAACACGGTGGTGCAATTTTCACACTTAAATTTTTGTAATCAATAAAACTCGTCAGGTAATTTGGTAATAAGAAACTTTCTTCTGTCCTTGGCTGTTGTGAATAAAAGCCACATGAAACTGTCTTCGCCATAATACCAATTGTGCCCTGCAGCCTCTGTGATAAATCAGCCTGCAATCCAATTTTTATGTGACAAGAAAGTGAAAAGGAAACAGAGAAAAGTGAAAATGATAGCTAGGAAAACACTTTGTAGATCCCATCTGTTTGAGAACATGTTTTCTGAGCTGTGATCCTGCTCTCATGACTAGGGAATAAAGTTTGTCGTGGAGTGCAGCATTGTTTAGCATTGTTTGGAGGGAAATGTTGCTAAATAGTTTTGGTGTTATTTCACCAGATGGAATGTAATATCTCTGCTGCTGAGGCTCTCAGGTGACCAGAAAAAAATTAATGGGATGATGAATCTTTCATTTTTTTCACCAGTTAAAAAAAAAAAAAAATTCCCTGGGACATCATTACTCACATCACTCTCTATGATGAGTCTGGCTTTGCATGTTCAACTAATTATGAAACATACATGACACCAACTAAAGTACTGTGTAGAAATTAAAAAGAAATACTGTCCCATCAGGGATGTGTTGTGGAAGTATGAAAAATACATCTCTGTCAGGAAATGTACAAAACAGGCGATAGGGAGTGGCCTTCAAGTAATGTCTTTTTTGGCAGGCTCTAGAAAAATGAAAAGGATGTTGAACACTGGATCAGAATTCAAGGCAAAGAGGTATAAAAAGATCATTTCCTCCTGGCGCTTTCAGCAAAGGGTTAACAAGTTCATTGGATCTGTGGATTTTACTATTGTTAATAGATTTAGCTGGTGCTGCTGGATGGAGCCAGGTTTGGGGGTCCATTGTCCTGCTAGGTCCCATCCCCAGCTTTGCAGTATGAGTGGAAAAGGTTCTGCATTTCATCAGCACCAGCATGTTTTGACAGCCCAATGCAATGAGATACTTATTTATTTCAGAAGCACAGGGAATGTAGGTGTCGCAAGGAGCCAGGAGAAAGGTTCTTTTTGCCCATGCCCTGCTAGACTATTATTGTACTGTTATCTATACTGGTATCTACAGTCCAAAAGGAGAGGTGGGGAGGACAGAAGTTGCGGGTCTTCTGTCCCGCAGAAGAAGGGCATTCCAACTCCAGCCACATTAAGTCAAATGACTATATTAGGGCTTCATTTCCTCAATTAATAAAGGGATAGAACCACAACAGATTATCTCAAAAGTAGGAGTCTTCCCTTCTTCCTAAGTCTACCGTTCAAGGAATTGATGAAATTTTTTTTCTTAGAAGGTTAAGATTCATGTTAAATACTCTAATGTGCTAGCACATTTGTATTTTTGAAGTATGTGCTTTTTTTTTCTTTTTGTAGAGGCAGAGTGTCACCTTATCGCCCTTGGTAGAGTGCTGTGGCCTCACACAGCTCACAGCAACCTCCAACTCCTGGGCTTAAGCGATTCTCTTGCCTCAGCCTCCCAAGTAGCTGGGACTACAGGCGCCCGCCACAATGCCCGGCTATTTTTTTTTTTTTTGGTTATAGTTTGGCCGGGGCCGGGTTTGAACCCACCACCCTCAGTATATGGGGCCGGCGCCCTACCGACTGAGCCACAGGTGCCGCCCAGTATGTGCTTTTAAAATTGCCTCATAGAAGCTAATTCAAAACTTATGATTCCAGAAAAAATTATTTACAGAGAATTGAAAAGATACATGGCCAATGAGCATCCCAATTATATCCAAATTCTTGAGTAAGTTTGAGCAATGAGAAGATTCTATTCCTATTGCTAGTTTATAACTCACACCATTAGTGTGCGTGACTATCCCACCTAGACATTCCAACCTTCTAAATGTCCAAAACAAACTAAAGCAACCAAATGCAAAAAGCAGCAAACAACCACAGAAGGCAAAATAAGAAGAAAATATGATTCTAATTCTCTGACATCCTCCTAAGACATGATTAAGCCTTCAGATGTTGCCTTTTCTAATTCAGACATTTTAAGTGTTTTGCGTTTGATCACCCTAGACACTGGCCACTGGGGAGAAACAAAACTTGGAAAAATGGCTTCCCTCCAACTTACCTCTTCCAAGAGCAATTCGAACAGGGTACCTGGTGGAGTTTCAGCAAGAAGCAGGTTTTACTGAACTCTCTTCCCTTTCCTTCCTTCCGCACATGCTCAGATTTACGTCAGAAAATGTGGAGTACAACATGACTTCTTTTTGAAGTGGTTATGAAGAAAATTTATAGAAGACCTGGGATCTAGTTCTGATATAGCTATTGGACTCGAGCCATGTGAATTGGGGCAAAGGTCCCTAGGACTCAGTTTCCCCACCCCAAGAAAAGTGGAACCACTTGAATGGTCCCCAATGTCTCATCCAGCTCTAACATTCCTTGGCTCTGATTTGCTGTCCATAAATATTTAGCAAGTTTTTCAGAGAACTTACTTGTTTGCAGAACTAGAACCTTCTAGAAGAGTAAAAAAGAAAAAGAAAACAGAGATACCAGCTTCATACTCTCTAAACTTTAGATATAAGTTTTGAGTGGTCTTGGGTTATCTCTTCTCAATAAATAAAAATCTTTGGAGACAATTATCAATTAAAATTAATTATTGAACTAGTTGAGAGTTAATTATGAAAGAAACATATTGGCAGTAAGTACTTGCTAATTCCAAGATGACTGAGGTTTTAAATATTTAACTTGTAAATATTGTGATTCAGACAAACATAACTTAATGAACAAGGAAGTTGAGGAGATTAAAACCCGGGAACACCATGGTGCGACTGGTCACGTAATGCCTTGTGCAACCTCGTGAGGACATTCTCACTGCTGGGGAAGAGAGAGTTCAGTTAAGGATGCACAGCTTCGTGTTGGGGCGGCCTGCTGCTGCCTTCTGCCTTCCTCCATTTGTTCCTTCCTTCACTCTTTTCAATATTGTCTGCTTCTCTTTGGCGAGGATCCTCCAAAGAGCCATAAGCCCTTTGTCACTGCATTCAACAGGAGTTGGAGCGTTCAGGTAAGGACTTTAGTTGCCTGAGTACCACAAGAATCTCAGATGAAGTTCAGCTGTCATCGTGTCCCTGTCAGTTACAAATTGACCCATCGTTGCCTTCTCTTGGAGAATGTAGAGAGCCCCTGAAGGATTTTTCCTGTGGCATCTGTGTGAGGAGAAGGCCCTGGAGAGACATTGCAGGGGGAAAGGTTTTCCTTTCTGGTCTGGTGGCTCACTCGTCTCTTGCACCTGGCAGAACTTTTCCAGCACCTGGTTTCTGGTGGCACCGAGGGTTTCCCTAGTATCTCTCACCTGCAGCAAGGGTGGTTTCCCCAGCTCTAAGCTCCCCAGGGGACATGGTATCCCAGCATCTAGGGGACAGCAGCTTATCCCCAAAACCCCCACATACACACCAAGCCAATCTTATAATCCTGTGAGTGGTGGCTTGTGTCACAGGGACACCACCCTATAAACAACTTTTCCTGGCACTCTAATGGGGAGATTTCCAGCAAGTTTTTCTGGCACAGCAACTTCCCTGCCTTTCAGTGAGCCTTGGCCATACCCTCTCACAAAATCTGCTGTTTCTATATTTCTTAGAGTTCTATTTATCTGGTAGTAGCCAACCCCCCATTTTCCCAATCTTATAGTTAATAATTCTTTACATTAAACTTTTCTTATTCAAATTACTGTGTGGTTTCTTTCCTTTAACTGGACCCTGAATATACATTCCAAGGTGAAAATTTTCATATATTTGTGGAAAGATTGAGAGAAAGAGATTTTAAGCTGAAACAAATACAGTGGCATTCACTGTTCATGCGTTGATGTTGGATGGTTAGTTGGGGTGTGCATGGTAAGGCTCCATTCATCTTGCCTTACTGCGTATTCATTCGCTAAGGCTACCGTAACAGGAGTCCACAGATTCAGGTGGCTTAAACAACAGAACTCTGTTTTCTTACAGTTCGGGAGGGTGAACATCCAAGGTCAACGTTTTTCCTGAGGCCTCTTTCCCTGGCTTGCCGGTGGCCACCTCTCTCCGTGTCCTCCCATGGCCTTCTCTGTGTGTATACATCCCTAATGTCTCTCTGTGTACCCAAATTTCCTCTTAGAAGGACACCTGTCAGATTGGATTAGAAGTCATTGTTACGGCTTCACTCTAACCTGATCACCTCTTGAAAGGCTTTATCTCCTAATATAGTCACATTCTGAGGTACTGGGTGTTGGAGCTTCAATGTATGAATATTGGAGGGACACTGTTCAGCTCATATTATACTGGTTTTTATTTTCCAACTTTGGTATTAAATACCATGTAGAAGTAGCTCATGGCAATAAGATCGTCAGACTTGGCTTTGAAAGACCCGATTTGGGGCCAAGGTTCCAGTCTTTACCGGGTGGGCAGGTTGTTGAACTTCCTGAGTCTCAGTTTCCTCATCAGTTAAAGGGGCTTACTGAGACATGATAGGGATTCACTGAGATTACACAAATAAAAATGCTTTTGAACCTACAGAGAACATTATAAAAAGTGAGGTATTCCTTGGTGAGGGTGTGACATCACCCATTTTAAAAAAATCTCCCATTACATTTCATATTTGATACTTATTAAAAAGCGTTGCCAACCTATTAAACAGGTGTTAAGTACAAATGATTTGTATAGCCAGAAAATCTCTTTTGTTTATTAGGCAAAGGAAAATTTTCTCTGGCTTCACAGCTGTCTGTGTACATGCCAGACAATCTTAATCAAACCCAAATTTGGGGTTAATTATTGTATCATGTCCTTTATTTCCTCATCCTCTGCAGAAACAATAAGTCATATATCGCAAGCCTTATAAATGTGCGTAATTGACTTAGCCCTAGTTAGGGGGAAAGATAGAAACTACACGATGTTTAGAGGCCGCCAACAAATATTTTTGGCAATTACAATATTCACTAATGGAGAGAGAGGAAAGAAACCGTACCTGCTGTTCATTTTACCCGATATTACGACATCCCCATCCCCCCCACCCCCGTCCCACATAATTCGGTGCTTGTGGTCATCCTGTGCAAAGGGAAGCCAAGGCACCAAATACTGTTTTGTTCAGGTCCTGAAGGGAAAGGAAATTCTCATTTGCTGAGTTTTACATACAAGGCACATTGTACATTTCATTTAATCTTCACAAGATCCCTTGGAATCAAGTATTATTTTTAAACCATCTTACAGATAAGGACAATGAGGTCCATGGAGAGTAAATAACATGTCCAGAGTCATGTGGCTAAATAACTAGTAGATTAGAGAGTCGAACTCAGACCTGCCTGATTCTGCCACTGTGTGTCTCATCAAACCCTTTGACAGCGGGAATTGATTCACAATGGCCCCTATTTAATTGTGCTCTTAGCAGTGTAATTGTCATTGGACACGAAGCAATTAGGAGTTGAATCTAACAGAGCTTGAATTAATAAAATTCTCTAGAGGTTAGTTATATGAGAGTTCTCAGGTTACATCACCAATATGAAAAGTTAAGTACTGAATCAAAAAAAAAATTGTTTTGGCAAATATTCAACCATATTCTGTAATAGCACCAGCTGGCCATTTGCCTCCTGTGCATATATATAGTCATTGTCTACAATGATATTTGTTCTGTTGCCTTTTCAGTTTTCCCTTTGCCATCTGTGTATGCGTTAACTTAATCTGCAGAGCAAGTTATGTTCACATATTTATCTAGCAAAGGAAAGTGCACGTACGATAACCATTTATTTTTCCTTTTTAATTTTTATGTCAGATTCAGCAGCAGAGAAATAGCATGTGATTATTACTAGTCTTTTAATTTAGACTCTTTCTAGTTTGTGCTAGATCTTTTTAAAAGGTTTGAAATTCAGCCTTCCGTAAGCTTCATGTTGAAATCTTGTTGGAATAATCTGAAAGGCTGATTTTATTTCACAAGGGAAAAAATCAAATCGAACTTCACATCCATCGAAGAGGGATGTCATAGGCTCAAAGACGAGCTGAAGGAGACCTCTTGCTGCTTTAACAAGGGAAGGGAGGGGATGACGTCAGCTAAGCAGGACCGGTAAAGGGCAGCTGTTTCCCTGTTGGTGTCTCTCTCGGAGTTCGTGCTTTACAGGGCTGCGCAGTTCAGTTATTTTACCCTGTTTCCCCGAAAATAAGACATCCTCCAAAAATAAGACCTACTTACAGGAAAGATAAGATGTCCTCTGAAAATAAGACATAGCGCGACTTTGGGAGCACACCTTAAAATAAGACACTGTCTTATTTTTGGGGAAACAGGGTAGTATCGGACGTCACTCCCTGGTGACTAAAGTTCCTTAAGATCAGGAGATGTTTTACGCAGCCTTATAGCTTATTCTTCATCTCATCTCAACTGCCTTCACGTGGACCATGGTCACCTGTACTTGAACTACCACAGTGCCTTCTGGGGGAGCTCTCCGCCTCTAATCTCCTCAGCGTGACCTGTGCATGCTACAATGTGATGAAGTCCTGAAACTTCCCTGTGGGATGTCGGATTGCTCCCTAGATACCACCGGACTTCACCACTGACACTGAAGACCTTATAAAATGTGGCCCCAAAGGAAACACCTTACTAACCATGTTCCCCACCATCTTTACTCTTTCACTGACCTGTCCCTTGCACAACTATGAAGGAAATAAACATGATGATGAATACTGAGAACTTTGTGATGGGGTGGTGAGAACTCCTGTGGACTGAGTGGTCAGAGGAGGCCTCTTTGAGGAGGTGGCATTCGTGTTGGGACATTTGGGAGGTGACCATATGGAGAAGCAGAGAAAGAACGTAAACAGGCAGAAGGAAGTCCAAATGCAAAGGCCATGTGGGAAGACAGAGTCTGGCCTTGTAAAGAGACATATGGGGACCAGGGTGCCTGGAGCACAGTGAGGGTGGAAGCTGCAGAGTAGGCCGCAGGTAGTCCTGGGGGAACTTCTCAGCCTTGAAGAAAGGGCCATGGGGAGCCCCTGAAAACTTTTGTGTCAGGCAATCGGATGCCGTGGTCTGCTTTTTCCAAAATTCACTCTGCCTGGTGAGTAAAATGAAATGGAAGAGGCTCCATTTCCAAACAACTGTTTTCTGAAGTCACCTTTCTGAACACCACCCTTGCAGAGATCAGGGATTGTTTCTTTCTTGGTTAGATGTAAGAAGGGCTACAACATCTTTCTTTGGGTCCACACTGTGACATTTCCATGGACTAGGCAGATGTCCCAGCACTTCTTTGAAACTATGTTCCAGTTTTGGTAACATTCTACTCATTAGGGTCCTGCATCCATTACCAACTCTTGCATTCCAGAATTAAACATTCCTTACCTCCACTGTACCAGACATGGCGCTTGGCATCCATAGTACAGAGACAGGTAAAAGTGATTCTAATCCCAAAGAGACTTAGGGTGCAGTAGACCAGCAGAGTTCCTGGCGGTCGGTGTTTGGGGTTCTACTGGCACATCATCTTAAGACTCTTAACCAATCATGCATATTAGCACTTGATAATATTATAACATTGCATTCTTTATATTGGCTAATAATATACTTTAACCATCAGGCAATATTCTCCTAGCACAGTCATATATGTTTCTGTATTTCCCGATCAAACCCGTGCAGTTGGTTTTTCCTTTCTCATACTTGGCCTCAATGACTCACTGACTTTGGCTCTGATAACATTTCTTTTTTTTTTTTTTTATTAAATCATAGCTGTGTACATTAATATGATCATGGGGCACCATACACTTGGTTCATAGATCGTTTGACACATTTTCATCACACTAGTTAACATTTCTAAGGACATTTTAAAAACTGAATATTAACTACATATAGCTTAGGATCACTTCAGAGAAGTCTTTCTCCTTACAATAAAAAAAAAAAAAATGAAAGTGACTAAATGGTTCTAGGAGTGGGGTGGACTGTGGCATCTCCACAATAGTTTGATAGCTTTCTTCCCAGTCTTGGAAGAACCGAGTTAGGGAGTGATCAACTTTAAGTCGCAACAATGCTTACGTTTAAGGACAGACCTGAGATGTGCAAGGACTTTTAAAAGTCTGAGGTATGTGCCCCATTGTTAAAAAATTACATCGTAGACATGTAGCCTATTTGTGAGGAGAACATTTAACCTTCTATTCACAACCACATTTCTTACATTTGGCTCCAGCAGGAAAAATTAAAATCTTGTGTTTGTCAGCGGTGAGGCCAGGATGCCTATGCCCCAAGTTTAAATATCCAGGAATCATCCAGTGGTTTGCTTTTATTGTTCATAAAGTCGGCAGAGACGAACCACCTGAGTAGTTCCAGATGTTGAGTCAACAAGGCCATACTTCATAGACCTACATGTAACAAGTAAATTTATAGGCCCAAGCAAAGGCTGGGAGGATTGTACTGTTTAAGGACAGAAAGATGCTCTCATCCTTCAAACCAGATTAAACACAGAACGTCTGGCCTTGCACATGGCAGGGGTAGGTGACATTGACTGTTCTTTGGTCACTTGTTTTGTATTGTAACCCACTCCTTTTTGTTCTGTTGGTAAGCAGAAATTCCAGTGACTGGCTGGCTAATTCCAGTTAGGACTGGGGTGCTTTAAGATAACAAGGCTCTCTACAATTTTAACAAAATCACTTGAGGGTAACATGGCAAAGAAAAATTTCTCTGCATTGGCTCAAATACTGGAGAGCATAGAGATATAAATGTGGCTTACACTTATTAAAGTCTACTCATCTCACTGGTATTTTGGCAATGATATTAACATTGTTCTAGGTACCTTGCTTTGTGAGTTGGCTACTGGGGTAACATTATACGGTGATAAGTAACACTACTTGAGTGGGCCTGGAGCCAGGAGGTTGGAATTTGTTGCCATAAATCTTAAAACCACTGAAAGTATCTTATGTTCAAGTTTATCAGGCACAGCCAAAAAGTGAAAGTTCTGATATCCAGAGTGCCTACATGGCTATAATACATAACTTTACTGAGTGGCAGAGAATTTTTATGGCTGCTGGCAAGAATCCAAACAAATAGTCAACTATCTCTCCACAAGATATTTCAATGAAGTGACCTAAGTTATTCTAGTAAGATTCTGGCTCATAAATCTGGGGCTGGAATAATTACATGATCCTATGTCCTAAATATTTAATATCGCATTACAATGAGCAAAAGATGGGAGCATCTATCCTTGAGCCGGTGGTGTTCCATCTGCCTCAATAGATGAGTCAGAATGAGGATCACATAATCTCATGCAGTGAGTAGTAGCTAAAATCTAGTATTTATTGAGACGTGGTTATGTGTAGAACACAGAAGTTAGTGAACTTCAAATATATCTTAGTTAAGCCTCTCAGGTAACATTGTGAAGGAGGTGCTCTTGACAAATTAGGAGCCCAAAGCATAGAGCAGATAGCAAACTGCCCAGAATAGCAAAGTGATGAAGCATCATTCAGACCAGCCAGTCCACTGCACCCTTGCCCACACTCAAGGCCTCTTTTGATGATAATAGAAATACTTTTAAATTGGGCATTTTGAAATATTAAAGACATTCAAAAATGATCAAGAATCATGGAAGGACTCACACAGCTATGCCTCAAGCTTAAGAAGTGAATGTTGCCAGCACAGTGTAACTCCTTTTGTGTAGCTGCCTCAACTGCACCCCCTGCCTTCCCCACCCCAGAGGTGACATTGAACCTGAACTGGATACTGCTCATTCCCACGCATTGCTCTGTGTGAGAACCACCTCCATGCGTCTCTTTAAGCTGTGTACATACATGGCTTTCCATGTTTGTATGAATGACGTATCACACCTTGTATGTTCTTTTGTGTCTTTTTTTGCTGGATATTCTACATGATGATTAATTTTATGTGTCAACTTGACTGGCTCAGGGGATGCCCAGATATCTGGTCAAGCATTATCTCTAAGAGTGTCTATGAGGGTGTTTCTAGATAAGATTATCATTTGAATTGTGGACTCAGTAACAAGAGACCCCCAACCCAATGCAGGGGATATCATCCAGTCTGTTGAGGGCCTCCACAGAGGGAAAGAGGGAGGAGGAGGAATTGCCGCTCCCTCCGCTCCCTGCCTCACTGCCTGAGCTGGGACATCTCCTCTCACCTTCTCCTGCCCACTGCTCGGGCTCTCAGGCCCCCAGACTCAGACTGGAATGACACCACCCCCTTTGCAGGCAGATCCTATAGCCTGGCAGATCCTGAGACTCCTCAGTCTCCAAAATTGTGGGAGCCAATTCCTTATAATCTCTCCCTCTTTCCTCTCTTTGGAGAACTTGTAAACGGACAAATTTAAAAACAACAAGAAGGGACTGAAAGCCAGAAAGAGTCATGGGGACCTTTGTGGTGAAGAGGTTGGAGGCTGAAGTCAGTTCTCTCTCTCTGTGACTTTCTCTCTGTAGCATCAGATAGCACCCTGGCAGTCAGGATCATTTAGAAGTAGAAACATCGTCAATTGTTTTACTTTCCGTGGAAGGCATTTCTAGAGTAGTAAAGTTGAATATCTGGGGAATAATACATTTTTAAATGTTTTGTTATTTAAAATTTGAGCAAACTGGTAAAATCTAAATCAGAGTGTAGTTTAATAGAGTTGTACCAATGTCACATTTTTCATTGTGATACCATACTATAGTTATATAAGGTGTCACCCTCTACTATTTTAGAGATGTCTAGGCTGGGTTTAAAATCATTACAAGATACCAAGTTAAAAAGAAAAATCTTGAGCTGCTTCTTTTGCTGTTTGGATTTTGAGCCAGGCAGCAAGCCTCATTAATAAGGTATTTTATAGCAATGTGCTTAGAGTAGGTGGGGAGTGGGGATTTTGAAACAATGTCTAGTAGGCAGTAAATTTGCTGGAAGGTAAGGTTAGTGCTTACCTAGCACCTTAAAAGGTTTACAGTCATCCAACCGGTTAGGACATTCTAGTGGTCCGACCCCTACCCTCACATGCACCAGCTTCAGGGTTCCCCAGCTGCAGTGCAGTGGGCGTTTTAGAATGGACAGCTCTACGGTGAGGGCCTGTCCCGGGTGTAGGAGGATGTTTGCTGGCGTCGTGGTTTCTACCCCACCCCGCCCCCAGTTGTAACAATCAAGTAACATTTGCAGATATTGCTGAGTGCTCTTGGTTGAGACTTTCTGACATACTTAGAAACAAATCTTTTGTCATTCGAAGCAAATGACAACTTAAGGACAGCACTGCCCTTCCCATGTTTCTTTCATTGGCCCCCAAGCACACAGTCCTTGAATAGAGGTTGTGTATTTTTTTTAATGTATAATACAATCTCACCCGTCCTTTAGTGCCTTGGACATACACAGTGGTACTGAAATAGAAACATTTTCTGCTCTTAAAAAGCTACCCGAAAGAGACGTTGCAGAAGTATACAGATCCAAAGAACAGCGTGTGCAACTGCTGGCCTCACTGAGTGCCGGGATTCCACACATGAAGGTAATTCATTACATTAAAACCTTCGCAGGCTGTAGTTTATTTAAGCCTCTGGGGCTAACACAGCACATTTCTAAATATTATGGGCTTTGTAAAGGCGCATGACGAACTAGCAGACTGCTGGTGCGCTGGGAAAGTGATAAAAATCAGCGCTGAGCTTAATCCCGGCTTTGTCCGGAGTGTGTATTTTTTTTTTTTTTTTTTTTTTTTGGCCAGGGCTGTGTATTTATGCGGTGATGTCAGCTGGTGGGAGGTCATGCCCAGCGTTCATCTGCGTCCTGTCACCGGCGGGAGGTCGCGCTCTGCGCTCATCGGCGCGCAGGGTTTGGAGACTCTCACCAGACTCGCCCGGGGACGCGGCCTGCAGAACCCAGCCCTGGCCGCTCCGCAGTCTGCCTTCCCCAGCCGAGGAACTGAACAAAGAAATCCGTCTCTACATGAGTCAAACCCGCAGGGGCTCTGTCTTCGGCCACATGAGTTATTTGAGTTATTCAGGCTGGCTCCAGGGTCAAGCCACGTATATTGCCTTCATGTATTTGTTTAACCCCGGACTGCCACGGAGAAGGCAAACGCACCTCAGCACGTGAAGGCCTGCGACAAAGAGAACATTCAGCCCAGGTCCCGGGTAACAAGCACATCAGGAACTCCGCGAGGGAGCCACGTTGCGAGCCCGCACAATGCTGGGCTTTATTCCCCCGCGGTGAGGCAGCCTGCAGTCAGCCCCACTGGGAGCTGTGTCGGCTGAGCGGACCCAGCCGGGCAGGCTGGAGGGCGCTGGCCCCGATGGTGGTGTGTACGCTGCACGTCTGGGGTGGCCTCCGTGGCTTTGTTTTTCCTTTCAGGGACATAGTGCTGGCTGGGAGCAGAGAGGTAGCTTCTGCACAGAGAAAAATCTAGAAGCTAATTATCCCATTCTATTTTATGAGCCCATGCCACAGTCTGGCCCACCCTGCCAGGTCTGGATTCAGACAGACCCTCCCCCCTCCCCAATCCGGAAGCCGCCCTGCTGTCCGTGCTACTGTCTTCATGGGCCTAGTCCTCTGCTTACGACAGAGGTGAGGTTTCATAGGTGGCCTCACAGTTCACCAGCCACAGCTGGGATTTGAGCCCAGGTGGCCCAGCAGCAGTGTCCACACACTTGAGAGCCAGCCATTGCAGCAAACGTGTGGCTAATGTGTGGCTCAAGGGTTGGGGTTGGGTCCTGGGGTGACCCACAGACACACAGGCAGAGCTGCAGGACTTTGAGCACCTGGCACTTTCTCCTGCACGGGTCTGATCCACTGTCCTCTCTGCTTCTCTGTGAAGGGTGGTGTCAGTCCCTGCTATAGGAGGAAGGCCCTTGCTAAGCAGTGGAAAGCGCAGCTCACAAAGCCTCAGCTGGGCAACGGCTGGAAAGCGAGCTTCTGCCTGGCTTTCTGAGCCTAGGTCACCTGCCCCTGTGGTGGACTGTGACTTTTCTATGTGACTTGGCAGCTCCTCCCACAAGTCTGCTTCTCCAGTTCTTGACCCAAGTGTGGCTGTGTGATCTCTTTGGTCAATGGATGCTGAGGTTTGAAAAGACATTTTCATACTTTTGCCTCCACTCAGGGAGCTCTCCCCACTGCAAATGACAGAGACATCATTCAAACTAACCTCAACGGGGCCAGTACAATGAGGGCTGACAGACCAGCAGCTCCAGCGGCCCCTGCAATGGCCAGGTGACCCCTCATTTGGGAGAGAACCTAGCCAAGACCAGAAGAACTTATGGCCAAGCGCAGACTGAATCATCAGCCTGCAGACCCCTCAGCTCACACAAGTCTCTTCAGCCTCTGCATGTTGGTGTGGTCTGACGGTGCAGCAGTATTCAGAGTGGAAGGAATGGGGCACAGTCACTGGTACCCCTACCAGGACCAGGCTCTTACCAGGCAGGGGACCCTGGGAAAACATTCCGGGCAGACAACATCATAGCTCTGTGGTCCACAATACCTGCTTTCTCTTTAATGTTATGGATCTTGTTACACTATCTGGAGTCCCTTGTGCAAGCTACCATATGCTTTTCTCTTAGAAACCACAAAAACTTGCCATTTTCTTTTTCTCATAATGCACATTTCTTATCTGATTATATTTTCCATTTTGCTCTGACCTCCAAGAAGCTTAAGGCCAAAACTGTGGACCAAAATCTGTAAAACTTTGGACCTGAAAATACGCATTTTTTATGCTAAACTTCCCTCTTGTTTCATCTTACTATTTTGCCTCTATTTTTCATTCTCCTGGTAAAAAATTTCTCTCTCATTGTTTTATATGTTTATTAAGCTATCTCAAGTTCATTTTGTGATATGCTGCGATATAAAAATATTAATTAATTACACCAAGGACCCTTTTAACTTCAGGCGAAATTCAGATATGCTCAAAATTTTTAGTTCCCCTGCCTTTGACATCATGGGAATGTGGTTTCTTAAATTTAACTGGATTAATGAACATAAAAATTGAATGAGATTAGCATAGATCAAAAAGTTTTGTGAGTCAGTTACCTTGGCCATGGGAAGAAAGTTGTCATGCGTTGCTAGGAGGCATTGCAAATTGGCACAGCTACTATCAAGAGCAAGTTGGCCATATTGATCTGAAAATTCTTATATCCCTTGGCCAGCACTTCTAGGAATTTATTTAATTTTATTTATGAGAATTAATATATTTTAAATTCAAATTTAGAAAATAAAACTTATTTAAATTTCACTTCTAGGAAATTACTTCACAGTGACATGATAGATGTGCAAAATGATATGTGTGATTTGTTAGTAATACAACAAACGTATGGAAATAGCCTAAATATGCTTTAATAGGAGCCTGGATAAAATGGTACAATCCATATCACAACCATTTAAAAATGAGAACAATTATCTATATAATAGATGAAAAGGCCTTTAGGGTACAGCATAAAACAAAGCAAAGTGTAGAACCCCACGTCAAATATGCCACCTTCTGTAAGTACATGCGTTTACCCTTGTGTGCGTCCAAAATGTCTCTGGAAGAATATTTTTCTCTTTTTTTTTTTTTTTTTTTTTTTTTGAGACAGAGTCTCACTCAATTGCCAGGGCATCGTAGCTCACAGCAACCTCAAACTCTTGGGCTCAACCGATCCTCTTGTCTCAGCGTCCCAAGTAGCTGAAACTATAGGTGCTCACCACAAACCCAGCTAGTTTTTCTATTTTGTAGAGATGGGTCTTGCTTTGCTCAGGCTGGTCTCAAACTCTTGATCTCAGACAATCCACCTGCCTTGGTCTCTCAGAGTGCTGGGATTACAGGCATGAGGCACCAAGCCTGGCCTCTGGAAAAATACATAAGAAAACAAGTAACAGCTGCTCATTCTGGGGATGAGACCCAGGTGCCTAGAGCCAGAGGTAGAAGGCTTAATTTTTTATCCTTTTGTGATTTTTAAAATTTTGTACCATATTTGTGTGTAACTCAGTTTAAAGAACAATGACAAAAATTGAGTTCTTACTGGCTTACTGCATCAAGGACAACCACAATTGCTACTCAATGTGAGGGGAGAAAGCAAATCCGACCCCTCCAGCAATTGTGCCATTTATTAAATTATAGCTCAATGATCTGAAAGAATTAATACCTGTGTCTCCCAAAGTATGGCTGTGGCCCATGGGACATAGCTTTATATATAGCACCCATCACTACACTGGACGCCACATTAGTCCAACACAGCTAACATGTACTGAGGGCCTCTCACCAGCCAGATCTTTTGTCGGAGCTGAAAACAAAAATACTCATAAAATTCTGTCTTTGTCCTTGTGGTAGTCACATACGTGACTAATACACAGTGATAAGTTCTAGTATCCCTGAAGGCAGGAGCTGTTAGGGTCATCATCATACCTGTACCATCTAGCATATGGTAGACACTTTCAGAATATTTGTGGAATGAATGAATGTGTGGATACTGCACTGAATACAGATGAAGGAGACAATTCTAGAGAAGCAACTAGGGAGTGAGAAATTGGGTTTATGAAGAGTTTCCCAGTTCCTCAGCTCATTACCTGGCACTTAAGGTGTTGATGCAAAAATGACTCTTTATGACATGCTGAGCTATATTGAGGGAAGTGGCAAGTGGGTGACTTCTGGCTTTCTTAAAAGAGCAAGAACTATGGGCCAGAAAGGCCTGTGTTAGAAACCAAAATCTACTATTTATCAGTAAAGGACCATGGGCAACTTAATCTTTCTGAGCCTTGGCCTTCCCATTTATAAATTGAAAAGAATCCAATCTAATTTCAGAGTTGTGAGTATTAAGAATCATTCATATATTAAACAGATAGGAAGCAATTATTGAGTGCCTGACACCATGCTGTCACCTGAATATTGCACACACAAAGCTGACCCCAGTTGTTAGAACCCAGTAGGTATTAATGCGTGGAACCTCTTGGGATTATGAATATTGTTTGGTAGCAGCACAACAGGTCTATCCCCCTCTAATTGGAGAGAATTAAGAATGAATGATTGGACACTTCTGTCCATGTGAAATGAATGGCAGAATGCTTTATAAAGAAAATGAAGATGGGGACAGGGATAAATCTATGCCTGGTAAGTTCGGAGTTACTCAAACAGAGAGACTCTGACTCTCATGAATGGATTCCACAGGGCCTTCTGGCAGGAATCTCATGCTCCTGGTGTAAGATGTGTGTTTGCTTTTTTGTTTTAAAGATAGTCGAGGTCATCCCAGGAGTAGATAATCCTTCCCTATCCTCCACGCAGCTTTCCGGCTCTCCTTTCTTTACCTGGCAGAGGAGGGACAGGCTTCCTTCACTCACCCCGAGCCAGCCAGGTCGTCAGGGCCAGCAGGACAAGCCACTTGCTGACTTTGAGTTGAGAGACGAAGTGGCCAGAATGAGAGCTGTTAGAGGAAGAGTGAAAAGAATGGAGATCTGGAGGGGAGAGAGGGTACGAAGGTGTGGGTGAGGGGGGTGCTCCCTACCTGATGAGGAAAGGCCTCCCAGAGGTAAGACCTTTCTCAGTGTTAATGAGTGGGGACAAGACAGGTAGCCAGAGCCACAGTGACTGATTTTGTTTAAACCCCTGACCAGTATCGTAGGTTTGGATGAATTACTGTAGTTTTTGAATGAGCTTCTGTGCAGCAGCCTACGTGTGTGTGTATGTGCTTTGGGAAATGCGGAACAGATGGTGGTGACATCAAGGGAAGAGTTTTCTTGCCCACGGAACTCTTCAGATGAACTGCCCGGCTGAAGCAAGCCCGGTGAGCACCTCCTGGTACTGAGGGACCCACTGCAGGGGCACTGCTGTCAGCACCAGCATGGCACCCTGACCTGCACCTTGGAGCCCCGCAGTGCTTGTCCCTTCTCACTCCTCCACTCACCCCTTCGTATCCTTCAGCGCTCAGGGCGGGGCTGCCTCCTCCAGGAAGCCATCGTCAATCATCTCTGGCTTTTCTCTCCCCAGGATGATCCCCCAGTGCCTTGAGCATCCTCCACCGCTCTTAGCACAGGACTTCAATGCTTGAAATAGGAGGACAATAGTCCCTTTATCAGCAGTTTCGCCTTCGTGGTCTCAGTTCCCTGCAGTCAACCACAGTCAGAAAATATGAATGAAAAACTTCAGGAGCTTTTTTTTTTTTTTTTTTTTTTTTTTTATTGTTGGGGATTCATTGAGGGTACAATAAGCCACTTACACTGATTGCAATTGTTAGGTAAAGTCCCTCTTGCAATCATATCTTGCCCCCATAAAATGTGACACACACTAAGGCCCCACCCTCCTCCCTCCATCCCTCTTTCTGCTTCCCCCCCCATAACCTTAATTGTCATTAATTGTCCTCATATCAAGATTGAGTACATAGGATTCATGCTTCTCCATTCTTGTGATGCTTTACTAAGAATAATGTCTTCCACTTCCATCCAGGTTAATACGAAGGATGTAAAGTCTCCATTTTTTTTAATGGCTGAATAGTATTCCATGGTATACATATACCACAGCTTGTTAATCCATTCATGGGTTGGTGGGCATTTAGGCTGTTTCCACATTTTGGCAATGGTAAATTGAGCTGCAATAAACAGTCTAGTACAAGTGTCCTTATGATAAAAGGATTTTTTTCCTTCTGGGTAGATGCCCAGTAATGGGATTGCAGGATCGAATGGGAGGTCTAGGTTGAGTGCTTTGAGGTTTCTCCATACTTCCTTCCAGAAAGGTTGTACTAGTTTGCAGTCCCACCAGCAGTGTAAAAGTGTTCCCTTCTCTCCACATCCACGCCAGCATCTGCAGTTTTGAGATTTTGTGATGTGGGCCATTCTCACTGGGGTTAGATGATATCTCAGGGTTGTTTTGATTTGCATTTCTCTAATATATAGAGATGATGAACATTTTTTCATGTGTTTGTTAGCCATTCGTCTGTCGTCTTTAGAGAAAGTTCTATTCATGTCTCTTGCCCATTGATAAAAGGGATTGTTGGCTTTTTTCATGTGGATTAATTTGAGTTCTCTATAGATCCTGGTTATCAAGCTTTTGTCTGATTGAAAATATGCAAATATCCTTTCCCATTGTGTAGGTTGTCTCTTTGCTTTGGTTATTGTCTCCTTAGCTGTACAGAAGCTTTTCAGTTTAATGAAGTCCCATTTGTTTATTTTTGTTGTTGTTGCCATTGTCATGGCAGTCTTCTTCATGAAGTCTTCCCCCAGGCCAATATCTTCCAGTGTTTTTCCTATGCTTTCTTGGAGGATTTTTATTGTTTCATGCCTTAAATTTAAGTCCTTTATCCATCTTGAATCAATTTTTGTGAGTGGGGAAAGGTGTGGGTCCAGTTTCAGTCTTTTACATGTAGACGTCCAGTTCTCCCAACACCATTTATTGAATAGGGAGTCTTTCCCCCAAGGTAAGTTCTTGTTTGGTTTATCAAAGATTAGGTGGTTGTAAGATGTTAGTTTCATTTCTTGGTGTTCAATTCGATTCCAAGTGTCTATGTCTCTGTTTTTGTGCCAGTACCATGCTGTCTTGAGCACTATGGCTTTGTAGTACAGACTAAAATCTGGTATGCTGATGCCCCCAGCTTTATTTTTGTTACTAAGAACTGCCTTAGCTATACGGGGTTTTTTCCGGTTCCATACAAAACGCAGAATCATTTTTTCCAAATCTTGAAGGTATGATGTAGGTACTTTGATAGGAATGGCATTGAATAGGTAGATTGCTTTGGGAAGTATAGACATTTTAACAATGTTGATTCTTCCCATCCATGAGCATGGTATGTTCTTCCATTTGTTAATATCCTCTGCTATTTCCTTTCTGAGGATTTCATAGTTTTCTTTATAGAGGTCCTTCACCTCCTTCGTTAGGTATATTCCTAGGTATTTCATTTTCTTTGAAACTATGGTGAAGGGAGTTGTGTCCTTAATTAGCTTCTCATCTTGACTGTTATTGGTGTATACAAAGGCTACTGACTTGTGGACATTGATTTTATATCCTGAAACATTACTGTATTTTTTGATGACTTCTAGGAGTCTTGTGGTTGACTCTTTGGGGTTCTCTAAGTATAAGATCATGTCGTCAGCAAAGAGGGAGAGTTTGACCTCCTCTGCTCCCATTTGGATTCCCTTTATTTCCTTGTCTTGCCTAATTGTATTGGCTAGAACTTCCAGCACTATGTTGAATAGTAAAGGTGACAGAGGACAACCTTGTCTGGTTCCAGTTCTAAGGGAAAAAGCTTTCAGTTTTACTCCAGTCAGTAAAATATTGGCTGTGGGTTTGTCATAGATAGCTTCAATCAGTTTTAGAAATGTGCCACCTATGCCTATACTCTTCAGTGTTCTAATTAGAAAAGGATGCTGGATTTTATCAAATGCTTTTTCTGCATCTATTGAGAGGATCATGTGATCTTTATTTTTGCCTCTGTTAATATGGTGGATAACGTTTATGGACTTGCGTATGTTAAACCAGCCTTGCATCCCTGGGATGAAGCCTACTTGATCATGATGAATGACTTTTTTGATGATAAGCTGTAATCTATTGGCTAGGATTTTGTTGAGAATTTTTCCATCTATATTCATGAGTGAGATTGGTCTGAAATTCTCCTTTTTGCTTGGGTCTTTTCCTGGTTTTGGTATCAGGGTGATGTTTGCTTCATAGAATGTGTTGGGGAAGATTCCTTCTTCCTCAATTTTTTGGAATAATTTCTGCAGTACAGGAATAAGCTCTTCCTTGAAGGTTTGATAGAATTCTGGAGTGAAGCCATCTGGACCAGGGCATTTTTTAGTTGGAAGCTTTTTTATTGTTTCTTTGATCTCAGTGCTTGAAATTGGTCTGTTCAGGAGGTCTATTTCTTCCTGGCTAAGTCTAGGGAGAGGGTGTGATTCCAAATATTGATCCATTTCCTTCACATTGTCAAATTTCTGGGCATAGAGTTTCTGGTAGTATTCAGAGATGATCTCTTGTATCTCTGTGGGATCAGTTGTTATTTCCCCTTTATCGTTTCTGATTGAGGTTATTAGAGATTTTACTTTTCTATTTCTAGTTAGTCTGGCCAATGGTTTATCTATTTTATTTATTTTTTCAAAAAACCAACTCCTTGTTTCATTAATTTTCTGAATGATTCTTTTGTTTTCAATTTCATTGATCTCTGATTTGATTTTGGATATTTCTTTTCTTCTACTGGGTTTAGGCTTAGATTGTTCTTCTTTTTCCAATTCCATAAGATCTCTTGTGAGATTGTTGATGTGCTCTCTTTCTGTTTTTCGAATGTAGGCATCTAAAGCGATGAATTTTCCTCTCAAAACTGCTTTTGCAGTATCCCACAGGTTTTGGTAGCTTGTGTCTTCATTGTTGTTATGCTCAAGGAAGTTAATGATTTCCTGTTTTATTTCTTCCTGCACCCATCTGTTATTCAACAGAAGATTGTTTAATTTCCATGCCTTTGGGTGGGGTTGAGCATTTTTGTTAGAGTTGAGTTCCATCTTTAGTGCCTTATGGTCTGAAAAGATACAAGGTAAAATTTCAATTCTTTTGATTCTGTTGATATTTGTTTTGTGTCCCAGGATATGATCAATTTTGGAGAATGTTCCATGGGGTGATGAGAAGAATGTATATTCTTTATCTTTGGGGTGAAGTGTTCTATATACGTCTATCAAGCATAGTTGGTCTAGGGTCTCATTTAAATCTCTTACATCTTTGTTTAATTTCTGTTTAGAGGATCTGTCCAGCTCTGTAAGAGGTGTGTTAAAGTCCCCTGTTATGATGGTATTATCAGATATCATATTGCTCAGACTGAGTAAGGTCTGCTTCAAGAATCTGGGAGCATTTAAATTGGGTGCATAAATATTTAGAATTGAAATGTCTTCTTGTTGTAGTTTTCCCTTGACCAATATAAAGTGACCATCTTTGTCTTTTTTGACTTTAGTTGCTTTAAATCCACATGTATCTGAAAATAAGATTGCAACTCCTCTTTTCTTCTGAATTCCATTTGCCTGAAAAATTGTCTTCCAACCCTTGACTCGGAGCTTTAATTTGTCTTTTGAAGCCAGGTGTGTTTCTTGCAGACAGCAAATGGATGGCTTGTGTTTTTTAATCCAGTCAACCAATCTATGTCTCTTCAGTGGGGAATTCAAGCCATTAACATTTATTGAGATAATTGATAAGTGTGGTAGTATTCTATTCGTCTTATTTGGTGAGAGTCCATTGCTTAGTTTTATCTTTTGCATCAGTGTGGAGGTTAGGTTCTGTCCTTTGATTTCTGAGTTCTTACTTTGCTGCTGATCCATTGTGGTGGTCAGTGTGCAGAACAGGTTGAAGTATTTCCTGTAGAGCTGGTCTTGTTGTGGCGAATTTCCTCAATGTTTGTATATCCGTAAATGATTTGATTTCTCCGTCAATTTTGAAGCTTAGCTTAGCAGGGTACAGAATTCTGGGCTGAAAATTGTTCTGTTTAAGTAGATTAAAGGTAGATGACCATTGTCTTCTTGCTTGGAAAGTTTCATTAGAGAAGTCTGTGGTAACTCTGATGGATTTGCCCCTGTAGGTCAACTGGCGCTTACTCCTGGCAGCTTGCAGAATCTTTTCTTTTGTCTTGACTTTGGACAGGTTCATCACAATGTGTCTTGGAGAAGCTCGGTTAGAGTTGAGGCGACCCGGGGTCCGATATCCCTCTGAAAGCAGTGTGTCAGAATCTTTGGTGATGTTTGGGAAATTTTCTTTTATAATATTCTCTAGTATGGCTTCCATTCCTCTGGGGCATTCTTCTTCCCCTTCTGGAATTCCTATAACTCGTATGTTGGAACGCTTCATAAAGTCCCATAATTCTGACAGTGAACGTTCTGCTTTCTCTCTCTTCTTTTCTGCCTGTTTTACTGTCTGAGTTATCTCAAGAACTTTGTCTTCTACCTCTGAAATTCTTTCTTCTGCATGGTCTAACCTGTTGCTGATACTTTCCATTGCATCTTTAAGTTCCCTAATTGACTGTTTCAGTTCCTTCAGCTCTGCTATATCCTTTTTATATTCTTCATATCGTTCATCTCTTATTTGATTCTGTTTTTGGATTTCCTTTTGGTTATTTTCCACTTTATTAGCAATTTCCTTCATTGTTTCCATCATTTCTTTCATTGTTTTCAACATGTGTATTCTAAATTCCCTTTCTGTCATTCCTAACATTTCTATACTGGTGGAATCATCTGCAGTAGCTACCTCATGGTCCCTTGGTGGGGTTGTTCTAGACTGGTTCTTCATGTTGCCTGGAGTTTTCTGCTGATTCTTCCTCATGAGTGATTTCTTTTATCTGTTTGCTTGCCCTAATTTTCCTTTCACTTCCTCTTGCTCTTTAAGTTCTTGTGCCTGTGGACTAAAGGTTACAGGACCAGAAGGGTGAGAAGGTTGAAGAGCAAAAAAAAAGGGGATGAAAGAAAGGAGGACCGAGTGATAAGAAAAAAAGAAAGATAGAGAAAGGAGAGGGGGTGGGTATAAGGAATATTGACAAAAAGAAGAGAGGCACAGAAAGAGGGAGACAGGGCAATATAGGTGTACAGTAGGGTAATTTGACACAACCTTAAAAAACCCCACCTTCTGGGGGTGCCCAGTTGCGTGGTTCCCTTGAGGTCAGCAGCTCTTTGCTAACCTGATCAGACACAGTACCCCACCTCCACCAAGTAGAGAGGAAAGACAAAAATGCTATAAATCAAACCAAAAGAAGCAAACAGAAAACTTTACAGGGATAAAATTGGGTGAAAAACCAAATTATATCGGTAGAGACACTAGCAAAAATGAAGTTGAAGTTATTAAAAAAAGCAGCAATGGGAAATTATAATTAAACTAGGAAAATTGAGAAAGAAAAAGGGATCTGTGTGGAAAAGATTGAAATTAAAAAAACAAAAGAATATCAGCAACGTCAAAATAAACAAACAAAAAAAACAACCAAGCAAAAAAAGAAAGAAAAAAATACACAACCAAAAACAAAGCAGTTTGTATATGTTATTGAATATTGTCTGGGCAACACGTGGTCTTCTGGGGTATGAGATGTTAGTCACAGTTCAGATATGATTGGAGGCTGCTGATTACTCAAACCCCAGCAGGTAGACACCCTGAATCTCTCTTCAGCCTACTTAAAAGGCACTTCGAACTTGTAAACTTGTTGAGCAGAAGCTTTCCCAGCTTTCTTGCTGGAATCGCTGCTGAAGTGGCTATCCACTTACTCAGTGTGCCAAAACCGGTCTCACTCTGCCCCTGAGGGTTAGGGCTGCAAGGCGGCTCAGACCCCACCCTTAGGCTACTTGGTTGCTGGGTTACCAGCTCCCACCCGTTTCTAGCTCTGTGACCCTGAGGGCGGAGCTTGCCGGGGCAGATCGCTGACAATGGATCCGTGTGACCCACCGCCAAACACTATTAGCTCCGTCTGGCTCAGCGGCTCAGACTGGGGCCCTAGACAATGGCCAAAGTTCTCGCACTCCCGCTCAGGCCTTCCCCAAGGCAGTTCAACTCAGTGCCAAGTCCAAGGACATCAAAACAGTTCACAGGTAAGGCCTTTCTGGTTTGCAGTCTCGCTGCTACTGAACTTACAGTTGTGGGCAGGTTTAGACGGATTGAACACACGCGACCACTTGCCGGTTTTCCACGGATTTAGTCCTCCTCTTGGGGTCCAGAAGTCTCTCACTGACTCCCTGTATCCTCATAGGAGTGATGATAGGCAGTTCCCACCAGCCAGAGACGCCTGGAGTCCTATCTCCCCAGACTCACGGTGCCCAGATGCAAGGAAGCTGTTACTCGGCTGCCATCTTGCTCCGCCTCTCAACTTCAGGAGCTTTAAACTGTACATCATGGGGAGCCGTGTGATGAAATTTGGGGCCGTCCCATTTGGTCACCTCACATCATCTGCCAGGCACGGTGAGCACAGTGCAGCATGTCCTATTCTCAGAGAACGAGAGACCATATTCCCAGAACATTTACTACAGTGTTCCAATTGTTCCATTTTATTATTAGTTGTTAATCTCCTACTGTGCCTAATTGATAAACTCAAGTTTATCACAGGGGTGCTTATATAGAGGAACAAATACAGGATGTGTAGGGTTCCGTACTCTCCGTGATTTCAGGCATTGCCTGAATCTTAGCACGTACCCCCAAGGATAGAGGGGCTTCTATCTTCAAACCCCTAGAACCTACGGCAGCATTTGGCACATAATAGGGACGCAAAAAAATGTTGATGGAATGAATGAACTAGCCGTTGAATGAATATGGAAAACTTAATCACTGTGGGAAAATCCTCCCTTCCTTCCTCCCTTCCTCCCTCCCTTTCTCCATCCCTCCCTCCCTCCTTCCTTCCATGTTCCACTGAGGTGACAGGCCATTATCCAGCCTCATCCTCTAGCAGGTGTAAGTGAGGAAGCGAAGGGTCCCTCCTGGCCTTCTGAGTGACGCAGGGGTATGAGAACGTGCCCTGTGTGTAAAGTTAAAGGAGTTCACAGAGTGATTAGTAGCTTTCTGAGCTTTTCCCTAGAGGCAATATTTTCATATCCTAATTGCAAAATCTGGTCTAGCCTCTTCGGAATGCTTCTTGAAAAGCGTTTGTTCAGTTCAGTTCAGAAAAAAGTTACCCTGGTTAGAAACAGCACTTCACTGACAGGAAGTATTCTGTTCTGTTCTTCTCCATGTTTGAGGAATAGAAAACCCAACCCCATTCCTCTCGAAATCCTTACAAACAGATGTGGCTCTCACAGCACATCCCCAGCTGCTGACCGACAGCCAGCCTCTGAGTGCCACAGAAGGTGCAGCCCGCCTGCTGGGAAGCCACCCTACCCCCTCCAAGGGCAGAAATCCCACTCATCTCCCTGCACAAGATCATCATTGGACAACAGGTTTTAAAGCAATTTGTTATTTAAACAGCTAGTTCAAATGTTGCAATGGCATCAAAATGTAAAATTACAATGCAAGTATTGGCATGTAACATCTAAAAAGTGCAATTAATGGAGTCAGGCCACTGAGCAGAGCTGAATTCAGCTCACTGGGCTCACAGCACTGCTGAGCCCAGAGAGAAGCAGGATGAAGCTGGTGCACAGATGCTCTGATGGTGACGGGGCTGGTGTGTTTGTTTTTTATTTGTTTTTTATTTGTTTGTTTGTTTTAGATGCTTTTGCCATGACCTGTAGGCAGGGATCCCCATCGAAAGTTCTAGAAGGCTGTCGTGGACTGGTTGTGCATTTAAGAAGGCTGAGTTCCCTCTGATAATCAGTTCTCTCAAGATTTAGGCATGAATGCCACCGAGGCTGCTTAATTTCGGAATCAGGGATGAAAATTTTGCCAAGATGAATTTGATGGAAGTATATCTTAGTCATCTCTTGATAATGATGAGAAGAAACAGCGTATTTGGCTCTGGCAGGTTGAGCATCCAAACTTCAGTCTCATCGTGTAGAACTGCACAGCATGGGGCAAATCACCTGGTAAGGCAGAGCCTTAGTTTCCTCCCTTTTAAAATGATAATCTGATAGAATGATAAAATTACTTTTATCTTAGAAAGTTTCTGCGAGGACTCCAGAAAACGTCCACAGTGACTGGCACAGCAAGGACGTGGTATAAACAGTGATATTAGCAATTAGTAGTGTAGTATTGTGCTTTGAAAAATGGTCTCTGTTCAGGTAACCCAGCAACCCACTCCAAGTATAGGAAAGAGAGAAAAGAGGCAGCAGGCAAGATAAAATGCTGACAGGGCCAAAGTCATGAAATCCCATTTTATTAAAGAAAAGACAAGGTGCAGATGGCCTGGTCTAGTGCCTTCCTGACTGCGGGATCCTGCCAGGATCATATACTTTTTCATGTGTTGGCTAAGGTGGGGCTAAAGGTCTTTCCACATTCATAGCCCAAGAAAACTGGATCATTTCACTGTCAGATGGAGGAGCAGGCTGCTCAGGAGGGAGGTTTATTTGATCTGTAGTCCCTGAGGCTGCAGCTTCCCAAGGGAATTCCATTCCATTCCTTTCCTCCCAGCGCATGGCGCTTGGTCCACACAATCAGTCCATCTCTTGGCACCTGAGAGATGCCTGAGAGGCAGGTGTATCTGCTTAGTATCCAACCTGCTTTTATTGCCAATCGCAATGACACAAGTGGGTTCAACTGGCCATGATTTTAGAGGAGTCAGAGGTTGTCACTGTTCCAAGAATATAGTTTCACAACAGCCATAAAATGAGGACTCTGTTTAGCCCAAGGATATTGAATTGGGGTGAGGATCTCCAGCTGTGAATCTAAGAACGATAAACTTTTCAGCAAATTGGCAAGACTATTGTTATACCAGGCTTTTGTCTTTGGGGGAAGGTCATAAAAGACATGCAGGCACTCTAGAGTTACATAGAAATGTGGACCCCCTACCCCCTGACCCCTGTCTCCAGGATGACTTCTCTATGCCTCCCAACAGATACTCAGACAATTAATAGTCTTGGGAAGTTTAGAAAGGGCATCTTAGGAAATCTATTTTTATGTGAAAGCACAAATAGAAGGATGTTAACAAAAGTCTATGGCCCCAGTGTCCTGAGTACCAGTTGTTTGCTGCCTGGCCCAGTGTTGGTCCAACACAAACAGTCACCTCTACTGAGGCTATTAAAAAAATCCCCTAAAACCATTCCAAGTGTGACATGAATGTTACAGAGATGTGCCCAAAACAGTTGGCAGAGTTGTACAGCCCCTCCTCTCTGAGATAAAGAGCATCTTTTATTTATTACCACCCAGTATTTCCCATTAGGGAATCACGCTTTGCTTACTGTTGGTCTGTGTGGTTCTGGGAAACCCAGCTTCACTCCTGATTTTGGAGGCTGAAAGGTAATCCTGGCTTAAGCCAGTAAGTATGTTGCATTTCCCTGGCTGCTCTGATTGGTTGGGACATGGGCATATGACTCCAACCAATGAGATGAGATGAGATTTTTCAGTGGAATTCTGGGAAACTCCTAAGCCCTTCAAAGTGAGAGGGACGTGGGAAGGCTGTGCAGCCCAGGGCTGCTGTAGGGGAAGCCAAGTGGAGAGCTGACAGGGGAGTGGGTTGGAGGGTCATGAAATGAGCCCTGCGTCCAGCCGCGCATCAGACCAGCCCTCCAAGGAACGTTCGGGTTTGTGAGTCAGTAACTTAACCTTTTCTGCGTCAGACACTTCCTGTAGAATATTTTGCCACCTAAACTCTCTTATCTATTGTGTTTCCTTTCCTTTCTCCATTACTTCCTCTAGTATATTTGAGCAGTTTTCTGATTCATTTTTTGCCCCCATTTTGAAAGCAATGCTTATTTTAGAAAATTTCACAAACACAAAAAAGAAAACAAAGTAAAGTGACTTTCTCAAGGTCACGCAGCTCTCAGGGGGCTGAGCTGTGTTCTGACCCAGGCTGGACCCCTGACCCTACCCTGTCCTTGGAGCTTCTCACAGACCTCTCAGCATTTTCCTGTGCAGGGTTTCAGGCTTGTCCTTCTTTGGAGTGTTTTTTCTTCTGAGTTCATATTATTATTCTTTAGAAAACTTGGGAGAATATTACCAATACGGTTTATATACTTTCTTTTTACTTAGTAATATATCATTGACATTTCCCTGATGTCACTAAATATTTTAGAAGTTCATGATTTTTAATGTCTGCACAATATTTCATGTAAGTTGAATGTGTCGTGATTTATTCAAACATGCTCAAATTCTTGGACCTCTCCAAATTTTTCTATTTAAAAAAGCAAATATGTGGAGCACAGGGAATTTTTAGGACAATGAAACTTTCTCGTGATCCTATAATGGTGGGTACATGTCACACATTTGTCAAAACTCATAGAATACACAACACAAGGAGTGGATCCGAATGTAAACTGTAGACTTCAGTTAACAAGGGTGTATCAATAGTGGTCATCAGCTGTAACAAATATACCACACTAATGCAATATATATGTATTTTTTTGCAGGGTTTTTTTTGTTTGTTTGGTTTTGGTTTTTGCCAGGGCTGGGTTTGAACCTGCCACCTCTGGCATATGGACCGGCCCCTACTCCTTTGAGCCACAGGCGCTGCCCACTAATGCAGTATTTTAATAATAAGGGAAAGGATGGAGTGACAGGGGTTAGGGGAACACTTTATTTTATCCTATTTTTCTGTAAAACCCCTAACTAAACCTAAAACTTCTCAAAAAAGAAAAAAAGAAGATTCATTAAAAATAAGTAAATAACAGTGAAAACAAACAAAAACAATGTAAATATAATTTTCACCAGTTCTGATTATTTCCTGAGAATGGGTTCCTAAAGATAAAATTACCGAATTAACATCCTTAGATATTTTAGACAGATTGTTGTATGAGAGTCTCATTCACCATGTTCTTGTCAATGCTGAAAATTGTTGGTTTTAAATCTTTGCAAATTTTGTAGGAAAAACATATATCTAATTCTAATTTGCCTGTTTTTGATGATTAACATAAAAATTGAAACAGTTAAGTTATTTTTAAAAAGGAGGCATCACAAACCAGTGAAGGAAAAAAGGAATAATCCCTCAGGACAAGGGAAGGCAAAGTGAGACCCCCATGTCAGATCTTCTCCCAGTGGTCTTCAAACATCAGGGTGCAGCCTGATCTCCTGGAGGGCTTCTGCAGTACAGACTGCAAACAGCAGCCCCGGTTTCCACTCACAGGTCTGGGGTAGGACCCACAATGTTGCATTTCTAGTGAGGTCTCAGGTGATATTGATGTTGCTAGTCCAGGAACCACGCCTTGAGAAATATCCCTTTGTACAATCAACTCTAGACCAATGAAAGGGGCAGGTGAGAAAAAAAGAATCAAACTCTACATATCAATCAGTTTTGGACAGATGAGGTATGCGCATATCACACATGTTACATTATCACAGAGAATGTATGTGCTTTTCAAGTACTGATGAAACAATTAAAGATCTCAACTGTCTCCAGCAGTCTATAAAGGAAACCCCAACATAGCTTAAAACACAGAAGCATTTTCTGACCAAAGTGCAATGAAGCTAGAAATAAATAAGGAAAAACAAACAGTAGCTTCCCAGCCTGTTGGGAAATCGACCACTGTCTCTCAAATGCCCGTTTTGCCAATATTGAGAATACTGCACACCAGAAAGTATGTGTTGAAGTTAAAGTTCTCCTTGGGAGAAAACATACAGCTTTAAATTCTTATTACTTAACAAAGAAATGAAATAAAATAAATTAGTCAAACCCCAAGAATTTAGGAAAAGAATATCAAACCTAACGTAGAAGGAAAGAATAAATATAAAACTGAAATTAATCTAGAAAAACTAAAAGCAGTAGAATTGATTAATTTGAGAAATTTAAAGACAAGTCATAACTTACCTTGAATCAAAGGTTAAAAATAAGGTGGGAAAATGTAGATATCAAAAATTAGTCAAAAGAAAGAGCGGATAACCACAGATGCAGGGGAAAGTTTTTAAAGGATTAATGAATACTTTGTAGAACTGTATAAATAAATTTGAAAAACTAGGTGATATGGGTGATTATTCTAGAAAAATAAATTTTCTACATCAAGAAAAGGTAGGAAACCTAAAACAGTCTTTGAGATGGCTGTGAGGAAGATCTGAAAGAGGCCAAGCCAGATAGTCTACACAGATTGAACCGTCAAAGAATAGATAACACAAGAATTATCTAAATCATTTCAGAATTCAAAGCGAAAAAAGGCTGATTCTTGATGCTTTTCTTGTTTTCATGAAGCTACCAAAGCATTACAACAAAAATCTATCAAAGTGATACTATTATAAAAATAAAATGACAGACCTCATTTCATTTATAAATCCTGAACAAAAATACTGGCAAGGAGAATCCTTTCATACCGGTGGCTGTTATCATCATGGATATATAACATCTGCTCAATCCAAAACAGAGGTATATGGATTGGAATGGAGCAAGCAAAATTGTCATTATTGGCAGATAAAATGACTGTATATGGGAGAAAACCCAACACAATAAACTGAGAAAACTATTAGTAACTATAGGAAACAGAGGGAATATGACTCCAGTTCCAAAATATAGAATACAAAATAGTTAATGATTTTCATCCAAACCATAACCAGTTAGAAAATGAACAAAATACCCTATTCATAGTAACGATTTATATATAATAATAAACAAGACCTGTGCTTTTTAGAGAAGATGATAAATTTTAGTGATGTGCAATAAAGGACAGTTGAGAAAATAGAGACGTACCTTTTAGATATGCTGTCTTAACTTTATAAGTGGAGAAAAACGATTATAGATTTTGATCTGGAAGCCTCGACTATAGAATTCTATAGTCTTGTAAAGCTGTGGTCCACACCCCCCAGGCTATGTACCAGTAGGAATTAGGAACCATTAGGAACCTCCCCACCTCCACCTCACAGCAGGAGGTAAGCAGTTGGGGAGACAACAAAACTTTCATCTGTATTTATAGCCGTTCCTGATTGCTGGCGTGTCTGAGCTCAGCCTCCTGTCAGATCAGTGGTGGCCCTAGATTCTCATAGGAGCTCAAACCCTACTAGAAACTGCATGCGAGGGATCTAGGTTGCTTGATCCTTGTGAATTTTTTTTTTTTTTTTTTTTGAGACAGAGTCTCACTATGTCACCCTTGGTAAAATGCCATGGTGTCACAGCTCATAGCAACCTGCAACTCTTGGGCTTAAGCGATTCTCTTGCCTCAGCTTCCTAAGTAGCTGGGACTACAGCTGCCCACCACAATGCCCGGCTATTTTTCTGTTGCAGTTGTCAGTGTTGTTTTAGCTGGCCTGGGCTGGGTTTGAACCTGCCAGCCTCGGTGTATCTGGCTGGCACCGTAACCACTGTGCTATGGGCGCTGTGCTGGTGCTTGTGAATTTCTAATGCCCGATGATCTGAGGTGGAGCTGAGGCATTGATACTAGCACTAGGGAGCAGCCGCAAATACAGATTATCATTAGCACACAGGTCTGACGGCACAGAGACCATAATAAGTCAGTTCCTTTCGGACTCATATCAAAATCCTATTGGTGAGTGGCAAGTGACAATTAAAAGCATCTGGTGGCAGGCTTTAGCAGCAACACACTTCAGGTGTCACTATCTCCTATCATCCCCAGATGGAACCATCTAATTGTAGGAAAACCAGCTCAGGGCTCCCACTGATTCTGCCTTACAGTGAGTTGTATAATTATTTCATTATATATTACAATGTAACAATAATTGGAATAAAGTACACAACAAATGTAATGTGCTTGAATCATCCCCAATCCCTCCCCTCTCTACCCCCTGATTCATGAAAAAATTGCCTTCCATGAAATCAGTCCCTGGTACCAAAAAGGTTGGCAACTGCTGGTCTAAAGAGAAGTTATGTTCTTCTCGGGAGCCCAAACTGGTTTTGTTTAGTCAAACACCTCAGTGAGCTGGTTCAATTTTGGCAAGAGAAGTCCCATCCCTTGAAGACTATAATGGACCACAATTAAGACACTGAGACTGGACTTGAATCAACCAGGGAGGAGAAGGGAAGAGATCAAAGTTAGGGGCCCAGCTGGAGCTTAAAGAGAAAGAAAAGACCTTCTTGCTGTAAAAGAACAAGTGGAGAAACTTTTTCTTTTCACTTTTTAAAATTTATTTATTTTCCCCCATTCCCCTCCCCACTTTCCCCCTTCCCTTGTTTCCCCGCCCCCCACCTTGAATTGACTCGAGTTTTTCTCTTATGAGGGTATGTATTAGGTAGAGGAACTTTTAAAAACTAAAATACTCCCAATACTCACTTTAAATCCATTTCTTGAGCAACTACTTTCCAGACAATACACTGAGCATTTTATTTTCTATATTTAATTATCACAAAAGTCCTATTTTCTTACCTTACAGTTGAGAAATTAAGGCAGAGAGAAGGCTTTCTTGACCAAATCCATGGCTTACAAATGTGAAGTCTAGCTGTGGACTCAAACATTCTGACTCCAGGGCTCAAATGTGTAAGGCGACCCTGGAGTTGCCTATCTCACATGCTTACGGCCTTGAGTTAGAGCAAGTGAAAGACCAGACAGTTTCCAGTGAAGTGTTGTGAACTGCAGAGGTCAGAGTCAGAGCAGAGATAAAGCTCCATGGAGCAGGAATATGGACCTGACCCTGGGAAAAATAAATACCACGCCCCTCTGCTGCCATGACACCCCAGAGAGCCTAGGAAACATACTGGGACTCCTATCAGGTGCAACTTGGGATGATGAGACAATTTCATTACATCACAAAGTAAGCAGTTATTTCAAGGGGTGGCTGGATAACTTGGATCCATCTCGGAGGCTGAAGTATGGCTTATAAGCTATGATAATACCAATGCTGCCTAAATGAATCTACAAAACTAACGTAAGGACACACAAATTCAAATGAGATTTGAAAATCTGCTCAAGCTATTCGAAAACTCATTTAATGGGACAAAATTATACCAATTTTCACAAAAGAGCTTAAAAATAATATTAGGAAGAACTTAGCCCATGAGATAAGAAAACACATTATTAAGCTGCACAAATTAACAAAATATTTATTTCAAATCAGAAAATTAGTCAATAAGTAATGTTTGATCAAAGGGCTAAACGTTTGAAAACATCTCGATCTCTCTTTACATTTAACAAGTAAAATAGATACAAATTTTACTTTTATATAAGTAAAAGTATGAATAAGAGACTTCAAAAAAATCCAAAATACTAGAAGAAAATATGGGTGAATAATCGTGCTGCGGGGTGAAGACTTTTCTAAGTTTGACATAACTTCCAACTAATCCTGACCCACCGAAAAGAGTAAGAAGGAAGACTTAAAAATCTTAAAATTCAGGATTAGAGAAGATGGCTGATTAAGTACTTGCAACTGTCTCCTGTTCCATCTCAAATCCCATGAAATGTAGCGGAGGAAATGCTTTAAAATAATATTGGTTTGAAAAAAATCAGGAAGAGGGTCATTAGCAGACCAGAAATTTTTTTAAACACCTGAAAGAATCCGAATGGATCAGATTTGCACAAGAAAAAAAGGGAAAACAACTGCAGAAAACCCATGGCACCAATAGACACAGGACAAACTTCTGTGGAAGTGGGGGAGCTGGGCGGCTCCTCGGGGCCCAGAGGTCATGGATAGATGTGAGAAGGAAACAGGCAGCCAGAGCTGCTGCCTATGCTGGTTGGTTGAGGGCCTATGTGTGGGTATTAACATCCAGACCAAAGCAGGGAGTGGACACAGGAACCAGGTTGTACCCAGTTAGTTACTGAGACCACCGATAGCAAAGAGGGTGCAACTTCTCTGTAAAGGTGGCACATCAAATACGTCTTCTTATTCTTCCTTCCAAAACCTCTCGGGCGGCGCCTGTGGCTCAATGGGCGGCGCCTGTGGCTCAAGGAGTAGGGCGCCGGTCCCATATGCCGGAGGTGGTGGGTTCAAACCCAGCCCTGGCCAAAAAATCACAAAAAAAAAAAAAAAAAAAAAAAAAAAAACCTCTCAAAACAGATTATAAAGAGATTTAATTTTTTTTTTTTTTTTTTACACATAAACCCACAGGGACAAACAGACTGAGAAAAGGGCCAACTGGAACAAAATTCAGAGAAAGATAGACCAGCTGTAACCTCTCCAGAAAGCTGACTCCTGAGGGCACAGCAGGAGAAGGCAGGAAGAAGCCTGGAGTGCAGGACGAGACAGCAGCAGGCCTGGCGGTGTCAGGTACCCCTGGAAATGCCAATGAAGGTGCAAAATGGTGGGTGCTCCCCAGACGCATCGCCAGCACCACTCCCGTCCTAGCAGAAATCTAGAGGCCTGGACAGCGTGGAAAGTGAGGGCCCCCAGGTACAGGTGAGGGCTGGGGAGCCATCCAGGGGAGGGATGAACGTTTTCCTAACTGAATGCAAAATTGGAATCAGGATCCAGAACTGTGGCAGACAGAGCTCTATCCTCCAGGCAGAACAGGGAGCATGCTTGTCTAGGAAGTGTGGTTGGACCAAGAGAAAAGACCTGCGCGTCCTTCAGGAAGCCCATCGTTTTCAGGCCTCTCTCCTGGTTCAGAGCTTCCAACCAATGTATTTTTCCTATTCCCAGAACAGAGCTCTACTTCCCACTGTCCTTTCTCTACAGTGCCCAGATCCCCCATCAGCCTCTGCTTTGGAGTCAAGGTTGCTGGGTCCAGGGAGTCCCCTGGCTCCCTCCACAGCCCCACCCCCGGCATGTCAGCAGGTGCCTGCAGGATTTACAGCAGCCTTTCCCTCCTGGGCCTCTGCCCTTGGAGGTGGAGCCTGAGCCTGGTCACACTGTGGGCCAGTGCCACTCCATGGGGGGCCCCCTGCCCCCTCCTCCCCCCCCCACACACACACTTCACTGCTGAGCATCTTCCTATAACCCACCGATGCTGAGGAGCTGCTGAGCCCTCCGGGAGAGGCTGGGACAGGTGGTTCCCAGGCAGACATGGAGCCTGGCACCTGGACAGACCTGCGTGCTCTGGAAATCCTGACTCCAAATCCCAGTGTTGCCCTTCCAAGTCACAAAACCCTGGACAAGTCACTGGGCCTCTCAGAGCCTGTTTCCTGACTGTAAAGTTGGGAAAATGATAGTGCTTGTCCCCCTGGGTTGGTGACTGTGAGAATAACATGATGTTTGCCCTCAGCCCAGTGTCTGGCCTATGTCAAGGCTATACATGTTTTCTTAATCAAAATCTTAAGAGATGCAATTAGACCAAAGCCACCATTCAAGTGGTATTGTATGTGCGTGTGTGTGCGCGCGCACACATGTGTATGTGTGTGATTGGGGTTTTCAATTGCTTTTCTCTGGTGACTAACGATCTGAGGACCTTCTGCTGAGTTTATTGGCTGTATACTTTCTTTTGTAAAGGGTCTGTTCAGGCCATTTCTCAATTTTTAAATTAGATCATTTGTCTTTTTACTACTGACTTGTAAGAATTCTTTAGATGTTCTTGATATAAATCCTTTGTCAGATTTATTTTTGTGAATATTTTCTTCCAGTGTATATCTTTCATTTTTATTTTTAACGATGTTTTTTGAAGAGCTGAAGTTTTTGATTTTGAGGAAATTGATTTATTCATTTTTTTGTTTTACAGTTTATGTTTTTGGCATCCCACTTAAGAAAGCTTCCCGAGATCAAAAAGATTTCCTTCTACGATTATAGAAGTTTCATAATTTTATCTTTTATGTTTGCATCTATGATCCACTTAAAATTAGTTTTTGTGAATGCAGTCAAATAAAGGCTGAGGTTCATTTTGTTTTTCTCTACAGATTAACAGTTATTCCAGCACTATTTGTTGGGTAGACTAGATTTGCCTATTTGAATTACCCATTTGGTATCTTTGTCAAGAATTAACTAACTCTATATATGTAGCTCTATTTTTAGATGCTCCCTTCTTTTCTGTTGGTCAATATATCCAAATAATGTCACGGTTAATTACTATGACTTTTGAGGAAGTTTTGAAATCAGGCAGTGTAGTCCTTCAAGTTCATTGCTCCATTTCAAAGTCATGTTGTCCAATTACCTTTTTAATGTCTCCCTCTTAGTTACGAGAGGAAAACCTGGATCACTGGACAGTGAGGAAAACCTGTAACACGAAAAAGAAGTAGATTTTATAGAAGCGGAGACTAAATTAGTAGTTAAGAAAGGCTGGGAGAAAAAAAAAAAAAGAAAGGCTGGGAGAGAAGGACAGGAGGATGGGAAGACAGTGAACGACAGTCAAGCTCTGGTTAGATAGGAGGGATAAGTTCTGCACCGTGGGGGAAGTATAGTATACTCTGTTACATATTTCAAAATAATGAGAAGAGAAGATTTTTTTTTCCTCTGTGGAAATAATATGAAACATTTATTTTATATATTGGACAAGAACAGAGCTAAGTTAATCCAACTCTACTGCAGCATTACAAAAAAATTCAACCCTTCACCACAGTGTAAGATTTAAATGCAACCTGCACAAGGGTGCATGTTATGGCCATCCTGCCAAGTACTTCCAGTCCCTACCCAGGTCCTTCTGAAACACTGGTTGTCCCATTAGTCTTCCTGAAACAAATCATCTTTTATGTGGCTCAGCACCCAGCAAATATGTCAAAATACCAGAGAAGAGAGGATTTTGAATGTTCTCACCACAAAGAAATAATAAGTATATGTGACAACAGACATGCTGAACACCCTGGTTTGATTTTCACAATGTATACACATAGTGAAACATCACATTGTACCCTGTAGTATGTATGATCATTATGTGTCGATTTTAAAAAGTCAACATAAAGAGACAACAAGTTAGAGGAAATAGAAAAAATACGACTAGAAGATGTCAAAAGTAATGTCATTAACATCTTTAGAGATATAAGAATGTATTGAATCCATGGATGAAAAATAGGAGGGAATCCAAAGGAATATTCAGAGAATGAAAAGAATTCTTTACACACACACACACACACACACACGATATCTGAAACCCCGTAGAAAGACTGGAAAATGAACTTGAGGCAATCTCGCAGGAGGTAGAGCAAAAAAACATGAGAATAGAAAATAGGAGAGATGAGATGAGCAAACCAAAGGCCCATTGAGAAAGTTCATCATCCAAGTTTCAGAAAGAGAAAATAAAGGGAAAGAAATTTTCAATAAAATAATTCAAGAAAATTTCTTATAAACAAAGAACATGAGTTTCTACGCAGCAACGATCTAACAAGTGCCCAATATCATGGCCTGAAATAGATCTAAGCTGATGATTGTGAACTATCAGAATACTGGAGGCAGAAGAAAGATTCAAGAAAAGATAAGCTTTCAGAGGATTTCATAAGCTTTGTGGGTGAGGAGAAAGTTCCTTACAAAGGATCGGGAATCAGAATAGCTTCAATATTCTGGAAGCAAGAAGACAATATACCAACACCTTCAAAATCCTGAAGAACAGTTAGTTGCATCCTAAAATTCCGTATTCAACCAAACTATCAAACAGACGTGATAGCATAATAAAGAGACTTTTCAGAACTTTGACATCTCCTAACTATTTACCTGCTATGAATCTTTCTCAGATGGATATTGGGAGGTGTGCTTCACTAAAATGAGAAAGTAAACCAAGAAAGTGGACATCATGGGCTACAGCAAGCAGAATCCAACACAAGAACGAGGCAAAAGAAATTTCCAGTATGCAGTTTAAGGGAGGCCCCAGTATGGCAACTGTGCACCAGGATTGGAAGGCAGCCGGTTCAGACTAGTATACATCGGAAGCTTCAGAAGAAATTTCTTCAAGTTGAAATCGATGAAATAGCTGATGGATCCATCCCTACTGAGAAGACTTTTAGACCTTTGCTAGAAAGTCTGGGATCTAAATAGTGATAATTTCTTAAAAAACAAAAAAAAAAAAAAGAAAAACAAAATTGCAAAACAAACAAAAACATTAACAGTAGGGGAAATAAAACAAAACAAAACAAAATATATATATATAGCAATCATCCTCCACTACTGTGTATGGTTCTGTTGTGAATGCTACTTACGTAGCCATACTAATGACAGCACTATATATTTAGCTCACTAAAACTTATTAATAATGAAACAATATTTCAAAGGAGGAACAGAAAGGGTGTGTGTTTGTTGTGTGTAGGTGGGGTGTGTGTAAATGATAGGTATGTAGGTGTTTGTGTTGAGAGATTTAGCCTCCATATATTGTAGTGTAAATTTTATACTGTAAAATTGTGCACCATAATGCCTGAAATTGGGAGGTGAGGATGAAGAAATTCCAATATAGCCAAGTTATTTATAGACAAAGTGATAAATACCAAAATAATTGCCTCTTCTTGGGCAAGAAGGTGAAGGTTGGGACACTGGTCGTTTCATAGCAACCCTTCTAGTCTTATTTGAGTCTTTAAACAAATACTTTTATAAATGTTGAAGCTAAAAAAGGAGGACAGAGAACTTCCACACTTGGATGAGAAGCTACTGGCAGCACATGCCCATCAATGCGATTAGTTCTTCTGTTCACCCACCTCCGTGACCACAGGCATGGTGCAATTCACAGGAACAACCCAGAGACGGGGGCCCAGTGGATCACAGATACAAAACTGGATGTGCAACCAAAGAACCCGTACATGTAACATTTGAAGAAAACCAAACCATTAAAGAGAAACCGCAAACTCAATAACAACAACAAAAATCCAAGACCCAGTCAACTGAGCTCATATAACAAACAGAATAAGACTTAAAAAATGTATAATCTTCAGAGGGTTAAGACAAGAGGTTGCATCTCTAAAACAAGAACACACTATTACAATAAAACAATTGGGCTCTTGGGAGTTAAACCATGATGATCACTATTAAAAAGTTTAACTGATCTTTTAACCTTAAGATTGAATTAATACCTTGGAGGAGCAAACTGAAGGACTTCCTCTATCTAGAACACAGTTCAAAAGGACAAAGAGACAGAAGATAGGAGAAAGGAAAGAGTCTCCAAAGATGGATCCTGAGGTCCACAAAGTAGACCTTTTCTCTTTTCTAATAAGAGATCCGCAAAGAGAAGACAAAGAAACCAGAGAGGAGAAAATAATCAAAGGAATAACATATTAAATCTCCCAGAGCTGGAGAAAGGTGTTGGTCTTCAGATTGAAAGGTCCCCTTGACTCCTACCCAGGCTTTGACTTCTCTCATGCTTTACAAAACTTAAAAGAAAACCTCTTACACTCTTTTTTTTTTTTTTTTTTTTGGCCAGGGCTGGGTTTGAACCCACCACCTCTGGCATATGGGGCTGGCACCCTACCCCTTTGAGCCACAGGCACCACCTCTCTTACACTCTTTTAAAGAATTGACCCTGTACTTACCCTTTTTATCCACATGTTCAAGTTGATCTTTTACAAGTCCCCTTGCACACTTTCTATCATCTGGCCATCCTGTTATTCTTTCGTGTCTTGCTTCCTGATTTCCTGAGCAGAATCTCAGAATCACTGTGATTTGTCCTTTGGCATGTGTTCTATATATAACGGTGAGCCTTTGCACTGAAATTTTCTTCTGTGATCTTAGAATAACCATTACACGGATCATTTCTGCCAGACTCCAGTAACAAGTGATACTTTCACAGGAAATTATCACTGCCCATCTCGTGTCTTTTTATTTGATTATTTCAAGTTAAGTGTTCCTATGTGTACCTGAGCACTAGGCATCTGTGACAAACAGGATGGTGTGGGCTGCATTTACACACAATACTCATTTCCAAATTCAACTCAAATATTCAGCATCTAATGCAGAAGTTGACTCAGGCTTCTTGCAGGACAGTTTTGTTTGGTAAGCTGAATATAGGTCACAGGAATATTTTGTTTGGCCCCTATGGTATTTTTAAGTTCTGATAAACCCAGCCCAAATGCCTACATGACAACAGCAATGGCTGTCCCTTTGATTGGCCATGTGCTTACCATAACCACCATGCACCAACAGAAGTGGGAGCAAAGCAGTTGAACTACATTATCTTTTCTGAGTGTAGTAGCCAACTATTCTGCGTGCCTCTACTTGAGATATGTAGTAAGCACCTGCTATATGCCAAGTGCAGTGATGTTCATCAAAGACGGATAAAAATCATAGAATATTTGAGTAAGAAGAACCTTGGAGATCACCTTCATCGATTTCCAGATAGAGAAATCAAAGCTTAGTGCTGTCAAAAGTGTTGATCAAGGTCACCCACCAGCTGGTGGCAAAGCTGGCGCTGAAAGGCTCATGACATCCTCAAACATTGTCATATGTGGTTTATTTCATTGTACTTCATTGTCTTCTCATTAAAAGCACAGTGGGGAAAAAAGTTAAGAAAAAAGTTAAAAGTAAGAAGATGGGGGCATGTTTTAATCCTTAGTACTTAGCGTGACACCAGTTGCTTGTGAAATGTCTTCTGGAGATTACTGTTCTACTGGTAAAAAGAATGTTCCAGGTACATAGAGATTTGAGTATTTTTTCAAATCTTTTAAAAAATAGGTGAAACTTTACAAACATCAAGGAACTCAATATGGGGGTTTGGGGGGATTGGGGCTTTTTACAGCCTCTTGTCATGACTTAGAAGTAGATATTCCTTATGGTCCTAGGATCCCTGGCTCAGAGGCTCTGTTGAGTGGAATTCTGAACAGAATTCCTGGTCATTCTACATTTACCAAGTTTCGCAAATACCCCTGTAATATGCACCACAGGTGTGATCCCACCGATTCCCCTCCCTCTACCCACCCCCCCCTTTCCCACTTCTCCCTATTGTTAAGTTGTAGCTGGGAATGTAGAATGTAAATGTTTTGGCACAGTAACTGAGATAACGCCGGAAAGGCTATGTTAACCACTGTGATAAAAATGTGTCAAATGGTTTATGGAGTGAGTGTATGATGCCCCATAATCATATCATTGTATACAGTTATGATTTAATAAAAAAAATAAATAAATAAATAAAAAAAAAAAAAAAAGAATTCCTGGTCATGACTTTCCTGTATTTTCAGGTTGAGTATTAATGCAGGGAGAGGGATTGAGGGTGGTCCATTATTCACAGATGAATTGTTGATGCTCTGATTAGTCTGAATTGGATCTAGTACCACCGTGGAAGGATCTGGAGAAGAAGGGCTTTGTTGAGATAGGCATGCTTTTGTTTTTAACTGTTGGAATAGAAAAGAAACACAAGAGACTCCAGAGTCAGATTTTCAGAGATGAGGCTGTTGTGTGGATACGTCTGTCCATCCACCTTTTACCTATCTATCTAAGACATGGGATCTCATGAACTGTCTCTCTCTCCCTGCCCTGGTCTGAGCTGCACGTGCAGTTGGATGCCTCTTCCTTTGAGTTACACAGTTGGGGTCCTTCCTCATTGTCTTCTCCAAAGCTGCCTAATATTTGTCGAGAAGGTATTGCTTTTTGTTTCCTAAACACCTAAGGCTTCTGCTAAGGGTCAAGTCCTTGATATCTGAGATCTCACATGAGTCAGAGAGAAGGAAGGACTTTGTGGAGGTGGCAGCCACCTACAGACCTATGAGGCAAGGCTGCAGATTGTCATGGTACAGTGCAGTCTGGGTATCTGTCTTACACAGGGTAGTGTCAAAGTCTTTCTTATTCATTTAATCGTAACCTTCACTTTCAGACAGACCACTTCAATTGTGTCTTCCGGAGACACCTGTAAATCTGCACCTGCACCCAGTGAGTATCTGTGGTTGATTACACCCACTACTCACACCCACTCATTTCAGCCTTTGTGCATACTGATCCCTCAGTCTGAAACGTTCTTCCTGGCCCTCTTTGTGTGTCTTCCCCGACCCTCTGCCTACAGGGAGACTTTGTCCACCCGTCCTTTGTGTTTCCACGAGGCAGGCTGCCTTCTAGACAACTTATAACACTGTGTTCTGGTGAGTGTCTGCTTATCTGTAACTCTGAACCCTGCAGAATGGGAGCTTCTTGAAGCCAAGGACTATTTTTATCAATCCCTCTGTCTCTTCAGTGCCTCCACATGTAAAGTCTCACTTCACAATAAATAAGAACATGATTGACAAGAAATAACAATGTGGTCTAGAAGTTGTTCATAGGAGTTTACTTTGCAGTTAACTTGTTTTCTGAAAACTTTTCTTATTTCTAGGGTCTATCCTTGACAAATTCAAAAGGTATTCCTATCCCAATCATTGCTGATTTTAACAATTTTACTAATTTTCTGTCATCAGAGCAAAAAAGGGACTTATAATTTTACTTCTTAATATCTGCCTCTCCTTGGATTTTTTAAATTGCCTTTTAATTTTTATTCAATAACATCACTCAAGTAATAGTAAGAAGAATGCTGGAAATACGAAACTAGTTTGAGAGACTGTTTTTTTTCAATTTGAGTTTATCTCACATGTGAATGTACTCACATATTGCTACTGGGCTCTGATTCAGGATTTCTGTTGGAATTCTGATGCATTCACTATTTTTAAAAAAGTATATAATCACACAATATGAGGTTTGGTGAGATATTTGGGATTATCTAGTTCATAACCTCATTTTGTCACTGAGCCTCTCATTTCATTTTCAGAGTAAGAAGTGTCTTTACTTTACTTAACCTTAATCACAGTGGATTAACCATGTGCAAACTGAAAGAAACCTGGAGTCTCTCATTTATCCAGTGAAAAAGAATAGCCATAATATGATTCCCTTATTGTTAGTGGGATCAGATTTTCTTCGCTATTCGGGCTGCTAGAAACTTGTAAAGTAACAGAACTAAATATCGCTCCACTGAACTATCTGCTTCAGGCTTTCACGGTAGATCAGGTTGTGTTTGTACGAGGCCCAAAAGCAGGCAATAGTAAGGATCTGATTTAGAACACACAGCAAATCTCAAACCAAAGTGATTCAGATGAAGAGGGATCATGCAGGTTTTCCTCCCCCCCACCTTCCCTTTGCCCACCCAAGATAAACCTGTACTTGCCACCCCAGTGCAGGGCTATTGTGAAAGCAGGTTTGGGAGACCAGAGAGAAGCTCCCGAAACCTGGCAGGGTGGGCACAGGGAGCCGGTGAGAAAAGAAGAAAGTGTTGCTATAGACTCTGTATATGGATCCCTGTCATAGTTTTTGAGGATCTCAGGTAGGGTTTGGAATTCCTTTTTAATTACTTTCTTGGCCAAAAGACTGTCGTTTCTTGAACGCGGTGCTGCCCTGAGATTTAACCCCGTGGGTCTTGGGACTTAGAAGGGTTACAGAAACGACTCCGCTCCCCAGCTTGGGCTGGCTGGCAGTGCTTATCTGCCTAAACATGCCGACTGTATGCTGTGCCGACACTTTCTTAAAGGAAGATAATACCACGAGAATGAAAAAGAAAGTAGAAAATGACATGTAATCTATAAACGAGTTTCTGAGAAGAAATATATTCCCTGTTTGGCACAAATAAAAGGGTTTTGGGGTTGTTGTTGCCAGAAAAAAGTCAAGGTTAGTTTTCAGGGCTGTGAAAGCCTCCAAGTTTTGCCTGAAGAAATTTCCTTTTACAAGAGAATTTTTAAAATCTCGACTTTGATGTGCCTTGTTTGATCTGTGGAAAGCAATATCAGCAATATCTCAGGGTTCGGTGGACACCCCATTGACCTGCCGTTGTCCTGAAACGATTACTTCTGCTTTACAGAGGCACGTTCAAAATAAGGTAGCACTTCCAATCAAAAACACCTCGTGTGCCCTGAATATCCCCAGCCATTCTCAATAAACCTAATAATCTAGCTGGTCTCTGGAAGTCCAACTTGATAACAATGTAAGCTGCGGGTCTTATATCATGTTTGGCAGAACCCTGGGGTGGGGGGCAGGCTCTGCTCTCCCTCTATCCCCTTGACCTCACTGTACCCATTCATTGCAAAATCTGTTTTATATCTTAGGTTAACATGTGAGATGATATTAGAACAAAGGTTTCTATGCCCCCACGTCCCAGACACAAAGTGTTTGAAAACCGTGGGTTTTCCATAACTACAAATGGGCTTTGTTTTCAAGCCATGTATAATATAAGTCAATTTCTTAGAACACAGAAGACCTTTCCCTTCCCCAGAAATAATATTAAAAATTGTAGCTGGAATCCTAACCCGCTTGGTCCACATATGCTTGATTTTCTGCCCTCTGCATGCTGGAAAAGCCAGCCAGCTGGTGGAGCTTCTGCAGATGGGCATTTTGAAAGCTGGAGGCTCAGGGTAGCTCTAAAGAAGGACAGAGAATATCAGTAATAACGAATCATATGACTTCTCGGGCACGCTGTGTGTGCCGGGCTCTCTTCTGTGTGGTGTACAAGTGTCATCTCATGTGTGATTAATTACGACTGATCCTACAGAGCTCGGACTGTGAACCAGGCACTTTTCACAGCTTTTCTCATTTAGGCGTCTTAATGACCTATTTCACAGACAGAAAACCGAAGTCAGAGAAAATGATTGACTTGCTTTCCATTTGTTCACATGTTGATGATGTTTTCTGATACCTGACAGAGGGATTCCTTTCGAGTCTCTGCCCCATCTACATGTGTGCCCTGCGCCACAGTGGGAGAGGTACAGGCCAGAGGGCACGGCCCAGTGGACAGCAAGTCAGTAGGATGGGGGTGGAGGGGTCCCTCAGCAGCTGTGGGACCTCCAATGAGACCTAATTATAGAATCTAACATCACCAGGGGAAAAGCCTTTGATGTCCAGGATGATAAAGATGGTAGGTAGGGGCTGCCCATCTCAGACTCAGCTCTATGATCTCAGTCTTTGGTGGAAGGTTCTAGACACCACTGAAGGACTTAGCTGGGCCTTGAAGCAAACATGACAGGGGAAGGATGGCCCCTTCAGGCTTTCCTAGTGAAATGTCTGCAAAAAGATGGAAGACGCATGGGCTGAGCATAGCATATGGGTCATTGTGCCAGAATTCCACACCAGTGTCCCTTGGGGCTGGGACAAAGGCTGGCCATGAAAGTCCTGTGTCCAGGATATTTTGAATTTGCTAGGGATCGTGGGGCTCATTATTTATACATCTTTTTTTTTCTTAATGTTGTTGAGTGCATGGAAGGAAGGCTTACCTTTAAAAATAAACTGTTTTGTGAATCCACAATGGGAAAGATTGGGAAGGGATTGAGAACTGCCTAGGCAGGGAAGCAGATCTTCCAGCAAGAGAATTGGGTGGAATTCTCCAAAAGGAGTTGAAACAAGCTGGGAGGGCTAAGGGCAGGTCAGCTCTCCACAGAGTCTGCCCACACATGAACAGAAGCTTATTATAAATTGAACTGATAAAAAAGGATTGCACCACACAATTTACAAACAATAAAAAAAATCAGTAATCTTGTTGTATTATCAGTCCTGTGCACTCGATGATGAAGTCATAACTTCAGTGTGACTTTCTGTTTCTTGCAAACTTTACTAATTTTTTATAATTTGCAACTCCGTAGTGTGACAAAATCAGACTATGAATAAATGCTGACTATTTTAATCAGCAGAGTCCATCACATCATTGACAATGAGTGTTATGCTAATGAATGTACAACTGGGGAACGCTGGTTGTTTTGAAAGCTGGAGGCAAAGGTGGAAGCGTGAAGATGGGTGCGGGGACGTCACTCACTTGTCAAGGGTGAGAGCAACTTCTTTGCAGAATCAGATAATTGTTCTCTATTACCGGGAGGATCTTTAATTTTTTGTGCTAATTCACAATGCAGCTGGTATATAGGACACAGTGATAAGTTTAACTCTATTGTTAGATTTTCTCCATCACTTTATTAATTTGAGACAATAAACCAAACAAAACAACTGACACTGATTCCTGTGATGTAAATACTCCCATCATGGCCATTTTAAGTGATGAGATGATGTGACTGAACACAGAATTGGGAAGAGACAGAGCTTTACACTCTGATACTTTGCTGACAGCCCACCAAAACTTGGATGCGTTTCTAGCCTCCGTTTCCCTTTGTGAAAAGAGCTAATAAGGTTTATTTTGCAAAGCTGTGTTGAGGCCCAAGGGTGATGAGATGTCTAAAATCAGAGCTCCTCGGGCGGCACCTGTGGCTCAGTCGGTAAGGCGCCGGCCCCATATACCGAGGGTGGCGGGTTCAAACCTGGCCCCGGCTGAACTGCAACAAAAAAATAGCCGGGTGTTGTGGCGGGCACCTGTAGTCCCAGCTACTTGGGAGGCTGAGGCAAGAGAATCGCTTAAGCCCAGGAGTTGGAGGTTGCTGTGAGCTGTGTGATGCCATGGCACTCTACCGAGGGCGATAAAGTGAGACTCTGTCTCTACCAAAAAAAAAAAAAAGAAATGCTACCTTACCAAAATCAGAGCTCCTCATAGTATTGTTCCCAGCCCCCACCCACACAGCCCCACTGCTATATAGCATTTTCAACATACAGATACACAGATGTAAATATCCTTTAAAGCATAAATAATAATTAGGAGTAAAGTAACTAGAGCAGTGGTTCTCAACCTTCCTAATGCCATGGCCCTTTAATACAGTTCTGTGGGTCGCGACCCACAGGTTGGGAACCATTGAACTAGAGAGTAACGAGTTTTGAGTATTTATTACCTTTGACTTTAATATAATACAGTATGATTTAATTCATTGCATATGTAACTTAATTCTTATACATCATTGTTTAACCAGTTCATGAAATCCTTGAAAGATTAGCAATCGGCGGCCAGGCCATCTCAACGAGGCCTCAGCGGACGTGGACTGAAGGGGTAATGGGGAGGCCGGGAGGAGCCCTGAGTGGTGAGCACAGTGTGAGGCCGTCGCTCCTGGAGGGAAAGCCCTGGTGAAACTGGAAGGCAAGAGCAGAGAGAAAGCTAAACTCTCGCCATGGGCAAGGACCGTGGAAAGCAGGAAAAACAGAGACGGCAAGCACCATTTTGCTCTGGGTGCTTAAGGTGTGAAGGGAGGGAGACAGCTCCCCTAGTGTCACACTTCCTGGCGTTCTCCTCCTCCCCTCTCCGGTTCCAGCCTCTGCAGTGTTGTCCCTTGGAGGTTTGCTGTGACCACCTGGCTTCATGCTTCCTTTCCATGTCACTTGTGCCATGCGTAATCACTTCTTTGTAGATCACAAGCCGTGCAAGCGCAGGGACTGTCTGGTTTCCTTCCTCATCCTCAGGGCCTAGCACAGCGCGTGGCACTTCGGAGTCCTCCGTAGCCACATTCGTGGCATCATTCAATGGCTAATTCCAACCATTGCCTTCCCCAACCTTATCTCAACCCCAGCTTCCTGTTTGGACTCAGGTTACTGATAACAGGCGCAGGTGAGCTGCCCGGGTTTATCAACTGGGCAAATTTAGCAGAGTCAACTTTCAGATTAAAGCAAGTACGGAAGGGGAGCATGAAGTCATAGAGGGAAGCTTTGGGGCTGGTTTCCATCATCTGAAAACAGGTTTGTTCTCTCATTTACACATTCATTCTTTCTTTCTTCATCTACTAGCTAGACTTTGAGCGCTGCTTGGTTTTGTAGAAAGACAGCTGGCAGCTGGTACCTACCCAGTCATCACCGAGCGAGGTCGGTTGCAAAGGCTTCTGGGAAAAGGCAGACAGAGCTTCAAATCCTGATATTTTGCTGACAGCCCACCAAAGCTTGGGTAAGTTTCTTAGTCTCAGTTTCCCTCCTTTGTGAAAAGAGCTAAGAAAGTTTATTTTGCAAAGCTGTTTTGAGGCCCAAGGGTGAAGAGATGTCTAAAATCAGAGCTCCTCATAGAATTGTTCACAGCCCCCAGCCACACACCTCATCCCTGCTCAGCCCACCTCCCAGACTGGCTTTTTCCACCGTTTTTTTCTGTTGTTGTTGTTGTTTTTTCATTTGAAAAGCTTGCATTGGTTCTCTACTGGTGTCATTCAGAGCTTCTTCAAGGGCAGTGCCCAGACCAGCAGCATCAGTGTCCCCGGGGAGCCTTCAAGATGCAGATTCCTGGGGGCTTATGCAGCTCTACAGAATCAGAAGGTCTGGGAGCCAAGCCCAGCAGATAACATTGCAGACACATTCCTGAAGCAAAGATGCGATCACAAAGTCTGTAGAAGCCCCTTGGCAGCAACCTTTGGTGGCAGAGATCTCACTTGGCTCCTATAGAACTAGAAAAGAGAGAGGGGCCAGACACACGTGTGCTTAGCAGGGAGGCCAGAGGGCAGGGAGGAGAGATATGAATGACATGGGTGTGGACCAATGCGGGTGAGAAGGGAGGAGAGCCCAGCTGGCAGTGTCCTGGCCAGGCAGGAGCAAGGCGGGGCCGCTTGAGCCCAAGGATGAAAATCTACTCCATGCTGCAGGTGGCAGCAGGCTGCAGGTGCTGCAGAGAGGTTCAGGACCTGTACCCGCCCCTGCAGGTGGTGTTCTGGCAATGAAATGCTCCAGGTTAGTCCTGGTTTCAAATATTTGGCCCCTATTAGATGGTGTGCCCGGACAGCATTACCAGCTGCTGCCATTGTGAGCTCTGCAACTTAGTGCTTGGGAAAGAGAAGGGTCCCTAGGGTCAGACTCGCACCCAGACCTGCACTCTGGCCCTGGGAAGGAGGGTGGCATTGGGAAAGTCGTGTGACTTTTTGGAGCCTCTGTGCTCATCTTGCTGCTCTTCAGATGGTAGTAGGAATCGATGAACTAGATGATGTATTTCAGCCCTGCATGAGGACAGACACAGAGTGCGCACTCTCCCTTTTCCCCACCTGCTGTTTCAGAACAGGAGCCTGGGTAGCAGCCTGACCCTCAACCAGGGGAAGTCCCCAGCCCCAGTGACTCAGGAGCACTGGCAATGCAAGGTCCTGAAGCCACCCACGGTGATGATTTTTTGAACGAGAGTTGCTCTTTGGTGGACAGTCCCTCTCTGGTGGGCCAAGCCCCGCCTTCCAAGGACCCAGCCTGGTTCAGAGACACAGCTAACCCTTGGCCTCCAAACTCTCCCCCACTCTGCTGCCAGGTTAAACTTTGCAGGACACAACTCTGTCCCCACATCTCCTGTCCCCACAATGTCAACGCCCAGACCTTTCTCCAACGTCTTTGTCCTCTGAGCCCTCTAGTGGCCGGTCGGGATACAACAAAGATGAGGGACCAGGGACCACAGGTCCGGCCTTCAGAAGCTTCTGCTCTGGAGAACAATATGCAGTCGGTCACAAATGGTATCAGTGCCCTGGAAGAAACCGCCTTAGCAGTAGAACACTCTAGGGCAGGAAGGCCCTCTGATGAGGTGGCATTCAGCAGTGACCCAAGGGGTGGAGGCCATCACCCTGTCCTCTCCCTGGACGCCTCCTGTGTCTCCAGCTCCAACCCCACCTGTGGAGGAAGCAAACTGGCCCCGACCTAGGACCTGAGAAACCCCGGAGGCCTTAACCTGCTGTTATCCCTTAACCCACTGTTATCCCCACCCCGATCGGGGGACCCAGGGAGAGCTGTGGAGGGGCTGGGGCTCCCTGAATAGGGGGCGCCCACAGCTTTGCCCTAGGACCCTCTGTGGCCCCTGAGAACTCAGGAGGCTTCCTTGCCTCTCCCTGGTGCTGAATCTGCCCTTGTTTCTTCTCAACCTTCAGGGTCAAGTCAAGAAAGCCAGGATCCTCCCCATAACAGCCACAGTTAAGAAGAGCAAAGTGGGGGCCCAAATGAAGGGGGGTCCTGTGGAGGTCTGTGGTTCCAGTTATGGCAGTGGCCACAGCAAGCATTCCCTCCAACTTGGCAGCCCAGAGGTCCCTGTACCATCTCAGCCAGGCTTCCCCACCCTCCCAGAAGTCAAACTGGATTGCTGCTCAAGCCGCCATGCATCCAGCATGAGTTGGGCCTCTGGCAAGTAGTTCCAGAACTTTCTATGCACAGCTGGGCCCCCAACCACATGGGTCAGATAAAAAGGTACCTGTTAAGCTTCCTCAGTGCCCCTGTGCTCTGCACCGTGACTAGGGCGAGACTCAGGGCCACATTCTCCCAAGGGAAACCCACCGCCAGGCCCTTCTCTGTGCTAACTATACATAGCACTTCTGCAGGGCCAGCTCCCCACCCCAGGGTCCTTTGAAACCCACACTCCTCACCTTCGCCCTCTATCTTCTGCAGGCCCAGTCCGCAACCTTTCTAGTCTATTTAGCATCTCCTACCTTCCTGGGGCCCCATGCTAATCCATAAAGATAGCCATGTTCTGTGATTCAAGGGATGGCCCATCTTGGGCACTCTGTTCCCATAACTTGAATGGTGGCTTTGGGCTAATTGCATGGTTGGTTTGTTTGTTGGTTGGTTGGTTGGTTGGTTTAGAAATGATTTTTGCCTCTATTGCCAAGGCTATTCCTGAACTCCTGGTCTGAAGTGATCCTCCTGCCTCAGCCTCCAAAGCAGCTAAGATACAGGCATGAGCTACCATGCCTGGCTCGTGGTCTTTTTTAAGAAAACATGTATAGCCTTGACATAGGCCAGACACAGGGCTGAGGGCAAACATCATGTTATTCTCCCAGTCACCAACCCAGGGGAACAAGCACTATCATTTTCCCAACGTTACATTCAGGAAACAGAGGCTCAGAGAGGCCCAGTGACTTGTCCAGGGTTTTGTGACTTGGAAGGGCAACACTGGGATTTGGAGCCAGGATTCCCGAGCACATAGGTCTGTCCAGGTGCCAGGCTCTGTGTCTGCCTGGGAACCACCTGTCCCAGCCTCTCCCGGAGGGCTCAGCAGCTCCTCAGCATCGGTGGGTTTTAGGAAGATGCTCAGCAGTGAAGTGGGGGGGGTGCAGAGAGCCCCCCCATGGAACAGTACTGGCCCCAGCGTGGCCAGGCTCTGGTTCCACCTCCAAAGGCAGAGGCCCGGGTGGGAAAGGCAGCTGTAAATCCTGCAACCTGCTGCCACGCTGGGAGTGGGTATGTGGAGGGAGCCAGGGGACTCCCTGGGTCCAACGCAGGGACTCCATGACTCCAAAGCAGAGGCCGAGGGGGGGTCTGGGTGCTGCGGGGAGAGGCACAAAGGGAGGAAGAGCTCTGTTCCAAGAGCAGTGGGGCTTACTGGCCACTGCACAGAGGACCTGGTTCCTGCTGACCACCCACCTGCATGAGGTCACATGGGTAGGGGAGGACTCACCTGGCCTTCTGATGGGAGATGTTCTTCACTGTGCCCTGGGGCCTCCTGACTCCCAGCCAGGGCCTTGACATAGTGGCTTTGGGAACTTTAGGATACCACCAAGAGTAATAAGAGCTACCATTTATCCAGCACTTTCTGCCAGGCACTTGCTGAATGCTTTGCATATAGCCCTCACTTGACACAGATACTGCAAGAACCTATGAGGCTTGATAGGTTGATTGATTGATTAGCTCCCCGTCACAGTTGATTAGTCCCTGTCACATGATTAGCTCCCTGTCGCAGTTGAAGGGACGCAGCTGAGAAGGGGCAGGCCTGCGCTGGAACCGGGATTGAGAGTATAAATTTTTCTCTCACATACACACACACACACACACACACCCATACACAGAGTCCAGTCATGCGGAGGAGTCAGATGAACACTCAGCTACACAGAGCTGCATATGTGGTTGAATGGTCTCAGGTCCTGTTTCATGCATTCTCTGCACCTACAATTCCCTACAATTCCCTCAGTCCTCTCTGCTTGGCCAGCCTCCCTCTGCTCAGATCTCTCTTCCTTCAGCAAGTCCTCTCCCCACCCCATTGCCCACCATGTTAGTCCTTAGCACTCTGCATAATATTGTTCTGCATAAGTCTCCGCCCTCTCCCCTAGACTGTGAAGTCCCAGGGTACTGGCATGGCCTCTTCCTCAGGGTCTCTGCATCCCTGCTGCCCGGCACGGGACCAGGAAGCCCACAGTGTTGGGAAAGGTTTGTTGAACTGCATGGAAGGGAGGGGGGATGTGGTGTGGAGGAGGAGGAGGCCAGGTTTATGGGCAGTGACAGGTGCCTGGTTGGCTGGGAGCTGAGGTTCCCTACAGGAGCACAGTGGCAGGTGGCTCTGGAGGAGTAGCTTATCCCCATCCAGTTCTCCCAGCCATGAAAGCTGTGCTTGCAGGAAATTTGGGGACAGAGCCACAAACTCTTCCAAACTTCTTCAAATAAAATCTTGGCCCAAGTGCCCCAGGCAGCTCTTCTCTGCAGAACCACCATATGTGTTTGTTTTGCCACCTCGGCTGAGCTGACTGCAAGGGCTCGGAATGCAGCCCTGGCAGGCACTAGGGTGAGCAAGGGAAGGGCACGTTTGTGTACAGTCAGGGTGTACACAAACCTCCAGAATAGGGTGCAGACTGTGACACCTTGATTTTAGCCCAGCAAGACCTGTTGAAATTCTGACCCACAGAACTGTAAGACAGTAACTTTGTGTTGTTTGAAGACATATGTTTGTAGGGATTTCTAACTGCAGCAATAGGAAAAGAATATAATGACAAAGGAAGCTCTGGAGCTCCACCCTCTCCTCCCCATCTATGTTCCACACCTGGCCAGCCACCTCCTCCTCCCTAATGTCTGTCCCTGCTACCTCCACGCAGACCAGCTCCCCCTTCCTCTTCTCCGAACCACTGGCATCCCTTTCATCTGGACCACCTAGTTAAAGCTGTTCTTTCCCTTTAGTCCACTCTCTGGATGCTGGAGTTATCTTCCAAAACCCAACTTAGGTGAGGAACATTCCTACTTAAAAACAGGCTTTGGTTACTATTGCCTAAGAAACTCCACATGCCTGACTCAGCACGCAGGTCACAGCTTCCTTCTTGGTCTTTCTCTCTATACTTTCCTTCTTGCCAAACATGTCTGTACCCTGGTTCTCTGTGTGTGCTCTTCCCTTCCCCACCTCGCCACCTTTGCCCATGTTACCTTCACTCCCTTTAATACTCACTCTAGTCCAAAGATGCTCAAGGAGTATCTGCTTTCAAGTCGCCTCTGCTTGACAATAAGGCCTCAAATGTCTCTTCTCTAGATCACTCACAACCTCACTTGGTTTTTTCTGGAGTGAGACGACCTCACATTCTCTTGTTTGCTTATTGCTCTGCCTATCTTGCCTCTCCTGGTCTATGCTAACTATTTCAGGACAGGAACGGGTCTTTTTCATATACATATTTCCTTAAGAAATGCAGGTTAAAGAGGGTATCTGTTCAGGCTGCTATAACAAATTACCATAGACTGAAAATGTATTGCTCACAGTTCTGGGTATTTGGAAATCTGAGATCAAGGTGCCATATTGGTCAGTTTTTGGTGAGATCCCCCTTCCTGGTATGCAGATGGCTGTCACCTTGCTATGTCCTTACCTGGTGGTAAGCAGAAAGAGAAAGCTCTCATGTCCCTTCCTGTAAGGGCACTAATCCCATTCATGAGGGTTCTACCCTCATGACCTAATCACCTCCCAAAAGTTCCTCTTCTTAATACTATCACATTGGGGGTTAGGATTTCAACATATGATTTGTGGGGGGGAAATAGTCTATAACAGAGGGTGAACTTAGCTCATGGAAAGAGGGAGAGTGGTGGAGACATCTGAGACCTTTGGCAAATAATCCCAATGGCTACTTTCTACAGCACTTGACAGTTTTGCAATCATGTACAAATCTTTGGACACACTTGAGTCTCCAGTAGCCAGTTTTACCAAGAATCTTTAACTCCAACTGCTAACATTTACTAAGCACTAAGATTTTAACACAAACCCTAGGAGGTAGGGAAAATGCCAAAAGTTTCCCTACAACTCAGCTGAAAAGAAGCAGAAATAAATTAGAAAAAAATAAAGGAAGTTGTAGTTCTCCCATATGTCTGCTGGTGGAACTGCTACATGAGAATTATCCTAATTCCTCACTACCAGGCTCTGAGACCACTGTCATTCACCCTCCTATGACAGACAATGAATGTTGGGTTTGAGAAAAGGTGACCCACTGGAGGTTCTGTAGCCAGGAAATGGCAGAGTTGGGACCAAATCTGGACCTTCATTCTATAGCCTGTGTCTTTCCCACACATCTGATGGAAGATGCTTCCAGAGCTTTGTCCCCAGGTGATGGACCTCACTCTGAGCTATATGGACTTCAGGAATTTTCTCTACCTTCCCTACATAAAGGCCACACTGTTAACTTGTATTCCTCCTATGTATGCTCAAGCTGAGATATACCACCTATTATGGGCTAAACTATGTCTTCCCTCACTCACAAAAATTATTAGGTGAAGTCCCAACTCTCAGTTCCTTAGAATTTAACTGAATTTGAAGATAAGGTGTTAAAGGAGGTTAATTAAATTAAAATGAAGCCTTTAGGGTGGGCCTTGATTCAATGTGACTGGCATCCTTCTAAGAAGAGGGAGTTTGGACAAATGGAAAGAGACAAGATAAAAGTGCCCAGACCAATGGACACCTGTGTGACAACCCAGTGGGAAGGCAGCCATCTGCAAGCCAAGGAGAGAGGCCTCAGAGAAGCCAACCCTCCTGATTTTAGAACTGAGAAAATAAATCTGCTATGAAGCCACTCATTTGGTGGTATTTTATTGTGGTGGCCCCAACAAATTAATGCACCAACCAATCTTAAACTTCAAGGTCATGTGCCCTTGTCGGAATGACTAAGGAAAAAAAAAAAAAGGAAAGAAAACTGACATACCAAATATTAGGAAGGGGGAAACGCAACTAGGATCCTCACATGCTACTGTTGGGAATGACCATGGTACAGCCACCTCAGAAAACAGTGAGGAAGTTTTTATATAGTTAAACATACACCTATCCTGTGACTCTTCCATTCCACTCCTAAGTGTTTACCCAAGTTAAATGAAACTTATGTTCACACAAAACCCCGAACATAAATGTTTATAGTAGTTTTAATCATAATTGCCCCAAACTGGAAATAACCCAAATGTCCTTCACCTGGTGAACTCCCTTATACCAAACCATGGTCCATCCAGACACCAGACTGCTACTCAACAATAAAAAGCAGGAGATGGATGTTGCACACCACTGGGATGACTCTTGAATGCACGGTGTTAAGTGACAGAGTCCAGTCTCAGAAGGCTACAAACTGTGTGACCCCATTTATGCAACACTCAGAAAAAGGCAAAATTACAGGACACAAGCCAGTGGCTGCCGGGGCTTGGGAGCCAGGAATGGGTTTGACTATGAAGGGAGGCAGCAGGGCATGATTAGAGCGGGGCAGCGGTTCTGGACCTTAAGTGTGCTGGGGGCTGCACAACTGGACACCTGAAAGTACATGCCAAAGAGAGTGACTTTAACATTAAATCTTGTAAGTGAATAAAAATAGGCTGCAATTTAAAAAGCAAACCTACAAAGCCATGACGAGTTACTGGAAATAAGACTGAAACCAGCCCCTTTTCTCTGTTGCCAAGGCCTTTCATCCACATTATCCTTGTGGGTCTTCTGTCATCCTCTCAGTGGAGCACTGAGGAGAATTGTCCCATTTTATAGATATGGAGACAAAATAGAGATCCATGGGCCATCCTCAGGATTGTCAGCTTGGCCAGAGTGGGCTGAGCTGGAACAACAGAATTCTAATCGCAAAGCCAGGCAGCACTTGCTTACCTGGTTCCCCGCTCATAGTCCATGCAGACATGGCAGCCTGGGCCACAGGCTCCCGAGACAGACCCGGGGTAGGTGCTTCCTGGGCTGCCCTTACAGGGAGGAGCTGTGTCAGGCCTGCTCGGCTCACAGCAGTGCTCAGCGGCCATCGGCTGGGTGCAAACCTGAACAGTGAGTGTGGTTGTTTTCAACCTTTATAGACATGGGTGGATAGCCAGCTTGAAGCCCCCCCTGGAGTAGGTCATTTTTCCTGAGGGACCCCTACCAGCAGTCCCCAGACTCAGCCCAGCCTGACCCAAACTGGCAGTGTCATGGAGGGTGCTGCTTCAGGCGCCAAGGCCACAGAGCAGGGTTCCTCTAAGACTGGTCACACTTGGTTTGCACCAGCTGGGACCTATAGGACCAGAACTGCCCACTGTCCCTTCAACACAATTATTTTATAATTAAGTTCTATCATTATCCAGGTATGGTTTGGCCAATAGATCAGGAGACAGCTACCGTCAAAAAGAGAGTTTATTATATGCATAGATACCAAGAGAAGGGGACAGGCCCTAGCACAGTGGTGGGGGCCCCTCGGGGACACACCGGGGTCAGTCTGGGGCACCTGGGCAATAGCCTTTACTAAGGTTTCTGAAGGAACAAATGGCAAAGCAGGGTAAGCAGGGGTAAGAGTGGGTAGTTTGAATAATTCCAGTGGCTCTGGAGGGTAGGATTGTACCTAGGTGTCTGGTCCCTAGCCTTGGGCTGGTTGGGCCAAGGTAATGGAGGCCTGGGGTGTTAGAGCCCCACAGAGGAGAAGTCTAGATTAGTTAGTCTGCTCATATGGGTGCTCATAGCCAAGTTGTTTCCCAGAAGCTCACCGTCTTCTTGGGAAGACAAGCCACGATTGTACGGAGAGGCAAAGAGGGCAACGTCAAATGCAGGAATGGGTGGAAGCTGGAGAATGGGGATGCACAGAGTGGCTGAGGCGGCCAGGGGGCTGGAGTCAGGTGGATTAAGAGAAGACAGTGCACACTGCAGGTGGGAGGATGCTGGATCCCCGGAGCCAGGCTAGGTCACAAAGTAGCCTGGTTTGAGTGAGCAGAGGGCCAAGGAAGAGCAGTGGTGAGGGATATTGTTACAAAGAGACCAAACCAAGGATGACTACCCGCCCCGGACTAAGGAAGGAGAGCTGTGTTCTACAGCATTAGGGAGTCACCAGGAATACTTGAACAGGCTCTGTCCCCTGCATATCATCTTATCCTTCTAGACCTCAGTAGCCCATTCACAGTAAGGCATAACACCCAGAATTAATATTCCCAGAATTACTGTCAAGATCAAATGAAATAACCACATGAGGAATTCAGCACCATATCCAGCACATGGTAGGTCCTCAAAGCAGTAAATACTCATTGCTCATTGGAAAAGATGCTTCATCTCTCTGAGCTCCAGATGCCTCATCACTAAAACTGTGGAAATAATGCAAACTATGGACTTCAAAAAGAACACGAGGAGAGTTTGTTAGAAGGCGGGGCACCCACTGTCTTCACAGTCTTAGCAATCTCAGTAAGTAGGAGATGGAGGAGCTCTTGACAGAGTTTTAAGTCCTGAGCTGTGTGATTTAAGGCTGTGACTGGTCTTGTGTCTATGATATAAGACCTTTCAACCAGTGAGTGCAATGAGGTTAGGGGGTTAGGGCAAGTCTGGATGAGCAAGGTTTTGGTCTTGATAAGGAAATAGTTAACAGACGTGGCTTCCAGCAGCAAGTCTTCCCTGAAGCAAGCAGCTACATTATTTTGCCTAGTCCCAGTTTTATTTAGCACCCAAAAATGGAAGTGGTATTGTTTAGCACAGGAACAGGGAATTATGTTGATTTCAATAATAATATTTAACTCATAGGATTATTAGGAAAGTTAAGTGAAATCATGTTGAAAATGTGCTCAGTAGTCTCTGCTCAAGACTCATATAATTAGGGTGAGGCAGACAATAACCAGAGCAGAACGTGATGAAGCAATTTTAGTAGGGTGACCAATCATCCTGGTTTGTCTGGGACTGAGGGTTTTCCTGGTGTGTGGTACTTTCGATTTTTTTTATTAATTTATTTATTTTTATTGTTAAATCATAGCTGTGTACATTAGTGCAATAAAGGGGTACAATGTGCTGGTTTCATATACTATCTGAAATATTCTCATCAAACTGTTCAACATAGCCTTCATGGCATTTTCTTAGTTACTGTATGTAGGCATTTGTATTCTACATTTAGTAAGTTTCACCTGTACCCATTCTAAGATGCACCGTAGGTGTGGCCCCACCATTGCCCTCCCTCCACCCTAACCTCCCCCCTCCCTTCCCCTTCCTTGGCCCTTTCCCCATAGTCTTGTGCTATAGTTGGGTTATAGCCTTCATGTGAAAGCTATAATTTAGCTTCATAGTAGGGCTGAGTACATTGGATACTTTTTCTTCCATTCCTGAGATACTTTGCTAAGAAGAATATGTTCCAGCTCCATCCATGTAAACATGAAAGAGGTAAAGTCTCCATCTTTCTTTAAGGCTGCATAATATTCCATGGTATACATGTACCACAGTTTGCTAGTCCATTCGTGGATTGATGGGCACTTGGGCTTCTAAACCAGAACAGACCTAAGATGTGGATTTTCAATGCTAAAACGGGGGAAGTCCCAGGCAAATCAGGGCCAGTTAGTCACTCTCAGTTCAAGAAAGGAAAACCCACATGTTAGCTATAGAATGTGTAGAATTTAATTAGGAGCTTTTTTAAAGCATCAGAAATGTTCAGTGATGTTTGCAAGTCTCAGAGTAAAATGTGTGGCCCTTTGAGAACAAGGAGTGAGGTTTCCTGAGTAGTAGAGGCACTATGCTTCAGTGACTGTTTGCTAGAATCCTGCTTCTGGTCTTTTCTGAGGGTGCTGAGATAGCCCTTGGAAGCATCTACCCTGTTTCCCCAAAAATAAGACATCCTCCGAAAATAAGACCTACTTACAGGAAAAATAAGACGTCCCCTGAAAATAAGACCTAGCACATCTTTGGGAGCACACCTTAAAATAAGACATTGTCTTATTTTCGGGGAAACAGGGTAGAAGACTTTCCTGTAAGTAAGTCCCCACAGGGTCATGCTGTGGGTGGAATCTGAGACCCCAAAGCCACCAGAGTCACTATTGGTACAACAGGCAATGCTCTGCCTCTTTCTCTTGTTTTTCTCTTCTGAAAAGAGAAAAAGAAAAAATTGAACTTAAATAAAGAAGCACCCCAAACTGGGGTTAGAACCAAGCAATTGGGTTCAAAGTTAGACTTTTTTCCATTCTTCTTTATGCACTGGCAGAGCCCAACACTACTCACTGAGCTGCTTCAGTCCCAAATGCTTGGATGGTCCATTTAGTTCCCACCTCTGCCCTGTAAGGAGAGTATTGTTATTTCCACATTAGGGATCAGGAAATTAAGGTTGAGAGAGGTTACAGGACTTTCAAAGGTCACGCAGCTATGAAGGGACAGGGGAGCTGGGATTCCAATCTGGATTTGTCAGGAGAGAACAGAAGTCTTTCTTCTCAGCCTCCTAAGTGTGGGCCATCAACTGCTGGGTGATCAGATCTCCACGATTAATGAGTCAAGAGGACTTTCAAAGCACTATCTGAAGGTAAACAAGTCAGTATCACCTCTTCTTAGGGGCTGTGAATTAACTTTTCCTCTCTTGAGAGAGAAACATGGAAATCTACACCTAATTGAGTCCAAGGCAGGGGCTCAAGTTTCTCCCAGGCATCCTCTGCCTTCAGCCCCCCAGGAGATCCTGGCCCAGTGCTATTTCCAGAGGGTCTCTCCCTCAGCAGGGAAACTAGAGTAGGATTTGCAGAAACTCCAGATGGAGAGAGAGCCCTGGGGGGCATGTGGCTTAAGCTAAATCTGAACTGTTTCACCCTAACCTGCTCCTCAGGCACAGGCCCCCTGCAAGGCTCTAACTGCCCTAATCTTATCTCCTCCTGGGGAATTTTCCCACGGGAGGCAGAAAAGGTCAGCACCAAGTCCTGGGAGCTCTGTGGCAGGTCCATAGCCCCCTTTGTTTAGGGAGGTTTGGGGAGAGCCAGAGTCACACATTTGCATTCAATCCCTGCCAACATCCTGGGGTCCTAAGACATGCCAGGGAGCGTGTGTGGGGGATGATGCCACTGTGGTGTCTGGCCTGAAAGGGAGCTGAGAAAAGCTGCCACAGGAGCATTCATATAGCTCTCTTTTGATAAGGTTTAAACTTGGCCAACCTGGGTGGGGGCTCAGGGTCAGAAAGCCCATCACACTAAATTAGGGGGGCTGAAAGGCCACATCACCACCATTGATGCACCATCTTCACTACTTTGCCACATCTGTGTTCCACACTACTATTGTTTGACTTTTTAAATTAAATCCATTTGTTTTATTCTTTTCTTTAATAATTGGAAAAGGGTAGTAGAGGTAAATAAAAAGCTAGTATCTGTATACAGAAAAGTCACCCCAAAGTAACTAAAATGAATACTCTGGAGCAATGGGAAGGAGCTACTGCAGCTGCTCGTAGGGAGTGAGCAGGAGGGTCGAAGACACCAGAGTGAGGGAAAGAAGCTGGAGCCAGGTGCCCCATTACACGGCTGATGGCAAAACTAACCTCTGCGGTTAGAAGTCACTTAGAAGTCACGGGTGTGTGTGTGTTGGGGGAGGGAGGTTGAAACGACAGCGAGTGAGAAAAATAGGGAAAGGGGCTTCTGGGAGTCCAGAAGATTCTGTTTCCCCATCCAGGTTCAGGCCCCACAGGTTGTTCTGTTCACGATGAGCCAGTTTTGCATCCAGCTAACATCACTTAATAGTGCTAAATTCCAATACCAAAAAAAGAGGAAAAGTTTAAAGTAGAACTACATTGAACACACTACCAGGCTTATTAAATTCCAGCCAGAAACGGGGGCCTGCTCCCCCCTGTTCAGAAGAGGCTGAACGAGGGCCTGGAAGCCTGGCTGGCCGCCTCCTGCTCCTCCTCCTCCTCGGCAGGTTTGGAGGGGATTGGAAAGGAAACGACTTTCTCACCGTGATTCAAGGCTTTGTCCAAGCACTTGGGAAAACACTGAAGGAGGCAGTTTATTCCCAGGTCCAGGTAAATGATTAAAATAAGATAAGGGTGGAGAGCTGGGGGCCGCAGCGCTGGGACGAGGCAGGAGGACCCGCAGGTGTCAGCTGAATACCTCAGTGCTGGGGTGGGGATGGCCCTCCACGGGCAAAGGGAGGACGCCCCGGACTCTCAGGGGCCACAGGCCAGGTGTGCCTGGATTTGCACTGTTTACTCACCAGGCTCTCAGGTTTGTTCTGAAAGTGAACTAAGGCCCGCCCCCCACCCTTCACAGGACGAGGTAAGCCAGGAGACCTTGTCGCATCCTGGCTCAGCGCCCCCCAGGTAACACCCCACCCCCAGATTATCAGGGTCCCAGCCTCACTTCAGCGGGAAGCCCCCTCTGCCGCCACCTTGGAGAGCGTTGAACCACCCCAAGGGTTAAGCCAGGGCCTCGAGGGCACCCTCCGCCCCCACCCAGGCAGGCTGCTCCTCCTGGAGGGTTTAGTATTAAGCGTTAATGATTAAAAGGGGGTTCTCTATTAACCCCGCCGCGGGCCTTTGTCTCCGCGCTGCAGAGGAGCCTCCTCCTTTGAAATGCCACATAAAAATGATAAATGCCCTCTCCCTCCCTCGGGGGATCGGCCGGTCCTGCTTCCCGTTAAAGCTTAAGTGGGCAACACCAGGGCGAACCGGCTTTAAACAGAGAAGCGCGGGGCGACCCGGCTGCGCGGCACCCGCGGACGGGGCGAGACGCTGGGCCACCCGAGGGAGCGGGGTCCCGCCTTAGGGCCCAAGGGAGGGGACACATAGGAGGACCCGTCCTTCTGCCCAGGACTGCTGGTCGCTAGTGAGAATAGTAACATGGACCACGCCCAGAAGAGCTCGGCCTGCCCTGGAGGCCATTGTGATGAGCATTGAACCCTGTTGGCTGCGCCCTTGGTGAATTTCCAGGGCAGTCATCTGCCCTGCTGTGCGCTCCGGGGCACCAACAGCTTGTTTGAAATGCAGACTCTCAGGCTGCGGGATCTGAGCTGCGCTTTAATTAGATCCCTGGGTGACTTGTGCGTGCACAGTAGCTTGGGAAGCCTCATCTACATAACCGGTGGTTCTGTCAGTAGTAATACCAGGCTGATGTGAACCGAGCGCCCACTGAGAGTTCAGCGCTGTTTACACACCTCCCACAATTGTCCTATTTAATTTAATCCTTAGTATGCGCCAGAAGCACCATTTTGCAGATGAAAAGGGTGAGGTCCAGTGAAGTTTTAGTGCCTTGTCAGAAGTCGTACATTTTAGGGATGAGCAGCCCTAATCCCGTAGAAAACCCTTCCAGGTTAGCTCTGGGGGGAGAGAGAGAGATTTCAAGTTAGAGTTGTCCTTTGAAATAACCAGGGGCCAAGTCCTGACAGTTTAATGGGCACCCAGATGAGATGGATCAGAAGGAAACAACTTGGCTGGAGAAGCCATGTTCCTCCTGGCTGCCACCTCGGTCTGCAGGAGAGTGTGGCCTGTCTCCACCCTGGAGCTTTGAGAAAGAAACCCCAGGGTTGGCGCAGGCCCCCTCCACACTCACACCCCCCACATCCTCGATGGCACCATGAAAGGGTTAACTTGGGGCTCAATCACTACATAAATCTGTGTTTATCCGCTGCAAAGTAAGCTATTTAGTTTTCTGATTTACAATCCTTGGTTTTCATAAAAGTCAGTCATTCCCAGTGAAAGAATGTGGGTTAGATTTATAGCATCTGCCTTAGTCTTTAAACCCTACGCTGGTCTATGACTCACTCTCCATAATGTTTTTGCTCTAGTCCGGCGATATTCATGGGCAAAGAGAAAGATTCAGATCTCTGCCCTGAAAAGTAAGACTTTTGGGGGGAACTAATTATAATGGCGTCAATTGTACTATGCTTGTAAACTTGCCGTCAGCGGGCCCCCCTGGAGCCTGTTTTCCAGGGGTTTTATTCCGCAATAAAATGTGCTCTGGTTTGCAGCTTGGCATGTAAGACCTCCGCTGGTATGAGCAAATGTTTTTTTCTACCAAATTATTAGAAATAAACAGCCCACCAGTGGAAAGGCAGAGAAATTATAAGCAAGGAAAATAAATCTTGGAATGTTTGCGTTTGGTGATTTTAATAAAATTGGTCACTTAGCCCAGCAGCCCAACTGGCTAAATGGAGCCAGCCTGGTATTTTTATTTTAATTTGAGTTTGTGTTTTGCCAGTATGAAATGGGGTCAAGGCAAGACACCATGGAAAAAGGCTTTGATGTCTCCTTGAAAAATATTTTGCACTGTGACTTCATAGAACTCAGTGTTGTCTGCCTCTCCTCTCCCAGGCTGCATAGCACATCTCACCCATGACCACCACATGTAAAAAAATACTGCCCTCATCAACAGTCCTCCTCCCCTCTCCCCCAACGTGGTCAGAATTCAAAGTGGAATGTCTTACAATGTAAAATGAAAATGCTGATCAAGATAACAGAATATGATTAAAGGGGATGGAGCCTTTTAAACTTTCTCCAAGTCAAAGCCAAGGTGAAGGGCCCAAGTGCTGGAGGAGGGAAAGGAAGGAAGGTCGTCTAGATTGGGCTGTTGGCCAGTCCAAATAGAACTGGGGTAAGAGGCGAAAGTTTGCCAGTAGGTTGAGAAATGGAGAGGGAAGGATTGGGAAGGATGGCAGAGAGCAATGATCTCAAAATAAAAGCAAGTTGTCTTTCACCAAATGAAGGAAAGACAAGGTCATAGTTGTCTTTGTGAGAGCTTTGATTCGGTCTAGGTGATGTGAAAGACTGAGAAATGTTTGCTCTTGGTGGGGCTAAGGAAATGTTTACTGCAGACCTACAAGGTGTTTGTAAAGACCCCAGGGCACACAGATGACTGTAACTGGACTTTTTTTCTTGGACCAGTGGCGGAAACCGATGAGTTGACAAAATTTTTGACAAGGAAGCCATGTGCACAGAATAGGCCAAATCCACCACATGTAGCTCATTCATGTTTCATTGTACCTGGAACAAAAACAATCCTGTTGGCCTCTTATCCCCTTATTTTCACCTTCATCTCAGTGCCAGGGGTGCTTTACCGCACGTGCCCTGTCAGGAGGTTGGAAAGGGAATCTGGGCCAGCTTGCATCCCTGCTAAGGTAATATGGACTTGATCCTGCAAGTATGGGGCCTTCCCAGACCTGCAAATCTGAGGCTCCAGAATACATTCTTCCTCCCTCCCTGTTACACACTTTCACCCTGTAACACTATGTCATGTTGACTCCCCTGTAGTATGATGTCATGAGCCCTGTCCACTGTTAAACTGCCAGCCCTTAGCACCACACCCAGCACACAGTAAATAGTCAAGAAACATCAAATGCAGAATGAGTGGAACTGAGTTCTTAACATTTTCATAGGAATAATTTATATAGCCAGAGACAGGTAGCTTGGAGCTGGGCTGCAGAAAAATTAGACTCTGGGCCCTAGGTGGACTGGAGTAAGAAGAGACCCAAAGAGATTCATTGGCATTCACTGGGAACTGTGGTCCATGAGAAATGAAAGGGAGGTGAACGCCAAAGACTAGGAGGTTGGAAGCCAGGGTGAGAGGAAGTGGCAACCGTGGAGGCACAGACGGGGAGGCCAGTTTCATAGCAGCTTGAAGATGGTGATGGCAAGAGGAGAGGAAGAAGAAAGGAGGGAGGGAGGGAGGCAAGAAAGAAGAGAAGAAGGAAGGAAGGAAGGAAAAAAGGAAAGAAGGGGGAGGGCGAGGGAAAGGAAGGGAGGAAGGGCTTCACTGTAGAACATGCTGCGTTTAAAGTCGACTGTGGCTCCCAGCACAGGGCTTGTATCAGGCAGGTAGAAATCTAGCAGAGAAACATCCACAAAGCATGTTCCAAAAGAGATAATCCAACAGGAAAGCCAAGGTCAGAGCCTGATTTTAGGAGATGGAGCATTAGACACTAAATCTAAAATTCCCCTTTTTATGATGTCTATTTGGTCTACGTATTTGAGTTGAAATCACTTCGGACTCACCGTGGGTTGGCCAATTTTCCTCTGACCTCGTTTTGTTCTTAAAGCCTCAGAAGTTGGGGGCCTCTCTAGGCATGTGAAGTGTAGCCCCCTCCAGCACATGGAGAAATAGCCCTGCTGGCAGAAACCCTCAACTTTATGTTACACTGTGATAAATACTCCTGGACAGTGGACAGCCCTCCCGCTGCCCCCAAAGGGCCTTCCTGTCAGCTCTTCTGCAGTGACACCCATTGTCTGCTGTGAGAGCCTCTAAGAGGAGGGTTTTGTGCTCATAAACTGGAGCTGGTTTGGAAGATCCAAGAGGGACGGAACAGAATATTCGTGTACAAGTTTTCATTTGAACACCTGTTTTCAATTAGTGGGGTATAGCCCTAAAGTGGAATTGCTGGGTCACGTGGCAATTATCTGTTTAACTCACTGAGGACCTACCAAACTGTTGCACACAGCGGCGCCGTTCTTCACTCCCACAGCAGTGTACGGAGGTTCCACTCTTTCCACGTCCTTGCTGATACCAGGGAGATTTTTGTTTTTGTGTTGGATTATAGCCATCCTAATGTGTGTGAGGTGGAATCTCATTGTTTTCATGTGCATCTCCCTAATAACCAAGGATACAAGTGTCTCTTCATGTGCTTCTCGGGCATTTGTTTTCTTTTAGGAAATGCCTATTCAAGTCCTTTGCTCACCTATTAATTTAATTGTCTTTTGTTGTGGATTGGGAGGAGTGCTTTATATATTTTGGATACTAGACCCCTATCAGATTGTGATTTTTTTCAATATTTTCTCCCTTTCTGTGGCTTGTCTTTTCACTTTCTTCACAACAGCCAAAAACTAGAAACAACAGATGAATGGATAATAAAAGGTGGTATATCCATACACTAGACTATCACTCTGCTGTAGGAATGAAGGATGAGTTCCTGGTACCACATGGATGAAGCTTGAAAACATTCTCTAAGTGAAAGAAGTCGGGCACAAACAGCCACATCCTGTATGATTTTCATCCATATGAAATGTCTAGAATAGGCAAACCCATAGCAACAGAAAGAAAATTAGCAGATGCTTAGTGCCAGTTCCCTGGCCTACTCCCCAGAGTCCAATTCAGTAGAGGTGCATGGGGTTCAGGGAACCCATGTGCTCAGCAGCTCCCCACAGGAAGTGACTCCAGGTGGACTGAGACCACACCTGGAAAAAAACAGTCCCTGCTCTGCATGAGACTTCTCCATCTCAGAGACAAAAATGGCATCTTGGAAGTCAATGAGATGAGAGAAAGTAGAGACTTTGGAGGCCAATTTTTCTAAAGAGGATGACTACTCTTCAAAGGATGGGTGGAGGGAAAAGAAAGAAGAATTAAGAGAGATTGTGGATGGCCATGAACTAGGAGTTGTATTGGATGAGTGAGAGACCCATCTCTGGACAGGTACATTAAGGAGAGGAGGAATGTAAAAAGTTCATGGCAACTACTCAAAGGAGGAAAGACAGTAAATACTCACTGGCTAGCCAAGTTTATCACTGCCTGGGACTTCTGGGGTGACTTGCTTCACAGTCAAGTGTAATCCTTGAGAGAAAGAGAAATTCAGTGAACTTGAGGTAACATCAGTTCTCTGGGGCTTCTTTTTGATGAACTAATCTGAGTAAGCTTGGAAAGCACCCAGCAGTGGAGGTTAAATTTCAATCTTTTTGTGCAGTTACCTCTTTGTTCCCTTTAAGTTCTCCCTGAAGTGGAAATGATTGATGCTTAAGTAACTCCTGCTATTGAGTAATGTTTATTCAGACTGCAGGGGAACAAGGGGGAAAAGATAGGGCTTAAAAATCAGGTGAAAATTTTTCCTTTGAATGGTACAAGTTGAGCCTTTGAAAGTCAAGTATATTCCCAATTGCACAATATAATAAATATAGAGGAGTCAGTAGGCAAGAGGTCTCCTGCACATGATCAATGCACAGTAGTTAAGTGGAGCTCAAATAGTCTCATGAAGCCACCTGAGCTAAAGCCCTTGGTTATAAATATTGACTGGGTCCTGGGTTGTTATGAGAATAGCTTAGGTCTTTTTGTGAGCCCTTTCAACCCAGGAACTGGAGAGCTTTGTAAATAAGCTTCTAATGCTTTGAAGAAAGAGGTAAGTCATGATTCTGTCCAAACTCTCTCTAGATAATGCTAGTCAACCCCTTCAAGGTAAGCAGGGAGTGTCAAGGAAAAGCAAACACCTCTCCACCTCTATCACAACTTGAATGGCCTTAGAGGGGCCCCAAGGTGCAACCTGTCCACCCTCTTCTTTTGGGGGGGGCTTTTTCCTATCAACCCAAGTTGTTCATGTCATAGTGACTCAGATCAGTCAAGAACATACCCAAAGATTTGACTTGGCCCAGTATCATTGGACCTTAAAATCTGAAATCATCCAAGCAGAAACAGGGAAGAGTAATTATTTATTTCTCTCCATGTTCCTGGGGTACTCTAACAAATGAATTGGTGATCTTTGAAACTAGGGATCAACGGTAGAATTAGGACCTGTACTTCCTGTTGAGCAACGGGAGGTGATGATCTTCTGAGACTTGGGTGATAGGTCCATCAACAAGGGTTTGTGGAACACTGTGAGGAAACAGACTCTCCTTCTCTGGGTGGGGGAAAGGGTGGCAAGTGGAAGACAGACCTGAGAATCTTCATGAATTTTTCCCCCCTTCACCTGCCTCTCAGTGCCTTGGTCCCTGGGTCTGCAGGGGAAGAAAGTGGCATTCTACATGGAGAGGACCATCTACTCCCCTGTGACCAATGGGGCTCTGGCCCCACAAGAAAGGGAAGGAAAAATGGAGGAACTTATCCAGAGCTTCCACATGGGGACTGCAGGGCTGGTTTCTACAGATGGGGCCCAGGGGGTGGGAAGGACTCGAGACCCAGAAGTTTGCCTGTGCTTGTGGCTACTCTAGATAGAGTAAGGACTGTGACATCAGAAGCACTTCTATCCTTTTATGCATTTACACTTTTATTTGCCACCATTTTTTTATATTAATAGAACGATCTTTGAAAACTCCTGACCATTTACTTTGAGCTAAGCAACAAGAAACATTTCCCCTTGCTTAGTCATGTGGCATTAGAAGAAAAGAAGAGAGATTTAGGAAGAGAGCAGAGTTAGATAACGCTGCCGTGGCAGCCCTGAGCCGTCAGCACAGGGCTACTCATCCCTCCACATCACTCTGTATCCCTCTGAGGGTGCTTTTAAAAATTCTGTTAAGATACAATTTTTACATTTTCAAAGTGTAAAAAAAATAAAGTGATTCAAAAAAATAAAGTGCACATTCAGTGGTTCTTAGAATATTTACAAAGTTGTGTGACATCACCACTGTCTAACTTCAAAGGATTTATATCAGCCCAAAAGAAATCTCATACCCATTAGCTGTTAACATCCCCCAGCCCTCTGTCCTGTCCATCCCAGCAGTAGGTTAGACAACTGTAAATCCATCTTCTCTGTCTGGACTTGCTTATTCTGGGCCCCTCAAGTACATGGACTCATACAGTATGTGGCCATTTGTGATTGCTTTCACTTACTCAACATCTGATAGATACTTGTGGTATTTCCACTTTGGGGCTGCCATGGATGCCTGGGTACATCTCTCTGCACTCTTAAATTCTTACCCAGAAATTTTCACTCCCTCCCTCAAAATGCCCAAGGTCAGGATATGTAAGATGCAAAAGAACACACCTCAAAGGGCTCAATCTGAACAAGGAGAGACGAGAAAGGAAGGAGATTTGGATTGATTGAATACTAATTATGTGTTAGATGAAATACCCAACACTTTGTGGCAAGCCTTCCTTTTACAGATAAGAAGACTTTTACAGATAAACAGAGAAAGAAAAAAAAAACAGTTTGCTCAAGAATGCCAAGCTGTTGGACTCAAAATTTTGGACTTCTTTGATACCACATGTGATCTGCAAAGATATCTCCTGGAGGACAGAGGTCAAATGTTAAATGATAGGCTGACTCTTTAAAATTGCTGATGAAGCCAGAGGAAGCTTTTATTTATTGGTATAAAAACATGAAGCCAAAGACCTTACGTGACTTTCTCAAAATCTCAGAGCTTTCGGGTGACAGAACCGTGGCTATAATCTGGGTCTCCATTTGGGCATAAGGAAATCAGGCCCTGCCACGAGGTGTCCAGTAAAGTCTTCCATATTTGTCAGAATTTGCTAAATTATGCTGCAATAACGAGAAAAAAAAAAAAACTCCAGACCTTATTGGCGTATGGCAACAATAGCTTCAATGTCACTTATGTTGAGACCTGTGAGGTGGACACTACGGCTCCTTCCATCTTCCCATCCCGAGAAGCCCCTGTAGCAGGATACTATGTTCTCTTGGCAGAGGGCAAAAAGCAAAAGGGAGAGCTAAGCCATGAAACTGCTCTCACAGCTGCTCAGACATGGCTGCTGTTACAGCCCTTCACATTCCATTGGCCAAAGCAAGTCACATGCCCAACCCAAGCTGTGGAACAAGGAAGCCGCAGTCAGTGAATGCAAGTTGTAACCCTCCTACAAGGAAGGGAGCAGATGGGAACACTAAAGCAGTCCACCATAGCTTCTAGCTTGCAATGAAGTAGTTGCTTACAATCTGTGAGCTTTAGACTGCCTGCAAACACTCCTTCATTCCACGGATTTTTATTAAAGATCCATATACACCCTACAAGGTGCTGGTGAGCAAAAGCAAGGATGTTTTTGGTTCTCACAGGTTTATAGTTGAAAGAGAAAGACTGAGATTAATGATAGGAACACCTAAACAGTGGTGGAATTCTGACAAATCCCACAGACGGGAGGGATGTGATAATAGCCATCTGTGTGTATGGGGTGGGGGTGGAGCGGGACCCAGTCCAGCAGATTGGAGAAGCCTAGAACCATAGGCACCAACCCAGAGGGAGAACCTGGCTTTCTGGGGCCCCTCGAGAATCAAACCCAGTCTGGAGGCAGTGGTTTTGTATTAGTAGCCAGGTGCCCACGAATCTGTCCCACAACCGTGTGCAGGAATATCCACCCCCGGGAGGGCTGGAGGGCTGGACGACAGGAGGCATCTTGGGCTTTACCAGGGTGGAGGGGTGACCTATGGATGGAGAGTGGAGATGACTGAGGATCCCAAGAGGTGAGTGCAGGATGTAGTGGCAACAACGAGCGGGGGTGACAGGAACTTAGTTTCCCCTTTGCTGTACTGGAGCTGCCTGCTGCCGGCTGTGTGCCGGTGTTCTCGTCTGCCAAGAGGGCACGATAATGCATGTCTGACTTCTGTGGCCTTTGGTGGGGGGGGCTTAGGAAATGGAGTAATGACTCCCTCTAAGGATGTCCTTCTGTATCCTCATCCTCAAAACCTAAGAATGTGACAATCCATGGCAAAGGGGACTTTGCAGATAGGATTAAGTTAAGAGAAGATTATCCTGGTGTTCACAAGGTAGTCATGAGTGTCCTAAGAAAAGGGAAGCAGGAGGGTCAGATTCAGAGAACGAGAAGTGACACAGAGCAGAGGTCAGAGTGATTTGAGGAAGGGACCACGAGGCCAAGACTCCAGCAGCCTTCACGCTGGACAAAGCAAGGTGCCGGATTCTCCCCAGCACCTCCAGAAGGAAAGCAGCCCTGCCACACCTTGATGTTAGGCCTCCAGAATTATAACCTAATGAATTTGTGTTATCTCCTGCCATGACATTTATAGCAATTTGTTATACCAATGATAGAAAACTCAGACATATTATATCATCGATGTACAAGTTCTTTGGAACACAAAAAGTGCTTCCTGGTGAAAATCAGAAGTGTTGATGTGCTTCAGAGGCAAGCGAGGACCGGGCAGCTGCCGCTATTTGGACGCCATGTCCCTGCAGGCAAATTTGTCAGACTCATTATTCCTGTCCCTTTTGGGTTCTCCTTGGGTTGTAAGAACCCCAAGAAGCTGAAGGCTGAAAATTCCCCCTTCTGCAGCCAAGAGGCCTCCACGGCTTCCCGGCAGAAGAGAAGTGCTGGGGGCAGAGGCAAAGTGTCTCAGTCACTTTCCTCCAGCTCTGGCGACTTTGGCCCCAACCGATGGTTCTCAACCTGGTGTCACATCAGAATCACCTGGAGTCCTTTAAACATCTTCCAGTCACTGGGATCCACTCCCAGAGATTCAGATTCACTGGGTTTATGGCAAGGCCCAGTCACTAACATTCTTTAAACCCTGTCCCAGGAGTGTCCAGTGTGTAGCCAGAGCCGGACCCACAGTCCTGTGGGCAGCAGAGTCGTCCTTCCTCACTCACAGCCTCGCTGGTGTCCAATTTCTTCCAGCCCCTGTAGCCTGGCTGGCGTCAGCTTTGCCCACTAAGCCAACTCCTCCCAGACAGGCAGACTCAACCATAAATTTTAATTCAAAACTTTTCCTTTTTATTATTTTCAAATGCTCAAGGCCCTAAACGTGATGAGAAGTTTTTTTCTCACGCTGTGACCAGCAGATCCGCCAAGGTGGAGAGCTTCACCGCAAGTTCCCCTTCGGGTGCATCATGTTTCAGCAGCTCCAAGATCTGACCTGCAACTCCTCTACACACACGGCATTAAACTGGTTGTTCTTTGCCTCTCTGGGTACTGTTTTATCCCAATGCAAGGCCTGCGACTTTGCTAGGCTGAACTCTTTGTGTGACAGCTTCTTCTCTGGGGCCAAATGGAAAGAAAATCCAGATAATCATGGATAATGGAAGCGCAGACAGGTTTGGGCGCGACTCCGCCTGTACCGCCCACCTCCTCAGCCAGACACACAGAACTTGTAGCGGCATGAATTGCTGCTGCTCACGGCGTGAGCTCACCGGCATTCCTGGGTTGTTTGTTTCTTGACTGTGCGTCTGATGCTGTGTGCCTGCAAGCCACTGAGCACTTCCTGGCTGGCCTCCCACTTAGCGCATCAGAAAGCCTGAGCTGCAGGCCTGCTCAGAAACTGCTGAGAATTTCTGGTTTCACTCCTGCCCTGGCCTCTTTGACTGCTCTGAATCAGGAGTGGAAAGAGCCATCCTTTGGGTCACATTACTCCTGGCCACACTTCGTCCAGGGAACTCAGGTGTCACACGTGGCTCTGGTGAGCTAGAGAAATCTGATTCGGTGCATTTGGAGCCTGAGTCTCTGCGTTTCTCATGAGCTCCTGGGTCACGCCACTGCTGCTGGAGCCTGGACCACACCTTGCATGGCAAAGCCTGCAGGGTTTCAATGGGGACCCAACAGGGGCCTCAATGGAAATATCCCTGGTTTATAGACAGAAATGCTGCAAAGGGAGCCATGGGGGACATTGGAGGGACAGCACAGCAGGGTGACCCTTTCTTGGCCATGTTGTCTTCCCAGGGTACCCCATGGCTCCCTGTTGGTGGCTATGTTGTCAAATCGCGATAAAAAGCAGAAGAGGCTTTGCTTTTCTCTTGTTCCTTCCATTTTCTACTCTGCAGTCCAGAAACCAAAGAAAGTCCCCTCCCTGCACACCTTCTGTCACTCCCCGAGGCCCTCCCAGCTGCTCAGTGCAGCCTGCAGGGGCCCTGCCTCTGATCACAGCCCCCCTCTGCAGCCTGAGCCCCACCCGGAACCCCAGAGACACCTGTGCCATCATTAGGGTCACCTCCTCTGTGTGGTCTCCCCACCTCTAGCTAGAATTAATCACACATTCCCCAGGCCTCTTCATGCTCCTTACACTCCCCTGCATGGAGCCCTCCTTGGTGTAGTAATTGTCTCCCCTGCCAGCCTCTGAGCACCTCAAAAATAGCACCTGCCAGGCACGTGGTGGGCGTTTACTCAATGCCTCTTTAAAGTATAAATGCCATAGTGTCTAGTCTTCGGCTCCCCTCTGTGCATAGAACCAATGGAGGGAAGCATGGAAGGCACTTCCCGCGGTGGAAGCGAGAGGCAGAGAATCACTGCTCCAAGGCAGAAAGGGACAGATGGAGTTCTCTCCCTTACTCAGACACTCCCCATCAACTTTCGTCCTAAAGAACAAGGTCCCATGTCTGGCCTCCCCGGCCCTGGGCCACCTGGCAGGTACAAGGAAATCTGGGCATGGCCACTGAGATCTCTTTGACAAGGAAGTTTGTTCCAGAGCCACGGTGGCAGGCCCTGATCCAGGGCATCACTCTAAGGTCACTGGGGCAGTGGACACTTGGTGCTTGTGTCACTGGACAGACTCATGTTTCTTCCCTCTCTTTGGAGTGTGAGTTGGGGACTGATCTATGTTAATAGATTTGTGGGCCTCGGACACTCAGGTTTGGGGAACCCACTCCCTATTACATCTAACAGAGTCGAATATATCCCCAATTAACATTAGAAAACATTTTATTTATTTATTTATTTAGACAGTCTTAGTTTATCACCCTTGGTAGCCTGCCGTGGTGTCACACTTCACAGCAACCTCCGACTCCTGGGCTTAGGTGATTCTCCTGCCTCAGCCTCCCGAGTAGCTGGGACGACAGTGCCCACCACAACGCCCGGCTATTTTTTTGTTGCAGTTTGGCCAAGGCCAAATTTGAACCCCCAACTCTCGGTATACGGGGCCAGCGCCCTACCCACTGAGCCACAGGGACTGCCCCATTAGAACCCATTTTCGTATAACAGTTGAAGCAGAGAAATGATTGACTTTTAGATGTCATACATTTGGAAGATGTTACATTCAACATTATCACAAGTTTGCATTTTCATCCCCATCACTGAGGGAGAGGGTACAGCATAAAAGCTCCTGTAGGGCCCCAAGTCCGTTAAGCCGGTGCAGACCTACCCAACTGAGAGGTAGGTGCCAGGAGGCAGCACTATGCCTTTCTTGGGCCGGTATCAGTGCCCCATGAAGGGCCTCTCTTTTTGCCTTAAGATTCTTCCTCCAAGCTTCTTTCCTTCCAGAAGAGAGAGGAGTGAATTCCCTCCAGGGCAGAGTAACCTACTTTAAGCTGAAAACTCATTGACAGCCCAAATCATAAGCAACCAGGAAGTCACGAGGACGAAGAAATCAATTTACAGGTTTGCGCCTTTCCTGAAGAGGGGCTCTCCAGCTACAAGTGTGGTTTCTCCTTATTGATGCTGCCCAAGCCCACAGCACTTTCTAGGGGTCCTGCCTTGTGCTTAGACAGATGCTCAGCTAACCAGGGTGGCTCCTGCCCAGGGACCATCCCTCCTCCCTCTACTTGGACCAGCAGTGTGGGGACAGTTCCCTTTAAACCCAGGTGCGTGCCTTCAATGCTCCAGCCCAGCCAGACGCCCCCCAGAAACGCACCTGCAGCCAGCAGCCTCCTGACCCGGGCTGGGCCGAGCAGGTGCAGGCCCTGCAGCCCCGCCACTCCACATTCCAAGGTGCACCTCACCTCCGGGCCTGTCCAGGCAGGCAGCCACCCCCAGCAGCTCCGGATGCACTGCAGAGGCAGGGAGAGGGCCCAGGCCTCTCCATTGCCTGTCTGCTTGGCTGGGCCTGATTGCAGCCTGGATGTGATTGTCAGGAGGGACTGAGCAGTGCATGTTAACAAGCCGAGAGGCCCTGCTCAGGATTATTTGGCAGCCAGGACTCCAGCACCAGCCCCAAGCATGAGACTAGGCCATGCAGACAGTGCAGGGACGGGAGCTAATTAAGCTGTAAGCCATCATCAGAGCCCCAGTTCATTTGTAATTATGCTCTGTGATCTCAGAATTGCCTTCGGCAGGAGAGCTGGAAGGAAAAGGGGGGGAGCAGATGATTGAGAAGTTGATAGGGACTTTTAGAATGGATTTTCATGAAACAGGCGTTTACACCATTCTTGGAGAATCTGGGTCCATGAAAAGAACCATAAGCCATGCCTAATTCTGCCACGTGATTCCAGGAGCTCCAGTCGACTGGCCCCAGGGGTACTGCCTTGTTCTGTGTAGGTCAGGGGACCCCCTGTGTGCTGTGATTTTGAAAGGTCTCCCCTGCTCCTACCCACAGACATGCCTCCTGGCTAAGCTCATGGATACTGAAATCAGTAGTGCATTAGTCCTCCGAATCTGTGTCACAAAAGTCCAAACACTGGATTTTGCCATGACAGGCATACACTTCAGTGGGGGAACATGACCTAGTCTCCAGAATGGGACCTAATTCCTATATCCCCAGCCTGCATTTTGTTAAGTCCACAAATCAAAACATGACCTAATTTTTAGACATAATTTTTCAAATGGGTAACCCAAGGGCCAGATAGGATTAGTGACATAGTCAATGTCACATAAGCAGATGTGGCAGAGTGGCACCTGCATCCAAGTCCTCTGGCCTCATATCAAGGAACCTCTGCAGTTTTTAAGAGGTGGAGTAAAATGAAGAAGCTGGAAAGTTGAGGATTTTCAGGCCTCAGGCTAGAGAGGCTGGTACTAGGGAAGGTGCCCATGGAAAGGGTCAGAGCCTGAACTCCGTCCCCGTTATCACCTGTGCTCATCTTTTGATTTGTTGACTGTTAGAATACAGGTGGCAGATGGAGCAATGCTCCCAAGGGTAAATTACAAGCAGAAACTCTCATGATGGTGAGCTGACATCTGTTAAGCTCATCTGCAGGCAACCATGGCCCCTGCCGACAACTGAGTCCCTTCTGGGCAGAACACACTCTCTCCCCAAAACCCCATTCCCTAGGCAGTCCTGCAGGCCTGAGTAGCAGCAGCTGGTCTTTGCTCAGGCTTTAAGGAAAACCGGATAATACCAGGCTCAACCCAGTTTAGGCAGTGGCTATTTCTTTTAAAAACAGAGGAGGGAGACAGACAAAATTCTTGCCTGAATCTGTTAGTCCTATCCCTGCGGCCAAGCCCCAGGAATTCAGCTCTGGCTGGAAAGACTCAGATCTCAGCACTTTTCTGAGCGAGGGGGACTTGGGCCAGAGTCTCCACCTCTGATTTTGGTTCCTAGAATGGCAGCAAGATGTGTTGCAGGGAGCTGGCCCTTGAAGGCCTTCCAAATCTGCGGAATGAGGCCGGGCAACGTGGAGACGTTTTCTATTATGAATTGTGAAATACAAACAACTATTGTTTTATAGAATTTTAATAAAAATTCAAGAGTTAAGGAACTTAGCCCAGTGTCTGGCCTCTGTAAGCACCTAAAAATGTTCATTATAAAAATAATACATTTGTAATGACAAAGGTAACCTTCCATTGTACACAAATTTAAGTACAAAGAACAAAATTAAATTCATCTGTAATCCACACTCTTAGATAAGGTAACTTATTAATATATATCCTTCCAGAATGTTTTCCAGAAATTGAATGTATCTAGATCATAAGCTGTATATGTTTAGATCATACATCATAAATGAAATATATTTATTCACAAAAATTAGACTATGGTGTGTTTTGTTTCACTGTGTCTTCACTTTCCAATATTTCATACACTTTTCATAGTAATAAATATTCAATTTATTATTTTTACTAATTGCATACTATTCCATTATATTAGGAACAACTCTTCAATGAGCATCCTTGTATGTTGTCATTCACTCATTTGCCTGATAATTTTCTCTGGAGAAGTTTCAGGAGTTGAACTCCCGGAGTCAATGACATTGTGCTCATACCGCCAACTCCCCCTGCCCTGAATCTCCACTCCAGAATGAACATACCGGTTTTCATCCTGAGATCTTTTCTGAAGCCAACAACACAGTGGGTCCTCACTGGTCGTGGATTCTGTGTTTACAAATTCATCTACTTAATAAAGTTCACTTGTAACCCCCACATCACATCCTGGGGCACTTTCATGGAGCAGGGAAAACTTTGAGTCCCTGCTACTCACCTTCTAACTGAGGTCGCACAAGATGACCCTCTGTCTTCTCGTGGCAGCTCTCACACTGTAAACAAGCATCCTCCTCATGGTCTGTTCAGGGCCGTGGTTTTTGCATTTCAGAGTTCTTTGTTGGTTGGTGATGTGGCTGTTTAAAGTGCCCGCAGCACCAGGCTGAAGCACAGTCTGGTGTTCTAAGCGCAAGAAGGCGCTGACGGGCCTTGTGAACAAAGCCTGTATGGCAGATAAGCTTTGTTCAGGCATGAGAGCCAATGCTGTTGGCCATGAGTTCAATGCCAATGAATCAACAATATGTTAAATAAGGTATCTTTAAACAGAAACACATAAAACTAGGTTCTATATTGATCCCTTGGCAAAAATGTTGTGATCACAGACTCTCAGGAATCAAACCCTGATTCTCCCCTAGGAGCAACGGCTCAGGATGTGCTGACTCAGTGTTTGCAGCGACCATACAATACACAGCTACCACGAATCATGAGAACTGACTGTCTACAGCTTCAGTATGTGAGTCTTTCACATTCCAGAAGTCTCGCCTGTGGATTACAGACCTCCTCTCTTTATACACATCCTATCCAGAAAGCTCTCTGGAAAGTCTCTATGGCAAATACTAGTCAAATTTTTAATCTATTAACTTTTAATGCCCCTGGTACACAGTCAGCCCTCAATAAATAGTGGGTGTTGAGTGAATAGGGGGAAAGGCAGAGATTGCTATACAATTTGGACCTTCGCTCAGCATAATGAATTTCTCTGCCTCTTTTTTCAGCCCAGCCTTTGGCTGGTTGCTCAAAGGCATTTCTCTGAGGCACAAGCCCCCAGTTGACACATCCCCTCACAGAGACGCAAACTCCAGATGGCACCCTGGACCTTCACCACCCACCTAATTTAAGGCTATTGATCATACTGGGAAAGGTGGTGACACGGCCTCAAAAATCATATTTCCCAAACCAAAAAGTGGAAAACAAGGATGTTATCCGATGTATGCATGTATTTATGTGGAAGTAGAAGAAGATTCGCAGAAGAATAATATTCGTGGCATGTGGAAATTGTACAAAGTTCAAATTTCAGTGTCCATAAACAATTTTATGGGAACACGGCCATTCCCATTTGTTACCAATTGTCTACAGCTGATTTTTCAACATTATCGCAGAGTTGAATAATTGCTACAGAGACCGTACTGCCTGGCAGAGCCTAAAATATTAATATTTACTTGCTAGTCCATCCTCGCCTGGAGCTATGAATGGATACTGGTGATAATATACGTTACAGTGTACTTATGAGCACATGTGCGTTAATGTACGCAAGACATGCTTTGTTTAGAATAGGGGTCCTCCAACGATTTGGTCTCAGAACACTTTTTGAATCTTGAAAATCACTGAGGACCTGAAAGAGCTTTTGTTTAATAGGGTTGTATCTCTTGCTAGTTGTCCTATTCCAAATTAAAACTCTGAATGTTTAAAATACTTATTCATTTAAAATAATAAACCGATTACATGTTAACATAAAGAATGCAGTTTTGTGAAAAACAACTCTATTTTCCAAAACAAAAATGTTAGCTGAAAAGGGTGCAATTGATGACATTTTCGCAAATCTCTTTCAAGTCTGAGTTAAGAGGGGCCATGTGGAGTCTTGCCATTGCTCCTGTTGGAGTATTTCACATCACCCAGCCTCAGGAAAACGGCACCATCCGTCAAGAGGGAAAGAGGGTGCAAAAGACAAATATCACTTTAGTATTAGTATGAAAATACTACATTCTGACGCGGTGAACCTCCTGAAGGCCTCTTGAGGAACCCCAGAGGATCCAAAGCCACATGTTGGGAGTCACTGTGTCAGAGACACAAGGAGATATACACATCACAGTAACAGCGTGACCCCTCTATGAGACAGCTGACTCACGTGGAGAAAGAGGGGCTGTCCTGCCCCTATTTCCAGGAGGGTGTCAGAGATGGAAAAGACTAGAACAACAAGTCTTTCCCTCCTTTGTCATGCACGCCTGAGGTGCAGGCACCAGTTCTCCTGCAGTCCCATCACCCTCAGGTATTGGGGACACAATTCAGGAGAAGTGGTTCTCTCTCCCTCCCTACGGCCAAGCCTCTCCATCAGTCTCATCTGTCTTCCTATTTCCTTTACTTTCCTCGTGAGCTGGGGAAAGAAAAGCTGCGGTGACACGCCACCCCTCGTATCCCTGAGAAGGAGCAGAGCAGTCCTCACTTGCATTCCACTTGGCCATGTCCTCCTGCCCGAAGCCTTCATGCTAGCTGGAGGAGCACATCCCCTCCTCCGTAACTGCTTTCCAGTGCTCCCACTGCAACTACAGTGCACCAATGCCCTTGGCATTGTCTAGGTGCGGTTATCTTCCTCCCAGGGAAATGTAAGATTCATTCTGTCGGTCCCTAGGCCTGCTTTTGCTCTTTTTGTTTCTGAATTGTTTTTGCTACTCTGTCACAACAGAAGGATGGTCTGTGTACTTAATTTGAGCCTGAAAGTAAACTAGAACTACAACAGAGCACAGCAGTTAGGTATGTGGTGTTCTTGAAGCATGACTAGCTCCGTCCAGTATGGTGGACTTCTGATAAGAGTTATTAGTCTACATTCATTATCTGCTCAAATAGTGCTAGGAAGGCACTTGACGTTGGAACACAGACTACAAATTTTATATCCTGATAGCTGCTTTCCTTCTTTTCTTTGATTATAGAACCCATGGTTTTAAGCTGGGCATGTGGCTTCCCAGTGTGGATAATAAATTTCAAGTCTCCCTTGCATCTAGGTGTGCCATGGACCAAGTTCCAATAAATGAGATGTATAGCATGAGCCCTTTGCCTCTAGTTTCTCTCTTCCTGATAGCTGCAGTGAAGATTTGATATCTGGAGCTCCAGTCACGATCTTGGGCCAAAGTGGGAGCCACTTCTTAAAGATAGTGGAGCAAGAAGTTAGAAGGAGCCTGGGTCCCTAATGCCAAGGACAACAAATCATTGCCTTGGTCTGGTTTTTCTTTGTACAGTGAGAGAAATAAATACTTTTCTTTTTTAAGCCACTGTGTTATGGGTTCAAATGATTGTGTCTCCCAAAATTCCAATGTTGCAGCCCTAACCCCCAATGTAACAGTACATGGAGGTGAGGCCATTGAAGGTGAGGCCATTATCAGCTTTAGATAAGGATAGAGCCCTCATGATTGGATTAGTGTCCCTATAAGAGAAGGACGGGAGTCAGAGCCCTTTCTCTCCACTGTGTAAGGACAGTGAGAAGGCAGCCATCAGCAAGCTAGAAAGAGCACCCTCTCTAAGGATTGACTCTACTACCACCTTAACCTTGAACGTCCTAGCTTTCAGAACTGTGAAAAATAAATGTCACGCAATCTATGATATTTTATGTTAGCAGCCCACACTGACTAAGATACACTATTTTTGAGGGTTTTCTATTACAAACAGATAAACATAATCCCAACACAGCCTTATTACTTTTAATGAAGATGACATCAACATTTTCCAAATAAGAAAACTGAGGCACATAAAAATTCTATTACTAACCCAAAGCCATACACCTAAAAAGGGGTGCTACCAAGATTCTAGCCCAGGCAGGCAGAGTTCAAAGTCCATACTTTTCATAACTATAATTTACTGCCTAATATTTCAATATATGACTGACTTATCTTTCTCCTTTGAGGGTTGATTTTTTTTTCTGGCCTCTTTCATTTACTGCATATAAAAATCTGTTACTGTTTGATATTGGCTTCTAGAGCAGAGCCACTGTGTGGCTGACTACAAAGTGGGGCAGATAAAAAACTCCTATTTATTTACTATATTCTCAACTCACCTGAACTTACAGGTATGTGAGTACACACACACACAGTGATGGTTACATATCCATCTTGATGAAATGCCAAGTGTCCGCTTAGCTCATCAGACATTGGCTTCTAGACTTTCTATACATGATCATGATTCTGAACCCACAAATATACCCCAATGTAAATAATCATGTCAAATATCAAATATTTATTGGGGTGCTACTGTGCCCAAAGGAACCTAGGCACAAGGCTAGGCACACTGGGTAGAGAGTCTCCTTTATTGGCTACTGAGAGCTACATTTTTATTTTCCCTAAAACGTAAGTTAGGTGGAATTTTTTCCCACCACCCAAGTAGCTTTTTGTACCTGGAGCACCCAGGTGGTATCTTGCTCAGATAAGACCCCTCTCCCAGCGTGAACAGCTCATGCTCTTGTTATTTTTGTGGTAGACCTCTGCCCTAGCCAGACTAGGCCAAGCTATACTGCAGTATCTAATGCATCCTACCATTTTGATGCCTCAATGTAACAGCAGTTTATTCCACACTCAATGTAGGTTGTCCAGGGGCTGACGTACATTCAAGGGAGCTAGTGCATAGTCACATAAAGACCAGGCTCATGGTGCTCCCTGAGTCATCTAGCTATGTTGTCATGAACATATGACCTCTATAATTACCTTGAAGGAGAAGAGAATGCTTGGATATCCCACTCCAACCTAAAATTATGCTTCAACCTAGAAATAATACATACCTCTTCTTCTCATGGCCCATTGGCCAGAACTAGTCACATGGCCCCACCTATATTCAAGTGGGCTGACAAATGTGGTCGAGAAAGGGTATTCGGTGAACAAGAAATGTCTCTGCCATCCCACGTAAGTATCAGTGTGTCTGCAAGCATGAGTCCTACTGAAAAATATTTTTAGTCTTTGATGTGGATAAGAGGATAAATTCTAAGCTTCGATTAATGGGAAAGTACTAGACGCATAAGGACTTTAGTATGCATTTTGGACGTAGTGACAGAATAGGTTAGGGTCTAGATAAATATTTGGTCGTTGATGAGTGTTGGTCAAGTGGGGCCTTAGAACTAAAAGAGTACACTTAGTGGTCTGAACAGAAATAAGCCACTTGGCCCATTTGAGTCTACCTTAAAGGCCATGAAGAAGCCTAGAGTAGCACCTGTGGTTCCAACCTACCCCTCTACCCTTGGTGAACCTCACCAACAAGGGCAAAAGGAAGTAGGTGAACAGATTTATTATATTTAGAAAAGGATGAATGCAAGAGTATGTATCAAGAGAAATGTACATTTTTATTCATGCCCTCAGCCCTCAAGTTCAAACACATTGGAATTTCTTTAAGTGGTTTTGAAGAGATGGAGTCAACATCTCTTTTTCTGTGGTTGACCAAGTCCAGCTATTGCCTAAGAACCTAACTGAATCAGGGGCTGGCTTGTTCTTGCTCTGGATGCCGTATAAGTCAACTACTCAAATATTTACTTTGTCTCTATAATATGCCTGGTGGAATGCTAAATATGTGATGGTCACCAAAGAAAAGTGCAGGCGGCTAGAAGGCAATGAGACAGGTTTTGTAGTAAGACAAGCCACTTTTGTCATGTTTAGTCCAGAAGACTGCAGTCTTCTTCAAAGGTTGTGCACTTATTTCTGAAAGGTAGCTCATAGGGCTGTGCCCTTCTCTTTTGGAAATGCCTTCAGGCGCCTCCATGGCCGGGTCTCATATGAAAACTGACTCTGTTATCTTGTTGTAATATCCCCTTTTATAACACCTCGTCTTCTGATAAAATTGTCCTCTAGCAGATTTGTTGGCATTGTTTACTGGAGGTGACTTTCCATACCTTTCATCCATTCTCAGAAATCAAAATGAAATCTATCTCAATAGGGAAGAATAGCCACACCCACCAAAACTTAGACAGATGTGCTATAGCCTCTGAACACAAATTCCAGAGTACATTTCAAACTTCTGGGGTTTTCTTTTCCTTTCACCCTGCATGCTTTCCAGGAAGCTTGCCATTCACTCATCATGAGATGGAGTCTAATTCATCTCCCCTTGAAACTGGGGGGCTGCTGACTCACTCGTAACCAATTGAATACAATGGAAGGGACGCTGACTGACTTCGCTGGCAAGATCATAAAGCAATTCAGCTCTGCCGTGAGAACTAGCACTCCCTCTGGAACCCTGCGACACCACGTGAGCGCTGCAACTGCTCTGAAGCCGCCATTGTGAGGATACCAAAATCATTCCACATGTGGAAACCACATGGCTATGAAGAGTGAGAGATTGCCAGTCAGCCCCCCGCTTCTCCAGTCAGCCCCCCAGCCCTCCCTTCTGCCAGCTCTCGCCACTGTCTGACTGCAACTGCACAAGAGACCCAGAACCATTCACTCAAGCCCCTCACAATTTTCTGTTCCAAGGAAACCGTGAAAGATACTAAAATGATTGTTGTTTTAAGTACTGTCTGTGGTATGCTAACAGATCTTTATTTAATGTAGGGCTTTCTATGAAAAAAAAAAAGCAGTCCTGATTTGTACTGTTTCCTATTTCCATGGCATTAATATATTTACTCCCACAATGGCCAATCTTAAGCTATCCAGGTGGTAAACAAAGTTGGAAAGAGATGCCTACAATAGATTCTTAGAGGAGTCTGAGCTGACACCAGCACACCCCAAACACAGCACTTGTGAAAATCCTTAAAGAATAGCTCTGAAGGCCAACTGAGTACCTAAGAATGTTTAAAAATTCTGCAATTTATGTGATGGCACTCAACGCCAGGAAGCATGGGACTGGTGGAGTATGTCTGTACTTACATTTGGCCAAGATTAAAAATGAGGCCCTTCCAACTTCACTGTGGCCAAACAGGGCACAGAAACCTCTACCTCACCCTACCTAAGAGACCCTTAGAGACCCTTAATTTGACACAGAAAAATGGAGAATAATCCCCTCACCTCCCAAGGGGTAGATATGAAGGTGGCTCTGGGCAAGTTGGGATATTGAAGGTCCTGTTACCATAACCAGAGTGGGAAAATCTGCTCTGAAGGATTTGATAAATACAGAACAAACATATGTAAGATGCTCATGGGCGTGCTGAGCCTGCTTCATGAGAACCTGGGCTTGCCCACCCACCACCACCTGGAAAGAACATCTGTTCCCACCAATTCCCAGCAGGGTCTATGTGAGGAGGTCAGACAGAGATGGTCATGCTATTTTCAATAATTTGTTTTCTATCATAAATTAACGTATGTTGTGGGAAAATAAACACATAAAAAGAAAATTAAAACTATATCCAATCCCCATTCACCCCACTGAAAATGTTTGGAGTTTTGCAATATACACTGTGTATGTGTTTTGTACCCAAAGTCTTTCTCTGAGCATTCGGTCATGGTCATACCTCTGCATCCTTAAATATTAACAAAATAAATGGCTGATCATTATCCCATCATGTGGATGATAGTTCCAGTTACTGGAAATACAGATTATGTCTCCAAATTTGTAAGCAATCCCCAAATGAACACCCTGGTGAACAGGTTTTTGTGCTCTTATCTGATTAGAGATTATTTGTAAAAATAGGAAAACGTAATGAAAAGTCTGACCATTTTTAAGGGTCTTGATAAACAATTTTGTTTTATGCAACATTTTTGTCCATGTAAACTCCTACCAGCAATGTATAAGAGGGCATATTTTATAGGAATTGGGGGGGGTGGATTTTTATTATTGATTTATTTACATTTTTGATATTTGAACATTTTACATGCTTATTGAGCATTTATATTTTTGTTATTTACTCGTATACTTCGCCATTTTAATAACATTGTGTTATCACTTTTCTCATTGTGTTGCGATAACATTTCACATGAAAATAAGAAGGATTCTTTGTGATATTCACAAACATTTTCCCAATGTTACAGATATCTGGGAGTTTGAGTATTTCTGTGGTCCAATCCAATAATCTTGTACTTTCTTATCTTCTAAAATATCTACAAAGTCCTTCTCTCAAGATCTGAAGCTTACTTGTCTGTGATTTTTATGCTATTTTTGCATAAAGCTGTTAAGTGCATGGGTAATTTATTTCAGTGTGTGGGGAGAGCTAGGAATTGTCTTTAATTTTTCCAAGTGATTGGTGATACCATTCATCGGCTGACTGCCCTTTCCTTACAGATATTTACCACATAGTAATTTTTTATCTATATTATCTCTATTAGGACCTGTGTTTGAGACATTCTGTTATATTGATTCATCGTGTTCACAGTTTAGTTTGGCTATTGAAGTTGCATGATGCCTTTTTTCCTTCTCCCCGAACCCCCAAAGATATACTACTTTTAATGTACTTTCTTAAAGTATTCTGAGCTGAATCAAGCTACCAAATTTTTCTTAAAAGGAACATTCCAGGTTATTACAGGTCTGTGCTGTATATAATAACTCTTGTTGACCTGAGCAGCCAACAGTATCTTACCATGTAGAAAGTTTATGACTTTCCTTTAGGAATCTTTTTATCCTTGCTCCTATCGGCCTTTTGCTTTCAAATGGAGAAGCAAACAATAGCAGAGTGAAGAAAGAACTTGGCCCTTACTGTGCCATCTTGACAGGAAATCAATTTGGGTGGTTACCTTCTTGTCATTAAGGCAGTAACTTGCATGTAGCTGTCTTCATTGTTCCCTGGCAGAGGGACACTTGTATATGAGACAAGTAGCTGCTCATTAAAGAACACTCAGAAAAGGTTATGGGCTCCATTTGTAATTTTATCACTAAATTTCCTTGGGTGTGCTGCCATGCTCTGGAATTCTACCTCACTGCATGAGGCTTCCAGCCTGAACACCCCTGGTACACCTGGGCGGCAGCCCCATCCAACTCTTGCAATGAAATCCTCAAACTCCACCTTTGTTTCTCTGAAAGCAGCATTTATCGAGATTCTTCCATCGTGCTAAGTTCAGACATCTTGGCATTTTTCTGAGCCTTCTAGCTTTGTGAACATTCCTTTCAAGAACCCAGGGATAAGGGTGTCCCCAAAGCATGAAGCAGATAAAAAGCAAAAGCTCTTACAAGAGAAGAGGAAAGTTGGGTATCCCCCCTACTTCTCATTAGTTTAACTCTGACTGCTTTAAACGTCTGTTACTCTTTCCCTGGAAACTTAAAAGTTTAATTTGGAATGCAGTCACGGAGCGAAAATTCTGCTGAGTATATAACCCAAAAATATGGTTGCTAATGAGTGGCACTGATTTAACAGGAAATAAGGAAGAAAAATACAAATTTTGGAAGAAAATAAGCAATTTCACAATGTTTCCACTTGTTCCAAATCCAAGTTCATTGCTTCAGGGAGTAGCTTGAAGGTTTTTCTCATGCAAGCACAATAAATATTTCTGAAGGCTATCTATGTTCTGCCTGACAGAAATGAGCAGGGCTAGGCGCGGTGGCTCACACCTGTAATCCTAACACTCCAGTAGGCCGAGGAGGGGTGGATGGCTTGAGCTCAGGAGTTTGAGACCAGCCTGAGAAAGAGTGAGACCCCCATCTCTACTAAAAATAGAAAAATTAGCTAGGCATCATGGAGGGACAGCACTCTAGCCTGGGCAACAAGAGTAAAAAGAAAAATAAGAAAGAAAGAAACAGGTAGAAATATCGAATTTTCTAGAACAACCTCTGGGAAATTTCTGTTGATGACATTTCTGATTTTAAACTCCTCATTCTTTCCTCTCACCAAAAATACACCAAATCATGTGACCACACAGGATGAAGCAGCAATTACTGTTTTTTTTTTTTCAATTAAAAAAATCATTTCAGTCTTCATGGTTTTATTGTTTGTATCTGTGTGTGTATTTTAGACATATTTTGAGATAGTTTAGGGAGATATCACAAAAGAATTTCCTTCCTCCCCATTAGAAATTCTGATTTTACACCATTAATTGGCATTTTCAAAACACCAAGCGCCCAGTTTGAAGTCTGCAAATAAAACACAAGCCCAGATGTTGGGTTTACACTCGCATGCATTTAACACTTCATAAGCAGTTCATTAAACTGATAACACTTTAAACAGTAACACTGGTTTTTTCAGCCTCCCTTAGCTTGTAATTGTCCTGAGGCGCCAAATGAACCCTTCCTAGGCTGGGAACCACAGGAATTTACATTCTTGACGTGTGTCTCTTAATTATCAACACTCTGGTCCCAGGCTGACTCAGAAAGGGCCAGTTCAGGCCTGCACGCACCAGTGACTGCGCACAGGGACAGACTGAGGAGCTGGTGGGCCAGCGACATGGCTCAGGAAACAGGGCTTAGGACGCATGTGGGACGGTTGCTGCAGCAAGGCTGAGGTTCCCCAACCGCCCCCAGCGCTCCGGCTGGGTTTCAGCTGAGCGTCTTGGCTCTCCTAGGCAACTCCTTTCTGAGCAGGACACAGTTGCTCAAGGGCTCATCTCCCCATTTTTAAAGGACTCCGATGTACGTTCACCACCTTCTTGTGTTTCCTCCTCCGTTGCCCAGCTTCTCTTTAGAAATCAGAAAAATTTGACCGGGCGAAGGCCTCATTCCCCTGGAATAAAACTCTAGGACCTGCCGTGTTATTAGAGAAGCAGCAGGGCGTCCCGGGGGCCTGCCTGTCCCCTCACACAGGACACGCTTTCTCGTTGTGCTCCAGGCACAGTGCGGAGCTCTGCGAGCCTTAGCCTTCACTTCCACAGCAATCCAGGAAGCAAGTCCGGGGCGAGCGTCATCCCTCGGCCGAGGGTGACCAAGGTTGGCCTCGCGGGAGTCACCTGGCTGGGGACGCGGCGCCTCCGCAGCGCTCACTGAGCGCCCGGCTCTGTGCTAAGAGGCCCTTTGCTGCGGCATCCTGTTCCATCCTACCAACTCGTCCCGACCATGTTGTCTCTATTTTGCGAAAGAGAATATGATGGCAGGAAGGCAGGATGGAATCGGGGCCGTGTGCTCTCCAGACGGGGCGCTCGGCCTCTATATCGTGGCCCCCGTCTAAGGACGCGGGGTGCGCAAGGAGAGTTAGGGCGGCTCAAAGGTAGGCTGCTGGGGGATCGCCCGCGGGCATCGGGAACCCGGCCCCGCCTGCCCGGTCCCAGCCCCGGCGTCCCCACGCCTCCCACCCTGGGATCCCTTCCAGCCCCGCGGAACTGATAGGGAACTGATGCTGCGGAACTGACCCGCGGCTGATCAACCGCAGCGGGGCTGCGCTGAAGCTCCAGGCGTCCTGCAGCGCCCTCCCCGGGCCCGAACCCAGCTCAGAGCCTGGCGCCGGGGCGGGAATCCGAGCGCGCAAGCCGGGCGCACGGCGCCATCGCGTGGCCAGAGCGGGCCGCGAACCCGGGCCGAGTCCCGCGGTGGCGCGGAAACAAAAGGACCCCGGCGTCTCTTTGGGATCATCCCCTCCTCGCCTTCTCAGGACTCAGCGGCTGGTGTGGCCGTACGGCAGAGGCAATGGGCCGGTGTGGTCCAGCAGAGCTGGGACTCTTTAGTCGGCCCTGAACTCTTCTTCGTGTTGCTCTTAGTGGTGGGAACAAGACCCCCAAGTTCTCCTGGTGGAATTAGAGAGGAGCGCCCATGGCAATGGGTCCCGGGAACCCCAGGCATTTTCCAAGATACATGGATCTATGAACTTGGGCAAGGTCATTTTAAGGGTCATGTTTTCATTGGACCATTCATTCATTTACTTGTGTCTCTAGTGGATCATTCATTCATTCAGCTAAAATGGTTGAGCGCTTAGTATGTGTCAGGACCCAAAGTAGTTGCTGATGATACAGAAGAGGATAAAAGAGATGGCTTACAGCTGCGCCATTCCCTTTTCCAGTTTTAGTGAATCCCTTAGACCCCTTCTCAGAGTATTTGGAAAAGTATAAAATAAGATACACAGGATTATAAAGCAAACTATGTATATTGAAATACAGCAATCAAAATATTGTTTAGTTGTGAAATAGTCATATATGCTCTTAGTTAATGGACGATAATATAATCAGATCTGCAAACAAGTCTATTAACTACAATCTTTCAAAATAGCGATGATCCCAACTGGTATTTTGAGATAACTACATCAACTGTAATGTGATATAAAAATAGCTGTGATTTCTATTTGCAACAAGGTCACAGGCACTTCTAATACCCTGTGGCATGATGCCTATATTCATGGTGGAGTAAAATGTGAAATTTTTGTCATTGAAAGTGATAATGTAACTATGTCCCCATCCAAGTTTATGGACCCCTTAGATTTTATCCAAGGACTCCTTGGTTAAGGATCCCGGAAACCACTGAGCAGAAACAAACAGGATGTGTGGTGAGAAAGGCTTGACGGAAGCCATGGCGGTGATGTACTAGCAATAAAATCAGAAGGGAGGGCCTAGGAGATGGGATGGTCCAGGAAGGCTTTGGGTGAGATGATATTTGACTTTAAAAGTCTCATGAAGAGGTTAAGAAATGGCCACCAAACCAATATGATCTAGTTCATAAACCCGCAGTCTTTTTGAAAATTTAAATGTCGTGTTCAGGACTCAGACTCAACCTTCGAACACAGTGTGCCCCAGTCCCTGAAGTCCAGGTCAGCCTCTCCTGGGCCCTGAAGGCACTTGATTTTGCAGCTTTGTCACCCAAACTTTCCTGGGTCACTTTTGGGACAACCCAGCAGGGCAAAAGCAATTTGCCTTGTTAATCCTCCTCTGCCCTGAAGTTTAATCTGAAGAAAAAGTTCAGTGTCTCTGAGTCCTATTTGGAAACCAGGCTCCTCCAAGCTTGGGGATCCTCTGAACCTTCCAGATCTTTACCCATTTTTCATTCAAGTTGTGATTCCCAGGGCCCTTCTAAGCTAGTGGCTATGTGACGTCTCTGTTCTCATCCTCACATTTCCGTGCAGCACCAGCCCACGGGCAGCATTTGGGGCTGGCTAGAGAGCAGCTGGGAGGTGGCCTTTGTAGTGGGTATGAACCAGTGCGGCAAGCTTATGGGATGATGTCAGGGCTGGCACTGGCAAAGAACAACTTTGTTGACAAGAAGATTAATTAGACAAATGTTGTGCCCATCAGTTATTGCTGCCGCCTCCTCGGGGGTCAGCTCTAGTCAAGCCTTTGCTAGAGATTTTTTTTTTTTCATCTTTTTACAGAAAGCTTAATCTCCTAACAAGGCCAAAAAGCAATTCATAGCATGCCAGAAGAACAAGTACGTGCAAGTGCGCTCTGAAGCGAGGCTGCTGCACACCCCGGCCTCGGGGCTCAGGCTGCCCCGCCACGCAGCCAACTGGGCCTCTTCCTTCTACCTGTACAGACCTGGCCCCAGGAAGCGTGCTGAGCCCTGAATCCTTCCCCACAAGGGGGACGCCCATTTGTGAGCTCTCTTGGCCTGTCTGCTTCTCTGCCTTTCATGGAAGAGCTTCCCCTTTCCTGGAGTGGGTGGGCAGACAGCCATGCGGGGTCTTCAGAGCCTGGAGGCTTCCACCACCTACACATTCCCTCATTACAAATGCCCTCTTTCTCCCACAGGTGCCTGCCCTATGGTTTCATTATGGGAAGAGGCAAGGAATGAATTCCTGAGCTGCAGGGGCCTCATTCGTGATCCCACACAGACTCATGAAGCCCATTCAATCCCAGCACTGGGGAAAATCAGGCCCTCGCCTTGGGGAGGGGCTGAGAGTTTAGAGGGGGAGACACAGCAATTGAGTAAAATAAATACTCAAAAGCTCATCTGTGCTTGTAGTAAAGGCCAAGTTGCTAAGAGAAAGGATGTGGGGTGAGGGTCCGGAGACAGCAGCCATTTTAGGAAAGGGGTTCCTGAGGAGGTGACATTAGCATTGTGACTGGAGGAGAGAGGGACCCTGCCTGGGGGAGCTGACTCTGCCACAGAGGACAGGAGCCTGATGGTGCTAAGGCAGGAGAAGTTCTGTGGACGTCTGTTGACTGCAGGAATAAAAAAAATATTTTCCAGATGTGCCTCTCAGGCCTCAGTATGTGTGTGTTAGAATCCTCAGGCAGGAGGGCTTGTTGAAATGTAGATTCCCAGGCCCGCTGAGTCAGAAGGGCCTTTGCAGGGCCCAGAAGGTTGCATTTTAACAGCTTCTTTATCCCCTACCCCTCCAAGACCCTGTTAGAATGAGCTGCTGCCCAGTCCAGCCCACAGCCCTGCTCGGCTGCAGACTTCCGCCATCTCTTTGTCAAGCCTCCCTGTGGTTTGAGAAGGCCCCAGTCAGGCCTCCAGGAGCCCAAAGCCAGTGTGGCTTCATTGGGTCCATCCGGGAGCTTTTCATAAACCCTCCTCACTGGTTAGTGGCCAGCCAGCCCGGCCTGGGCAGAGGAGGCCTATGTTCTGGGCTTGGCTGGGCATTGAGCACACCTGAGGCTCTGAGACCTAGCTGTCACCTCAGAAGAGGCAGGTGGCTCTGGTCTTCCCTATCAGGGGCTTCTGAATGCTTCCCAGGGCTGAAGGCGAGGCTGGTAACCACTCAGTGGCCCTGCCCAACCATCACCATTCCAGAGACTTTCTATCGCCCCGTTGATTCAGCAACCCAAGCGTCCCACCTGCAGAGTCAGGAGAAGTTCTACAGCCCACTTCTGTCCCAGGCGGGAGCCCCAGTTTAACCAGGGCATGCCTGCACCAAAGCAGGGCTCCCAGGGGTACAGGGCGGGGCAGTGTCAGGCACTGGCAGGGACATGGCGGTCAGCACTGAGCAACCAAAAACTTACAAACTTAAGAGGCAGTAATTTACAAACTTGCTCCTGAGGCAGGGCTGACCTGAGACCTGGGTCGGAGGGGCCCCTATGCAGGAATAGGGTCCCTGGGGTCAGGAAGTGCCTACCTAGATCCTGCTTCCAGTCTTTGTGGAGCTCATTACGGGGCCCTGGAACCCTCAGCCAACCTCCAGGTCTGTTTGGACCTCTTTCCCTGGCCCCTCATTCTCCTGTGGGTGACTGCTCAGCCACAGGCTATGCACAGGACGTGGACACATGAGGCTGGCGGGCACACACACGTGCATGCACACATATGCGTACAAGACCCCTCAGAGCACAAGGGCAAGCTGGGGTTGGTCTGAAAGAGGGTACACTGCTGCCTGGCCCTTGGTCACTGCTTTGTTCTAATGGGCAACTCCTGGGAATTCTAAATTCCTACCTGACATTCAGACAACCAGGAAGATGTATTTATCAAGGTAGAAAAATGGCTCTTTTTAGGGTTAGGGTCTGACGTCTACTGCACTGGGAGAGGTGTGGGGATGTTTCATGGTGATGGAGCCACACTTGGAAAAGGGGGAGGAGGCTCTGTGTTTGAAGAATGGCTGGAGAGGCGCAGATGGGAATGATTTGCTGTCTCTGCATACAAATTTGAGGACTCTAGAGTCACACATTTGTAGGGAACTTCCCCTTCCAGCTTCAAGTGTGGAGGAGGGGTGGATACCCATGGGCCCTACTTGGGAAACCTCCCGCTTCCTCTCCACACCCATCAGTCCCTGGACCCCTCAACCCCTGCCACCTCATGTCTACTAGTCTGACGCTTTGCCAGGAGGGAACAGGCCATTCTGCGTGGGTGGAATGGAAAGGCCCATGTGTAGTCCTGAGCCTGCCACCAAGTGGCCACGGGCTCTTTCTTCTCTTTCTGGGCCTGGATGTTCCTGTGTTCAGAGTCTGTCAAGGTGAATCAAAAGAAAACTTCTCTAAGAAGTAAATTTCCATCTAAGGCATCAGTTCACCTTTCTTAGTCATTAAAGAGAGTGCAAACAGATTAGGAAACTTCTTGTTTCTTGGGTTAATGGTTTTGGAACGCTGAGTTGCCAAACAGGTGCTGTTCTGTTCAAACAGGAGACAGTTCAGGGAGCTGGGATCAGCAGGAGGAAGCCAGGCTGGGCCTCATCTGCTGATCTCTGCTGCCCTCTGCTGCCCAGTGCTGGCTGGAACATGCTGATGTGATGCCCAGCCCACAAGGGGTTCCTTCTCTTTTTACCAACAGGAAACCTGAGGTTCAGAATGGACAGTGATTTCCTCCAAGCCACACAGCACCTCAGTCGGGCTCCTGTGGCCCTGTCAGCAAGGCAGAGGCCCCTGGCACACAGATTCTTCAGGTGTCGTCCCCAGACCGTCCACATCAGCATCACCTGTGAACTTGTTAGAAATGCACCTTTTTAGCTGCGCCTCCCCCAACACGCACACACTCCAAACTAGGAACTATGCAAGTTGAGCTTAGTAATCAGCATTTCAATAGAGCAATTAAATAGTCTGAGAACTTTTGCTAGCTCTTTGGAAATCAATGTCCATCTTTAAAATCAAAATGTGACTTGAAAAAATGCAAGACTCTGACTCCCTGTTTTCATTCTTACACTTAGAAAGGTCAGGATTGGTGGGAACATGCAGATCTCCACAGCTCCAGGGGGATCTGCCCAAGCTTCTTCAGAGAAGACTCCTCAGAGTCAAATACTTAGAAATTTCTGATGTTGAGCAATGTCGGTATCTCCAGAGGGCACCACCAACTTGCCACCAATTCCACCTTCCCAGGTGGGCTGCTGGTGGAGCCTGGAGAAAATCCTTCACAGAGGTTGGGGATTTGTGGCTTTCGGTCTTTTTACAATGAGAATGACGCCTGACTTTCATTTCTTATGATGGGATAGTTTTTATTGTTCACATTTATTAAAACCTTATTTATGATTTGGAAAATATAGCTAAAACAAATAAGGTAAACATTTTAAACCACTATAATCCCAGCATATATACATAATCACTAAAGAGGGTTTGTTGTAGAGCCTTCTGGCTGGATTTTTTATGTTAACATGTGTGATATTGTATTATATTGCATTACACTATGTTTTACACATATATGTTTTGTAATTTGATTTTTTAACTAACAATGTAGCACTGGCATGCTCCTAACATGCTCACTGAGCACCTACTGTATGTGAGGCCTACAAAGTGTTCAGTGCTGGCTGACCCTGTAAGCAAAGCCTACAGGGAAGCCACCCTCATGTATTAAATGGAAATGGAAGGAAAGGAAAGAACAGGACACATGAGGACTATTAACAGCAGCCACATTTAGATGGAAAAGTCAAGGGAAAGCCTGAGAACTGAAGGATAAGGCGAAGTTACCCAGAGCACCAGGGATGGGCACAGCCTGGCCAGGAATAACATATGCAAAGGTCTAGAGGTGGCCAGGGCTGGGCCAGCTCCAGGACAGATAGGAAGAGGGCATGGCCAGAGTATGGGGGCAGAGCACGGGTTGATGAGGGTGTAGTAAGCTCAGGGCAGCAGGTTGAGGCTCCCATGGGCCACACCCACCCCCGCCCCCATCCCCAGTAAAGAAGCACCCATGTGCAGAGACCGCACAGGCTTAATCGCACATAGCCTAGCACAGAAATTCACATTTTAACAATGGGAACATGCTATAGGGTTTTAAACTACTGTGGAATGATGGAGGCTTTTATTTCTTACAGAAACTCGGTGCAAATGATTTGAAGAGAAGCAAAGAGGGATGTCTAAAGACATGTTAGGAGGCTTGGAGGAAGTCTGGGGCAGAGGTGACAGTTCCAAATACAGGATTTACATCTGCATCAATGCTTTTACCAGCTTAGTCTCCCACTGTGCGGCTGGGCTAGAAGAGCTTTAAGCAACCCTTAGAAATCTGAAGTTGCTACAAGTACATCTTTGCAGCTGAATTTTGGTGCCCTTTCTTGTTTCTCTGGAAAAATGCCTGAAAGTGGAATTTCTCAGCCAGTTTGAAGATGTTCTATGTCTCCCCAAATGATGCTGTGGAAAAGTTGTGTCCAAGCGTACTCTCAGCAGGCGAGTGTCACTGGCCCCCTGCACTGCCCAGGGTTACAAGAAATCCCTGGAGCACCTGAGCCATAAAAGCTGCCACATTCAGGCTGAATGGGGCCAGGGTGGGGGAGGTAGGACCTGGGAAGAGCCCAGTAGGAGGGGAGGTCATGCCAAGAGGTAGCCTCCTCCTGAAGATGGCAGGGAAGATGGAGGAGTTGCAGGCAGGAGAAAGCCAAGCTCTCACCCCTGGTGGGGAGACACACCCCTTCCCCCCCCTCGGAAGCGTGGACGAGGCCTTCCAGGTTTCTGTCTGGTTGGCCAGGTGATTGGCCGAGCCAGAGACAAGCAAGCCAGGGAGGAGGGGGGGATGGGGCTGTGCCAGGGGCACCCCGTTCCCATCTTATTCGTATCTGCTGGAGGACGGCCCCACTGCTCCCCCAAGGGTCCCCTGAACTATGTTAAATCACTGAGAGGGATTTTCCTTGCAGAAGATAGTCAGCTTGAGAAGACAGTAGCAGTGAGAAGACAGAAGCCGTGAGCTTCCTGGGTAACGAGTCTGTACTTTATAGAGGTAACAGTGCTCCCAAGTACTGGGAGCGTGTAACCCTGGGAGCTCAGGAAGTAGGGGAGGGCAGTGGGCCTGCCTGGATAGAGCCTGCAGGGCTGCAGGGGGCAATACCTCTCTGAAGGGGCATTTAAGGCACCAAACTCAGTAACAAGGACCCCTGTCCCCTTTCCACAGGGTGAGACTATAAAGAAGTGGCCAAAATCCTTTTACACTTAATCTCAGCCCGAAGGTCGAGAAGCGACCCAAAGTTATTTTTTGAGTTTAAAAGTGGTGACTTAGGGCAGTGCCTGTGGCTCAAAGGGGTAGGGCACTGGTCCCACATGCCACAGGTGGTGGGTTCAAACCCATTCCTGGCCAAAAACCCACACACACACACCCCAAAAAATAAATAAATAAATAAATAAATAAATAAAAATAAAAGTGGTGACTTAGAGATTGACAGAAAGCAGAGCTCTCAGTAGACGGTGGGCTGGTGGGACCCTGCAAAGCTATACCCTAAAAGTTAAAGTGCACTAGAAATAGACCAAACCTCACCAGGACTACAGCCTCTATCTGAATATCTCAGTTCCTAATCGTATTTAGGCATCCCGGGATTGCCAAGGGCCCTGGTTCAGCTGCCTGCAAAAAGTGAAAGAAAATCCTCTCTGGAGGAAGATGACATCATCCAGAGTCTCAAATTTTAACATAATAGAAAATTAACAATCAAACGTTTCCATGCATATGGATAAAACTGACAATAGAGGCCGAGAGGCAATGAAGGAGCTTCAAAGCATTGAAAGAAAGAAACAATCCTCAACCCAGATTAGCCAGTGAAAATGTAAGGGCGAGAGGCCTGGCGTGGTGGCTCACACCTGTAATCCTAGCACTCTGGGAGGCCGACATGAGTGGGTTGCCTAAGTTCAGGAGTTTGAGACCAGCCTGAGCAAAAGCAAGACCCCCGTCTCTACTAAAAATAGAAAAATCAGCCAGGGCTTGTGGTGTGTGCCTATAGTCCCAGCTATTCATTCAAGAGACTGAAGCAAGAGGATCACTTGAGCCCAGGAGTTTGAGCTAGCTGTGAATGGTGACACAGAGCCCTATCTATAGCCTGGACAATGGGGTGAGACTCTGTCTCCCCCCCAAAAAAATACCGGAGTGAGAGATAAGTTTTTAAGCTGGGTGATGGGTGCATAGTGGTATATTACATTGGTTCCTTTACTTTTGTATGCTTGACATTTTCCATAAAAGAAATGAAAATAAAATAGACCGTTAAGACAAGTAAAAGCTAAGAGAATTCATTACTGGTAGATATGTGTTCTTCCGGCAGAGGGAAAGGATCTCGGATGGCAGCTTGGTGGTGCGGGAAGGACTAAGGAGCCAATTAAGTGGACGTTGACTGTATAGAATAATAATTATTGTCTTGAGGGGGTTTGACATATAGAGAGAATTAAAATACACAATAACAATTTATCATAAACCAGAAGAGGGATAAATGAAATCAGAGCATTCTAAGACCCTTTTCACCGTCTGGAAACTGGTGAAAGTACTAATTTACATTAGACTTCAAGAATAAGTCAAGAACAAATGATGTAATCCTCCAGATAGCCACTAAATGAATAGAAAACAACATAGAGGTGACGAGATGGTAGGAGAGGAAAATGGAATAATAAAAAATACTAATTCGGGAGAGGAGAGGGAAAGAACATGGAGAAGGTAAAAGAATTGGAAGATGAGAGAAAGAATAAGATGGTAGATTTTAACTGAACCACGTAAGTAACACTACTATACGTAAATGGTCCAGTGCTTCAACTGGAAGCCAGACCAACCACAACAAAGTGAAAACAAAACCCCCCTATTTGGTACTTAGAAGGGACACACCTCATATTAAGGTCAGAGAAAGCTAAACATGAAAAAAAAAACATAACCAGGGTGGTGCCTGTGGCTCAAAGGAGTAGGGCGCTGGCTCCATATACCGGAGGTGGTGGGTTCAAACCCAGCCCTGGGCAAAAACTGCAAAAAAAAAAAAAAAACCACATAACCACAGGAGGAGAGGAAATTAGTGTTAGTTGTGCTAATATCCAACAAAGCAGATGTAAAGGCAAGAAGCAGGGACCGCAAGAATTTGTGCTGTACAGACTGAAGACTCATCCTCAAAGTGACCTCGATCTCTGAAAGTTCTGGACCCTGATCCATCAAATGAGGAAGGCCACAAGTGTCCAGCATTGTAGAAGATGCTGGAGAGGCTGTGGTGGGCAAGACTAGTCCACAACTCACAGCCCTGTACAACTGAAATAGTTAAGGGTAGGTGTCAACATGCCTGGATCCAGGGTGGCCTTGGTGGCTGGTGAAGCATCATTTCTGGGTGTGTCTATGCAGGTGTTTCCAGAGATCAGCATGGGATCAGTGGGCTGGGGAAGACCTGCCATCACCGTGGAGGCCACCACTCACCTGGGACCAAGCAGGCAGGAGCAGGGGGATGCCCAGCTGGCCCTGCTTCCTCCTCTCACCCATGGGCCTCAGACTCCAGAGTCCTCAGGAGTTGGACTATGGGGCAGGCGCTGCCTCCCGGGATCTCTCAGGACTTCAGCCTCAGCCTGGGGGCTGCACTGTTTCTTCCCTGGTTCTGAGGCGTTCAGACCTGGACTGAACGCCTTCCCTGGTTCTTCCCTGGTTCTCTCCTTGCAGATGGTCTATGTGGCAGGAACCGATGGGAGATTATATACCCACCTGCATTCACCCGCATTCACATGCAGGTGGGTATATAATCTCCCATCGGTTCCCTCCTTTAGAGAGCCCTAATACAATTGTTATATAAAGTAGCAGGTCTCGCAGGGTAAGCTGGAGGAGATGAGGGGAGTTCTAAGGGGGGTATCTCACCCAGGTTGGGGGAGGCCCTGGGGGACATTAGATGGGTGTGGGCATGCAGCCTTAAGGATGGGTAGATGTCTGCCAGGAAGTGCGGCAGGCAGGTGTCTCCGATAGCAAGAGCAATGCCGTGCTCATGCCGCAGGTTCAAGACCACAGGGTTGACAGATCACAACATGGGTAGCAAACAGCAGGTGCTGAGCAGGAGAGTATGGAGGCCTTGATGCCATTCAAAAGTAAAGTCATGCCTCTGGGCATAGACTCCCAGGAGAGCTGTGGGCCAGGAAGCTGCAAAGTTACACGTATTTACAGGAAAGACAGGAAAGGCAGACTGGCTTTCTTAAAACTTAGAAGAGAAAGAAAAGAAGGCCCTCTTCATTGCTGAAGTTCACAAAAGCACGGTCAGAACAGAGGGAAACCCATGATTAATAGATTTGAGAACCTCCAAATACCATACCCTTTGTTTGGAGGGGCACAACATGTACTTGGCATATTAAAGGCCCTGAGAGCCCGCGGTAAAGATGGTCATTTAATTATATTTATTTTGGCAGTTCCCAAACTTATCTGATCATTGATGGTTTATAAACATTTCAATTAACATTTTATAGAATATTACAGTTTCAAGTAATGCAGACTGAATATGTTGGCAAAACATATCTTTAGCTCCAGAAGCTTGGAAAGCTAAAAGCACAGAGAATCCCTGACCCTGGGATCTTCCCGAAGCCACACTCAGGGGCCTGGAAGGCTGTGACTGCCCTGCCAGGCTTCCCTGGGCTGTGGTTTGAGAATTGCTGGTGCTCACAGTTCTCTGATCTGCAGCAGAAAAAAATGCGGCAAAGTGAGTGGGAGGGCTGCCTAAGTCTGGCTAAAGGTGGGAGTTTTAGGACCCGAGTTACAACTGTAAGCCATTCTTTCTTCTTAAAAAGAAGGCCCTTCCCTGAGAAAGCAGACCCTGAGTTAATGTAAGCTCAAGGCCTCCGCCCAGCCACCCTCGGCCAGGGTACGGGGCAGTAGAGGCAGAATTCTCGTTGTAGGCATGGTCCCTACAACTTAAAGTCCCCAGAGAATTCTGGGTCCACATTGTTGGTCAATGGAGGTTTATTATTTCCTAGCGCTTCCATAACAAATTACCGCTCGGTGGCTTAAAACAATAGACATGCAGTCTCACAGTTCCAGGGCCAGATGTCGAATCAGTGCTGGCAGGGCGATGCTCCTGCTCAGAGTGGAGGAGGACCTGCCTGCCCCGCAGCTGTGGTGGTTGCTGCGGTTCTCGGTGTCTGTCTCCATCGCTGTGTGTCCTTCCCCCTCCGTGTGTCGCAGTGGCCTCTCCTCTTGTAAGGACACCAGTCACTGGACTTAGAGTCCACCCTAAATCCAAGAGTATTTCATCTCAAGATCTTTAACCAATTATATCTGCAAAGACCCTGTTTCCAAATAAGATCATATTCTGAGCTTCCGGGTGGAGGTGAATTTTGAGGAGACACAATTCCACCAGCAGGATCTAGCAAGTCTTCCTAGGGCTCTGTTCCTTGTCAGTGCCTGGCTGTGTCCCCAGATAGGAGCTGGCTCCTTAACTTACAGATCAGTCTTTGTCCTTTCCTGGTCACTGGGCAGCGAACTCAGGCCACGCTGTGTCAGTCTAATGCCACGAGTGGCTGCTGACCTCCATCTCCTACGCGGCAGGAGCCTGCCGGCCTCCCCAGGGAGTGGCCAGCTGCCCAGGTCCTGGGGGGGGGGGGGGGGAGGAAAGGGAATGGGAGGTGAGGAGGGTGGGGGAGGGGAAACACAAGCACAGGGGACAGCCTCTCTGGAGGTTCATAACGCTTCTGCCTGTGGGTTGTGAGAGGTTTATTTATTTATTTAGGTTTCCTGAGTAGACCAAACAGTGGAAGCTGGCCCTGAACATGAGACTCTCTGAGACAAGGGTTTGAATGACCAGTGGCCACAGCAGCCCTGTCCTGGTGAAGAATGGGCCCTGGGGTGCCATTGTCAGAAGTAACTGTTGTCCCCTGCTGCCCTCAGAACTGAAATCAGAGCCACCTCTGTAGTAGCAGGACAAGAAGAGTTCCAAAGCCCTCCACCTCGGAACAGAGATGTCGTAGACCAGTGCTTTGAGTTTTCAGCTGACAGGTACTGTTTCAGTTCCCCTAAAGCATCTGCTATTTATTTAAAAGAAAATTAAGGACAGAAGAGAAGGTGGTGGCTTCCTTCAATGGTGTGTGAAAGGAGAATGCCCCAAACCGAAAGGGCATAACTTGGTCCAGTTTTGCTTGGACGTCCCAGCCCCACCAAGCAGAAAAGCTTAAAAACCGTTTTGTTTTTCCAACAACCCTTTAGTTCTGGCCCTGCTGGTCTCCCCGCCCTCCTGTCTCCTTCACTGACTGAATTTGACTTCCCGCCCATGTGGAGAGCTCAGGCCAGCCCAGCCAGGGATCAAATCCCTCCAAATCCTCCCTCCTCTGGAGAGCTGGGGGCTGCCCAGTAGCTTGGGCAGTGGTGTCAGGCAGGACCAGGTCATGCAGGTTTGTCACTGAAGAGCAGAGTGACCAACAGCGCTAGTTTGCCCAGGACTGTCCTAGTTGAGAGTCCCAGGCCCCAGGAAACTCCTTCTGCGGTAATCCAGAACAGTTGGTCACCCTCGGTTACTCAACTTCTCTGAGCCTTAGTTTTCCCGTCTGTGAAATATAGTGCTCATTCCTACCCTGGCGCTGGCAGTAGTAGGGGGTCCAGGGCTTGGCAAGGGGAGTAGGTGGAAGCTTTGCTCTCTGAGAACTGGGTGGGGGAGGGGGGAAGGGGACGCCCTCACACCAGCCCTGATGTTTTCCATCCCTGACCCACTTTCACCTGACCCAATATCCTTCCCATTCCTGTCCTAACTTACCCTCTAGCAGCTTCCCTCGTGGAACCTGGGTGCATTCCCAGGAGAAAGACAGGCAGAGAACTATCAGGGGACTGGGCCACAGGCTCAGGCAGAAGCCTCTTGGAGGTACAAAATGTCTCTCCCCTCTTCTGCAGGGTTGTCTTGGGCAAGAGGCACCCAGGAGCTCTGCCTAGCCCTGGAGGTAGACGCCTGAATGGCTGGAATTTTGAAGAAAATCAGGTCTGGCTCAAAAACTTACAAAAAAAATTGTGCCTTTGTTTTCCTTTGTGCTTACAACTACAGTTCTGTCCTTGAACTTGTGAGCCTGTTCTGGAGTCAGACAGAGATTCCATAATTCACCTTGTGGACAGACTCTTTGTTTCTGGATAACTTGGTCTTGGGGTCCTGAGAATTCTACCAGGACCCTATTCCTTGGAAGCAGAGGACAGGTGAAGGTAGGAGACACCCCTCCATCACTGGTGGTCACACAGCTTCCTCAGGAGAGGAGCTATGTGATGAGCTACACACCTTCCACGTGGGATCTAAAGTTTCTAGAAGAGCCTTGGTGAGAGGAAATGAGTCCAGAAGGCCACAACCAAAAGGGAAGGTGGATTGGAGGGAGGAGGTGGGCCTTGGGCACAAGAATGGATAGTGAGGAGAGCAGTACCCAGTGACCCAGTGTCTGCATCGGTCCCTGGCCATGCACTCCTGGTGCCACTGGACCGATGCAGACACTGGGTCACTGGGTACTGCTCTCCTCACTATCTTGGGTGTGACCTATTCACACCCAGGTCTTATTCAGAGTCCAGACTTTCAACCCCTACACTGGCCAGCTACTGTGATGTGGGGAGATCTCTGGAATTATCTTGCTGTTGCATAAAGAACATGCTGGTGGTGGCAGCTAAGAATAACACAGGGACAGCCTGGGAGTTAGTGAGCTCCCCACCACAAGAAATGTGTAAACAGAGACAGAATGCCGTTTGAAAGAGAGCATGGCAAGGCTGAGTCCTTGGACTTTGGCAATCCTAAGAAACAAAACAGAAGGAAAACTGTGCTGGCATTAATTATTCCCCAGAAGCCCCGAAAGGCTCAGAAGTCTGATTATTGTATTTCTGTTCTCGGGGCTGTTTTTGTTTTGTTTTGGTTTGATTTTGCTTTAGTGTTTTTGTTTTTTTTCCTTCCCCCATGAATCTTCTAGGCTTGGAAAAAGTTGTTTGATGATCTAAATCTCAGCTTCATATGGAGAAAAGATTTAGTTTCTCTCTGGGAAAAAAAGTATTAAATCTTTTTTCATCAACCAAGGTCAGATCAGTTCAAAGACAGCCCTGAGGCTGTGTTCTGGAAAGAAGCCATCTGTCTCCAATGGTCAGGTGCCAGCCCCTCATCATCCCTTGTGCTGCAATGCTGGGCCTTTCAGAAGTCCTGTTGAGAGTGTCCATTGACACCATTGAGGGTGTCCAGAGACACCATTGCTCTGTACCCTGAATGGAATAGCATCCTATATTATACCCAGAAAGTCCCTATGCATTACAGGCAACTGTGTCCACTCTGAATCCATGAATTCCATGGTGTATTAATAGAAGGCATTAAATAAAGGAAGGGAGGGAGGGAGAAAAAGCAAAGAAGAGAGAAGGAAATTCCTCATCAAATGAGTTTAGCTAGTGTTAGATGAAACACAGTTAAGCAAGTTTATTTAATGCAGGACTTCTCAGAGCCTTTAAAAATATTGCTATGCACTGTGAATTTCTAAGAGGCATTAGGATGCCTCATTTTTGCAACTCATATGGTTTCCCCTCTTTGTTTTTTCTGAGGACTATCTTGTGGGACTAGTATTTCTTAGCATATCCTTTAGAAGAAAATAATACTTTAATCTTAAACTGTCACCTCTCTGGATTATAACCTTTCCTCCCTAGAGATATTTATTTTATGTCCACAAATATCACTGAGCACCTGCTGTGAGTCTGCAAAGAGGCTAAGCAGGACACTGGGGAGATCTCAGAAAGGACTTGCTCTCTCATCAGTGTTCTGAGCTCCATTCAGGCCAGAGGTGGAACTTTTATACCAATAATGAGAGCCAAGATTCTTTGTGCCAAGCTATGGTCTAAGAGCTTTACAGCTCAACAAGGGAAGCACTGTCATTGAGTCTATTTTACAGATGAGGAAACTGAAGCAAAATGACATTAAAGTGTCAGGACTAACAAATTAGCAGATGGAAGACCAGGGAACTTCCCCCGAGAGTCTGGCTCCTGCTCCTCACTGCCTCTGGGAGCTTTGCTCAGGCTCCCGCAGGGCTGCTGAGGGGATACTGAGCAGGTAGGGGGAGCAGGCAGTGGTGGATGACTGAGCTAGCCCCTCTATTCTACCCTCCCCACAAGCACTGTGGAAATGGAATGCTGGCTCTTCAGGACAGGTCTCCCCCACTTGGTTTCATGCCTTTCTACAGATTTCAGAAAGGAAAACACAGAACAATGACACATCAGTTTTCTTTCTTAAAACTACTCTTTTCTGTATTCATTAACTACAACAGAAGATGTTGTTAGACTAACTAAACACTCTGGTTATTAAGTTTTCTGAGAATTGCACTTAGATAAAACAGAACGTGTATTTTTTAAAGAAAATGAAGTATGATGGGAGAAAAGCAGGGAGGGAAGGGGTAGTCCTGCTGTATGTGCCAGGGAAGAAATGGAAATTTTCAAAATGAGTTACCCAACACCTATTGGTAACCTTTCTAGAACATTGTCCAGAAAGTCAGGGGCCATCTGTCTGGGCAAAGTCTGGTGCATTAAGGGGAAGATTCAGGCTGGTGTTGGCTGGTGTCAGACTGTTCTCATGAGGCCCCAGCTCTGGGCAGCAGGGCAACTGAGTCCTCCCTGGGTCAGACTTCAGGAGCCCATCAGTGGCTGTTCCCTCAGCTTGTGGGCTGAGGCTGTTCTCAGTCTTAACTTAAAGTTTATCCTCCTCTCTGCCTTTTCCTCTCAAATAGAGATTTCCTGATTTTATTAAAGGCCGTGGGGGCCAGAGGAAAGGGCATATCACACAGACCATGGATTCCCGAGACAAGTGCTGTCACACCCCTGTGTTGTCCCAAAGGGCTGGGCCACCTCAGGGTGGGGCCGACAGTGGAGTGGAGCAAGCCAGCCCCTCTGTCCCTGCCTGGGCCAACCATGCTGCCCTGCCACCTGGACAGATGATGGCATCACAGCCCAGTTCTTAGGTGAGCTGTGCACATGCAGGACAGAGCCCCCAGCAGAGCTCTCCACAGGGGCCCGAGCGGCTGGCCTATCCACTGTGCCCACCGAGTCCAGGAGCCCACGTGCCGGCACCTGCTGCTGCTGCTGGCTCTGGGGCTGTTTCCTGACCACAGCATTTCCTGTGCTGTGCTGCTGGACACCTCGCCCTCATCCCTGCTGGCCCTAGGTCTGCCCATCTTCTGGAGTCATGCCAAGTTTCCAGTGGGTTCTTTCCTTATTGTGTAATTTGACTGGGACTATTTTTTTCTTGTTCTGAGCCCCTGGGAGCCTGTCCTAGCCATGTGAGGGGAGTGTGGGTCCATGGATGCTATTTCCTTCTTCCTTAGTCAGAGGTGACTTTCCCTTTCCGGCCAGGGTTGCTCTGGGCCTCTCTGTCCCCTCCCAGCCTGGCAGCCTCCATAAGAGAGAAGGAAAACAGAGAACAGCACAGTTTGGTCCTTGGACAAGCGACCCACTGCCTTTCCTCTAAGGCCTTAGAGGGCTGGGACTGTCCCTTACTGCTCCTGCCTTCAGGAAATGCACAGTCAACGGTGTGTGTGTGGGTGGGAGAGGGGGCAGAAGTCGAATGTAGAACTTGAAGGTAGGTGGCCAGACCTTTTCTGTCTGCCCTAGCTGGGAAGTCACTGAGAGGGGGGCCAGGAGAGGGGAAGACCAGGCCCCAGAAGGCTCCACCCATGCTCCCTGCTGTGCTGGTCCCTCTCCCTCCAGTTGACTGGAAAGCCTGCTTGGCCAACCTGGCTCTCCCCGCCCTCCCTAAGCTCACACGGGCCCCACAGCAGCACACCCCCTTCCCCTGCTCACTGCAGGGCAGCATCCTGCCCACCTCCGGCCTGCCTCTCCTCACCCATCTGCAACCTCCGGCTCAGTCCCTTCTTGGAGCATGGTGAGTCCTGGCTGGTGGCTCCCCACTACCGCCTGGTGCCTCTCACGGGGTGTTGGGTCCCTGGAGGAGGGGATGGCCCAAGAAATACTTGGATCTTGGAGGTTCCTACAGAAGGGAATAGGGCAGAGGTGGGGAGGGACAGAGCGTGAGACAGCAAAAGGGTTAGGATGAGCTGGACCCTCAGGCAGGAGGAAACCCAGGGCAGGGACCACCAGCAGATGGTGCCTGTGCCCAGAGATGCCTCAAGGGGAGAAGGCAATCAATCATCTGGTTTAGATCAAGTTCTTTCTGTACCAAACAAGCTCTCGGCAATCACAAGTGGGTGATCTTAGAGGTTTTAGGCATCAATCTTACCTTCTTTTTTTCTCATCCCCAGGTCCCACCCATTCTAACCCCAGCTGCTCTTTGTCTGTGCCCCTCAAGCAAGACTCCTGTTGGTGGATAGAATCTGACAGTGTGACAGTCTCATCCCCTCCCCAGGAGCAGCCATGCTGGCGGAGGATGGCAACATTGCTGAATCACTGCCAAGTATGGGGCGCCCTTCACACTGACAAGCCCTGGCAACTGTCTTTCTCTCAGCACCCTCTGGATGGAGACCATATCACCACTATCTTGCAAACAACGCTCTGGTGACAATTCATCTAAGGTCAGGCAGCAAGATTGTTGGGAAGCACAGTCCAGAGTGCCCCTCCTCACACCCTGGTCCACATCTCTAGCACCTGTGCAGGTTTGCCAGGAGCAAAAAGCAAAAACCAAGGCTTGGCTGCCAGTTACCAAAGCCCTCTGAAACGTGCTCAGACGAGACCCCTTACATCATTCAAGCTTCCGCAGGAGTCTTGCTGAAATGCTATCCACTAGGACAGCTTTCCAGCTGCCTAACAGGAGGTTCTTTTCCTTGGCCTATTCTTGGCAAAGATCAGCAACTTCACACAAGCAGATAGATGTTCTTTAATTCAATTCTCAAACACTGGAAAATAAATAAAAGCTTAAATTTTGTTGTTGGATAGGTGGTTCTTGAGAAAATGATCTGAGTCACTTCCCCCCAAATCAGCCTTAAGAAATCTTGTTTCCCTTCCTTCTACAATGTACCTGTGCAAACCTAGCGGTTTGCCAATTTCCTCCTTGAAGTTTTTCCATTTGATTACATTGCAGACTCACCTGCTCCCCATTTGTGATCATTGCTCCACATCCTGGGTCGGCTCTTTGGGATCGTGTGAGGGCCCAGTCACCAAACACCGTAGGCATCTGACCCAGAATTCTCTTCCCAAGTGGGACATATGTGAATTCCTGCAGCCCAGACTCACTCCAGGATAGCAGTTTAGGGCATAGCTACTTTGCATCCTGTACCCCACCCCCACCCCCAGCACTGTAGCTTACAAATGATGACAAAATGTCAAAGAAGTGGAGTAAAGTGAGGATCTCCGAGAAGAAAGTATTCAGAAGTGTCTGAAGCCCAGATTGAGCTTTTTAAAAAAATATTTTGATAATGAAACAGCTCCTGGGTTTAAATTTTTAAAATCATCTCTTGATGTCTTCTACCTCAGAATTTACCAAGAATAAGACTAAGCTCAGCCTTTATAGCATCCTGGACCCTTGGGAACGTGGGCCCATGAGGAAGCCAGATGGGACAAAGGTCATGTCAATATCCTTCTAGAGAGGTAGGTCCAGGGCACTGAGCCATAGAAAAATCACAATGGACCTCATACCAGTCGGTAACCAACAGGGCCGTTGGGCGCTGAAGGGCGCTGAGATTTCATCACAAGAAAGCGTTTGGGCCCTTGAGTAGGAGTTAGCAAACTCTTTTCTGTAAAGGGCCAGATAGTAAATGTTTTAGGCTTTTCAGGCCTCAGGATGTGCTTTCTAATTTCTCAACCCTGCTGTCAAAAGCAGACTTGGAACGGGTGGGCACGGCTGTGTCCCAGTAAAACTTAATTTACACAAACTGGCAGGGACTGGGGCTGCAGGTTGTAGCTGGCTGACCCTGAACCTGGAGCATCACCCACCAGGGCACAGTGATAGCAGCGGCACCTTCTCATGCAGCTTTGTTCCCCTGCCTCTGTGTCAGGCACCTTGCTTCAATTTTTTAAGAACCCCAGCTGCAAAGAGGAAGCTCACCCCTCCAGCTGCATTTTCAGTCAATGACTAAGGAAGGTCTATTTATCTGACCTCCAATTCTCAATGATCTTTTTCAAATCGAGCCTTTCTGAAGCAGCACATCCCAGGGTTTCCAACAAGGCTTCTTCCTTACTTGCCTCGGCTTCGCTTACTTTTAATAAATATGGAAGATGGGAAAACTAAAAATCATCCCAATTGACTGTGGAACCTGGAGTGTCCTCCTTTCTCTTGTACTCAGGACAGTCACTTTAAAGTCATATTTCTTGTTGTTCCTGAAAAAAAAAAAAAATATTGCGGGGAGGAGGGGTTTACTTAGCACTTTTACACCCTAGAGCCAAACCCTGAAGAGAAATGCCTGACACTGCCCAGGACTGTCTTGAGACGGTTGTCACTCCCAGTCTCCTGGGTGGCAGAAGTGCCGCTTTCCTGAGTTATTTTGAAGGGGTGCTGCATGGCCACCAGGAACCAGGGGAAGTAAAGAAAACGCGCAGGACCCCTGAAGGCACAGCCAGGCTGCTGGGCAATCTGTTCTTCCAAGTCTCTGATAGACCTGCCATCTAATTGAATTCCCAAAGCCCAGGCTCTTCTCTTTTCATTTAAAGCAACAGCCACAGGTAAAGTGTAATCCATTAGAATTTTGCCACTGCATTGTAATTGAAATTGAATTGTACTTTCATTCACAAATTATCTTGAGGCAGTCAAAATAATCACAAGCAAGCTCCCAGAGGAACGTTCCCATTGGCTGGAACATTCTCATTCCTCCGCCAGTCCTACCTGGAATTCTTTTATTTCATTAGCACAATTACAAGTTGGAGCCGGAACACTTCACTTCAATCTCGTTTTAGGGCTGAGAATAAAATACCCCGTATCATGGAGCTCAAGATCCACTGGAACACAACACCATCCTCACGCAAGATGAAGTCTCAGGAGACAGGTGAGCAAGGGATTGTTTTCCTATCAATGTCTATTATGTTGAGACTTTCTGATTAGCTGTGTGAGAGGGACAGGAAGTTTGTACAGAACTGCTGACATCTACTTTGAAAGAACAAAGTGTCCTCTACCACCTCCATGACCACAGGAAGAGCCACAGCAGGACTAGTGGAGGCATGCCACCTTCAGCACACAAATTCATCATTGTGTGAGTGACAGGTACAAAATGGCTCTGACAAGACCAGCCAGAGAAAGCATCTACCCCTGGGCCTTCCTCCTGAGAACCCTCACCTCACACCAGGTCTTTACGCCCCACCCAGGCTCTGTAACTAGGGAAGGGCTGAGGCCCTGACAGGCAGCTCCCATGGTGGGGGGTTGGGGTGCAGCGCTCAGGGCTCCCGATTCCAGCCACTTGTTTTACAAAGAGAAGCCATCTTGCTAATACATCAATAATGATGTTTATGATAATGAATTTTTTTTTTTTTGAGATACAGTCTTATATTTTGTCACCCTCAGTAGAGTAGTAGAGTGCCATGGCATCACAGCTCACAGCAACCTCAAACACTTGGCCATAAGCAATTCTCTTGCCTCAGCCTCCCCAGTAGCTGGACTACAGGCGCCCACCACAACCCTGGGCTGTTAGAGACGGGGTCTCGCTCTTGCTCACTCTGGTCTTGAACCTGTGAGCTCAGGCAATCCACCCACTTTGGCCTCCCAAGTGCTGGGATTACAGGCATGAGCCACTGTGCCCAGCCTGATAACAATGTTTTTAAAAATCTTTCACAAAGAGATAAGCTGACATTCAGAAAAGCTGAATGTGAAAAATGATTGATACTTGTTCAGCTCCTGATTTCAATCAAGGAGGAGGTGGGCATGGTGCAGTGTCAGCTCTGTGCCCTTAACACCACCAGGCAGCCACCAAGAGAGCGAGCGGGCCCACAGCCTGGTCTTGACACAGGTGTGGTCTCTGTTTTGCTGAGAGACGTTCCAACATCGACGCAAGCCAGAGGACTGCTACCCGTCCAGGCTCTGGCCCGGTCTGCTCCCTGGTCCCTCCCAGCTGCCACACCAGTCCTGCTTCCTCTGTCCCACAGCCCGGCGAGGCCTCATCACTGATTTGTTGGCCTTAAGCTCCAAGCATATTAATTTTTCAAAATGCACTACTCTGGAATAAAATGCCTTTTCTCCTCTCTACTTAGTAAGTTCAGCATAGTTGATGGTTTTTATGAGCTAAATGTTTGTTTCCCCCTACCCCCAAATCCGTGTGTTTAAGCCTTACCCCGCAATGTGCTGATTTTGGAGGCCGAGCCCTTTGGGAATGATCAGGTGTAGACTGGGTCCTGAGTGCTTGGTCCTCACAATGAGGTTAGTGCCCTTATAGAAGAAGACAGGACTTTGCTCATTATGTGTGCACAGCAAGAAGCCAGTATCCTACAGCCAGAAAGTTCCTCACCAGGAACAAATCTGCCTTGATCTTGGATATTCAGCCTCCAGAACAATTTAAGGCACCCAAACTACACAATCTGGTTATAGCAGTCCCAGCTAAGACAATGGTTGAAAACTAAAATGTATCAGGTCAATCATTTCAAATAACAATGTAAAAAGAGCTGTGTTTGCCCATGGTCTCTACAAAGTCTAATGTAACCTAGCCAGGCAAAGAAAGGGCAGGAAAGGTGAGCCTGGCATAGGACCAACAGTGGATCCTAGATTTCTTCTAGAACTATAAGCCAAACCTCTGACATAGCACAGGCTTACTTCTCCAAGAAGCTCAGTATCTTGGCAGAGGGGATCAGTGTAGAAGTGGTTATGATTCTCTCTGAAAACCCTACCTCCTGGTAGGTATTAGGCAATGAGTTACCCTGCAGGCCCAGGAGGGGAAAGACGGGAACATTCGGAAACTCAGACACAGATCTGCCCAGCGTGCAGGAAGGAGTCAGCCCTGCTCCGTGCTGCACCCACGGAACTCCCATGTGCAGCTTTTTCTGGACACAGAAAGAGCAGCCTGGACTGTGGGGCTGGGCAGCCGGATGACCCCAGAAGGCCAGCACATCATCTGACTTCATACACGGCAACACAGAGAACAGGCCTGCGGAAAGATTTTCTTTTATTTATCATTTTTGTATGTTACAGACATTTAAATTCTCCACAATAATTTATAATAGTTACATCTTACACATTTCAGCTATTAGAAGAACACACAGACAAAGTACAAAGACAGACTTCAAAAATGAGGTTACTGTGCTGCATCACGGAAGGAGTTAAAATTCAAAATACCAAAGAGCTCACCTACTGGAACTAAACATAAAGCTTAGAGTTTTCTCTATAAGCTTATGAGCCCGAAATTACAAAATTTAGCAACTGCCTAAAACCAAGAAATCAACAGTTCTGCGTTTTCAAGGTAAGAAAACAAGAGGTGCTTTGCTAATCTCTCTTTAACAAATGTTCGTATCCTGAATGACTATAATAACACAGGCATAGCACACATTTGAGAACAGGTCTCACAAATTTACTGTAGGTTTCTCAAACATGTTCAAATTTAGTCAATTAGTCTATTGAATTTTAAGTTTAAGAAAATTAAGTTTAAGATAATTTCGAAGGACTCTCAAAGAGCTCTTTCTCTGAAAGTATAAAATATTCTATACTTTGAAAATCTGAAGCATTCACATTTTCTCTGAAAGCAATGCAGGCCACAGAACCTGCTCCTACTGCAGACACTTGTCAGCTACTGTGCACGTCTAGTGTCAGAAAGGTGGTGACTCAGCTCCCGAGGACCCCGTCTTCCTCATCCAGCTGGACTGTGATGGTGACCACAGCCAGACCAGCCCCTTTACCTGCCTCCCAGGTCGGATTCCATGGCAATATTAACCTGTCACTCTTTGGTCGGTTCTTCCTTCGGGGATTCAAGCTCCTTCAATAAATCTTTGCCAGATGCTCCAGCTTTTGAAGCAAAAAGAAGTGCTCCTTGTTTAAAGTTGAGGTTCTTCAAACTTCGGGCATAATCTGCATATATAGCAGCAATGAGTTTCTGTAAACCACAGTTAAAGGAAAGAAGAGCAAAGGGAGCTGTGAGCAGCTCCCAGAAGCTCCCACAAGCAGGGAGGGACCTAGCGTCCATGAGGCCACAGCACAGGATGACTGCAGACACTGCTTGGCTGGGGAAGGGCGATTCCTGGCCATGGGAGGAGTTATAGATTGACTCAATCTATAACTTACCATCCTTTGCACCAGCTAAGCCCAAAGTGGCTCTGTCTAGAAGACCCATCCAACATCCTCCCACAACCTACACTCAACTAAAGACTGGAAGAAGCAAGCTGAGAGAAGAAAACTTAGGTGCATACCCTCGTTGCGGTGCAGAGTCTGAGAAGTTGGCATTTTGGGAGCAGATAGTGATTTCCCAAAGCAGGAGCCTGGACACTGGGTGCTTAGACAACCCTGTTCTATTGTGTTTAGACATTCAAACTGTGTACTTCAAGCCACAGTCACTTTAATGGTGACAGGTATATGAACTGTTTAATTTAATGTTTAAAAAAAATTTAGGTTAGTTTTAATTTTCTGAAAGAAAAAAAAATATATATACATACACACACAGAATATATATATATATATATATGTACACACACACACACACACACACACACAGAACCAAATACCTGCCATGCAGAAGTGAAACCAAACATAATTAATTCAAGAAAGACTGCACTGAGAACAAAGGCAGGCTCTGCGGACACAAGGCACCGGGGCCGTATTCTAAAGCTCATTCTTTTCAAAGAAAAAAACGTCACTCAAGTGACATTTAGAAGAAATAAAATGTTCCCGCTGATTAGTGAACCACAGCAGCTTGCCTACAAGACTCAACTCTTCTGAGAGCTGTACTCTGTTCCCTATCAGACTGTCACTGTGAGTTACAGTGGGGATTTTTTTTTTGCAGTTTTTGGCTGGGGCTGGGTATGAACCACCACCTCCGGTGTATGGGGCCGGTGCCCTACTCCTTTGAGCCACAGGCGCCACCCTGGTGGGAATCTTTCTTTAGTCATTCCAGTATTTTCTAGATAAATATATAAAATTTATTCCACAGAATGCCTCATTTTGAAAGTTCCAGACCCTTATTCCTAAGTTCTTCTTTTATCCTCTTTTTACCTGGCCTTCCTGCCCCTCCAACTTAGAGCTGACGCCCGTGACGCAGCCACTACTTTCCAGTTCCGCTCTCCACCCACTTCCCCCCCTTTCCTGGCTTTGGGAAATCAGATTTAACAACATAATAAATACAGTTCCTGCCCAGGGAGCACGACTAAGAGGAATTCACTAACCCACGTGCGCCATTTTCTTCCTCTTCCGACTTCATAAAGGATATCTGTGTCTTGGGTGACTTCCAAGGCCCCATACTTGAGACAGGCTTCCACAAACAAGGCCGCTCTATCAAAGTGCCGCATGCTGCTCAGCAGGACAAAGTAAGTGTTAGGCTTCCTGATTTACATCGTTTGTGGGTAGAACCATCTAAGGGTGTATTTCTCTATAAAAATTTGTACACATTTCCACTGGAAACCTGAGTATCTCAAAAATTATACTAGCAGCTTTCTAAGTCTGGTTTATTTTTTAAGAAAGAGGGTGAATGAATACTCATGTTGCTAACCTAAGCTTTTTAAAAATACTTTTAAAAAAGGGTAAGTGCAGTGGCTCATGACTGTAATCCCAGCACTCTGGGAGGCTGAGGTGGGTGGATGGCCTGAGCTCATGAGTTCGAAGCCAGCCTGAGCTAGAGCAAGGCCCCGTCTCTAAAAATAGCTGAGTGTTGTGGCGGGCACCTGTAGTCCCAGCTACTGGGGAGGCTGAGGTAAGAAAATTGCTTGAGCCCAGGGCTCTGAGGTTGCTGTGAGCTATGATGCCACAGCACTCTACCAAGAGTGACAAAGTGAGACTCTATCTCAATAAAGAAAAAAAAAAAAACAAAAAAAACTTAAAAAAATTGTAAAATAGTTCAAGGCATAGAAATCTACAGACATACAAGTACCCATGTATCCACTATCCAGATTTAACCAATAATCTTTTGCCATATTTGCCTCAACTGAGCTCCCTTGGTTTTAAATAAATGAAACATCCCTCTTCACTTCAAGACTTTCAGAGGGGCAGAGGAGACATCTCCACCTCGCCACACTTTGTTACCCTTCCTCCCGATCTCTGGGCTTCCTTGCATTTTCTCTACTCAAAGCTGAATCATCTCCAAATCTCTGAAGACTTCTTTCATTATATTCTTTTTAAATAGGTACCTGTTGGGTTTGACCAGTGTATCCTTTGGAAAATATCACAGCTCTATGAAGAACTAACGGATACGAACACTCCCTCCTACTCTGCACGTCCAGTACCACCATTCACCCACCGGAGCTCCAGCAAAGTGTGAAGCAGTAAGTCCCTGGCAACCTGAGCAGCACAGGGGGCGCTCTGGGTACCTGTGAAGCGTCTCTGCCACGCTGTAAAAGCATCCCAGAGAGAGAAGGACCAGGAGGGCCTTTGACTTCTGATTGACTTGTGGAGAACAAAGATGGTCAACCCATCGCTTTAAAACATCAGTGCACTCGTCAGAATTTAAACGGACCTGAAAAAGATGCTTATGTTAAAAACAAAAACGTTCTGCAATCTACCAAAAAAAAAAAATCATTGAGTCAAAGTGAGATCTGTTCCCATGAAACAAACACTGGGCTTTGCTTGACTAATACCCTGCCCTGAAAACACAAATGGCAGTGACAATGACCTGGACCTGCATATAGGACCTAGGGGCCCAGCAACACCTTTGGGCTGGAGTCTGAACTCAGACCCCAGCAGGAAGAAGAGGCTGCTACCAATGTAAGCTCCATTTTTCAATAAGAAATGCAATTTACACTCTTAAAGTATAGAAATAGGATGAGAGTTGCAAAAGAATTTTGCAAAGCAGGTGAAAGAATTCTTCTAAGAGCCAGAAGTTCAAGACTGAGCTTTCTATCCCAAAGTTGAAGGCACCTGTGGGATCACCTACTTTCGCAAGCCACGCTGCTCGATTCCACTCGCCATACGTCTGCAGGTAGCGGCAGGCATCTGCAGCTTTATCTATGAGGCAGAGCAACTGGACGCCCTCTAGAAGACAAAAGAACAGCCCCCCACAGTGATGCCGCAGCTCTTTGACAAGTCATTGAAAAGTAAAAATCACTATTTGACTTCACCTAGTCTTATGTCTTTTATACCTGTTAGAGACATTCTTGACTTGACTATTAGGAGTTCTCTGCTGTCACAATACAGTCCAAAGAATAAACAGTAAAGCTTATCTCACAGGCCTTCCTGCTATAGTTTGGCTAGACTGTCCAACTTATGCCTATCGTCTTGACAAATTTTTTTTTTTCTTAGTGTTAAAAACATGTCACTCTGTTGCCCAGACTAGAGTGCAGCACTGCAATCATAGCTCACTGTGACCTTGCTCCCCTGGGCTCAAGTGATTCTCCTACTTCAGCTTCCCCAGTAGCTGGGACTACCAATGTCTGCCACTGTGTCTAAGATTTTTTTTTTTCTTTTTACATTTTTTTTTTTTATAGAGATGGGGTCTTGCTATGTTGCCCAGGCTGGTCACAAACTCCTAGCCTTAAGCAACGCTCTTGCCTCGGCCACCCAAAGTGCTAGGACTACTGACCATACCCAGCTGACCTGGCGATTATAATAGTGCCCCTTTCATTCCTAGAAGTATTCTGGTTTAGACAATTATGGTCTTTTCAACAGCTAACAATAATTTTTCCATTTTTTTTCAGCATATATAAAAAAGAAAGAAGTATCTCTAATAATCAAATAGTTCCTTGATTTTCCCAGAGTACTGACATATATATCCCCCTCAAAGTGCACTGCCTTACCTGCCAACTTGCCGTTGGCAATCATATTAGTTGCCACCAACTTGATAGTGCTCTGAGAGGGGCCTGATGAGGTGACAGTAGTGACCAGACAGGCTTTCAGTGAATCACAGTAATAGTGCTGGTTGTCTGCACTTGTTTCCAGTAGCAACTGCACAGCTCTGTCTGTCTGATAAAAGAAAACGGTTTTTCTAATTATAAGAACATTTTCCCTGAATATAACCCTTTAAAGTTCATACTGTAGAACAGTAAAAGAAGATGTTCATTTTTAAATAATGCTCTTGAATATTTTGTTTATATATAAAAACTGAACAAAAGTACAACACAACTTCTTTGAAATTTAACATAAAATCAGAGGCAGGTGTGTCTAGGTGCTCAAGTAGCTGCCTATTTTAGCTTTGCATCAGTCAATAAAAAAAAAAAAATAGCTAGGCTTCTTCTGATATTATCAAACCCTAAACTACAAAATGGCTCATCATGTTTTACTCTTATGAGATTTATTGGCATTTCTTCAAAAGAAAGCCTAAATCTGTGTGGAAGGAGATACAGTCGGGAGGGAAATACGAGACACACCCACACAGCACTGACATGGTGATGAGCAAGTTCATACAGTTTAAACGGAGTTATCAACACTGACGTACTTGACCCAACAGTAGGAGCTGGTCTGTACACTTCCTTGTATGGTCATATGTTGACCGTTTTACTTCCTGTAGATTAACCCTTTCCAGTTGAAATTTCTAGAATAGGATAAAAAGGAAAATTAAGCCTGGATTATAAGACTCTCGAATTATTTAAATATTACCATACTTAATAAAGGCATTTAAATAAACCCTACTTCTGACTTCTGAGGTTACTAGATAATCAACTTTAGAGAAATCTAAGAATCTGAAAAGAAAAATATATTAAAATGTATCAACGTCTGTGTGCTTATCTGCCTGCTTACAGAAACTGGCATGTGAGTAAAGCTGGATAAAAAAACTATGTGCACTGATGTATTCTGCTGTTCTGCAGAGGTATAGGAAAAGGTAAATTATAAAATAAAATTATGAAGCTGCTAAGTTTCACATATACCCTTGTAAATGTGTAATGTAAATGTCTTAGCACAATAACTAACAAAATGCCAGGAAGGCTATGTTAACCATTGTGATGAAAATATGTCAAACAGTCTATGAAGCTAGTGTATGATGCCCCACGATCATATCTATGTACACAGCTATGATTTAATAAAAAAAAAATTATGAAGCTGCCTTTTTACATTTCAAATAGTAAATTCAACCCAAGTGAATGATCTGTTATCTAGAGAAAATTAACAAAATGAGGGAATCAAAATGAACCTAAGTTTAAAAATTTAAGACAAAAAATTAAGACTGCTTAATAATAACATTTTAATGTCCATTAAAAACATTTAGTGAGTGTTTATGTGCTCTTGAAATCAGACCTTTCCTGTGCAAATATGCCGAGGGGCTTATTGCTACCCTGTTTCCCTGAAAATAAGACATCCTCCGAAAATAAGACCTACTAAACAGGAAAGATAAGACATCCCCTGAAAACAAGACCTAGCGCATCTTTGGGAGCACACCTTAAAATAAGACACTGTCTTATTTTCGGGAAAACAGGGTATTATGTGAACATTAACTTAGTTTGAAAGCTTCTCAAATGTAAGATACTTACAAAGACACAGTACGCAGATGATAGCTTTCAAGGTTTTTAACATAGGAAGCACGATACCTGGAAATAGGCATTTTCACAAAGTATATCATAACATATATCTAGCGGGTTGCTCAGTTTGTCCCGAGGAGCAGACTCCTTCGTAGCTGTCGTGCTTGCTGACTTCTCCTGGGACAAGCTGTGCAGGTAGTGGGCAGCCACAGTCCAGAAGTGCAGTTCTGACTCGTCACCATAAAGCCTGAGAAGGGTGAGACCAACATCATGACTGCTCACTCACACGGCAGACCTGGGCAGACAGTGCTTCCTACAGCAGCCTGTATCACCGGGACTGGGCAGACAGTGCTTCCTACAGCAGCCTGTATCACTGGGACTGGGCAGACAGTGCTTCCTACAGCAGCCTGTATCACCGGGACTGGGCAGACAATTCCTACAGCAGCCTGTATCACCGGGACTGGGCAGACAATTCCTAAAGCAGCCTGTATCACCGGGACTGGGCAGACAGTGCTTCCTACAGCAGCCTGTATCACCGGGACTGGGCAGACAATTCCTACAGCAGCCTGTATCACCGGGACTGGGCAGACAATTCCTAAAGCAGCCTGTATCACCGGGACTGGGCAGACAGTGCTTCCTACAGCAGCCTGTATCACCGGGACTGGGCAAACAATTCCTACAGCAGCCTGTATCACCGGGACTGGGCACAGCAGCCTGTATCACCAGGACTGGGCAGATATTGCGTCCTACAGCAGCCTGTATCACCAGGACTGGGCAGACAATTCCTACAGCAGCCTGTATCACCAGGACTGGGCAGACATTGCTTCCTACAGCAGCCTGTATCACCAGGACTGGGCAGACAATTCCTACAGCAGCCTGTATCACCGGGACTGGGCAGACAGTGATTCCTACAGCAGCCTGAATCACCGGGACTGGGCAGACAGCACTTCCTACAGCAGCCTGTATCACCGGGACTGGGCAGACAGCGCTTCCTACAGCAGCCTGTATCACCGGGACTGGGCAGACAGTGCTTCCTACAGCAGCCTGTATCACCAGGACTGGGCAGACAGTGCTTCCTACAGCAGCCTGTATCACCGGGACTGGGCAGACAGTGCTTCCTACAGCAGCCTGTATCACGGGGACTGGGCAGACATTGAGTCCTACAGCAGCCTGTATCACCGGGACTGGGCAGACAATGCCTACAGCAGCCTGTATCACCAGGACTGGGCAGACAGTGCTTCCTACAGCAGCCTGTATCACCGGGACTGGGCAGACAGTGCTTCCTACAGCAGCCTGTATCACCGGGACTGGGCAGACAATGCTTCCTACAGCAGCCTGTATCACCGAGACTGGGCAGACAATTCCTACAGCAGCCTGTATCACCAGGACTGGGCAGACAGTGCTTCCTACAGCAGCCTGTATCACCGGGACTGGGCAGGCAATTCCTACAGCAGCCTGTATCACCGGGACTGGGCAGACAATTCCTACAGCAGCCTGTATCACCGGGAATGGGCAGACAGTGCTTCCTACAGCAGCCTGTATCACCGGGACTGGGCAGACAATTCCTACAGCAGCCTGTATCACCGGGACTGGGCAGACAGTGCTTCCTACAGCAACCTGTATCACCGGGACCTGGCAGACAATTCCTATAGCAGCTTGTATCACCGGGACTGGGCAGACAGTCCTTCCTACAGCAGCCTGTATCACCGGGACTGGGCAGACAATTCCTACAGCAGCCTGTATCACCGGGACTGGGCAGACAGTGCTTCCTACAGCAGCCTGTATCACCGGGACTGGGCAGACAATTCCTACAGCAGCCTGTATCACCGGGACTGGGCAGACAGTGCTTCCTACAGCAGCCTGTATCACCAGGATTGGGCAGACAGTCCTTCCTACAGCAGCCTGTATCACCGGGACTGGGCAGAAAGTGCTTCCTACAGCAGCCTGTATCACCGGGACTGGGCAGACAATTCCTACAGCAGCCTGTATCACGAGGACTGGGCAGACAATTCCTACAGCAGCCTGTATCACCGGGACTGGGCAGACAATTCCTACAGCAGCCTGCATCACCGGGACGTAGTGCTGTCCTTTCCAGGTGAGGGGGAGAATAGCAAGTTCTTCACCACGCCCCTAGGTCTCCAGCAGTACAGGGGCCGGACTGCACAGGCCACCTGGAGACCCCAACAACTCTCAAGTGCCCCCCTGGTTAGCTATTATCACACCCTTCAGTGTGCGCCACAGCTTCACATGAGGAAGAAGTTCTTTTGGGATAACTTCCTAGATTAGGTGTGAAAATAATTTGCTATTTATTCTCTGGGGAATAGAGGAAAAGGCCTTTTTGTACGTGACAACTCTACTGTACAGTGAGGAAGTACAGGTTTGTTGCTTCTAAATACAACTTATTGTGTATTTATATACATGCTATTTGTATCTGTATTTTAAAAACATATTTTATAAAGTTGTTTGTGGAAGGGAGCCATTTTAATCAGAAGGCCTAGATCTCACACTTAAAATGTAATCTTATTTTTTCCCTATCTGTATTACTACTCTTAAAATTATTTTAAGTCAAATCTAAAGGATGACCTGACATATTCCTCTAACATGTAAGAAACTATAACTAAAAACTCTTAAGAGAAATTTTTACTTAATTTTACTTGAAATTCTGTCTCTTACACTGAATACTTTAAACAATCTCACCTTGAAACAAGCAGGCATCTCTGCAGGAGAGTGAATTCTGGGTCAAGCAAGAGTTTCTTTATGTCACTGTAGATAGGAATTCAGAGAAATATTAAGACAAAAGTTTTGAATCAAGCAATAAAGTAGAGAAAGAAATCAATATACTCTTGACATGAAAAATTTGAGTCCAAGAACATGTTTAAAATATAAAAGTTCTTTGCCATTACCCTGAAAATAGGGAAGTTTAAGGGGTTAAGAGTGTACCTCTGCTTGGAGAGGGGCCCATCAGCCACCACACAGACTGAGGGGCGAGTCTGGTTTCCAGGTTTGCGGCAGTTCAACCCACACTTCATTTTTTAAATAAACAGTTGCTCAACTATTCCAACAAGAATGCCATTGTTGATAAAATCATTCTGCTAATTAAGAGGAACACTGTATACTTTGGAGAATACAGCATTTAGAAGTTATTCTGAAACCATTCCAAAAATGAAATATTTAAGGAAGAATGGCTAGTGTTTTTACAAATGACTATTTCTAAAATAGTCAAACATCAAATATTCATATATTAGGAAAGATATTCTTTAAGTCCTTAGTTTCCCATTTAAACATAAATGTTCATCTTTAGACAGAGAAAATAATTATTTTGAATTTGCTATCAATAAAACGTTCTATTACACTTTGTTAAATAATATATGTGGCCAATTCTAGATTACAAAAATGTGTTGTTTTACGGAGATCTCCTTGTAAACCCTGTTTTTCTCCTTCCTTCGCATTATTATTCCCCACCCATCCTTCTAAAAGGGAGCATATTGATTTCCTAGGCACACTGTATACACCCAGCACCTCAAGCAGAGAACCCATTTTGTTAGAATAGGAACTAGGAGACGGTGCTGAGACCCCATGCAGGAGCCTGAAGCCTGTGGGCAGGTGTTAAGTAAGGTAAACCACCCTCAGGCAGAAGCTAACTAGGGGGGCTGATAACCAAAGGCAAGAACCAGCTTCAACTGGCTTGTCAGATTCCAAGAGCTTTAGCTTCTTATAACATCATTTACACTGTGGTTTTAAAATTTCTCTACCCTTCAAATACCATGACAGTTCTGAGACAAAACTATAAAGTAAAAATATGAGGGAACTCAATTCTAGGAATTACTACCCAAATTATTAGTAACAGCCAACCCCTTTGCCTTGACTATTTCTCCCTCAATTAGTAAGACTCCAAAAGACCAAAACCCACCTCCTCCTTACACAGCTGCTCTCCTTCAAGCTGGCCCCCACTCTCTCTGTTCTAAGAGAAAGTATTCAAAGTATTTTACTTTCAATACAAGCTGTTATCTGCTTGGCTTACAAAATGCAACTTAAAATTCTTTTTCTCCAGATGACACTAAGAACGTAGAAAAGCCTCAGCCTTGGAGGCTGGTAACAATTTTAGAGGCAGGAACAGACATGGGAGCATTGGCCTCAGTGTGTTCTCAGCCTACGGCTCTGTGGGGGATTTGTAGCGGAGGTGTCTACAAGGCTACAAGGATGCTCACACTACGTGTTCAGTCCTGCCCTGATGTAAGACCAGAGCAGGTGACAGCTAAGGATGTGGTGAAAACACATGTGCTGCCACTAGGACTAAGCACTTTTCCTACAAAGCAAAGATTCTAAATGGACACAAACCTCTGTAAACAGAATGATCTCTTCTTGGGCCACTAAAGTTTTCTAAAACATAACTTATTACATTTTAATTTTTAAAAGAACAATTTATTATATTTTTCTTTCTCATATTCTTATCTACTAATAAAACAAAGAGAACGTACTTAGACAATGAATGCAACTGCTCTTGAAGGAGATTCTTTATTTCTTCATTTTCTGGATAATCACTGTACAGAAAAGATATTGAATTTTTAGTTTATTTCTTCACTTAAACCCATTAGTATCTTCAACAGAAAAAATGTTGTGTTAAAACAGAAACAGGAGAACAATCCAAGATGGCGTCCGAGTAACAACTTCCCTGCAACAGGGCACAGTGAGTCTGGGGAGATAAGACTCCAGGCATCTCTGGCTGGTGGGATCTGCCTATAATCGATCCCATTGAGAATACAGGGACTCAGCAAGGGACTTCTGGACCCCAAAAGAAGGACAAAACCAGTGGAAAACTGGCAAGTGGTTGCATGTGTTCGATCGACCTAATCCCACCAGAAGCCATAAGTACAAGCAGCAGTGAGACTGCAAACCGGAAAGACCTTACCTGTGAACTGTTTCAGTGTTTTTGGACTTGGCACTCAGTTTAACTGCCTTGGGGAGAGCTTGAGCAGGAGTGCGGAGAACTTTGGGCATTGTCTAGGGCCCCAGACTGAGCTGCTGAGCCTGACAGAGCTAATAGTGTTCCGCTGTGGGCCGCAGGTAGCCACTGTGAGAGAACTGCCCCGGCAAGCTCCGCCCTCAGGGTCACAGAGCAAGGATAGGGCAGGAGCTAGTAACCTAGTGACTGAGAAGCCTAAAGGCAGGGACTAAGCTGCCTTGTAGCCTTAACCCTCAGGGGCAGAGTGAAACCGGTTTTGGCACACTGCAGCCTCAGGCTGTTGCCCTGGGTAGAGTGCCGTGGCGTTACAGCTCATAGCAACCTCAAACTCCTGGGCTTGGCACTGCCCAGACCTCCCTAAGAGATGCGCCACGACCCTCGACCCGTGACCCTCGCCTGCCAGGCCTCTGCATGCCCTGACCAGGAACTGTGGGAGCCGCACAACCCTGTGTCCTCCCTCCTGTACCCTCCCTCCGCACCAGCTGGTCTGGCCAGGGAATCTGGTAACTGTGTGCCCTCCGGAGCCCTCCCTGCCTCTGCACAGAGCCCTTCTCCTGGCCAGATACTGCTAGAGCCTTGGGCTCTCTGTGCCAAAGTCACTGGGCACCAGGCACTCCCAGAACTGTGCGCATCACCTCCCACCCTGTTGCTGGATCTGAGTGTGTCACACTCCGGAGCTGCTTCCACAACCAGAACTCCCTGGCTGGGGCAGCCCCAGAGGAACTACACAGGGTCACTCCCTACAAAGATCCAGCAACAATAGAGTGATCCCGCTAGAGTCTAATCTTGGAGAGACTCCTCCCCAACTCTGAGGATGGCCAGAGGCAACAGTGAAAAACAATCATGAGGTGAAATCAACAGAAACACTCTGGCAATATGAATAATCAGAGTAGATCAACTCCCCCAAGGATCCATGGGGCAGACACAGCACAAGACCTTGCACAAACAAATAGCTGAGAAGTCAGAAATCGAATTCAGAATCTAGATAGCAGATTAGATCTTCAGAATCTAGATAGCAAGATTGAATTAGAATTCCAAGCAGTAACCCAAAAGATATCTCAAGAATTCAACCAATTCAAAGAACAAATGACCAAAGATTTTGACACATTGAGACAAGAAGTTGCAGCCCTCAAAGATCTGAGAAACAGTAGAATCCCTCAGTAACAGAATGGAGCAAGCAGCAGAAAGGATTTCTGACATTGAAGACAAAGCTTTTGAACGCTCCCAAACTCTCAAAGAGGAAAACACTAGGGATTCTACTACAAAACTTTTAGAAGTAATCAAGGAATATAGCAATGTCTCAGGCTACAAATCAACACCCATAAATCTGCAGCCTTTATATATACCAACAATAACCAAGCCAAAAGAACAGTCAAGGACTCTATTCCTTTCACAGTAGTGCCAAAGAAGATGAAATATTTGGGAGTATACCTAACAAAGGACGTGAAAGATCTCTACAAAGAGAACTATGAAACTTTAAGAAAAAAAATAGCTGAAGATGTTAACAAATGGAAAAACATACCATGCTCATGGCTGGGAAGAATCAACATTGTTAAAATGTCTATACTACCCAAAGCAATATATAATTTTAATGCAATTCCTATTAAAGCTCCATTGTCATATTTTAAAGATCTTGAAAAAATAATACTTCATTTTATATGGAATCAGAAAAAACCTCGAATAGCTAAAACATTACTGAGCAATAAAAACAAAGCAGGAGGAATCATGCTACCAGACCTGAGACTGTACTATAAATCCATAGTGATCAAAACAGCATGGTACTGGCACAAAAACAGAGAAGTAGATGTCTGGAACAGAATAGAGAACCAAGAGATGGATCCAGCTACTTACCGTTATTTGATCTTTGACAAGCCAATTAAAAACATTCAGTGGGGAAAAGATTCCCTATTTAACAAATGGTGCTGGGTGAACCGGCTGGCGACCTGTAGAAGACTGAAACTGGACCCACACCTTTCACCATTAACTAAGATAGACTCTCACTGGATAAAAGATTTAAACTTAAGACATGAAACTATAAAAATACTTGAAGAAAGTGAAGGGAAAACTCTTGAAGGAATCAGCCTGGGTGAATATTTTATGAGGAGGACTCCCCAGGCAATCAAAGTAGTATCAAAAATACACTACTGGGACCTGATCAAACTAAAAAGCTTCTGCACAGCCAAGAACATAGTAAGTAAAGCAAGCAGACAGCCCTCAGAATGGGAGAAAATATTTGCAGATTATACCTCCGATAAAGGTCTAATAACCAGAATCCACAGACAACGCAAACGTATTAGCAAGAAAAGAACACATGATCCCATCTCAGGGTGGGCAAGGGACTTGAAGAGAAACTTCTCTGAAGAAGACAGATGCACGATCTACAAACACATGAAAAAAAGCTCATCATCCTTAATCATCAGAGAAATGCAAATCAAAACTACCCCAGTAAGAGTAGCCCACATAACAAAATCCCAAAACCAGAGATGTTGGCATGGATGTGGAGAAAAGGGAACACTTCTACACTGCTGGTGGAAATGCCCACTAATACGTTCCTTCTGGAAGGATGTTGGAGAATACTTAGAGACCTAAAAACAGACCTGCCATTCGATCCTATAATTTCTTTACTAGGTTTATACCCAGAAGACCAAAAATCACAATATAACAAAGACATCTGTACCAGAATGTTTATTGCAGCCCAATTCATAATTGCTAAGTCATGGAAGAAGCCCAAGTGCCCATCGACCCACGAATGGACTAGCAAATTGTGGTACATGTATACATACCATGGAATATTATGCAGCCTTAAAGAAAGATGGAGACTTTACCTCTTTCATGTTTACATGAATGGAGCTGGAACATATTCTTCTTAGCAAAATATCTCAGGAATAAATTATAGCTTTCACATGAAGGCTATAACCCAACTATAGCACAAGACTATGAGGAAAGGGCCATGGGGGGGGGGAGGTTAGAGTGGAGGGAGGGTAAGGGGTGGGGCCACACCTATGGTGCATCTTAGAATGGGTTCAGGCGAAACTTACTAAATGCAGAATACAAATGTCTACATACAATAACTAAGAAAATGCCATGAAGGCTACATTGAACAGTTTGATGAGAATATTTCGGACTGTATATGAAACCAGCACATTGTACCCCTTGCTTGCACTAATGTACACAGCTATGATTTAACAATAAAAAAAAAGAAAGAAAAAAAGAATAAAGAATTGCTTTTATCATGAAAAAACAAAACTAAACTAAACAAAACAGAAATAACCTTTTTGTCTTGGTTTGAAACCTAGCCGTAGACTAAAAGAACAAGTCTACCTAGGGCCCCTCCAATCATCCTTAGTGTCTGCTTTTATCTTATTGAGTCAAAGACAAGGAAATAACTACAGAAAGCCTCTTTGGCTTTAAGAAACCAGATAATTTATTAGCAGGCTCTGAAAAGTATCAGGTTAAGATTCCTTTTAATAAAGTACCTAGCAACAACTAAAGGAAGCTATTCATTCTGCTCTGCAGATGAAGATTTGCTGCTCCCAGGAGACAGTTCTTGGAGAACAGACCCCTCATGGCACTGTTTTTAAATCCCCCAACCCACGTTCACCTGTGCATTCTACATGGCAGAAGTTCTATAATCTTTTGTGGATTTAATAGCCACTAATGATATTTCTGTGAACTTTTTTGGGCAAACATTAAGATTTACAGACCATAACATACCCCTGAAGCAGGCCCACTGATGCTGCTTTTAAAAAGAATTAGCCTGGCCCCAAATTCCCCTAGGTCTCCATCGACCATCTTCCCATGCATCCTTTTCCTCACAAGTCCATAGTCAGATCATAAGATGACCACACAGCCACCTGAGGGCGACACAGGCTCTCACAGCTCTAAGCTGACTTGCATCCCCACAAAGGCCCCAGAGGGATGGAGACCAGAGCAGACTGGAGGGCCTTTCTGTGACTCTGCCTTCAGTTGGCTTGGTTTTAAGGTCCATTCCCTTTAAACCCTGGCGTATAGGCCATGCTGACTTTCATGGGTTTCATAGGTGTTTTTCAACTCCCAGTAAATTATGAAAGAAAAACAAAAATGGAAAAACTTACACATGAGAAATGTCCAAAGAATACTGTCCACTCCAAGGCTGGTGTAGTAAGAAGGCTTTCAAGGCCAGGGAGGCCCTTGGAACAAGGAGGTATGGGCACCACACAGGCTCTAAACAAAAAAAATTTCTTTTGTTTAATAAAATTAAGTTTTATACTAAAAGTAAAGCTTCAGCTATAAATCATTTACAGAGGAGTCAGCAGCAAGCAACACAGAAAATACATTCAATGTAGGTGATACAGACTAAGAGTGGAGAGATTCTCTGCCTGCCTCAGCTTCCCAAATAGCTGGGCCTACAGGTGCAGACCACCACACTCAGCTTCTTCCCTCCCTTTTCAGAATTCCAGTATCCTGTGTAGTGTAAAACTTTTGTACTACTTGAAAAGACTCAATGCGATGACTGAAGAGATAGCAACAAAGCTCATTACTGTAAAATATTAAAGATAATTACGTTTACCTGTATCTTGTTCCATTCCATGTCTTTGCTTTTCTGAGTCTATTAAATGAACATGCCCCATCATCATGAGCTTGTCACTGAGGGGATTAGACCACCTGTGACCACTCGCATTCCCGGGTCTCATGTGTAACAGGAGCCCTGAACAAAGGGGCTATCTTCTTGGACTCTAGGCCCACATCCAGCAACTGGCTTACTTAGGACCCTAACAAACAAGATCTGCCTCTTCTGCAACGTGTCCCAGTACAAAGAAACAGAAGAGCCAAAGATGCCAACACCTGACAGCTCTGCCTGACCGTTCTGCACTCCTGATCTTGGATCCACTTCGCAGGGTCCCCTGGGTTTTACAAACTCAGCCTCACCACTCTTCCAGCATCCTGCACAGCCTTTCTCTACAGATCCCTTGAATAAACACAATTATGTAAAATGACACAAATTTATAAATGGTGTTGCCTTACTTAAGTGGCTCGCATGGACTTTAGACTCTGCTATCCAGTATGACAGCCACTAGTCACATGTGACTACTGAGCACTTGAATTGTAACTCTTCCCATGAAGGAAATTCAGTTTATTTTATTTAAATTCAAAAACTGATACTTGATTCAGTCATTGAGTAACTTTTAAGCATGTTTGTAAGAATTTGGACCCATGACTTTTTATTTGAGAGAGGGTCTTACTCTGTCACTCAGGCAGGTATGTAGTGGCACTAATGTAGCTCACTGCAACCTTGACCTTCCAGGCTCAAGCAATCCTCCTACCTCAGCCTCCCAAACAGTGGGACTACATGTGCGCACCACAACACATGGCTAATTTACTTTTTAATAGAGCTGGGGTCTTATTACTGTGTTACTTATTACTCAGGTTGGTCTGTAATTCCTGGCTTCAAGCCTTCCTCCACCTAGGCCTCCCCAAAGTGCCAAAGCACTAGGACTATAGGCAGGAGCCACAATACCCAGCTACGTGACTACTTTTTCAATCAAAATTTTTCTAAAATCTATATAGAGCTGAAGTATTTCTGCTGGAAATCTGTTCTATAAATTGAGAGGACAATTCAATTTATTTCATAATAGATACAAGTAAAATACGAACTGAATTTCAAAGACTGAATATTAAAGAAATGTAAAATATCTCATTATTTTTAGTATTCATTATATGTCGAAATAATTTTTTTTTAATTTTTTATTTTTGCTTTCAATTTCAGCTGGCTTTCATTCTTCTTAGTTTGAAGTTTGTTTTTTTTTTTCTTATTTATTTATTTATTTTTTCTGTTCTTCCTTTAGCAATTCTCTTCCCTTTGCCTCCCAAGTAGCTGGGATGACAGGTGCCTGCCACAACGCCCGGCTTTTTTTTTTTTTTTTGTTAGAGACAGGGTTTCACTCTGGCTCACTCCTGCTCATACTGGTCTCCAAACTCCGAGCTCAGGAAATCCACCTGCCTCGGCCTCCCACAGGGTTGGGACTACAGGCGTGAGCCACCACGCCCGGCCAAAATAACATTTTTGATATATTGGCCTAAAAAAAAATTTTAATTAAATTTTGAATTTAATTAAATTTATTTGAACTTATTTCTTTTTACTTTTTAAAATGTGGATACTAGAAAATTTAAACTTACATATGTGGGTCACATTTCTTTTGGATAGCTCTACTTTAGAAAACTTCATTCTATGTAGTTAAAAATTAAATCACGCATAAAATATTTTATGTGAACTTTTCAATACAAAAGCCAGGAAGTGGTTGGAAATGTTACTAATAGTACTTTTTTTCACAGGCAAGAAGTGATTCAATAAAATCACTTGCAATGCAGTTCCTATTCAACACTCCCCTGTTGTTCCCCAAATACCCGGACAGCTGTCTTCATTTCCACAATCCGGGTCCAGTCCAGTCTCCTCCGGCACCGTCGTTCCTGTCAGGCTCCTCTAATCTGGCAGTCCTCCTAGCCTCTGTTTTTGGTCTTACAGTACGTTTCTATTCTGGAAGAATCCGGGTCAGCTGCTGTGAAAATGCCCTACCTTCCGGTTTGTCTGTTTTCTGAGGATCAGATTCAGGGTAAACATTTTTGACAGAAGCTGCACACGGGGCTGTTGTGCTAGTTTCTGCATCGCATCGTGTTAGTGGTCTGGTTATGGGAAACATGAAACTGATGGTCTAGTTAGAAGGGTGTTCCTCAGAGCTCTCTCATCAGGGTACTTTCCCCCTGTATAGTTAGTAACCTGGGGGAGACACTGTCAGACTGAATTTCCTATCCTCAAACACACTTTTACCCAGTGATGTGGGTAAATGATCCTTTCTTGAATCAATTATTGCATCAAGTGTTGCAATCAATTCAATCAATTACTGCATCAAAGGATCCATAAATGATTCTTTCTTGAATCAATTATTGCATCAAGTGTTGCCAATTGCCAATTCTCTAATTCTGTCATTCTTTCTGCCTTTATCATTTGGCATTATTCTCGACACTCGAGCTTTCCCTTCTTACCCACACTCCACGCTTTCTTTGACTATTACTACAGAATGATAGTTTGTGTCTCCGACAGCGACGCCAGCATCATGCTTTAGGACACACAGGCTGCCCCTTTCTACACAAGCAGACTATGCACACTGTTTACACTTGCGTTTTTTACTTACTGTGTCCTAGACAGCACTCCGTGTCACTTCAGAGAGCCATTTTCCTTGCTTTCTTTTATGGCTGCACAGATTATTTTATTACGCAGCTGTTCCTAAATATACTCAGCTCATCTCCTATGGAGAGGCAGTTGGCTATTTCCAATGCATACATTTTAATCATAGGTCTGGATGTACATCTTGAGATAAATTCTTAGCAGTAGGGCTGCTTGCTAAAAAGGTAAATGTGCACAAACTAGGTCAGCTGCGGTCAAACCCCTTCTTAAGGATTTCACCATGAGCAGTGTATGAGAAGGCTTGTTTGTTCAACAGCTTTGCCAACACAGTATATTTTCAAGTTTTTAAATTTTTGTTAATAGGTGATAAACAGTTTCTTAGTGTAATTTTAATCTGTATTTTTCTTATTATGGATAAATTCTGAATACCTTTTCATATGCTTAAGAGCCATTTATCTATCTTTTTTCTCCCTTGTAGATAGTCTGTTAATGACTTACAAATTATTTCTCCCAGGTTATCAATAACAGTTGCTTTCTTTTGCTATGAAACTTTTTTTAAAATTCCATTTAGTCATTTTTTCTTCTACATCCAGGTTATAAAGGAAGGAATGTATCTGGTAAGAATGAGGCTTACCTAATCACTTATAGTACCACAAAACAGCCTTAGAAAAGATGAAAGTGGCTAGCTTACTTAACTCTTTCTTTCTACTCATCCCTAATAGACAACGACCTACATAATTCTCATATTTGCAAGTCAGTCCCATTCACTTGTAGTAGTTTTTTTTTAGACAGAGTTTTACTCCGTTGCCTGAGCTAGAGTGTGATGGTGTCATGATAGTTCACTGTACCTTACGCTCCTGGGCTCAGGCAATCTACATGCCTCAGCCTCTGGAATAGCCAGGACTATAGATGCATGCCACCATGCCCAGCTAAGTTTTATTTTTGTAGAGACAATGGTCTCGCTATGTTGCTGAGGCTGGTTTTGAGTTCCTAAGAGCAAGCAATCCTTACCAAAGTGATGGGATTACAGCATGAACTTCTATGCACCACCCCACTCCATCTCTTTTAGGCAGTAGTAGTTGTCAGCATTAAGTCACAGTACGTTTGAAAATGGTAAATGTCATGGAAAAAAATTAACAATACACATTAAACTTGGAAGGGATCAAAAAAAGTTTCCATGCTACGTGACCCTTTCTTAATCAATAAACAAGTGAAAAGACACGAGAGCCCTCGTAGAAAGCAGCACTCTGTGTGAGTATGACATCAGCAGGACAGTGCTTATCAAGTCTGCCTGCGTAAACTGGGAGAAAGAAACATACGTTACTTCTCCAAAAGCAGAGTACTGCTGATAGCATGCCAGTAGTGAAGAAACTGAAAGTGATCTCTACTGCCTCTCATCCTCAAATGAATTTAAATCTTCCTTCTGAAGGACAAAGATCAGCCCATGAAAAAGTAAAAGGGGATCATCTCCTAGCTGGAGAAAGTCACCTAGAAGAGCTCATTCACCTCTAGAAATTACAGAACTGGAATGAAAAGGCAGTTCACGTCATTGTCACATGTCTCAGACACCTTCTGCTCTGTCCGGACTACAGCCATCTGAGGAGTATCATGTCCAAGCTGTTAGCTGCCTATATGCCAGTAACGCAGAAAACCAGGAACTAAGGAGCCAATAGGAAAAGCAACAGAAAGATCACTTCTCCACCACTTACAAGTGGCAAACAGCAAGCTGAGCTGGCAGTCTGGGAAGCAGAGGAGCCTGCACTGGCGTAAAGAAAGAAGGGAGACAGGAACGCTTCTGCCATTCTGGGCAGGACAATCGTTTACCGTGCCAGACGGTCCATGCTGTTTAGCTTCCTGGACCTCCCCAGGCCTGCAGGTCATTGTGACACATTTCAAAGTGCCCCTTATGAAAACTACTGAAAATACCCATGGAAGCTGAGGCAGATGAAGTGCAAGGTGCGTGTGAACCTGATTTTAGAAAGCTTCTTTCTACATATGCTTCCATAGGAAAAATATGCTCAGTAGTGGCCTTAAAGTGGGGGAAGAAGTTAGGTGGAATAGTCTCCAACATAGCGTTAGTTCTACTGAAGGCTATAGGTACTATCTCACACTAGAATGCTACTAAATAAGTCAGACTCTTAGGTTCCTTGTAGATATTGCTAGAAAGACTATTAAGATTTATTTTTATGCCATTCTATGACCCTGATAAATCAAGCAGAGGATAAGAGAGGGTCTACAATTCAAAAACAAGGATTCCAATTTCTAAATTCGTCTGACTTCCCTTCCCTCTCCTGGCGGGAGGAGAGAGAAGAGGCCTATCCAAGCTTTTTTAAAAAAAATAGACAGATTTGAATCAATATTTTATGATGTTTTCTATTTGTTATCAAGAAGAATTGAAGAAAATATATGTGTGATATATCAACACATGTAAGTTAAAATGATTTTATTTTTATCCTGTATCAATAAGCCTCAAGTATACTTCTAATTCCCCAAAACAGAAACATACAAGGTGTCCCAGAGGTCACCCATAAAGTTACCATACATACAGAAAATGGGAATTTGTAGCTAAATATACTTTTATTTACAAAATATTAATTATAAAGATTCTACAAAGAAGCTGCCAATGAGTAGAGAATATTTTGTAAAAATTTTGTAAAAAGTACGTTTAGCTACAATTTCCCATGTTCCCTACGTATGGCGACTTTATGGGTGACCCTTGTGACACCCTGTATTATGTAAAACTTTTTATTCTAAAAACCAATTGTCCATGCATCTGGAAGTAAACACACAGACCGCTTTGTCTAACTCCTCATCTGTGCTACCATCAGTTTTTACTCTTTACATTTATTGAGTGCTATTCTGAGTTTAAATTTCAATTTGTGGAATGTATACACAATTCCACTGACTTTTCCCCATTACTATTTTTACTATAATTACTAATGTTTCTTCTCTTTCTGGCTGAGACTACACTACTAGAGAAATAATTTGTTTTAATATTTAACAAACTTTAAAGAAAAAATGCAATCTAAAATCTGGCTGCAGGCCAGCTATTCAAGTATGGTATTAAACTTGGGTTAATATGAAGGAATTCATTTCTGGAGTTAGCTTAATTTAAGAACAAGCTACTTTGGTATTAGAGATTTTCAGATTCAAATTTTAAATTAAAGGGAAAGAAAATTTTTTCAAATACTTAAAGATTATATTTCCACATTTCTTTACCTAAACTAATAACTAAATTAAAAAGAAAATCACCCTTGAAGTTCCCTTAATTTCCTTAATATAACTTTAAGTTTAAAATGAGTATCAATGCTTGCCCTTCCCTGGGAGGAGGTCCTGGTACTCTGCAGAGCTAGCAGATGACTCAAGGACTGATGAGGGCATGTGATGCTCAAATTCTGACTTCCCTTAGGGCAGGCACAGCTAAGCAGTGAGAGGCTTGGAACACAGACACAGCGGGCAGAGGCAAGGCAGAGACAGGTCAAAGCGTACCTCAGACAGTTCACCAACCCACCAGCATTCACAGCAACTTGGTAATGCCTTGAACTTGAACTTAGAGAGGGCAGGTTTTTAAAACCTGACCACGGCTCTAAAAGAGCCAAATACTGAACCTACAAAAGCATGGACAATTCTCAGAGCTGACTCAGTAAATGACTAAACAAGTCTGTTATAAAATTTAGTCCAGATCAGCCTATAGTATGCTGGGAGAATACTTAGTGTAAGAAGGTCTCTGCTCTGCTCCAGTTGGGATGATCCATTTTTATGAAGGTAAATACCTTTCCTTTTGTTAGCAAACTAGTAAAAAAAGGGTCAGAAGTGGGGCACGTACACTGTAAAACTTGAGCAGGGAAGGACTGACATCTGCTGTTATAAGAAGTGCAGCATCTCAGCACTAAAAACACTCAAGCTTTAAGTTAATGTATTTTCTTAAACTGAGGTTTTTAGGGAAAAGATTGAAATGATAGCAGAACCAGCTTTCTCCCTAGAAAGCAGCAGCTTGTGATAAAATAAAAGTGGGGGAGGAGGTTTCAAACCACCCTTTCATTAGAATTCCATACCAGTTAACTCCTGCTCATCCATTCTGAAACACGTAGACTTCATAGACATATCCAGGACTCTGATGCACCCGTCGTCTGATGCCAAGATCACTTTATCTGACGTACCCCAGTCTACATCCAATATCCGAAAGGTCACGTTTCTTCCACTTCTTAAACTGCTCACCATCTGCACCTTCAAGAGTGAATTTGGTTGTCATTTTCAGACAGGAAAGGGAGATGTTTATCACTGTGGATGAAATGGTCAAGGAAGACTGGCTGCGGCAAAGACCCCATGCAAGTTTAGAACTGAATAGCCTTTGAAAATCTGTCTTCCACATGTGGAACTCATTTTAAAGGTCTCAAAGACAGGGATAACATTAGCAAATAAGCAAGTCTGCTGAGCTGTAACTTCTAGAGCAGAAATACTATAAAGTAAAAATTCTAAAAAGAAAATACTTTGTTATAACAAACTTGGCAAACCCATTATACCGTCTTCATTTCTAAATCACAAAGGAGGGAGAAGCAGAGTTCCTATGGCTTGAACTTCACTTGCACTTTTTCCTCCTGGTGCGGGGCCTACCTCTTTAGTATCCCACACTTCAGCGCCGTCATTGTACATTGCTATTAACTTTTGGTTTCCTTTACCAGGAGCAAAACGGATTTTCCTCACCCAACTTCGGTGTGTAGGTATTCCTCTGAGGACAAAAACAAAAATACTGATACAATGTAGAATAATATCTAGCCAACAAAAACCATGTCCAATGTCTTTTCCTAGTTCCATTTCTTTTCTTTTCTTTTTTTTTTTTTGCAGGGCTGGGTTTGAACCTGCCACACAGGTCTGGTAATGAGAGAACCACTTTACGTTCTGGGATAGGAAGCCACATCTGACAGATAGAGCCCGCCCTTTAATGTTAGCCAGAATAAAGTCCCAGGAACTCTGCATGGGCCACCTGCAGGTCAGGGTCTCCTGTGAACAATCCAAAGGTTGGCTCAAGACCCTTTCCTCCAAGTTCAGGTGACAAGAGATTCATATTTACTAATTCTGCTTGTCAAGTTGCAATGAAACCATATCAAGAGATTAATTTTTTAACTAAAATAACAATATTTCATTTTTCACTCATACCTGGATACTCTGCCTTTTAAATCCCAAAAATTTAAATTTCCATCCATATCTCCAAGTACTAATGTGTCACCTTTCCAAGCAATGCATGTAATACTACCCATACTTCCCTAGAAAACAGCAAGAAAAACACAGAAATTTCACTACTTACAAGGTGTCATAACAGAGAAATATTCCTAGTGGTCATAATAAAACAATAAGAATATTTTAATAAAACTTAATTATAAAGGGTGTTGCTTTAGTAAGAATGCCATCAAATGCTGAAACAGTGACTTCAGACACTAAAAGGGTTACAAAGCATATTAATGTCAGTTATGGAAAAAACGGTTTTCCACTGCGTAGACATCAGGCTATATGTGCTAGATTTATAGAGAAAAGATGTCTTTTGAGGAAGAAATGTAGAAAAAGAGAAGTAAAATAAAATCTTTCCAGGGAACTGACTCTTAACTTCTCTCTCATTGCAAAAAGATAACTAAATCCATTCCAAGGAAAACTTTAAGCTATTTCATAACTAATTTTGCAGTAATTTTTCTTTCGGAAAGATCCAGAGCTTCACTGATACTTATGGAAATTTCTGGAATAAAGATGAAGAGATGCTGTTTATAAAAGACATGGGCACAGTTTCAATGAACAGAAAGCTCTGCATGGAAGTAACGTATAGAAATTTAGATCGTGATAAGTCTAACTTGGAGAAGGAGAGGAACTTGCAGGTCTAACAGAGGCACAGAGGCAGTGTCACGGACAGCTCAGCAGCCTGGGCTCTGGAATTAGGCTGCCTGGGCTGGAATCTCAGCCTGACCACCTAAACTGGCATATGATTTACTCAACCTTTCTATGGCTTGGATTTATCATCCATAAAGTTATTAAGGTCAGTTCATGAAAATTGAGGAATTTCTATTAATAGTATTAATAAATTTTAAAGGTAAAGGCTTTAAAGCAATGCCTGCCACACAGTCAGTACACGTACATGTTAGCTATTAAAAAATATTCTCTATTTATTAAAAGAAATTTTGTTTTTGCATTTATCAAACATAAAAATTCACATGGTATTCTTGGTCAGAAGCAGCAAAGTCCAAATGGTTTGACAAACTGACCATTAATAAACTGGCACATACCAAACCCTGTATAGATTCTAGTGGTCGTCAAGAAACGCAAGAAAAATTACATTAAAAAATAATAAATTCAGGCTTGGCGCCTGTGGCTCAAAGCGGCTAAGACGCCAGCCAATACACTTGAGCTGGTGGCTTCAAATCCAGCCTGGGCCCTCCAAACAACAATGATGGCTGTAACCAAAACATAGCCAGGCATTGTGGTGGTGCCTGTAGTCCTAGCTATTTGGGAGGCGGAGGCAGGAGAATCGCTTGAGCTCAGGAGTTGGAGGTTGCTGTGAGCTGTAATGCCATGGTACTCTACCCAGGGCGACAGCTTGAGGCTCTGTCTCAAAACAAAACAAAATAATAATAATAAATTCAGTAATAAAAAACATACAAAATAAACGAAAATTCTATAGGAGATCTTCTTCCTATTTTCCTGGTTATGCTAACAGAAGGCTTAATTAAGACTCTGCCTTCAAATTGACTTCTGATGGCTCAGCACCCATAGCACAATGTTTATGGTGCCAAGGCTGGCGGGTTCAAACCCAGCCCGGGCCAGCTAAACAACGACAACTGCAATAACAACAAAAAAATAGCAGGGCATTCTGGCGGGCGCTTGTAGTCCCAGCTACTAGGGAGGCTGAGGCAAGAGAATCGCTTAAGCCCAGGAGTTTGAGGTTGCTATGAGCTGTGATACCACGGCACTCTCTCGAGGGCAACATAGTGAGACTCTGTCTCAAAAAAATAAAAAGATAGAAAAAATAAAAATAAACTGACTTCTGAAAGTAGGTCACAAAAGACACTGTGGCTTCCTTTTTGCTTTCTCTTGGATCACTCGCTCTGGGAGAAGCCAGCTGTCATGTCATGAGGACACTCCAGCAGCCTATGGAGAGGTCCCCATGAGGAAGACTAAGATGTCTCACGACACCCTGCATTAACTTGCAATCAGCACATGGCTGAGCCACCTGGGAAGCCGATCTTCCCACGTCATTTAACTTGAAATGACTGCAGCCACTGCCAACCTCCTGAATGCAACCTTGTGAGACCCAAGCCATCTATAAAATATGGGGCTGGCATTCCATTTTCAGATGGCAATTTTACATAAATACACATTTATGTAATACAAATAGAAATTAATACAAATAAATACAAAAATATACGTATTTTTAAAAATCCCCTCATGCCTCCATTTAACCATTACAGTAGTCTGTATTAGTTTAAAATTTTTTATGAGTCCATCTATTAAAAACAACTTGGGAAATGCATGCCAACACCAGACTTAAGTTACAAAATTCCACAAAGGATGTAGATGAGTAAGTAAATATTAATAATATCATTATACTTACAACCTTATTATTATTAATCAAAAATAATACTAGATTATAAGTCAAATCCTTCAGGATAATCCCTGGAGTGGAAAGAGGACAGTTACTGAAGTCAGACAGACCTGAGTTGAAAACACTGCTCTGCCACATAATGAAGCTCAGTAACTGTGGGAGGGTTATTTATTCTTCCTCAGTTTCTTTATAGGTAAAATGGAAGTAATTCCTCATGGATTATTGTGCAATTACAAATGAGCAGCGGACAGTAAATACTTAATCCAAATAATTATAATGTTATTCTCTAGCAGTAGGGAACAAGTTTAATCAATGATAATGTCTCCTTAAATAGTAAAGTTTATTTACATTAAACTTTTCTGAAGAAGTTTTCCAACTCAACTCTGCCTTCACTGGATCTGAAACCACAAGCATCTTTAATGACAACCCTTGAAAAAGATTAATCAAGGGTTAGACTCACATCTGGTGGAATCCGAGCGCTGTCCTTCACCGAGTTTCCCTCAACAGTGAGATGATAAACTTGGCCATCATTATCAGTAAACACAAAATGTTCCCGGGCAGAGATGTTCTGACTGAGTTCAGATTTACTTTCTGCCTCCTGCAATAAGCTTTGGGATAGACAAAAATAATTCAAAAATATTACTTTTCCTTAAAGTGACACCCATAATTAATCAACTTGCCCAAAGTACAGGTGCATTAACAGGAGGTTCAAAACCATTTTAAAAATATCTGACACTAATCTTTGCACAGCTAATAATGGGAAAACATAAATCACTCCTAATTAATCACACCATGAAGAGAAAGATTACCCTGTACAGAGGAGAACTGTGATAAGGAAAAGAGAGGCCTTGCAATGACCTATTATGACTTCTGAAGCTTGTCATTTGTAAAACAGGCATGGATGGATTAGTACACACGTTTAAAACCCCCAGTGTGCTTTCCTTGGTGTGCATGAATAATATGCTCTACTTGCATGCCTATGCTGCATACATTTGGATTTCAGAAGCTGAAGTTAATGGACCAGAAGGGAGAGTAATTATGTTCACTAATAGATGCTGAGGGGAGGATGGTCCTGCATATGTTATTGACTATACAGTACGACAATAAAAATTAACTTGTCAGTAATCTAGGTAGGTAAGGAAATACAAAAACCATGTATGTTCAAAAGCAGAGTCCAACTTGTTACCACAGATATCTTCAGCAGATATGTGTAAGGCTCCCAGAGGTGGTACTGACAGTACAAATGACAGTGGCAGGAAACACCATACTGTACCTGATCACAGACGACTCAACAACACTTAGCTCTGTGTCCGAGACCACAGTCTGCCTGGCCATAGCTTCTCGAGTAGCAAGTTGTTTCTTTCTCAGGCTCTTCAAGTTATGGGATGGTGACCACTCCTGGGAAGCAAAGACAGACAAACCTAGAAGTTCTAGGGCATGCCCAGCATCGCTTACCATTACTGCATGAGAATCAACAATTTGGTCTTCAGATTTTACCTATTTATAGGAAGGCTGAATGAATGCATTTTAATTAGAGCTTAGGGTAGAAAAGTTTACAGGCAAACTTCCAGAAGGTCTGACCATTTCATGCTTTCCTTATTACAGAATGAAAACAATGAACTCAATTATAGCATTTCCTCTTCCTCACCTCTTTCCCTAGCCCTTACTTACACAGAGTGAGATAATCCTACTCCTCCAACTAGGGCACCTTGATTATCCATCAGTCAACCCCAAGCCACTTGCTTTATTTATTTATTCTTTTCTATTTCACCTGTTCTAATGCCTTTAATTAAGTATCCCATGTGTAAGTTCTAACCACGTAATTATGTCAAACACACATATTTCTAATATACCTAAATAGTGCTGTTACGTGTCTTGTCCAGTTTCTTACCCTTTTCACTGATTTTAATGTATTTAAATCCTTTCCCTGTTGTTCTGTATGCTGTATAACATGCCATGGGTACACCAACCCTGAACAATTTTTAATCTGTTTATTCTCTCATTAATATCACCCAGATTACCTCCAAACTCCCACCATGACAAATAAAACCACAGTCAATAACTTTGAAAAGTTCCTTTATGACCAGGAGCTCACCAACACAGAAGATGTCTGTGTCTGCCTAAGTGCTGCCAGTCTGTCAGTCTACAGAATGTCTACACTGGTCTAGAGGACAGCTGCACGGGTCTAGAGGACAGCTGCATTGTTCTAGAGGATGGCTGCACGGGTCTAGAGAATGGCTGCTCCAGTCTAGAGGACGGCTGCATTGGTCTAGAGGACAGCTGCACCATTCTAAAGGATGGCTGCACCATTTGAGAGGACAGCTGCATTGGTCTAGAGGACGGCTGCACCATTCAAGAGGACGGCTGCATTGGTCTAGAGAACAGCTGCACCAGTCTAGCGAATGACTACACTGGTCTAGAGAATGGCTGTCACTGGTGTAGAGAATGGCTGCCATTGGTCCGTGTTCCTACCAGCAGCACAAAAATTCAATGCTCCAATTCCAATTCTTATGCTAACAGAACATTGGTTTTATTTCCATGGGTTTGTAATACGTACTAATATCAGATAGGATGGGCCTCGATCCTATCTCCAACTCCCACATTTGCTCCTCTTTTTTCAAGAATGACTTAGCTATTTATGACTTTACTCTTTTACAAACATATTAGAATACGTTTATCTTATTCCTTAAAATATCTGAATGAAATTTTAATTGGGATTGCACTAGTATAATATTAGGTTGACCCATCCAAGAAAATAAGTTAGATCATCTTCTCTGGGTACGTATTTTTAATAAGAAAATACATGGTACTAATGATTTCAATTCAAGTTAAAGAAAAACATTCATCATATACTTATATACCTAAATATTTAATTCTTAAACTGTAACTTACCAAAGCAGTTATTGCAGGGAAATTTTTGGACATTTCTCTGAGAAGGGTACAAGTCCTAACATCCCATAACTCCAGGGGTTTGTCTTTGAATACAATGGTCAAATATTGCCTGAAGTAAACAAAATTACTAAATAAGCCTCTTTTTGAGAAACTTTCCCCACAAATTAGTACAAATAAAAATTTCAGTATATTGAAAAACCCAGATAACACATTCTAAACACAGACAGTCATGTAGCTCCTACAATTAATAGTTATAAGAAGGCAAAACTCTAAGATGGCCTTTGGGAGCACATAAAGACTCACACAATCAGGCCAGGAGTCCAGCTCAATAGGAAGAGTGGTGTGGGCTCCAATCCTTGTGGGGTTCCATTTCTCCTCTATGGCATGAGAATACCATCACCTACCTCAACTGATTGGCATGCAGGTCACAGTGAAAATTGAAAGGCAAAATATGTAAAGTTTCTATCATTGTACCATAATAGGTGTTTTTAAAATGCCACTTCATTTTATATCTTGTCAAGTCTGGAAAACGTACTGAATGATGTCACTGAGTGCAATTTAACAAACATGAATTCAGCCTTGACTCCTTAGTGACCATTAAAATGAGGAACTAAAATGTTACCACAAACATGGACATTGAGGAAATGTGACAGTGTACACAATGATCACAGGTCTGAGATTCTTCCACTCAGGAACACATGCGCCACTGATAGTTATGTGGCTTCAGGTAAGATATGTAGCCTTTTCCAATTTTATTCTACTTACATTTAAAAAGGCATTAATAATGTCTGCCATCTCTACCTCACAAAATGCTAACAGGATTTTTTTTTTTTTTTTAAGGATAGAACACACAGAAGAATCTATAAACCATGATGGTTTTATCAATACAAATGTGATATATTACATTGTTATTATACCTAATACAAAAACGCATATAAAGGCATGCACATGAATAATTAACAGAAGACAGAATGTTTAGGTAAGTGCTATAAAGATTTATTGTGAAACATTAATTTTGACAACAGGGAAATGGCATCCAGGCAGAGCTACAAACATGACAAATGACAAAGATAGGAGAGGACTGTGTCAGAGTATGTGAGCTCCATCACCACAAAGACTAAAATATGAATTGTTGATCTTATTATAAAAACTTTGAATGCCATGGGCTATGCAGAACTTTATTCCACAGGAAACAGAGAACCACGGAGGGTTTTGAAGTAGGGGGGTGTTGTGATCAGTTGTTTTGGATGTATTAATTAGTAGACATGTGTAGAGTCTGATAGAAATAAAAGAGATTGGAACCCCAACTGTCCAGCCAATACTCATTAATTTGTAAGAGTACAAGGAGACCTGGGAACTGAGCACTTTCAAAGGACTTTTGAACATGTCGTTTATAGTAATTGATATTTTCCATATTAGAAATTAAACTCAATACATTAAAAATATATTTATTAATTCATTTAAAATTTTAGAAAGTATAAAACAATTAGCAAGATGATAGATTTAAACACAAAGCCTATGGACAGTAATATAATATGAATGATCTCAACATAATTAAAAAGCTGAGATGGCAGGATCAAATGGAAAAACAGAACCCTATTATATACTGTCTAAAATAAACCAATAAATATAAAGACAGTGATGGGCTGGTTATAAGTAAAAGGATAGAAAAATATACATCATGCAAACACTAATCAAGAGAAAGCTGGAGTGGCTATACTAAATCAGACAAATGAGGCTTACCCCCAAATACAGAACAGTGACCAAGAGGATAGTTCACAATGATGAAGAAGTCAAAGTCACTAAGAAGAAGTTAACAATCCTTAATATGTACGTAATAGAGCTTTAAAAGCCCCAAAGCAAGAACTTGAGTTCTTTAAATGAGAAATAAATAAATCTACAATTCGAGATTTCAAAACTCATCTTTCAGTGACAGAACAAGCAGACAGAATATCAGTAATACAAAAGACTTAAATGACACTATTCAATCAATCTGAACTGACATTTATGTAATACTCTAATCAATCATAGCAGAATACACAACTTTTTCAAATGTGCATGAAAGATTCATTAAGACAAAACAAATCACATTGAAATATAAAAGACTGAAATAATATAAAATATGCTCCCTGGCCCCCGCAGAAATTGAATATTCACAGAAAGATATCTGGGAAAACAGGTAAATAGTCTCAAGTTTAACAATATACCTATGAATACCCTGTGGAAATCATAAAATATTTTCAAGTGTATTAAAATGAAAATACATCAGATCAAAATTGTAGGATACAGGAAAAGCAGTGCTTAAATAGCATTACATACTTAAAGATAACCATCTTTTATCTAATTATCTAAATTTCTACCTTAAGAAAATAGAAAGAGAAGCTCATTTTTAAAAACCAGAAGAAAAAAAAGGTAAGCGTGGCAGTCAGTGAAATAGAAAATAGAAAAATCATAGAGAAGAATCAAGGAAACCAAACATAGTTTTTTTTGAAAGGGTCAAGAAAATTGATGTAACTTACTGATAATTAAGATGAAGTTTAATTTACAAATAAGACAGATACAATAATTAAAAACCGATGAGATTCCACCGTGATAACACCATATATCTTTTTAGATTGACACTTACTTTAAATGAGATACTTTAATCATTTCAATGGGCGATTCATCATTGCCTCTTTCACCACGAAAAGCAATGCTCCTACCTTTAATTGCAAATATTAAAGAAAATGTAAAAAGAGCACATAAAACATGTAAGAAACAAGAAGCCATACAAATGTAATTTGATCAAACTGTCTATCCTCTTGTGCATTCTTCTATTTGCTTCTAAGCTACACCTAATAATATATATTTAAAAAATATTTTCGAAAGTATGACAACTCAACAATCAATAATAGTATGTCACTTATACTCAAATAACTATACAACAGCCTTTTCATTTGTCATTGATTCTTGACTTCTGTAATTTAATTTTGCAAATTTAGAATTACTAATTTCTAAATTTTTAAGGTATCTATGGTAAACCAAATGTCCACTGTAAAAGCTACTTGATTATTTAAAGTAATATAAACATTCCCTTGTTTTGAAATACTACTTAGTGGGGAAAAAAAACTCTTGAAAGATGTATTTAAGATTTTCTTGTCCCATCTACAAATATTAAAATATTTTGAACATGTTCCTACCAAAATGTCTCTATAAACTGAAGTTAGGGAATGCTAACTGCAGTATTCACCTATGCTGTGTAGTTACAATGTAAGAATTGGTTAACTGCCGAAAGAAGCTAAATAGTTTTCTATAAATAAAAGTACAAATTGTACCTTATATCCAAACAAATATATTTTAGTATTTTTAAAATATTTTTATTTACATTAAATAAAAGAGTGAACATACCCAATTCAAAGGTAACTGGATGCCTAAACACTCCCTGCTGTTAAATGCCAGTAAGTGGAATCTCACTGTGCTCACTATTACACCCCAACAGCCCGTGCCCGTTCCTGACTCTGTTAGTCTGCTGGCCTCCTTAGAAGACAAGGCTATAAAAGTCTAATCTGTGAACTCAAATATCCCACTTAAGGAAGTCGTTAACTACTACTATAGACACTTGTTCCTTAAAAATAAACCTGTGAAAGATTTTAAGATATCTAACAGTTCTGAACTTGAGTTAACGGGAAAAAAATGAACAGGGATGTTTTTAGTGACTGATGTTAGAAAACAGCATTTCATCCTGGGATATTACATCACTAGAGAACCAGTGCCAGTCTGTTGGCAAATTAGGAAATTGGGGACAAGGGTCACTGGGCAGGTCACTTCCAATGAGACTGGGTAACAGTGGTCTACAGATGGGGCTGCTGCCTTGAAGTTCCAGAGCACACTCTGATAAGTAAGAACAGTCACATCTTTGAGAGCTTAGAAATATATACCAAGAATCTAAGAAAGCAGCCATATATTTTATTTATTTACAACCATTTACTTGGTTTATTTCACACACATAAGTACACAAACATATTGGTGAAAATCATCTACATATATTCATAATGCTATACCACTTTAAAGAAACTCATAATTTTCCCAGAAAACCTTTATGAAATTATTGCATGTACCAGAAAATAATTTTAAGCTCTCATCTTACACGTTCAAGTTCTTCTTTTGAAATTCACTGGGTTTAAGTTTTTAACAATTCTGAACAAGTTACTTTACTGGAATGTTTGCTATTGTAAAATATTCCAACTCTCAAATCAAGTCAGACAGAGAGTATAAAGTTTTCAATTTGAGCATTTAAAAATAATACTTAACTTAGAAGTTTTTTTAAGAGTTTACTACAAAGGCCAAAATTTTATGTATGTATGTAAATATGTGAGACAGGGTGTTGCTGTGTTTTTGAGACAGGCTCTCCAGCTCCTGAGCTCAAGCAATCCTCCTGCCTTGTCCTCTCAAAATGCTGGGATTACAGGTGTGAGCCACCACACCTTGCCCAGGCCAAAATTTTAACAGAGAATCTAATAAAGAGTTATCTTAATGCATATTTTACCATGTATATGTGTTAACAAAATTTCCATAAACACAATGATGAGATTTTTGTAGGATAATCACTACAAAAGAATAAATATATAAACATGGAAATTAAGAAAAATCTCAAAGGTGAAAGTGCTCTGGAACATGTTTTTATAAATACATCATTGGTCAATATGACCAACCACTCTGCATCTTTTAAAACAAACCTGTTGGAAGATCAACCAGTTGAAGTTCATTTCTCACTAATCCCATGTTGTTTGGTGTTGAGGTAGCAAAAGAAAGAAAACTGGTCAAACTCGTCCATTCAATACCCCTATAATGAGAAATTAAAGATGAAAATAATCCACTTTTTGGTTTGGAAAGTTTATTTAATAAATAAGTTTTCCTAAGACCAAAAAAATTTTTTTTTATTAAATCATAGCTGTGTACATTAATGCGATCATGGGGCACCATACACTGGTTTTATAGACCATTTGACATATTTTCATCACACTGGTCAACATAGCCTTCCTGGCATTTTCTTAGTTATTGTGTTAAGACATTTATATTCTACATTTACCAAGTTTCACATGTACCCTTGTAAGATGCGCCACAGGTGTAATCCTACCAATCACCCTCCCTTGGCCCATCCTCCCCTCTCCCTCCCGTCCCTCTCCCTCTTCCTCATATTCTTAGCTTATAACTGGATTATAGCTTTCATATGAAAGCCATAAATTAGTTTCATAGCTGGGCTGAGTACATTGGATACTTTTTCCTCTATTCTTGAGATACTTTACTAAGAAGTATATGTTCTAGCTCCATCCACGTAAACATGAAAGAGGTAAAGTCTCCATCTTTCTTTAAGGCTGCATAATATTCCATGGTGTACATATACCACAATTTATTAATCCATTCGTGGATCGATGGGCACTTGGGCTTTTTCCATGACTTAGCAATTATGAATTGGGCTGCAATAAACATTCTGGAACAAATATCTTTGTTATAATGTGATTTTTGGTCTTCTGGGTATATATCTAGTAGAGGAATTACAGGATTGAATGGCAAATCTATTTTTAGATCTCTAAGTGTTCTCCGAACATCTTTCCAAAAGGAATATTAATTTGCATTTCCACCAGCAGTGTAGAAGTATTCCCTTTTCTCCACATCCATGCCAACACTAAGACCAAAATTGTATTATGCAAGTTAATCAAAACACAATATGACCATTTATCCTTTTTACTTTTTTTTTTCATTTTGTGATAGTGTCTTGCTGCTTTTTGCTGCTTGACCTAGAGTGCAGTGGAGTCATCATAGCTCACTGTAGTCTCCAACTCCTGGGTTCAAGCGATCCTCCTGCCTCAGCCTCCCAAGTACCTGAGACTACAGGCATGCAGGACCAGGCCTGGCCATTTTTTTTTCTTTTTAAATTTTTTATAGAGACAGAGGTCTAGCTGTTGCACAGGCTGGTCTCAAACTCCTGAGTTCATGTGATCCTCCTGCCCTCAGCCTCCCAAAGTGCTAGGATTACAGGAGTGAATCACCATTCCCAGCCAACCACTTACCAGATATCTAACATGACCTCTTATTTGAGACTATATTACCATATATTTCTAACATAAAAGGTTATTTCTAATTAAAACTATCTTCAAGTGTCATGACAAGACAGTTTAGTGACCAGGTTTCAGAGCAGCATTAAAATGGCTACTGAAATCTGGCCAGAGAATGAGTCACATGATAGTAGTTTCTAAGAATTGCTTAAGAACTGCTTAAAAAGAAGTGGTATAAACAACTATGCCCACACAATTGAATTCAAGAAGGGGGGAGGAGGATTGGTGCGCTCTCACCTAACTGGCACAATGTAGGAGTGCATGGCACACCTTCTGGGTGAAGGGCTCAACTACAACTTGGACTTCACCTAACAAAAGCAAGCAATGTAACCTAATCATATGCTCCCTTATAGTAATCTAAAATAGATAAATTAATAATTTAAAAAAGAAGTGACGTAGAAATATTCTGAGCAGAATGCTTAAAGTTAGGTACGCTTAAGCAATTTATTAAAGGGGGCGGCGCCTGTGGCTCAGTCGGTAAGGTGCTGGCCCCATATACCGAGGGTGACGGGTTCAAACCCAGCCCCGGCCAAACTGCAACCAAAAAATAGCCGGGCGTTGTGGCGGGCGCCTGTAGTCCCAGCTGCTCGGGAGGCTGAGGCAAGAGAATCGCTTAAGCCCAGGAGTTGGAGGTTGCTGTGAGCTGTGTGAGGTCACGGCCCTCTATGGAGGGCAGTAAAGTGAGACTCTGTCTCTACAAAAAAAAAAGAAATTTATTAAATTTTAATAAAATTCTTAGATGGTTATGAAGCAGAAATTTCAGAAACAAAGAATAGAAACTTGAGCTATCAGATTTGGAAGTGGTTGAAAGTTCCAAATAGTGTGTCAATCTGACAAAAGCACAGATGAAAAGTCTCAAAGAAAAAGATAATGTATGACAAGACGGCAACCTGCCCTGGGAACCTCATTTACATGGGCTGACAGGAGGTGATGACACACTTTTTCCCACTAGCATAAGTGGACGGCGCAAACCATCATGATCTGCAGAGAATGGAGGCAAGAAGGGCCCGCTGGGAGAAGCCAGCGCATCAGAACCTCTGCATTGCTTACCAGGTGACAGAGGCTGGTGGGCAGAGAAGTCTTAAACCTCTCTTTTATATGCAATTGCTCACTGGCGTTTATGGGACAGCCATTTTTAAAAACAATCTATCATCTATGGCACCTCTCACAAGACAATGGCAGTGTTGAGTAATTGTGACAAAGTTTTTAAGGGCTAAAAGCCTAAAATATTTACTATCAGGCCCTTTATAGAAAATGTAACCAACCTCTGCTCTAGTTGATCCACTTCCACGCCAATGTGAATGCCAGTGCCAGGTTTAGCATGAAACACAGTTTTGAACAAGTCTCTTATTTGCCCAAGAAGGCACAACAGCTTCCTGTATAATACCCAAACTCCTCACTGTGGCCTTGAAGGTCATCCAGCCATTTGCCTCATCCTCCCTAACCAAGCTGACCTTATCTGCCATTTTCATGAAAATAACCTTCCTTCCTTACTACACCCTTACACCTACCCACTTGCCTTTTCTCTGAGGGACAAGAATAATGCAAAGAGAACTAAAAGCAACTTGCAAAAGAATTGTTGTGGTTATCAGAGATTGTAACTCTTTAACCAAGTTTCACTGGAACATTCACATTAAGCTACTTAAAAGTGAACACCTTTGGGAACTTCCATGCCTGGAAAGACCTTTCTCCTCTTCAAACATGGCTGGAGCTCAAGTCCTGGCTCTAACACTCACTAGCTCCGTGCTCTCTGCATCTCAATTTCCTCATCTGTTGTGCAGGAATAATGCTGAGTACGGAGTAAGCACTGCAAGTATTGGCAATTATCGTCACCATTCTTATTTCAAGATCTAACTCAAGCCCTGTTTTCTTCAAGGCCTATCATCTCACCTCAAACCACACCCCCAGTAAATACTATATAATTTGGTTAATTAGTCACTAGAAAAGTCCCTTTGACTTTTATTTCTCCTTTCATTTTCCAACAGCAACAGTACTCATTAATTTTTCTACTTAAAGTGACAAAAGATAAGAGGAATTATTTTGGACACAGTCTTCTCTCTGTATTAATGTGGTAGCTCCAAACAGACTGTCCAGTGAAACCCTAAGACACCATCCAGGTCTTGCTGCTGGCAGTCTGAACTAATCATGCTCCAGCACCGTGATGCCACTGTCTCTGGACTACAGGAATTTCAGTCTTCCCATTTCTCATTTATTTCTAAAAATATATCTGTTAAGTATGTGATTCATGCTAGTGACTGTGCTAGGCACTGGAAATGCAGCCGTGGATGAGAAAAAATGTAACTGTGTCTCTCTGGAGACCTTACCGGAGTGCACACTGCGTTATCTACCACAACGGAAAGTGGGGAAGAGTGCAGCAGGACCAGGTAAGAATCAGACACGGTCTGGCGTCAGGGACCAGGAAGGGCTGCCTGGATGACTATTAAAGCTCAGACCCAAAGGGCAAAAAGGGCTTGAATCTAAGTCTGAATGGCTAAGGAAACAGGGTGACTGGCTGAGAAACACTGGGCTAGATTATACTCTCTTGTCAGGGAGGTACCCTGTCATGTCTCTCCAGGCACAGGATAAGCACTCAGGAAATGGTGTTGGATTAAATGAATAGTGTCCAAGAAAGTTCAGCACTCCTTACATTTATTAGTGCCATGGATTTTCAGAGAAGTGCTTCCCCCTCTGTTTACAAGATGTTCTGGTGTACGGGATAGAAGAGAACACGGGGTGGCTGCTTATGTGTCATCGGCAATAGGAGCACGTGGCCTCTGAATAGATTACCAAGCACCATGTCTATCTGATTCCTCCTGAAGAAAATAAAAACCACGCTGAACTTCTAAGTGGATTAGATAAGGAAGGGATTATTTCTCAGAAGAAAAGAATAAAAGCTCTTACCAAACACAGCTGAGTGCCATGCTGCCCTCAGGAACAGAACTCTATCATCGAGATCTAAGTAAGCGCTGAGGTCTATAAAAAGTTAATAAGAACTGCAGCTCATTTTCTGACTGGATCTAGAATTTCTTTCTGGTAGCATTTCTAACCACAGAAAAACTGTAACCTTACAATCACCAGCGGATATTTAGGGTTCTGACTCCTACAGGTTAAGTTGGGCCTGGTGACCACCTACTGGGGTTGCTACAGAGAGACTGCTTGTAACACTGGCTGGCTGGGGGACAACACGCTTTCTGAAAGACCTTGAAATTCTAAGATCCTTCTGCAAATGTATAGACAAATAAAGATCATTTTACTTTCCACAAATCAATTTATTCAAGGCAATACTGAGTCAATCAATGTTCTGATATCCATATATACTACTATTATAATGATAATTTTTGACATTCAAAATAGTACTGAGCTATATCATAGATTGTGCATCCCTAATCCAAAATCCAATCCAAAATGTTCTAAAATCCAAAACTTCTGGAGCACCATCATGGCACCTTTGCTTTCTGATCATTCAATGTTCACAAACTTAGCTTCATACACAAAATGATTAAGAATTTTATATGTGTATAAAGTATATATGAACCATAAATTTGTCTTTAGAATCAAGTCTCATTATATATATGCAAATATTCCAAAATCTGAAACAAACAAACAAAAAAAAAAAAAAACCCCCATATCTGAAACACTTCTGGTCCCAAGCATTTTGAATAAGAGATACTTGATTTGTATTATAAACTCAGCTTACTGAACAAAGACATAAACTAATAGTCTAAGAAAATCTACATGTACCAGTCTTTCTGTTTATTTCTAGGTATCTTTCACTGGATTACAAACATCAAAAGCTTTGTCTATTTATAAGCATACAGACAATTCTCAGTAGAAATCTGAGTAAAATATGACTGGTTAAAACCTAATAGTTTCTAAAACACACACACATGCACCTATGTGCAGGGTCTGCAGGGCTATAGTCCCTGGCGATACACAACATTTGAGTACTTAAGATCATGTGATTTTTAAAAACACATTTAGTACAAGGTAGAAAAACAATTTTTTAAAAGTAAGCATTAATCTGAATATAAAAAATTGGAATATATTGGGTTTATTGCTGTTAAGTTCTGAAATTTTTATAACACATCTGTGAAATTTTTACAATGGCTTTTAATTGTAATTCTAAAATCATATTAATTGAGACATAAAGACAGCAGGATTTCAGCATCCTTTTGGGCAGTATCTCTGAATATAAAATATGAATTATTTTCAAAATGGCAATTAAGATGGAAAGTTCCTATAAAAATAGCATCTTTGTAAGATCTTTCACAATACTAGTCTGAGTAGCACATCCTTAGTTATTCAGTATCTCAAATAACACTTTCTAATTAATTTCTGTGTTACTCAACCATCGCATTATCACAGCAGGGTAAATCATATATTTAGTGACATCTACAATCTGACTGACCCAGGACAAGTCTTACTTAAAACTAATATCTCACTGATAAATTAGCTTATTGAAGGTTTCAGTGTTAAGGGGGGGAAAAATGACAGTATGTTTGATTTTTCGGATGCATGTGTCAAATTCTTTCCATGAATCTTGGCTCAGACAACATTTTTATTTTATCGCCAACATTATTCCTACTAATCTATATGCGTTTTTTAACTGGAGCTCTAGGACATGTATGAAGTATAAATCAAGAGCTCAGGTTCTGAAGCTTAAAAGGCCTAGAAGGAATTCTATCTATCTCTTCCATATATTACTCTATAATTCTTAGTTTCTTTCTCTGTAAATTGGAAATATAGTACCTACTCTATAGGGTTGTATTGGGGATTCAGTGAAATGATGGATTCATCACATTAATACTTAACATAATCCTTAGAACAAATACTGGTTATACAAAGAGATTTGATTGGTTGGTATTAGCCATAAAAGGAAACACCACACAAAAAGCAAGGGTGAAAGGAAAAGTCAGGAGAAGAAATGCACAGACAGGAAAGGAAGGGAGAGAGAAGGCAGCAGAGGCCAGGGAAAGGAGTGCCCAAATGGCAAATTATAGACATGCCAACAGCAGACAAGAGAAAAGAAGAACAACAGCCTGAAAGAGCTCTAACAGACCCTGTGTCACTGAACCCCCAGAGCCCCAGGCTTGTGAAGACCTCCGCACTCCACATCAGCGTCTCCGCGGAGATACTACAAGGGCACAGCATGAGGTAGCAACAGACAGTCACCTGGGCTGTGCCACAACACAGTGCCCTCGAAAGAACAGGGCAGTGTAACTTTTCGGAGATTTTCAACACAATCAGAAGTTGTGATAGTTACACCATTCAGAAAATGCATTTAGGAAACATGTTCACTAAGGGTTCACTGAGACATATGCTTTCATTAGAAGATCATCAAAAACTACTAGAAATTTCTATCATTTATGTGTAATGTTATAATCTACCACTGATAGGCCAAAAAAAAAAGAAGAGCCTTGCATTTACAAAATGATACTCTGGAGAAGATAAGTCTGCACTTTAAAGCAGAAATCAAGAGCTGCCCTTCTGTCAATGCAGCCTTCTTCCCCCACCTCTGCTTGCGCAGCCCTCATAAACAGATCATGCCTCAGAAATCAAGGAGTAAGTTCAACATAGTTTTGGAACCTTTTCTGGTGGTATTTAAACAAAGAAATAAATAAGATTAATTAAAAATTAAAATGGCTTTATTTAAATTTATCATGAGCTGTCCTACTGATGGATCCTCATAGAATGAAAAATAAATGAAATAAACCTGAACAAAACAACACAGGGACTTGTAAGGATACAAGTGAGAAAACAGGCTGTACCTTAGAATAAATAAATATATACAACAATAAAAAAGAAAGAGTTCTCCACTGCTTATGTTCCTTACAAAGCAAACGATCAGAACTCATCCTTGGTAACACAGTCACTAACTGAATATTATCCATTCCTCTGGTGTCTCCTCAGACTGTATAAATCTTTCGCCTTTTACTAAAGATTTCCGTGGAAAGGAACAATTCTCAGCCTTTACTCAATTTTTTATCTGCAAGGCCACTTAAAAATAAAAAATAAAGGATATATATTATTCAATTTTTCAGTCAAATAATCTCCACTACAGAGGACTGAATGTAGAAAAGCCCATGAGAATTTCTTCCTGATACCACGTGCATCTGTGATCACGACATCGTGATGACACCCACCTGACTTCACAGGAATGGATGCTCAGCTCCTTGTGCAGCAGACCGCTGGTGAGGTGGTACACCAGGACAGAACCATTGCCTGTGCCTATCGAAATGACACAACAGGAGACTATCAACTTAGTGGGCATTCCACATCTTTCCAACAAAAGTCTTTCTCAAGGTTTTAATCATTTTATAATATTTATCTTTCCTTAAAGGGCTTAAGTTATGTACCAAAAAAAAAAAAAAAAAGAATGAATTTCTCTTTGTACTCCCTCATCAAAAATAGGCCTAATTTCATGTGCTCTGAAATCCTGCCTAACTCCAGGGATAGATTTTCATACAAGGATTTTAAAACTTTAATCAATACACATACAATTTACAGAAACACTTTGCTAAGCATTTCCATACATGGGAGTTTATACCTTTGAGAGTCAAGGGGTTCTTTATAACTGATTCTCAAAAAGGCAACCTAGGCAAGCTCATGAACCAGATTTTTCTATTATTCTATTTATTGCTTTTCTTTTGTCTCATATTAAATAAATCCTGACAAGATGACAAAGTATGATTGTTAGCTGTGGCTTCTGCAGTTAAGGAAGCCTGGGCTCAAGCCCTGGCTCTGATCAATAGTTTCGAGTGAATTATTTGCCCATCCTAAATCTGTGTTTTTACCTCTTTAAAATGGGAACAGCAGAAATTACTTGTTAGAAATTAAATGAGAAAATATATGTAAAATATTTAGCAGAGTACTTGGCACAAAAGTAAGCATCGGACTATTAGTGTTTCTCTTATCATTGTAATTAATAGTTTATAGTTATTCCTATTACTAAAGCTTTTCATGGTCTCAAGCAGAGGGACAGGAAATAATTGAGAAAGTAAAGCTTCCATGTTTATAATGTATTTATAAATGATGCAAGGAAAGTGAACAAATTATTTAATCACTTTCTCATTGTATATAATTTTAAAAGATTAATGAATTCATACAAAGCTACATGATGGAAATAAAAATGCCAGGAAATTCTGATTTTATCTTATTTAGTAAATAAAACTCTAAAAATCTTTTGGAAAACCATTTTATTTATTTTTTTATTTTATTTTTTTCGAGACAGAGTCTCACTATGTTGCCCTCAGTAGAGTGCCGTGGCATTACAGCTCACAGCAACCTCAAACTCTGGGGCTTAAGCAATTCTCTTGCCTCAGCCTCCCAAGTAGCTTGGGCTACAGGTGCCTACCCTGACATCCAGCTATTTTTTGGTTGCAGTTGTATGGCAGGCCTGGGTCAGGTTCGAACCTGCCACCCTCGGTGTATGTGGCTGGAGCTAACCACTGTGCTACGGGTGCCGAACCTACAAAATCCATTTTAGAAAAATATATTGTACAGTGCTTTTTACTTCTTCTGTATTCCTTTCTGTCTAATAAAAATCCTATCTTACCACTGGGGAAAAAAAAGAAAAAAGAAAAATATATTGCACAGTTGTTTATACTTACCAAAATAGCTAAAGATCTTCATAATAATCAAATGATTTCTACAATCTACAGTTTTCATGATGGTGAACTCATGACCTATACTCTCGGGGCAGCGCAAGAAGTAACCCCACAGTTAAATTGTACTTATCTTCCCTACTGACAGTGCAGAACTTTAGGCACTTAAATTTTATCATTTTACTTTTATTTTGTTATTATGCTAAAGTCAGTAATGATAATATTCACTATATGCTAGAACAATACAGCTTAGTCTATTATGGAAATCTCAGACCTTGCCATAGCTCTTATTTTATAGCTGTCCCATGGAGTAATTTTCCTTAAGAAACTGACAAAGTCCTAACTGACAAATTAGGTACACTGACATTATACATACCGGTATATACAAACTGACACTGATGAATCCAAATTAAAATCTCTATTAGATGTTAAGCACAAACTAATAGTTTGTAAAACAAAAATTAAACATTTATCGGCATTTATATAAATATGGATACAAATACACAGACCATTGAATTTTAAAATTCAAATTACTTTCAGAAGATGGCCACAGGAAAAAAGCAGGGAAAGCATATTTAACATTCAAATCTTAGCAAATGAAAAATCCTATTATTAAACTGTTAATTCTGACTATATTTTTAATTAACAACAACCAAATACAAAATGATACAAAATGACACACACAGAAAGACTAGGGTAGGCGAGGGTGGTCCCTGACAGGACAAGAAGTCTGTGATTTGGCGTCACACAGAGATAAGCCTCCTGGTATTTCAGAAACGTGCTGAGTGTTAGAGACATGATTGTCTAATCTTAGCTGGAGGAGTGCAATTAAAAAATAAGACAGATGGAATTAAACAGCAGAAAAAATAAGAAAAATGTTTTAAGATGAGTAGTTACACGAGTTTACTTAGCCTCTATCTCCTTTTAAAACATCTTCAAAGAGAATTAAAAGAATTTTCTACAAAGTAGGAAACCTAAATGTCTTATAAAGTTAGCAAAGAATAGGTCAAATACTCACCGACAGCAAGGAGTGGCTGATACATCTTGATGTTTTTTGTGGTCAACGGTGGGCACATACGGATGGCGAACTGTGGTGCGGGCAGTCCTGAAATCAGTCCTGTCAGCAAGAATTTGAGGTGCACTTCCTGCAGAATGGAGCCTTTAGGATGTTCTTCTCCAGCAATTGCACTTTGCCCTGATTGATATTAGAAATAACAAGCATATTAATTATAACATTTTCTGACCTAAAATCCAAACAAACTGTTCAGTGGAAAATGCTGCTTGGGATGAGAAGCAAAGCACTCTACAGGCTGTAGCTTTTACGGCCACAGTGCTCTGCGCTTGGCTATGTGCCTCAAATCACACCAGTTAAAAGCTCAAAGGACAGATAATTCCAGAGTGCTGCTATCCAGAATTCAGGGCCCTGTGTCTGCTAGGGTCCTCCGCTTTAGTTTCTGATATTACGGCACTAAACAGAACAAACCAAAGTAGGTTATGGACAGTTTCTATGGAGTAGGATGCTGCACCACATTCCTGTCTTACTCCCTTTCTCAAGGTTACTTTTCAATCTGAGGTACTTTGTAAAGTGCACATAAAACTGGTAATAACAAAAACCAGATTCAAAGAACTCTTCTGTGATGTCTAGTAAGAAATCTTAAGGTTTCAACATAATTAGAAAATGTAAACTTTATAAGTAAAGATAAAAAATAATAAATACAAATATACCAACTATCACTGTTGAGAGTGAAGCCGTAAATGACATTATTTTCAGATACACCATTTGCCCTTAGGTTCCCAAGATTCAAACTAAAAAGATGACTCCAAAAAAAAAACATTCTAACAAAATATGAATACAAGGACTACAACAAAATCAAGGCTGTTTGTTAAAAAGGGTATACAAATTTCCTTCCTATAAACTACTATTAAAGATTGAGATTAACTTGCCAAAATTAGCTAATACAGAACATGTGTGAGAGAGAACTCCTGTGCATGTACCTACATTCATATTCATAAAAACATGCAAATAATATGAAAGAAAAACGTACATGATATCTAAGACTGTGTGAAATGGGACTATGATATAACCTTTTAAGGCTGTAAAGTTTTGTAATTAATAATTTTAATTTAAAATCCATAAAATATGTAGAAAAATATGACCATCCAATTAATCCAATTACAATGAAACCTTAGGGTTAGCCACACAAGTTGATGCCGATCTCTCCGCCTACCTTTAATAATAAAAGATGGACTCCATAGGACTGGGAAGTTCAACAAGTAGGTACCACACATACCAAGCCCAGGGGCTTGGAGTGGACTCCTAGAAAGCCACATTTTTCTTCAAGTATTTCCCATAATGACAGGGTAAGGCAGATTAGGCCTTAATAAGCATCAGCTTTTATCCAGTGAATATAAATTAGCTTCTGTATTTAACTGAATTGCTTTCAATTACCACTAAGTATACAGTGAATTTCAAATTAAAAGTTTAATTAAAAGTTTTAATTAAAATGTTTTCAAGTACAAAACTTTATTTATTTAACACTTTAAAATCAACTACATGTTCAAGAACTGCTGTATAATCTTATCTTTTGGTCTCTTAAAAACTATAATTTACACCACTTAGATTATCTAAATAGCATAAAATTCTAATCTCCTACGGGCTTCCTATTACTGGTTAGTTCTATTCATGTGTTTTTATAATTCTTTTCACTTTGATATTTCATATTAAGACTAGACAAGGTCAATTAACTAAAATAATTGTATTACTAATAAAATGAATTTTGCAAAATAAATTATGTGTCTGAACTTTTTCACATAAATTTATGTCTGGTAAACAGAAAAGAATTTTAAATATAAAAGTTAGTATCGTTCAGCAAAAGGATTTTACAACTGGCAAGAATCATGACAAAACAGAAGCCCAGATAGGGGTCAGGGTCCTGCCCAAGATAGCAGTGGAGACACCAGGACTGGAGGTCACTAAGGAGCAGGCTCTGGAGTCAGGATTACTGGGGTCAGTCTGGGTCTTCCACCCTGTGGGTGAGTGGTCTGGGGCACTTTCTTTAATCTGTGTGGGTCTCGATTCCCTAGTATTATCTGCCTTGCAGGGTGGTGAGGAGAGAGTATGTATTGAGCACAGCACTTAACGCAACACTCTGTAAATTGATCTGATTAATATGATTAATAAGGGAATGCTCTTTCTAGTATATCACCTATCTAGCATTTCAACCACAACAAAAACAAAATACTAAATAGCATACATTTTCAACTACATTATGGAAGAATAAAAAATGATAACAGAAAATCCTTGTAAAGCACAGGTACAATTTTAAAAGAATTAGATGTCCAAATTGCTTAGCATATTTAAAAAGTCTAACAATTTCAAATTACATAAAATTCAAAATCACACATCCTTATTCTTCCTATAATATATACATACTAGTCCCATAATAATTAAATAACTTTGAATATTTTATCTATAATATTTATCTATAATAAATATTTGTTGAAAGAATCCTCAACACAAAAATAAGAAAATTTACATCAAAAAGTCAACATAATTTTTTCTAATATTGTTCAGTTACTTTAGTCCTTTAATAAGTGTTTACTGCAAATGCAGACCACACAAGGGCCTGGGCTGATACAAAATTGAATCAAACACTGAGCCACCCTTGTGGAACATTTAATTCAGTGGATGAAACAGAAGCAAAAATAACCACAATTAAAATACAGGTGATAATTATTAGGGGCTACAAAAGAAGAACATTTAAGTCAGACTTGGGAGATTCAAGAAAGAAACATTTTCTTTGATCTGAATTAGGGGAAGCAGAAAAGGAGAGAAAAAGCATGTATTTAATTCCAAGCTGAGGGACTGAAAAACATAAGGCCCGGAGAAGGTACGGAATAGCTCCAAAAGGACCACAGACCCCAAATCCAGATGCCTAATGCGTTCTTTCGTTCAGACCAGAGTCTCTCGTGGGTGAACATTTTCTAGTTGCAGCAACTATCACTCCAATCTATGCTGCTTCAGGCATGTTAATGCTTAAATATTTTATACCCCTCTGATGTTTTTTAAACATTTTAATTTTCTCAGGTATTAACTTTGACTTTATAGTATTTGCAAGTCAGTGATTCTGTTAATTTTGCACTTGACAAAGAATACCTAACATGAAAGTTAAAGGAAAGAAGAAAAAAGCTTACCGATCATGTTGTCTAAGGAAAGGTCTGGGAGCTTATTCTGCAGCACTCCTACGGGAATCCCACAGAAAGACACTGGGGAATACAAAGGTGACACACCAGAACTACTGCAAAGACACAACAATTAGATGGTTTCACATATTTAAAACCTGCATTACATATTGGGAACTCAAACTATTAATTCCAGATCATGGTATTCTATCTATCTGTAGGGTATTCATTAATCTTATCTATAAGTAAAATAATAGCCCTAGCAGGTTTACATAGTTCACTAACAATCTAAAGCCTTAATTATCACCTTAAAAACAATTTTATTGAAAAATGGACCTCCTATTTTTATATGATTCTCATCATTTTTAAAAAAGGAGCAAAACAAAATACAATGTTATCAATTCATTTACCTGTTCCGTGAACTTCGATTACACAGAGCAGACTTGAGTTCCCATATCATGACTCTGCCATCACTCACTATGAGGGCAGCTGAATTCTCATTGACAGGACAGCACACCATACTGAAGGGACGGACAGTTTTTGTCACCCTGATTGCATCACACTGGCTTCGTAAATCATAGGTAAGCTCCTGAACAGGATCTAGATCTTAACATAAAATTGTTTTCTTTTACATATGAGAAAGCATCTGTATCATATTGACATTTCTTTTCTTTTTTTTTTTTTGAGACAGAGTCTCACTTTGTCGCCCTCGGTAGAATGCTGTGGCCTCATAGCACACAGCAACCTCAAACGCTTGGGCTCAAGAGATTTTCTTGCCTCAGCCTCCCAAGCAGCTGGGACTACAGGTGCCCATCACAGTGCCTGGCTATTTTTAGAGACAAGGTCTCACTCTGGCCCAGGCTGGTCTCAAACCTGTGAGCTCAGGCAATCCACCCGCCTCGGCCTTCCAAAGTGCTAGGATTTACAGGCGTGAGCCACCACGCCCAGACTGTTTCAATTTAAGTAAAACCTCATCTAAAAAGGATAACACTCCATCACTAATACAAAGTTTGTTAACATGGGTTCACTTTTTATAATTACTACTAAATTTCTTCAGAATACAAAGATAATTCACTTAATGACGGTATTCCAAGTTTAATCTCCAAAGTAAAAACTATGATCAAGATATCTTATTTTTCAACATTTTTAAAATAAAGAAAATGCTTTGAAAAAGGATCAACAGTGATATATGATTAAATAATGGACTTAATAATTTAGTAATTCTATCATAATTTATAGTAGTCTAACTACTAGCTAGTATTTGCCACAGGAAGCTTTATAATATAATTTTGAAGAAAAATACAATTAATATTATTGTGAGATATAAACTCACCTGGTTCCTCATTTGAAGTGGTGAAAATACTATTATAAGATCTTCGAACACGTAAAGTTATACAACCATTTTCATGTAGACAAAATAAACCATCACGTTGAAAGCAGGGTATTACCTTTAAATAGATGACATATTTATTTTTTAAAACACAATGGGTTAAGAAAGCATATACTGTGAAACTCAAACTCATATTTAGAGAATATGGACAAAACAAACAAAAATTCACAAATGCTAACAAGCTTTAGAACTAAATTAACATTAAAAAATATATTTGCAATCCTTAAAAGTTTGTCTTTATCCATGGAACTTAAATAGTCAGTAAACACCTCAGGATCAGTCAATTTCTATGATAAATCAAACTCATCAGAAGTTCAGAAAGATAAGGAATACAAATTAATGTCATTAAATCTTCCAATAAAGGTAAACAAGAAAATGGATATAACATCCATAACTTTAGAAATGTAGTTTATAAATACCTGCAGAAAGGGAACTCCTGTTCGTTCTATTGCAATCACACCCACTGTCTGATTGACTTCAAGGTCAAGGATTAAAATCTCTCGAGGATAGAGTAACAACATGTGGTTCCTTTTTGAAGGCAGATATGCCAATTGAAGACAATCATTAAGAGTTATGAATTCAGCACTGAAAAAATTAAACATTTACTTTAGGAAGTGAGACATGAGTTAAAGACTTAATCCATATTAGAGACAGCTAGAAAAGGATTTAACTTTGCACTTTTCATACAAAATTGTCAATGAGAACATACAACTCTTTCCTGAAATAACCAACATGGGTTACTATCTAAAATGTAGACCTCTGTGTGCCAAAATCCAAAATATGATAGTAATGTTGCATAGGTTGGTTAGAAATGTCAGTGTTTCTAAAGTTTCGAAACATTTAAGTAGAATATTACATCTATGATATGAGATGGTAAGTGATAATACTATACTAGCACTATAAGATAGTTTTATTTTACTTTGTAATTATTAACAGAAGTATTAGACAGACTGTTGCAATCCAGACTCAGGATTAAAATGTAAACATTTAGGGTAATTAGGGCTAGAAGTTAACTGGACTATCTGATGGCCTAGCAAGCCACTTCCCCTTCTCTACCTTCATTCACTTTTAAGCTGTCTTTAATCCTTTTTGAAACAAAGTATTTTATTCACTTATATCACATCATTTTCTTCTATGTAAATAAAACAGGTAAAAATATTAGGATTGTAGAAGACTATAATAAAAGATTGTTTAAGAGTCTCAAAATTCACTTTATTAATTTATGATTACTGCTTACATTTAATCATAACCTTATTATAGAACATTAAATATCTTTCGATAGGAATAGACATAAATTTACATGCTACTTTCTTTTTACATACGATTTTAATGAAGTTTTGAAATTTTTTTTTTAAATTAGTTTATAGGACTAGAAAGAGAGAGGGAGTTTTATTGCACTAAAATCCTGACTCTGCCATTTTCTAGTTGGGTGAGCTTGAGTAACTTTATTTAAAATCGTTCTAGAACTACTGCCCAGAATTGTACTGAGATTACATGAATTAATAGATGCAAAAGCACCCACAGAAGCTTTATTTGAAGGAATAAATGATGTATTTTCCTAAGACTCATGTTAACCACTGTGATAAAAACGTGTCAAATGGTTTATGAAGCGAGTCTATGATGCCCCATGATCATATCAATGTATACAGTTATGATTTAATAAAAAAAAAAGTGGAAAAAAAAAAGACTCAAGATTTACCTATAATTTATATGAAAGAAAACTTAAGAGATATAAATCATACTAATAACACTATTCAGACTGCCAAATAGTTATTTGTTTATGGCAAGAAATGCATGAAAAATAGAAAGTTATCTCAAGACACTTAAGGAAAAACCTTAAAATCACTTGAGAAAAGAGTAGGGCATGAATTAACTAGTGAAATTACTCAGCCTACGGTTTAATATATAAAAATAATATTTACACACAAATGTGTACTGTAGTTGTAGAGCAATTTATATTTTTGCCATATTGTTTTCAAGGAATTATCCACAAAATTTAGACAGAATAATCTTAGTATGTTAAAAATAAAGTCTCTTAAAATGAATGCCCAAATCTGCCAAAACAGATCAAGGGTTCTCAAACTTTTTAAACAGGGGGCCAGTTCACTGTCCCTCAGACCATTGGAGGGCCGGACTATAGTTTAAAAAAAAAAACTATTAACAAATTCCTATGCACACTGCACATATCTCATTTTGAAGTAAAAAACAAAATGGGAACAAATACAATCACACCGCCGCATGTGGCCTGCAGGCCGCAGTTGGAGAACCCCTGAATAGCTCTAGGAAAAAAAGATCCTCTTTCTAATGCATAAAATTAGTTACTTAAAATATTTAATTGAATTTCTTAAACAATAACAGCTAGCATTTCTAACTGACTAAGTATTAACAACTACATTCAATACTTTACTTACATTATCGTTTCTACTAATCTTTACAACAACCCTATGAAAACCTTATTTTAGAGATTGGGAGAGTGGATTGGGGTTTTTTTCTCAAAGTCACACAGCTACAGCTTCCCCCAGAGCCTTGGGGCTCTCAACCAGGATGGGAAACACCTCCACCTGCATGAGGAAAACATCCATGTTCTACTGGCTCATAAGACTGCACAGTACCTCAGTCCGAAAATTGTATTTAAAAAGAAAATCCAGCTTTCTTGCCCCAATTTTTAACATACTCAATTACTACTTCTTTAGAATCATCTCATATTTTTTTCAGAAGTAAAAATCAGAAGGCAAAAACTTTAATCTGTAAAAATCAGTGAGGGAGTTCAGCATAGCTAGTAGAAACAAAGGAATCATTTTAATTGTTGAATCTTCTCTTACGGAAGAGACAAAATGAGTACTCTTTCCTCTAATAAATTCAAAATTAGAAATGAAAAAAAGGTGAGATGAAGAAGAAAATCAATCTTAGTACATCTCCAAAAAGGATGTTTTCATATGTATTAAGTAGATGAACCTTAGTTTTACAGTTATAACTCACCTAGGTTTCTCTTGAGTGATTAAAATTTTCACTTTATTAAGAGCTTTCTTGGCACCTGTGGCTGCAGCAAGCTTGTTATGAGCTGGGCTAGAATGTGGGCTGGAAATGTAAACTTTTTTCCCTGGGCCCGAGGGAGGTTTGGATGGAGAGAAGTCTGAGATGAAAACGATACCCTCGCTGGTGAGTACTACATTGAGAAAAGCAAACTCTGATTAAAATTTAATCAAGTTTAGCTCAGTTTTATTCCAATACAATTTTCAAAGCAAAATCATGATAATTTTAATAACATAGAACTGGCACTATCATATACTCATAACATAATGGGAGTGTTCTCCAAGTTGAAGAGAAACAGGTGGTCCATTACAATTCATTAGAGGCCTCCAAGCTCAGCATTCTAAATTATGTTTTATATTAAAAAGACGCCAGAAGGTTATTGGCAGCCAGAACAAATGTTTGTTCTTCCAAATAAATTCAGTGTACAGACTTTCATTAAAAAGTCCCTTCCTCATTATATCCCATAACTTCAAATTCCAAACACTTTTCACAGAATATAAGATTCACACAAGAAGAAAAAAATCCCCTATTTAAGGGGTTCTTTGTATCACAATTAGCTAAGTTCAGATATTTAATTTGATGATACCAAATTTTTAATAATTATCATGAGCTACATTCGGTCTAAATATACACATTTTTTCTTCTCAAGCATCAGTTAGCATGAATAAAGAATGTTCTTCTTCCTTTACATTTGGAAAAAAAGAAGTAGGGTGCCCAGTGAGTGTATGTGAAACAAAACCTTCAAGGAGGGAGCACCACATTTAGCAATGTACATTAGGCTTTTATATGACTAAAAAGTTTATCTCCCTTAAGACTAGAGCTGACAGAAACAGCTACAGCAGAACCTCCATAGCTGACCCCCCTACACTGACCACCTTCTTCAGTTGACCTAATTTTCATAGACAGGACATGCGCCAGTATACTCAATGCACAATAGGCCTAGTTCCTTCTGTTGACCACCTCCAGGTGTTGACCGGTTTGTTACAGCCCCTGGGGTGGTCAACTCACAGAGGTTCTACTGTACTGGGATATGTGAACAGAACCACCTTATCTATCCTGGATCCTGGAAGTTAGCAAGGCTGCTTAAGCACAGCAGAAAAGGAAGCATTCAAGAGGCAGGATAACCCCATCACATTCAATATTAGTACGTGGAAGATGTCAGGTCAACTGACACTTTGAAACACATAGTGCTTTCACCAACCAAATTACAGAGATAGAAAGACGTCACCAAGTTAGCCTAAAGCCTTGTCTCCTTTACAGGTTCCAGAACTCATCCTTCACGGTCTCTTTGCCTTCCCTTTCCAATTCTGCCAGCAGAGCTAGCCCTCCCATGTTCCCACAGCACTGCGATGATGTGAGCCAGCTGGGGACTGAGTACAGGGACGCACACAGGTGGTTATACAGTACACACTGTACTGCAGCTATGCAGCCCCACTTCTCATTTTAACTTCTGCTTGTCTACCTGTCTTTTCCTCCTTCAACACATGCACGCACACAAACTCACACACACACTCAGCCTTGATAAATCTTGATAGATAGAAGTTAGAATTTTGAGTCATTCGAATCCAGGGAAAACATTCCTCACCACAGCTAGTTCCCTTCCCTCCTACATGCTTATCAAAGTGACAACTATCTCCACCACTCTATCTCATACAACTTGCCCACCGTAGCCCCCATTCTTTTCCAACCATTTTATCCCCTTTTATTGTCTTTATACAACCTACCACCACTTAATACACTAGAATTTATTATTAACTCATTATGTTCACAGCTTATGACCTAATTCCCTCTCACAAGGATAGAAACTATGATAGGGAGAAACCCTCATCTTATTTCCTGGGACACTAGTAACAGCTCAAGAAGGATCTGTTGAATGACTGAATAAAAAATATGTTCCAAATAATTTAATACAAATACATCTGAAATAACATCATTTTTGGATCATGAGCTCAGTAAGACATCAAAAGCACACTGGCAAAAACTACCTCTGTAAGAATAAATTCCCTCGGGCTTATTCTGTTCTTTACTTGCATCTGCTGAGGCACTCAAATGAACAGCATGAATTAGGACAATTATTTAAAAAGCAAGAACTTAAATTGGTTATAAACTAAATAAAATCTTAATTTAAGTTCTTTAAACGTTTCTGGAAAAAAGAAACTTAACTAAGTCTGAATTAGAATACCAAAGTAATTCTCTGCCCCTGGTTAGCTTAACACTATTCACAAATTCAACACAGTAAAGGGATATTTAAATTTCTAACTATTGCTGATTTACATTTCTAACTACTTAAATACTTGCCAGTGTTAAGGAGTTATGATTTACAATGTGTCTTAGAAGCTGCAGATACATGTACCAGATGTGCTTTTCCACTTTGCTCAATCATTTTAACATCATAGGCGTGTAAGGCATGTGTGTATCTTACGTAGATGACATTATCACACAAGAAACCATTACTCACAAGTTAAATGTGAGGGATCGAAGGGGTCAAAAGAAAAGGAAAGAATGTTGTCTGCATAGCTCTTCTTCCACAGTTTGGTGCCAGTGTCTGCATTCCAGAGCACAATGTAATTTGGTGGGTGAATAGCAAGCAGTAAGTCCCGGGAAGCATCTTGATTCCACAACCACTGAACATCTATAAAGACCAGGTAAATAAAGGCAAAATTCAGAAGTCGTCCATTCAAACACTCAGCTAACTTGTCCTTGATATTAAATTTTATAAATACTGTAATCTTTACAATCTTAACCACCCACCACCCAAATGTGACACGTGTCTGTATGTGTGTGTAAGTGTCAATATTACACATAAAAGCTAATTTCATACACATGAAAATGAGTTGTCTAGTTAAAATCTGAAGGTCAAAAATGTTCAAGTTATCTGAAATATTACTTCAAATAAAAAGGCAATTTTCACTAATCATTGCTTAAAACTATAAAATCTGTATGTGAGACTATCCTAAGTCCTAATGGAGATGCCATGTTTTTGTGAAATTACTTCGTGGGGATTGGCAGGTTGTCCTGATTTTTCACAAGGACAAACATAATACATAAAGATGTAGCTCAATTCTATTAGTGTAAAGTAAGCACCCATGGCTAATTCATAATAGCAGTTCAGCCAACTTTACTTACACTGTATATAATTTGTAGCAGCTTCATTTTTCTTATCATGCTTTACTGGGGCTGAGATTGAAACTAATGAGTTTTACTAAAGCACAGCTAAAGTGAGATTTGAGGAAACATGCTTAGAGGCATATTGACAAGGAAAAGAAACTAGATTCAGATTAGTGGAACAGGCTAAAAACAACCAAGAGTTAACTTAGAAGTGATAAAATGAAACAAATGGAAGAAAAATACCCCCACTTGGCGGGGAAGTGCACCGCGTAAGCGTCTGCCTGGCAGCGCCTCCCACCTTGGGGGGTAAGTGTACGGCGTAAGCGTCTGCCTGGCAGCGCCTTCCCACCTTGGATGGGCTTTGTGTGCTCTTGGATCTCACACTGAGCTACTCCTGCTGCCACGTCCCAAATGACGATCTTTCCACTGATGTCAGCGGAAGCTAAGCGCAGGCAATATGGTGAGCCAATGTTATGGTGATAGTTTTCCCTGGCCCATTTAACCTGTATGAAGAAAAAAAATCAAATCAAGTGAATACTGGCACCAGATAAAACTAAATAATAATTTTCACAAAACATCAACCAGAATCTACATACTACGTTTATACTACAAAAATCCTTAACAACCAGAAACTGGTTTTCATTTTGGAATTATATATTTTTATTATTTTTAACATTTTTTAAAGTCCCAGCTAAAATACTTTTAAAAACATCACAAAATTCCTTACATAGCTCAGATTTTAGATTTTGCAAAATTCAGGTCAAAAACTCCAGAATCACTTGGAAACTAGTTTTCTTAAAATCTTCTTATGACAGAATACCTAAAAATCATAAATTGCTAAGCAGAATGTCTTTCTGTATTCTATTCTCCTAATTAAAAGAAGACAAAGACAAAAAAAAAAAAACTTGCGAAGGGAAAGAAAGGAAAAAAGAAAAGCAGACAAAAACGCTGGATGGCCCTCTTTCATAAAAATGTAAGTGTTTATCTCTAAAGAAATTTAAGCTTCCTGCTTCCAATGACATTACTAAGAATAGAATTTTCACAATAAAAAACACAAGAATTCCGAGACAAATGTGATTGAACTCTTCAACAATGAACACTGAGAGTTAAAAGGTAAACGGCATAGTCCTTACCATAAGCCAAAGCCTTCCCTGGCCACTACCCTCGGCACTACCACCCTCTCCGCTACTTCAGCAGCCTCCTGACTTTCTTCAATGTATTTACTACACAATTTATAATTATTTTATTTACTTTTTTAAAATTACTTTTCATAACTCCATGAACTGTTAGCACCATGATTCAGATCACGCAGGCTTTGTTCACATTTCTATTCCCAGATCGCAGAATGCCCCAAACTGTGCTTAATAAATAAACATATATACCACAAAACCTTCAAATCATACAAATATAAACATAAGTATACATACATACATGTGTATGTCCATAAACGCATATAATGGTAGGAAGGTAACCTAATCTATTCCAATAGTATTCATAAAGAAGATGCGAATGAAGTTTCCTGAACATCAGTGTTAATAAGTCTTAAGGTTTTAGTGTATTTGATCTTTTCCTCAGGCAACATTTAAAAAAAAAATTTTTTTTTTGAGACAAGAGTCTCCCTGTGTCACCCTTGGTAGAGTACCGTGGCATCACAGCTCACAGCAACCTCAACCTCTTGGGCTTAAGTGATCCTCTTGCCTCAGCCTCCCGAGCAGCTGAGACTACAGGCGCCCACCACAACACCCAGCTATTTTTGTCTCACTCTGGCTTAGGCTGGTCTCAAACCCGTGAGCTCAGGCAATCCACCCGCCTTGACCTCCCAGAGTGCTAAGATTACGGATGTGAGCCCCCATGCCTGGCCTCAGGCAACATTTTTTAACAAGGAAGCATGTGCATGTATATTTCTGTGTATGCACATATGTATGTGTGTATGTTTAAATGTGTACATATGGCATGTGTGTTGAGCCAATTCTCATTATTTAGATTCCACATTTGTGAATTTGCCAACTCATTAAATGTATTTGCAACCTCAAAATCAATGCTTACAGTGCTTTTATAGTCATTTACAAACAAGTGCAGAGTGGTGAAAACTTGGGAGTTCCCAACATAAATGTGTTCTTAGCTGACATCAACCAGGCATTCTTGCTCCAGCTTTCACAAAGCAAGTGTCCAGGGCCTCTATCCAGTGCCATGTTCCCACATTTTCATGCTTTTTGTTGGTGATTTCACTGTTTAAAACGGCCTCTTAGCATTGTCCAGCATTTTAAAGTATGAGAAGTTTTGATGTGTCTTATAGAAATATATATATGTGAGATAAATTTTGCTTGGGCATGTGCTGTTGGCCATGAGTTCAATGTTAATGCATCATTAAATGTCTTTATAAAATAAGGCTGTGTACTGATCAGTTGAGGCTCACAGGAATCTAACACATAGTAGCAAACAATGTTGCAGTATTCACCACTTCAGTGTTTGTAGCAGCTTTATAAAACAGCCACCATGAACAATAAAAATTGATGTTATGTATATATATTTATATATGTCTGAGATATGTGTACATGGTGTTGAATTCCATTTATATAAACTCTAAGTAATGTACATATTTTTTAGAAAAATTACCTAGACATATCATAATCAAACTGCTGAAAACCAAGGATAAGGAGAAAATCTTGAAGGTAGTCAGAGGAAAAGAAATACAATGCAGACAAACATTTCTCATCAGAAATTATATAACTAATCCTCACATAAATTGGATTTAATTTTGACCAAAGTATATTACTAAACATTAATTTTTAATTCAACTTCTTAATGTGTTGTTCAGGATATTGTATCCTCATTTATAGTGAAATATGTTTATAATTTCCCTTTATAATATACTTTTTTCAATTTTAATATCAGGTATATCCAGATGAAGTAGAATGATTTTGAAGTATTTCTTCTTTTTCTATTGTCTGTAAGATTTGGTATAATCTGTTTTTTGAAATTATCTTTTATTTTTATTTATAAATATTAATTGTCTATTTTTTGACACTTTGGAAAAAAATAAGAAGTTAACTGATGACTCCATACTGAACCTCAGAGTCAAAGCATTCTATGATAAACATACTCTTATTTGACAATGTGAATGTTACTTTCTTTGCATTATTATTATTGTTGCTCAATATATTGTTGCAGCAATTGTCTGATTTCTTTTCTGAACGTATTTATCTTCGTTCATTCTTTATGAGGTTTTTGTTTCTAGTCCTTATCTTAAACATTGTTATTTTTTTATTATTAAATCATAGCTGTGTACATTAATGTGATCATGGGGCACCATACACTGGTTTTATAGACTGACACATTTTCATCACACTGGTTAACATAGCCTTCCTGGCATTTTCTTAGTTATTGTGTTAAGACATTTACATTCTACACTTACTAAGTTTCACATATACCCTTGTAAGATGCACCGCAGGTGTAATCCCACCAATCACCCGCTCTCTGTCCCCCTCCCTCCCCTCCCTTTCCCCCTTCCCCATATTCTTAGGTTATAACTGGGTTATAACTTTCATGTGAAAGCCATAAATTAGTTTCATAGTAGGGCTGAGTACATTGGATACTTTTTCTTCCATTCTTGACATACTTTACTAAGAAGAATATGTTCCAGCTCCATCCATGTAAACATGAAAGAGGTAAAGTCTCCATCTTTCTTTAAGGCTGCATAATATTCCATGGTGTACATATACCACAATTTATTAATCCATTCGTGGATCGATGGGCACTTGGGCTTTTTCCATTACTTAGCAATTATGAATTGGGCTGCAATGAACATTCTGGTACAAATATCTTTGTTATGATGTGATTTTTGGTCTTCTGGGTACATGCCTAGTAGAGGAATTATAGGATTGAATGGCAGGTCTATTTTTAGATCGCTAAGTATTCTCCAAACATCTTTCCAAAAAGAATGTATTAATTTTCATTCCCACCAGCAGTGTAGAAGTGTTCCCTTTTCTCCACATCCACGCCAACATCTCTGGTCTTGGGATTAAAAATATGGAACGCTTCACGAATTTGCATGTCATCCTTGCGCAGGGGCCATGCTAATCTTCTCTGTATCGTTCCAATTTTAGTATATGTGCTGCCAAAGCGAGCACAAACATTGTTATTGTTATTAAATTTTAAGCTTTTTTAATTTTGTGAAGGCAAAAAGTGGAAACTAAATAAACACATGTATATGTATAGATAAAATTTTAAAAATATATTTATTTAAAAAAATAAATTATGTAAGCTGAAAGATAGTGGGGTGATACCTTATATTAGAAATATACTTCAAGAACTTATAGTAAATTCTTTAGGCAATGGAAATACAACAGACTGAAATCTGAATCTACACAAAAAAATGACATCTCCAGAAACACCAAGAAAAGAGCAAAAAAAAAAAAAAAACTAGGAAACAAGAAGATAAATATAAGGCATTTTTCTCAAAATAAAAGAAAAAAAAACCCTACACCTTACATCAGACTTAACAGTGAAAGACTGAGTGCTTTCCCCCTAAGCCCAGAAAGGCAAGAATATCCTCTCACCACACATATTCACTGAGGTAGAGGTTCTAGACAATGTAATATGGCAAGAAAAAGAAACAGAAGACATATAGATTATCAATAAAAACATTAAATGGTACCCATTTGCAGATAATATAATTGCGTAAAAAAAATCCACCCCAAAATTACTAGATCTAATGAGTGATGTTAACAAGATCATAGGATAAAGGTCAATACACAAAAATCAAGCGTATTTTTCCCCTACTTCACATCATATAGAAACACTAACTCAAAAATGGATCAAGGACTTCATGTAAGAGCTAAAACTGTAAAATTCTTAGAAGAAAACAAAGATGTAAATCTTTCTGATGTTGGAGAAAGCAACAGTTTCTTGGGGATGGTGCCAAAAACACAAGCGACAACAATAGACAAATTGGACTGCATCAAAATTAAAAGATCCTTCTCCAAAGAACACCATCAAGAAAGTAAAGACAACTCAAAGAATAAGAGAAAATATCTTCAAATCACGTATCTGATAACGTATTTGTACTAGAAGACAGTAGTTCCCCATTATCCAGGGTTTCACTTTCCATGGTTTCTGTTAGCCACAATCAACCATGGTCTGAAAAGATTAAATGGAAAATTCCAGATAACCTGTAAGTTTTAAACTGTCCACTGTTCTGAGTAGTGGGATAAAATCTTTCACCATCCAGCTCCACCCGACCTGGGTATAACGCATCCTTTTGTCCAGCTTAGCCATGCTGGATATGCCACCTGCCCATTAGTCACTTAGTAGCCAGCTTGATTATCAGATTATCAGCTTGGTGATATTGCAGTCCATGTATTCAAATAATCTTTATTTTACTTTTTAATGGTCCCAAAGTACAAGAGTAGTGACGCTGGCATATTGTTATAATTGTTGTATTTTATTATTAATTAGTATTGCTAATCTTTTACTCTGCCTAATTTATAAATTAAACTTTATCCTAAGTACGTATGTATAGGAGTATAAAACAATATATACAGTACTAACTAGAGGTCTTGGAACATATCCCCAGATAAGAGAGGACTGTACAGAAAGAAATACGTGCATTACAAATTAATAACAAAAAGATAAATAATACAATTTTTAAATGGACAAAGGATTTAAACAGATACCTCTTCAGAGAAGATGTACAAATGACTAGTAAGCACATGAAAAGCTCAACACCTTTGCCATCAGGGAAATACAAACCAAAGCTACAGTAAAACCACCTCACACTCACTAAGATGGTTATGATAGAACAGCAAAGGTTGGTGAGAATTTGGAGAATGTAGATGTCTCATACGCTACCAATGGGAAGGTAAAATTTGGAAAATAGTTTGGTAGTTTCTCAAAAAGTTACCAGGCCAGGCATAGCGGCTCACACCTATAATCCTAGCACTGTGAAAGGCCGAGGCAGGTGGATTGCCTGAGCTCACAGGTTCAAGACCAAGCTGAGCAACAGCGAGACCACATCTCTAAAAAATAGCCAGGCATTGTGGTGGGTGCCTGTAGTCCCAGCTACTTGGAAGGCTGAGGCAAGAGGATTGCTTGAGCCCAAGAGTTTGAAAGTGAGACTCTGTCTCAAACCCACCCCCCCAAAACATAGAATTACTAACTCATATAGTAATTCTATATCAAGATACAGAATTACTTAAAGATATATATCAAGTAAAATGAAAACACAGGTTCACACAAAAACTTGTACAGGAATGTCCATAATCGCATTATTCATAATAACCAAAAAATGGGCAATCCTCAAATTTCCATCAGTAAAAGAAATGTGATGCATACTTACAGTGGAATACTGTTCAACAATAAAATGGAATAGAGTCCTGAAACACGCTATGACATGGATGGATCACGAAAATGTTAAATGAAAGAAACTAGGCACAAAAGGCTACATATATTATATGATTCCATTTATATGAAATATCTAGAATGGGCAAATTGAAAGTGAATCTGTGGTTGCCTAGGACGAGGGCTACGGGGGAAGGGGATGATACTGCTAATGGAGGTAGGGTTTCTTTTAGGAACCATGAAACTGATTGCGGTGATCGCTACACAACCGTGAATGCACTAAAAACCATAGAATTTTATACTTTAAGTGGGTGAATTTTATGGTACAATATCTTAACAAAGCTGTTACATGAAAAAGAAAAAGACCCCAAATCTCTGTCTCCATTGTCTCAGTCTTTGCATGTTGAAAACTTGAAATCACTGACTTCATACACATTCATTTATCATGACTGGCAACACTGTCGTTATTACTCAAATAGACACCTCGGAGTCAGTCTATTCTCTGACTCTCCCCTCTGTTGATGACTATAATGGCTATCGTGTTTACCTCGTATGCGGCTCCTAAATATTACTCCTCCATGCCTCAGCCTTATTTTAGGCCCTTAGAATTTCCTGCCAAAATTACAGCAAAAGTCTCCTAAATGGTGCCTTTCTCCAACTGATCCTCCACTGCTTCCAGAGTGAGTTTTTTCTAAAATGCAAATACGGTCATATCAATCTCCTACTTAGAAACTAAACTCCTTCGTAATTTTACGAAACTTTCAGGACAGCTGAATCTCTCTAGTTGCCTCCCCTTTCCTCACTCCTATTCACCTTTTAGCCCTCTTCACAGCACACGACTTACCTCTCTGTACATGTTCTTCTTTTTTCCTGCAATGCACCTCCCAATTTTTCACTTGGTTAACTACTGTTTAATAGTCCTTAAACTGAAAAGACTTCCGTGATTCTCTCCACAACTAGGTACTATGTAGTCCCTTTGTCCTCCCACAGAATGTTAAGGGAGTCTCACTTAACCACACTGTGAGTCTTCCTCAGAAGATAATGAATTGCCCAAGGATGTTCATCTCTATATCCTTAGCACACGCCAAGTACACAACTAATGAAGGAATGAGTGTCTGATAAATGGTAGTTTTGGGGTCTCCCATCAGCTTTAAAATGACCTAAGAACTAGTATTGTATAAGTCATCTTGTATTGACATTAAGATATATATATATGGAAATGCTAGTATATCCCAAATAGATTCCATATTTGAAAGTTATTCAACATTTATACATTTGATTTAATGAGAACCTAGTAATACAGAATATTAAACTTGACACAACATGATAGGGTCAAAGTGACATTTGACTTACCTTGACAACATCAGCTTTATGTTTTTCTAGAACTTGAAGAGTTTGGGCCGTATTAGAATCAATCACTACCACAAGTGAATGACATCCATAAGCAATTAAACCTTGCCAGCCCCTAAAACAGTAATGTTAAAATACAGGTAGGAAACAATGAAGGACAACGTCTCTCTCGTCCACCTCAAATAACTGAGAAATCTAACTCGCATATACTACCATTAGGAAATTATTATTTAAAACCGAAGCCACTATTTAACACTATACTACTTAAAGATCTAGTTAGCTTTAAAATGCTTGTTGAAATTCACTTTTCATTCAGATAAAAAAAAAAAAAAAAGCTTCTAAGAGATATGAATAAAGAGCCCTAAGGATATATAAAGCAATTTATGCCTTCCGTCTTTGTGGGCATGTATCTTCCTTTATTCTACTTAATCTTTGATATCCACAATGTGCTTCGCAGTAACCACCTGTGACTCGTCCCCGTCCTTCTAACTATAAAAAACAAAGACTGGACAGGTTTCAGTCCTCTTGACAACATCCCCAGAAGCACAACTACAGAATTTCGCAGCACACTTGTCTAATTATTAGTTTTCTGAGTTGCAGTGGCATTTTGCACGGAAAGATCAAGAGTAAGAAGATGACCTGTTGAGAACAGAGACGCCCTAGACAGGAGTCTTAAGACGGAAAGTGAGAAGGGCCGGTGACAAGATCCGGGACGTTGTGGGATGAATACGGGTGAGAAACAGGAATAAGAGAACGATGACGGGGAGACGGGGAAGCCGGGAAGTAGGCAGAGAGGTAAAGATGGGAATGGACAGCGCGGAAGGAGGGGCGGAAAAGTCAGCCGGGAAACAAACGCGAGAAAGGGCAAATGTACTGACACGGGAATTCCCTACACAAGACATTTACTACTTTTATAACAACAAAAATGCGTCAAAAAAAAAAATATCTCATAGTGTGAGGGCAGCTCCCAGTCCAGGCGAGGCCAAGCTACCACGGGGTGAAACCTCTTTTCTTTCCCCTTCCCCTCAGAAACTTCCAGCCGATCCCCAAGGCCTGGGAGCCGGCGCCCTCACCAGTCCACTGCCGCCTTGTTGTGGGCGTTGAGGGCTCCGGTGAGGGTGCGCGCAGACACCTTGAAGTTCACGGTGTAAGGCAACATCGCCGACAACCACCCGCGCCCCCTGCGCCGACTCGCAACCAGGAAGCGACGGACACTGCGCTTCCGCTCCAAGCAGAGTCCGGGCGGCCCCGTGGGCGCCGCTGTCAGGTTCCGCCGACTCCAAAGTTCCCGGTTCGCCGGGTTCGGCCTCCCTCTGATTCCGTCCCCCGGAGGTTCAGTCGCCTTAAGTTCCACCGCTCACAGGTTGCGCCCCCCTGGGTTGTTCCGCAACGAAGAGGCGCTGCCCCGAGTCTAGTCTGTTTTCTTTAGGGTGGGACTGCGTAGGCATCCGTGCCCTGCTGGAAATCGTGAAAAGCAAGGGATGATAGTTACAGTTCTCCTTTCTGTCTTTGATGAGCTCATTTAGGACAGCCACCAGTCCCAGCCTGTTGTAGGCGTCAGGGACGTACCGACGAAAAAGACACAGAGTCTCTACTCTCGTGGAGTTTACAGAGAATAAAAGAATGAAATGGATGGGATTAGTTGAATGAAACTGAGAGGGCGAATGAAATAAATGTCTCAAATATATTTTTATTTAATTTCATGTATTTATATAAAAACAACTTCCAACTCCAGAGACTGCTCCATATCTGGTCTTGGAAACACTCCCTTCAATACTTGAAGAAAAAGTGTGCCTGGGGCCAAGTGACCCTTAGCATGTTTGTTGGGGTGGTTTGCATTTTGCACTTTCTCCTCTGCTGTTCTCCCAGTTAGATCCAAACCTTACTTCATTTGTGCTCAGTTGTTGCTGTACACTCTTTACTAGAGCACCTGATGCAATGATTTCTTTCCAGCAATGATGTTTACAGGTGTCTATTTCTCTCCCAATACATTGGTAGCTCCTTGATCAGCAAAAGGAACAACACATTGATAGTTTTTCCATCACCAGGCTTTGTGTGGCCTTAGGACTCCTGTAAAACAGCTTTCTTAAAGATTCCCTTCAATATCCTCTTAGTTGTTAAAGCCAATGAAAATCACTCAGCTTTTATTTTTCTTGCAACTAGGCACTGCTGCTGCTTTCCACTCTGTACCTGGCTGTCTTACCTTTCCTTACCCCACACCCCTAACCCACTGGTGTTTGGGGGGCTGCCAGATATGCCCCTAACCACAGATCTAAATTTATCATTCCTTTATCTAAAATCTCGGGTGCCTCCTGTGACAAAGATTGCTAATTGGCTCTTCAAATTTATTCTCTCCTTTGATAGGAACAGGACTTCAGTTATGTCTGGGCACACTGTCATTCCATTAGATGAATACACTTCCCCACTCCCCTCACAATGACAGTAGACAATGACAAAGACTAACTTCCTGGCTAATGAGACAGATGAAAGTGGAAGTGGTGTGTATCCACCTCTGAGAAGTGACTTTTCTGTGCTGTTTCAGCAGTTACACCCTACATTATCGTTATCATTGTCTGCTTCAAAGGGGAAGCTCACCCATTTTTAAGTAACTGTAATATAGCGGATTAAATATACCCTAGTAGACTTAGAATTCCTCTCAGAAAAGAACCAAATCCTAGTCTTGCTTTCTCTCCAATGCCTAGCACCCTTCCTGGAATGCAGTTAGTCCTCAATAAATGACTGATGGTGTAGGAGTTCCCAATACCCCTTAAGCATAATATCAAACAGGCACGAGGTGATAATTAGGAGTCTTCCTAGAAGCTAACAGATGGAGGCAGGTAAACAGACCTTCCACCCCCCTGGTAAGAAAAAGCCTCTTGGAGAAAGACAGATTAATTAGTTTAAGTCAATAAGCTACCTTGAATATATGGATGTTAAATATTCAGGACAAGGACCAGCTGGGGTTGGGACAGCAATACATCTCCCATGGTACAAGAGTGTGCAATTAAGTAAGTTAATGGACTTTTATGGCCTTCTCTGAAACATCTGTCTTGGGCAATGTGGAAGACAGAATATTGGAGACACTGGACAATTGTTGTCTTTAATAGGACAAAACTTAGGTTCCTCTTTCATGACTGAAATCTATCATTTCAGTCCATGCCTAATGGCAACTACATTTCCAACTATAAAACCTGGTAATCTGGGCGTGGGGCATTTGCACCCCTAAACCAAGGCGACTTCTTTTGCCTTTTCTTTTAAAGTTGAGGGTGATAAGAGAGAACACAAGAAAGGGATGAAGGCAGAAATGATATATAACTGAATAAATCACTTACATTGTGAGTCAATGTTTCAAGGTTACATAGGTGATGAAGTCAATAGCTTACTATATATTCACAAAATGCTAGACACCATGATAAAGTCTTCACCTTCATCATCTCATTTAATCCACACAAAGTCACAAAGACTGTATTATCACAAGTATCCTATAGAGGACAAAATTAAAAGTTCACTGAGTTGCCCAATGTCGTGACTAAGAAAAAACTAAGAAAGATAGCACTGAACTGGTTGCAGTCTGATCGTAGAAAGCAAAGGGAACTTGATTCTCACAATGAGATGTTGTGACGTGGTGTGTAAGAACAGGGTGCACTCCCAGTAATAATGAAATTACTCAAAGGGAAAAATTTGAGAATTGTTTACACACACATTGGTACATATATAATACATACATAAAGTATATATAAAATATATGTAAAGTTTATACATAATTTGCTATTTGTAGAGCTTTATTCATATTTTTGTTTAAATTTATTTTACTTAAAATGGAAAGACAATAAGCAACTTCAGGTACACTGTTAATAGTCCTGCTCAATGTCTACACGTGTAAAAATTCACGGGAAGGTCACACTTGTTCGAATGTCTTCTAACACCAAGGGCTTCTATGTGTACAAGTCCATGAAATCCACAAAATCTACATGACCCTTTAAAGCCTTTCAAAAGCTTTTCTATTGCTAATACCAGGTATCATTTGTTAAACATTTAACCATGCACTTAAAGGTGAGATTTCCAGATGATCTAAGACTTTTTCACTCTGTAATCCTCACAATTTATTTTCCTCTTCTAGCCCTAGGGAGTCATGGAAAGTTACCATTAGTAGTAGAAGGACATTCATTGTGACTTTGGGCATATAACTCAATTCCATTAAACCTCCTTTTCTTCTTCTATTACTTGGGGAGAGGAGAGTAACTATTCCTAGATGATTAAAAGCATTAAATTAGATAATATATTAAAAGACCCTAACACAGCACTCAGCTTCCTACAATACCTTATTATTTTTGACACAGCTAGGGTATGAATCTAGACATCCTGTTTTCAACAACACTGCTTACTGCTCTAAGCTATCTCATTCCGGATTTGGAAAAAACTATCTTTTCTCTTTAAGGTATGGCTTGCACAAGAAAAAGTACTAAGCATTGGAATAAAAGTGGAATGGAATTTTCTGTGCCAGTTATCAGGATACCACAACTGCAGCCAGCTTTAAAATGAGGGCTTCAAGGGTTCCTAACAGTGAGGGCACCTGGCAGCATTGGGAAAGTCACTGCTGAGCTTGGCCTACAGGGGCTGACTCAGCTCTTTCTAAAAGGTCCCCAAGGACAGCCGAAGACATGTCTGAGCTGCCAGGGAGGCCCCACCAGCTCTCTGGAAGAGCCATGGGTGGGGACAGCCACCCTGCACGTCACATCCTGCTTACCGCAGCAGGTGCTACTCAGGGCCTGCCTCTGCTGGCCGAGGGGGTCAGCTTTCAGAGGAGAGAGGCTGCAACTTGTATACCCTTCAGCATGACAAGACCCCCACTGATCCTCCATTCTCAGGCCTTTATCCAGAACCTTCTCCTCAGGCCAGGCTGCTCAAACTCCCACCAACCCTAGTATCAAAATGTGCCCAGACCTAGATTGTTGGGTTATTTTCCTTATAACATTGGTATCTTAAATTAGCCATGCCTTTATTATTTAATCAAAAGCACTTGGATTTCCAGCCAGCCCTATTTTGTCAATAGTGGGTACCACCACCCCAATTTTCTAAATCAAGGGACTCAGCCTCAGAAAGGTTCAGTGACTTACCCCAGGCCAGGTGTCTACACAGGGCAGAGACCAGTTTTCTCCTTCCCAAACCAGGCTCTGTCCAGGACATGCCGCTGCTTCCTATGAGATTCCTAGAAGTCATCTTGAAGGTCTCATGGGGGAATGAATGGGGACCAGGGGTGCACACTTTCTGCAACAAAACATTTTAAAGGCGCGTCTCCTGGGAACACGGAAGGCAAAGTCAGCAGTGGAGGGGTGACTGGCTTCAGCTCAGATCTGCCACCGACTTATCATTCCTCATGTTTCCTCAAAAACTTTCCACCCCCCTGACATTGTTGACCAGCAGTCCAATTTATTGTCTGGCTACATTCATCATTAATCTCATTTGTGTCTCTACATAGCATGGGTAATAATTACAGCACAGCAGATTAGTCACAGCACTTTATGACATGGTAATTGAGGTTTATTAGACCACAGGGTGTTTCTGAGAAGAGTGGTCACAATGAATGGATATGTTCTCAGTGGGCCAGGAGCAGGGGGTGGAGGACACGTGCTTTTCTCACGCTCTTGTGATGCAGAGACATGGTTGGGTGCTGCTGGCAACAGGGAGGACTTTGCAGTTTTAGACAGATAGGCAGGGACTCTGGCCCTGTCAATTCCTAGCTCTGCAACTTTAGGAATGTTTAGGAGATAAAAATATCATATGATGGTACCACTCTAAGCTTTGAATAAAATAATATACATAAGGTGCCAAGCTAAAGTCAGTAATTGATAAATTGTAGTTATAATATAGAGGAAAGAACACCAGGGTGGGAGCTGTGTGATTTGAGTGCCAGGCCCAGGGAGTCCATCATTTGTTGTGTCTTCTTGGAAAGGTAACCTAGCCTTGCTGAGCCTCAGTTTCCTCATCTGAACAATGGGGCTAATGGGAACTACCTGGGAAAGCTGTTGTGAGGATTAAATGGAGGATGTATCTAACGGAAGCAGGAGGCAAGTTCATAGTCAGTGTTTTGGGCATGGTGGCGAAGACAGAGCCTTGCCTGGAACTCGGGGTCTTTTTGCTGGACCTCTGGCCTGCTCCCTTAGCCGTGAGTGGACACTGTCATGCTTTATTCTTGGGACGACTTAGTTCTATCATTGTGTGTTTTTCAAGTTATTGGCTGTTTGTAACAGAAAAATGAGCTCGAGAACTTTCTTACTTGATTTCTTCAATCAGCATTTTATTAGTCCAAATAAACAGTGTCTTAACATTGTGCTTGTGGAATAGCAGTTCATACATTAGAAAACTAAGTAGGTTGCGTCTGGTGTGTGATCATGATTTCTGAGAGAAAAAAATGATTCCATTGATTTCTTATTTTTTTTTAAGAATTTTATTATTTTTATTTTTATTTTATTTTATTATTATTATTTTTCTTTTTTTGCAGTGTTTGGCCGGGGCTGGGCTTGAACCCGCCACTTCTGGCATATGGGGCCGGCACCCTACTCCTTTGAGCCACAGGCACCTCCTGATTTCTTATTTTTAATGAGCTGAGGCTTGATGGAAATAGTTTCTGAGAGGCTCTAATAGCTTTAAGGGTTTCATCACCTTGGCTGATCTTTCACAGAATCCTCCAGTGTTGTGGTTAAACATAAATGCCCATTTAACCACTGTTCCCCTGAATCTCTGTGTCCTACTTGTGTTTCTACTGAGAGCGAGGCTAACTTGTAGATCAGTCTACCCTACAATAACCTCGAGAGCAGATAGACTTAATTTAGAGTGTGCTTTAGACAAGGCAGGGACTCACTGTGCCCTAACCCACACTGAAAGCCTCAGGACTGTCTGGTTTTACTCTCTTAAAACATGAAGAACAATATAACTTTTTAAAGTAGAAAAATGGATCCATAATCTTTATTAGCTAACATAATTATTTTTATATTTATACTTTTCTTCCCAGGTCTCATCCAAATGAAGATATATTTTCATGGTTACATAATATACATACATCTTGTTAATTTTTTTCTTGGAATGTTTTAACATAATAATATTTATAAACTTTATACAATTATCATAATTTTCATTTGATTTCATCTTATTCAATAGTGCATATACAATAACTTATTTAGCTATTTTTCTAGAACCTACCATTTAAATTATTTCCAGTTTTTTTAATAATAAAGATAAAGCTATTGTAAATGATTTTATGCTTCTAGTTGGTTTAATTATATTATTTCCTAAGATAATCCTCAGGAGTGAGTACAACTACCTTTTTTTTACTATTAAAAAATTTCTGGGTGGCACCTGTGGCTCAAGGAGTAGGGCGCTGGTCTCATATACCAGAGGTGGTGGGTTCAAACCTGGCCCCAGCCAAAAACTGCAAAAAAATCATTCTAAATTAGACAATAAATAAGCACTTACTATAGAAAATATGGAAACTCACAAATGCATAAACACAAAAATTAATTACAGTAGAACCTCTATAGTTGACCATCTCCCTACATCGACACCTCCTTAATTTGATCTAATTTTTATAGACTGCAAATGCACCACAGGTACCTATCAGTACAGTAGGCCTAGTTCCTTATGTTGAACAGGTTGGTATATTGATTGGTTTGTTACAGTACCTTGGCAAGGGACTATGTATTATTACAGAGGTTCTATGGCATAGTATTACAGTAAAAGTGTTTTCTTTTAAGTGACTATATGTCCACATGTTTTCCTTTAAAAATTCATATATGCATTTTATATATATATATATATTTTTTTTTTTTTTTTGGTAGAGACAGAGTCTCACTTACTGCCCTAGGTAGAGTGCCGTGGCGTCACAGCAACCTCCAACTCCCGGGCTCAGGCGATTCTCTTGCCTCAGCCTCCCGAGTAGCTGGGACTACAGGCACCTGCCACAACGCCCAGCTATTTTTTGTTGCTGTTTGGCCTGGGCTGGGTTTGAACCCGCCTCCCTCGGTATATGGGGCCGGCGCCCTGCTCACTGGGCCATAAGCACCGCCCACATATGCATTATTTTTATGAAATTGAGATCATACCATAAAGAACTATTTTTACTCTTTCCACTCACTAGCTGTTGTTTGCAATATTCTCCTTCTTTATCATCTGCCTTTTTCTGAATTTTTTTGAAATACAGAAATGTAACATTTTTAAAGGAATAAAATGCACTGAACTTTTCTTCTACTTCCACTGCTTGGATGTTAGACTATACCCTTGACAACAAGTGTCATCTGACGATAAGCCAGATGGCAGTCACAGACTAAGGAAAGGACTCTGATTGAAGTTTCAGGTGATTTCAAATCTGGGGCCCAGCCAGGGAGCAGGCCCCGGAGGCATCATTCCTCCTTCCCTCTCACCCCGCTGATCTCTCTCCACTTTGACCTTGTTCCCATGGGGGCAGCATGCAGTGGGTGCTCTCCCACAGAATCTACGCTCACAGAATCTACGGCTGGCAGGGAGTCTGAGGGGCCAGCTTCACCTTCCCCTCACTGGATTCTTGGGACAGTGATGTAGCTCACCCCCTAGAAGGCTGGTTCAGGGAGACTGCCACTAGACCCTTGTATCTGCGTCAACACGGACCTAACCGGGTGACTGGGGAACAAGTTCCTTGGAGAGTTTGGCTCCTACCTTTGAAGGATGCACTTTTAAGGGCAATGTGTAATGCTCAGAGGTTTCCATGCAAATTAACTAGGGAAGTCGTACCTGACTTTGCTGCGTGCCAAGTTCCTTACACTTGTTTCATTTGCATGGAGGGTTTCCATAAAAAGTAGAGAAGGAAAATAGTAATTAATTTCCTGGTGGCAGAATGTAATGGTTATAAAAATTAGTTTCCCTGTAGGAATCAGGATTAAATCTCACTATATTTTTTAAAGGGGAAACCACTAAAGTTCTTGCATAATTGTAGAAACAGACATCCTATAAAAGTAGTAACAATGGTATTTAGTGAGAAGTAGTGTAGTAAGTAGAATGTTAATCGTTATTATCTATGTTATATATATAAAACATTGTTTTCTATATGCTCATATTATAGATTTTGTGTTCATGCATATGTGTATGTGTGTAAATAAAATCAAATACAAAATATTTGTATTTGATACAAATACATACACACATAAAATGCTTTAGTTCCTCCCATAACTTGCCAGCTGGTAAAATGACAGTGAACATCAGCCGTCCTCACTTTGAGTGATGCCTTTCCTCACTGAGAGCCTCCTGGGGGCTCTGGAGTGGTGGGTGTGAGTTACTGCTGCAAACCAGGACAGAACAGGCCAATAGAGCAGCCATTATCGGAGACATTTATGGTGTCTGTGATTGAGGAATCCCTTGGTTCTCCACTTTATTTAGCCCATAAGAACAGTTGTTACGTGCTAATACATTCAGGTCACAGTTATCTGGTATTTCAGAATTTGCATTAGGGCTTATTAATCTACAGCGGGAGGTGCCTTAATATGAATTTCAGTGATTCAAAGAATGATAATAACACATTAATTTTTAAACTATTGGGAAATTGTCCACCTCTGAACTATTCCTATTCTCTTAAAACAGAGACTGCTGGGCACAGTAAAAATTTCTTTTATCTCTGAAAACTACAGGGCTCCCATGGGCTCCTGGATCAAATCTGTCCTGCTGGGAAATGGGGCTGGGCCTCTACCCCACTAATCCTCATTGAATGTCGCACATGTTCATGGGGCATCTGTTAGGGCCGGTGGCTCAGGCCCTGCTGTGGTCCGTGTGCCCAGCCCCACACTGTGAGGACAGCGCAGTGCAACAGGCAGACATGGAGGGAGGCTTCGGGGAGCTGGGACAAGGCCTCTTTGCTTCCACCTTGAGCCCTTCGCTCTGCTTCCTCTGCCTGGGACACCCTGTAGTCTCTCTTTGACTCTTCATCTGTTAAAATCCAGGTTTTCAGGGCAGTGCCTGTGGCTCAAAGGGGTAGGGCACCAGCCCCCTATGCCAGAGGTGGTGGGTTCAAACCCAGCCCTGGCCAAAAACTGCAAAAAAAAAAAAACAACAAAACCCAGGTTTTCCAAGAGGTCTTTCTAATCTTCACGTTCAAGACTAAATACCACTGCTTTTTTAAGTACTGTTATATTCTTTCTTTAGAAAATTATCTTTTCTGTGTTCCGGTTATATAACTAGCATGTGTTCATGAAATATTGGTACATTAAGAAAATGTATCATTGAAATATTTGTACACATTTATACACAAATGTATAAGAAGGAAAAAGAATTAATATACTATCTAAAAAAACTATTGTATTTATATTATTTTGAAAGTATCTTTTCATACGCCTGTTCCCTTCCTCAGACCTCTTAAGGACACATATTTATGGCTTAATTATTTTGTGCCCTTCTTTCTCTGACTCTGTGCCTCTCACATCATAAACACTCAACAGTTGTTTGTTGAGCTCAACTAGATTAATTGGCTTAAATGTTTTTATTGCTACAAAAATGAAAAAGAAAAAATGACCAAATTAAGAATTTTATTTAGTGTGTTAGAAATGAAACATAAATTTCACCTTCCATAGAGGGATAATTCAAGGCAAATGAAATTCACTATAAAAAGAGGACATAATTAATAAATCAAAGCACTCTATTAAAAACAACAACAATAAATGGATGGCCTGCTGTCAAATCTTCAAAAAAAAAAAAAAAAACACTATAGCAAGAGGCCAGGCATGGAGGCTGATGCCTATAATCCCAGCATTTCAGGAGGCAGAGGAGAAGAGGCAGGAGGATCTCTTGAGGCTAGGAGTTTGAGACCAGCCTGGGCAGCAGAGAGAGACACCCCATACCCTCCCTACATAAAAAAAAATGTTAAAAAAACAAAAATTAACTGGGTGTGTGGCAGGCACAGACTGTGTGTGGGTCTGTGGTCCCAGCCACTCAGAGGCAGAAGAGAGAGGATCCCTAGAGCCCAGGAATTCAAAGCTGCCATGAGCTATGATTGCACCACTGCACTCCATCCTGGGTGACAGAGTGATCTTGTCTTGTCTTAAAGAAAAGAAAAAAAACCAATACAAATAATATTAGAAATGTGGAGTTACAGCAGTGCAAACATACAAAAAATGCAAAAGTATTATCCATGTTTGCATATTATAAATTCAAAGCCTAAATGAAGTGCTTTTGAATGGATGATTTTTTCCAAAATATGCAAACAGACACAATAGAATTTGTAAGGTCTGAAAAGACAAATAACTTAAGAGAAATGAATCAGACAGAGAGACCTGCCCTCCTCCTTCTCTGGGACACTGCCGATGTGGATTATTTTATAGGTGAATTCTTTTACTGTTGAGAAATTGACAAAAAAAAAAAAAAGAAAAAAGAAATTGACAAATATCATTATCTAGAAGCCATTGTAAAACCTGTGGCCGAAGATAGTATATTTATTAATGTTTTGAGTTACAAACAATAGAAAATACTCTGGTTAACTTAATCAGAAAAGAAGTATATTGTAAGCAGTTTTGGAAACTAGAACTGTCAATGGGAAGGCTAGAAACCTAGGTTTGAAGAGGAATGAAAGGTTGGTGAAGCACCACCAATCAGGATTCATTACAGCAGCAATACTCTCAGGACTCTGCTGGTCCCCAGATGGGGACACATACTGCCAGCCCCAGGACATCCGTCTTCCTGCTGGGAGACCACCTCTTACACCACTGCACTCTTTAGTCCACCACAGCCACCATGGAAAAAAAAGTCTCTGAATGCTCCACTCCTTCAAGCTTGAAAGTCCCAGAGAGAAGCATGTCCTTGGCTGTCCTTTTGAGAAAGTTTATTTGGATTCTGGATGGGAAAAAATGAGAAATGTTGACAATGATCTGTTCCTTTGGAGGCCCGTGCACCTTTCCCATATTTACACTTCTAAATACTTCCTGCTGCCCAACAGTTTCATTATCTCTCATGACTCAGGATGCAGCAGCAGATTAAACTCATATGTGTGCCCAGAAGAGACTCACCCAAACCCCACCAGTTATTGGGTTGAGTAGCATGAAATCACTATGTTTACAAAGTCAGACAATGGTTGAATATTGTCATTTTCCCGTGGTTTAACCCAGCACTACCCCCAGCTCCATGTTCACTATTCTAGCCGAATCCTGGCTGGGTATGGGATGATGAAAGCCCTAAGACCAGTGCCTGCCATGGGCAGTTCTCTCACCATGAAGGAAGTTTCTGGAACAGAAGGACTTCTGTGTGGCCACCGTGATGCATCCAGTAAGCCACTGAAGATGGGGCTGGCAAAAGCGTGACTGAGGGGTAGAGAGAGTGAATCCAAATGCAGGAAAGAGGGGGAAACCTCTGGCCTTCCGCTGGGGGAAGAATTTGGTGTAGTCAAGCTTCTGCCACGTTATTAGACCCCATTGGGATTTTTAGGTTTGGTTGCTGCTGCTCTCAAGTTGTGCAGTCAGCTGTGGCATTGCCAAGGTCATCTTTAGAGAGAAGTCCACGAGGTAGAGCCCACGGATGGCATCTGCTTCTTGAGCAAGCTCTGGCTCTGGCGGGCTGGGGAAGGACATCCCCACTACCTTCCCCCTCCCCCCGCCATCATCGCAGCCTGCTGATGGGGATTCTCCTGAGGCTCAAATATTCTCATCTTCTGGGTCCAGTCACAGAGGTCTACACACATCTCTCTCCCTTCGTCCTCCTTGTCACACCATCTCAGTCATCACTAACGGAGTCTGCTACATTTTCTCCCATGTACTAGCAAGAAACAGCCTTCAGCACAGAACAGGAGGAGCCCTGGGTGAAAGCCGATCTGAATCTGAACTTCTGTCGGCCATGACCTGCTGCTCCTTGCTGGTCTGCCTCATCTGTGATCCGTCCTTCAGAAGTTATCTAGAGAAACGTTTCCTCCAGAAAGCTTTCCTGGAGGCTTGTCTCGGCTTGGGTTTTCCTGAAGCAGATACTGGGATGGGGTTTGGCCTTCCATGTATTTATCCGAAGTCAGCACGTGTGTGAAGGGGTGGGAGGAAGCGGGGTTGGGCAGAAGAAGAAGGGAACTGGGCTCCAGGCCCAGAGACTGCCCAGCATCCCAGACTCCTGCCAGAGCTACACACAGATGTTTAAGGATCAGCCTGGTTCCAAGAGGGGACACTTTCCTCCCAGAAGGATGAGAGCCAAACTGTCCCCAAGCTTCAGAGAATCCTTTTAAAAAATCATAAAAACTGACCTCAAAGCTTGAGGCTCAGGGGAGAAAGAAGTATACCTTTCAAGAGAGGAGTCGAATGAGCCACAGATACAGGTGGAGCCACAGACAGGTGTCTTACATACATGGTCTCTAGTTCTGTTTTGTTTTTTGAGACAGAGTCTCACTATGTCGCCCTTGGTAGACTACCCTGGCATCACAGCTCACAGCAACCTCAAACTCTTGGGCTTAAGCGATTCTCTTGCCTCAGCCTCCCAAGTAGCTGGGACTATCGGCGCCTGTCACAACACCTGACTATTTTTTTTGTTACCAGTTGTCATTGTTGTTTAGCAGGCCCAGGTTGGGTTTGAATCCACCACCTTGGTATATGTGGCCAGTGTCCTAACCACTGAGTTATGGGCACCAAGTTCCCATAACTTGTTCTTAAAAAGTGTCTCTCGTTCTTAAAAAGTGTCTTCCTTCTCCAAGGGATGCCTGCAATCTTCACCCTGAAACTTCAGCCAGAACCTGAGTGTGGCACACACAAAATTGTTCATATATGTATCTGTCATCAGTTTCTTGACTAATCTCTGCATTACCCAGAACAATCATGGAACATGAGACACCTCAGGGAGGTGAGGGGAAGGGCCCCTGGGAGAGTTTTCTGCCGAGCCAAGCCTCCCGGCTGTAACCTAGCATTGCTGAGTCGAGAATATAATGTGTTTTCTGCCAGTCTGCTCAACCGGTTTGCTTACAGCATGCTACAAGCACATCCTATGACATTCAAGTCAGCTTCCAGAAAATTCCACATAACTGAAACTCTGACTGCATTTACATTAACTTCCTTCTCTATTCCCTCAAGGATAACTTTATTTTTTAGGTAAAGGCTGTGCCTTCTAAATCGCTGTGGCCTCTCACAGTGGGGACTGGCCTGGCATGGACATCTGGCATTTCTATGCACGTCCCTTGTTAAGTATGAGAGGGGGAGGGGAGGGACATGGGAGGCAGAGAGAAGATGAACCACATAGGACTGAATGCAGCCTACTTTACATTTTGCTGTGAGCATCCTGGTGGAGGGGTTAAGAATGTGGATTTGGGAGCCAGACAGACCTAGTTTTGAAGCTCTGTTGTACCACTCCTTATATGACCTTAAATCCCATCATTTCCTTGGACTTCAGTTTATTAATCTGAAATATGAGAAAAATTCTTAACAGTGTTGCTGGGTTTGGAAGTGTTTGTGATGCAGCTCCTGGCACACAATGAACCATGAGAACGTGAAAAGCAGCCCTCTGGTCATCAGACTCATGTTCCAGACAGAACATCAACACTACTTCCAATGGGACAGGGACAGGGCCACGGGGACGACCATGGCAGCAGAGATGACCCATGACCCCCTCTGCTAAGAGGCTGCTTCCTTTCAGGCAGCGCCACATTCCTCCCGTCTCTTGGACAAAGCTTGCTGAGATACTGACTGACCCACTTTGTGACAATGTCCAACACAGAACTAGCCCCCACTTCCTTGAACCCTGCTTAGAGCAATCTAGCACAAGCCCAAATCCTATAGGAAGCCCCTTTCAGGTGACTCTTACTGAAATGTTCCACGGTTCCTTGGGGCACGGTTCTCTTGCTGCAGCAAGTTCAGGAAAACTAACTTGTGTTTGGCCACGACTGTGTTCCTGGTGGACTTGGCACCCAGAGGTTCTGACAGCATTAAACACACCCTTGCTCAGAGAGGCCTTACGTCATTGGGAAGACAATCCTGCCCCGGCATCCCTCCTCCATGGCTGTTACCCTACGATGCTGCACTGTGTCTGCGTCTCTCTTCCACATCTGCTCTTCATTGAGCGTCTCCCCCACCAATGGTCTCTCGTATTCACCTGTATTCTCCAGGGGCTAGATTAGGGACGGGCACCATGTAGATGTTCAACAGGTGTGCATTAAATGGATCAATGACTAAAATCTTAAGATCCTTGACAACAGAAACCTGTTTTTGGCATCTTTGCATCTCTAGATTCCAGTGGGAATGCATGATTTTGTTGAATTCATTATACGAGCATCTCTCTCTTCTATTTTTGGATATGCATATAATTTTATTAAACAATGAGACCTCATAGCTGGATCTGAAGGGCCACAAATCAGTGTTGAACCCCAGGCCCTCCCCCACGCCTGGCCTGTGCGCAATGTAACAATCTGCTTTCTTTGTGTGCTGCGTGATTTTGTGGTCTGCTGTGGTGCTCAGGGTATAGAGTTTTTAGTGTATCTGTTAATTAGGATGTATGGTTTGAATATACTTTATTTTAATTACACTTTATCGAGATATAATTCATACATCACAAAATTCACCTTGAACACACTTAGAACATGAGGAGCAGACATAGCAGGTGTCCTACCAACATGTCCTTGACACCTTTACCATTTTTTTTTTATTTTTTGAGACAGAGTCTCAAGCTGTCATCCTGGGTCGAGTGCCATGGCATCATAGCTCACAGCAACTTCCAACTCTTGGGCTCAAGTGATCCTCTTGCCTCAGTTTTTCTATTTTTAGTAGAGATGGGGGTCTCGCTTTTGCTCAAGCTGGTCTCAAACTCATGAGCTCAACCTATCCATCCACCTCAGCCTCTGACAGTGCTGGGATTACAGGCATAAGCCACCATGCCTGGCCCACCTTTACCATTTTTGTGGACAAAGGCTCTTGATATAGGCTTTCCACATCCAACTGCCAGAACCTTGGGATGCGGAGCCAGTGAAGGGAAGTGACACAGAGGGGTGCAGGTGGTATTTCAGTTCCACTCTTTGGTGACTGGGACAACTCTGCTCTCCACTCTTGTCAGAGCCAAAGGTCGTCTGCCATGGGATTTTACTGGTATTGATCCTAACTTGGCTTCCTTCCCTTTCTAGTTCCAATTTTCATTCCCAATGGTCTTTCTAGAACCATCGTCACAGAAATCTTTATTTCTGGGTCTCCTTTTGGGGAGCCCAATCTAAGACCACATGTGACTCATGGATGTTGCTTCTCAGTGTGATCCAGAAAAGACCTGCATCCCAACACCATGATGGATTTGCTCAGTACAGATTCCGAGGCTGATGCAAATATCATGAGTCAGAATTTCTAGCACGGGGACTGACATGTGCATTTTGAATGAGAGGGATCTGCCACCCTAAGGTTTTTCTGTACCTTGGAGTGTGAGAACCACTGTTCTGGTCAGTATACTTGGTGTCAAGATGTTACGAAGGGTCTTGTCCAGACATAGACTTTACCATGCCACACTGGTCTGCAGGAGAAAAGCCAGCAAGAACTCTCAGGACAACATGAGCAATTTGCCTGTCCAGTCTCTCTTGATGAGGCCTGCTACTGCTTCTTAAGGGGTGAAGGATATAAAGGTGGGAAGTGAAGACCTGAATTGCAAAGCATATTTCTGTTAAAACTGCAACCCAGAAGGGAAAGTGCGCTACACAAACTGTGAGCTAGTTAACATGATTTGGTGCCTGTCTAGCCATGTATTTACTGTCTCCTGTCAGAAACCAGGCTTCATTCAGCTGTGTATCCCTCCCCAAGTAATTCATATACCCCAGAAGAAGTTGACCCTGTTACTCTTGCTTCCTAGGGCCTGAATTGTCCTGGGGATCCCTTCCTTCTTACAAGGGCTTGGCTCAGAAATCAGCATGTGAGATGCAGCTAGTTAATGAGATAATGAGAACCATTTTACTGAACATTTGGGGAATGTTCTTCCCTGTCCCCTGAAAGGCTTCCATAAGCAATGCTCCCTTCCTTCTGTTGGATCTGAACAAGGACACATGTAGTCCTGATCGCCACCAGAATCCACTCTATGACCAAGAGGAAAACAGGCTTTAGGGTGCAGTTGGCCCTGGAGAACAGAGCAGAGCTGGGGAAAGAACCTGAGTGTTGAGTATGTCATCAACCAACCCAAATCCAACCCTACCTTTGATCAAACCCCTCCTTTAGGGTAAGCAATGGATTTTCACATTATTTAATCCAGTTTGAGTTAGGTTTCTGTTACTGCAGCTTAAAGCATGCATATTGACATACTTTGACACTGAATGTATAGTACACCCTTTAAAAGTTAAATGTTAGTGTAAAATATTGGTGTAAGCAATGTCTGAAAGCATTCTTTGATAAGCGCCAGTGAGCAAGTGGTGCGCACTCCCTGCCAGGGATGGCTTCAGAGGCAGAAGGCACATGCTGCCTCCTCCAGGCAGAGTCTGATAGAGCCAGCGTGTCCCTGAAGCCTGGGGTTTGGCAGGCCCTGTTTTGACCGTCATGACAGCCACCACACTGAGTTTCTTAGGACCTCATTCTCTTCCTGATTCCTCCACCCCCTCCCAATAGGCAGGGCAGGGCAGCACTTACCTCAGTAGCACATTCATTTGTATTTGTGATTATTTTGGAGGGGATTCCAGCTGGAAAACATCAAGTAAAAAGCTGTTGCCTGGGAAACAACAGTCTTCTTGAACTTTTTGAGAAACATTGGGTTTTTGATGCTTCCCAAACACTGAGATTCATCGAAGTGCCTGAGCCACCGGGGCAATGAACTTACTCTGCCAGGCTAGAACGCAAAACTTCAGAGCCTAAAGTCACTGTTGACCTTCTACTCTACCTAAATGTTTTTGAACTTGCCAGAGAGACAACTCACACTCTCCTCTCTAAAAATTAGATTTACTCTGTAATAAACTCTGTGCAGACAAGTAACTAAAATCATCAGGCTCTGAGGACCCCTAGTCAGCTCTGCGTCTCCACCCCATAGGGCTGGGGTGGCCTTTCCTGGCGTGTGCTTCTTTGGGGGACCTCACAGAGAAGACACATGTATCTGCTGGGCCTGGAGATACTCAGATTATACACTACCAGATTATACACCTCCCTGCATTCACCTGAGAAAACAGCTTGTTGCAATAGAAGCTGAATTTCAAGGGGAGCATGACAGCAGGTTGAATAAAATACTAAAAACCACTCTAACCCAGGTAACATGACAGATGTTTACATCAAATAAAAAAGTCAGGATTTTTGGTTGCAAAAACCCAGCTCAGACTAGCTTTGTCAAAAGGGAATTCTTTGCTCATGGAAGTTAAGGAGGCAACATCTAACCTACAGGCAGCAGATGCAGGTGGACGCCCGAGACGAGTGGAGCTGGAAAGTCAAGTGTGGACCAGACTCCGTGCGTCTCTGCTTTCCACTTCTCTCTCCGTGTTGGCTTTTTCTCTCTCTTACTGAAGACTACAGTAGAACCTCTGTGAATTGACCAACGAGGGACTATAACAAACTGATCAACCCATGGAGGTGCTCAACATAAGGAACCAGGCCTATGGTACTGTGGTGCATGTTCAGTCTCCAAAACGTAGGCGAACTGAAGGGGGGGGGTCAGCAGAGGGAGGTGGTCAGCCATGGAGGTCGCCCATGTTTTCCACCAAGTGGCTGACAGCATGATTCATAGCAGCTTTTGTGCTGTTTCTTTGCTTCCCGTGGCTCTTTCCCAATTCCAGAACAGCTCCTGGAGACAAACTTTGACTCACCCATTTGAATCAGGTTCCTGCACAAATCCCCTCCGGCCAGGGGAAGCTGGGATGTCCCAGAAGAAGGAAAAGGTTCAGGCAAACAATCCCTGAAGGGCATACTCTACAGAATCTCTTCCATGTAGGAGAGCTGGGCAGCAAACATCAAAGCTGGAAGTCATGTGAGGATCACCCTGTCCAGGGACCAGGAATCAGACTTCCCAGGGGGATTCCTGATGGTCGCACAACAAATGACACAGAGAGGTGAGACTAGTACCTAGCTCTGGTGTTATATTTTCTGTTTTACTTTCTATATTAGAGGTACAGTAAAGAAAAATTGAGTATATTTCTCTTCCAAAATCAATGTACTTCTCAGCTCCTTAGGAACTTCATGGCAAATGGGCACTTGAGGGTAAGGGAGCTTGTCATAGTTATTGCTGTTTAAAGAGGAATTGGGAATTTCTTCCTCCTTCTACCTTGGAAAGGAAGAGAGGGTGGGGGACAACTCACAGGAGCCAGGCACTGGGCTCAGGGCTTCACATTTGCCACCTCATTTAATTTCTACAGAACACTGTGAATAGGCACCCCATTTTACATATGAGGAAACCGAGGCTCAGTAAAACCAAGTAAAGTGCCTAAGATCTCCTAGTTGAGTAATGGCTGGGCTTGCTGGCAGGTAGCAGGTTAGAGATCCTCTCCATGGACTCCCTGTGTGTTGGGGATAGGGCTAGTAGTCGAAGAATCTGCTCAGTCCTGGGGTTGTGGAGACAGAATCCTAGTGAACCTCTGAGGGATGTTTACAGCTGAGGTCTTGCCTGCTCCCATCCTCCTGGCCCCGCCGGGAAAGACAGCAGCCCTGGGCAGAGAACAGACACCTGGGCCCAGGGAACTGGAAGCCACCTTCAGCCCCAGGCCCTATAATCTGCCTAAAAATAGTCTCACCATGCCCACATGGCCTGCGCCATGAGGTCAGCAGCACAACAATTTGGAAGCTTGTTATTGACATTTTCTCTCTTAGTAGTGAGCAAACCAGCCCTAGTTTTTCAGTGTTCAAATATTTGACTTTTCACTATAAGCACATCATAATGAAAGTGGTGGATTAACCAGACCGGGCCTTACTGCAGTGTCTTCCAAATTATACTAAATATGTATGTATTCTCTTAATAGTCTACAGAGTTGCTAATTTCTTCCATGAGCACTTCCAGCTCATGGTGAAGCTGACAGTGCTAATGAAATAATTCTTCCATTACTTCCTCTCACCAAACAGTCACATCTTACAACCAAATCTCAGACACTATTCATACAAAATTACTCAAGTACTTTTGGGGATGGTATTGTAAGGATGGATTTATGCTCTGGGTGTAAAATTCAATTTATATCTTTCAGCTGGTTGCCCAAGTCTAGAAAGGCTTGTCCAGCATGAATGGAGCTGTTTGTCTGTAGATTTTAGCACTAATGAAATGTTGAAAGAACAGGGGGTGAGAATAAGATGGAGTCAGTCGGGCTAAGGTGAACATGACATGGCTGGTCTGGTGATTTTAGGTCCCGTGTGACCTTCTCCTCCTGTCTCTGATTCTTATTGTTTTGTAAATTTAGCTCCCACCCCAAGGATGCCTATCTTGAATAGGTTAGAAAGATTGATTTAGGAAACTGTCTTTAGAATTGGAAATGTCACTGAGTTAAGTGGATTATTTAGAATAAGCGTTAATGTGCTCTTTGCTTTAGGAGGACTGATTTAGGGAATTAACCTTTGAATTGGAAAGGTTGTAATACATTGTCACTGAGTTGTGCTGATTATTATTAAAAATAAGAGTTAATGTGGTCTTTGGACAATAGTGTAAAAAAACAGTGATTTTGGAAATGGAAGAACAGAACAATCTTGGAGAGGCTACTGTCGCTGTTCAGAATCCCTACCTTCTGACAAATAAAGTTTGCCGGACCTATCCCTGTCCCTGAATATTGGCTGACAGGGACAGGCAGCCAGACCCTCTTTCTCTGGTAGCAATGTGACTCGCACAGATCTAGGGTTTGCCCTGTTTCCTCTGGCATGACAGCCCTGTACATAGATGTGGGGCTCTGATCAGTGAGAGTCACAGATGGCTTCTTATAGAAATGGGGAATCTCTAGGGAACGAGGAATGAGTGAAACTTGTAATCTCGTTGTCAGGCACTTAGATTCCTGATCTAGCACAGAAATCCTATGTTCCTGTTCCTATGTGGTTCTGAATTCCAAATTCTGGATTCTGGATTTTGGAATATGGATGTAGGAGAAAATCTGGCCAAAATGATAGCTGTCCTAGTAATCTTACAGAAATGGCTGTTGCTATTGTTATTACTGCTTCAATGCCTTATGGTGAAATCTGCAAAATGCTTTAGAATCATTTTATGCAAAAAAAAGAAAACCCAAGAGCTGACTATTACTAAAGAGGGTTCCAAAATTGCTGACAACTGAGGAAAGACTCATTTTGGTGAGGAAGTAAATAACCAGAGTGAAAACTAAGGCCACTCATAGAAACCTCAGAAGAGCTGACGCTGCGTATAACACTAATGGTAGCTAACATTACATATCACATGTTATGTTCTAAATGTAAATCATTTAGGTGTTACCTGCCTGAGGACACTGGCATTACTGTTATTCTCATTTTACAGATGAGAAAACTGAGGTCTCAAGATTTATTCAAGATCAGACAGTGAGTTATGCAACCCCTGTTGTTTTTGCCCAGCTAATGCTCATGTCTACAATGGCAAGAATGCCCCATTTATCTTAGGGGAACCATTCCACTCATCCCTTCTCTCACCGCATGTGGTTTGCTTGAGGTCACCAACTTCCTCCTTTCCTACCCTCCAAAGCCACTGGGGTGGGCATGTGACTCAGGCCTGATGGCTGAGTTAGGTGTGGCCATGGACACAGTCAAACTGAAAACCTATGTAAGAGAATTTCTCTTTGGGCTCAACTTAAAGTCGGGTGAATGTAAGCCTGAGGCTGCAAGAGCTGCCAAGTGGAGAAGGCAGTCTGAGGGTGGTGACACTCAGAGGAAAGCAGAGCTGAGGCTGGAAAGAGATCAGCCTCCCATGTGGTTTGACCCTAGATTTGGCCATTCCCAAAGTCGGCATTGAACTTGCCCTACATTTTTTCCTTAATACTTTAATTCGGTGGTTCTTTGAGTTTGTTTTCAAGCTTATACAACCATCCACACCATCTAATTCTTGAAAAGTTTCATCATCCAGGGCTGGGCGCGGTTGCTCACACATGTAAAACTAGCACTCTGGGAGGCTGAGAGTTCAAGATTAGCCTGAGCAAGAGCAAGACCCCAACTCTAAAAATAGCCAGGCATAGTGGTGAGTGCCGGTAGTCACAGCTACTTGTGAGACTGAGGCAAGAGAATCACTGCAGCCCAAGAGTTGGAGGTTGCTGTGAGCTCTGATACCACACCACTCTACCCAGGGTGACAAAGTGAGACTATGTGAAAAAAAAGAAAAGTTTCATCATCCAAAAGAAGCCCTGCACTTGTTAGCGGTCACTCACCACGTCCCCCCTTCTGCCAGTCAGGTCTCTGTAACCACTAATCAGCTTTCTGTCCCTCGGGATTTGCTTAATCTGGACATTTCATGTAGATGGAATCATACAATATGTGGCCTTCTGCATCTGGCTTTCATTTAGCCAACTGTTCTCAAGGGTCAGTCTCGCTGTGGCATGTGTCTTTACTGTATTCCTTTTTATGACTGAAAATACTGTTCCATTGAATGTCACACCACATTTTGTTTATCCATTCATCTGCGGATGGAAATTTTGTTGTTTCCACCTCTTTTGACTATTAAAAATACTACTGTGCATTCCTATACAAATTTTTATGTGAACATATGGTTTCATTTCTCCTGGGTACATACCTAGAAAAGAATTTCTGACTTATATAGTAACTCTGTGTTGAAACTTTTGAGGAACTGCCGTTTTGCAAAGTAACTGCACCAGTTTACGTTCTGACCAGCAGTGTAGGAGGATGCCAGCGTCTCCCTCCACATCCTCTTCAACACTTGGTATCCTCCGCCTTTTTCATTACAGCTGCCTCGGAGTGGGAAGTGATAGCACCTTGTGGTTTGAAATTGCAGTTTCCTAATGATAATAACATTGAACATCTTTTCAAGTGCTTTTATCTATTTGTACATCTTCTTTAAGAAAATGTCTCTTCAAATCCTCTGCCCATTTTTCAATTGGGTTATTTTTGTCTTTTTATTTTTGCATTGTAAGAGTTCTTTATATATTCTTGATACTTGAGTGTTATCAAATACATGATTTGCAAAATTTCCTCCTGTCCTGTGATGTCTTTTCACATACTTGACAATGTCCTTTGATACTCAAATGATTTTAATTTTGACAAAGTCCAATTTCTTTTTCTTTGGCTGCTCATGCTTGAAGCATCATATCTTAATATGTGCCCTAAATGCTTAATCCATTGTCATGAAAATTTCCACCTATGTTTTCTTCTAAGAGTTTTATCATTTTAGCTTTCATATTTGCATATTTGATTTATTTTGAATAAATTTTTAAATATGGGGTAAGGGTCCAAATTTGTTATGTTGCATGTGGATATCCTGTTATCTCAGTAGCATTTATTGAAAACACTATTCTTTGCCCCATTGAATTGTCTAGGCACTCTTATCAGAAATAAATAAATAACCATAAAAGTGAGGGTCTCAACTTTTAGGCTCTCAATTTTATTTTATTGATGTGCATGTCTGTAGTATGTCTGAATAACAATATCTTGATTACTGTAGCTTTATACTACAAATAGTTCTTTTATGAAATTGGGGGTGGGGTGGAGGAACATGTCTTCCAAATTTGTAGCTCGTTAAAGAGAGTTTTGGCTATTTAGGGTTTCTTAAGTTTCAAATGAATTTTAAGACAAGCTTCTCAATTTCTGCAAAGAAGTCAGCTTGGATTTTCCTAAGATTGCTTTTGAATCTGTAGATCAGATTGGGTGGTATTGCCATTGTAACAATGTTAAGTCTCCCAATCCATGAACACGGATACCTTTCAATTCATCGAAGTCTTCTTTATTTTTTTTTCTTCTCTTTTTTTTATTATTAAATCATAGCTGTGTACATTAATGTGATCATGGGGCACCAGACACTGGTTTTATAGACTGTTTGACACATTTTCATCACACTGGCTAACATAGCCTTCCTGGCATTTTCTTAGTTATTGTGTTAAGACATTTATATTCTACATTTACTAAGTTTCACATGTACCCTTTTTGATTTTCAATACACAAGTCTTTTTAACTCTTTTGTTAAATTTTAAAAGTATCTTATTCTTTTCGATGCTATTGCACATGTATGGTTTCCTTAATTTCTTTTATTGTTCATTTTAAGTGTATAGAAATACAACTAAATTGTATATTAGACTTGTGTCCTGTACGCTCACTTAGCTTATTTATAAGTTCTAATAGTCTTTTTGTGTGGGTTTCTTAGGATTTTCTATGTATAAACCATCAGTCACTGGCAAATCAATACAATTTACTATTTCCTTTCCAACCTGTTGTCTGTTTCTTTTTCTTGCGTAATTGATACGACTAGAATCTCCAGTACAATGTTGAATGTTGTTCCTCCTCTTTAGGGAAAACATTTACCTTTTATTAGGTGTGTTGTTGGCTATGAGTTTTTGTAGCCGGCCACAAGGTTGAGAAAGTTCTCTTCTGTATTTAGTGTTTTTATCAGATGAAGGGGTGCTGGATTATGACAAATGCCTTTTCTGCATCTACTGAGATAGCCACGTAGTTTCTTCCTTTATTTAATATGGAGGTTTACATTGATTAATTTTTGTATGTTGAACCAATGGGGATTATTTTGACTCCCGTAAAGACATCGGACAATGTTTGGGGACAGTTTCAGCTGTCCCCAAATTAGATGCAAAAGAGGAGCTGCTTCTGGCATCTAGTGGTTGGAGGCCAGAGATGGTGCTAAACATTTTGCAATGCATGGGGTAGTTCCCCATCATAAATAATTATCCAGTCCCAAATGTCAGTAGTGCTGAGGTTAAGAACCCCTGTATTATAAAACTACCACTTGGATTCTCAGTCAAAATAGAACGATCATACTATTTTGCCCTCTCTTGATACAGTATGACATTTTCCAAGGAAGAAAAGTCCTGCCTTGGTACCAGCCAACAGATGCTGATTGTGAAATGAATGGCTTCTCAAGGGTCCCACTAGGTAGGAGGACCACAGACTTCATCCTACAAACCAGGCACTTCAAAAGAAGACACTACCATTACTCCATGACAATAAGGATAAACCTGGAAGAATGCCCTCCCCACCCACCTTCCACCACTGGGGAAAATATGGTGATAGCAGAGGCCAGAGCAGCAGAAAAGATCAACTGCTGCAAAATGTGTTTTGGTAATGTCTTCAAACCCTCCCAACTTGAGGGTGCATTTTCCTCCCACAGCCCAAGAAGATTCGATTCTCCAAGGCTCTTTCAAGGACCCCCTGCCCTCCACACGGGTGACCCTTAGCGCCATCTGTTGGTGCCAGGCAGAGCTGAAAGGTGTTCTGTAGCCAGTTTTGCTGCTGTTTTTGAAAATTCATCATTTGAAACTTTGGCAAGTCAAAGATCTTCTATAGTTCATTTTGTCTTGGCAAACACAAGGGAAGTCACATGTCATGGTTATTTTTCAGAAGTGTAAGCCATGATATGGCAAGACTGGTACCTCTGGGTAGCAAAGCAAGCGGGTGGGTCTAGAATCTGGTTTCTTTCTTTCTTTCTTTCTTTCTTTTTTTTTTTTGTAGACACAGAGTCTCACTTTACTGTCCTCGGTAGAGTGCCATGACATCACACGGCTCACAGCAACCTCCAGCTTTTGGGCTTACGGGATTCTCTTGTCTCAGCCTCCCAGGCAGCTGGGACTACAGGTGCCTGCCACAATGCCCAGCTATTTTTTGGTTGCAGTTTGGCCGAGGCTGGGTTTGAACGCGCTACCCTCCGTGTATGTGGCCGGCACCCTCCTCACTGAGCCACAGGTGACACCCTAGGTAAACAAGCCCAGTTATTCTATCAAAAGTTCTTTCTGTCAAAAGACAAGGGATGAGTGGTATTACCTGCTAAATACACTTTGGTGGGTATAACTAGAGTTGGAGGAAAGCCTACGAAACATTTTTATTTAATTTATTTATTTATTTTTTAAGCCTGGGTAGAGTGCTATGGCAATATAGTTCACAGCAACCTCAAATTCTCTTGGGCTTGAGAAATCCTCTTGCTTCAGCCTCCTGAGTATCTGAGACTACTACTATACCCAGCTAGTTTTTCTATTTTTAGTACAGACAGGGTCTCACTCTTGCTCAGGCTGGTCTCAAACTCCTGAGCTCAAGTGATCCACCCTCCTGGGCCTCCCAGAATGCTAGGATTACAGGGATGAGCCATCATGCCCAGGCCTGCAAAATGTTTTCCCTAGGACCATTTATTATCTGACACCCTCATTAGGTAGTTGGGTGTGCTATCTGTACTCCTACCCACTTTTTCTTCCACTCAAGACAGCATATCCAATGTAAATGAGCAGAAGTAATTCCTTTATATGGATAACCTTGGACACACTCCACTGTATTAGAAAAAGATGTAGTCACAGACTCTTATTAGTAACAGTAATTGCCGGTGATCCGTCTTGCAGCTACCACAACTTTATCACCCACTCCTCTAATTCTGCCCTTAAATGTGTTTTGGGCACAGTGCTTGAGAGTGGCGTTCTCCTCCACAGGGCTCTGTCTCTGGGGATATAAACACAGACAGCAAGTAATAAAATAAAACACTGCCTCTAGTGTAATTCCTATAATTGTCTTTCTTGATTTTTCTTTTACACTTGAAATCAAATCCCCCTGGTTAAAGCTCATGGATTTTAGAAAGATAACAGTAGATGATCTGGGCAGTAGAGAAGTCTAAAGTGTCTGGTCATCCTGGAAGGGTGGACCGGTGGACAGAACATACTCTTGAAGGGCAAAGAGGCTACAACTGGCTTTTGGGAGAGCAAGATGGCGGCCAAGTACCAGCTTCCTTGCATCTGGGCACCGTGAGTCCGGGGAGATAGGACTCCAGGCATCTCTGCCTGGTGGGATCTGCCTATCATCACCCCTGTGAGGATACAGAGAGTCAGCGAGAGACTTCTGGACTGCAAGAGGAGGACTAAAACAGTGGAAAACCGGCAAGTGGTCACGTGTGCTCAATCAGCCTAAACCCGCCCGTAACTTCCACAGGCACAAGAACTTAAAGAGCAAAAGGAAGTGAAAGAAAAATTAGGGCAAGGAAACAGATAAAAGAAATCACTCATGAGGAAGAATCAGCAGAAAATTCCAGGCAACATGAAGAACCAGTCCAGAACAACCCTGCCAAGGGACCATGAGGTAGCTACTGCAGAGGATTCCACCTATAAAGAAATGTTAGGAATGACAGAAAGGGAATTTAGAAAACACATGATAAAAGCAATGAAAGAAATGATGGAAAAATGAAGGAAACTGCTAATAAAGTGGATAATAACCAAAAGGAAATCCAAAAACAGAATCAAATAAGAGAAGAACGATATGAAGAATATAAAAAGGATATAGCACAGCTGAAGGAACTGAAACAGTCAATTAGGGAACTTACAGATGCAATGGAAAGTATCAGCAACAGGTTAGACCATGCAGAAGAAAGAATTTCAGAGGTAGAGGACAAAGTTCTTGAGGTAAGTCAGATAGTAAAAGAGGCAGAAAAGAAGAGAAAGAAAGCAGAACGTTCACTGTCAGAATTACGGGACTTTATGAAGCATTCCAACATACGAGTTATAGGAATTCCAGAAGGGGAAGAAGAATGCCCCAGAGAAATGGAAGCTATACTAGAGAATATTGTAAAAGAAAATTTCCCAAATATCACCAAAGATTCTGACACACTGCTTTCAGAAGGATATCGGACCCCAGGTCGCCTCTAACCGAGCTTCTCCAAGACACATTGTGATGAACCTGTCCAAAGTCAAGACAAAAGAAAAGATTCTGCAAGCTGCCAGGAGTAAGCGCCAGTTGGCCTACAGGGGTAAATCCATCAGAGTGACCGCAGACTTCTCCAACGAAACTTTCCAAGCAAGAAGACAATGGTCATCTACCTTTAATCTACTTAAACAGAACAATTTCCAGCCCAGAATTCTGTACCCTGCTAAGCTAAGCTTCAAAATTGACGGAGAAATCAAATCATTTACGGATATTTAAACATTGAGGAAATTCGCCACAACAAGACCGGCTCTACAGGAAATACTTCAACCTGTTCTGCACACTGACCACCACAATGGATCAGCAGCAAAGTAAGAACTCAGAAATTAAAGGACAGAACCTAACCTCCACACTGATGCAAAAGATAAAACTAAGCAATGGACTCTCACAAAATAAGATGAATAGGATACTACCACACTTATCAATTATCTCAATAAATGTTAATGGCTTGAATTCTCCACTGAAGAGACATAGATTGGCTGACTGGATTAAAAAACACAAGCCATCCATTTGCTGTCTGCAAGAAACACACTTGGCTTCAAAAGACAAATTAAAGCTCCGAGTCAAGGGATGGAAGACAATTTTTCAGGCAAATGGCATTCAGAAGAAAAGAGGAGTTGCAATCTTATTTTCAGATGCATGTGGATTTAAAGCAACTAAAGTCAAAAAAGACAAAGATGGTCACTTTATATTGGTCAAGGGAAAAATACAACAAGAAGACGTTTCAATTCTAAATATTTATGCACCCAATTTAAATGCTCCCAGATTCTTGAAACAGACCCTACTCAGTCTGAGTAATATGATATCTGATAATACCATAGTAACAGGGGACTTTAACACTCCTCTTACAGAGCTGGACAAATCCTCTAAACAGAAATTAAACAAAGATATAAGAGATTTAAATGAGACCCTAGAACAACTGTGCTTGATAGATGCATATAGAACACTCCATCCCAAAGACAAAGAATATACATTCTTCTCATCACCCCATGGAACATTCTCCAAAATTGATCATATCCTGGGACACAAAACAAATATCAACAGAATCAAAAGAATTGAAATTTTACCTTGCATCTTCTCAGAGCATAAGGCACTAAAGGTGGAACTCAACTCTAACAAAAACACTCGACCCCACACAAAGGCATGGAAATTAAACAATCTTCTGTTGAATAACAGATGGGTGCAGGAAGAAATAAAACAGGAAATCATTAACTTCCTTGAGCATAACAACAATGAAGACACAAGCTACCAAAACCTGTGGGATACTGCAAAAGCAGTTTTGAGAGGAAAATTCATCGCTTTAGATGTCTACATTTGAAAAACAGAAAGAGAGCACATCAACAATCTCACAAGCCATCTTATGGAATTGGAAAAAGAAGAACAATCTAAGCCTAAACTCAGTAGAAGAAAAGAAATCTCCAAAATCAAATCAGAGATCAATGAAATTGAAAACAAAAGAATCATTCAGAAAATTAATGAAACAAGGAGTTGGTTTTTTGAAAAAATAAATAAAATAGATAAACCATTGGCCAGACTAACGAGAAATAGAAAAGTACAATCTCTAGCAACCTCAATCAGAAATGATAAAGGGGAAATAACAACTGATCCCACAGAGATACAAGAGATCATCTCTGAATACTACCAGAAACTCTATGCCCAGAAATTTGACAATGTGAAGGAAATGGATCAATATTTGGAATCATACCCTCTCCCTAGATTTAGCCAGGAAGAAATAGAGCTCCTGAACAGACCAATTTCAAGCACTGAGATCAAAGAAACAATAAAAAATCTTCCAACCAAAAAATGCCCTGGTCCAGATGGCTTCACACCAGAATTCTATCAAACTTTCAAGGAAGAGCTTATTCCTGTACTGCAGAAATTATTCCAAAACATTGAGGAAGAAGGAATCTTCCCCAACACATTCTATGAAGCAAACATCACCCTGATACCAAAACCAGGAAAAGACCCAAACAAAAAGGAGAATTTCAGACCAATCTCACTCATGAATATAGATGCAAAAATTCTCAACAAAATCCTAGCCAATAGATTACAGCTTATCATCAAAAAAGTCATTCATCATGATCAAGTAGGCTTCATCCCAGGGATGCAAGGCTGGTTTAACATACGCAAGTCCATAAACGTTACCCACCATATTAACAGAGGCAAAAATAAAGATCACATGATCCTCTCAATAGATGCAGAAAAAGCATTTGATAAAATCCAGCATCCTTTTCTAATTAGAACACTGAAGAGTATAGGCATAGGTGGCACATTTCTAAAACTGATTGAAGCTATCTATGACAAACCCACAGCTAATATTTTACTGAATGGAGTAAAACTGAAAGCTTTTCCTCTTAGAACTGGAACCAGACAAGGTTGTCCTCTGTCACCTTTACTATTCAACATAGTGCTGGAAGTTCTAGCCAATACAATTAGGCAAGACAAGGAAATAAAGGGAATCCAAATGGGAGCAGAGGAGGTCAAACTCTCCCTCTTTGCTGATGACATGATCTTATACTTAGAGAACCCCAAAGACTCAACCACAAGACTCCTAGAAGTCATCAAAAAATACAGTAATGTTTCAGGATATAAAATCAATGTCCACAAGTCAGTAGCCTTTGTATACACCAATAACAGTCAAGATGAGAAGCTAATTAAGGACACAACTCACTTCACCATAGTTTCAAAGAAAATGAAATACCTAGGAATATACCTAACGAAGGAGGTGAAGGACCTCTATAAAGAAAACTATGAAATCCTCAGAAAGGAAATAGCAGAGGATATTAAAAAATGGAAGAACATACCATGCTCATGGATGGGAAGAATCAACATTGTCAAAATGTCTATACTTCCTAAAGTAATCTACCTATTCAATGCCATTCCTATCAAAATACCAACATCGTACTTTCAAGATTTGGAAAAAATGATTCTGCGTTTTGTATGGAACCGGAAAAAAAACCATATAGCTAAGGCAGTTCTTACTAATAAAAATAAAGCTGGGGCATCAGCATACCAGATTTTAGTCTGTACTACAAAGCCATAGTGGTCAAAACAGCATGGTACTGGCACAAAAGCTGAGACATAGACACTTGGAATCGAATTGAAAACCAAGAAATGAAACTAACATCTTACAACCACCTAATCTTCGATATACCAAACAAGATCATACCTTGGGGGAAAGACTCCCTATTCAATAAATGGTATTGGGTGAACTGGATATCTACATGTAAAAGACTGAAACTGGACCCACACCTTTCCCCACTCACAAAAATTGATTCAAGATGGATAAAGGACTTACATTTAAGGCATGAAACAATAAAAATCCTCAAAGAAAGCGTAGGAAAAACACTGGAAGATATTGGCCTGGGGAAACACTTCATGAAGAAGACTGCCATGGCAATTGCAACAACAACAAAAATAAACAAATGGGACTTCATTAAACTGAAAAGCTTCTGTATAGCTAAGGAGACAATAACCAAAGCAAAGAGACAACCTACACAATGGGAAAGGATATTTGCATATTTTCAATCAGACAAAAGCTTGATAACTAGGATCTATAGAGAACTCAAATTAATCCACAGGAAAAAAGCCAACAATCCCATATATGAATGGGCAAGAGACATGAATAGAACCTTCTCTAAAGATAACAGATGAATGGCTAACAAACATATGAAAAAATGTTCATCATCTCTATATATTAGAGAAATGCAAATCAAAACAACCCTGAGATATCATCTAACCCCAGTGAGAATGGCCCACATCACAAAATCTCAAAACTGCAGATGCTGGCGTGGATGTGGAGAGAAGGGAACACTTTTACACTGCTGGTGGGACTGCAAACTAGTACAACCTTTCTGGAAGGAAGTATGGAGAAACCTCAAAGCACTCAAGCTAGACCTCCCATTTGATCCTGCAATCCCATTACTGGGCATCTACCCAGAAGGAAAGAAATCCTTTTATCATAAGGACACTTGTACTAGACTGTTTATTGCAGCTCAATTTACAATCGCCAAAATGTGGAAACAGCCAAAATGCCCACCAACCCAGGAATGGATTAACAAGCTGTGGTATATGTATACCATGGAATACTATTCAGCTATTAAAAAAAATGGAGACTTAACATCCTTCGTATTAACCTGGATGGAAGTGGAAGACATTATTCTTAGTAAAGCATCACAAGAATGGAGAAGCATGAATCCTATGTACTCAATTTTGATATGAGGACAATTAATGACAATTAAGGTTATGGGGGGGAGGAAAAGCAGAAAGAGGGACGGAGTGAGGGGAGTGGGGCCTTGGTGTGTGTCACACTTTATGGGGGCAAGACATGATTGCAAGAGGGACTTTACCTAACAATTGCAATCAGTGTAACCTGGCTTATTGTACCCTCAATGAATCCCCAACAATAAAAAAAAAAAAAAAAAAAAAAAATCTAATAAAAGGGAATGAATTGTGGAAAAAAAAAAAGAAATTGGTGATGGGATTACGCATTAGGAGAGGAACTGGGGAACATAGAATCTGGGGTCAGAGAAAGAATTATATCCTAGAACATATGCTTATTGTTATGTGCTTGTACAATTTTAAGAAAAATTAAAACGCTATCTAATAATATGAAAAAAAAAAAAAGAGGCTACAACTAGGGAAGCCCTTGGAAAGGTGTAGGCTCATCCTGCCCCCTAATCAAGAGGATTCTGATAAGGTAAAAAACTGGGTGTGAGGTTGCTGTAGCGCTTTATCCCCTCCCCCTCTAATTCTGCACTTGAACGTGGGGAATCAGTGCACTGGGTTTCTCTTTCCTTTAGAAGCAGCTCTAAGCCGAGTGGCTCCCTGACAACCAGAAGAGGAAGATGGATGATCCTGACTCCTCGGAGAGTTGCTAATGGAGTTTTCTCCTCTACTGAGTTCCATTATTTTTTTCTTTTTTTTGCCACAGATCTTGAACTCTCCCTCTTGCTGGCTGGAATACGCCGCCTTCTGTTTGCAGGAAAATTTGACAGCGCAGTGAGCTGTGGGTTATAATCCGATCTGATAGGCACCCTGGGCTGTGATTGAAGACCAGAAATGGCAGGGGCAGGACTGCAAACCACAGGTCTAGGCGGCCTCCTGGAGCGCTAGAGGGGCCCCAGGTCTGTGTAGGGCTGGTCTGTCAATCAGCTATCTTCCTCTTGCCTCCCACACCTTAGGGCCACTCTGTCTCCTTTCTACCCTCTCTCTCATCCCTCCCTCTGCCCCACCACTCAGAGCACTGCTGTGACACCCCAGGACTTCCCTGAAGGAGTGTCACTCTCCATAACAGCTGTGGGTCAGCTGAGACAAGGAAGCTGGGAGAAGGAAGGAGCCTGGGAACCTCAGCTTGCAGAGCTGAAAGGGCACCCTGTTTGAATCAATGGTTGTATAGTGAGTACAGATATTATCCTACATCTGGGCATGTGAGAAATGTCACAGTGTTTTTATTTTTCTAAAGCAAGCTTTATCTGCTCTGAGTTCCCACCAACTAGACTGGTGGGAAATTTAGTCTGGGTCATAGGCTGGGATCCTCCATCTCCTCTGGGCTGTGCACAGGCCTAGAAAGTATGGCAGAGTCCACGACTTTCATTGAAGGCTCCTCTGCCCCATGGTTCATATTTCTTATTTAAGAAGTACATCTCTGTGCTCAGAAGGTGGCTGGCTCCGAGGCTTCCAGGAAGGTTTTGCATGAGATCTCTGCTGGTGCTGGCAGGCTCACTCCTGGTTCATTCCATGCAAAGTTCCATCCACAGCCCCAATCCCAGTATGCTTCATGGCAAGAGGACAAGGTGCCTGCTATCCACGCAATCTTCAAAAGCTTCAAATGCTTCTTGGAGCCTGGGGCAGCTCTAAGTGCCCTTATTCCCTCTCTGTGGCTTCAGCAGCACTTGACTCCTTAAATTCTACCCCATCCCTTCTCTCTTCTGTGACCTTGCTCTGTGAGCTCAGATTTTTGTCAAAGATCAAGGTGTCAGCAAAGTTATCGCCCTCCAAGGGCTGCGAGGGAGACTGTTCCAGCCTCTCCTCTGGCTTCCAGGGCTTTACCAGCATCCTTAGGTTTTCCCTGCCTCCTGCTGCTTCTCCCTGATCTTTGCCTTCATCTTCATATCACATTCTGTGTCTGAACCTCTCCTTTTTATAACAACGCCAGACATATTGGATTAGGGGCCCATTCTACTCCTGTATGACCTCATCTTAAATTACATCTGCAAAGTCCCTATTTCCAAATCCAGTCACATTTTGAAGTCCTGGGGGTCAGGGGCTTCCACATATGAATGTAGGAGGCTCACAAATAAAACCCTAACAGTACCAATTCTCCCAAGTTTGGCTGATACTGTCCTGGTTGTAAAGGTGAAAGTCCCATGTCCCTGGAAATTTTTCCAGTCCCAAACAGGTCACCCTCGCTGGGGGCAATGCCAGAACAGGAACAAAAAGTGTTCTATTCTTGGTTGTTTCTCAGAAATCTCAAAGGAAAGTCTGGCTGGTGACATGAATGTCACTTCTTTAACTCATGACACACAGCAGATGCTCACTAAGCATTGATGGAAGCACAGGGGAGAGGTGTGGAGGGGTAAAGTCCAGGGTCAGGCTGTGGGACACATGTGGGAGGAGGGAGAAGGGAACGGAGGTGGAACATGGAGGGAGAAGCCACTCTAGGGAACAAAGGCCCACGGGCAGGGTAAGCTGCGGTATCTGCCTGAGATGGCTGATGCCGAAGGGAGGGCCGTGAAGCCTTTACACCTGAGGCCCCCTTCTCTGTGGGTTGGAAATCCTCATCTGTTGGGAGTGAGCCCACATGCCTAGGAAGCCCAGTACTCAGAGGTTCTCTTTGCCACAGTTTTTGGTTGCTGCCACTTCAGAGGAGAGAAGAGTTGCTTCAACCTTGAATTCTCCCATGAATTTGAAAATGATGAACATAGTGTGTTTGCAAAGTTTTTTCTTTTTTGTTCTTTTTTTGTAGAGACAGGGTCTCACTTTGTTGCCCTTGGTAGAGTGTGCTGGTGTGACACAGCTCACAGCAACCTCCAACTCCTGGGCTTAAGTGATACTCTTGCCTCAGCCTCCCAAGAAGCTGGGACTACAGGCGCCTGCCACAACACCCGGCTATTTTTTTGTTGCATTTTGGCTGGGGCCAGGTTCGAACTCGCCACCCTCGGTATATGGGGCTGGCACCCTACCCACTGAGCCACAGGCACTGCCCCAAAGTTATTTTTAAATCATGCTTAAAATACACATTTTGTGGTTTGGGCACCAGACTCCAACCATAACTACTGTAGTCCAGATAGAGAATTGAACTTGGTGCAGGAAACCCACTTTAGAAGAGCAGAGTCCCCTGGGAAGGGAAGGGATCCTCTGCACCCATTACAACTGGCTGTGGCTGCTGTGTAGGCGTTAGGTTTTAGGAAGCTGACACAGGAGCCTCCCGAAGGATCCCTGTGTTATATGGCATATTTTATGATTACTGATTCAGCTAATAGAGCAATCAAAATAAACTCTCTTTCACAAAAGCCACTAACATTTGTGAGCAGAGAAATAATTTCAGAAAAAGGTGTGATTTTGACAAATTACAGTAGCTGCTCTTATTAAATAAACATTCTCCTTTCACAAGGCCAGAGATGTATCACAGCTCAGATGAGTCACAGTTGATTAAAGCAGCATATTTTCTTGTTTACAGTCTGTTAATAATACTGTTTTTCAAGTGACAATTAGGTATAAAGGAAGATTTATAGCAACTCCAAATACTTTACCTAGAATAGGTTTTCTCTCCATTACCTAGAAATTGGTGCCCCTGGCCTTATTACTAGCAGCCTAGCCCTGTAAAATGGTCTCCCAAGTTTAATTAGTAGCTCATTATGGCAACCAAGATACCTATTTTACAGATGGAAAACATGAGGTACTTGTTGCCTTGTGAAGTGAGATTAGGGAACCAGACAGAGGCGTAGTCATCTCCAAATGCAGCTGGAGCGTGCCAGGGACTCTGGCCACCTCCGCCCATTAGTGTTTAAAGGTGTCTAATTTGGGCTTTAGACATTCACTCTATAGCCGATGGCTTTTGTCTTCAGAGGTGTTGAACCTGTACCATCTGTTCCTTCTTGATGAGTGATTATTAGTGAGAGTTTGGCTGTGCATTCTGTACTTTCCAAATCACTGCAGCAAGCTTTCCTATCTAATTAGCATGCACCACCTGCTGCTGGACGTCAACCGAAAGGATCTGGCTGGCCTCTGTCCCCATCCCAAGTTGCATTTCATGCCATGAGGCAGAAACGCCTTCATCATGCTAAGAGCTCTCCAGGGGCTACACCTCCTCCCACCTTTCACTTCCACTGTCCCTCCTCCACACGGGGCTAGGGCTGAGAAAGGTGGGGAGCCCAGTGGACCAGGACAGCCTGCTGAGATGGAGGCCTCTGTCACTCTCTGCTTCTGTTGCATAGAGGCAAAGCCACTCAGCTTTTGTTTATTTGCTCATCTACTATTTTTATTGAGACATAATTCCATATATACCATATACCATACATTCCCCCCCTTTAAAGTATTAAATTCAGTGAGTTTCAGTACAGTCACAGAGTTGTACAACTGCCACTGTTTATTTTCAGAGGAAGTCCATGGCCCCGTAGAAAACCCTGTACCCATGGGCAGCCACTCCCTGGAAATCTCTATCTATCTCTGTCTCTGTGGACTTGGGCATTTTGTTTTGAAAGCTCTGCTGACCCGGCCCATTGCCACTTGTGCAGCAGCAGCCATGAAAGGGGGAGAAATCACAACCCAGGGAAGAGAAAGGAAAACTGACTCCCCAACATTCCTTGTTGCCTTCTGAAAAGTCACAGTGCCCCAATCTCTCTCTCTCTCTTTTTCTTTTTCTTTGAGACAGGGTCTTGCTATTTTGCCCAGCTGGTCTTGAACTCCCAGGCTCAAAGGATCCTCCTAGCTCAGCCTCCTGACCGGCTGGGACTGCAGGTGTGTGCGACTGCACCCAGCTTCAGTCACCCTTCTCCATCTGCACTTCACGTCCTTCCGTGTCCTGTCCAGTCCTGCTGGAGTCGTCTGCCCGTGGATCCTGGGGCTTCCTCCTCCTCAACCCCCTTCTATGGCTTCAGCTGTCCCCACTGGCGGCCACACCTCTCCTGGGCCTGGGCCTCCTTCTGAGCATTGGCTGCACCAGATATGGTAGCTGGTGCTTGAACTAGTTTCCTATTGCTGCCATAACAAATAACCACCACGTGCCAGGGTTTAAAATAACACAATTGCATCTACTTACAGTCCTGGAGGTCAGAAGTCTGAAGTGGTGCACACGGGATGCACTCAAGGTGGGGATAAGGCTGCACTTTCTCTGGAGGCTCCGAGGGAGCATGGCTCCCACAGCTGCAGGAGCTGCATGTCTTACGGTCTTTGGCTCACAGCCCCTTCAAAGCCAGCAGTGAACCATCTTCAGAATCACTCCCTTTCACCTTGTCTTCTTTGAGTCTGACTCCACCTGCATCCGTCTTAATCACATCTGCAAAGTAAGAGCCCTTTGCCATGTAAGGTAATGTATTCACAGGTTCCAGGGATTAGAACATGGACATCTTGGTGGGGGCGGGGGCTCTGTTGAACCTACTGCAGTATTCAAAGTAGGTTCATTGAAAGAAAGGAAGAGGGGAGGGAGGGAGGGAGGAAGGAAAGGAGGGAAGGAGGAAGAGACAGAAAGATAAATGTCAGGAGGGAGGGAAGGGAGGGAGTGGGGGAGGGAGGGAGGGAAGGAAGGGGCGGGAGGAATGAACACAAGTCATAAAGCTATGCTCTTTCTGACAAATATGGGGAGAGGACTCTGGCGCAGGCAGGCTGCTTGGAAGAGCCCTCCACGATGGAGGTGGAAGCAAGGCCCTCTCTGGGCTTCTTCTGCTCCTCTTCTCCCCTCTCACAAGCTTCTGGCTTTGGCTAGGCTTGGGGTGCAGGACGTGAGGCAGAAACACAATGCTGGGCAATGGCAATGGGAGCCTCAAGGATACCGTGACCCACCGCCCCAGCAAGGCCACTCTCTTCTCTCTCCTGTTTACCTGCATTGGGAAGGACAGGAAAAGAAAGACATCGGAAGAGAATTAATGGGAGCATTTCGTAGTAAGTCTTTCTCCTCTGCTTCCTGTACAGTAAGAATATCTTAAGTATAGAGACTGTGTGTGGCCCAGCAGCAGAAGCCACCCCACATCTTTGGCAATTTGGCGCATTTTTTTCGTGCAAGTTCCCCCAGATGCAGCAACCTCATTGAATACACGAGCGATTAAATGAGCTAAAAAGGTTCCAGAAATCAAGGCTTGCACTCAGATCTGAGGTTCCATGCATGTGGGTAAATTTAAATAATTTTTTTGTTGCTATTTTAAAAACGTCTTCAAACATTAACTATTTGAAACAAAAACAACAATACTATATTGCATGGTTTATAACCTAGATAAAGTATAATATATGACTACAATAGCAGGAAGGCCGGGAGGTACTGGACGCACGGTTCTTAGAGAAGTGAAGTGGTAGAAAACTATTTGGAGATAGACTGGGCTAAGTTTACTGTGTTTATATACCCACACTCCACTTAGTTTTCTTTCAGAGACTAAATTATTTTTCACACAAAAATATTCCTTATCCTAACATGGTTTGAATTTATCATTATTATTTTAAAACAAATCAGTAATATTTTTAACATCCAAATTTTAATTTCTTTCTTTTTGGCCAGGGCTGGGTTTGCAAATTTTAATTTCTAACATGATAAATATCAATAGACACATAACCCACAAAAACTCCCTGGAGCCATAAATTGTAAGAGCGTAACGGAGTGCTGGGGTGTCAACACTTCTGAGAACCTGTGTCCTTGAGCGCAACGTGTCACCTACTGTTCCCATTCTAAGTATTGACTCCAAAGTCTGTTCTCTAAAGGTGCTACTGCTCTGCCTCTCAAATGTTAAAAAAATTTTTTTTCAAAATTCACCATTCATTGATTAAAAAATAGCAATCTAAGAACAGGAGAGATCATTACCTGATGAAGAGTCTCTGCCTAAAACTCACAGAAATATTGTACCTGAAGAGTGGAACCTGGCATATACTCCCTTTGAAGTCTGGAATAAGACTTGCATTGCTTCAATCCCTGCTTCTGCTCCACATGGCACAAAAGGTTTTAAGTCAGTGCAATAAGAAAAAGAAATGAAATGGTGTGAGGATTACAAAGATAGAAACAAAATCACCATGATTTGCAGACAAAATTTCTGTTGAACACAAAAATTCCAAGTGAGATGTATCGAAAGCTATTATTATTATCGAAAATAAGATAGCTCTACATGCTTGCAGGACAGAAGATTGTTATTAAAAAATCAGCACTATTCTTATATACCAGGAACTATTAGTTAGAAAATGTAATTTTTTTAGAAAATATAACTTTTACAAAACCTAACTTCATACTTATAACAGATCTCTCCAAACAAAACAAAATTTTAAAAAACTTTATTGTAAGATATAGGATATAATTTCAATGCTAATCTCATAAAAGTCCTAATAAAGTTTTTTTCCTAAAATTGGACACGCTAATCCTAAAGTTATATACAAGAGTAAAGCATAGAAAAATACCAAGACAAATTTGAAGACATATGTGTGGTAAGGGAGGACGTTGGGATGGCAAACAACTTACATCTTATTAGATAGTAAAGCTTATCATGCAGGAGCGGTAAATAAAACAGGGAAGCATTGGCCAGGACACGTCAGAGCAGCCTGGATGCAGATAGTACCTGACAGAGGAAGCTTTAAAAGTAATAGGAAAAAAACAGACCAAATATGATTCTGGCACATTTTTGGAAGAAGATAACATTAGATCATTACCTTCTATCATATTAAAAATAATTTCCATAGTTTAAAAGACATGAATATCAAAAATAAAACTATAGAACGATTAGAAGAAAACATAGGCAAATATCCTTTTGAGAGTAGAACAGTGGCAAATGGAGGTTTTTTAAATAATAAGAAAAGTACAAGTCACAAATAAAAAGTGTGACAAAGTTGTCTAATTAAAATATAACCTCGTGTGTCAACAGGCAGAAAATATGTGAAAAGGTAAGAAGAGATTTTATAATCCATGTAATTAACAAAATATTCGTAACCAAGATACATAAAGAATTCTTCTTAAAAAAGACAAACCCAGCTACAACTTAACAATAGGGGGAAGTGGGAAAGGGGGGGGGGTAGAGGGAGGGGAATCGGTGGGATCACACCTGTGGTGCATATTATAGGGGTATTTGCGAAACTTGGTAAATGTAGAATGTAAATGTTTTGGCACAGTAACTGAGATAACGCCGGAAAGGCTATGTTAACCACTGTGATAAAAATGTGTCAAATGGTTAAAAAAAAAAAAAAGACTACCAAGAGAGAAAAAAAAAAAAAAAAAAAAAAAAAGACAAACCCAAGCAAAAGATGGGGAAAATAATATTAAACAGGCACTTCCCCAAGGAGAAAAACCTTCCTGATAAATAGACATATGAAAATGTTCCCAAGCTCTCACATAAATAAACAAATTTCAAAATGAAACAGCAATGATCATCACCATACACATCAGTTTAGGACAATTAAGAAGCTTGTTCATACCAAGTGTTAGCGAGTACACAGAAATAGGCATTCTGTACCATCCCTGGAGGTGCTAATCGGTGTGAGTGGCAAATTGGCTACTTAGTTTTCTTTCAGAGACTAAGTTATTTATTTCAGAGACTAAGGCATCTCTTAGTATGTAATTCCTTTAGAGAAGTCCACATCTGCATACAAATGATAAATATGTATGTCTCACTGCAGTTCTGTTATTGCATTGTAAAAATCACTCATCAGTAGAAGAATGTATAAGTCACCTCAAGCCTCTGAACTATATGGTACCAAAGTGGGTACATGTCTAAAACACGTAATATTGAATTAAAAAAGCAAACATCAAAAGAAATGAATGGAATTGTACCATTTATCTAAATAAATACACAAAATACTAATGCATATACTATTGTAAAAATAGTAAAAATATATTCCGGGCGAAAATTCAAGTCAACCTCAGAACAGTGGATACCTTTGAGGAAGGATCAGAAGAAATGGTGGGGATTTAGATGGATTTGCAATGTTTTATTTCCAAGTGTTTGGAGGCTAGACATGTACGGCCAATGTTATCTGTTTGGTTTTGATGAAAGACGTTATTTTTTGTGCTTCTTTTGTATGTTGTAAATATTTTCATAATCAAATAATTTGTAAAAGATTACATAAATGGTTAAATAGTTTTTACTTGTGGCAGGTAGAATAATCCCCCCCCATACAAATATGTCCAGGCTTAATTTCCCAAAGCTATCAATATGTTACCTTTCATGAAGAGACTCTGCAGATATGATTAAGGATGTTGGGATGGGAAGATGATCTTATATTATTTTGGTGGACTCAATGTAATCACAAGGAATTATAGGAATCCGCGTGGCCTCTCAAAGGCAAGGAGAAAGATTTTCCCCTAATGCCTCCTGTAAAGGAAAGAAACCTAAGACCTTGATTTTAGCCCTCTTATGCTCACATCAGATGCTGACCTCTATAACTGTAAGATAATATATATTTTTAATTAAATGTTTTTATTTTATAGTCAGCAAGTTTTCCATTTATCTGCTTGGATGGGAAAGATGCTATTTGAAACCAAACAGCAACTGTACATGGCTGGCTAAACATTTATAATTAACTGATTACATAATCTCTAAAACACAGCAGAATATGAGCCACATAATTGGATGTCAGCTAACCAAGACAGTCAATTCAGAAGGGTGTCATTTTGTGGCATGTGCTCAGCTGAGCTTTAAGTCAACGGGACTGCTGGGTGGAGATTTATTCTTCCTACCCATTTATATGTTCTAATACCAGGTGTGAAGAGCACAGTCAGGGCCCAAGAGCTTGAGCCCACGAACTTGAGGCTGCCGTGAGCGATGATATCACTGCACTCTACCCATGGTGACAGAGTAAGACTCTGTGTCAAAAACAAAAAAATACAGGCTGTATTTTAGGGAAGTCATGTTTCTGCCATTTTGTCTAATTCTGTCCAAAAGTTGTGTAATATCACAAAACTGTAAAGGCATGAAGGAAGAGCATTCTCTATGCCAGATTTTGGTCTTTTTGCCACTGTTTTTCTATTTGGTTTTACATAATTGAAAGATTGCTTCATTCATTTTTCTTTCTCCCCAAGGCTATTTTTGTTTTTTCTGGTCTCATTTTAGGACTCACTCAACCATTTTTGTTTTTCAAATAGATGCTATTTTGTTGGTAATAGAGAAAGCTCCAAGTTCACCTCCATTACCTAATTCTGGGATATTATTAAGAAAGTTTAATTCATATAATCGTGTTTGATTAGAAAGGAATGACTAAGTCTTGGATTAAATTGGCTGGGGCATAACTATTTTAGGGCTTGTTATTAAGGATTTAAATATTATCAGGCAATTTCGTATGGCCTTTGAGGCATCTGTTTTCACTTATCATAATAGTTCTTCTGAAAAAATCTTCTTTATTCTGACTACGGGGATGACATACTTTTTTGGATATAATCATCTTAATGGCTCAGGTATTTTTCCATTACTTTCATGGAAAGGTTGAAGAAACTAAGGCATGAGATTTAAATGACCTGCTCAAAGCAGGTGACACTTTCCCTTGAGTCTTCATCCTTCTTCAGGTTTAAAAGTCAAATCTCCCATAGTTGTTATGTTAATGCCAAGACTACATGTGACTTGTTATTCCTGAATTTGAGAATCCCAGAAAAATTGGCTGTCATACACCAGTTTCTAGAGGAAAAAAGGAAGGCTAGGGATGTTTCCATTAGACACGAATAACTAGGCTTAAATGTTTAACTAAGGCATGGTCCATTATAATTCATTTCATAGATTTAATATTAGGGTGTGCATCAATATCAATCAACTAATTTGAATTCATTTCTATATTGTGAAATCAAAAACTTTTTTTTCTCATTACTATTTGTATTCTTTTGGCATCATTATGAATTAGGGTTTCTCAGCCTCAGCACCACTGACATTGTGAGAACAGATATTTCTTTGCTGTGGGGAGCTGTCCTAGCATTGTAGGATATTTAGAAGCCAACTTGGCCACTAGATGCCAGCAGCACCTCTCCCTCCAGCTGTGACAATCAAAAAGTCTCTAGGTCAGGGGTCCTCAAACTTTTTAAACAGGGGGCCAGTTCACTGTCCCTCAGACCGTTGGAGGGCCAGACTATAGTTTAAAAAAAAACTATGAACAAATTCCTATGCACACTGCACATATCTTATTTTGAAATAAAAAAACAAAATGGGAACAAATACAATATTTAACTCAGCCTTGCCAGTCCACATCATTTTCAGCCTCACCAGTGCCCATATTGGTGGAAGTCCACTTTTACCTCAGGCTCACACTGGTGCGCTAACGGCCACGATTACAGAGCTGGTTCCTCCACCACCTTTCCAGTACACACTACCTTGTGCGAACCACTCTGCCATCTGTGAACTCGCACAGGAATATGATCACCTGGGTGGGAAGACCCATGTGATCAGATTCCACTGCAGGAAAAAAGAAGGCATGTATGCCTTTTTTCTTCCAAATCTAATGCGAGTTCAGCCATACAAGAATATGGCTGAACTCGCACTGCTCAGAGATGGCAATGGCGTAAACTGGGGCTTACACAGCACACAACATACAACATCATACACAACTGGATAGCAATCAGAATATAAATGCACTTACTGTCAATTAAATTGGGTTTCCTACTCCTCGGCTGTCTGCAGAGCTGGATTAAGTTCCCATGGAGCCCTAGGCCCCCATGCGATAACACTGAGCACTGACCATTTGTGATAACACTGACTGCTGACCATTTGCATTAATACTGAGCACTTACAATTATCATTACCACCAAGCACTGACCATTTGTATTACCTCTGAGCGCTGACCATTTGCATTATCTCTGAACGCGGACCATTTGCATTAGCACTGAGAGCTGACTATTTGCGTTATTACTGTGATGCAACCCCCCTTAGAAATCACCCCCAACCAACTAACCAACTTTTTTAAAAAAGGCTCCCTGGGAGGCACCTGTGGCTTGTTAGGGTGCTGGCCCCATATACCGAGGGTGGCGGGTTTGAACCCAGCCCCGGACAAACTGCAACAAAAAAATAGCCGTGTGTTGTGGCAGGCGCCTGTAGTCCCAGCTACTTGGGAGGCTGAAGCAAGAGAATCACCTAAGCTCTGGAGTTGGAGGTTGCTGTGAGCTGTGACCCCACAGCTCTCTACTGAGGGAGATAAAGTGAAACTCTGTCTCTACAAAAAAAAAAATAGGCTCTCCTAACTTCAAAAAAAAAAAAAAAATGGCCCTCCTTCACCACAAAAAAAGGCCCTACTAACTTCAAAATTAAAAAAAAAATAGACCTCCTAACTTGAAAAAAAAAATCCTAACTTGTTCTTACCGCGGTCCTCAGGCAGCAGCAGGCTCTGCACAGGCAAACTGGTGACTAGTTCGATCACACCAGAGACTGAGAGGAGACAGAGAGAAGGAGGGGAGTCCGAGAGTGCGGCACATATTCCACACATGCTGCACTTTGGCCCAAGATGAGTCGGCTGCTGAGCAGGACAGGCAGCTGCGGCAAAAACACCCACAGGCCAGATAAATGTCCTCGGTGGGCCACGTGTGGCCCGCGGGCCATAGTTTGAGGACCCCTGCTCTAAGTGTTACCAAAAAGCCCCTCGGGGACAAAGTTACACTGTTTTGAGATCCCTGCTATTGATGTTACAAGAAGATAGTGGCTTATTCTCTTAGATTATTGAGTCCTCTAATCTAAACATGTATAATTTATTACTCTGAAGCACATTCACCCATAGATTCTCTCATCCTCAACAGAAATCCATTGAGAAAGTGACCCACAACAGAGAGGAACCAACATCTGGTTAATTCAAACATAACCCCTGAGACTAGGTCATTAAAGGTATTCTTAACTGACCAGCTCACCAAAATCAATACGCACCACACTTTCATCCATCGTTCCTATGAAGCATGTTTTCTTCTAGTAATGCTCCTTTTAGAGATTTTAGAACTGAGGATTGAGAAAACAAACCAGGGTTGACATGTTTGGTTGCTGATGCTTGTTGTTTGATGTTTGTTTGACACATGTTGACATGATTAGTCTGCAAATCTGATGATCATTCCACCAATTTCCCTTTATATAATTTGAAATGAAACAATCATTTGTGAAAGGGTTAGAAAGGTGCTAAGGCCCTGAGGAGGGAGGTACAAATGAAAAAGGGAAGAAAAAACAATTCTAGAAGATGCCCACATGGAACAAGTATCTCTGGGCTACCAGATTATATCCATGAGTGAGGAGGACATGGTTGTTGAATACACAGACTCTGGATCAGACCATTCAAATCTCAGTTCTAATAGTCACAATGTGAACTTGAGCAAGGCATTTAAGTTTTCTCTGCCTTGGTTTCTGCTGATGTTTTTGAAAAGATTAGATAAATTGATACATGTAAAGAATTTAGAAGATCCAGCACCTACTAAGTACTTGCTAAGTGTTAATTGTTCTATTAAAGCAACATATTTTTACATTCAGAACTCTCTATGATGCAGTGTGTATAGTCTGGACATCCAGGGTTTGGAGTTGAGTTGCAACATCTGTTACTGTGTGACATTTGGACCTTGGTTTTGTCAGCCTGTTTCTTGAGACCATTAAATGAGGAGGGGAAATGGCCCTGCATGAAAAGTGACACAAATCAGTTTCCTCCCTAGGCTTGAAGACTGACGTCCTGATCGGGTTGGTTCTGAGACCCAGAAAAATGCCTTAATGGGTCAGACCCTCCAGTTTTCACATCTGCAGGGTTCCTAGATTCATATTTTTATCCATTTAATACATTTTAGGTGGCACCCACTAAGTTGACCTGGACTAAGTCCTAGAGAATTTTAAATCCCTCATTTGAAAATAGTTGCTAATAATTTCAAATATGTAAAAAAAAATAGTGCGTTATATCCAAATCCCACTTACCCACCACTCAACTGCAACGATGTATGACTCAAGCAGGCCATCTTTGAGCTTTAAACTTCAGTGATCCCTTGAGTTCCTAACTCTCCATGAAATGTCAAATGAAAATACCTAGGGGTTTTCATTAACTCCGAATTCAGCATGAGTCACTAGTATAATGTGGCTAACCCCAAACTAACACCTCCTTAGCCTACATGAACACAAGTGGCATATTTGGAACAAAGGTGATGGGGGTGTTCTCGCTCAAGCTGCCTAGTCCAGTTCAGTTTTCCATTCTGTTGCTACACAGTACTTCAAGAGGCCCCGACATCAACAAGAAAGGTCAAGTGGAGAAAGAACACGGTAGGTAAGCAGCTAGACACCAGAGGCATGATTACAATTGTCACTTATTAAACACCTGCTATGTGTAAGACAGTGTGGCAAGTGCTTTCTTTAGATTAATGAATGTATTATCATAAAGGCAAATAAGCAAATGCTATTATTTTCACCCCATTTTACTGATAGGAGACTAAATATGAGACTGAGGAAAAGGAAATGTATTTTTTTTTTTCAAATTTCAGATTCATGTAAAGGTACATATGATTAAGTAACCTTGTTCATGTTGTGAAAAGTCCGAGCTGTATTTGAGTCCTTCACCCAGGAGGTGCACCATACACCCCTACATTGCGCCCCTAGGGTGGCAGCTTCCTGAGCTCTTAATTCCCTCCCCACCCCCTGCTTATTGAATTTAATTGTTTTTCTTCTTCTGTGGGCAAATGATTCTGAAACCACTTTATGTATATTTTAGGATGGAGGAAAGAAATAAATACATTGTGAATAGTAAGTCAGGTTTACTATTGTTGAAAAAGAGAGTTACAAATATGGAGAAATGAGAGACAAAAATAAACCATGTTTTTATTTGTTTTGAACTAAAAAAAAGAAAATAGGAAAAATTCATCCCAGGTCACACAGAAGCAGGTCAGTGAACCCAGCAGTCTGGCTACAGAACCCACATCCAGAGTCCCCGCCCCAGCCCAGGATGATGTAGAGGATTTGGGGCTCTACAGTCTTTCTTCAAACGCCTTGAGGGGTGACTGGTGGAAGCATGACTTGATGGACTTGATGGGGCTCTGGGTGTGGCGGTAACAGGGACTGGGTTTCATTTCAAAACAAAGGGCCTCAGCGCTGCCCAGGAGACAGCTGTGTGGCTTGGGGGGCAGTGAGTTCGCAGTCACTGGAGGTATGCAAACAGCACTGTGGTGTGGGAAGAAGGGTGAAAACAGCCAGGCAGACCTGGCTTTGGAGGCTTTGGAACCTACCCTGTCATTTAGCCCAAGAACTTGCACCTGGCACTAAACTTCTCTGAACCTCAGTTTTCTAACTGTACAATGGGAATACTTAACTTAAAAGGTGGTTTCGAGAATTAGAAAGGCTATTTACAGAGGGCCTGGCTGGGGCTCCACACCCATTCGGTGGGAGAGTTGGCCAGCTTCCCCTCCAGGATCCAGGCATCGTTCCACTCTGACCCACATCAGGAGTCCCCGCTTTGGGCTTTATCCATCACCGGCAAGCAAACATTTCCCGATACCCCTTAGATGTATGTTCTTGCTTCCCCCTGAAACCATCTTCACTGTCTCATGGATTGAGAAAAAGAATGAGAAACTATTTGGGTTCTAAAGAGAGTAAGCTCTCTGCGTTGCTCTCTAGCATGTTGGAGAGGGTCATAGACTAGTCCGCTTTTCAGTTATTTTTAAGGCTGTAGAGCCCTTGCCTTTCAAGAAGAGTCCCAAGAACACTGGAAGGTAAGAAAAATGAAAGGGAAACGCCTCCCACTGAAGTTGGGGTGGGGACCTGGAGCTTTACACCTGTCCTCCCCAGACTGCCCTGAACAGCTCCTCCTAGTGGCCTGGAGGTATCACCTTGAACCTCTAGGCAGGGGTGTCTAAACTTTTTTTTCCTGATGCACATTGGAAAAATAAGCCATTGTCTTAGGCTGCACATTAAATACACAAATACTAAGGAAAACTGATGAGCAAAAATAGGCCCATGCATACTTTTTGTGAAAAGTGGGAAAGAAAAAATCAGCATGCAGCCCACAGGCTGCAGGTTGGACACCCCTGCCAGGCTCTGGGACTCCAGATTGACCGCCAGCTGGACACAGCCATTTCAGATTCCCTTCTTGTCTGAAGAGTCTTCTTTGGCTGCTTTCATTTGCATACAGCAGGTTTGCAAGCCTGCCCAGTGCCAGTAGAGGGCAAGAGATCCGATCCCTGTGTACTTGGTCTTGAGAGCCACCTGAGCATAATACAGTCCCTGTTCTGAACCCAGAGCCTTTTAATGTTGTTTAATAGAACAGAACAATTTTACTTTATTTTGTTTCCTGTGCTTTCCCTGGAGTTACTGTTCTTTTAAAAATAGAAGTTGGTGGAGGAGGGGGCGATACAGTAGCTATCAGCATTTATTGAAAGCAAATCAGGAAATAATTTGCTCATTTGAAGTTGCTGTGGTTTTAACAGGGAGAAGGTCATCAGAGCACAGAGTTTAGAGTGTGAATACTGGTTCTGCCATCTTGGGGAAGCTGGGTGGTGTGCTCAGACACTCACCTGATCCTGCCCAGACCTCAGAGCATCTACAAAGGGCCTGGTACACGGTGGGTGCTAAAGATGCATTGGCTGATTAAAAGTGGACCCAGGGTACTAGGCTCATCGAGCTTGGTAACACTCTCCAGTACACTGTAACTTATTTCCAGTGTGGGTATCTTTGGATTTCACTACATAAAATATATTAATATTTCCCCCTCTCTTCTGGCACCCATCTCCCCTAATAACAAAGAGGCACAATGAGATAGGATACATTTACATTTAAAATTTCTTTGAGTATAAAACAATATGGCAGCAGCAATTGGCACAAGTAGACGCTGAAACCAATTAGTGGGATAACATGAAGTCGATTTAAAAATGTAGATTTAATTGAAGAAAGTTGCAATATAAAAGCAAGCTGCCAGGCTTTAAAATTGTAATTAATTTTAGGAGGAGAGGAGGCTCATCAAATCGCTCTCGCTGCTTTCTCAGTTGTCTCATTTAACCCTCCCCTCCTCCAAGACACTCTCCTCAACAGCTTCTGACTCAGGATGAATATTCCTGTCTGGACCAGGGCTTTATAACTTGGTGGCTGCACACAAGTTCTTTCCTCTGGAGACAGTCCTAGTATTCTCATTTTCGATGATACCACATTATAGATTCTACCAGAAGACATGAAATGGAAGTGACAGTGGACACAATTAGGCTGACCACTAGCAGACCTGGTCTGTCTGGGTTTAGAAACAATGACTTTGCCAGGAAGGCTGTGTTAACCAGTTTGATGAAAATATTTCAAATGGTATATAAACCAGCACATGGTACCCCATGACTGCATTAATGTACACAGCTATGATTTAATAAAACAAACAAACAAAGAAACAATGACTTTGTCAGAAATGACGAAACAAAACAAAACAAAACAAAAACCCATCAGCTAATGATAGCAAGCTCCCAGCCAGGCCCAGCCTTCTTCGAATGCTTAGGAGGCACTTCGTAAGAGACTCTCACCGAGCAGTGGAAGCAAAACAGGAGGAGGGGAGCCTGGAGGGAGAGAAGGATTCATTCACACAGGGTCTGCAAATTCTCCCCACAACACCCAAATCCCTCCCACTCGCCTCAGCAGTGCATGAAACCCCATCATTACAAACCCGTTCCAGGGGCGATTTCTCCAGGTACGTTTTTTAAAAAGGTAGAGTGTCTGAGAAAGCATTTCTGCATGCCGGTGTGAGTTAACCGACCACACACACTTCTTCCCTGCCAGTCGAGAAAGAAGAAACCAGAGTTTTGAGTGGCAGAAGCTTTTCCCCCCCTCTTCTTACAAATCTTCATGGTGCCTTCAGAATCGTACATAAATTTCTCCTGGGGCCCATCCTGACTCATGACCAAACGGAAAAAGAAATTCTAAGAAATGTCGATTTGACAGGCTGATTGAGAAAACAGAGAAAAGACAGACTACCAATGTCAGGATTAAAAGAGAGGACATGGCTGTAGATTTTACAGACACTTATAAAAAACAAGCTCAAGCTAGTTTACGGCTCACTTTCAAATTTTCTTAGCTCCCTGTGCTCCCTGGAGAAAGAAGGTTTACATTACAAAAGAAAAAGGTATCACATTACCCACCCTTCTCATTCCTAGCTGAGTTAAATGTATCTACATACTAAAGCAAAACATTTTGAACCCAAGCATTGGGATTTGCTCTTCTAAAGAATTCTTCAGGCACGTTTCCAGGTAGATTATTATTTCATTATTGACAAGCTCAGGGCAAGAACTATGAAATTTAAAATCATCAGCCAGCACACATTAAAGATCGGTGAGAAATGAGGGTAACATTTCTGAGCCGCAAATTGATATGCCCACAATCCACAATCCTTCAAGCGGAATTGCACACAATCTTATGACCCAAAGCGAGCGTTCTCTGTATATGCACCAGCTCCCTTGTTTCCTTATAATACAGGTTCTTTGTCTTTTGTTGTCTGGAATAAGTGACATGACATCCTTCACTATACAGAGCTTTCAGCAAGTCCTGATCACGAGAAAGGGGTGCCAGAATTGGGTTTGTGATTTTTCTGCCCATTCAAAGGGAACAGAGCCCGCTGAGAGGAGCTTTCCACTTATCTCATTATTTGTCATGCAATTTAGCACGTGTGAGAAGGCATCATAAGGTGGGCATGCAAGTGCTCGATCAGGGTCCTATCAGTGGTATAATTGTTGCAGGAAGACAAGGCCCAACGGAGAGAAAGATCCCAAACACCACGTTTATTCACCAGCCGGGAGCTTACAGCATAGAAGAATTCCAAATGGCGGTGCTCCCCGACTGCCTTGGTCTTTCCCTTTTTATTGACAGTCAAAAAGTTCCACCCCACAGGGACCCTTCTCATTGGCCAGTTTGAATCAAGCGGGAGATGCTATTCCCACCCCTACAGAACTACAGGATTTCACAGAACTTGGAAATTTCTAAGTTTCAGGAAGTTAAGTTTACAAATTCCCAAGAGCTGAGTCACTGTGGAGAGGACCCTGCAGGTGTATCCTTGTGGTCTCCTTGAGAAGACCTGTTCTTCTAGACCTCACCCTTCTTGGCTATCCTCTCTCATAATGGGCATTGGAGACACAGAAGGGGGAGAAAGTAAGGGATGAAAAATTACCTATGGGGTACAAAGTACACTATTTTGGTGATGGGTACTCTAAAGGCCTGCTTTCACCACTACACGGTACTGTAATACGTGTAATAAAATTCAAGTCGTACCTCCAAAATCCATTCAGATTTGTAAAAGGAGGGGGAAGAAACTTCTACCCCTCAAAACTCTGGTTCACTTCTGTCTCTATTGGCAGTGAAGAAGTGTGTGTGATCAGTTAACTCAAGTGCAGAGGTCACTGGAGACATTGAAGTTGGACAACAGAGGTGGTTAAAGACCACGCAGGTTCCAGATTGTGCCCCTGTATTCCAGCTGGTCTCCTAGTCTCCAGTTTGTTTGGTTTTTCCCACTTCACACCCAGTTTTTGCTCTTGACTGATAGACATTTAGCTTCAGACACTTAGGCTAACTGTCAGTCAAGAGCAAAATTACATTAGAAATAAATACCAATAAAATATCTAGAATGTCTCCAAATGCTTAGAAATTAAGCCACAAACAGCTAAATAATACGTAGGTTAAAGAAGAAAATCAGATGAAAATATTTTGTGCCGACAAAAGATTTAAAAACACATCAAAAATCCAGAGTCTGCTAAAACATTGATTTAAGAAAAATTTATAGCTTTACATCTCAGCTCATTGATTTGAAATCATTCCTCTTTTTGAATATAAGTTTCTATATTATGAAACTAGGAAAATATGGGTGAATTAAGCCCAGAATACATACATAGGAGGAAAGATGTAAAGATAAGAGATTTCAAAGAAATAGAAAATAGATAAATAATGAAGAAAATTATCAGGGACAATAGTTCTTTGAATAAAATGGTAACATTGATAACCCCTCAGCAAGACTAATTTTACCAGTGAGGATTGATCAGAGTTCAGCTATTCTGAGTGGTACAGAATATCGGATTTATTATGGCAGTTTGACCTCAAGCAAACTCTTATAATCTCATTTCATTCAAATGATGTTTTTATTGCAATTGGGAGAACTAGCTAAACAGCCTCTGTGTCTTTTTCCACCCTTTCTCTTTGGCCTGTCTGTTTTTTTTTTTTTTATCTAAAGGGAATCTTTTTATAGACATCTTTTTCACCCTCACATAAGGAGAAAAAACATAAAAATGACTACATGCCCTGTGATGAAACAATAGCTTCTAAATGGTATCGTGTCTGGGTAACTTAAGCCAAATATTAGCTTTCATGACTCTGGGCAAGTGATTGATTAAAAATATAATTTCCATGTAATTTGTCAGTGGCTCAGCTCACACAGATCTTTTTGACAGCTGTTTCTTAAACGAGAGAAATATGAGACTGTCAGAGACAGTTTGGCTTGCTGGTGTTACACCTTGCAATAAAAACATCATTTGAATGAAATGAGATTATAAGAGTTTGCTGCCAACTCTGAACAAACCCCATCATCTTGCAGCATCTAAGAAGATCTGCCAATGGCAGTTTGATGACTTTAACTAAAGCACTTACCATGTGAACTGAGGCAAAAACAAAGAGAAAGAGGAACAAAGCAATTACTTCCCTCTAAAAGAGAGGTGCCTGGAAATTAAACCATCTTCAGCAGTTCAGTGACCTTACTTGACCACTGTCTTTTCCTATCCATCACCAACTTATATGTTTCAATCTTTCAAATCGCTAGACTGATTTAAAGATTGTTTTCTACAAAAGCAATCACAAAATATAGAAATAAAATATGGAATTATGTGTCACAAAAATATGGAAAGAAAATTACGATGATGATTATAATTATCTTACTTTTTTTTTTTGAAACTGTCTCACTTTGTCACTGCCCGTAGAGGGCCATAGTGTCATAGATCACAGCAACCTCAAACTTTGGGCTCAAGATATTCTCTTGCCTTAGCTTCCCAACTAGCTGGAACTACAGGCACCGGCCACAACACCCATCTGTTTTTTAGAGATGGAGTCTCGTTCTAGCTCAGGCTGGTCTCGAACTCGGAAACTCAGGCAATCCACCGCTTCAGCCTCCCAGAGTGCTGGGATTACAGGCGTGAGCCACTGCTGTACCTAACGTTCATGCTGGTTTTGCACAGTGACTATTCAGGCCAATTTCAATTCTACAAACATTTTTGACTTCTTACTTTTATAATCTGTGAATAGTTTTTGCTAAAGTCCCACAAACAGTATTTAAAAGCAGCAAGCAAAGATTCCTTCTGTGATATCCTGCTGAAAATGCAAATCCTGATTTTGCTCACGAGGATCTTCTAGACAAACAGTGCTGAAGAACATTCTGCAAAAGAACTGGATTATCTTCCTCAAAAATGCCAAAGATAAGCAGCACAGAACTCTGAGGAACTGTCCTAGTATAGATTAAAGGAGATCAAGGAGACAGGCAACTCAATGTAACGCGTCATCCTGGACTGGACTCTGAACCCCTTATTGGGGCAATTGATAAGATCTGAATAGAGACTATTGTTAGATAATGATATCACTACTAAATTTTCTGATTTTGACCATTGGGTTGGATTATAGTTAAATAAAGAAATGTTCTTAGGAAACACACACACACACACACACAGGCGTGCGCATCTTTAGGGGTAAATAGATCTGATGTCTCCAGTTTACTCCCAAATGGTTTTGGGGGGGAAAAAACCCTCTTTCTCCCTTTCTCTATCCTTATCCTACAGCTAATGGGTAAATCTGGACAAAGTATATGGGAGTTCCTTATACGTTTCTTATAATTTTTCTCTAAATTTGAAATTATGTCAAAGTATAAATTTACCAAAATAAACCATTAGCAAACTAATCCCGCCTTTAACCATTTTCTATTAGAGATGAATAAATCCTTAATTTTCTTTAGCAGAAAGGATCATAGCATAGACTTTCGACCCCCAAGACTTATTTGAATAGAGAATCCCTGTGAGACCAAGGAGAAGTTACTTAACTTCTCTGAACCTCCCACCCCCAGTTTTCTCCTTTATAACTTAGGGGTAAGAAATTCTATGAAAGAATATTGTAAGCATTAAAAGAAATAATGTATGTAAATAGCCTCATTGGGTGGTGGGCAGTTCCTGTTGTTTAAACTGATGAAGTCGTGTTTAATAGTCCTGTGTACAGTAGTGCTATCCAACAGACACAAAAATGTAAGTCTCACATGCAATTTAAAAGTAAAAAGAAGGAAAATTAATTTTAATAATTGAAAAATTTTAATCCTATATCAAAAATACCATATATGTATTTCAAGACATCATCATTATAAAATGTGGTAATGAGACGTTTTTACATTCTCTTTTTCCTCATTACTATCCGTACTCGAAACCTGGTGTGTATTTTACAGCACTTCTCCGTTCTTTTACTCACGTTTCAAATGTTTAATAGCCACAAATGTGATGAGTGGCTGACATACTGGTCAACACAAGTGTAGACATTAAAAGTCAGACACTTTCAAACATTTCAGCACTTCATTTTATTTCCCTATAATTTACTATTGTGAGGTCGTGAACTATTATGCGAGTATTCTCCATTTCACCCATATCATTGTCCTTAACTATATTCCCAAAAGAAATTCCCAGGGAGTCATATTTCACCGATGAGCTAACACTCCACCAGTCCAATTCCCCCGTGGGTGAGGTCATCAGAGACTTGCAGTGAGTAGCAGGGTTCATTGCCCAGAGGGAATTAGGCTTTGCTGCCTAATTCAAGAAGGTGACAGGTATTGGGGGAGGTAAGCGCACATTGGGCACAGTGCTAGGTGCCTTGTTACTGACCCCCTCCAAGAGTTTCCAGCTGTTTCTTGGAGGGCCCCAGGGAGCTGCTACTCCACCTATGCATAGAGCCCAAGTTCCAGCCGATAGAGTCCTGCAACTGGCTTGTAGCAACTCCTGGTACCCATGGTAGACATTTATTCACAGCTTTGCATTCACTATCAACCTGTACTTGAAATTGACCTTGGAAGGTATCTGTAGTCTTGACAATCTAGTGCCTGATGATCTAAGGTGATGCCAGTCCTGGTGTTGCAGGAAGACGAGGCCCAGTGGAGAGAAAGAGCACCCAAACACCATGCTTATAAAAGGAAGGTTTTATTTCAGCCAGTGGAGCGAACAGCATAAAAGAATTAAAAATGGCTGCCTTCCGCAGCTGCCTTGGTCTTCTTCTTATTTCCAGTCAAAAAGTTCCAACCCACGGTACCTTTCTCATTGGTCAGTTTGAATCAAGCAGGAGAAGCTGTTCCAGCCCCCCACAGAACTATAGGATTTCATAGAAGCAGAAATTTCCAGGTCCCAGGAAATTAAGTCTACAAATTCCTACGAGCTGAGTCACCATGGAGAGGACTCTGCAGGTGTATCTTTGAGGTCTCCTTGAGAAGACCTCTGTTCTCCTAGACCTCACCCTTCCTGGGTATCCTCTTTCACTGGAGACCTGGTTGGGAGTAAACAAGCTCAGGTCTCTCTCTGATTCTGCATTTTGGTGAGCTGTGTAATTATTTCATTATATGTTAGAATGTGATAATAATAGAAATAAAGTATTGCAATAAATGTAATTTGCTTGAATTATCTCAAAATCATCCCCCCTCACTTCCACACCCTGGTTTGATAGAAAAATTGTCTTCCATGAAACCAGCCCCTACTGCCCAAAAGGCTGGGGACTACTGCCCTAAGGGGCTCCCTTGGGCAGCTGTGACTGGCTACCAGAGGGGGAACTAATGCCCCATTCTCAAGCCTGCTCCTGGGGTAATGAGCTCCTTGGTATCACCTGAGGAGGGGTGAGTGAGGCGCATCCCAGGGAAGGGATGAGCCACTGTGCAACCTGGTGGAGGGGCCAGGGCTGTCCCCTTGAACTCCTGGTCTCTGAGGGATGGATAGGATTGGTCACTGCAGACTTGCACAGGCCCCACCCTTAGCATCAGGGAAAAGTGAGTGTGAGGCCACTAGGGGCTGATCAGCAGATGGTGGAGGCCAAGACACCTGAGGGACCATCCGAGCCTGGGAGAGCAGCTAGGGACTGAGGCCTTCAAGTGGGGCCAAGAAAACAAGCTAAATCGGCAGAAGAAGAGACCACCATGGCAGGACAGAGCTAGGGAGAGGTCTGTCCTGCAGCCCCTGACCCCATCACCCATACCTCCAACATTACAGCAGGCAGAGGATCCTGCACAAGTTAGTAATCCATGGTCTCCTGCCAAGGCCAGGCTGGACGTGCCCTCCGGGAACTTAAGCAGTTTTCACTTAAGTATGAGCCTGACTAGTAAAACTGGGTGAGACCATGTCTTATTCCCCTGATGAAATGGTTTTAACAGCTGCACACTGATGCAGGAGCAGGGGTGGTCAGAGATATTTGGCTGGCAATTAAGAGGTCTCTATGAAGCAGGGAAGGAGGGCTCTGTGAGCTACAGCAGGAATAGTTATTGTGGAAAACTGTTTCCTGTTTTCCCTCCCAATAGGACACCTCAGTTAGACCAGGCAAGAGCCATCACTGAGGGTTTGGGGAAAGAAAAGGGGTGGAGCACAGAGGATGACTAATCCATACGTAGCCTGCCTCTCTGGGGCATTCCCGGCCACCTGCAAGTCTCCACATGTCTCCACGTGACCCATGGATTGATGGTCATGATGCAGGTGGTTGCTTTTCACTTTTCCCTTTTCATCATGTAAGGCTGCCCTTCTATGCCTTCAATTTCTGGACCAATTTCTCTCTCTTTCTCTTTTTTTGAGACAGGGTCTCACTTGGTCACCCTTGCTTGGTAGAGTGCCATGGCATCTTAGCTCACAACAACCTCAACTTCAACCTCTTGGGTTCAAGTGATCCTCTTGCCTCGGCCTCCCAAGTAGCTGGGACTATATGCACCTGCCACACTGCCCAGCTAGTTTTAAAAATGGGGTATCTCTCTGGCTGGTCTTGAACCTATGAGCTCAGGCAATCCACCTGCCTTGGCCTTCCAAGTGCTAGGATTACAGGCGTGAGCCACTGCACGTGACCCAATCTTTTCATAAGATGACTGAAAGTGGGACCCTCAACCCTACTGTGAACTGATCCTATGGCCTTAGCAAGAGACCCATGTAATGTTCCTACACACAAGCATGTTCTATTTCTGTGTTAACCAAATTCAAGAGGTGGGACACTGTTAACCCGGGTGAAGTGAGACTCAGCCAAGTTCAGTCCAACTTCTTTTCAGGCTCTTCTCCTTAAGGTTTAAAAGATCTTAGTGTGGGTTCTCTCCCAAGGTCTGCTTGTTCCAGTAGGCAGTCATGCCCATTTCACAGATAGAAAAGTCAAGGCTCTGAGAAGTCAAGGGACTTGGTCAAGGTCACACCTCAGTAAGTGCTGGAAGTTTCCCCATCCTACAAATTCAGAAGACCTCCAATTGAAACCATCCTGGAACCTGGATAGAGCAGCTAGCTCCCCACTTCCCCCCTGCCCCCCATCTCAGGAGCCTCACTTGTCCTCAGTCTCATAAAAATGAGTTGGTACTTTCCTCTCCAAATCACAGAGTGAAGCCTGGAATAAGCTTCTAATCATTCTCCCAGTAGTATATGTATATAAGTTATACATAAGTTAGGTTTAATAGCATTGACCTACTTCATAATGACTTCTTGGAAGCTGGGAACATACCCACAAGACTAACTCCATTCTAAAAGATTTTTAGACAATACCACTAAATAAAAGATACTTCATAAACAGTTTAGACAGTCCAGAAAAAAGATAAAAAGTATAAAATGTACCTCCAAGGAAGGGGTTGTGGATGGCAGAGAAATAAAGATTGGATGTGTTTGCTGCACACAGTCCTTGGTAATAATCAGCAGTTACGTTGTATTTTGACTGGATGCTCAACACAGCTGTGTCATAAAGTGTACCCCTCAAAACAACCATGTTAATAAAGCTGTGTCAACGCCCTGCTTTGGGCAGGGATTCAGTAGAAAGTGGAGGGTAAGATGGACAAAGGGAGTTGAGTTGGGACAGAAAGGGAGGCCCAGGGGGACACTGGTGGGCTTGGTCTCATTGAGCATGAGCTCATCCTTGGCCCTGACTGGACACTTGGCTAGCAGGACAAGACAACACGTCCTTGATCTCTGTCCTTCGTAGTACTGAGTGCAGGGTACTAGCAGGTGCACAGTGAATGCCTGGGGGGATTTCAGGGGACCAGTAGGTTGGCAGAAAGGTGCTTATGTCCATTATTAATAACAACTAATAATTCTACCCTCTTCTTCATAGACACAATCAATAAGAGTATCAGTAGCCAGCCAGCAATGAGCACAGAGAATAAATAAATATGAACATAATGGGTGAGGAACACATTAAATTTAATTTTATTTTTTACACTCTATATGCTTATGGAATATATGAGGGCTGCCTGGAAAGTATTCAGCTGTCATTACTACTATTTTTCATAGTCCATGGCTGGATACTTTCTAGACTCCTCACATAATTCACTTCTTTAGAGTGGGAAGAGAAGGGTAGGAGGCGGCGAGACAGAGAACATGAATCCTTCACAATGGCCTGTCCTGCGATTCCCCAGACTTTCAGCGAGGAGGCAGACGGCAAAGTAGCAGGCGTGGGGGTGTAAGTGGGGTGCAGCTCTCATCTCTGCTCTCAGGAAGGTCTCAAACTATTTCACCATCTTCAAGGGGGACACAGCCCTGAGGAGGGATAGCGTCAGGCCTAAAGTCTATCCTCCCAGGGCTGAAAGCAGCTCCAGGACATGGAGGTGGTGCCCTAGGTAAAACATGACGGGTGATCAGAGCCGTCGCCCACCTGACGGGAGTCCCAGGCGCCTCTGTCCTCTTGCAAACAGCCTGGCACAGCACAAGCAGCCCCTGAACAGCTGCTGAATGAACAAATGAGGCAGTGAACGGATGAATGAGCTGTTGAGATTATGGGAGAAACTCCTCTTTTCACTTCAGGAATCTTGCTTTTCTTGTTTCTTGGAATCATTTCCTTTGAGGTTTCTGATGATGCCATACACAACCACCCTCATAACCTGCATTCTAACTCAGCCTGAAATCCTCACATTGTGTACGGACACAAAAGCATTTAAAAGAACACACCAAGGGCAGGCTGAAGCCTTCCACGGGGGTGCGGCTGGTGTGCACCTGTGTGAGAGGGAACTCGCGCGCATTCACCCACCTACAATGTCATTCTTCAAAGCTTGTTTATCCTCAAGAGTTTCTGCTTAAACTTTCCGTCAAGATATTCTCAGCCACAGATGTCCCCTCTTCACCTGTGATGAAGCTTGCTCTCTGGGTCACAAAACACCATTAACCCCAAGCATGAGTTTTGAACTCCTGCCCTGACGAGCTTTATGGATTTGATAACCTTATAGTCAGGGCATGAATGTTGCTTCTAAAGTGTGACCAGAAAGGCACAGCAGGTCACGACACCTCAGTGCACAGAGAAGCCTCTGAAGTGGCCGACCAGAGGGTGAACCTGGGAGGAGCGATGGCCTTTGGGACCAGAAGCCCAGTGACAGGCCAGCTCCAGCCCCACTGAACAGTGTAACAGGAAGAGGGAGCTCAGTGTCTCTAGTCCTATCTTATGTATTATTGCTACTTAATAACTGTACATCATTATGGGATACAGGTGGCATTTCCACACATGTGTACAATGTGTAATGATCAAGTCAGGGTAATTGGGATAGCCACCGCCTCACATATTTATTATTTATTTGCATTAAGAGCATTCCAAATCTTCTCTTTTAGCTATTTTGAAATATCCAATGAAATATTATTAATTGGACTTACTGCTTCTGTCTAACTGTATTTTTGTGCCCATTGGGGAACAATGACAAGTGCCACCGGCTTGGTTTCCTCACTATCAAAGCAGCACAAATGCTCTCCTAGCCAGATGTTACTTGTTACATAAGTTGACGTCATGGCCCAGAACATAGGTCATGTGCCGGATGTTCTCCAAGCTTTGCAAGGATGAGCGTACTAACACATTTAACCCTCTGGAATCAATGGACTTACTGTTGTCATCCTGCTCACATTGCAGAGGAAGACAAGGGGAAGGCTACAGTTTGGAGGTGGCAGGGCCAGAGGGGAATGGAGTCAGCACAGGTGGGAGGCCACAGGGCTTCTCCTCACTGTGTGGCTGCCTTCCCTGACTAGCTGCGGCCTCTGGGCAGGAGCCGTCACCTTCTCCGATATCCATTACGCCTGTGAAGTGGGGCGTAATTAGATAATATCTACCTCATTAGATCATGCTGAAGATGAAAATTAATAACATCTAGCAATACTTGACCTATAATATCTGTTTGATAAATGGAGTTGTTATTAGATATAGGGTTGGAAATGGGGGAAACATGAGTCCAACTTAACTTTAATTTCCTATGTCTATAAGCAAATGTTTAACTATCTAAATACAGAAATATGCTTACACTGCTTTTACTTTAAAAAATAATTTTTTATAAAGTAAATGTCACCAGCCCACTTCCTATGATTCATAGTTCCCAGGACAGATTTGGGTTCTAATAGCTGTTAATTCAGTGTGTCAACACTTTTATCTCACAGGCATGGAAGGTCGGCACTAAACTTGGTAGTTAGGTCTCTTTGTTTTACATTGAAAAAAAAAAATCAAGTTTCCTTCCTCCTTCCCTACAAGAGGCTGTTTCATGAGGTGATAATCTAACGTGTCCCAAGTCAGCTCTTTTGACATGCTTTACCACGGGGCAAAATAGCTGATTATGTCTGTGAAATGGCACTTGAGGGTGTGTCCCCATGCAGGCCATCAGAGGAGGCTTGGTGAACCCAATATAAATTCATCATCAGAGCACAACAAAACAGAAGCTCATTGTTAGATGTGAGATGCAGCAATAATTGGGCAGTAGCCTGTGCAGGTGGGATGTACAAGACAGATTTAACAGTGAAGGCTGGGGGTGGGTTTTCTGCTGGGCTTGTTACCTATCACAGGAGATGCTGACATGTCTAACTCCTCTTATGGCGAGAGACATAGCTCATCTTCCCATTGGGTGGATGTTCAAGGTCACAGTGAAGTGTCAATCAACAACGTGGACAGCCCCCTCCCAGCTCAGGTTTGAGTCACAAATGCTGCAGAAACTTTGCCTGTTCCCCCAAGATGGTGACTGATAGTCGGAGTTTGCCTGAGACTTTCAGTTTTAAAACCAGGACAAGCTGGTCACTCTTCTTCCCCAGGGAACTCGGCGGGTTCATCAAGGCACAAAGCTCTCCCCTCTTACTGGAGCGCATGTGTCCACCAACCAGTGTTACTTCCTGAGCTCCAATTCCATGTCTAGACGTGTATGGGGGGATGGGGTCTGGCTTTGATGACCACTAAGTAGTCAATGCTTCACACAGCCTGCCAATTCACCCCCTAATGTGCTACCACTTGGGAGGGGGTCTCTCCTGTTCACCAGCTGTCTCTCTGGAGAATCACTTGGGTAGATTATAAAACATAAAAATTTCTGATTCAATCTGGGTTGGGGCTTAAGCACTCTTATTATTAAAAAGTGCTTCTAAGTGGTTCTGAATAACCCTTTTTCATGGATTTCAGAGCACAAGTTTCTCAATATAAAGCCACAGTTGGCAAGTGAGTGAAAACTAATTTGTCTCTCTGTCACGTAAGGTGGGTTCCTCCTTAAAGAGCAAGTGTGACAGCAGATTTGCCTGCGAGGATAAGTCCAGCAGTTGAGTCCCTGGAGGTCTGGGGTTAGAGGCCAGCTGTTGACAAGCCGCTCAAACTCCTTCCCGTCACTAGGAAAGCGGGGGAGCCCCTAGTTCACCCAATCCTTGTCTGGATAACTCCAGGTGAGCTCCTGTGGTATATTCAGACAAACTAGTTTGTCACTCCAACCAACCTGTACGAAGCAACCTCTTTGCAATGAATGAAAGTCACACAAGGTCCACTCTTGGGGTACCTGCCACATACTACCAGCCTCTGTGCCTTGAATAGAAGTTGGTAAAATATAACAAATGCACATGAGAATATCAGGTCGGTGTATAGCAAGTGCCAAGTGAAGAGGTTCATCAATAAATGATGTAGGACTAAAGACTCACAGCCACACCTCGGGGATGGATGGGCTTGGAAGGCTTCCTGGAGGGGGTGAACGAACCAGGGAGTGTGGGCAGGATATAAAGAGAATGGACTCCCCCCACCATCATAGTCACTTGTTTGGAGGAAAAAAATAAGGGTTATCATTTTCAGATGCTTAATTTTAATGCCACTGACATATCTGTGAATATATATAGTTTAGCGCTTAAAAGCCTAAGCTCCTCCGATGAGCTACCTGGGTTCAAGTTAGGCTTCCTGGTTATGTAATCATGGGAAAGACAGAATCCTTTTCTATAAAACCAGATTAACAGTAAGATATGCCTAATAGGGCTGTAATGAGGATGATCACATGAGACACACAGAGGTTACAGTACAGAGCCTGGCCCATCTTAAGCTTCCAATAAATGATGGTAATGACTGCTGCTATCATTGATTGAAAGCATAATCAGTTATTATACTCATGTGGGCCAGACATTATCTGTCAAAGTATTACAGAAAGTTCTTGGTGAAATCATTACTCCCAAGAGATGGCTCTGTTTCCCTGGGATGGAGGTAAAGCTGACGCTAACCTTCAAGGTTCACCATGTTTCAGGAATCACCAGCTTAACCCTGGCCTTATCTGTGCCCAGTGGATAAAGAAGCTGAAGTCTTAGTTTGCTAGGACAGCCATAAAGTGCCACAGACTGGGTGACTTAAACAACACAAATTCATTTCCTTGCCATTCTGGAGGCCAAAACTTCAAGATCCAGGTGTCATCAAGGTACCTCCCTGGCTGGTAGGTGGCTGTCTTCTTGCTGTGTCCTCACGTGGTTGTTGCTTTGTGAATACACATCCCTGGCGTCTCCTTTTGTGTCCAGATTTCCTGTCCTCATTATGGACACGAGTTAGATTGGGTCAGAGCCTACCCTAACAGCTTCATTTTAGTTTAATCACCCTTTTAAAGACTCTGTCCACACATACAGTTATCATCCAAAGTACTGGAGGTTAGGGCTTCAATATATGAATGGGGGGGGGCGGGTTACAGTTCAGCTCATAACAGTTGAGTTTCCTTTCTACTCTCCTTCCTAGGCTCTGCGTAGGGAGAAAACCCTGAGTCCTTCATGCCTATGTGACACGTGGCTCACAGGCTGGCTCAGCCTGGGGAAGTGTCTGCAGCAGTCACAGGGCGCACAAACCATTAGCAGTTTTCAGCATAAACAAAACAATCACTTCCAAAGTGCTTCTGAGAAGTAAAAATGAGTTTTAAATATGAATCATTTATTGAACATAATTGCTAATATGTGCAGCCAATGTTTGTCAGTAATGGATGGGCTACAGAACGAATTTATAGCCAATATTGCATAATGAAATGTGTGTACTCTTTATAATTACTAATTATTCAGAGTAGATCATTGCCTTGCTTAGTAAATGGAGTTTTCACATTTTTTATCTTAAATAAAAAAAAGTTATAGTGATGGTATTCAACCGAATGGAAGGCTAAATAAGGTGGGCTTTTCTTAAGGTTTTGAGCACAGAGGTGCATTTTTAACATCGTTTCTCAACTTTTATGTGCCCATATTATTGGCTTGTCGTGTTCAAAAGCAGAAGGGATGGAAATTACTAGTCAAATTATTAAGTTACCCAGGTTTGGTCAAATAAGGTTTTTTTGTTTTGTTTAATTTTTAAGTATATACTTGCATCTTCAAAATGTTTAATTTGTATGGGTCTTTTCTTAGGCAGCATGTAAAAGAAAATGAAATTTATCTGAAAATTCTTTTCACACTCATTTCCTAGAGGGTCCATTTCACCTTCACCAATGCATGCACCAACACGTGTGCACACACACACACACACACCCCTCCACTTAACAGTATTTCAAGCCCAGACGGTTAAGTTTGATTCTAGGGTTGTTTTGCAAGTTCTCTTGTGTTCTATTGCTAGCTTGAAAAGCCAACCTCAAAAAACACTAAGATGGCTAAGATGGTGCATATTAGGCCTTTGAGCATCTTGTTTTACTTATGAAAAGTATTCATGATTGATTTTATTTTTATTCTTGAATCTAATTTCCTTTTCCAGGAAGGCTTTTGACTTAGGCTGTAAATGTCCCATGAACCAGAATCCAATTCTATAATTTATGTCCACCCATGAGGATTGGTACCAGGAAAAGATGCTTCGTGACATAGGCCTAATTTGCATGGCTTTATTGACTTAGTAGCTACAGAATTAGACCTCAGAGCATAATTCTCCCCTGTGATGGGATGGCCATTAAGAATTGCTCTGTTCAGAAGAATTGTGATATTCCCTCTCTTCTCATTTACATTATGCAAATCATTTTATGCTGCAACACTGCTAAATATGCACACACACACACACTCTAAATGCAAACTAAAATGATTTTGGGATATTTCATTAGGAACATCCCTGTTTTATTGGGCAAATATAATTCCAGTCTGCTTTGTACTAGAGAAAGAGGGAGAGTGGAGTTCAGCCCCGGGGCCATCCACTGGTAGGTGGAAGGTTTGATGTTGCGTCTTTGCTAGCAACCTCTGAGTAGCCCCAGCTCCCATGAACTTGCTGACCGATGGTTTTGCAATCTCCTCTCAAATATCCTGAGAAATAAGTCTTTTAATCAGTTACCTTCATCAAGGTAACTTTTCAAGGGAAAGACTACAGAGATGGATAGGAGAGAGGTGGGGCTTCCCAAGGGCAGGTTAGAGGGCTCAGTGTAGCACTGTGGTCTCAAATTTATACGCTGGACTCTGATGGAATCACATTTGAGTCCTGGCTCTGTCAGTTACCAGTTTTGAGGGATTAAGTATTTTACCCAAAGCCACATAGACACTAAGTACCCAGTACATAAGGTTGTGAAGGTTAAATGACACCTAGCATTATTAGCCTGGTGTCTGGCACATTCTATAATACTGGCTGTTATAATACATGCTTTTTATTGTGATGCTTCCATGGGCACAGCTATTTGGAAAGTTAGCCATGGTTTGATATAAGCAATATTGATAGAAAAGCTAATGCAATTAATTGATTTATGATGAACTTGATGCACTCTTTCTAAATTTCTATTTCATTTTTGTGCAGTCGATATACTTTAGCACAAAGAATTGGAGAAACTGTAATTTATTAAGGCCTGAAAGCCTTTTCAAGCCTTTGAAAAAAACAAACAAACAAACAAAACCTGTGATTACCACTGTTCATAAATAAAACAATCTGCCCTGATACCCACAATTTGAAGAGCTTTACTTCTTGTCTTAAGTAGCCAATCAGTGGTTTACCTGAATGGTGACTACCTGCTGGTCAAAGCAGGTGCAAACATCTCTGCCCAGGCAGCATGTTTTTGTTGCCTTCTCAGGGTTGGACTGGAATCTGGTCCTTTACAATTGGATCAACTCTAGAGTTGGGGGCTTCACTCTCTGCAACTGGTGAGAGAGTTATTTTCCTTCCACAGTGAGTGGTGAACATAACCAAGAAACAAATTCCTTCTCTACTGCACATGTGTCAAGCATGAATCAAGAGAGGAGAATGAAAACATTTAGGATGCAGGGTCCCTCAGTTGGCAACTTAGTAGTTCCTTATAGCTTGCCTCTTTGTAGAGCCATTGCCAGTGTCCCTGTGGGGCATGACAGAGCATCACTAGTCAAGGCAAAAGCTATGGAATTGGTGTCCTGGCTGCAGTGGCTCCGTGAAGCTTCATCCACCATCTCTCTGCAGCCACTGTGAACAGCAGTTGCCAATGGTTTCCAGTGGCATTTCTCTGGGCTGCAATCTCTTGGGGGGTCAGACAATAGGACAACTCATACTTATTTGTAGAGGCTGCCTGAGGGATGAGAGGGCCTGAAGCTCACAGCCCATGGTTTCTGTTCAGGCAGCTCTGGAGCTTTATAGCTCCTTTAGGGCATGTGACAGCTTCCTTGGCAGTTTACAGTGTCACCAACCCACCTGTGCCTGTCACTCCTTCTTGCTCGGCCCTGCACACTACTGGCCAGGTCAGGACACCCCTGCTCAGTCCCTTCCCCACTCCCTGAGGCACCCAAAAGATTTAGATTTTAGGGTCCTCATGTGTCTTAGGAGGACATGTAAGAAAAAGAACTGAGAAAAGGCCAACTTGGTATCATTTTTCTGGTAGCATACTTGCATGTGCCAGAAATTAAACTAGGGCACAAGGCAAGAGACATGTAGGCTCAGGGCAAGAGTGGGAAGGTGGGAGAAGCACTGGAGGGAAGGTGCCTTTGGCTGCAGGGAAGAGTGTACTCCAAAGCAGACTAAACACAGTTTGAGCAGTGAGGGATATATTTTGTTCAATCATAAAAAGTTCAGAAGGAGGTGATTATTGGGGTAGGTCTTGCAACTCAGTCATTTCTGGACAATGAGTTGATGCCTCTGCTATTTTCTGAGTTTTCCAAAAGTCCAAAGCAAGGTGGGATGGGGTTTCATCCTGTATCTTTCAAGGAGAAACACTTTTCCAAGAATACTCTCAGTGTATTTCCACTAATTTCTCTGGAAATGTCTAGGTCCCAGGGCTGCCAGTGGAACAAAAGCAGCTAGAATGAGAATTTCTTTTGAGCTTCTATTTATCTTTGATCTTGGTTCTACCACCATGGCATTGTAGGTGGGGATGGTCATTGGATAAGGCAACAGACAGGGCTGACAATGGACATGACAGTTTGAGGATCTGAGTGCCAGCCCTATATTTTTATTCCCCCACCAATATACTGTAAGAAGGATTTCTCAAATGAACATACTGGCTTCTTCCTGTCCCCACAAAAAGACAATATGTATCAAATTATGCAGCACAGTCCAGAGTGCATGTGTATGTATGAAAAGTCAGTATCAAGAGTGAGTTATCTATGTACACAAACATTCATGGGGGCCAAGGGAGTCAAGATGGTGGACTAGAAACAACCTATACAAACCATGCTCACCAGGAGAACTGAAAGCAGTGAGGAGATATTCACCTTTGGATTGATTGTCTAAGAGAGAGCATTGGAAATCAACACAGAGGTGACGTGAAATGAAGGAGAGGGAAGCAGGGAAACCCACTTGGCAGGATAAGAGGTACACAGGGAAAGTGACGGCACACAGGGAAGGAACAAATGGTCCTCTACACATCCCCCATGGCCACTGCAACCTGAGGAGACAGAGGCCCCTTCCACTGCAGCAGGCTGCTAGATGGACACAAAGAGCCAGTGGGAGTCTGTGCAGCAGCACTGCTCTGGAGACAAGATACCGTGAGGTCCACTGAACCTGGGGGCTGTTGCTGCTACCAATTTGAGGTCCCAGCCACAGGATGCACATCTGTTTGGGGGTAAGATTTGTTGCTGCTGCATCCTCATCATCCCTGCCTGGCCAGGGAGAGAACAGGGAGGCCAGGCACTCTCACTTATCACTTGGGTGGATAACTTGTGCCCCCCACCCGCCCCCACTGCTGACAGACTGGGACAGGACAGGGTGGTGCTCAAGTTGAAGTACGTCGACAAACACAGCCACCACCAAATCTGGGTGGACAACCACAAGAGAATGGAGACAACGCAGGGGAACAGGCAGATGCAGGAGACCAGCAGTGTTAAATGCTCATAGTGAGCAAGAGTGCCCAGCAGAGGAGAACAGGTGTACCACAAAGCTATCTATCTTGAGCTGAGAGCAGAGGTTATACATGAGGAGGGACCACAATAAGAGCTCTGACAACATGAAAAAAAAGATGGGCGGTTCTGACATCCTCCAAAATATCTCAACGGTTCTCTAGCAATGGACTCCAAACAAAAGGAAATTGTTAAAATGTTAGATATGAAATTGAAAATGTGGATTGCAAGTAAAATCAATGGGAGTGATGAAAAAGTTGAAGACTAACTCTAATAAACCAAAATAATAATAATAATAATAATAATTCAGGACAAGAGAAAGAAGACATAAGAAAAGGTAGAATGTACAGAAATGAAAGTTTTAACAACAGACTAGACCGAGAAGAAGAATTTCGGAGCTTATGGATAAGGATTTTGAATTAACTTAGTTAGTCAAAATGTAGAAAAAAGAATCAAGAAAAATGAATAATGTCTTTGATAAGTATGGGACTATGTAAAGCAAATAAATATAAGAATCACAGGTATTCACAAAGGAGAAGAAGAAAAAGCAAAAAACATGAAAAACCTATTTGAGAGAATAATTGAGGACAATCTCCCCAGTACTGCTAGAGATTTAAACATGCAGATATAAGAAGGTCATAAACACCTGGAAGATTCTTGGCAAATAGGACATCACCGAGGCACTTAACCAACATTCCAGCCAAAGTCAGAGTGAAGTAGAAAATTCCACAAGCTATAAGATGAAAGCAAGAAGTAACTTATAAAGGAAAACCCATCAGACTAACAAGAAACTTTTCAGCAGAAACCTTACAAGCCCGAAAGGATTTGGGTCCCATTTTCAGTCTTCTTAAATAACTGCCAATCAAGATTTTTTTATCCTGCAAAACTAAGTTTCATAAATGAAGGAGAAATAAACTCTTTTCCAGACAAGCAAACACTAAGGAAATTTGTCACCATTAGACCTGTCCTACACAAAATGATTAAAAGTGCTGTAGAATAAAACAATTGATACTTACCAGTGTAAAAACACCTGCACGTTAAAACTCATGGCTCTTATAAAACAGTGACAAAACAAAGCAACTAGGTAACAATCAACATGATGAACAAATCTCTTGTATCAATATCAACATTGAATGTAAATGATCTTAATGCTCCACTTAAAAGATAAAGATTGACTGAATAAAGTGAAAAAAAAAAAAAACGCATATATATGCTGTCTCCAAGAAACACATTTCATTAGACTGAAGGTAAAGTGATGGAAAAAAAAGATTCTATATAAATGGAAGCCAAAAGTGAACAGGAACAGCTATTTTCATGTCAGATAAAACAGACCTTAAATCAGCAATCATAAAAAATAGACAAAAATGCTCATAAAATAATGATAAACAATGCAATTCAGCAAGAAGATGTAACAATCCTAAATGTATATATCTGTACCTAACGCAGAAAATACCAGATTCATAAGACGATTTTTACTAGATCCAAGCAAATAAATAAAAAGCAACATCACCATAGACAGGGATTTCAACACTCTATTGACAGAACTGAACAGAACACAAAGGCAGAAAATCAACAAGGCAACACTGCTCTTAAATGGGATAGTGGAACAAATGGACCTACACATATTCATAGAACATTCTATTCCAAAACTAAGGAATATACATTCTTCTTATCAGCAAATGGGACATTTTCCAAGGTAGATTATGTATCAGGCCACAAAACAAGTCTCAGCAAATTCAGAAAAATCAGAGTCATACTAGGGTATCTTCTCAGACCACGATGGAATAAAACTAGAAATTAATTCCAAGAGGAACTCTCAAAACTACATAAATACATGGAAATTATGCTGCTAAACCAACTTTGGGTCAATTGCAAAATTAAGATGGAAATAAAAAATATTTTTCTAACTGAATAACAAAGATGACACAAGCTTTTAAAAATCTCTGGGATTCAGAAAAAGGGAATTTTGTAGCTAAAAAGGAATTTTGTAGCCTTAAATGCCTTCATAAAAAGACAGAAAGAGCATAAACTACCCTGTTTCCCTGAAAATAAGACAGTGTCTTATTTTAAGGTGTGCTCCCAAAGATGCGCTAGGTCTTATTTTCAGGGGACGTCTTATCTTTCCTGTAAGTAGGTCTTATTTTCAGAGGATGTCTTATTTTTGGGGAAACAGGGTAACAACCTGGTATGACACCTCAAGAAACTAGAAAAAGAAGAACAAAACCCAAAGCTAGGAGAAGAAAAGAAATATCAAAGCTCAGAGAGGAACTAAATTAATGGAAACAGGCAAAATACAAAGGATCAATGATATGAAAAGTTGATTCTTTGACTAGATAAACACAATTCATAGATTATTACCTAGGTTAACCAGAAAGAGAAGAGAAAGGATTCAAATAAACTCAGTCAGAAAGGTAAAAAGGAGATGTTGCAACTGATACCACAGAAATACAAAATGTCATGCATGACTATTATGAACACTTCTATGCACATGAAGTAGAAAATCTACAGGAAATGAATAAATTTTTGGAAGCACACAATCTCCCAAGCTTGAATAGGGAAGAAACAAAATCCTGAAGAGACTAATAATGTGTAATGATTGAAACAGTAATTAAAAATCTCCCAACAACAACAAAAAACTCATGGACTAGAAAGATTCACAGCTGAATTCTATCAGACCTACTAAGAAGAACTGACACCTGTTCTATTGAAAATTGTTTCATAACATGAAGAAGGAAGGAAACCTCTCTAACTCATCCTGCAAAGTCAATATTACCCTGTTACCAAAGCCAGGAATGGGTACAACAATGATGACAAAAAGAATACTACAGATCAACATTTTTCATTAACATAGATGTGAAAATCCTCAACAAAATACTAGCAAACTGAATTCAACAGCATATCAAAAAGATAATTCACCGTAATCAAGTGAGTTTCATTCCAAGGACACAAACAATATTCAATATATGCAACTAAAGAAATGTGATTGACCACATGAACAGAATTGAAAACAAAAACAATGTGATCATCTCAATAGTTGCAGAAAAAGCATTTGTAAAATTCAGCAACCCTTCCTGATAGAAATCTTCAACAAACAAGGCATAGAAGGAATGAATATACCTCAAAATAGTAAAAGCCACGTATGATAAACTCAGAGCTAACATTATACTGAATGGAGAAAAAGCTAAAAGCATTCTCCCCTAATACCTGTACTAAGACAAGAAAGCCCACTGTCACCACTTATATTCAACATAATACTGAAAATTCTAGCTAGAGCACTCAGGCAAGAGAAAGAAACAAAGGTCATCCAAATTGGGAAAAAGGAGGAGGTCAAACTAGTAAGTAAAGCAAGCAGACAGCCCTCAGAATGGGAGAGGATATTTGCAGGTTATGGGAATGTAAATTGGCACATTCCTATCTACTGATAATCTAAAACTTCACCAAAGACTCCTAGGTTTGCTAAATAAATTCCGTAATGCCCCAGGTTACAAAGTTAATGTACACCAATTAGTAGCCTTTCTATATATTAGTAACAGTCAAGCTGATTGCCAAATCATAAACTCAATACCATTTACAATAGCTGAAAAGAAAAGAAAATACCTAGGAATATATTTACTCAAGGAGGTAAAAGATCTCTCTATGAGGAGAACTACAAAACAATGATAAAATAAATCAAAGATTACATAATGAAATGGAAAAACATCCCATGTTCATATACTGAAAGGGTCAACATTATTAAACTATCCATCTTGCCCAAAGTGGTTCACAGATCCAGTGCAATTCCTACGAAAATACGCCCAAAGCTATTTTTCACAAAACTAGGAAAAAACAATCCAAAACTCATATGGAACCAAAAAAAGAGCTAAATAGTCAAAGTAGTCATAAGAAAAGAACAAATATGGAGGCATCGCATTACCTGACTTCAAGTGTACTGTAAGGCTATAGTAACCAAAACAGTGTGGTACTGGTATAAAGGTCAACCAATGGAACAGAAGAGAGAACCTAAAAATGAAGCAATATAGCTAAATCAGTGATTATCAACAAAGATGACAAAAACATACACTGGGAAAAGGATACCCTATTCCATAAATGGAGCTGGGAAAACTGGCTATTCTTCTAGCTACCCACAGAAGAATAAAACTGGATCCCCATCTCTCACCATATACAAAAAATCAACTCAACATGGTTTAAACACCTGAAACCATAAAAATTCCACAAGAAAACACAGGAAAAACTCTTCTGGACATTAGCATAGTCAAAAATTTATGAGACTTCAAAGGCAAATACAGCAACAACAAAAATAAGTGGGACTTAATTAAACTAAAAAGTTTCTGCATAGTGAAGGAAATAATCAACAAAATATCTATTCAATGGGAGAAAATATTTATATACTATACATACAACAAAGGTCCATTATCCAGAATCTACAAAGAATGCAAACAAATCAGCAAGGAAAAAACAACCCCCTCAAAAAGTTGGCAAAAGACATGAACAGATTTTTTTGAAAAGAGATAGCCAACAAACATATAAAAACATGCTCAAATCACTAGTCATGGAAATGGACACTAAAATCACAATCGGATGCCACCTTACCCCTGTCAGAATGGTCATTACTAAAAAGTCAAAAAACAATAGATGTTGGCACGGGTTCAGAAGAAAGGGAACACTTCTACAGTGTTGGTGGGAATGTAAATTGGTACAAGTGCTATGGAAAACAGTATGGAGATTCTTCAGAGAACTGAAAGTTGACCTCCCATTTGATCAAACAATCCCACCACCAGGTATCAACCCAAAGAAAAGAAGTCACTTTATCAAAAAGATACTTGTACCCAAATATTTATTGCAGCACAATTCACAATTGCAAAGATACAAAATCAACTTAAGTGTCCATCAACGGAAGAGTAGACAAAGAAAAAATGGGTTACATATATATACACACATACATAAACATGTGTGTTCATGTACATACACACACATCATGGAGTACTACTAAGCCATAAAAGGTATCAAATAATATCTTTTATATCAACTTGGATGGAACTGGATGAAGACCATTACCCTAAGTGAACTATCTCAGAAATGGAAAAACAAATACCACGTCCTCACTAATAAGTGGGAGCTAAAAAATATTTTATACATACATATATATTTATATATTCTCATAAAATGGTGTACTGGACATTGGAAACTAAGAAGCGGTGAGGAATAAAAATGTACCTATCTACATATCGGGTACACACTATTCTGGTGATGGGTACAGTGAAAGCTCTGACTTCAGCAAAGGTACAGTTCATGCCAACAAGGACACTTGTACTTCCCACATTTCTGGAAATAATTTAAAAAACTCTTCATTTTCAGTGCAATAACAGCATAAATACTTGTCGGTAGAATACGTCTTTATCCCTTAGAAACTGGGAGGATTAGGACCTTAGATCTGCTAATAATTTAAGTGCTTTAGCAAATCATAGTGGTGAGGAACCCTAACCCTTCTTCCTGATTTTTTCCACCCACAGACAAGGAACTCAACTTATGATGGGGATTTATTGCTATCATATGTACCAGGAAATATGGACACGCATGAGATGCACAAAATATCGCCAAGATTTTATAAAGTATACCACAGAATTAAAGATAACTGAGGTTATCTGGGGAAGAAAGGAACCTACAACATACCCTTTTTATGGATAGAGTAACCGGAACTCAGAGGGGCCGAGTACTTAGCATCTGACATAGCAGATTGATCTCTGCCCCCAGATGTATGTTTATCACTATGTCATGAAGCAAAAATCCATTATTTGGATTAAGAAAATGAAATTTTCTTTAAATTCTGCCTTTCCAGTATATAGTAATAACCCAGTTTTATTTAAGTTATACTTTAAAACTGAGTCAGTAACACTGGCCATTCATGAATTTCTTTTTATCGTCATTATTATTATTGTACATGTGAGATGTAGTTTTATATTTAAGCATCATGTAAATTACAGCATCACAGCTACCTCATTCAGTCTACACAATGGTTCATTGAACTGAGCAGTCAGGTTCAGCTCCTGCAGCCTCCTTGGAGCAAATAAGCACTCGGGTTGTATAGCCAGTGCCCGGAGGTGAGGCCTCCCATGCCAGGAAGAGGAAGGGGGTGAATTGAAAGACCTTAACTCATGTGAAAGGTGCCAATTTTCACTGGGTAGACGAGGTTCTAATGTGCTGTATAATAACAACCATCCTCTCGAGGCCAAAGTCACAATTTCATAGCTCTCCTAAAGTCAAAAATTTCCAAGATTTAAAACATATCGTTCTTTCATTTATTTTTTCTGAGGAAAGATACATACAGTACTTAACAAAATATGTGATTTTTTTCCCCTATGGAAAATCATTTACTGTGAAGGTGAAAGCTTTCTGAATGGGTGACAATCTATTGCCTGTCAGTGAAATTTTCACATCCTAAAATAATAGGGTTATTCTTAGAAAGACCCTTATAAAATATCTATTAGAATCCCTTGATTTTAGTTTGCATAGGGCACATACAAAGCTACTAGTTAAACTGTCCTGAGTATTTTTATAACAAGATTGTTATTCTTAAGGTATTATAACATTATTCTAGAACAGTTCAAAACATAAAAAGATTAAAAACTCATCTTTAATTCTACCATTCTAATGTAATTATTTTGAAATATTTTTCTTGTAATCATCTTTTCTTCCATTTTTGTGGTCAGATTTCGTAAGACCCCTAATTCCTATGATATATTCTTATTGAGAATCTAGGCTCATTAAATAAAATGATATCTGAAATAGCCCCTAAAAACTTCTACAAATGGAATAATACTGATTGCATTAGTATTGAAGGCCCAAGTTTCCCTATCCACTTGGCATAGACAGTCTTTTGAAAACACTTTCCCAGTATCAGTTAAACATAGCTGGGCATTAGTACATCACCAGAACTTACTTTAAAACCCAAACTCTATCAGATCACTTATTTTACATATGTTTCTGGCCTGGGTGTCGGGCAACATGTAGACTCAAGCCAGGTCACTGAACCACGAGGCCATCCTCATTACAGTTAGAATCTTCATTGTTTTTTCCGTAGCACATTCACATCTGATATGTGATTTATTGAGTCTCCCCACTGACACTCCAGGAAGCTATGTGACTTTTTCTGAGACGAGGGACCTGAAACTCAGGGAGCAAGAGTTCGCAATTGTCAACGCCTGGAAGCCCCACCTTCTGACTTCAAGGAATAAGCTTTACAATTAGACTGGCCTCACTTGAAACTGAAGTTTACATTCCTGGGAGTCCTCTAAATGGAGAAGAGACTAGGGAGCCACAGGAAAAGTCTCCTGAATTGGATACGGGGCTAGAGTAGATTACCTCTAATGTGACTTCATCCCCCGAAAGCCCGTAGTCCCACGTTGCCACCCCTTCCAAATGGTCCTGGTATGGGGGATGGGCACAGAATTGCCAACAAACAAAATATCCTGCTCAGAAAGCTAGAACTCAGTGTCCCAGTTTCAGAGGAGAATCAAATTGGAAGAACTGCAACCCCTGTAGAAGACTGAATTTGATTTGAATCTCTCTCAACATTTCATGGGGACTCAAGGGCAAAATCCGTACCTCTTTATAACTTCCGCTTTCTTCTCTGCTACCCTCAGATATGTGGACCTGTCTCGCTCTGGTGCTATAAGCCCCTTTCCCTGGTCCATACAGTCCTGTCCCTGCTGCCTCAGTCCAGTCTCCTTCCCTATCACAGTCCACAACCCAATCACAGCTTCCCTCTCTCCATGAGCTAGCCGGGGAGTATGGTCTCCCTTCTGATGTCTTCTGATAGGCACTGCAGGACTTTTGCCCTTTCTGCTCTCAAGAGAGGGTAGAGGACAGAGAGAAAACAAAGTTGGCAATTCTGAAATTGTTATCTGTAGGCAGAGGATAAAGTCTGAAAATCTCTACACGTTATAAACATTGTGTCCTTTCACACAGAGGAAATGATTGTCCCCATGTTCTTTGTCACATATGCCCATGGTGTCAAGAGCTATCCATCTGACATCATCAACACGGGGGGACCTTCTGGGCAGGCTGCCTCTGCAAGGAACTACAGATGGAAGGTAACGAAGGGGCAATGGAAGTTGCTTTGCACCCTTAGGCTTGTGCGTATGGCCCGATGGATGGATAGCTGAGGGAGACTTTGACGTGAGGACGACAGCCAGGTCTGCGATGAGGCTGCACCTGAATCCACGGGGCAGAGAACAGAATCTCACTTCTCAGCTCCTGTGGCTGCGTGAATGAGCTCAGAAAGTTTTCATTAACTGATGCATTAAGATAATGGAAAAATAATGACACACATAGCACAATGGCTTTCATTAAAATGTAGGAATTAGATCAGAACATCTTTTCTTCCACTCCTTTTTGTGCAGTTCAGAAAAAAACTCTTTGGGGCTTTAAGCTCTCCCTCTCTCTCGCTCTCGGATAGAAGGATGTTTAAATAAATTCTATAACCTGAGCTCATCATCTCCAAATGCTTATTGTGGGCATCTGGGTTTGTTTGCCTTTCCCCGGCCCTTTCCCTACTTCTGGAATAGGCAGAGCAGAGCTCCTGGGAGTCTTAAGCAATATTAATGAAAAGATGAACAATTTTTTTTTTGGTGGAGTGGCATAAAAGCACATTTATAAAGCTAGTAAATTTGGCTAGAAAAGTGTTTATTTGTTCTCTAAAAGCTCAAGTCTGAAAAGTCTAAAGGTGTCAAGACTTCCTTCAGCTAAGTACCGGCCAGAACTGAGCCAGGGTGATGCTCAGAACCGGAAGACCTAACACACACCACAGGGATGCAGCCAGGAGCCCTGGGGTGAGCAAGGAGCTCAGGTGATCCAGGGGTAAGGCAGGGAAGGAGATGGGAAAGAAAGAAAGGAAATGGCCAGGTGTGTGCCCAGGATGGAGTCTCTACGGAAGGATCAGGAAACTACATGTTTGCACTGTCCTTTGGACTCGGAATGGGTAGTCAGCCACACAGAAGTCTTCTTTCCAGGTAATGCACCACATCTAGTGCCCTAAATGGCATTATAACAAGATATAACTAATTTACAAGTGCTCAGCTGCATAAACCTTTATTACATAAAAACATTAAGTTAGAAGAACAGTAAGTTTGTTTTTAAAAGGGTCAAAGGAGATTAGATTATGTTAAAAGTCATATTGTTGTTGATCCATTTTTACTTTTATTGATTGATTCATGATCCTTTGATAACATCCCTGACTCTCCATTACCTAGAAAAGTCAGGGTCTGAGTTGTGTCCCCCCAAAAGATATATTTATGTCCTAGTCCCCAGGTACCTGTGAATGTGACTTTGGAAATAAGGTCTTTTTAAGTGGAATCAAGCCGACATGAGGTTACACTTGATCAGTGTGGGCTCTAAATCCAAATCCGACTTGTCTTTATGAGGAGAGAGAGACTGGGGGACAGAGACCCCCACAGGAAGAAAGGCCTGTGTTTACGGAGGAAGAGATTGGAGGGATACAAGACAAGAATCCAGCAACCCCCAGAAGCAAGGGAACGGTAAGGGGAGACTCTTCCCCCCACGGCCCCCACGACACCTCGATTTCACACTTCTGGCTTCCTGAACTGTGAAAGAATAAATTTCCATTGTTTAAGCCACTCAATTTCCAGTAACTTTTTATGGCGGCCCTAGGAAACTAACACCTGACCTTGAGCAAATGGCTTAACTTTTCTGCGTCTCACTCAGGCCTATGCCAGGACGGCTCTCTCTGCCACACATCCTCCTAGCGCCTGTGTGAACTTCCTCTGAAACCCCACTCAGCAGCCCTTCTGCTCCTAAATACCCAGGGCTCTCTCCAGAATCAGTCAACAGTTCTGGCAAGCAGGGGTGATGTATTGATCCTATTTACTCCTCTGTCCCCAGGGCTGTCCCAGTGCTGGGCACATAGTAGGTGGTTGACAAATATTTAGCGGGTGATAAATGTTAAGAAAGTAAAGAATGTAAAGCATGTAAAGCTTAACAGCATGTGCGATGGTGGCTGCAGGGCATGCCTGCCTAGTGCTGTTTCATAAGTAGGGCAAACTAAGATGCTGGCCATTACTGCTCCGTGGACAGAGGTGAAAGCAGAGAGGAGGGCAGCAAGAGTTACTCGATGGGTGTGTACAGAAGCTTGAAGGTTCCGGCTACAGATAGAGTCTGACACAGACGCCTGGGATTGCAGAGGAGCTGCAAGGCTTCTGCCAGCTTGACCAGTGTTGCCTCATCAGTGGTCCTGACGATACCCCCCTTCCCTAGTTCACAAACCCACTCATGGATCTCAGGAAGGTGCCCTGTGGGCATCACTGATTAGACGACCTTCACCCCAAGCTCAAATTTTTCTCAACCCTGCCATTAATGCAAAACATGCTCAGAGAATCATATGAGATGAGCAAAAGAGTCTAGTCAAGACTTTTGGATAGTATCAAAAGACCTAGGAAGTTGGAGTGTGGTCCACCTTGAACAGGTAACTGTGCGGGAGGCAGAGAGAAAGATTGAAATTAATATTGACTGAGATTGTAAATTCCACTGCACACTCACTAGTACTATGTGCTAAGCCTTTCTCCTTCAACTCTTGCATTGATAGAAACGTTTCCCCACTTTAGTTTACAACAGTAGAGAGGTAATTCATGCACAGAATTTACTCTCACAGCCCATGTAACTTCCACCTGGCTTCTGACAATAAAATGGGTCTTGGGTTCTGCAGCAAAGTGTTTCTATCATCAGAATTATGTATCATTACTAATACATAGCACATGCAAAGATTTTTATCATTTACAAAGGGTATCTAAACAATTTCATTTCATGCTTGCAACATGTAAGGTTGTATTATTACTATCTTTTAGTACTATTGTTTTCAACGCTATTTTATAGGCTCAGGGTTATAAAGCTAGTAAGTGATTTAGTCCAGGGTTTGTGACTCTGAATCTATCATTCTCCTCCTAGTGCCTCTTGGGATATTACCCACCATCTAATGGCTAATCCTCTACCTCTATAAACTGTAGATGTCAGACCAGTTCCTACCAAAGTATATGCCAAGATGGGAATTGTTGTGTAAGAGACTTGCCTATGAAGGGGAGGCAGTTGGAAGAGCTCTGAGCCGGCGATGCAGGTCTGACTCTGTGAATGACAGAAAGGAGACAGGGTGGACAGCAGGGTCTGTGACTGCACCACAGGTCCCGGCGAGTTTCAGCAAGACCAAGGGAGAGCCCTTGAGCCAAAATACTGTGGGAAGGATTCTTGGGGCTTAGAAGAATCACAGTTGCCACACATATACATAAATCTGAAGAACTTTACACTGAAGGTCAAAAGTGTCACCTCTACCTCACCCACGACAGATCCAGGCAGAGCTAAATTTTGTGGTCAGAGTGTCCCCTGCTGTGCTTGTAATAAACTCAGCCATTTTGCTGATTGTTCTCTCCTTGATGAACATTTAAAAAGAAGATCCCAACTGAGCTGCTTCCTTTTTTTCTTTCTGATAATAGCCCTGAACAGTGGGAAGGAAGAGGCTGTGGATGTCTGGGTGTGGAACTAATTGAAAGTATCCGCTGAAACTAATGACACTAATTGGGATGGAATATGAATCTCAGAATTCTGAAGAGTTTGGTCAAAGTTTTGAAGATATTGCTTTATGGCCACTGCATCTGCATTTGCACCCGCTCGCCTCCCGACTCCTTGTACTCTGTCCTCGATTTCTGTTCCTCTACTGAAATGAGTCTCTGGGAGGTCACGGACACCGTCCTGCACACCACAGTCAACGGCCTTTCCTTGCCGTGTTGGGTCTCCACCTGTGGGGTGCCACTGCAGACCACCGCCTCCTCCCTTCTCCTGGCCTCTGCACAGATGTGTTTTTCTGTTTGCTTTCTTCCTCTTGATAGCTTCTTTCCATATTCACTCCCTTCTGATCTTCACCTCATATACAGAGGTTCTCAAGGTCAAGGCCCTGCCCTAAGTCTTAAGTGCCTAACAAATGGTAGCTACCCTGATTATCCTCTCAATTAATTTTAATTTTTCTTGATTTGAGTACCTGTGAACATTTGTTATATGAATGTATATATATATTTTTTTTATTGTTGGAGATTCATTAAGAGTACAATAAGCCAGGTTACACTGATTGCATTTGTTAGGTAAAATCCCTCTTGCAATCATGTCTTGCCCCCAGAAGGTGTGGCACACACCAAGGCCCCACCCCTAGTTATATGAATGTATTGCATATTTGAAGTCTTGGCTTTTGTGCAACGGTTACCCAGTGAGTGGACCTAGTACCCAGTAGGTCATTTCTCATCCCACACACCTCTCTCACCCTCCTGCCCTTCCGAGTCTCCAGTGTCTATACTCTACTTTCTATGACCATGTGTACTCATTATTTAGCTCCCACTTATGAGAACAAGTGGTATTTGACTTTATATTTTTAGTTATTTCTCCTAAAATCATGGTCTCCAGTTCCATCCAAGCTGCTGGAAAAGACATGGTTTCACACCTTTTTACAGCTGAGTAGTATTTCATGGTGTCTACATCCAATCCTCAGGTGATAGAAACATCCACATCTTTGCGCTTGTGAATAGTGAATCCACGTTGGAGTCTAAGTATCTTTTTTATATATTGATTTCTTCTCTTTGTGGTAAATACCCAGTAGTGGGATTACTGGACTGCATGTTCGTTCCATTGTTAGTTCCATGAGAAATCTCCACATTGTTTTCCATAGCAGTTGTGCTAATTTACATTCCTACCAACAGTGTGTAAGTGTTCCTCTTTCTCCTCATCCTCCCCCACATCTATTGCTTTTTAATTTTTTAGTAACAGCTATTCTGACTGGTGTAAACTAGTGTCTCATTGTGGTTTTAATTTAATTATGGTTTAAATTAAATCATGATTAATCATGTTGAGCTTTCTCTTCCATCTTGGTTGGCTATTTGTCTTCTTTTGAAAAACAGCTGTTCATGTCCTTTGCCTACTTTTTAAGGGTATTATTTGTTTTTTTAATGTTCAGTTGTTTAAGTTCCTTATAGATTCTGGTTAATCGTTCCTTGTAAGATGCATAGTTTGTGAATATTTTCTCCTGTTACGTAGGTTGTCCATTTACTCTGTTGATTGTTTCCTTTGCTTTGCAGAAGTTTATTAGTTTAAGTTCCATTTATCTTTTTGTTGCATTTCCTTTTAAGGTCTTAGTCATGAATTGTTCGTCTAGGCCAATGTCCAGAAGAGTTTTTCCTAAATATTCTTCTAGGGTCTTTGTAGTTTCAGGTCTTATGTTTAAGCCTTTAATTCATCCTGAGTTAATTTTTTTTATCTTGTCAGAGAGATATGGGTCCAGTTTCACTCTTCTGCAAATGGCCAGTGCATGTTTTTGTCCACTTTATTAAAGATCAGTGAGTTCCGGGTATGTGGTTTTACTTCTAGGTTCTCTATTCTGTTCAAACTGATCCATGTCTATTTTTATACTGTAACATGCTGTTTTGACTATTATAGCCATGTAGTATAATTTGAGTTCAGGCAATGTGATACCTCCAGCATTGTTCTTTAATTAGGATTCTTTTGACTATTCTTGCTGTTTTTTTAGTTCCATGTGAATTTCAGAATTGTTTCTTCTAATTCTGTAGAAAATGACATCAGTATTTTGATAGGAATTGCACTAAATTTGTAGATTGCTTCAGGCAATATGGTCATTTTAACAATATTGATTCTTCTGATCCATGAGCATGGGGTGTTTTTTCATTTGTTTGTGTCATCTGGTTTCTTCCATCTATGCTTTATATTTTTCCTTGTAGAGATTTTTCATCTCCTTGGTTACATACATAGGCTTTTTTTTTTTTTTTTTGCAGTTATTGACAATTAAAAGGTTTTGTTTGTTTGTTTTATCTTCAGGGAAAACACTAGCAAGAAATGAGTTCTTGGTTTGGCTCTCAGAGTGATCATTGTTGGTGTATAGAAATGCTACCAATTTCTGTGCATTATTTTGTATCCTAAGGGTTAATTGAATTCATTTATCAAATATAGAAGTTTTTTGGAGGAGTCTTTCGAATCTTCTTGGTATAAGAGCAAATCATCAGCAAACAGAAATAATGTGACTTCCTCTTTTCCAAATGGATGCCTCTTATTTCTTCTCCTGATTGCTCTGGACAGCACTCCTAGTACTATGCTGAATAGGAGAGGTAAAAGTGGATATCTTTGTCTTATTCCAGCTCCTAGGGAGAATGCTTCCAACTTATCTTTAAGAGCCTTCATATATGTTTTTTACATCAGTCCCAGTCCATGGGACTATACCTGGCTACACCCGGCTGGGGCTGTGAGTAGGGACAGCCCGGGCAGACCAGGATATCTCCATTTTGCCACAAGTCCCACCAGCTGATTTCCTCAATCATGTGGCTGCTTAGTCCCTCAATGCATGTAGTTTCTAATTATGGCCTGGGGGTAATATTTGATTTCTCCCTCTCCCCGACGCCTCACCCTCCACCTTGACACTCATAGCATCCTCTTTACTCTGAGCACATCTTTCTGCAGGAGGAAAGGGAGGGTCTGGTGGCTCCCCTCTGCAGTTTCCCTGCAGTTCTGTGCCTTTCTTCTGAAGGCATTCCCGGCAGTCTTTTCCTCTTTGATTAGAAATAGGCTTTCCTTTTTCTCTTTTGAAGATTTCCTATCTCGATTTGAGAATTTCTGCTCCAACTGTAAAGAACATTGAGCATTAACTGATGCAGGGGCTCCCATCCCTCCCACAGAAAGATGAAAAGAACCAGCAAGGAACAATAGGAAAGGAAAAGATTCGGTGATAATGCAGGAGATGAAATTCAAATGAGAGTTTATAATTCAGTGAACAAATTCTGGGTTGATGAACTCAGACTCCTGTATTTATTTTTTTATTTATTTTTATTTTTTTGTGTGTGTGGGTTTTTTTTGGCCAGGGCTGGGTTTGAACCCATCACCTCTGGTATATGGGACCGGCACCCTACTCCTTGAGCCACAGGCACCACCCCAGACTCCTGTTAAATCCATGATTTCCCCCCCAAACTTCAGGAAAGCCAGACCCTGGTAGCAAATGGAAGGTACAGAAAGTATTACGCAATGAGAAAATGCAGGACTTCTGTGTAGTGAGTATGTTTTGTAATCTTAGGGGAGGTGGTCCATTTGCATTTAAATGTAGTCAGCTCCATGTTCTGGGATGATTGAACGTGCTGGCCGAGTCAGAGTAGACTCCTCATTCCAGTCCAACCTCTTTCTGGTTATGTGATCTTGGGACATTCTTCAACTTTTCAGACTCAGTTGCAAATGAGGATAATTCCTACATCACTAGGGGGACTTAGAAGTGCAATTTGATAGGATAATATGAAGGTTGAGCACATTGCTGCAAACATAGGAGGCACCCAACAGGATCATACTGCTGTACAGGTTGTGCACTGTGCAATCCCAGGGGTGCCGTTCATATAGTCTCTGCATGACCGTATGCAGCAGCCCATGTCAATTCCCATCACCTCCTTTCCCTTGATGAGAGTATATCAAAGATAAAGTGAAAAGATTTACAGAGAACAGCCAGGGGCACTTGATAACTACACCCCTGGCACAGATGTATTAAGACAATAAGCGGCACTCTTCTGCTTCCTTTACCTGACAAATGGAGATCCATTCATCCATCTACTCCACAGTTAAGGAATACTTTCTATGTGTTAGGCATGCTAGGCTCACAAGGGGCTTTTCTGTCTCTTTTCTATACAATACAGTCCTTTACAATCTGAAGGCCTGTTGCCCTCCTTCCCTACTGAACACTAAAAGCTATTTCCATCTAAGAGCACATTCTTGGCTTCAAGGCACTTCTCAAACTCTCAGCCTGTGCCCCTTCTCCAGACCTCACACCAAGCCCCCAGTGTACATCAGGGGATAGTGCTTTTGTGTTTGGGGACAAAAGAGTTTTGGGGGTCATGGTAGTCTCCCCAGCTAGAGATTCCCAACATTAGGGAACTCAGTGGATGAACTCAGCACAGCTGTAACTGTCTGCTCATCTCCTAAGACTCATCCTCTGTGCTCGCTTCACTCACATTTCCCCCTAAGGCTTTCCCAAGAGCAGGAGATGCTTGGAGTCCAGACCCTCCTTTTGTAGGTCAGTCAAATGTATGAAATTTAAAGATAAATGCTTTGAAAGAAAGCATCTGTTCTTGAAAAATAAATTATGAACATTCCACATAGACCTAGGCATGGAAAATTGTATCATCAATATATAATCTTTTATTTTGTCCATCCTCTTCAAAGTCAAGGATGTTGGGCAGCACCTGTGGCTCAAAGGAGTAGGATGGCAGCCCCATATGCTGGAGGTGGTGAGTTCAAACCTAGCCCTGGCCAGAAACTACAAAATCAAGGATGTTGTCAACATTGTATTGCTCTCCATCTTTGTCTCAATTATAATGCATTCATAAGACTAATAATCTTTACCATGGACCTTTAGCTTTCATGTCTGCTAATGTTTACATAGCAATTTTAAAATACAATAAAATGTATAAGTACACACTGATGTATGAAGGCAGCACCCAAACCCTGGTGGTGTTGGCAGGTAGTACAGATACCACCATTCAATCACCCAAAATGTTTCTCTGCTAGCTGATGTAGAAGAGTCAATGTGGGGCTTGAACTTCAGATGTCTCAAAGATAAAGCCTGTACACTGATACCCAGCCAACACACTTGACGACCAACAGCATGAACTGCTGCATCCAAATTAGGCTCAGTGCCTGTAGCTCAGTGGTTAGGGCACTGGCCACATACACTGGGGCTGGGGAGTTTGAACCCCGGCCCAGGCCTACTAAACAAGAACAACATCAACAACAACAAACAGCCGGTGTTGAGGCGGGTGCCTGTAGTCCCAGCTACTTGGGAGGCTGAGGCAAGAGGATCACTTGAACCCAAGAGTTTGAAGTTGCTGTGAGCTGTGATGCCACAGCACTCTACCAAGGGTGACACAGCGAAACACTGTCTCAAAAAACAAACAAACAAAAAAACCCAAATAAGTCCATTAGATGGAGTGAGCAGTGGAAAGTAAGGGCCCCAGGGGGAAAAGTAAATAACAGCTTTGGTCTAGTCTGTGCATCTCCATTCTCTGGGACGGTCTTGCAGAAATCTACAAAGCTGGAGATCTACAGAGCACTGACACTCTGGGCCTGGCTCTGCTGTGTTTCTTTACCCACTACTAGACACCTCTGCGTAGCATGGCTGTTCTCTGCCAGGCACTGTTACTGGAGATCTCCAGCCCTCAAGAAAGGCAGAATAAAGAAACTCATCCTCATTCACCCTTTCTCACTGCTCTCCGGCCTCAACGTGCCTGCTAAAACATTGGGACTTCACTTAGAAGACAGTGGGAAAGCAGTAACAAGTTTTAAGACAAGGAATGCCAGGACTAGATGTGCATTTTTAGAAGACAATTCAGGAAGCACTGCGCACACAGTGCTGGGGAGGAAACTCCTCACAGCCCGACAAGAACTCAACTTGGTCTCTCCACCCAGGAGACACTTAGATGGAACTCCCCAGTGGTGGACACACACAGCACATTTGCTGTTGTTGAGTTGAACACTTATTAGAGGATGGAAGGCAGCCACAACCAATAACATAATTTTCTCTTTTTACCGATGCAGTTTCATAGATGCCCCCACCCACGTTGCTCTGGCCACCCTAATTTTCCTCAAGATGTCCTGACCACCTGAGAATGGAAGGGAACGACAGCTGAACTTGAATTCTTTTCGATCACAAAAGTCTGCCTGCACAGTCACTTTCCCTCTCCCTTGTCTAAGACAGAGAGGAAGGGGGCAGAGAGGGTGCTGAGAACCGTGGACATGAGTCCAAGAGTCTGATTTTCTCCTCTAGTCTGCCCCCTCCTGTCCACACGCTCCGGGGTCATGGCTCTGGTTTACCTCCCACACCCGGCAGCACTAAGCTTCTTACAACTCTGTAGTCCAGGGGTCCTCAAACTGCAGCCCGCAGGCCACATGCGGGGTGTGATTGTATTTGTTCCCGTTTTGTTTTTTTACTTCAAAAGAAGATATGTGAAGTGTGCATAGGAATTTGTTCATAGTTTTTTTTTTTTAAACTACAGTCCGGCCCTCCAATGGTGTGAGGGACAGTGAACTGGCCCCCTGTTTAAAAAGTTGGAGGACACCTGCTGTAGTCAGTTCACTGAGCTACTTGGTGGGAATGTGGCAGGAATGAGAGTGATGATCCTGTCACACTGTGCTGGAGGCTTCTGAATTGACTTGGTCGTTCAAACGAGTCTCGGCTGCCTCTGCAAGAAGACAAGCATCCTCCCAAAATGTGTTGGCCCTTCTCCGCAAGTTAAGTATGCAAATGACAAAGGTGCTGGTTTTGTACAGCAAAGGAAGAGGCTCTTCCCTGGGCAGCCTCTCGTGGTGGCAATGCCCAGCGCCTCTACTAACTGGGCATTCTATGATCTATGCAAAGGAGCCCATGAATGCTGAGAACTTGGCTACAGGGTTTCCATAAAGGTAAAGATACTCAGCTGTGTCACACCAGGGATGATTGGGGGTTGAGTGAGGCGCTTTGTCCCCCTGAGCTCCAGCAGGGAAAGATGGGGCCCCAACCACGGTTTGGCTTAGCCCCCTACCTGGTAATTTATCAAATACCCAATGATGGAATATTAACATGGCCATGGAAAGTAAGAGTTTAATGTAAAGATTCCAAATTGTATATAAAATCAGTACATTGTACCCCGTAAATGCAGTAATGTACACAGTTATGATCTAATAAAAAAAGGGAAGAGATGTACATCTATTTATATAGAAAAATCTTTACAATATGCTATTAAATACAAAGTTGGCTATACAAGAGCACTTACAATAAAAATACATTTTAACTGTATACGGTCTATGTAAGATCTATGGATAGCTAATATTTTCTGAGGTTTTACTGAATGCCAGGCACTGATTTAAGGCTTTACACATATTGTCTTCTTTGATCTTCCCAAAGCACTGTAAAGCAGGTACTATTTTAAATGCCAATTATACTATGAGAAAATTAAGTCAAACAAAGTTTAAGTAAATTCCCCAGATCAGAGCATCAGTGAGTGGTGGAGCTAGATATAAAACGCAATTACTCCAACTCTGGCCTCTGGGATCATAAACTTCTGTGCTACATAAACTTCTGAAATGTTTAAAGCAAACTATTGCTAGAGATTATTTCTTGAAAGGGGTCATTTTCTTCTTTTATCTTATCTGTAACATAAATGTTATGAAAATGATGTGCACACATACTGAATTTACACAACAAATATCTTACATTGTAAAAATTACCAGTTAATGGTAATTAGGAGAAAAACACACTCACAAAGGTAATTAGAAAGAACAGAATCTGAAAAACGACTTTCACAGATATTTCTTTCTGTCTGTGGAGTTCTTGGAGGCATTTTGCAGGCCACTTTTCAGCACCATTCATCTGCCTGTAATCGTTTTAAATCCTCTAAGGTTTAATTGTTTAGCTGCTTAATGAAACTGATACCCTTTGAGATTCTCTAACAAGTCTAATAATGACTTTCAGAAAGAGCAGAGGAACCAGTTAAATGGCATTACCTAGGCATGATTTTTTGGCATTATAAGTCAATTGTGAAATTCTTCACAGACTTCATTTCATAATTGGTTGTGCTCTGACTCCCGGGAAAATGAATATTTCTTACTTCCTAGTTTGCCAGCATAAAATAAAATCCTTGTAAAGCTTCGCTGTTTTGACATGTATTTTGCTGCGAGATGTTGGAAAACACAGACTTCCAAATGCCGAGCAGACGCTTTTATCAAAGGTCATGCTGACCATTGGAAAATTAGCTAGTGCACAACCCCATTCATCTTAGCGGTTCAATCAATCTTACAGTTCAGGCACCGGAGTGGAGAGGAGGGAGCAAAATCAATACGATGCCTAGGGACAGCCTCCGAATTCGAAGCAAGGGCTTCCTTTGGCTCGGAAGACGACTATTAGTGAATGCACCTGTGCTATGACTTTATAGAACATTAGCACTTGGGGAGTTTGTGTGCAGTTCTCCAGATTTCCAGGGCCATTAACTAATAGCTATTTCAGGACTAGGGCTTAGATCCAGGGATTACAGCATCATCATTTGGCAGCATCCAAAGATAGAGAATTTGCATCCCTCAGTCCATAGCTTCAGCTCATTTATCTTTAGAGTTTATTGCCAGAGATAAAGAACTCTGGCATATCCTTAAATACGATGTTTGGATATGAAGACAAGAGAGTCTGAGTATGAAAGCTCTCCAGCACAGCCTTATTAATGCTGGTAGAGATCGGTGTTCCCTGAGGGAGAAGATAACCCAATAACAGTATAGTTGTCTCTTGGCATCTGCAGAGGTGGGATTCCAGGACCCCCCCATCCCAAAATCCACAGGTGCTCAAGTCCCTGATAAACAGTAGCATTTACATATAACCTACATCCTCCTATACACTTTAAATCATCATTAGATCATTTACGATACCTAACACAATGTAAATGCTATATAGTTATACTGTATTTTTATATGCATTATTTTTTATTTTGTACTTTTATCCATGGTTGGGTGAATCCGTAGATGTGGCATCCCCAGATATGGAGGGAGAATGGTAGTTATGATCATGGCTCCATTGTAGCCACCATCAGAGTCTGCCCCATATAAGCCAGCTGTGGATACCCACACAGTTTAACAAACTAACAGAGCAACCATAACGAATCTCTGCTCCGTGCCACATGCCATGAGCTCTTGTCACACTTGGTGTCATTAAATCTGTCTCCACCACCGTGTGAGGCAGGTTCCCTTTATTCCCATTCTCTCTGGAGGTGAAGCCACTTGCCTATGGTGACAAAGGCTGCTGCCTGAGGGGGCTGAGCTGGGGCTCGCAGTCACGGTCCCCAACTCTGAGCCCCCGCAGGCTCCCTCTCTGTGCCACACTGTCTCCACTCAGCACAATGTGAAGACACGGGGACAGGGTGTCCTGAAGAGGCAGGGCTGTGAGGGAAGGGTGGGAAGGGAGGGGCCGTCAGAACGGCAAAGCCGGGAAGCGTATTTCTAGAGTACTGTCCTTCCCCTGACCCCGGTGTCACATGGGGGTTGGGGGAAGCCATGGGCAGCCCATCACCCTTGACAGAGAAGCCCAGCTGCCACCCCTTCAAATTCTCCTAGATGCCATTTCATTCTTTCAAGACTGAGTGTCTTTTCAGGGACACCCTTGAGTCTTCATGTAGGCAACAGTCTTTCCCAGTCAACCCACGCCGTCTCCTGGTCCCTCAGAGTGGGTTCTGAAAGCAGTCGCCAGACAGGAGGGCTGGTGAGAGAAGAACCAGGCTGATGGGAGGACCAGCCAGGCTGATAGGGTGAAATGAGTGAGACTAAAGGGCCAAAGACATGCTGGGGGGAGGGGCCTCCAGAGAGAAGGGAGGGTCTGGGAGCACCAGGGTAACCCCAGATGTCCCTTCTCTGCTGGGCCCCAATCCTCTGTCCTCAAATGTGAGCTTCCTGTTCACACGGTCAGTCTCCAGCTGCACTAGCTCTAGGCGCGGTGCCCGAACTGTACAAAGCCAGATTTAGGCTGAGTAATCCGCCCTGAGCGTGCCCACTTCCTCACTTCCCTGTCCACCAGGGACTCCACGCCCACCATTAAATCAGACTCTCTGGGATCGTGGATTCACTTCTGGACACCTCCTTGCTGAGAGCCATTTGGTGTGAATTTCCAGACACTTCGTGATGACTTGCTACATGCCAGGCTTAGTGCTGCGTCCTGTGAAGGGACAACAGGTGGCATCTCAGCTCTGCTACTTAGAAGCTGGAGGAGACTGAGAAAGTTCCTTAACCGTGCCCCTCCTTTCCTGTAGGATGGGCAGGGTATCACCCACCCTGCTGGGCCCTTGGGCTGTGAGTTATTAAGTATGTCAAGGCATCAGGCTCAGCTTGGCAGATGGTTGGGACTTTTCTAGGGGGTAAAAGATGGAGAATAATGTTCCCAGTCCAAGGATGACCCTCTACCAAGGCAAGAGTGTGAGGTACATGTTGGAGAAGGTGCAACAGCAGGCATTAGGCTGGAGGAGATAATTTGAGAAGAGAAGAGAAAGGTAACTACAGGATAAAGACTCCATGACTTGGAACTGTCAATGCAGGTAAGCACGTGAACGGCAGCTAACCCAAACTCAGGCAGAAGGCCTGGGACTCTTCCAGAATATGAGAGGATGGGAGAGGATGAAGCTGCCACCCTCTTTCCTCTGGGAGGCTGTCAGGAGGCAGGGTCTCCACATGGCTGATGAGGTGGGATCTTTCTGTCCAGTCTTCCCACCCCAGAGCAGAGCATGGGGGGCGCCCAGCTCAGGCTTTTATCATCCAGTCCCTTCTGACCTGCTCAGCTAATCTGCAATGCGGTGAAAACTGCTCAGCTCATCTGTGACACGGTGGGTACCTGGCTCAGGCTCTCATCATCCAGTGCCTTCTGTCTTGGTGATCTCCAGTCAGGTTTTGGGACAAATCTTGGGGATCTGGCTTCCCTTTTTGCTGTCTAAATAATCAACTGCCCAAATCTAAAAGTGGCTCACTGTATCCTTACCAGCTGAACCAGCCAGGCCTTGTCTTTGCCTTGTCTTGTATGTGTGAGCTTGACAGATGCAGGACTCCAGTGGTAGAGGTGGAGAATGAGGGTTGGAGTTTGAGTCACACCATCCTTTTGGATTTCTGACCTTTTGCCTCCTCTTATTTTCACAGCAAATACCAGAATAACTGGACTCTGACACTGGGCCATCTCATCATCTGCCTCTAGTTGAGCCATGTTCCCCTTGTGAGCCTGACTTCAAGGATCCGTGAGAGGGGAATAGTCAGTAGAAGTTCATTGCCAAATGCCCAGAAAATCTCACAGGGTATTGTGTCTGCAGTTTATCAACAGTAAACATTTGCTGAATTTTCATTCAGAAATAGTTATTTATGAAGGATCCATATATAATTAGGTTGTATACAAGTATTATATTCAAGAGCAAGACAGCAGAAACAGTTTAAGGAGCTCACAATAGGGAATTGGATAATGACATGATAGTGCGTTTGTTAAAATGCAGCTAGTAAAAGATGATATTGAGCAATGGTTTAGCAAAATAATTGTCAAGAGCCATGAATAGTCTGAGATGTTACCCAACTTGTGAGGCAACAAGTCTGCCATAGTTTAATGGATCCAAGGAAAAGACACAAGACTTCTGGGTCAATGAGGAAGGACTCTCATACTCACAAGTACGAGAGCCAGAATTTCAGATTTTTTTTTTTTTTTTTGCCAGTTTCTGAAGTCCCAATTCCTACAGGGTGACAGGAAGTGGGTTAGGTGAAAGTGGCATTGCCATCAGTGATACATTAAAGAAGAGGAACTCTGAGCTTAGGAAACCTAATTTTTTCTATTCAACAATAAATACATTTTCTCTTTGTTCTGAATAATGACTTCCCAGTCTTCCAAAACTGTTTGCCATCGATGAATATTTGGAAGGAAAAGATAGACAGAGGCAAACCTGGTGAGTGGGTCTATTTGTAAGATGTGCAGAAACATGAGTGACTCATGGAGAACTGCCTCCCCACAATGAAAAAATACTGTTAAGTAAAATAAAGCAGGTGACAGAACAGTATGACCTCATATGGGTAAAATATTTAGATTGGAATATATAGATATTTAGAAAAGTATAAAAGAACATTCATCCAGATATCCATAGAAATTTTTGTTGTTATTTTTCATTAGTTGTAAGTTCAACTTTTATAGTGAATATAGATTACTTGCAAAATTACATTTTTTCAATTAAAAAATGGCTCCCAAATATCAGCTTAGTGAATAAGGGAACCCTTAGAATCTTCCCGCTGACTTCGGGCTGGTGTGTAAAGCAGTGTCTGCTGACATCTTCGAGGGGATAAGCACATGTTTAACATTTGTAGCAAAGACCTGCCTTTTGACCCTGAAGCTGTGGAGTTGTTGACAAGAGCATATCTCCTTAAACGATGCAAATCGCATTCACATCAAAGCTGCCTATGAATTTTTATTTTTCATGGCACTGTGCTCCCTCCTGTCTAAGTGGCAAATGTGATTCAGCAAGTGTATCAAAGGCCTCCCACCTCTTACTCATTTTTGCCAAATATGGCAGAAGTGTTTAGAACTTTTTTTATATTTATGTTAGCTGTGGAGCATTAAATCTGAATAGAGTCTCTGAAGGTAGAGTTCCTTTTCTGCATGCATTTTGCTTCAAGTGTGAGTATTATGAATTGCTTTATAGCAATCATTACGATTTTCCGTATATTTTATGGTTAGTCCACACTACAAACTTGGGTTTAGTTTATGGTTTGGGCATACACGTACAGACACACACACACACAGTTTCTTACCTGTAAGCAGAAATAATCATTACCTTACAGATTGTGATAGGACCAGATAAACCATAAGTAAAGCCCTCTAGCTGCTACACAATTTAAAATTTCTCTAACAAGTGTACTGTATTTTATAACTGAGAAAAATACAAACCAATTTTAAACTCAAATTGTGTTCTTATTCCACAATCAAGAATTTAATTTTCTAGATCTTAGTGTCTGTGCGTTTTATGTGTACACACACAAACATATGTAACATGTACAAGTTAAATACATTACATATCATATGCAGAACTTAAAAGCATAAAAATCATACTTTCTCATAGCTGTCATTTAAGAGCTATTAAACTTACCAAGAAGAGAGATCATTTTGTGTAAGTATTTTAACTTATGATAGTTATTTGCATAAATGGATCATTTAAGTAACTAATCAAATCATCTATCAGAGACAGGAAGAAGCAGCATTAGAAAAGGATGTTTAGCACCTGCCTGCGGCACTCTCATAGTTTTGCAGACAGTTTTGCAGAGATTCTTTTGGTTGTAAATATCAAAAGCCCACTTCAAATTAACTTACGGCCAGATAAAATGTACTGGAAGGATCCTGAGGCAGAAGCTCCTGAAGGCAAAGAAAATGCCAAATAACCCCGTGTTCTGGAAAAGGAGGAATGAAGTAGGGCCCTTGTGGCCCAAGAGTCTGGATTTCCCTTCTGCAGCCTTGACACCACCCATGTGACTCAGCCTTTTTTCCCATTTGCCTTGCCTTTCAGCTTCATTCTGGAGGGAGATTTGAGTAGAACAGCTTGGATCAGGCATCTGCACCTGTTCCGATCACCTCTGGCTGAAAGACCACCCCTAGATGCTGGGCCCATGCCCTTGTGTGTGCGTGCATATGTGTGGCAGGGGGTGCTGTGGAAGAAAGGAGTGATTCTCAGGGGACTATCATCCCCTTAGGTCTTCTCTACACACACTTTTGTTCTATAGAGTTAGACATTTCCATTCTTCTTACATTTTTATAACATTGTTTTTATAACATTTATCTCCAACAGAAAGTTCATAGGTGATACAGTGATATCCCTACTAGCTCCCCACAGTGCACAGTGATTCTCAGCCAGCACTTGGGCAGTTTGTCTCCATGGAGAATTTAGATGACCAGGGTGGGTGACAGGCTCTACTTGCAAGCAACCAATAATGGGTCTGCCAAGAACGAATCATGTTCTACATATATACTTTCAGCAGAATAATGCTGCCCTCTGACACCAACTATAAAGGTTTTTATCTCTTTGGGAAGTAAATTTTCTTCCTCTATGCAGTTTCATTAATATGTGTGAACTGAACGCCCATATCTGTGCCTTCTCTGCTGCAGCCCACTGTCTTCAATTCACTAATCACTTGGACACAACAAGCTAGAGGAAGATGGGACATAGCCCTGACTGGGGATGGGTCCCAGGCATCAGCGCTAAGTCTGCCTTGACTGCTAATAGAGACTTGGTCAAATCATATCAATTGTCAGAACTTTCATTTCATCATCTGTAAACTGGAATCAGAATCCTCATTTTACCCAAAGAGTTGAGAGAAGGAAGATGGTATAACATTAAAGTTCTATGTCAGTGTTAAACACATTCGCTGCTTTAAAATTTGCCAATTCCATTCTTGTTTCCTGTTAACCAGAGACCCTACTTTCTCTGGATCACGTGGCAGAGGAATAAAATCTGTAATTATTTTGTTTGAGCAATTTCTTTCATTTTAGAAACTGTGACATCTTCAGGGAAAATAAACAGTCTGTGATATTGACACATACCCCTGTGGGAGTAATTAGGAGAGCCTCATAGGCAACCTTAGGTATAAAACACCTCCAGGAGATTTGCTTTTCTACTGGAGCATTAGATAAATATTAAAAACACTCCTCCCACCCCAACCCCATCTCATTCCCTCAAGACTCCAAATCCTTGTAGTTATCATCAGGGTTACTTACATTTTGTTACAAATATTAATATTACTTAGGCACATAAGTTCACGACAAATGATTTGATATCTTTGAGAATAGATAATTTGTTTTCCTGCAGAAATAGCCTTAAACCTATAAAAAGATCCTTCCCACTCTGAAGATTAGTCATGCCTTTTGACCCTTGAAGGAAGTTAAAATTTCTGGCCAGAGGCTTGAAGTGTCATTGAAGACAAGCAAAACCTCAGAAATTATCACCATTAAGAACAGCCTAAGGAGATATAGCAACTAAATGTACTATGGGATCACGGACATGACCTCAGAAGAGAAAAAGGACGTTACATAAAGACTAGGAAACTTACATATAGGATGGACTTTAGTAAATAATAATACATCAATACTTGCTCATTAATTACGAGAAATATACCAAGGGAGACCAGATCTGGGGTATTTGGGAGTTCTCTGTACTATCTTTGCAACTTGCCTATAAATTCAAAAGTGTCCTAAAAGAAATACTTTATTTCCAAAAATACTATGAAAAAAAGCAGAGTGATTAGTTTGAAAATCTAGATGGCATAGGTAAATTTCCAGAAACAGAAAATATTCCAGAAATGTTAAAGAAAATTTGACTAGGCGAATAACAGTAAAATAAATTGAAATTGTAATCAAAACATTCTCCCTCAAGTGCTAACTTCATTCTCCATTGCCTTAAGTAAATTCTTTCTTGGGCTTACAGAACAGATAATCCTTGTATCAATTGCTCCATGTAACAGAAAGAGAAAAATAACTGCCCTTTTTATGCCACATACATTATTAATATAATTTAGCTTCTACAGCAAGACATATAAAAACAAAATGGTAAACCATTTCATTTATTTACCTAGATATAAATATTCTAGATAAAATATTAGCCATCCAAATACAAAAGTATACTTAAAAAAATAACACCTTTAAGCTGTTTATGCCAAGAATTCATGGATGGTTTATCATAAGATATACTGCCATACATCTCTTTTTCATGGACAAAAGGATAAACATCACATGACTATTTTTATAAAAGCCCCCAGGTTTTTTATAAAGGTCAAATTATTTGTGATAACAACTCTCAAGAAACTAGAACAGGAGCTTTTAAAAGTAATATGTGTGCCGAATTTCTACAACACACAGCACACACACTGTTGAAATTCTAGACACACTTATGTAAAGATTTAAAGCCAGAAAAAAATACCTGCTATTGCAGCTACTCTTGACTATAGAACTGGGGCTCTTGAAGAGTGGAATAAAACAAAAAAACATTAAGAAGAACTCATCTGTTTGTGTTGCTATAATAACTCAAGACTGCAACATTTATAAACAGCTACATTTATTTCACACAGCTCAAGAGACTAGAAAGCTCAAAATCAAGGCACCAGCAAGTTCAGTGTCTGGTGAGGGTCTGGTCTCTGCTTCCAAAAAGGCACCTTGAACACTGTTTCCTCACAGGGCAAAAGACAGAAGGGCAAGTGTTGAATGCTGTGAGAAGCCTCTTTGATAAGGCCCTAATCTCCTTTATAAGCAAGGAACTCTGACGACCCCATCACCTTCTAAAGGTCTCCCCTCTTAAGACAACTGCATTAGAGATTATGTATCAACATGAATTTTGGAGGGGCACAAACATTCCATCCACAGCAGAGGCATCAGGATTAGGAAGTGTGTAGCTGCTGAGGGGATAAGAAATAATCACATCTTTATTCCATATAAGGTCAGAAAAAAAATTAAGAAAAAGGCATGTAAGGTCAATGGAAATAAAAACATTTATTTTATAAATGTTTTATAACCGATAAAATTGATAATGAAGAGAAAACATTTAAAGGAAGAAAGGAAACCTTTAAAGCCATTATTTACAGAAGACCTGCTCACCCACCTAGCAGCAGTCCTATCCAAACTATGGAATAACTCTGAAAACTAACAAGAGAGTTTAGTAAAGCTTCCAAGTTAAAAATAAAATCAAAATACATGAATCAATAACATTCTACTAAATCAACAGTCACTAGTTAGAACATATAATAGAAAATAAGACATCACTGCAATAGTTCCAACACTAAAGTGTCTAGCAATTCATCTAGAATACTCAAAGTCCTCAAGAGAAAGATACCAGACCTCTACTAGGGTATATTAAAGGAAAGCTGAATAGGTGAGAATACACACCATGATTATGGAGGGGATAATCTATTTAAAGCATATCAATTCTTCTGTAAATTCCGTACAATTTCCAGCAAAATCCTACCAGTCTTTGGCTAAACTTGGTGAACTTCAAATTGAGAAATAAAACTTCACAAATGAACAAGGACATACTTGAAACAGAAAAACAAAGGAAAAGGAGGAATTACTTTACCCTCTTTTAGACGTATGACAGTGTTAGAGTAACAGCCACATTCTGTAATAAACAACAGAATGGTCTGGGGAGAGAATTCAATAAATCCATGCCGACTCGATCATATGATGGAAATGACCCCACATGTGTAGGGAAAGGATGAATTACTCAGTAAATGATGTTGGAAATCTGGTTCACCAAGTAGAGAAAAATAAAGGTGTATCCCTCTCTCTATTTTTTTTGTATAAAAAACAAATTTTAAGAGAATAAAGACATTAGTATACACAATAAGTATTAAAACTGATAGAAGAAAAGGCAAGAGTATTTTTGTAACCTTGTTCTTAAACGAGATCATGAAACCAAGACCCAAATGAAAACAATAACAAACTGCACGTCAAAATTAAAGATTTCTGCTCTTCAAAGGACATCATAGCTAGGCTAAGAGGTGGCAATAGAAAATACGTTTTCAATGCCTAAAACTCTTAAGAGGTTATAATCTAGAGTATACTAGATACTCCTGCAAGTCAGTAAATAAAGAATCATCTGACAGAATTTGATGCAGTAATCAGAAATAATGAACTAGATTTACAAACTGCAACACTAAATCTTGACAACATGGCACTGATTGAAAAAAATAAGACAGGATATTTGTAGTGCCATTTATTTATGTAAAGTGTAGCATATAAAAACCTAAACTGTATGCTTTCTGATGATACACATCTATCTAAATAAACAAAGAGAAGGTGGATTGAAGAACGTAAGTGAAATCCAATAAAGTGAGGGCCTATGCAGGAAAGTCAGTGGAAGTCTGTGCTTTAAATCCGTGGCCCCCAACCCCTGAGCTGCAGACGGTACCAGGAACCGGGCCACACAGCAGGAGCAGAGTGGCAGGCAAACAAGAGAAGCTTCATCCATATTTATAGCTGCTCACTAATTCTGCATTATGGTGAGATGTATAATTACTCCATTATATATCACAATGTAATAATAATAGAAATAAAGTGCACAACCAATGTAATATACTTGAATCATCTCAAAGCCACCCCCCCCCCCCCAGATCCATGGAGAAATTATCTTCGATGCAACTGGTCTCTAGTGCCAAAAAGGTTGGGGACCGCTGCTTTAGAGGGGTCAAAGGGAATAAATACAATGAGGACTTTGCCTCTCTTGGTGATGATCATATGCTGTGAGCTAAGAAGCATGTTGAATAGTTTTACGTGGATCTAGGGTTGGAAGAGAGGGAGGAAGAGGAAGAGAGGAAGAGGGAAAGGATCAGTTGGAAAGGGAGAGAGGCAGAGAAGTCCCATGTGGCGTCTAGGGCCCACCTCCTGATGACTCATGGCTATGCTCCTCTGTGGTTGTCTGAGCGCACAGGGGAGAGGAAGGTCAGCAGGGTAATGTGATTTTGACAGTGGGAGAGGGATGTCGGAGTTAGGTAGGAGGAGTTGCCGCTCTCCTCATCTTTGAAATAAAAAAGAAAAATACATTCTCAAATACATATATAGAACCTGTCATCATTTATATGGGTTCATTTCACCCACTCTGGAACCTTGTTCTGAAATCCATGTTCAATTTAAAATCTTATTTCCAATGGCTCCCAAAGAAAATATAGCCATTCTACACTCAATATACTACATACACTTTAGGGGCCACTGAATGCAAAATATATAAAGACATTCTTGGGATATAGTTTCCACTATTTTTTCTCTCCTGTACATTAGATTTTAGATTATTGTTAACAGAAAAAATAACAACTTTAAACATCCAACTGGCCTTTATTCATGATTCGAGAATCCAGCAGCCCTCAGAAGAACAGATTTAAACAACTCCAGCCAGCAATGTGATTAGGCAGTATTTATGGACGGAAAATGGAAGTGAGATCTAGAGACAGCTTAATTAGTTACAGCTCGGCATCTTGCCTTATTTGAATCAGCTGGCTGCCTAGGATTGACTGACAGCAGCTCAGTTGCTGTAACCAACCAAAGTGCAGCTGTTTACAAGAGCGTACTCCTAAGTTAATTAGTTTCGCTTAGCATGAGAATCTCCATATTGGTTTGGTCTGCTGGGCACAGTATAGGAGTCTAGTCCAAATCAATATCCTCCTATAAATTTTATTTAACATTTTAATAATATGGAATATTGGGTGGCGCCTGTGGCTCAGTGAGTAGGTTGCCGGCCCCATATACCAAGGGTGGCGGGTTCAAACCCAGCCCCGGCCAAACTGCAACAAAAAAATAGCCGGGCGTTGTGGCGGGTGCCTGTAGTCCCAGCTGCTCGGGAGGCTGAGGCAGGAGAATCTCTTAAGCCCAAGAGCTGGAGGTTGCTGTGAGCCGTGTGACGCCAGGGCACTCTACCGAGGGTGGTGCAATGAGACTCTGTCTCTACAAAAAAAATAATAAAATAAAAAATAATATGGAATATTGTTTCTTCTACTTTTTCTTTCTCTCCTGGAGGTTAAATTTGGACTATAAACCCTTCCAGGGACATTCCTGTGTCTTTGGTGTTTGAACCTGGCTCGTTGACTGAGTGGATGATTCATTAACTAGAATGGTGTCAGTTCCACTCTCTGTCACCACTTTCTTCCATCCCTCCAGTCACCTGCCCTTTTCTCTAAATGGCTTTTATATGAAGCTTTTCGTCTGAAGGCAAGCCATTGGTCCTCCTCTAATTAGCCAAAAGTATCTCATTATCAGCCCCTGGCCGGGTCAATTATCTGATTACTGCAGTATCAATCAACAAGACAGCACCTCTGATTTAATTTGCAGGCTCGCAGTACTGAGATGTCATGTGGTCCTTTTCTGCCAGATATTTATGAAGAGGAGAAGCTTCACTGCTGCTCTCTCAGCAGACATTTTGTTCATCATCACCAGCTTCTCATTTCAATTGGTCAGCCCTCCGTGTGATACGTCCTCTCATCTGGGTTTCTGCTTCCAAATGTGTTTTGAACTCCAGGGGGACTCAGTGGTGTCACCAGCTTCCAAACACTAATAACTTCAGAGACATTCTTGTCATAACAGACAGCAGAAAGAAGATGGAAGGCTTTGAATCTCCTTTACGCTTTTGGTTGGCAGAATTCAATAATAGCTCTCCAGAACGTTCATAATTAGACCCTGAATTCATGTTTCTTTACAAAAATTACTTGGCCAAATTTCCTGTCATCCACATATATACACATTTTTTTTTCCTGGTGGGGATAGTAATTGGATGGGATTGGATCTTAATGGACAAGATTTTTAACAAAACACGTCTCTCCATCTATTCCTTCAGCTTTTGCAGAGCACCTCTTATATATTCAAGGTCGATGCCAAGTGCTGGGGATACAGTTGCAAAGGAGAGATGATTAGTAGACGCACACGGCTTGGTGTGTCTACCTGGGGAAAGACAGTAATGGAATTCCCTGAAACTCTTTCAACACGGAAGACCTCTGGTTCTCAGGATGCTTGGTAAAAAGAGTCAAAACAAAGCTATGCCATCTCTTGGAAAATTCTCTGAACAGACATAATGCTGAATTTCTCAGGATATGGGTTTTGCTTATCTTACCCTATTACAACAGAGAATACTGAGAGGTGTTTAATTCAGAGTCTGAATGGAACATATTATTTGTGTTTAATTCGGAACCTGAATAGAACATATTATTTGAACCCTCAGTAGAGGTTCAGGCAGCAAATCGGCTAAGTTCAAACAAGAAACCATAGCATTATTTTAGGTATTCAATTTTTCCATTCATTTTCTTATCAAAATATAGTTCTATATGTACAACTTTAGAAGCAAAAGTGTCTATATAATAGCTATTAAATTGCCCTTCTGCCTTTCCAGATTGGATAAGTAATAACCTTGACTGACAAATAATATGTGATTCTGTTCTTTTCTCTGATGAGGGGAAAAGTCAAATTCTATATGCACCGCATTTCAGGCAGAAGGCAAGCTCCCAGGACTCGCCAGAGCTCCCTGTCTGTAGCCAGTGGGAGGTATCTTGGGGTCCTGAGGTTAGAGCCACCTTTCAATGTTCCAAATCCAGTAATGGTGGGACTATGAATAGGAACATCCATTCTGGAAAAAGGGTTTGGAATTTCTATTAAATTTGAGGATATGAAGATGTTACTTAAGGATCCAGAAACTCCACTACCAGATAGATACCCCAGAGAAACAACTACACAAATAACACCCAGTGTACAGAAATGACTCTTGCCAGAAAATGCAAACAACCTGAATGTCCATCAACCACCAATGATAATGCGGATGAGTTGTCATAGTTACATAATGGAAAACTATGGCACTCTGAAGAGTAAACCTCAGCTCTGCACATCTACAGGAATGAATTTCACAAGTATGAGGTTGAGTGAAAGACATGTCAAAAAATAAAAACAATATTCCCTATATTTTAGGACTCCATTTATATCAAGTTCTAAAACAAGCAAACTAAGCCACATTACTTAGAAATGCATAGGAAGATGTTAAAACAATGAAGATGACCAGGGAAATAATTGCTGTGAAAATCAACATATCACCTGTGACCAGGAAGAGCACACAAGTTTGGGAGGGAGTGCAGAAAATAGCCTGTTGGGGGGATACAACAGGCAAAGACATTTCATTTGTGACAATTAAACTCTGTACGTGTTTTCATGCCCTTTTCTGGATGTCTGTTACATTTCAAATAAAGAAAAGAAAAAAGCTCCCTTTCCTGGAAATATCATCCAGTGTTGTTGACTTGAGCTTGTCAGGGACTCTCCTAGACAGTCTTGTCTCTACCCCAGATATCTGGGTATCTGCACACGGCCACTCAGGATCTGCTACTGTGCCTAAAAGCACACCCCAGGGTAGAAACAACTAGCCGCTGATGCCCTCCCTGCCTCCAGCAGAGCACGGTCCTCTCTGGGTCAGTCCCGATCAGCTGTACCTGCATGACCAGCATCTCTATGAGGGCAGCAAAGATTCCCACAGCCCACTGACAGGCCCCTGGGAGCTGCTGACAAGAGATAGAACAGAGATCACAGCTGCACTTCTGGGTCAACATGAGTTGGAAATGGTGGCAATATTCACATTAAACTGTGCACTCTGATTTCAAAACTTTGGGTCATAGAGACACTGGGCAGGGAGTCTGTAGGAGGGATCATGAGGAAGCTGGCTGAAGCCAGAGGAGACATACTTTTGGGAATAGTGTTTCCCCATCAGGATGACCCTCACAAGGCACATACTCCAGGGTAAAGAAAAACATCAGAACATATTGGTGTCGCTACATTAATCACATCATTCATTCATTTGACAAGCATGACTGACTAACTTCTGGTGCTCAGAGCAGACGTAGCCCTCCAGGTGAAGACATTTAAAAACATAGATGTGCCCTTGGGGAGTTCAGAGATAAAAATACAGATAGGTATGCAGGTGAGTGCGGGTCCAAGCACAGGTGCCCAGAGTACAGGAGAGGTCTACCTACCATAAGGGGGCAGTGGAAGGAGGATGGCTACATCAGCATCTACAGATACTTTGGACTCCCTGTGGCCAAACCTAAAATCACCATCTTCTTCCTCCAAACCCTTTCTTCACCCTGTATTCCCAATCCAGGGTAATGACTTCCCATCTTTCCTCACGGGAAACCCAAGCAGAAACTGGGAGTCATATTGAAGTCCCTTCTCTCACTCATTCCCTGCCAGTGTTGGGCTATTCAAGTTCTACCCATTCAATATCACTCTTTTGACCAGACATTTGAGCAAACAGAAACAGGACAAAGAGTAGCAGATGACGCCAACAGGTTTCTTCCCAGGAGAGGCTCAGTAAAAGACTAGGTCTGTGGACCAAGTGGATTTGCGAATACTGAGCCTCTAATTCGTTAGGGTCCCCCACTCAGTCATAAGCAGGGTAGGGCATCCCACGTGTATTGCCTGTCCAGGTAACACTGAGGACATGGAGAAACAGCACTGTGCTCCCCTGGACAGGCTCACTCCCAAAGCTGAACTGAGCATGCTCAATTATTCTTCCTAAATTCACCAAATGTCACACTGCCTACATTACAGAGAAGAAAGCAGAAGGTGTAAGCATTCAGGACTGTGCTTAAGGAAAAAAATCTTTCCTCATGGAAACCCAGAGTGTAAACAATCCTAGTCCTTCTATATTACCAATATCTCATGATTTTGTCTTTTATTTCCCAAACCCATTGCTATAACTATTGCCTCTGCCACGACTTCCTCCAGTTAATTTCCTGAATTACTCCTTCCTGTCCAGCCTTTCAGGCTGAATAGTTACTATCAAATCCAACATGATCTCATCTTTTCCACCTGAAAATGTTTCCTGGCCCACCTCTGTTTTCATGATCAAGTTCGGAGGGATTTGCTTGAGACTCAAGATCTTTCATTATTTATAGTTTGCCAACCTGTTTAGATGAATTCTCTTGATACTTTGCCCACATGTTCCCTTCATTCCAGCTAGTCCAAATTATTGGCAGTTCCCTAAACAAACCAAGAACTTCATGTCTTCCTGCCTCCTCTATCCTTCTACCCAGAACGTCTCCTTTCTGTTCTCTGGCTGGACAAGAGTCCAGTCCTCTTACTGGGACTTTAAAACAGCATCACTCCCCCTGACTGTCATCCAGCACCCCCATCTGAATTCAGCACTCCTGTTCTGTGCCCCATGGTACCTGTGTGTGCCTCTATCATAGAAGATGCCCCACTGTCTTTCACCTTCTACTTATTATTCTCCCCTGGAAGACCAAATTCCTTGAGGGCAATGACTCATTTCTTGCCTAACCAGCGCTGAGCCTTAAGTCTAACACAGAATAGATGTCCAGAAAATGTGTATTGAACAGATGAGTGATCAGATCATCTCTGTAGGTCAACAGCCCAAGTAACTATTTACTGAGTGCCTCCTAAGGGCCATGCATTGCTCTAGGCATTTGGGACACAAACTAAGCAGATAATTCACAATATTGGTGAGAACAGAACTTACTGCATTAAAATATTGGAATTCATAGGTTAAGAATTAGGTACACGTAATGCATTTGGTAAGACATTTTATAGATCCTATTCTAGAGGAAGAGACAGACAGTACATAAAGGAATTACAGAGAGATTTCGAAGGAAATAAGTAGAATATGGGAAAGAGTCATGATATGGGCAGTGGGAGCAGACTATAACTTTAATTAGGAGGTAGATCATTGAGGTGATATTGGAACAAAACCTTGGCTATCTGAAGGAAGAGTGTTCTAGGTGGTGGGGCCAGCATGGAGGGAGGAGGCCAGGGCTGGGCCAGGGTATGCAGAGGGATGGTTGTTGGAGAGGACCCTGCAGAGTAAGATGGATGACAATCACATGAGGACTGCATCCCAGGCCTCTGACTCCAAGTCCAGAATTATCTTTATGAGTAGCCCAGAGAAAATCAGAAAGAACCCCATGGAGCAAGAAACACTCATGAGAGCTAATACAAAGAGGAAGTCCAACCTGAGAAAGTCATGACATCATCCTGAATCTAATTATTTCCTCATCCAATCAGGTTAAAGTGATCTATGCTTTGCGGATAAAGCAGGAGTCACTTCTGGATAACTTTTCATGAGCATGACCTAGAGTTCACATACATTTTTTCCCTCTAGTGAAAAATCAGTTTAAATACGAAGGGAAATACAGGAAGTGTGCTGAGGTTCCCATCCATCATTAGCATAGCATTGCCGGGACCCTTGGTTTCCTACATGGTGCACTGTCGCTCTGCACCAATCCCTTCCTTGCACAAGGCAGAGGGAAGCATGACTTAACGGGAGCCAGAAATTTTGATGTTGATGACCTTCTTTGGAATTTCATTTTCCCTGGGGAAAGAATCTGGAGGCATGAAACTTGCTTATGATGCCGATAACAAATTGGCAGGAAGATTGTAGCTCATAATGACAGTTGGAACAGAATGAGTACATGTGTTTGCTGCAGAGAAATGTCTTGGTGCACAGGCCCCGCAGGCAGGAACAAACACACAGATAGACTCAGGGGCTGAAGCCTGGGGCAAGGGGCCGCCTCCCCGCGGGGTGGCTCGCCACCTGAGCAGCCTTGCTCCTGTCACTGTGTAGGACACATTTGCACACCAGTCACACTGAGCTGTTGCCCTCAGAATTAACTTAGAGATTCACGAGAGTCCTAAATGCCAATCAGCATACCAACTCCAAGTTACTGTGCTGGAAAGGAAAGTTTATAGGACAAGACAAAGGCAGTATGGGGATAGTTTCTTATGCTTATTCTCAGGTTCAGATAACATACCACCTTCAGCCTCGGTAAAAGTGCAATCCTTTCTTGAGGGTGGTGAGATTTGAATGTGGGTCCAAATCCTGGCTCTATCTTTATTAGTTTGTGACCTTGGGCACCTTCGTAACTTCCTTGTAGCTGTTTCATCTCTACCTTGTAGATCTGTTGTGAAAATTAAACAGAGTAAAGTATGCAATGTGCCTGGCCAAGCATTCGGTACAGAGAAGATGATCAATGGCTAGCTAGTATTATTATGGGCCATTAAAAATAAGTTACATTAAAAAAAATGACTGAAATAATTCCCTGGTCCATAGGGATAACTATAAAATTGGTAATTTTTCCCCTTAAGCTTTCTTTTCCTACCCATCAAAATCTAGACCATAGCATCATCACAAAGGGTTGGTGATTATGGGGTACAGTGAACATCATATTATGTTGCAATCCTGATATAAACCACATACCCTTCCTTTCCTACGAAAGGGCAAACTTCTCATTTATAATCCAACAAGAGAACCTGCCTGTGGCAGCAGGAGGCTATAGCCCACTTCTGTGCACAACTGCTTGCCTTTGCAAACATGCTCTGATTTCCAAAGTGAGGGTGAAAAGAGCAAGACGTTACAAAAGCTTCCAATTTTAAATAATTCTTTAGAATGTATTAAGAATTCCTAGAAATTAACAAGGAAAGGACAAACAAGCTGACTTAAAAATGGGCAAAAGAGTTTAACAAATTTCTCACAAAAGAGGATTTCAGATGGCTAATAAGCATACTAGGCACTCAATCTCATACTTAAGAGGGAAAGTCTAAATCAGACAGGTCTACACTCCACCAGAATGATTAAAATTAAGACAATACTGGGTATTGACAAGGAATGCAGAGCAACTGGGACACTTACACACATTGCACTTTGGAGTATAATTTGGTGTAGCCACTAAGGAAAATTACTTGATGCTTCATACTAAGCTAAACATGGCTCACCTGGTTACTCAGTCATCCTGCTCCTGGGTATATGCCTAAGAGAATTAAGTGTATTGACAAACACATACACAAAAATATTCATAGCATTCCCAAATTGGAAATAATTTGAAAACGCCATCAACACAAGAATGGATCAATAAATAGTGGTATATTCCTACTCAATAAAATATCAGAGTCGTGGTCACCACTATGAGTGGTGATGACTGAGAGGCAGACAAGATGGACTTTCAGCCTCAATGGGGATGTTCTATGCTGTAATTGGGTCGTACACACATGCGTTCATGCATGTGGTAAAAGTCGTCAACTTGCGCATTTAACCATTGTGTGATTTACTTCCTGTAAGTTATATCTCAAATGAAAAAGAAGTGGAGGGAGAAGGGACTGAGGAAAGAAATGGAATGAGCTTCTCAGAACTGAAAATGTCTAGGCAAGGTATGGGTAAATATCGGGAATGGTAGAGAGAAGACTTCTTTGGATTAGGACATTAGAATTAAGAAGCACATCAGGCTTCTCACCTTGATAAAATGTATAGAGGTCATTCGGATTAAAATTGTGCTTCCATGCCGGGAGTTTGTAATACAGAACTCAAGAGAGAGGGAACTTCACTAAGAGGTTTCTGTAATGGTCCAGAAATGAATTTCTTAACCTCAGAATTATTGCTATTTTGGACCAGAAAATTCTTTCTTGTGTGGGGCTATCTGTGCATTCCAGGGTGTTTGGCACCATTCTTGGCTTCTACCCACCAGATACCAGTCACCCCTCCAGCCATGACAATCAGAAAGGTCTACAGACATTGCCAAATATCTCCCCAGTAGAGGCAGGCCACAAAATTGCCCTTGGCTGAGAACCACTGATCTAGAACACCAGAGACTATTAATTAACCAGGGGAGTTTTGGGAGGAACATACCAGAATCACCAAGACAGCCTTTAAAAACTGAAGATGCCCCCTCATGCCAGATACCAATGTTGGTCAACAATTCCTAACCTCTTCTCGTTGCTGTGATCCTTGCTCATTACACTTGACCTACTTCTAGCCTAGTTGGTATTCATTTTTCTTTTCTACTGGAATATAAACATGAGCTATAGCAGCCACCCGGCCACCATGAAATCAAAGCCAAGAGAATTCTAGTCACTTTGGTGCTCATGGTGTAGAGCAATTGGAACAGGTGTCAGCCACGGCCTAACTGTGAGCTTTTCCGTATGTGGACAAATAAGCCATGTTTGTTTACATCACTCTGGCCAGATGTTTTGTCATTCATAGTCAAACACACTTGTCACTGATCCGCTTTCTTCAAAATGTCCCTGTGCCTTCTTTCCTTTGCCATGAAGATCAGAGAAGTAAGCTTCAGTGACAGATGAGAATTTGTCCTGTGTCTCTGGAGAGAAGTTTGGGCTAGTCAGGAGATGCCTAATCCTTGCTATAATCAGAATCTCCTTGGAAATTCAATAATAATAATAATAATACCAATGCTAGGCCCCCATCCCAGACAAATCAAATCAGTACCACGTAGGTGAGAGTCCATACCCACTGTAGCTAACATCTCTTGGCCATAGCACGTCTGCCAGATGGATGGTGGTACTCATGGGGTGAGGACACCATCCCCGTTTCCCATGGCCTCTGTCTGCCCCACAGGGCTGAGCACGGTGCTGCAGCTGTTCTGTGCTCTCCTCGGTGGCCACCTCCCTGGGCTTCACTGCTTTCTGCACTGGTGATGTTCTCCTCAGCATCAGGGCTACTCAGGGCCTTTCATTCTGATGTGTGTCTGCTCTCAGGGACCTGGGCTTTGGCCTCAGCTTTGTTTCCTGCATAGCGGGACACATCCCCTCATGGTGAGTAAGGGCTGACTCAGAGCCCTAATTCTGGATCTGTCTTCACTCTGCTGCTCTTCCTCCCATGGAAGGTACCCTAAAGGGAGCCCCTGTGCCCCAGTGATGGTCCCATGAGTTTTGTTTTCCCTTTGAACCTTCTTTGCTTGCTTATATAGACCATATCTCTGAATCCCAGTTGAGATGATCTGACTTCTCAGAAACGGAGGCAGGAGAGTGTGGTGGTAGTTATGGGCAGGGCAGGTCACAGTCCTAATGGATAGAAGCATAACCGTTAGGAAAGCAGGCTGAGATTGCCTCTCTGCCTTTAGATCCTTTTGTCCTGAGACAAGTTACTCAATTCTTCTAAACTTCATGTGCCAATGGGAGCTGCATATTACATGACATTATGCACATCACGGCCAGATACAGAGTAAGTATCTGGAGCGACCTCACTCCCTTAAGGGGCAAAAATCTTTGCAATTACAATGGCTTGTGGCCCTCCAACAGGTCACAATACACAGACGGCTCTACGGTATATCCGTGATACCATGAAGGGCAGTTAGAAAAAGTGTCTGAAAAGATTCCGTTGGGAGGTAACAACAGAGAAAAGGCCGGGCGATGCTGGCTCAGAGCCTTTGATTAACATGCAGCTTCATTCACTGCCTGTGACTCAGGCTGGTGGGCGGCTCCCGGGCCTCCAGCAGGTACAGCTACGGCAGCACCCTGGAGTCTCCAGTCTGCCAGGTCGGCCTCTCCGTTTCACATTTCTCTTTGTTTCTTGTTTCATGAAACAGTGACTCATGAACCTTATTCAAGCACTTCCTTAGAGAACCTGATGAGTTGTAGCTTTCCCAGGATTTATTCCCAGTCTTTTCCCCAGATCCTTCACTTTATCTTGCTTTAAAATCTTCAGCTTCTTTGCACCTTTGCACTGGGGATTTTCCCCCTTTGAGCTTTGCCTTGCTTGTGCTTAAAATCGGTCGTAAGAACAAAACAAAAAGATTTATTCTGCTCTGTTGAATAAGAGCTCCCCTGAGCTCTGCGAAGTCCAAGCCATTCTCCCCCTCTCCCCTGTCCAGGATGCCACAGGAAGTGACAAGAGGGAACTGAGTGAACTTAGCACAAGCTGTCCCTCAGCAGCCCCCCCACCCCCAGGAAAACCACCTGAGTCAGAAAAGTGGAAGTCAAATGATGCCCAGAACTCATCCAGGGTAGATACCTTACTTCACAACCCCCTTCCCCTTTTTTGGTGGGAGTGCTTGGATCACGTACAGACTTACAAACCTGCTGTCTCCAGCAAAGTGCTCAGAGGGTGGCTTGCGGTTTCCACGCTGGCGAGTGCTTCATGTCTTGCCTTTCCTAACCTTTTTTCTTTTTTTTTCTGTTTACTTAATAAATCACATTTATCTACACACATTCTCATCTCCCAGGCTCTGACTCATCCCCTTGTTTGGAAGATGCTATCTCCCCATCTGGCATTTTAAAATTCAGTATTCATTACAGTAATTCCTTCCCCCAACCAAACAGACACATGCACAGAAAGACGTGGGAAGTTATTAGCGTGTGTGCGTTTTCTTTCTTTCATGAGAAGCCTAAAGAAATTTGTTAATTAACCACGAAATTAGCCAAGATCGGATTTTACTTTTTGGTTTTGTGGACTGCCTCAGTGCCAAAATATCTGGCTAGTAAGAAAAGGGAGTGAGACTAAACGTAGTATACCAAATACTTAACGGGAAGGAGGAGGCATCACTGCATGAGTCAAGGTCCCCAAATGGGGGGAAATTGGTAGAACCATCCGTCACCTCTGTCTTAGCTCCAGAGATTCAAGTGTCAGAGCAATAGAAATTCTGGAAAGATGCAGTAAGTTCTTTGTTCTTCCTAGGCCATGTATGGGGTGTGCCAGGGGATACTTATCTCTGGAGAAAACAACTATTATCAATGTGACACTGGCAACGTGCTAGGCTCTCACTAAACACTCTGTATGAACCATCCCCTGAGTTATGTCTACCTTGAAGTCCTGTTGTGATCTCCACTGTACAGGTGAGGAAACTGAACCCGAGGGAGGTTAGAAACTGCCTTGCAGGTACCAGAGGTGGGACAGGGTCTTCAGCACAGGGCTATGGACCTGGAAGAGTTAATGCAGTTGATGGTTGATTATCTAGGGACTGTGCAGATGGAGATGAGGGCAATGGATGCGATCTGTCCCTCTCTGGCCTTGCGCATCTCTGCTCTGGCAGAGGGAGAGGGGCCCAACCTTGCTGGTACACACCCACACCTCCGTGTAGTTTTCAGCCCAGGCAGGGCTCTAGTAGACCTTGGGGTGCCCCCTCCTCTCAGATTACCTTCCACCCACTACTCACACCTATGACTGCCAGCTATGCCCCTCCTCTGCCCAGTAATTCTTTCCTTTTTAAGAAAATAGAAGTGATTGGGCAGGATCTTCCACTACTGGCTGCTCCCCCTGCCAGCAGTCCAGGTGGCTGTCCCGTGCAAGGCCCAGGATCAAGGTGGCCCCCGCTCATGGACTACCTGGGGTGCTGTGCTCAGTATCCCAACTCAGTCTGGGATTCTGCCTTGGGGAAGTCCTCACTGCATGACCCCTCCACCCGTGCTCACCTTACCTGCCCATGTCCAGACCAGCACGTACCTGCCACCCTGCCGCTGGCCTCTCCTCCTTGGTGTCATTCTTTCCTGGGCTCTGACCCTGTGACTCCACTGCTGACATCCACAGTGGCTCCTCAATGACACAGCTCAAATATCTCAGCACTAGCAGCAACAACTTGCACGATCCGCTCAAGCCACCTTGCAACCTCTTCCGACTCCCAGGCCTTTGCCCAGTTCCACTCTGTCCTCTGTTTGGTAAATCTTAACCCCTCCCTTGAGACCCAGTTTAAATGGCCTTCAGCAAAAGAGAGTATTATTAGGACAAAATTGATTAATAGGTGGGGAAGAGGGGTAACTAGTTTCACACAGACTGAAGGATTTCAAAGAACTTCAAACACACAGCCCCTGAAATGGTGAACTGATTCTTTGGGAGAGAAAATATTTAGCGTGTTTATGGTTAAATAACCCCAGTGCCCATAACATCCCAAGGGCTGAGGGCGACTTCGATGTTTTGAAAATGTCTTCTCTGTCCACTAGATGGCGCGTCTAAATTTACCAAACAGCACACCCCCTTAATTCAAAACGAGTATTACCACAATTTCTTTGTAATGGTTACTGTGTTTCTCCACTTGCTGCAAGGCAACACTGACTTGGGTATAAATATTCAGAGGATAAATTCATTTATGCAGCTGAACATCAAGGGTTTCAGGGCACCGACACCTGTGAGCCTGAAGCAGGTCCCCTCACCCCACCTAACACACTCTATCACCTGTGGCCCTGGGAGTTTCAAACTACTTTTTATGTGGACTAGAAATGCCCAAAGGCCCAAAGTTCAACCTACTTTTCTAACGAGGTGTAAGCAAGCAAATTGGAACCAGAAATGACCCTGTTTCACCCAACTGCGGAGTGAATGGCTGTGACGCCAGCAGTCCTTGGGTGTCACCTACGATCCTACTCTGCCCTCCCTCTATCCTAACCAATACCTTAAGGCCTTAGATTTTAGGGAGGTTAGTAAATGCTCAAACTGGCATGCGCACAATTATTCTTTACTGTGCGTTAAGGGGTATTTGTGGAATACTCATGGTGCTCCCACACCAACGTTTTTAAAAGTGATAGTGAGCCTATTTATTTGTAGGTGGAGATGTATTTGGCTCACTCCCGTGCATTCTGGCCTGATCTTATCTTATTCCCATCACTGTGTTTTAGCACTTGAAGGAGTTCACCTGAATTCACTCTGATCTGCAGCCTCAGCACTGAGCTGCATTAAGAAACATGTTTCTTCCCCATCATCTGGGAAGAAAAAAAGCACCCCATTCCCTAGTTAAAAGCAAATATGGTTCACTGTAGAAACTTCACATGTTACATACTTTGGGTTTGCAAACATCTGTTCTAAGACACTGCCAATGGAGAAGCCCCCTGCAGATAGCAGGTGATTAAAGGATATTTTCATCCAAGTCAGCAATTTTCTTCAGCGTTCAGGTCTGGATTTCACGGTGAGGTCAACCCATCACCAAGTTTTGCCATCTTCCCTTAGAAGGGTCACAAAGAATATCTGTATATTTAGCTACTAAGAACTTTCTGCCTGTAAGACTCAGCTTAGATGTTACTTCTTTTTGGAAGTCTTCTGTGAATTCCCTCCCCAGATCAATTATATAGTACATATTTAAACACAATGGATCCTAATGATCTACTTATGAGGTTAACCTAACAAGGGCAAAGATTATGCATTACAGATTCCATTACTCAGCTTCATACCTGGCACATGGGAAGGAATGGATGAATTAATCAGACAATGGGTGAATAATAAACTGTACGTTTCCTAGGAGAGAAAACAGAATTCTCCATCTTCCTGAACTGGGACATTTCTCACCCTTATTTTCAAGGCTGATTAGTGTACTTGTAGGTTAAAGAAGTTATTGGATCCCGGGGGAGAGCAAGATGGCGGCCAAGTAACAGCTTCCCTGCAACTGGGCACTGTGAGTCTGGGGAGATACGACTCCAGGCATCCTTGGCTGGTGGGATCTGCCTATTCATCCCTTTGAGGATACAGGGAGTCACCAAGAGACTTTTAGACCCCAAGAGGAGGACAAAAACAGTGGAAAACTGGCAAGTGGTTGCGTGTGTTTGATCGGTCTAATCCTCCCAGCAGCTATAAGTACAGCAGCGGTGAGACTACAAACCGGAAAGGCCTTACCTGTGAACTGTTTTGGTGTTTTTGGACTTGGAACTCAGTTGAACTGCCTTGGGGAGAGCTTGAGCAGGAATGCAGAAAACTTTGGGCATCGTCTAGAGCCCCAGACTGAGCTGTTGAGCCAGACAGAGCTAACAGTGTTCAGCTGTGGGCCGCAGGGAGCCATTGTGAGAGAACTGCCCCAGCAAGCTCTGCCCTCAGGGTCACAGAGCAAGGATCTGGTGGAAGCTAGTAACCTAGTGACTGAGCAGCCTAAAGGTGGGGACTGAGCTGCCTTACAGTCTTAACCCTCAGGGGCAGAGTGAGACCGGTTTGGGCACAGGGGTAAGTGGATAGCCACTTTAGCAGTGATCCCAGCGATAAGCACTTTCCTGGGAAAGCTTCTGCTTAGCCAAGTTTAGAAGTTTAAAGTGCCTTTTAAGAGGGCTGAAGAGAGATTTAGGGTCTCCACCCTTTGGGGTTGAGAAATCAACGGAGGCCTCCAGTCATATCAGCATTGTGATTCACATCTCATACCCCAGAAGACCACATGTTGCCCAGACGATATTCAACAAGATATATATAGCGCTTTGTTTTTGTTTTTTTGTTTTTTATTTCGTTGTTTTTATTGTTTTGTTTTTTAATTTCAACCTTCTCCATACAGATTTTTTCTTTTCTTTTTTTTTTTCCTTTTTCTTTTCTTTCTTTTTCCATTTTTCTAGTTTAAATACAATTTCCCATATGGCTAACATACGAAAAAATGTTCATCATCCCTATCTATTAGAAATTTGCAAATCAAAACCACCCTGAGATACCATCTAACCCCAGCAAGAATGACCCGCATCACAAAATCTCAAGACTGCAGATGCTGGCGTGGATGTAGAGAGAAGGTAACACTTTTACACTGCTGGTGGGACTGCAAACTAGTACAACCTTTCTAGAAGGAAGTATGGAGAAATCTTAAAGGACTCAAGTTAGACCTCCCATTTGATTCTGCAATCCCATTACTGGGCATCTACCCAGAAGGAAAAAAATCCTTTTATCATAAGACACTTGTACTAGACTGTTTATTGCAGCTCAATTTACAATCACCAAAATGTGGAAACAGCCTAAATGCCCACCAACCCAGGAATGGATTAACAAGCTGTGGTATATGTATACCATGGAATACTATTCAGCCATTAAAAAAAATGGAGACTTTACATCCTTTGTATTAACCTGGATGGAAGTGGAAGACATTATTCTTAGTAAAGCATCACAAGAATGGAGAAGCATGAATCCTATGTACTCAATTTTGATATGAGGACAATTAATGACAATTAAGGTCAGGGTGGGGGTGGGGGTGGGAGAAGGGGAGAGCAGAGAGAGAAAGAAGGAGGGAGGGATGGGGAAAGGAAGAGCAGAGAGAGGGAAGGAGGGAGGTGGGTTGGGGCTTGGAGTGTGTCACACCTTTTCGGGGCAAGACAGGATTGCAAGAGGGACTCTACCTAACAAAAGCAATCAGTGTAACCTGGCTTATTATACCCTCAATGAATCCCCAACAATAAAAAAAAAAAAGTTGTTGGATCCCATGTTCATGACAAGAAATAACTCAAGTAGAAGTCATTATGCAAAGCCTCAAAAATTAATAAATGACATAGTTTATGTCATTTTAATTTACAAAATGCTCTCAAATACAGTATTTCGGCATTTCTTCAAAAAACCCTTTTGAATGGGTTAGATCCGGGATCATTTTATAGAGGAAGGAATCAAAACTCAGATAGGTTAACTGACTTGAGTTGGTAAAGGCAGATTTGGGATAAGATTTTCTCATTGCAAATCTACTGTGCAGTTGACAAGGCCACCAAGCTCCTTCCTCCACCTCCATGTTTTAAGCAGCTGGCTATTTGACTAGTTGAGCAGGGGATTGGCTGATTCGATGAGTTAATGTGATAGTCCTAGACAAAGAAAACTGTTCCTATCCCAGCTCAGCCTTTTACTAGCTGTTTGACCTTGAACAAGTCATAGATATTTTGTCTTTCATTTTTCTGAAGTTGAGCTAGAAGAGTAAAGCCAATGCCCATGTATTTCTGAACTCTCAAATGATTAGCGTTCAGCATTCTCTTCCTCCTCATGACAATGACAGCAGTGACTACCCTTTATTCTCTTCTGATTGTGTGCCTTCACCATCCTAGCACTTGACATTTAGTCTCAACAACCCAGCAGACCCTGAAGGATAGTAATGTTGAATAACTCAAACATGGTTAAATCTCTAGTCGGTGGAGAGAAGAGGATTCAGATTCAGGTAGCTTTGCTTCAGATTTAGTGCATTATTGCATAGAAAGCATTTATCCTAAAGCTTGACACAGCAATGCTCAATAAGCACAGTTATTATTGTTTTTATTGCTAAATGCAAATCTTCCTAGTTTATGGTGGGAGGACCTATACCATTCTCATACTCAGTGCAAGGAGGGTTCATGTATCTGGAAAGATGAAAACTGTGGGACTCTCCTGAGGGCTGAGCCCTCATCCAAGTATGCCCAAGCCAGCAGCCAAAGTGCACAATTAATGTTATAATTCCTGCCACCACTTGCAAAGCATGAAAGCACTTAGTTCATATAAAGCTGTTATTAACAAGTTATTTTTGTAACAAAAACACTGCCTTCTTTTAATTTCTATAAAAATGCAAGGGAGCCCACACAAATATAGATTATATAAAGATGTTCTTGTACGATTTTAATTTATCCTTTTGAAGAAGTTGCAGAGGAACGGTACACAGATGGACAAGACACCTCGCAGTGTCCTGAGCTGCAGATAAAGAAAAGGGCAGCTTCTTTTCCCCCGTGAACTTAACACCAAATCCTCCTCTCACCTTGACCAAAGACAACGCACACAGTGTTTGGTACCAGTAGCACTTGCAGGTAACATCCCAGCCACCATCTACATGATTCAGAGTCACCATAGAGTTACTCCCAGCACATGACTGCTCAGGTGATTTATTTATTTATTTATTTATTTATTTTGCAGTTTTGGCCGGGGCCAGGCTTGAACCCGTCACCCCTGGTATATGGGGCCGGCATCCTACTCCTTGAGCCACAGGTGCCCTCCTGGTCAGGTTACTTTGAAATAGTGGAATGGAGACTGCGAATGGCAGGGTACAGTGCATGCTAGTGTTTTAAAGTGCCTGGAGCGGGGCTTGTTAAAATTAATGGTTAAAAAAATACCTAACCACGATATTTTGAGAAGCAACTTAGTATGTAAGAAAGAGCACTGTACGTGAGTCTGAGCCCAGCTCCATACGTACAGGTTGTGTCCTCTGCACAAGTCAGCAACTTGCTTGAGCCTCGGTTTCTTTGGGAAATAGAAATCACCTTAGTATTTCTTAGAGTTACTATTCATTTTGGAAATTATGCACCAAAGAACATGATGGCACTTAGCAAACTGTTAATTTGAATTGCCAATTTTAATTCATTCTGAATAAAAAAAAGAGCCACCTAATATCAACTGTCAAAAACCTGTGGAGGGATCAGGACATTGATGACTGTGGGAATCCCACTGTTATTCATGTAGGTACGATCCAGTTCTTGCTGTATTGATTGTACCAAGTATTTGAAATTATATTCAAGTTATGTCATGCAAATTATAGTCAGTGATGAATGTGCTGAGCAGAAAATAATGCTATTTAATATTTACTGTGTAACAGATCTAATCTGGCAGCAAATACCTTAAGGGATTGATTTAGGCAATTATTAGATAATAATGAAAAATCATTTAATACTATTGTAGTTCTAGACAAAAAAGACCAATTTCTGATGGTGAGGGGGAAGGAGTTTTAGGTAGCTTTTGATTAAGACCTGGTCACTAACTGACTAACTTGGATGCAAATCGCATGACCTTGCTTAAAGAACAAGCTTCATTATGCATCTTTTATAATAATTTGTTGTAAGGGATGATACAGAATCAGGATCTGATTTGATTCTCCTTTGAATACTTAAGGAGTCAGAATTTATGAAGAATAGGTGGGTATAGGATATCGCAAATGTTTTCTCAGGCACTGGCATAGATTTTGTAGGAGATCAGTTGTACCTTGGCTGAAATGCACACAGACACTGAAAAATAAACATGCATATGGGAAAACGAGATCCAGCACAGAGAAAATATTTATCAGCTTGCCTCTTGTGATCCATATGGCGCAAAATTAATGGCTGCTTAGAAGCTATAAATTTAGAGAAACCTTTTGCAGATGAGAACTCGTGTTTACCCATGCTGTGTGTTAAGAGGCCCACGAAACAGCTGAGCCACTGAGAAGCGTCCTTCCGAACTCTAATTTGTACACGGTGGTCCTATTTGCTTGCAAAGCTTCTTCATTTTTTAAGGAACTCAGCATCCAGTGCAAATAATCAAACAAACAAAAATAATACCCAGGCCCCCACAGGATAAACCAAATCATAATGCCATTTCTTAGAGGACAGGGATTTATAGCTGCTGTAAGGGAACTAAAAGGAGAGCCTCACCAAACTTGTCTCCCTTTCCAAATAAGTGAAATGCAATGGAATTTTTAAAAATCTTGGGACAATGGCTTTGTAGTACAGACTAAAATCTGGTATGCTGATGCCCCCAGCTTTATTTTTGTTACAGAGAACTGCCTTAGCTATACGGGGTTCTTTCGGGTTCCATACAAAACGCAGAATCATTTTTTCCAAATCTTGAAAGTACGATGTTGGTATTTTGATAGGAATGGCATTGAATAGGTAGATTGCTTTGGGAAGTATAGACATTTTAACAATGTTGATTCTTCCCATCCATGAGCATGGTATGTTCTTCCATTTGTTAATATCCTCTGCTATTTCCTTTCTGAGGATTTCATAGTTTTCTTTATAGAGGTCCTTCACCTCCTTCGTTAGGTATATTCCTAGGTATTTCATTTTCTTTGAAACTATGGTGAAGGGAGTTGTGTCCTTAATTAGCTTCTCATCTTGACTGTTATTGGTGTACACAAAGGCTACTGACTTGTGGACATTGATTTTATATCCTGAAACATTACTGTATTTTTTGATGACTTCTAGGAGTCTTGTGGTTGAGTCTTTGGGGTTCTCTAAGTGTAAGATCATGTCCTACAAAGCCATAGTGCTCAAGACAGCATGGTACTGGCACAAAAACAGAGACATAGACACTTGGAATCGAATTGAAAACCAAGAAATGAAACTAACATTTTACAACCACCTAATCTTTGATAAACCAAACAAGAACATACCTTGGGGGAAAGACTCCCTATTCAATAAATGGTGTTGGGAGAACTGGATGTCTACATGTAAAAGACTGAAACTGGACCCACACCTTTCCCCACTCACAAAAATTGATTCAAGATGGATAAAGGACTTAAATTTAAGGCATGAAACAATAAAAATCCTCCAAGAAAGCATAGGAAAAACACTGGAAGATATTGGCCTGGGGAAAGACTTCATGAAGAAGACTGCCATGGCAATTGCAACAACAACAAAAATAAACAAATGGGACTTCATTAAACTGAAAAGCTTCTGTACAGCTAAGGAGACAATAACCAAAGCAAAGAGACAACCTACACAATGGGAAAGGATATTTGCATATTTTCAATCAGACAAAAGCTTGATAATTAGGATCTATAGAGAACTCAAATTAATCCACATGAAAAAAGCCAACAATCCCTTATATCAATGGGCAAGAGACATGAATAGAACTTTCTCTAAAGACGATAGACGAATGGCTAACAAACACATGAAAAAATGTTCATCATCTCTATCTATTAGAGAAATGCAAATCAAAACAACCTTGAGATATCATCTAACCCCAGTGAGAATGGCCCACATCACAAAATCTCAAAACTGCAGATGCTGGCATGGATGTGGAGAGAAGGGAACACTTTTACACTGCTGGTGGGACTGCAAACTAGTACAACCTTTCTGGAAGGAAGTATGGAGAAACCTCAAAGCACTCAAGCTAGACCTCCCATTTGATCCTGCAATCCCATTACTGGGCATCTACCCAGAAGGAAAGAAATCCTTTTATCATAAGGACACTTGTACTAGACTGTTTATTGCAGCTCAATTTACAATCGCCAAAATGTGGAAACAGCCTAAATGCCCACCAACCCAGGAATGGATTAACAAGCTGTGGTATATGTATACCATGGAATACTATTCAGCCATTAAAAAAAATGGAGACTTTACATCCTTCGTATTAACCTGGATGGACGAGGAAGACATTATTCTTAGTAAATCATCACAAGAATGGAGAAGCATGAATCCTATGTACTCAATTTTGATATGAGGACAATTAATGACAATTATGGTTATGGGGGGGAAACAGAAAGAGGGAAGGAGGGAGGTGGGCGGGGCCTTGGTGTGTGTCACACTTTATGGGGGCAAGACATGATTGCAAGAGGGACTTTACCTAACAATTGCAATCAGTGTAACCTGGCTTATTGTACCCTCAATGAATCCCCAACAATAAAAAAAAATAATAATAAAAATAATAAATAAAAAAATAATAAAAGCAAAAAAAAAAAAAATCTTGGGACAAATAGTAAGAATTTTTGGTAAAGTAGAAACTGTTTTGGAACAGGCCAGCTAAGAGGATTCCTTAGGTTTGCCCCTCTGTGATAGGGCAAGAGGCTAACAATATTTAATCTCTGAGGTTCTTCCCAGCTATGATATCTTAAGATTTCCTGATATCTAGATCTTTCTGTCAGATGTACAGCCTGTTAAACCCATGGGATTTAGGACAAAGGTCACAAACTTAAATGCCTCAATGGGCTAGGTGGGCGAAGGCAACCGTGAGGAATGACGTAATACATGTCCCCTCTAAGGGGCGTATGGTTGGTTGAATCGTATCCCCCAAATTCCTGTGTTGAAGTCCTAATTCCCAGTGCCCAAGAATGTGACCTTATTTGGAAATAGGTTTGTTGCAGATATAATTAGTTAAGATGAGGCTACACTAAAGTAGGGCAGACCCCTAAATCAATATGACTGGCGTCCTTATAAAAGGAGAAATTTGGACCCAGGGATAACACCGTGTGAACATGAAAGCAGAGATCAGTATGATGCCAGGGCATTCTAGAGATTGTCAGGAACCCATGAGAACCGAGGAAAGAGGCATGGAACACAGGCGCGGGCATAGAAGAGATTCTCCCTTGCAGGCAGCCTACACTGCCAACATCTTGATCTTGCACTTCTAGACTCCAGAACTAGGTCAATAAATTTCTGTTATTATAGTCGCCTGGTTCATGGTACTTTGTTATGACAGGCCTAGGAAACTAATGCAGATGATAACATTTGTCACATCCACCTCCAACTTGGTATCACCATGTGAGAAATATTGATTCACTTCAGCCAATTTTCTAAGAGAAGTTAGAAATATGGATTTTAGTCCACATAAAATAGATAAGTTTTAAAATGCGATCAACAAATACGTAAGACTTAATACAGTGTAAAGACAGATACAGATACATTTTTTCATATGTATCTGACTGCATGTTACCAGCTAAAAACCTCTGCTTCAGAGATTGATGAAAACATCCCAAATTATCTTCATATCCTCATCCATCTCTGCCTTGGATCAAAGCCCGGGAAGTCTCTCAATACAGTGTTTGTGGGTGATTGGGTATGCTAACCCAGATCCAATGTCATTTTTTTTCTTTAGCTCGAGTTGGTTGATTTGATTCATATATTCATTTGCAAACTTGTGAACACAGAAATCCCATTCTCAAAATTAACCTCAGTGAACTCAAAAACATAAATGAAGTTTTATTGCCAAATATTTATTTTATGTGGTGAAACTAGGAATATTTATTTATCATAAAGGTGATCAAGAGAACAAAAGGACCCTTTGGTTAGTAAAAATATCTGAAATTAGGATTTATACAAGCTTATAGGGATTTCATCACCCAATTATTTTTGATATAGAATTTTAGTTTGTCGTTTTGGAAAATCTTTGGTTCAAGTAGTTGCAAAAGATAACAAAAGTTCCAAAAGAACTTCATTTGTAAATGATGACATTTTAATTTAATTTACACATGAAATATTATTCTTCTTACACACCATGCAAAAATGGGTGATGGATGAATTTCTCCATACAGTTTGCAGGCTGCTGCTTCAGAGTGGCTATTGAAAGAACTATTTATGAGCACATAAGTTGGATATATACCTGGTAGAGGAATTGCAGGATCAAACAAAAAAATGAAAAAAAAATATATAAGTACATAATTTGTGAGCTAAAACATGGGAAGATGGGACCAAAAAAATTCCTAATTAATCCAAAAGGAAGTAAGAAAGGAAAGAGAAAAAAGAAAGTTAAGCAGATGGGACAAATGGCATCAGCAAGACAGTAGAGCCAAACCCAAACACATCAGGAAGCACATTAGAGGGAGATACGCCTGAGCGAAAGAAAAATACTGTCAGACTAGGAAAGAAGAAAAGCCCAGTGATGGGGGATGCAAATTAAACATAAGTTTACAGAAGAAATTCAAAATAAAAAGTTCACCATGAAAACACCATAAATAACTGTGCTCACATCAGATAAGATATACTTCAAGGCAAAAAAAATTATAAAAGATAAAGGGAGACATTCTGTAATATTCTGTTTCAATTTTCCAGGAAGACATAACTATTCACTATTTGCATATACCTAGTAGCATGGACTCATTAACTACACTGCAAAATTTGACAGGGCCACAGAGAAAAAGTTAAATCTACAATCACCAGGGAGAAATTAACATAACTCTCCTAGGAACCAATAGAACAAATAGTACAAATTCAAAAAAGATGCAAGAGATTTCCATAACATTATGAGAAAATAAGATTAACATGCACATGTAGAACACAGCATTAAGGTACTGAGAATGTGTATTCTTTTCAAGCACACACATAGCATCTCTAAAAATTTATAATAAACTCTACTAGTAAGGAAATACACACCAATTTCAAATGATTGCAATCAATGAGTATGTGCTCTGATTATAATATTATTCATCTATAAGGCTATAAGTCAATTATAAAATAAATAACTATAAAATCTTCACGTTTGAATTGTTTTTTTATTGAGACAGAGTCTCACTTTGTTGCCCTCTGTAGAGTGCTGTGGCGTCATAACTCATAGCAACCTCAAACTCTGGGGCTCAAGCAATTCTCTTGCCTCAGCCTCCCAAGTAGCTGGGACTACAGGCGCCCACCACAACGCCTGGCTATTTTTGTTTGTTTGTTTTTGTTTGTTTGGCAGGCCCGGGCTGGGTTCAAACCCATCAGCCCCAGGGCATATGGCCGGTGCCCTAACCACTGAGCAACAGGCACCCCCTGTTTGAAAATTTTCAAATGTTCTTGTAAATAGTTCATTGGTCAAAGAGAAAATCACAATATAAATTATGAAATATTTTGAACTGCATAATAACTAAGCATGCAAATAAAATTTGCAGAAGACAGATAAATGCCATGCTAAAGGAAATTTCATAGCCCTTAATACAGACATTAAAAACAAAAAAGATTTAAAATCAATAACTTAAATACCCATTTCAAGTTGTCTTTAAAAACCAAAAAATTAAAACTAAGGAAGCATTATATAAAGAAATATTTATGGATATTGTATTATACATGAGTTAAACATATATTTCCATGCTCTGTTATCGGAGAGCACTTAGAAGTGATGACGTTTCAGCAGTAACCAGCACACCCAGCTCTTGGATCTTGGTTTTTAATGCCATCCTCCAGTTAAAGGAACCAGGGCTCCCTGGGGAAACACCGATTAGACAGCTGAGACAGTAATTAAGGATGATTAGCCTGGGATATCTTGTAATGCCAAAATATAAGGAATAGTTCAAACACCACCTCACAATGGCGAGGCATGTTGAAGGGACACAGGAGCCAGGTGGAAGAGCTCTCGGTGGCTAAAGCTAAAACCACTTGAGGCACAAAACCAAATAAAATAATATTATATAATATGCCAAAATATAAAGTAAATATCATACCAATTTGAGTAAATGATTGAATTAATAAATAATTGGAAAAGGACAGACATCTCTCAGACAGAATAATTTCAATAATTTAGACAGTTACTATTACTTCAAGGAACATAACTTATCAGTCACGCAGTGACTTTATTCCAAAGGTCAGATTTTGGAAAGAGGGGAAGAAAAGTGACTTCCCCGTGGAGGAGCTTAATAAGCATTTCTGAATAAGCATTTCTGCAGTCTAGGTGCTCAAAGTCATGTTCATAGACTGAACCCTTAACATGATACAATGAAAATGCACTTTACCTCTGTGGCGTTCATTGACACAGAACTTCCAGAGCAACCCTGGAGGAAAAGGCATGGAGACTTCCGCTATTCAAGGTCTCAGAGAGGAAGTGACACCTGTTATTTCTTCTTGGGACCCACTGGGCAAAGCTAATGTTACTGGGGGAGGTGGGAGGTGCCAGGCAGCTCGTGGAGAGTCTGGTGAGTAGTCCTGCCTCTGCCATCCCCAGGTCTGGGACGCAGTAGTGAATCTTGTAGGTGACCATCTTGTAACATCAGCACATTTAAGCCAAATACAACTTAATCTTTAAGCCAAATAAACTTAAATATTTAGGGCTTCAGACCTCTCTTGAGCACAGCACCACATCCGCCTGACAGATTCCTATAACCCACAGGGCTGCAAAGCATTGGCCTTTTTTTCACTTCATAACCTCCTGGCAATGACGTGTGTCTTGACACCCCTCATGTTCTCTGGAAGGGGTACATTACTGATGCTGTACTTTAGGGCTCACATCTTTATTCAGATTCTTACCTATCTATGCTCTGGTATTTTTCAGAGAGATCTTGATAATCTTGAAGTAGGATTCATTTTCTTTCAAACAAAACACCAGTTTTAAAAGTGACTGAAGTCTGCCATTAAAATAAAAAATATATACTGTCAATCAGCAGATAGCAAGCATCAACTATCGTGTTTCTGTAAGTTGTACTTTAAAAATGTTTGAGAGCCACAGATAGCTTTCAGCACCTTTTAAAAAATGATAGACTTTCTTCCCTTACTTCATTTTTTCCTTCGAGAATAATTTAGTCCAAAAGCCAAAGGGATTGAGGCCCTACACAAGGACACTACACCTGGAACTAACAGTGGATTTCCAGTGAGGGGCTGGGGACTGTGTGACAAAGGTGAGCTGAGAGCAGGGGTGGTTTCCTGGAAGCGGGAGGTGGCGAGGCCAGGAGCACCACCGTGCCCTAATCACCTGCAGGATCACAGGCAAGAAGCTTTGAGTCTCAGCATCCCAGCCAAAATGTGAGACTGGCTCAGATCTGTGACTTTCACGTTATGGTGGCAGCTCAGGTCCCAAAGGGCCTATGACAGGCAGACAAGACCGAGCTCCACCCCTCCAACCCCATCCCTTCTGCTTGGTGATCCCAGCCAGTCTCAGCATATGATTTTGTTTCAGAAGTTTCTTGTACTAAAAAATAAATCAAATCAAGTTGGAAAATCTGCCTTTTAAAAACTAGTTGGCGTGGTCATTTTAGCTCTGCGGCTCCTGCTCTGACATTTTATTGGAATGTATGTGAACATGTAGTAAACAGTGCTGGGACCTAATAAGAAAAATAAACAGAAACTCCTCAGACAACAAGCAGAGGGCCTCTCTCTGCACACTAGGAAAATCACGGTGAGGTTGCTATACAGAGCCCAGAGCAGTGTGCACTGCCACACCCATGTGTTTTCACACTGTAAGGGAAGGTGCGAGAGGGCTGATCAGTTTAGCAGAAGTCTTTGGTGGGAAGAAGGAAAATCAAACACATTGTCCAGAACACCAAGGACACTGCCCAGCCACCTAAGGACATCGCATACACACTCAGGCACACACTCGCCACCACGAACAGAGCAGTTAACAGCAGCAGAACTCACCGATATGTGTCTAATGAAGGATTCAGACCCAGACTGCCCCAGACTGCCATTGGCATTCTGAGTGCTACTGATTGGAAAAGTCCAGTCAATCCAACGTTACACCTATTAGAACTGAAATAAAGGTTCGGTATTTCCTTTCACGTATCATTTCTGCTGAGGTCCCAAAAGCCATGGGACTTACCCATAGCCACAGTCCGATTACAATTGGAAGACTCGGGAGCAGGGTCCAGGGGTCCGGCCTTCCTGCTCTGTGCTCCCTTCACGTTGCCACCTGCCCAGGCCCCTTTCCCCCAAGTAGGCTCCTGAGTAGATCAAAGGCCCATTTGGAGATTGGTGGGATTACACCTGCGGTGCATCTTACAAGGGTATAAGTGAAACTTAGTAAATGTGGAATGTAAATGTCTTAGCACAATAACTAAGAAAATGCCGGGAAGGCTATGTTAACCAGTGTGATGAAAACGTGTCAAACGGTCTATGAAACCAGGGTATGGTGCCCCATGATCACATTAATGTACACAGCTATGATTTAATAAAAAAAAAAAAAAAAAAAAGGCCCATTTCAGGAACCCAGGGGAGCAAGATAGCACTGCCTTGACTAACCACAAGTCATTAGGCAAACAATGGCTGGTGGATAAGTTTCCCTTTATTTCTCTTACTCTGGAATAAGAAACAAATCCAGATCTGGGGAAGGAAGGACTTGGAAATACAGTGGCAAAGTCGATGGGGCTACTGAGGTGGGAGGAGGGACTGCTGCAGTGGGGAGAATGCTCTGACCTCTAACCCTGAGACCTGCATTCGCACCAGAGCCAGCCAGGAAAGGGCTTCCATTCCCAGGGAGGACTAAGAAAATCTAGGAAAAACCAAGAGTGGGGGATTTGAGAGGGTCATCAAGGTCTATTCCACGGGAGGGATTATGTGCTGGGTGAGGCTAAGATTGGGTCAAAATGCCCGGATAGGGGCCTAGTAAGAATCTTAGCCACGGTTTGGTTAGCAATGATTTTGTTTAGATTGATCAGACAGTTCAGCTAATTATTTAAGGCAAAGAATGGACATTTGAAAGGTTGCTGCCTGGCTGTGTCATAGGCAAGCAGGGGACTCATCTGTGAGTCTTGCCAAAGTCACATGGGGAAAGACAATTCCCCACAGTCAGCTGGTTCCAGAACACCAAGGAATGGGACTGGGGGGGTGTTTCTTAACCATCACCGTTTCCAAGCTCACAACCTCAAAGTTCAACACTGTCAGAGTAAAATGGGGAACATGATGGTATCATTTTCAAAATCATGTCCTCATTTCCCCACCCCACAACCCTCCCTGTGAAATGTATTTTATTTTAAAAAGAGAAAATTATTTGCCAGATTTCTCTTGTTGAACCAAGTCTAAAAGTTGTCCAGGTGGCGGCAATGTCCCTTCTATTATTGAGACAGGATATGGATTTCAAAACAGCAAGACCCAAGGCACACTAACCACTACATCTTTCAATGGACTCCTTAAAGTCCCTGTTTCCACTCTGTTCTTCTGAGCTATGGGGAGAAAATTCTAAACTGCAGTGAAGCAGGAGGCAGACTGACTTACCGCCAGCCACACAGATGGCTGGTGCCGGGGGCCCTAACAGTCATCTGCTGGATACCAGCACAGGCCTCCCTCCCCGTCAGGTAATCTCTTTTACTTGGTTTAAACCCGCAATTTCATGAGGCCATCATGAGCCATGATATCTCCTCTCTCTCTGTTTCTGCAAATTCTTATCTTTGCCCCCCCTGCCAGCCTGGGCACTTCCTGTGCGTGAGTCGCCTGCACAATGCGGTGTGCCCGTCTAGTAATTTCTGCAAAGATTGGAAGATACACAGCCTCCCTACAATGCGCTATTTCTCACTCAGGGAAAACAGTGCAGGTTTCTCTCCATGTCTTATTTTCACCCATAAGCACCTGGGACTGTTTTCAATTCATGGCCGAACCAGCTTTATTGAGAGTTAGGCTAAGCATGGCCAGGTCATTGTGACATTTCCACCTGGACAGCACATCTTTGCTACTTGGTGTGTCCAGCTCGGAAGCATCAGTGTCACTTGGAATGATGTAGAAATGTAGATTCTCAGCTATCCACAGAGCTACTGAGTCCGAATCTGCATGTTAACCACATTCCCAGATGATCATATCCACAGTAGCATTTGAGAAATGCTGCCCTAGAGTCTGAGGGAGTTTGGGTCAGATCCTTTCACCTGGAAGTTAACTGGCACAGTGGATTGAATAGTGCTCCCCTGTGGGGCCCCCAAATTCATGTCCACCTGAAACCCCATAACGTGACCTTATTTGGAATAAAAGTCCTTGCAGATGTTATTAAAAATCTGAAGACGATATTATCAGAGATTTAGGGTAACCCCTAAATCAAACAGCTGGTATCCTCACGAGCCACGGGACAGGGATATTTGAGGTACAGAGACACAGGGTCATATGCAGATAAAGGCTGAGACTGAAGTGATGCATCTGTAAGCCACAGAATGCCACAGACTGCTGACAGCCACCAGGAGCAGGAGACAGGCATGGAGTGGATTCCCCCTCCGAAAGGAATCAAGGCTACCAACACCTTTATTTGGGACTTGTGGCCTCCAGAAATGGGAGAGAGTAAATGTCTGTTGTTTCAAGCCAGTTTGTGGCCATCTGTCACAGGAAATCAAAGCATCTGGTGACACTTGGGTTTCACTGTGAGCCTCCATCCAGGTTTTCTTTCCACTGGGCTACATCAGTCCTGAGCTGGTGCAAGCTGTGAAGCTCCCTGTGGGTGTGGATAGACTGCTGCCCTGCACTAGCCTCTTCCTTTGTAGAAGCTCTTGTGCTTCCTGACATGTTCACTCTCTCTCCTTTCTCCTGAGCTCTGGGCTTCCATCTCTCTTCTGCTTGGGCATTCTCCCTCACTCTGCCCTCACTTGCCTGCATTTCTGTGTGGGTCGGTAAGAATCTGCCCCCAGGGTACATTCTTTCTACCTTAGCTACTCTGGGTTTTATTGCTGCATAAATAAATCTGCAACAATTTGAATATTTATTGTTGGCAATTACCTGCAATCTGCCAGTTCCAGAACACAAAGGAATGGGCCTGGGGGTTGGGGGGAGGTGTTTCTTAACCATCACTGTTTTCAAGCTCACAGCCTCAAAGTCCAAAACCATCGGAGTCCCTTGATTTGGGACTTCTGGCCTCCAGAACTGTGAGAGAATAAATCTTTGTTGTTGCTTCTTTTATGGAGAAAAATGTCTATCAATCCTCCAGAAAGTCCTATCTATTAGGCTGGAAAATAATGGATTTTGTCAAGTCCCTAGAAGGAGTTCCCCTTATTCTCACCTCCCACAATTTGGGTTAGGGAGAGGGAATCCTTTATCTCTGGTACTTTCTACCTCATTAATTACTTCTAGATCACAGGGAGGAAAGTGCTCGTGCGTGTGTACACACACATATACAGAGACTAATCCAAAGTCTTCCTTCTGAGATGAGCACTATTCCATTCATTTTAATTCTTTACTTGCCTTTCATGTGAGTCACATTTGGAGGGAAATGAGCTGAGAGCTATTCTTAGCTCAATTGTATTCTTTAGTTGAAAGACTTTCTTGTTACTAGGACAGTATGTTGTCAGGTCCTATAAGAATTGCAGACAGTGCAAATTCACTTTTGAGATGAAGCAGTTCAATATAGATTCATCCTAATGCTCTGGGATTTAAAATGCTCTTTGCTTTGGAGTTTATTAAAGAGTCCCCATTCCATCATCTTGCTTCACTGAGAGCTTTCATTCAATGTTGAAGAATTGATCCTCTTATCAATAAGAAATGTCTCTCTCTTTGCCTGATAATACTTTCTTAAAGTCTACTTTATCTGATATTAATATAACCATGGCAAATTTCTTATGTTTAGTGTTTGCACAATTCATATTTTCAATATTAAATAAAAGTAATCATGTTTTTTGATAACTTTTTTTTGTCCATTTGACAATCTCTGCTTTTTAACTGGAATGTTTAGTTCATTTGCATTTAATGTAATTTTTGATACAGTTGGATTTAAGTCTCTTGATATTTGTTTATATATATAATTTATTTGTAGATGGGGTTTTAAAAATTATTCACTTTTTCCTTTCTTTTTTTTTTTTAGAAATGGAATGCTTTTCTTTTTTTTTTTTTTTTTGTTGCCCTGGGTAGAGTGCTATGGTATCACAGCTCACAGCAATCCCAAACTCTTGGGCTTAAGTGATTATTTTGCCTCAGTCTCCCAATTAGCTGAGCCTACAGGCACCCACCACAATGCCCCGCCATTTTTTTGCTGCAGTTGTCATTGTTTAGCTGGCCCTGGCCAGATTTGAACCTGCCAGCCTCAGTGCATATGGCCATTGCTGTAACTACTGTGCTACAGGCGCCAAGCATAAAAATTATTCACTCTTATTAAGCATTACTATATGTAGGATAGAGTATAGGGTTAAAAGTCCTAGGCACTAGAGACAGAGTAATCTGGACAAAAGCCAAACATCACTGCTGACCATGGGTACTGAAAACAATACCTGCTAGATACAGTGTACTGTCCCAACCCTCAGTCATCAGAGTAGTGATAAGAAAAAGGCAAGACAGAGTGCAGCAGTAAACAGAAGGTGTTAAGAGTTAAATCATTCATGGGCGGCGCCTGTGGCTCAGAGAGTAGGGTGCAGGCCCCATATACCGAGGGTGGCTGGTTCAAACCCAGCCCCAGCCAAACTGCAACAAAAAACAAAACAAAAAAAGAGTTAAATCATTCAATTAAAGAAAAGCTCCTTGTTCTTTAACCTTGACTCTCTCTTTGGAGCTTGCCTCTGTCCTGTGTTGTTTCATGCCTGAGATTGCAATAAAAGTCTGTGAGGATCGTTAGGAAGGGCTACACCCTTGACTTTCCATGTGGAAGGCTTGTTGGTGTTGGCCTCCTGGGGTCCCCCAGTTCAATGTAAATGGACTGAGTAGGTGTTATTCATTTTGCGTCAAGTCACTCCAACAACTATAAACTTCACATTAATCATCAGGCCTTGAAGATCCATAATATCTCAGAGTTATAAAGGACCTTAAGGGACAGCTAGTATTGCTCCAGTTGAAAAAAGAGTCATATAGGCATATGTTAACACTTCATGGGGGCAAGACATGATTGCAAGAGGGACTTTACCTAACAATTGCAATCAATGTAACTGGCTTATTGTACCCTCAATGAATCCCCAACAATAAAAAAATATATATATATATATTACAAAAAAAAATCTACAATCAAAACAAATCACCCTTTGACCAGTTTTTATAAAAATTTATGACAATTCACTCAATCCTTCGCTTTTCTCCCTTTGCAGGGATTAGAAATCTATGTATAACAACATACTTAACTTCTCTCATGGATTGTTACTTTATCCCTAATTTGGATATACAGGCTTCCATTCCTTTCTGTCCTCATTTCCTATTATTAAAAACAAAACAAAATCCAAAACTCTCCATGCATTCGGGATCTTCTATGTGCAGATGCTAAATTGGGTCAAAGGGGATGAAATTGCCCTTTGTAAAATGAATAAAAGTCCATAGTGGGTAGCAGCCCAAACTTTGCAAAGGTATAGACATAATTTAAAAAATATACAAACACACACACATACACACACACAAAATTCTTGTGAAAATTAAGGCTTGTCTTGGAGATATTTTCTAGACTCTGCATTCTGGTAAACCAATTAACCCAACTTAGACCAGTGGTACATACCAAGAAACCAACTCAGGTGGTCTTGACCTGGGAGCTGACTCAGCACAAAAAGACAATGAGACTCAAGGATATTGAGCCCTGACCTTGGCCCTTGGAAATCCCAGCTTACAGGAACTCTTAACTTTTATTTTATAGTATCAGACACTTAAAATAATCAGGGCTGTATTCCTTCCCTGAATTGAGTCTACATTTTTTTCTGTTGAAATAGGCAAACAGAAGGACATTTCATAACATCCAAATGCCTAGAAAACTGGTGAACTATTATTCTACTGCCCCTTTTAATAAACACTATATAATCCAGCTTCTAGAGATAGCCACACAGGCTTCAGCCCTTTGCTAATAAGGTAAATTTTTTTCAAATGCCCCAGCAGGATAGGACTCATTCATCTTTTCAGGGGATGGACAGAGCATTGTGAGTGCTCCTGGACAGTATGACAAAAGTGACAACTCTATCACCCCATTGGAGGCAGTGAAAAGGCAGGTCCTGCTCAGTCTTTTCTAGCAAACAGCTAAGTCAATTGGGGGAGCAAAAACTTTTCATACAACTTTTGTAAGCATCATGCATTCCATTTTGTGCAATGGGAAATTGATGCCTCAGAGAAAGGTGCACACAGGTCCTGATGAGACCTACTTGAAGATCTAGGCAATGGTCACAATCTGTTTCAATTTGTTATTTATTAGAAAGGAAAATACTGATTTTATGGTGAGCATTAAGACTTCTATAAAGGAGATCGCCTGCAGGTCTCCTGGGCCACTTATGATTCACTTGCATTTTAACAAAAGTAGGAACTCCCAGCTTTGTTTATTCCTCTCCAATACAAGATTGTTATTTCCTTTATTATTGAATTTGGGTTTTAGGCTGTGGATATACTTGGAAGAGCACATGGGATTTATAGCTTAGAAGGCAAAAGCCAAAGTTGTAAGAACAAGTGAGCCCCTTTCACCTTGACAGGTTGTTGAAGTTTTAGATCAACCACCTGCTTCTGTGGTTCTATAAACCTTCTGGTACTTAAGGGAACATTTCACTATGGAGATGCTGGGGTGCAGAGCCTTGTATGTCTGAGCTCCTGGCAACACAATCAGTTTGCACAACACCTTGCACTTCATTCAGGCAACAACAGCCTGTATCTTAGCTTTCTGTTGGGAAACATTTGTCATTTTCACCCTCTATTACTGTTGAATTTGGATCACCATTTCTTTCTCTCTCTCTTTTTTTTTTTTTTTTTTAGGTCTAGATTTCCAGTTTCTTAAGGATAAAAGATCTGACCTAATAAATTCTAAACACCTACAGTGTTTTACTTTAGACTCATAAATGAAGTTTCACTACAGCAGGGAGTTTCAAGGCTGAGGCTTCAAGATCACATAGAGTTGAGCCCCTTACGTGCAGAGAGAAGGTCCCCCTGGTGCAAGGCTGATGCTCACAACAGGGTTTCTGAATCAAATTTTCCATTGCTCTTCACATTATAAATGAGGATGAGCTCACGAGATAGACAAACTTTATTCAGCAAATAAGTGATAGTAGATGCTAGTCAGTGCCCTTCTCTCTGCTAAGTCTTTCTTTTAAGATTCAGCTAAATTGTCACAGCCTCTAAGACATTTCCGCAGCTACCTTGACTCTGCAGCTTCTCCTGAAAAGAATGTTTTCAGCCCTAAAATGCATTATTTGTTATACTGAAACAGTCTCTTCTCCTTCCTACTAATTCAGCAAATACTCTATTAAAAGGAAATCCTAACTCTCTACCCCCCAATTTGGTTTTTTGACTTCCCACCACCTTCCACTTTTTGCACAGACTAAGATCATCCCCCCAGTCACCTTCTCAGCCACCACAAGCTGCTTGTTCACAGCTGTCTCCCAAGCTAGCAGCTCTCTCAAGTAAGCTCTGTGACCCCTCCCTCCCTGCTGGCTGGCTTGTCACAACTATCAGCTGAAGGGCTTGTATGGATCTCAGTGTTCCTTCCTCTGTATCATTGTTCTTTGCTATCACTGTCAGAGCATGGCAACCAGGGCTGCTCTGGGGCGAGGCTGATTCTCTGCGCTCTGCTGCTGGGAGGCCAGTGACTGCTTAGAAGCAAGGCGTCATGCTATAAGACAGGGCTTCTCCCCTCTGGCTCTGTTGACATTTTAGTCTGGGTAATTCTTTACCGTGGGCGTGTCCTGTGGTCTGTAGGGTGGACAGAAGGGTCCATAACTTCTGTGCCTTAGGTGCCCACAGCTCCTCCTCCCTCAAGCTGAAACCAGAAAAAATGTCTGCAGCCGAACGTCCCCTGTGGGCAAATTTATTCCTGCTATAAGGAACAGTTAGCTGGTCGTTAAATCCAAAGATAGAGCCCGGTGACTTTCTACCTGTGTGGGAGCGACTTGGAGTTCAACATGAGAGTCGGGTCAGAATGAGGCTCTGTGTTCAGGAAACACACACTCAAATATAAGATGCCTTTGTAAGAAACCCAGTGTATTTTCTTAAAAAACATAAAACCCCTTTTGTTAGTTTCTTAGTACACACAGAAGCACATTGAAGAAGGCGTACTTCTAAGGCATAAGAAGCCTTGCATTTTGATGTTTTAGAGTTTAATGAAGCATTCCATGCTTATCAGCTCATTTCGATTTAGACCCTCAAGTTACTAAAGGGACAATTATTGGTTATTATTACCACTGCTTTGTTAAAATCATCCTGTGGAAACTGAATTCAGAAGTTTTAAAAACTTCTGCACTGGATTTACTATCTTGCTAGACGCATTAAGGGCAGATACATATTTTCTTTGGTTATAAACTATGTAAAATGGACATAATTTTTTGAAAATTTTTAATAGGTTATATTCTAATTGTTTCTCTCCTTTTTCCTACCCCAAAGGGAAACATTAATTCAGTTGCCTTTTATAGGTGGAAGAATATCCCGTTAGCAGAGTATGACCAGGAAGGAGTTTTGCTATTTCAGAAGTGGCTTGGTAAGTGTCTCTATCTTTACCGCTTTAGCATAAACAGTGTGTAAAACAGCGAGGGTCCCCAGCCGGCCCATCATTTCCAGCATTCTCATTTTCCTGGGCTTCTTGACCTTGTGAGCTCATCACTGAATGCCCAGTAGGGCTCCTGTGTGCTCTCTTCCCCCACTGCTCTGTCCTGCCCTCATCAGACTAAGGGAGGTTTCTCACCCCCGGGGATGTTTGTCCACCATCTGTATTCTGAAATTGTCTTTGCTTCTGCTACCTACAGCCAATAGCATTGAGATGATGGCCAACCTTTTCCCAGGCAGCCAAGTGCAACCAAGTTCTCTCTGACTGTAGGATATGCGCTTGGGAAAAAATGGCTTGATCCATAATATGAGTTGGTTTAACCACAAGAAGAATCATAATGGGGCTCTACTAGCCTCAAAACTATGCTAAAAAAAAAAAAAAAGTGTTTTAATTCGCCATGTAATTTGGATGGATATAGGTTGAACACCCACAACTTGGAATTTGGCAAATCAAGTTGGGCTGGCTGGTACAGATCTGAGGACACTCAAGGGAAGATGCTAAAGGTAGGGTGGGATGTGAGAAGGATGGAGCCCAGTGTAGGCACCTGAATACTTTACCTGCACAACCAGAGGCAGTGTGACTACAGTGAAACTGTGGTCTTTATGCTCAACTTATTTTCACAGATTCTAGCTGCTCTGGGCGTCCTGTTAACAACTGGTTGGGACAGAGCGTCACACCTGGGCCATCTCATAGAACTGCAGACACCATGGTCACCCAGGGTGAACTTGGGGTGGTGTGTAAAGTGGAGTCCATAACGCAACTATTGGAACCTACTCTGGGAATCTGCAGAAATTCTCAACCTTAGAGATTCCAGAAACAATGTTTGAATTCCCTGGATGACTGAGGACCCCATGATGGATCCACTTCTTTCTTTTGAACATATTGAATTTGCTGAAACCAGCTGTGTCCTACTACAGAGTTAATTTTTATTTCCCCTATTGCATTCTCAACAAGGTGACTGTGAGGAGACTCAGAATCACAGACATCTAGGTGGCTCCTTGAGATGATGGTGGTTCCTTGCCACTGTGCAGTGCCAACCATATCACAGGCTATAGAGATGAATTGCTACTTGAAACCAACTCGTCAGGGAGGGAAAGGGTTTAAGGAGAGAAAGAATCGATGCTGAGAGATCACAAAGACACTGGCCTAGAAACAAACTGTAAGCGAGCAGGGCCTTCCTTGCACTTTAGTCCAAGACAGAGGAAGGGGCTGCCTGGCACTTCTGGAAGAAAGATTTCTCATCAGAACTTCCGGTGGCTCCTGCTACCTGCAGGCAGAGGCCAGGGCTCAGCAAATCAGCACCACTCACCTGGAACAGGATCTTACAGCCCAGGAATGTCCTAACTGACACACATCACCCACCACCTTGTCTCGCATTTACAAATCCCAGTTCTGTTTGTAGAGAGCATTCTAGAACACTCCAAATGATGGAGGAGTCATCTGGGGAGCTGAGTGTCACAGAGCTGCAGAAAAATGAATGGCCATCCAAAGAGGGGTGCCGCATGGGCTTTGTCCCTCTCAGGGTCATCTCAGGCAGTCCAGTGTCCAGAAGGTGGATGGATTAGACTCATTAGTGGCTCCTGCTCCACAGAGCAGCAGCAGAATGATTCACCTATTTCCATCATGCATTTCTGGAGGCCACTTTGGTTTAAGCTGAAAAAGGGTGGAGGGGACGGGAGCCAGTGCTTCAGTGTTGGTGTTTTGAGATCACCAGGGGAGAGCAGGGAGCAGCTGGCCATCTCAGGCTTCCTGCTCGGAGCCCTGACTGTTCTTACTGTCTAGGTGGCAGAGGGCGGCTGACTTAAAACACACATGAGCCGAGCGCTGGCTGCCACACAGTTATTTTTACAATCCAGCTGACTCAGTAAGGGAGATAGGACCTAGTTCTTACCCACACCCCACCTGGCGGATCCTTTCCAAAGCGGGCAGGAAGCTGCGCGCACACGCGCGCATGCACACACACAACACACACACACGTGATTTTAGACCTGGGCATTGGCCCAGAGGACATAGATCCACTGGGATCAACCCTTCTTCAGGCCATGGCCAGCCTCCTGCACCCTCTCCAAAAAAGATTGTGTGGGTGCCCAGAAAAAAAGGGACTGCGTATTATAAGACTGTTTTCTCTTTTATCCCTGGCGTACCTGTTTAGTTGTCTTCTTTTGTTCTATTTGCTCACACAACTAAAGCAGGTTTACCACGGAAAAGCTAAAAAACACATACATATAAATCAAAAGGGAAGAAAAGCCTGCTCTCCGAGTCCCTGCAGAACACACAGGTGGTCTCCCTTCCTTCCTGTCTTCCCCCCACCTGTGTATTTATAGATGGCGCAGGAGATCACAGTCTACACACTCATTGGCCCTGCTCTTTACAGTCTATAAATCTTGAACATCTTCCTGTCTCATTAGCTTTAACGACTATCTGGTATTATCATAACGCACGTAGCTGGGTGATAGTGAGAGAGACTGATGTCTCTTTCCTTTTCCCGTGTCTCCCTTTCTTTCCTCCCTCCCCTCCCCCTTTTTAGCTTTGTGTTTCCTTGACCTGGTAAGGGCCTGTGGCTAGAAAGAAAGAAGTTGCCAGAAAAACATCCTCTGTCCTAGGTTTCGTTTCTAAAAATGCAAGCCCCCTGCAGGGGTTAGGTGGGGTCACCCTGAGGGAACTGCCAAGTGGAAGGATGATCTTGCAGAGAACCATGGGGAGGAGAGGGGTTGACGTTAAGAGGCCTTTGGGGCCTGTGGGAGATGGACCAAAAATGGGGCTGGGGCAGAGGGGACCATCAGAAGGTGTCCAGAAAGGCAAGGTCCAGGCCCAGGGCTCCCAGCTCCAGAGAACATGCCCTAATTCCAGAGTGGCCCAGGGTCCATGGAAAGCCCTACAGCTGAAGGGACGGCTGTGCGATGAGGATGAAGACAGTACCAGGGCCTCATCTTGACCTGGAGGCTGGGTGGGCGGAGCCTTTAAAATAACTGACATCTGCTTTCCCACCAGCCCAGCAATTTAGGGGCTTCAATCCAAAATCCAGTTGAGTCAGAGTCAGTAAGGAAAGTTCTGTGGAGCTGGCCAGTGAGTATTCAACACAAAGAACACAAGCAGTCCTCAGTTACAAACATCTGATTGACACATGACTTGGACTTACAATCAGAGGTTATTCTAGGTAATAGGCAAATGCACCTGTTTCAACTTACATACAAATTCCACTTAAGAACAACCCACAGAATCTATCCTGTTCGTATCCTGGGGACTGCCTGTAGCTCTAATTTCCCCATGATTTGCTCTCTTTTTCCCGTTATTTTTGTCATATAATTTCATTATACATTTTCACCCATCTTTCCTTCTTCCTTTTTTTTTCTTTTTGCCTAACTTATGTGTTCACTGTCAGCATTTCATATCCGTGTCCACATTCACACACACAGTTGGAAAGCACAGGCACCAGGTGGTACAGCAGGGTTGGGGTGGGCCCTCAGCCAGAGAGCAGGGTCTGTCCTTCCTCCACTGATCCTGCAGGGACTACTCCAACCTCCCAGGATAGGCCCCTCTCTTCAGGAAGGGACAGGGAGGGACAGAGAGGGACAGAGAGACTGCCAAGGTCCAGGCAAAGCACAATCAGAGTTCTCTCAGTTAACAGCAGGTCCAGACCTGCTCATGGACACCCAAGCTGCTGGAGCATGGGTGTCTGATGCTGTCTGATCAGTCCCTCTGTGTGGAAATACATGATCCAAGACGCCCTTGTCATTTACCCACCTATTCCCTGTACTTGGGGCTGGCTCGCTAGAGGTTGTGTCTCCATCAGGGACCAAACCTCATGTGGGGGGGTGGTCTCATGAGCCAAGTACAGTTAGGAGCCAGTCTTCTTGGGGCAGAGGAGAGACTGCAGTGGGCTGAGGGGTGGCTGGAGGCTGAAGAAGCAGTGACTCCGGGACGGCAACTGCGGCAGATGTGGTTCAAGGGAGGGTTTATTTGGAGCCAGAGAGGTATGTGTATCTAGGCTAAGAGGGAGGGACATGAAGAAGGTGGCAGAAACTACAAGCCAAATAGGAAGTCTGAAGCAGCAAGGAGCTGGGGGACTGGGAGGAAGAGGAGTGGAGAGACTCATTTCTCAGATTCACTCCTCCACCTTCCTTACCCTAGAGGCTGCTGACTCCTGGTGTCACCTGCTCCTGTCACATGTTAAAAACATCATAGACCTGCCATTCAATCCTATAATTCCTCTACTAGGTATATACCCAGGAGACCAAAAATCACATTATAACAAAGATATTTGTCCCAGAATGTTTATTGCAGCCCAATTCATAATTGCTAAGTCACGGAAAAAGCCCAAGTGCCCATCGATCCACTAATGGATTAATAAATTGTGGTATATGTACACCATGGAATATTATGCAGACTTAAAGAAAGATGGAGACTTTACCTCTTTCATGTTTACATGGATGGAGCTGGAACATATTCTTCTTAGTGAAGTATCTCAAGAATGGAAGAAAAAGTATCCAATGTACTCAGCCCTACTATGAAACTAATTTATGGCTTTCATATGAAAGCTATAACCCAGTTATAACCTAAGAATATGGGGAAGGGGGAAAGGGAGGGGAAGGAGGGGGAGGCGGACAGAGGGTGGGATTACACCTGTGGTGCATCTTACAAGGGTACATGTGAAACTTAGTAAATGTAGAATATAAATGTCTTAATGCAATAACTAAGAAAATGCCAGGAAGGCTATGTTAACCAGAGTGATGAAAATGTGTCAAACTGTTTATAAAACCAGTGTATGGTGCCCCATGATCGCACTAATGTACACAGCTATGATTTAATAATAAAAAAACAATGGTGTATAAATCATTTATATCTTTAGTTTGAAGACTGAAAGACAAAAATAGTAACTACAATAGTAACAATCTATTGTTAATGGATATACAACATAAGAAGTCATAAATTGTGATAGTAAAAGTTCAAAATGTGAAAGAAGTGGAGTTTTAATATGGACTTTTTAAAATGGAAATCAAAGTTAAGTTTATTACTTTAACTTACTATATCCATACGGTGTTTTTTGTAAGCCTCCTTATAATCACAAAGCAAAACTCTATAACAGAGATAGTAAACATAAAAGGCAAGAAATCAAAGCATAGTACTAGAGAAAATCGCTAAACCGCAAAGAAAGGAAGAAGAAAGATCTATAAAACAACTAGACTTATTGTACCCTCAATGAATCCCCAACAATAAAAAAACCAACAACTAGAAAACAATTAACAAAATGGAACTACTAAGTTCCTATCTACCCATAATTACCTTGAATGTAAATGAATTAAATTCTCCAATTGAAAGACAAATAAGAGCATCATAATTGCTGGGGACTTCAACACCACTGCTGACAGAATTGGACTGATCACTGCTGTAGAAAACCAATAAAGAGACACTGGACTTAAACAGGACACTACAACGAATGGAGTTAATAAATATTGATAGAATATTATACCCCCAAATTACTGAATATACATTCTTCTCCTCAGCACATAGGACATTTTCCATTGATCCTATTTTGGCCACAAAACATGTGTCAGCAAATTCAGTAAAATCAAAATCATACCATGTATTTTCTCAGACCACAATAGAATAAAATTTGAAATAAATTCCAAGAGGAATGCTCAAATCTTTACAAAGTCATGGAAATTAAACAACATATTGTTGGATGATCCTTACAATAATGGTGAAATTAAGATGAAAATCTAAAGATTTCTCAAACTGAACAACAAAGGGGACACAAGCTATCAAAAATCTATGGTATACAATGAAAGCAGTCCTAAGAGGAAGGTTTGCAACCTTGAATGTTTACATCAAAAAGACAGAAAGGTCACAAATTAACAACCTAAGGTCGCATCTCAAGGAACTAGAAAAAGAAGAACAAATCAAATCAGAGCAGAACTAAATGAAATGGAAACCAAAAATCAATACACAAAAGTCAGTAAAAGAAAAAGTTTGTTCTTTCAGGAGATAAACAAAATCAATAGACTGTTAAACAGATTAACCAAAAATAGAATAGAAAGGACTCAAATAAGTTCAATTAGAAATGAAAAAGGGGACATTACAAATGAGACTATAGAACATTATTCATGGATACTAACAAAAACCTCTACGTACATAAACTGGAAAATTTCTAGGAAATGGATTAATTATTGGAAACACATGAACACCTAAGCTTGAGTCAGGAAGAAATAGAAATCTTTAATAGACCAATGATAAGTAATGATACTGACGCAGTGACAAATAAACCTCTCAACAAAAAAAGCCCCGGACCATGTGGATTCACAACCAAATTCTACTAGACTTACAAAGTACTACTACCTATCCTACAAAAATTATTCCAGAACATCAAGGAGTGAATCCTTCCTAATTCATTCCATGAAGCCAGTATCACCTTGATACCAAAGCCAGAAATGACACAACAAAAAAAGAAAACAACAGACCAAAATCTCTTATGAACATTTTTTTTTCCGATTTATTTTTTTATTAAATCATAGCTGTGTACATTAGTATGATCATGGGGCACCATACACTTGGTTCATAGACCGTTTGACACATTTTCATCACACTAGTTAACATAGCTTTCCTGGCATTTTCTTAGTTATTTTGCTAAGACCTTTACACTCCACATTTACTAAGATTCACATGTACCCTTGTAAGATGCACCGCAGGTGTAATCCCACCAATCCCCTTCCCTCTACCCACCTTCCCTCTCCCTCCCCTCCCTTTCCCCCTTCCCCCTTTTCTTAGGTTGTAACTGGGTTATAGCTTTCATGTGAAAACCCTAAATTAGTTTCATAGTAGGGCTGAGTACATTGGGTACTTTTTCTTCCATTCTTGAGATACTTTACTAAGAATAATATGTTCCAGCTCCATCCATGTAAACATGAAAGAGGTAAAGTCTCCATCTTTCTTTAAGGCTGCATGATATTCCATGGTGTACATATGCCACAATTTATTAATCCATTCGTGGATTAATGGGCACTTGGGCTTCTTCCATGACTTAGCAATTATGAATTGGGCTGCAATAAACATTCTGGTACAAATATCTTTGTTATAATGTGATTTTTGGTCTTCTGGGTATATGCCCAGTAGAGGGATTACAGAATTGAATGGCAGATCTATTTTTAGATCTCTAAGTGTTCTCCATATCTCTTTCCAAAAGGAATGTATTAATTTGCATTCCCACCAGCAGTGCAAAAGTGTTCCCTTTTCTCCACATCCGCGCCAACATCTCTGCTCTTGGGATTTTGTGATGTAGGCTAGTCTCACTGGAGTTAGATGATATCTCAAAGTAGTTTTGATTTGCATTTCTCTGATGATTAAAGATGATGAGCATTTTTTCATATGTCTGAAGGCCGTGTGCCTGTCTTCTTCAGAGAAGTTTCTCTTCAAGTCCCTTGCCCAGCCTGCGATGGGATCCCTTGTTCTTTTCTTGCTAATGCATTTGAGTTCTCTGTGGATTCTGGTTATTAAACCTTTGTCGGAGACATAACCTGCAAATATCTTTTCCCATTCTGAGGGCTGTTTGCTTGCTTTACTTACTGTGGTCTTGGCTGTGCAGAAGCTTTTTAGTTTGATCAAGTCCTAATAGTGTATTTTTGAAGCAGCTTCAATTGCCCGGGGGGTCCTTCTCATAAAAAACTCACCCAACCCAATTTCTTCAAGGGTTTTCCCTGCACTCTCTTCTAGTATTTTTATAGTTTCATGTCTTAGGTTTAAATCTTTAATCCAGTGAGAGTCTATCTTGGTTAATGGTGAAAGGTGTGGGTCCAGTTTCAGTCTTCTACAGGTTGCCAGCCAGTTCACCCAGCACCATTTGTTAAATAGGGAATCTTTTCCCCATTGAATGTTTTTAATTGGCTTGTCAAAGATTAAATAACAGTAATTAGCTGGATTCATCTCTTGGTTCTCTATTCTGTTCCAGACATCTACTTCTCTGTTTCTGTGCCAGTACCATGCTGTTTTGATCACTATTGATTTGTAGTATAGTCTGAGGTCTGGTAGCGTGATTCCTCCTGCTTTGTTTTTATTTTTGAGTAATGTCTTGGCTATTTGAGGTTTTTTCTGATTCCATATGAAACGAAGTATTGTTTTTTCAAGATCTTTAAAGTATGACAGTGGAGCTTTAATGGGGATTGCGTTGAAATTATATATTGCTTTGGGTAGTATGGACATTTTAACAATGTTGATTCTTCCCAACCATGAGCATGGTATATTTTTCCATTTGTTAACATTCTCAGCTATCTCTTTTCTTAGAGTTTCATAGTTCTCTTTATAGAGATCTTTCACGTTCTTTGTTAGATAAACTCCCAAATATTTCATCTTCTTTGGCACTACTGTGAATGGGATAGAGTCCTTAATTGTTTTTTCAACTTGACTATTGTTGGTGTATATAAAGGCTACCAATTTATGAATGTTGATTTTGTAACCTGAGATGCTGCTGTATTCCTTGATCACTTCTAAGAGTTTTGTAGTAGAGTCCCTAGTGTTTTCCAGATATACAATCATATCATCTGCGAAGAGCGAAAGTTTGATCTCTTCTGACCCTATGTGGATACCCTTGATTGCCTTTTCTTTCCTAATTGCGGTGGCTAAAACTTCCATTACAATGTTAAAAAGCAATGGAGACAATGAGCAGCCTTGTCTGGTTCCTGATCTGAGTGGAAATGATTCCAATTTAACTCCATTCAATATGATATTGGCTGTGGGTTTGCTGTAGATGGCCTCTATCAGTTTAAGAAATGTCCCTTCTATACCAATTTTCTTAAGTGTTCTGATCATGAAGGGATGTTGGATGTTATCAGAAGCTTTTTCTGCATCGATTGAGAGAATCATATGGTCTTTGTTTTTTAATTTGTTTATGTGCTGAATTACATTTATAGATTTACATATATTGAACCAGCCTTGAGACCCTGGGATAAAACCGACTTGGTCGTGATGTATGATTTGTTTGCTACGTTGCTGGATTCTGTTTGTTAGAATCTTGTTGAATATTTTTGCATCTATATTCATTAGTGATATTGGTCTATAATTTTCTTTTCTTGTTGGGTCTTTTCCTGGTTTGGGGATCAGGGTGATGTTTGCTTCATAGAACGTGTTGGGTAGTCTTCCTTCTTTTTCTACCTTTTGGAACAGGTTGAGTAATATAGGTACTAATTCCTCTTTAAAGGTTTGGTAGAATTCTGATGTAAAACCATCTGGTCCCAGGCTTTTCTTTTTGGGGAGATTTTGTATGGTTGATGTTATTTCTGAACTTGATATGGGTCTGTTCAACATTTCCACTTGATTTTGGGTAAGTCTTGGAAGGTGAAGTGCTTCCAAGTAACGGTCAATTTCCTTCATATTTTCATATTTCTGAGAGTAAAGTTTCTTGTAATATTCATTAAGGATTTTTTGGATTTCTGAGGAGTCTGTTGTTATTTTGTCTTTGTTATTTCTGATTGATGAGATTAGAGATTTTACTCTTTTTTTCCTGATTAGGTTGGCCAAAGGTTTATCTATTTTGTTGACCTTTTCAAAAAACCAGCTTTTTGATTTATTGATCTGTTGTATTATTCTTTTGTTTTCAATTTCATTCAGTTCTGCTCTGATTTTGGTTATTTCTTTTCTTCTACTGGATTTGGGGTTGGAGTGTTCTTCCATTTCTACTCGCTTGAGATGTCCCATTAAGTTGCTTACTTCCTCTCTTTCTGTTCTCCTGAGGAAGGCTTGTAGTGCTATAAATTTCCCTCTTAGAACCGCCTTTGTGGTGTCCCAGAGGTTCTGATAGTTCATGTCTTCATTGTCGTTTTGTTCCAAAAATTTGGCAATTTCCTTCTTGATCTCATCTCTGACCCAGCTATCATTCAGCATAAGGTTATTTAACTTCCATGTTTTTGTATGAATATGCAGATTCCTGTTGTTACTCATCTCAAGTTTTATTCCATGATGGTCCGAGAAGATGCATGGAATAATTTCTATTCCTTTAAATTTACTGAGGTTAGACTTGTGACCTAAGATGTGATCGATTTTGGAGTAAGTTCCGTGGGCTGATGAGAAGTATGTGTATTTAGTTTTGTTGGGATGAAATGTTCTGTAGATGTCTGCTAAATCTAAATGCTGGATGGTTAGATTTAAATCTAGAATTTCTTTACTCAGCTTTTTGTTGGAGGATCGATCCCCTCTCTTCTGAACATTGATGTAAAAATCCCCAACAAAATAGCAAAGTGGATTCAACAGCACATCAAAAAGATAATTCACCACAATCCAGTGGGTTTCATTCCAGGGATGTGAAGAAAGTTCAAGATACACAAGTCAATAAACATGATTCACTACATAAACAGAATTTAAAACAAAGACCCTGTGATCATCTCAATAGATGTAGAAAAAGCATTTGATAAAATTCAACACCCTTACATTTAAAAATTCTCAACAAATGAGGCATAGAGAGGACATAGCTCAAAATTATAAAAGCCATATATGACAAACTCATAGCCAACATCAAACTGAATGGGGGGAAAGTTGAAAGCAGTCCCCTAAGAATTGGAACAAGACAAAGGTGCCCACTGTTACTGCCTCTACTCAACATAGCACTGGAAGTCGTGGCCAGAGCAATCAGGCAAGAGAAAGAAATAAAGAACACCAAAATTGAGGAAGAGGAGGTCAAACTATTTCTGTCTGTTGACCATATGATCTTGTATCTGACAACTCCAGCTAAAGAGTCCTAGAAGTGATAAACAAATTCAGCAAAGTCTGAGGTTACAAAATCAACATTCAAAAATCCATAGCATTTTCATATACTAATAACACTTAAGCTAAGAGTCAAATCATAAACTCAATAGTATTTACAACAGCTACAAAGAAAATAAAATACCTAGGAATATACTTAACCAAAGAGGTGAAAGATCTTTACAATAAGAACTATAAAACATCAATGAAAGACATAATTATAGGTAACACAAACAAATGGGGAAAAAAATTCCATGCTCATTAAAATGTCTCCACTGCCCAAAGTGATTTACAGATTCAAGGCAATCTCCATAAAAATACCAACATCATATTTCACAGATCTGAAAGAATAATTCTAAGCTTTGTTCAAAACAAACAAAAAGCCTGAACTTCCAAAGCAAACTTAAACAAAAATAACAAATCTGGAGGCGTCACACTCTTTGATTTCAAATTATACTACAAAGGTAGAGTAACAAAAATAGCATGGTAGTGGGATAAAGGTAGACACACGGACTGATGGGACAGAATAGAGAACACAGAAATAAAACCATTCACCTACAACCAACTGACATTTGACAATGTACACGATAATATACACTGGGGAAGTGAGGTACTACTAAATTAATGACGCTGGTAAAATTAGACAGCCACATGCAGAAGAATGACACAGGACACTCCTCTCTCATCATGCACAAAAATTAATTTAGCTGACAACTCCAGCTAAAGAGTCCTAGAAGTGATAAACAAATTTAGCAAAGTCTGAGGTTACAAAATCAACATACAAAAATGGATAAAAGACTTTATGTAAAACATGAAACCAGAATAATTCTAGAAAAAAAGTAGGAGAAAACCCTTCTAGATGTAGTCCTAGGAAAAGAATTTATGACTAAGACTCCAAAAGCAAATAACAAATATAAATAAATGGGACTTAATTAAAAAGCTTCTGCATAGTAAATCATCCACAGAATAGACAACCTACAGAAGGGGAGAAAATATTCATAAACTATACATCCAATAAAGGGCTAATATCAAGAATCTACCAAGAACTCAAAACAAATCAGCAAGAAAGGGGCGGCGCCTCTGTCTCAGTGGGTAGGGTGCCAGCCCCATATACCAAGGGTGGCAGGTTCAAACCCAGCCCTGGCCAAACTGCAACAAAAAAAAATAGCCAGGCGTTGTGGCAGGTGCCTATAGTCCCAGCTACTTGAGAGGCAGAGGCAAGAGAATCGCTTAAGCCCAAGAGCTGGAGGTTGTTGTAAACCGTGACACCATGGCACTCTACCGAGGGTGACAAAGTGAAACTCTGTCTCTAAAAAAAAAAAACAAAAAACAAAAAACAAATCAGCAAGAAAAAATAAACAACCCCATTAAAAAGTGAACTTCAGAAAGAACATTGCCTCTTCTGGCAAATCAATGGAGGGTTTGACAGACTCCCAGCCTCTCTCAGGCTCGGGTGCCTAAGCACAAACACCACATGGTTGTTTGGTGTGAGCTGAGGATGGCGACAGGTGCTCAGCATGCTCAGAACACAGCGGCATTGTGGGACAGGCTGAGATGATCTCCAGGGGGGATCAGGAGGCAGGTTGAGGACAGGGACTTGGGGGTGTGCCTCAAGTCTCTCCCCAACCCAGGTTATGGGAGAGACTTACCCTCCCCACCTGCTTTCCCTAAGCCTGAGTCCAGAACACTCTCTTTGTACTCAGAGACCTGGTCGGTCTCTGCCATCCACAGTGGATGTGCCTCCCAGAAGGTGACTTCAGCTCTCTCAGCCCCACTTTCCCAAACTGTACAACAAAGATGACCTTCTTCAGTGTTGTTATGAGAATCAGGGCGATGGTGGCTCAACCTGCACGTCAACAGTACCGTGCCTGGCACAAAGTGGGTAAGGAGTGGTGGTTATTCCTTGTCAGCATACAGGTGGGTGTTATAAATTTGGCCTCCTGCTGCCTGGTAGTGCGAGGAACACGGATGAATCAGACAAGTCGTCCCCTCGGAGAGACCGCTGTTACCAAGTGAGGTCATATCTAATGCAAGCACTCCCAAACTGTAGGAGTGGTATAAACTAACGAGGACCCTGACGGCTTCTGCCTCCCAGATCTTGGATTGATCTGATGCAGAGGGTAAGTCTCTCCTGCAACCTGGGTTAGAGGGAACCAGTAGAGTTTATGATCTTGTCACTATTTCAGGGCATGCTTGGGATTCCCTCCCTCAGGCCTCTGCCCACCCTCTGTGCTCCGTGTAGAATGTCATCTGCTTGTGTCTGTCTGCAAATCCTAATTGGACTTCAGGCCTCTGACAACCTTTTATCCAAAAGATTTTTTTTCTTCTGGGGTCCTGTGGGAATTATGACAAGTAGCTTTTGGAAATGCATATATGAGAGAGGGATGGTTTCACAAAGGGAAGAGAGGAGAGAGAGGAAAAAAAAAATAGCAGGGATCCACTGCAAGAAGTGCTTAGCCAATGGTCGCTGATCTGATTTAGCAAATAGCTCTCCCAGAGGGAGTTTTGTTTTAGACTAATGGCATTCGTCCCATGTCAGAAATCAGCAGAACCACTGCCACAGTCAGTAATCAGAAAGCAAGTAAATGTCCAGCCCCTCTGATAAAGACACAAATGTTTACCCTCGGAGCACACCGCTGGCTGAATGGGAGTGACTAGAAAGCAACCCCATCACTTAGGAATTTTGCTGCCTAGTGATAAACCTCTTAAATCAACACAAGATTTGGTAGGCAGAAGCCCTCAGAGCCCTTGTTAGTTTATGCTACAAAAAATGTAAGTGTCCAGAGAGCAGGAAAAGAGCAAAGGAGATGGGCGTGAGGAGCACGTAGGTATGGAGTGGAGATGAACGCGCCGCTGAAATCGTTTCACTGATGGGAGCCAATGTACTTGGAAGCTGGGACGCCAGATTGCATCTCAGGATACAGGAGCAGAATTACAGAGGCTTCTTTTAGCCTTTGAGAGGTGTTTGGGGTCCACCGATCTTCCTCCTCCATGGCTCCACCAAGAGCCATCTCTCTAGCAGACGTCACCGAGGGCTCTCAGCCAGCCAGCGGGGAGTCAGCTGCCCCATCCTGCCTGCTGAGATTAGCCTGATTACAGTTTTCTTTCTTTTTGTTTTTTTAAGGAAGTGTATCCAGTACATTAGCATCCTAGGGAGAAAATGAGATACTAAGGGCTATTAAAAAGTCCAGCAATGAAGAAATCTTCGAGCTTTAGTGTAGTGTTTTTTAAACTTATTTGAACCTAGAACCAGGTGTGTGTGCGTGTGTGCATGTGTGTGTGTGTGTGTGTGTGTGTGTGTGCAAAGCATCCATGAGCACCCCACCTCTAGAACATACTTTGTGGAGAAATGCTGGCCTGTCTGATGTGAAGCCTTCAGGGCTTCTGGGATTTCCTGCCTAAGAGCAATGGCCAGGAGAGGGAGCTGTCCGTGGTACCACCATGCACGGATCTGAGCTTGCCGACTACTATTACATTCACCTGTTTCCCCACCCATTGCCTACTCCCCAAGGGCCTTCCTAAGCATCACTTCCCACAGCCTGTTTGGCACAGAATCCACACAATGTACAATTCTAGCCCTAACGTGGCACTTGGAGCTGGTCTGAAACAACCTCATTATTGTATAGATGAGAAAACACCCACAAAGGGGAAGCAAGTTGGTGGCTAAGAAATAAATCAAATTTGGATTTCTTGGCTCTCATTTAAGTGTTACTCTGACTATTCTATTGTTTCTGTCACCTATTTACCACCTCTTTTCCACCTCATTTGGGAGACTAGAATCCCTGGTTACACAGCCTAGACCATTTGACATCACCAGAGTCAATGCAGTGTGTATAACATGTCCCTTGTCACTTCTCCTTCAAAGCCAGCTGCATGTCCATTCCACTTCTGGAGTCTACTTCCTGGTGAACAGCAACCCCATTTTCCCCATTACACACATTGAAACATACTGCTGTCTGGGATCCCTCTCATACTTAATCTCCACACAATTATTTCTTCATTAAAAAACATGCGTTGAATGTCCCTTACAGAGTGGACCTGTGGCAGGTTCTGGGAATACAATGGTCAACAGAGCCAACTCAGTCCCTGCCCTCCTGGAGTCTGTGGCCTGACCCCTGTCCCTCCACTCTGCACAGCCAGCCCATCACCAGGTCCTGCTGGTGTGTCCAGTGTAACCTATCTCCCATCTAGACCCTGAGTCTCTCTCTTAGCACTGGGAAGGGCCCTTATCACATCAAGTCTATAGCAGTGGGAAGGGAATTCTAACTGGATGCTCCATCCTCAGCTCCTCCCATCTCCAAGCCATTCTGCACAATTTTAAACCACTTTCACAAATCCTTTAAATTGAGAGATTTTGTGCTGTGTTTTATTCAATCTGTTCTCCATCCTTTGACACATTTTCCTACCTCTGTACCTCTCTTACATTTTTCCTCTCTCTTACCCTCTTGTCTGCATAATACTCAGCTTTAATCCTATCTCCTCAATGAAATTCTCAATGCTTGTCTCCAGCCCAACGCCCCCTCTGAATTTCTGTATCTTCTATTGGAAAGGTTCTTAACTTGGGCCCATACACCTTTAGACTAGTTTTTACTTAACAAAATTGGCTGCTTATCAGAACCCCCCATGAAACTTTTTTACTCCCTCAACCCTGGACCATAGTTCAGATTGAATTAGAATATCTGAGGTAGTTTCTATGCATGAGATATTTTTATAACTCTTCAAAGATGATTCCAGTCCATAGCGAGGGTTGAGAAATACTATTATAGTGGCAGTGAAAGGAATAATTTGACCTTTACCCCTGAGATCCATACCAAATTTTATTTGTTTATACACTTTTTAAATAGAGAAAGTTTATCAGATTCTAAAAGGTTAAAATCCTCAAAAGGTTAGAAGTAACGTTTGTGCTGTACTGTTGTTTACTTGAGGGATATGTGTGTCCCCTTGGACAGAGGCAAGGCCTTCACTTCTGTTGAATGCCTCATAGTACATTACACACAGTAGGTGCTCAGCTCAGAGGAATTGGACAGAAATGAATGGGTCTATGAGACAGCAAAGTGCATGCTTTTCCCTCAGGAGAACAAGTAATGTCTGAGGCAGACATATTTCCTTTAAGGATTTTGGCTACAAAGGTATACTTCCTTTCCAAGCTAAAATATATTGGAATTCTATTGTAACCTCTCTTACAAAATACGTGATTAATTCCAGCTGAGTGCTGGGTGCATCACGACCAATTTCTTTCCCTTGATCCATGTGTATTTTAACAACTGGAAGGATCCCACAAGCCCTTAAGATTCCAGTGAAGGATCTTGAAGTGCAAAGAGGAAACTTCTCACCAGCAATAACAGCTAAATCTGAGCTCCAACTCCCTGTGCCATCTGAAATCTGCCCATGGAAGGAAGTAGTCAAGGTGCTGAAAGGCGCCTACCCACAGTGTGCACAGAAGACTCAGTCGAGAAAGAGGCCTGGGTCTGCGCTGTGTGCATTTCCTTTCCACCTCACAATTTCCTACTTTATTACCGGTGAAGAGGCATGAAGGTAGAACCAGTCCCAGTTCTGACTCTGCTACTCACAGATGTGCAAGCTTAGAAGCAAAACCCAGATTTCCCCACTTGTACAATTGACCTAACACTGCCGTCTGTCTCATATGGTGATAAAGTGAAATGAAATCACACCTCCTAATACTCAGCACAGTGCCAGATACATACAGGCAGGTGGTTCTGAAACCGCATGGCTCAGGACAAAAGTCAAAGTGGTCTCATGTTGCCAACGTGGCTATTTGAATCCCTCTCCCCTTTCTAATCTCACCTTCTCCCTCTCCCCTCCTTGCTCCTGGACACGGTCATCTCTTCTTATTTCTTAAACACGGTCAGCACTGTCTCACCCCCACAGCCTTTGTATGGGCTGGTCTCTGCCAGAAAAAAAAATCTTTTCTCCCCCATGACCATAGGTACTCCCACTGTTAACTTTCTTTCTTCTGTCTAGTACAGAGGTTCTCAGCCTGTGGGTCGGGACCCACCGGAACTATATTAAAGGGTTGCAGCATTAGGAAGGGTGAGAACCACTGCTCTAGTCTCCTCTTAAATGTCCGCTTCTCACTTTACCATCAGGCCTTCCTGACTACCTTGTATAAAGCATCAACCTCCTCCCATTCCCCTTACCTCGTCTTATTTTTTCACCTATCATTTATTACCACCTTCCATCACATACATTTGTCATTTTGATATTGGAAGAACAGGGCTTTGCCTGTCCTATACATTGCCACATTGCTAATGCCCTGGAGCACAATGAGTGCTCGCGAAAGGTGTCAAATCATGCTCAAGGAGAAATTATTGTATATAGCTTCTGTGTATGCATCTCAGAGTTCTCTGGGCACACAGCTAGAAGTGATTTACTGAAGCAAAGACCCTGTACAAATTCAACTTTAGTCATGGTCTGCACATTGTTCTCCAAACGTGTTATGTTGTGTTACACCCCTCACCAGCCATGTTGTTGGGTTCCCACATTTTAGCAACCCCTGGTATTATCAGTGTTTTAAATTTTCACCAATAAGATTATTGATTCTTAGCTATACAGGAACGATTCCCATGTATATACAATATATATTATATAATACTGGAAGAAAATAGGTGAAAATGTTAACACAATATTAATCCCTAGAAGTAGGATGATGAGTGATGGCTGCAGTGGGGCATGGCTATGACTCGGTGAATGAATTTCTCTGTTTCTGTGCATTTTGCCTCTCTTATCCTACAGGGAGCTCAATAATCAGGAGATAAGGAGAAGGCTGACTTGTAGAGCCTGTTTCTCTGCTCTTGGAGACTAGCAATGCTCAGGTGGGCTGAGGGAGAGACAGTACTAAGGAGTTTGAGGAGGATTCTGGGGAGCAGAGCCTAAGAAGGTCACAGGAGAGAAGAGCCATTGGTCTTGAAGATGAACGAGCTTAGGAGAAGAAACAAGGTGATAAGCTGTCATAGAACATTAGCGACTCTGCTGGCCGTCCTCTGTGGTCAATGCGTGGGTTCACCTCTTATTAACATGTAGGAATGCATCCTTAAAGGAAAGCCCTCACCCCAGCTGAGAAGGACTGGTCGTAAAATATAGGAACTTTCCCAAGGAGCTAGAGAAACAGTTGATGCTTGGCTAGTTTTAGCTTTCAAAATTTCTACCATCAGAATTCAATTTAAAGGAAAGACAGTACTAGATGGATGGGGCTCCTTTAAATACTTCGTCTGACCAGAAATCCCTGCTGCAACCTCTCTCAACTTTTCACTGAAAGACCATTGAAAACACAGGTGAAAAATGAAAACCCCTAACACACATTAATAAAACAAACTGGCAGGCAATCTGCTGCGAGGATCTGGGAGAATTTTCTGCTACTTATTAGACCTACAGAGTCAAGTGGAGACCCACAATCTGAGCTGACACATGCTTGGTTGATAGAGAAACTCTATCAACCTTAAAAAATATATAGATAGAAAGATACTTTGTTCTCTATGTTATGCGTGCCCTACCTCCCCACCCAGAACCAAGTTCTATGCCACCACTGTCCAGTAGAACTTCTTGTGATGCTGGAAGTTTTGTTGCTTGCATGCTCTCCAGTGCAGTAGCCACCAGCCACAAGAGGCTATAGAAAGCTGGGCGGCTCTTCCTTTGTTGCTCAAGTGTTAGTTATATTTGTAGGTGGCCGGGTATGGCCCCTCCCTGTTCTCACCATCAGCACTCCTTTTGAATGAATCAAAGGATTCAGTGAAACTTCCAACCAAAAAACAATAGCACAAGGTGGCAGAGACAAGAAAGGATAGGACCCGGGAATTATCATTCTCTCCTAAATAAAGCACTCCTCATGAGACTTGAGATGGAGGCCCCAGCAGCAGGATACACAGAGAATTGTAGTTTTTCATGCCATGTGTTCAAAGAGACAGAAAGCAAGCTGGGGAAGTAACTGACACCTTTCAGCTCAGCAAGACTGATTCAGATGAAAGCCCAATAAATCCCTAGAAGTCTGTGCACAAAATTTTACCTTCGTCCGAAATCCTGAGACAGAGATCTTCCTAAACCCCAAGTAGACAGTGAGAGAAAAAGGAAGAGGGTCAGCTGGCAGGACAGGTCCTACCTGTGGGGACACTACCTCTGGAAAGCTCTGTCTTTCTTTTAGGACAAGTAAAGAGAGACATTAACACACAAGGATGTTTTAACTATAAAAAGGAAAATTATTCTGAAAATCCAAAGGAAAGCATTGGCCTGATTCATTCCATATATCAAAACACATTTTTAGAAATTTATTAGGCATACTCAATAATTTATAAAAATATTTGACTTTTTGAAACAGAAATAGAGTATTACAGGGCAGGATGAGCTGAGGGAGAAAGGGAAGTCAGGTATATAGGGTTCTTATTAAAATCTGCACTGGAGGCAAGAAAGTTGAAAAAACAAATCAGCATATTTAGGGGGAAAGTGAGTTGTTCTTCCAGAAAGCACAGGAAAAAAGCGAAGACACCAAAATAATAGAAGAAAAAATACAAGGCACAGAAGAGATTGAGCCAAAGAATCATAGGTTTTCCAAAGGGAGAAGAAAGAAACTAAAACAAACAATAATAAAGACATTAAAATAAAACTTTTCTGAGATAAGGCCAATGTATACTTACTGAAGATTACCACTTAACAGGTAACATTAATAGAGAGAGATTTATGTATAAAAAATGCCCTGGCAATTTTTTGAAATGTAAATTTAAAACCCCACAAATATCTAAAACAGTGAGGGGAAAAATCAAACTAGAAATAAGAAATAAGCAACAACAACAAAAAGATTATCTGTAAAGTATTAAAAACTATGCTGGTGTGAATTTTTTTTTTTCTATAATGCTAACAACCAAAACAGAATGAAATAAAAACTAAAGAGATCTGAGCACAAAGGGTTGGTTCCCAGGTATTTTCCATGGCCAAATTGCAGTTTATGTGCAATACTAAGAGAAAGACATTATCACAAAGGCAAGTGCTAAGGGGGAAAAAAATATTACCTGGGGAAAAAAGTAGAAGATGTATATCAATTTTAAGTAAAAAAAAAAAAAGAATGAAAATTAAGCACTTCATATGGTGTAAAAGCACCTGTAGTGTGTCCTAAAATTAGTTTAAAAGTTACACCCAAAAGAAAATCTAATTATGCAAATAAAATTTTCTAATAATGTTTACTAAAAAGGGACATGAAATAATTTTATAATGTAATCCAGGTACACAATCCCAACCTATGCTAACAGGGAGTAGGAAGGAGGGAAAAGAGTTGTGAAAGGGGGCTGAATTCTCCACCTTACACAGAGGGAATGTAGGCAGTGCTTCATGACTTTGATAATTGTAGAACACTTTAAGAATATCTTTAAAAAAATTTGAAAGTAGCTACAAATACAACTAAAGTCAAGACATACACCAGCCAGATAAAGTGTAACAAGCATGCCCATTACCTCTCTCCCCCTATCCTATTTCAGTGGTCCCCAAACTTTTTGACACCAGAGACTGGTTTCATGGAAGACAATTTTTTCACGGATTGAGGTGAAGTAGGGGGCATAGTTTCCGGATGATTCAAGTGCATTACGTGTCTGCCTCAGATCATCCAGCACTGGATTCTCCCAAGGAGCGTGCAACCTGGACCTCTGGCATGCACAGTTTTCAGCAGGATTCGAACTTCTGTGAGAATGAAATCCTATTGCTGAGGTGACTTTCCCTTTCCTCCTTGACTACTGTTTACATCCTGTAGTTTTACTTTATGGGCTACTGTCTAGGCTCTCATTTTTTTTTTTTTTTAGGCTCTCATTTTTAATAGGCATTTGGCTTGCCAGGTTCCATCACCTTTGCAGAGGCAGCAAATCTACATTTGTGGTGTAGACTGTGGGCTGTTTGCGCCATGGAACCACCTGGGAACCCCATCCCTGTGGAAGTAGACAAAGCCAGGGATTGGTAGTGTGCAGGTCGCAGCTGTAGGATACCACCAATTAGGTCCACAGTGTGGTTTCCTAAAGGTCCTCTGAGGCATCGTTACTTCCACTTTGAAGGTAAGGAAATAAAACCTTCCAGAGTCTCAAATTTGCTTCCAGTTACAGGACAGGTAAATGACAAAGCCAGGGACCAAGTCTTCTAAATTCCCTTTCCATTATCAAATCATACTTTTTGCAGCATGTAGCTATTGTTAAAATTATTTATAAGGAGCCACAAACATCCTAAGAATGAACATTCCCTCAAAGAGACTCATCCATATTTTCAAGGCTCTGGTACATGAAGTTGTAAGGGCTGCTCATTAGAGCCTGGGCTGAAAAATGAAAATTCTGAATGGCAGAGTTTGGAATAAACATAAACCTAAATTCAGACTTGGTTCTGGGGGTTGTTTGCTAAGATCCAACATAATTGTGGGTAGACTTCATCTACAGAATTGCCTAGATGGTGACGATAAGAAGCTACTAAGGATCAAAACCCAAACGAAATAGGAATACAGACACACATAATTTAATATTAAAAAGCAGATAAACAAACAAACAAAAAAGCAGATAAACAACTACCTCTTAATATCTCCTGGGTAAATGGTTTTTTTTGGGGGGGGAGATGCTGGTAGTGGGATTTTTTTTTTGTAAAGATACTTAAAATTAAATGATCCCACCAGTAGACCTGTAATAGACTGTCTTAAGCAGCACAACTTAATACCAATCCTGACATACATGTGTACGTGCACATTATAACTGCAGTCCTTGCACACTGGCATTCGCAATTACTCATTAATTGCAAATACATTGAGGAATCAAACAGTACTCAATTTTATACTGTGTCATGCTCGTTCAGATTTATTTAACATCAAACAAATCAAAGCTAATGCCTATAGCTAAATTAACATCCACAAACGTGCTTAAAAGGAACACCATCCTTCCCTGGTATGGAGACAGTACCGCCCCAGAATACTGCTCCTGTAGCCCACCTGGCTGTCCTGGTGAGAGCTTCCTATGAGGCAGTTTCTGCTGCTAGAACAGAATAGCATAGCCTGAGTAATCTCTAAAGAATAGAGGTTCATTGAGCTCATAGTTCTGGAGGCTGTAATGTCCAAGATCAGGCAGCCACATCTGGGGAGAGTCTTTTCACTCTGCTGTTCCATAAAGGAAGGGTAGGTGGGCAAGAGACCTCATGTGAAAGAGACACTAGGGGCCAGACTCTCTTTATAACCACCCACTCCCATGATAACCAAATGGGGCTCCCATGATGGTGGCATTAACCTATTCATGAAGGCTCTACCCTCATGACCCAATCATATCTTATTAGGCCCTAACTCTCAACATCACTGGATTGAGGATTAATTTTCCAACACATAAAATTTAGGGGGATACATTTAAGCCATAGCAGGTAGGAACAGAGCACAGCTCAGATTTTAGTTCACCAAATGACCAGCCTCAGTCATACCCCTCCGTTCTTCTGCTCTGATGGGTAGATCTATGGTCTCACCATTTGTGTGGTAGAGACGTTCCAGAGTGAGGGCCTATGTGTATGTTTGGACTGGCCCCCAGCACATCACTGTGTTCAGTAACATCTGTCAATAACCACACAAAATAAAATTCGGGAAAGCTCTTGATAAATGATGAAGTATGATTCAGATATTTGGTCTGGCTATAATGGCTACCATTTTTGTGAATAGGCTAGGAATTCCGTTAAAGTATTTGCATGTTATCTTATTTGACTCTTAAGATAATCTCCTAGGCTGAGCATTATGTTACTGTTCATAGTTCATAGGTGAGGTGACGGATATTGCCTAAGTCACAGAGCTGGAATGTGAGCCCAGAAGTATACAACTCTTATCCCCATGCATTTATCCGATTACCCTTCTGGTTCTTAGCTTTTCAGGATATTTTTTATAATATTTATATATAATGATTCCCAGAATAACTAGCTGTTCTTTATCCATTTGTTCATCCATTCAAGTAAACTGGTTGTCTCGCATGTGGAGAGAATGTTTGGTCCTATGGGAAAGCAAAGACTCATAAGAGACAGCACTTCCCCAAGAAACTTGCAATCTAGGCAGAGAAAAAAACCCACATAGAGATAAGGAGTTAAGTAATAATTCAGTAGTTAATAACTGTGCATAATGATGATGCCATGGGCCCCATCATAATTGTCTCCTCAGGTGCACCAGGTGTTATGACATCCAGGGAAGAATGTGGTCATAAAGTTTGGTTCACCTGGAGAAGTTTCTTGAAAGAATATGAACCCAAGATGGCCCTGGCTCTTTAATCAAAGTGTAAACTTGCTTTTAAAGATGGGAGTCAGAGGGGGGCTGTGCTATAGAGACAGAAGTTTGGGGTGTGGCCATATAATCTTAGGCAAGCTTCACTCCTCTTCCTTCTTTACCTGTAGAAAGAGACAACAATCACACCTCTTTCTTGCATTGTGATGGGGATTAAGTGAGATAACACGCACAGTGATGAGCCTGCTCCAGACACAACAATCCCTCAAAAAAATGGCAGTGGTGCTGACTCATCACTATCCACACTTATAGAAAGGAGAAAGTTCTGGGCTGAGCCAAACTCTCCAAGGAAAATATTTTAAATTGTTGAGAAAAATGAAGGGGAAAACCCCCTCCCTGTAGCTTCTACTTTCTTGCTAAAAATGAAGTTACATTCTTTAAGTATGCAGAGCAAATAGGAGATTAAGAATTTCAGAGCTGACATCAACTCTTTCCAAGGCCAAGAGTCAAACATTAAGTGCCTTTTTATATGTGTCATTTCAAAATTATTTGTTATAAAAAACAGATGTGTAATTTTTTAAATCAAAGCTTTGTTTTTAGCATTTTTCCTTAATAATCAAAATGGCTTACTAAAATAAAAAGGGGGAGAGCCGTATGTAGCATGAGAGTAGTGGATTTCAAGAGGGTGTGTTCATGAGAATTATTATAGGACATGTTCAGAAGAGTTTATGGGATATACTCAAGCCCATGGCATGATTAATAGTTAATAAGTTCAAGCATCTAGTATTAAAGGAAAGTGGCCTTAGGGTACCACAGTCATCCTCTTCTTTCATTTTAGAAAGCTTGTTTTGCTTTGTCCCAGGGAGCAAACATTAGAACAATTTTTTTAAATTTTAAGAAAAGACTGAACTTATATTTTAAGAATAAAAGGAGAAAAAAAAAAAAGAAAAACAGAAACAAAGTTATCCTTCCCAAGTTGCTAACCATTGTAGACAAATTGCTGGCTTCCATGAGGGACACCGAAATGCCCTCGATCACACAGCTTGGTTAACCAGCTGCTAAGGATGCTGCACTGGCCTGCTCACTAAGGTTCCCTCCCATCTCCATCACACAGCCCGGTTAACCAGCTGCTAAGGATGCTGCACTAGCCTGCTCACTGGGGTTCCCTCCCAGCTCCATCACACAGCCTGGTTAGCCAGCTGCTAAGGATGCTGCACTGGCCTGCTCACTGGGGTTCTCTCCCATCTCCATCAGACAGCCTGGTTAATCAGCTGCTAAGGATGCTGCACTGGCCTGCTCACTGGGGTTCCCTCCCAGCTCCCCTGCTCCGTCCATCTGTCCTCCACACAATGGCCAGACTGATCTTTCAAATGGAAATTAGCTAATATATACATGTATACACACATAAAACATTTTATCCAGTGGCTCTCAAGCTTATCTCCACACTGTACAACTTTGAAAATCCTGATACCCAGGCAGCATCCTAGACCTCCAGGAATCTCCAGGAGCAGCACCCATAGCTCAGTATTCTTAAAGCTTGTTAGGTGACTCCAATATGCACCTAGGTTAAATCCAAGGACCTAGAATCTCCAGGAGCAGCACCCATGGCTCAGTATTTTTAAAGCTTGTTAGGTGACACCAATATGCACCTAGGTTAAATCCAAGGATCCAGATCCTTACGCAATTACAAGACCCTACAGAATATCCTCCACCTGGCTTCCAGCACCCACCATTCCACTCTTCCCTATCTCCTTGCGTTCAAGTTACACCAATTTTCTATCTGTTTCCCAATGACTGTCATCCTTCACATCACAGGTCACTAGCAATGTGGTTCCACCTGCAGGAACATCCTTCCCTTCCACCCTGGCCGCTCTCCAGGGCTTCAGAGCTGCTTCTCAGTCTTTCTGCTGTGGACTGGACTCTCTCACCCCACTTACATGCTGCTAGAGCTCAGAAAATCCTGGCACAATTCATTGTTATTAACTCTTTCTAAACAAAAATAAACAAAACACTTTATGTAACTTAAAATCCATAATAAAAATAAGATGAGTTCATATTTATGCTTTTTACTTTAAAACTATAGTATAATTACAAGCAATCCACTACCCTCTTTCCTGGCCAAAATAAATAAGAGCTGGGGAGTCTGTGGGTGGCAGAAAAATTGACTTAATATAAACCTGCTTTGTATTATGACTTTATCCTCCCTTCAGAGGTGAGCTCCTGGGAAGAGCGGAGGCAGGCAATCGTATGTTTTGTTCACACTGAATTCCCTGCACCTAGCACAGCACTTAGCATACAGTGGATTAGATGGATGGACAGATAAGTGAACAAGTGTGATAAACATGATTCTGCATTGCTTGACATGGCAGGATTTTTAATAAAGTATCTTCAGTTCTAACTCAGCTCTGCTACCACCCTCCCATGGGCTGGTTCCCTGGCCCCTTCCCATCCACCTAAAATCTAACCTGCTAAGGGTGGAAGAGCTCAGCCTTTGGAGTCAGACTGACCTGGGTCTCAGTAGGGAGTTGGCTACTCCCTCAGCTGCATGATCTTAGGACAGCTGCTTACCTTTTCTGAAATTATTTCCTCCTATGTGGAATGAGGAGATTAACGTTCAACTTGCAGAGTGAGTGTAGCATTCCACTGAATTACTCAGGGCAGCTCTCAGCACTGGGTAGGTGTAAATGGCAACATTGATGCTGACAGTAGCTGTTAATTTCAGGCTTGTCTCTTGCTCACAAGTCTTCAAAGGCACTCCCCTCACATGCTGGGTTAACACTTAACCCAACCCAGCCCACTACTCTCCACCTTGCAATTGACATCAGAACAGAGAGAGCCAGAGGTTTGGGGTGCTGCTTCACCTTCCAAATGTTTCCCAAGGCTGATCCTTGGGAAACGCTATCTAGAGCGCCCTCCCACTAGCCATCTGCAAATGTCCCTCCTTCCAATGTCAGCCCACAGTCTAGTTTCTCTGGGAAGCCCTCCCTGGTTCCCCCAGAACGGGCCCTCCTCCTGTGTGCCTTCCACACCAAGGCATGTGCCATCACCCAGCAACCATCATCCCCATTGTCCTTGTTCAGCCTCCGTCTACCCACTGGCCTACGGGGACCCTGCAGCCAGCGACTGTCTCTGTCCACCTTTGTATTCACAGATCCTAGTGCAATTTTAATGCTCATGCCTGTGTCAGAAGGCAGCAAAACAAAGGTGTGAACAGTTCTAGAGAAATGAATTTTTCTCCCTGATTTCTTTTAATTTCAGATTAATATGAAGATATAAATGATTAGATTAGATTGTTTGCATTTGTTAGGTAAAGTCCCTGTTGTAGGTGTGCCCCTTGTGAGAAGGGGTACCATATACGCTTACATCGTGCCTGTTAGGTGAGAGCCCAACAATCTCCCTCCCTCCTCCTCTCTCTCCCCTCTGCCCCTACTTGAATTTAACTGTGTTTTTCTCTCGTGCAGACGTGTATTTGCTGGTCTACTGATCCCATATTAATATATTACATACATCGGATGCTTGCTTTTCCATTCAGGTGAAAATTCACTAAGGAGAATGTTCTCCAACTCCATCCAGGTTAACATAAAAGATGTAAAGTCTGCATCTTCTTTTACGGCTGAACAGTATTCCATAGTCTCCATATCGTACAGGTTATAAATCATTCCTGGGTTGGTGGGTACTTGGGTTGATTTTACATCTTGGCAAAAAAATCTCCCTGATTTCTTTCATGATCCTTTCTAAAATGGGCATGTCACTGTCAAGTGCTCTGAAGATGTCACTGGCACCAAGAAGCAGCAGCTGCAGTTGGGGTGCTCTGACAGAAACTCTAGCAGGGACAGAGAGGTGTGACCCACAAGAGCTCTGGCCTCCTGATGCATCAATGCAAATCTCTCTTGGTCCGGAAAAAATAACACGAAGCCTATGTCTTCCTGGTATGTGGTCAGCAGAGCATGTCCAACCCTTGCTTCAGAGAGCCAAGGCCAACCCAGAGGAATAATTCTATTCTTTCTCTGACATCACTTTAAAAATATCTCCCTTTGCGAACAACTAAATGTAATGAATCCTCCCTATTTTCAAGCTATTTCTTCCCCCAAAAATACCTTGAGAGAAAAACAGCAATTTTTAGACATTTCTGCTTCATACACTGCTCGGATGAATTTTGCAGAGAACCTGCCTCAGCATTTACACGGAGAAAAGAAATGGCCTTCTTAGCTAACTCCCTGTGCCAGTGGGGGATGCAACTTCCACTGTGCTCACCTCCCGGGGGGCTGCGCTCTCATACTCAAATAAGCACAGATCCATGGTTGTTTCCATTGCCGTTACTGTCGAGTTGTTGTGAAAGGATAATTCCTGCACATTAAATCTACATACAGAGTTCAGCAATGTTACCATTAAGATTCATTAAGGCTCAGTAATGGAACTAGCTTAGAGTTGAAAATAGGCCTGCTCTAAAGTGATAATCATCCCCTGCATGTGTTACATTATCAGACCCAAGGGGATCTGCTGAGTGTCACACTATGAAGAATAGCCCCAGCGCACATCTGCGTTCCCCCTTACAGTCCTGGGAAAGCAGGCCAGGGGCCTCTCTGTGCAGACGGATTCGATCTGAAATCACGGGCACTCCTAGAATTAGTAGAGCCTTCCTTTCTTCTTTTCATCCCGGAACAGGCTTGGGCTTTTGACAAATTGGAGTAATTTTCAAACTTGTCTCAGAAACACCAGGAAGGCTTATAAAATGCAGATTGTTGAGCCACGTCCCCGGAGTTTCTGATTCAGCATGTGGAATTCTGAGAAAATGCATTTCTAGCAAGTTCTCAGGTGAGGACAATGCATTTCTTACAGTCGGTCCCCATGACCCTGAAGCTGCCTGTCCAATACCTGGAGAACCACCATGTGGTTAGTCCTTTTTTTTTTTAATCTCTCTCTCTCTTTTTTATGAAGTCATCTACACATAGATGGTGGTGCATTAGTGTGGATTCCTGAAAGACGTGATAAGCCTGAGCTCCTACCCCAGTGTCTGAGTTAACTGGGACTGAAGGAGACAGAATACCCTGTCCTGACATCGCTAAAAGCAACCTCTCTGAAATAAATTCTATTAATGCCTTCACAACAAATAAAAACAGAGAAACACACAAAACAAATGCAGGGCTCAGTGAATTATTCTATGGTGAACATCCTTGTGGGCACTTTCTCATTCACGGCATCCCCCCCACCCACCCCATCCTGTCCCTCCTGACTTCCATTTTTGATTTTTCACTCCTAGACAGGAGTTTCCTCTTGCCATTTTAAGAATTATTGTCAATGTCTTTTTTTTTTTTTTTTTTTTTTGTAGAGACAGAGTCTCACTGTACCGCCCTCTGTAGAGTGCCGTGGCGTCACACGGCTCACAGCAACCTCTAACTCTTGGGCTTACGCGATTCTCTTGCCTCGGCCTCCCGAGCAGCTGGGACTACAGGCACCCACCACAACGCCCGGCTATTTTTTGGTTGCAGTTTAGCCGGGGCTGGGTTTGAACCCGCCACCCTCGGCATATGGGGCCGGCGCCCTACTCACTGAGCCACAGGCGCCGCCCATATTGTCAATGTCTTTTAATATCCAAGATCACTGCCATGTTTTTCTTGTCCTTACATTTATATTTTGAAAAACCTAGGCCATGTAGCCTGAAGTTTCCAGCAGGCTAAATAACACAGATTACACACTCATTGTAGAGTTCACGATATCCCTCTTTCCTATATATTTTCTACAAATTGTGGCTGGATCCAAAGTCTTGATCATTTTAAAGACCACGAGGGAAGTTCACGGCTTCTAGATTTTCAAGAGTAAAGAGCTGGGATGAATATATGTATGAAAATATATACATTTCTTTTTAATTTACACGTATGTATTTGAGATATAAAATGCCTCATTAGTCAACATTTCTAATTTAAATACAGGACTTGAAGGTCCTCTTGTAAATTCCATGTGTATCTCTTCTCTTTCACTCTGAAAATCCTGATGAAATCCTCAGAACTGGGGGATTACTTAATTCCTTCATTTTACAATATGCATCTAATGGCCTCAGAACAATGATAATGATACAAATACTACAACTACAATGTGGTTATTAAAAATAGTTAAATAATTTTTTACAAGTGCTCTCCATTCTCTCCCTTTTAAAAATATTTGTACCTTATCTACATGGTCATAACATATACAGGGCTATACATTCTATACACTCTCCTTGTTAACCTCATTTACTTTTAGATCTACAAGTATCTACATACTCAATCTTCACCACCAGTCTTTACATACAGCTTATAGTTTCCTGAGCTTCCTGGGCTCACCTTCCTGGCATGCTTTTTTTTTTTTTTGGCCAGGGCTGGGTTTGAACCTGCTACCTCTGGCATATGGGGCCAGCGCCCTACCCCTTTGAGCCACAGGTGCCACCCCTCCTGACATGCTTTTGTTGTCATTAAGGATATTATTCTTCTCATCTTCATTTTTCATTTTTTGTGGATAACTCTGAATGGACTTGACCTGGAATAGTGCTTGCTATTCATTTTTACATAAATTAATTTTATTCTGAATTGCAGTAGGAGGCAAGATTCAGAATAGCTTTTCTAGCTTCTGAGTCTCCTCTTTTGCATTTGTATGGTTGTTCTTATTTTCAAAAGGCGCAAAAGCATGGTAGCTCAACTCTCCAAATTCTTTTAGTGTTATTTCCTATCCTAGTTTATCTAGGATTTGTCTTTTCTTTTTCTCCATTGTCCACATCCTGCTTAATTTTGATCCCATTCCCACATGTTTGTCCTCAGTACAAGTTTCTATCCAGGACAGGAGATCCGGCCAGCCAAGGTCAAGCACACATGGACTTCATTATCCCCTCTCAAAACATGCCAAGGATCCTTCCACTCCTTTCTCTCACTTTTGCCTACTGTTCACAAGTTGGTAGGGTGGGTATTTGGGGTCCAGGACCTTCAGATGCCCCATTGCTTCTCTCCACTTCTTTCCACACAGACAGATCTTATGGATATGGCTGGTTTATTCTGACCTTCTTATATCGTATCATGGGTTTTGTGGAGGGTCACTTACCACTTAGTGTTTCTTGTGACTATCAACCATGAGTTTCTGGGTTATCATCTACTTTCTTTTGTCTATTTTTTTTTTTGTGTGTGTGTGTACTTAAAATATCTTAGTCCTTTATTTGAATAGATTTCAACTCAGTTGACAGGCTGATGGCTGATCTAGGTAAAGATTTCATGGTGCAAAAACATTTCCCATCTATAATATTAGAACAGAGTCCTCATAAACATGGGTGTGAATGTCCTCAGGGTCTTTGTCCCATCTTCTTTAGGGTTCGATTAAGCTCCTCAAATTTGTGGATTTGGCGGATAAAGAAATCCCCACAGCGTCTGGCAACTTTGGTGTCTGCAATGTGGATCGTGTCCTTACCAATGTAGAAGTCAACTTCGGAGGCCGACTGACACTCGCCATCCAGGGCAGAGATACCGCTGGTCCACACCAAGTTCTTCATCTTGTGTTTGAAGACAAGAAGCTGGATCTGGAACTCCTGCTCTGTGAGGTCTAGGAAGCCAGCTAGCTTGGCCACCGGCATGGTGGTGTAGCGCTTGAGGAAGCTGCGGATGGTTGAGAGCTGGGCCTGCTGCTGCACTTCATCAGCAAACACCTTCAGCTACTGCAGGAAGGGCTCTTTGTGGTAGTTCGGATGCACGTTGTCATAGTTGGGCACTACAGGTGACAGGAACTTGGGGCAGGAGTAGCTGAAAAGTTCCTCATAAACCTGTGGGTCACCTTTCTGCATGCATAGCATCTTGTCCCCATACTTCTCCCGCAGCTGGAGGTGGATGCTCTCATCGATCCGCATGGGGTACATAGTGAGGGCGATGGCCAGCAGTGCGTGCATCTGCTCATTCTGCTTATTAATCATCTCATACTTATACGTGGTCCTCTGGAACATACTCTTGGTCCTTTGGATGTAGAGGAGGATGTTGGCAAAGACCCGGATGGCATCCTGGTAGCGACGCATCATCAAATATGCAAAACCAACATAACAGTATGTGGTAACTTGGCACTCTGGTACACGGGAATACGTGCTCTTCTTGTTCAGTTCAATATTCTCCAACACTTTGATGGCTTGGTAGTAATCCCCCAACAAGGAGTGCAGGCGCAGAAGCCCCACCAGGCTGAAGTAACCAAGTATCTTGTAGAGGGAGTGCCGTCCATACTCCCCAGCCACACTCTCAGGGTCACCTCCACTTGTGTACACCTTCAACTGGCGGTTGATGTTGGATTTGTCTACTAAGGAATGGAGGACATTGAGGACACTCTGAACATTCCAGATTTTGGGATTGGAACGAAGGAAGTCAATCTCTTCCTCTGACTTCTTGGCAGTCTTACAGCGGTACTGACTAAAGGACTGAAACTGGTAGATGAACTCATCGATGATATCCCAGAGCCACTGATTGGGTAGTTCAAGGAGAGCAAAACCGTCAGCATTTAGAATGTTGTTGAAGAGATTGCAGCATTTGTAGTAAGATTCAAACCTCTGCTCCAAGGAGGGCCCCCCACTGACTTTGGCATATATGTGCCTGTAGTATAATTCTTTGTATAAAATCAGGAAGACAGCATCATTGCCAACCTGTGGAACGATGGCTTCAGCCTCAGGCCAAGGAGTATTCTTGAAGAATCTTTCGGTCAGCTTAGTCCAGCTGTTCTCATAGATGTCCTGGATCTTGTAAACCTTCTGGTCAATGACATCACTGGAGACACGACAGGCCTGTAGCTCATACACTTTCTGATCAATCAAATCCGAGAAAGTTTTGTGGAAATACTGAATGAAGTTTTTGATCACTTCAGGGATCACCTGATAGGTCTGCTGTTCATACTGATGTTCATAAACAAGGTCCTGCTTTGGATCTCCTGTGGGCATATCATAGTCACCTGGGTAGGCATATGGGTCATAAGCCACCTCAGACTCATAGTCATCAGCTGGATAGGACATGGCTGTGGCGCTCGGGAACAAACACGGCCGGAAAGAGCCTCTTTTGTCTATTTTTATGTGGAGATTTGGAGAGATTCAATGACTATTCTACAATGCTGTAGTCCCATCATTTCCTTCTCGTATTTTAAAATATCTCTTCACCATTTGCCAAGAGAGAATGAGATCAAAAAATTTAAACATTCATAATGAATTTTCTGGAATGCAATAGGAGAGGGGAAAAAGAGATCTCTGTGTTCTAAAGCCCCTCTGCCCAGAAGAACCATCTAGGATGGCAGAAATCTATACCTACATTGCCCAGTATGTGTGGTTACAGAACACTAGAACATGGCTAGTACAAAAGAGAAGATGGATTTTAGATTTGATTTAATTAATTTAAATCTAAGTTTAAATACGCACCATTAAATGACAAATGGTCACCATATTGGACAGAGTCGTAGTAAAGGAGTAAGGAGATGTCTATGAGCCCAGTGTCATAGTAAAGGAGTAAGGAGATGTCTAATAATGCCCTTGGGAGCAAGGTATTATTCTTGAATTATATCCCTTCCCATGAATATAGTACTCATGGAAAAAGTACTAGAAGATCAGAGTATTTTTACTCATAGACTTTTTCCATGAGTACTATATCCATGAGAAGGGATATAGTTCAAGAATAATGCCCAGCTCCCAAGGAGATTACCCTCTCTAGATTCTCTAGTAGGAATCTATCAAGAGTTATTAAGTCTCTGTATTTCAGACTGAGAAACAGCCTCTGTTCTTTCAGTCTGAGGCTACCAGCAACCTTGCATCAAACACTCCTCAGTTTTTAGTGATACTTAGAGATACATAAGCTATAATTTCCTCCAAACTTGAAAATGTTCATGTTTTTGATTTTTCCAAATAGTTTTCTTTTCCACAAGCAATATAAGGAAAAGTATTGTTTTATTCACCATACGCAGTAAATGTTCAAAAGTATTCATCAACTCAATGAATGAGTCAATAAGCTACCGTGTGATGCATGGGTCAAATCTGGCTTGCTGCCTGTTTTTTGTATGGCCTCTTAGCAAAGAGTGGCTGTTACGTTTTTAAATGGCTGGGAGAAACAGCAATATAATATTAATGACTTTTCAAAGGTCAATGACATAAATAAAGTTTTATTGGAATACAGCCATCCTCACTTAGCATTATCTACGGCTGCTTTCACACCACCTGGGTAGAGCTGAGACTTATAACAGAGACCAGGTGGCCTGCAAAGCCTAAAATATTTACTATCTGGCCCTTTAGGCAAAGTTTGCAAGCTTCTGAATTAGTTGATTAAAGCTCTTTATTTTTCCTAGAGAAACTTGACTGTGTTCACATTTTAGAAGAAATTGAACATTTTAGGAAGTTCTTCCTAAAATGAGAAAATTACATTCCACACCCAAATATACACAGCTGGGGCTTGGGAAGAAAGCAAGAGTCTTAATGGAGTTATTAAGGTTGCACCATAAGAAATAAAATTCTCCACAGAATTTTTTTTAAGCTCATGCAACTTGAAGGAAACAGAATTTAAGACCCTGTTTATTATTTGATTTCACAAAAATGCCTGGTATGAAAGCAATTACCCATTCCAAATGCTTCCACAGAGAAAATACTCCCTTGCTCCCCCTCAAATTTGGGGTGTTAGCCAGAAGGGTCATAAATCTTTGAGAAATCTGAACCAGCATCTTCTGAACATTTTAGGACTTAATGAGAACTGAACATCGACCGTCAAGAAATGAATCGGGGAGCAGTTTTGTTTTTTGAAAACATCTGGAGTCCTTCTTGCAGGGGAGAAATAAACATCCTCCTTTTAAAGAGCAGGAAAGATCTTAATTTCACGCTTGACCCCTACCCAGCTTTGTGCCAAGAGCATAATTTAACGGATCCAGCTTGGATATCCATAGCCTACTCATGAATATTCTTAGTAATATAAAATATGGGGCAATGATGAAATAGATCAACATGTCCCTAATAATTACAATTATTTTCTCTCTCTTTGGAGAGAAAATAAGTCATATCATAACAAATGCTAAACCGTGTCCCTAAAATGATACTAAAACTTAATAAGCTACATCAGTAAAGATGATGGTAAATAGTTAAATAGAACCATCTATAACACAAATCAAGACAGTAATGGAAACTCTGGCATTTGGTACTATTTTTAAAAGATTATAGCACAGTGGGGGCACTGTAATATTTCAATTTGGCCACACGTCCAGAGACTATAACAGACGTTGCCCAAGATGAGTCCACTTAGAATTCACATTTCCTATTGCAGGAAGTTAAAGAGCCACTTCTTTTCTTCTTGTTTACTTTGGACCTTGGGAAAGGACCACCACATGATTTGCAAAACCTTTCTAATGACAGTCCAGGGACAAACAGTACTTAAGGCAGACAAGTAAGAACTAGAGAAGTCAGTGGAAGCCACAAGCCACGCATTTGCCATGAAAGACTATCACAGCCAGATGGAGAAAGATATGATTGGCTTATTAGGATGAATCAGATCCATAAAGGAATCATCAGAAAACCATGAGAGGTGCCACAGCAGGACGCTTCATGCCTGTGCTCCGGAGCGGGGGGACGTGGAGTAGAATGTGGTTCTGCCTCTAACAAGTTGTGCCATCTTGGGCAAGCAACTTAACCTCCTCCATGATATTAAGGTGATGATGGTGTCTCTCTCTTGGGGTTTCATGAGAGTTAAAAAGATCATGCTCACAGATGCTGAGCACCAGGCCTGCCATCCACAAATATTTATAACAACCAGGATGACACCGACGGGACAAATTGCCATCATGGAATAACAGTGAAACAACTCAGTAGGTGAGCTGGTCCTGCTTTAAAAGTGGAGACCCCCTAACACCCCTTAAGACATTACAAATGAAGAACTGAAGAAGAATTGGGGAAAGAAATTGTCTTATGGGGAACAAAGCTGATTTTCAGATAAAGACAAAGAAGGGGGTCTCCTGAGAATCTGAGGTCCATTGGACTTTCTCTGCACATAGCAGAAAGGCCGGGGTGTCTGCCGTTCTTTTCTTCCCTCTCTTGGAGGACACACAACAGTGATCCCTGAGGTCACATCTATACCACATCTCACAGCTCCTCCCTGGCCACTCAGCGAGATCTGCGATGGGCCCACCCTGGGCCAACCTGATCCCCTTCCTGGGATAAACATGTTTCATCTCCAGATGCCACATTGTCTCAAGCCATTTCATGACATTCACCAGTAGTTTCCAAATAAAATTAATGTAGATTTATAACTTTAAAAATAAATACCTATAATAAAATGTTCTTAGGCATAAGAAAGAGATTACAACATTAAATCAGAGATAAAGGGTCCCCAAATCTAGCGATCAGAGACTCCAGGATGCTGCAGGCATTCCAGGGGTATGAGAGGTAAGACAAGGTGGCTGAGGACAGCAAATAAGGCACGGAGCTCTTTGCTGTCAGGACTGAACTGCCCAGTACAGAGGAAAGGTGAGGGCTGGAAATTCTATAGACAGGTGTTTTAATTTCCTGGTGCTGGAGACCTTTCCTTACTTTGTGATGTAGTTGGGAACGGTTTTGGAGAACACCCACATCTTTGCTTTTCTTGCAAACATCCCCAAGAGACATTTACTTATTTTTGTTCTGTAGTTTCTTTTTTTATTAGTCTCTGGTCAGGTCTTTTAAATATTTGAAAAAAAGAGAAAAGGAATGTTCATTTTTGACCAAGAAATAACAAACTACAGAGATTAAATAGAAACTATAAAAACCAGTAAAGAATCAGCTTTGTGCTATATTGCCTTTTAATTACATATTTTTTTCTTTTTTCCTCTAGAGAGTTACAGAAATTTCCATCAGGAGCAAAAGATGACCCTGGGTGCTAAGCAATCTGGTTCCTTATCTCAGACTTGTGGAATCAATGTCCTGCTCCCCACCCCCACCCTTTTTTTTTAAATTCCGGATTGATAGGAGGGTACAAATGATTAGGTTACATTGTGTTTGTTAGGTAGAGTTCAAGTTGCAGCTGAGCCTTTCCTCCAGGGGCTGTGCTCCCTCGTATAAAGAGGCCCATCCTACACCACAGAGGAGGCCAACCCCGTGCAATGCAACGTGTAGCCTGGAGGCACTTGCCAGAATGGGCCATCTTCGTGTCCCTTCTTCTCTTTTCCTGAGTCATGACTGAAATTTTATATTTGCACTCCCTTCAGCTTTCTCTTGGGGCCAGTGATCTTGTTATGCCATCGGCATCATGACCAAAGGCTTGATTTTACCCTGGTCCCTGTGCAAACTAAAGAAAAAGGCTCTGAGCATCCCACTCACTAAGGGAGCTCATTGCTTAGGAAGATTGACGTAAGTAGAATGTGAGGGGTGAGACTGGGGGAAGGAAAGACTGAACGTTTAGTAAATACTCATAAATTCACTGAGCTGAAAATGTCTCAGAGAAATAATCAGGTATATGCATAAACACGTGAAGACCACTTGACTATCTAAAATACCAAATTATTACCAAGTAAATTACTGTCAAATTTATCCAAGACTCAATCCACTGGAAAGATATGGGGAAATTATTTGATGATGAGTATTACAGAGTAAAAGAGCTGAGAAAAACGAGGTTCTGTTCCCCACTTACACAAATTCATAACACATTTTTCCCTCAAGGCTCTCACAACCACAATTAAATAACAATTGTGTTCATTATTCTCCGTCTTCAAAAAAAAAAAAAAAAAAAGTCTCACTCCGTTGCCCTGGGTAAAATGCCATGGGATCAGCCTAGCTCACAGCAACCTCAAACTTTTAGACTCAAGAGATTCTCTTACCTCAGCTTCCCAAGTAGCTGAGACTACAGGTGCCTGCCACAATGCCCAGCTAATTTTTTTTCTATTTTTAGGAGATAGGGTCTTTCTCTTGCTCAGGCTAGTCTTGAACTCCTGAGCTAAAGAAATCCTCCCATTTCAGCCCCCCAGAGTGCTAGGTTATATTATAAGAAATACCAGTAAAAGATTACAGGTGTAATCTGTAAGCTTTTACCACACTTGGCTGTGTTCTTAGTGTTTAAGTGAATATAAGTTAAAACCATAATGAGATAGCAAGACATACCATACCTATTAGCACGGCGAAAGTTAAATTGGCTGACCATACCAAGTGTTGGCAAAGATGTTGGGGAAACAGAACTTTCATATACTGCATGTAGGGGTACAAAACAGTATGATCACTTTGAAAAACAGATACCTTCTTAAAAGTTAAACATACAAACATCATGTAATGTAGTCATCCTACTTGTATTTACCCAGGAGAAAGCACATAGCTATAAAAATATTTGTACGTGAATATTCATAGCAAGTTAATTTAGAATAGCCAAAAAACTGAAGACAAATCAAATGTTCATTAAAGGTAAAAGAATAAATAAATTGTAGTATTAAATTCATACATTGGAATACTATTCAGCAATAAAAAGGAATGAATTACTGATGTCTTCAACAACATTGGTGAAGCTCAACATAACTATGGTGAGTGAAAGGAGCCAGACCAAAAGAGTATCTACTGTTTGATCCAATTTATGTAAACTCCTAAAAAATGCAAACTAGTCTATAGTGACAGAAACAAGATCAGTGTTTACTTGGGGACAGGGAAGTGGAAAGAGACAGGTGGGTGGGATGATAAAGGAACAAGAGGAACCCTGTGGAGGTCACAGATATGTCCACTATCTTGACTGTGGTGCTGGTGCCACAGGTGTCAAATTTGATCAAATTGAGCCCCTTAAATAGGTGCAGCATATCGTATGTTAAGTATAACTCAGTGAAGCTGTTCATTATAAAATAATTGTGTGATCATGTGCCGTGTTGGTCTCTCTCAGAGACCTAAGCTCTTTGTGTTACCATCACTGCTGTTGATGCACAGAACTCTTTTCATCTTATCAAATAGTAAATTGTACCCAATAAACACCTCCCCTTCCTTTCCTGCAGTCCTTGGCACCCACCATTCTGTGACTTTGGCTACTCTAAATACTTCATATAAATTGGACCTCATAATTTTAAGTGCCACATTTATTGTCACTACACCCTTCACCATCTCCTTTAAAAAGCAGGATGATGCAGGTCTCCCTTGGGGAGTCCACAAACATACTACTACCGGATGAATGAAGGAAACAGCAATCCCAGAGTTATGCTACTGAGATCCTTGGATTAAGGAACAGATTTCCAGGAACCCAGATATGAAAAGTTCTTTATCTCAAAAACTTAAAGAGAAACAAAGATAATTAGCTCTGGGAAACTCAGATAAGTGGCTCAAGTAATTATGAAAACAACTTTTCTCAAAGAAGGAATGTAAGAAATTTGTCTACAGATACTTCTAAAAATAACAGTTCTCATCTCTAACTTATATACCCCAAACCTAAATGGAGTAAATGTGTATTTAATTTTTCCTTGATATTAGATTGAGTCACAAGGCATGATTTCATTTCTGACTTTGATGATGACAGAATTCATCATTTAAATATTCTTTAAAAGACTTAAGAACAGGATTATGACTTTTTTTTTTTGAGACAGAGTCTCACCATGTCACCCTCGGTAGAGTGCTGTGGCATCACAGCTCACAGCAACCTCAAACTCTTGGGCTTAAGTGATTCTCTTGCCTCAGCCTCCCAAGTAGCTGGGACTACAGGCACCCGCCACAACGCCCAGCTGTTTTTTGGTTTTAGTTGTCATTGTTGTTTGGTAGGCCTGGGCTGGGTTCAAACCTGCTAACTCTGGTGCATGTGGCTGAGGCACCAAGCCAGGATTCTCACTTTCATCCATAGAGTAGAATAAAGGCATACAAACCGCAGTGACATTTGTATCACAATAGCAAGGAAATAATACCAAGTAAAGACTCCCCTCACCAAAAAACAACAACGCTGAAAGCTGGAACAAGAGATGAAAAAAAACTGAAATGAAAATGAAAGGAAATCTAGCTTGGACATACATGCCTAATGCTTTCCTTCACCCCCTTCTTCCTAAATTAAATGAGGGAGGATAGTAAACACTGGGGGCTACGGGTGGGCTTGAAACACAGGGAAATGTAAAAGGCAGGAAATTCCCAGTGGCCTCTGCAGCTGGTGAGCCTGCCTGGGAGCCCTGAACTGATGTGGACTGAGTCCAGACAGGGCAGGGAATTTCCCTCCAGGAAGACCAAATTCCTTCTAGCTCGCACCTCATCTCACACATTTTGGAGACAGTAAACAAAGTTCTGTTAAAAAACAACAATAATCCTGTGACGCATCTGGGAAACCAGGAAGAGAACATGTCATCACTTCAGCCAGAAGTTTTCAAATTCACATCAGAAGGGAAGGCTCATCTGTAAAGTTAAAATCAAATGGAAAATTGCAGGTGAAGGTGAGCCAGTGTGTTTTTCCATGGGCAGGTTCCACAACTTTGATCAGCTCTGCCCTAGCACAGATAGCCCTGGCTTTGACAGCATACACTTTATATTCAGAGTCTCCATATTCTGGGCAAGGACAAGTTTTGTGGAGTCCAAGGCACATATGATTTTTGAACTCTCTTTAAGAAGAACAAAAAAAATGGTTACAGAGTTTAGAGTAAAAAAATTACAAAACAAATACAGTGAAAATATCCATAAAATAATAGGATAATTTCACTGATAATAACTTTCTAGCTTTTATAGTTTTCCTTTTTTTTGACTAATCTATTTTTGTAACATTTTTAGATAAAGTAAATTAGAAAGCTAATTCAGCCTTTGCTCTAGCATGGTTGAAAAACATGTTTTTCATTTGTTGATAGCTTAGAAATACTTCTTTTCCCTTCACAACTTGTTATAGGTAGCGTCATCCAATTTTTAGGATTGTTGTTAGATTTGGGCAAACTCTATCATGGTATTTTCAAATTTAAGATAGGACACTTGGAAGTGTTTCCCACAGATGAGCCTCATAGGTCCACATAGTTGAAACCCTGTTTCATCTCTTCTTACAGAATCCTGGTATAAAAAACACCAGTAAAAGCATGTCATGACTTCAGGGGAGTAGGCATAGTGACTGGTGGGATGTTCCAGGAAGTCATTCTTATGCTCAGAGTGCAAGCAATAATGTGACCCTATGCAGAAGTGACAGACTGCAAACCAAGAATGAATATTCCGCTAACAAAACCAAAGGATATCCAGCTCACCATCCTCTTAGTTATATCCCGAACGTGCCTCCAGCCGCTCCAACAGCAGACCAGTAAGAGTTAGGCAGGGTGGATGAGAAGTTGGAATGGAAAGAGATAGTGGCCTCACTTTTGCAAATTTTACAAAAATACATGACCACATGACCACATTCCAGAACTTTATGAGCTGTGTGTATAAGAGCGGGACCCTAAATTTAAGCTCCATCAGCTTCACAGTGAATCTATTCCTGCATACATTCAAATCCTGCCTCTGCCTATTAGGGTATTGTGCAAATTGCTCACTCACTGGGTCACCACATCTGTAAAATGGGGAAGAAACACCTACCAAAAAAAAGGGTTATTGTGAAGATCGCATGAAGGGCTGAATCAGATAAACATGAGCTGCTGTGATAAACAAACTCCAACATTTTACTGTCAAGAAAGCAGGTTTCTTCTCCACACACAGCCCAGTGAGAGTGCACAGTGAACAGGGGGCATCACTCCATGTGGCAATTACGCACCCAGTCTCCTCCTGTGCTATGACCCCACCATTCCCTGATACCTGGCTCTTTACAGAAAAAGTTTGTCAATCTCTGCTCATTAAATTACAATTGGAGATACCAATCACCAAGCATGGGCTCTGTGCCAGACATAATATTATTTCATTTATTCTTCACAATACTGTAAGGGACATATATGGCTCCTACTTCATTAGAGGAGGAGAATGGGGTTCAGAGAGAGCCTATGACTTTCCTGAGCTTATGCAGGCAGTGTGTAGATTCCAGGGGACTCCTAAGTCCAGCGATCTCCCCAGCAGTCTACGTTGCCACTGAAGGGAACCACATAGCTTGGGTGCTATGGTCAGGAGGGGTGGAAAGGAAGAAAATCCTCCCAATTTCAGGGGCGCTTTCTGTGTAGGTACCTCTTGTCTTTGTGGGAGGGCAATAATGGAAAGCTCCTTGCTAGATGGGTGTGGCTACACCTGCACAAGTTGCCCACCTGCCTATTAGCAGGCCCGATTATCAATAAATTATTTTATTAAAGTGAGGTTTCAAACTGTGCCCAGGCAGGAATCTAGTACTCAAGTATAAAGAGGTTGATTCTAAGTGCTTCTCAATGATCTCAGCATTTGTGATAGTTGTAAAACTTTACATTTTCCAAAAAGTAAAAATAACTGATTCCTTTTATAAACCTAGGCTCCTCTGAAGTCCCTAAAAATAAAAGCACCCATGAAAAGAAGCGATGTTGGAATGACCTGAATGGGCAGTCACTATGCACAGCTTTAAAGGATGGTTTCTAGTGCCTGTCCTTGGAGAGAAAGTCCCTGATGTCCCTAAGCTATCAGGGGCTAACCGGAGCTTCTCAGATGTCTAACTCTTTCACGAAGGAATCCCACCGCCCAAAGAATGGGCTCATTCCCCTTCCTTCCTCCTCCCTCCAAACTGCTATTGGAGATCCAGAGTGACCAAAGTCAACTGTGGGGTGGGGTGTGCCACTTCTCTCTACATCATCAGGCACTCCTTCACTGTAACCACTTCTGTTTTTATGGAGAGTCATTGAAGGTAACAGTAAACCATTAGCTGAAGGCACATGGACAGGCCCAAATGCTCTTGAAAAGTGCTGCACTAGAATTCACCCCAAACCATCTCTCTGCCTTTGGGGGAGCAGGAGCTGGGGGTAAAGGTTTGAATTCTGGGGTGATGGTTGGGGAACCACCTAATTGGTACAGAGGTTGGTACCTAACAGATGAAATCCCTGTGGTAATCTCACAACTTGTCTGATCATCAGTGGGATGTTCTTTAGATATAAAAAATGTTTTGTCAACAGAAAAAAAAAAAACTTCAAATATTTTAAAGAGGTTTATTGTAAGTCAATATGAGTGACCTTAACCCAGGAAAACACAGTCTCAAGACATCCTGAGAAAATGTGTCTGAGGTGGTCAGATAACAGTTTGGTTTATACATTTTAGGGAGACAAGGATCGAAGTTAAAGTCATAAATCAGTACACAGGAGGTATACATTGGTTTGGCCTAGAAAAGTACACATCCCATAGTGGAGACTTACAAGTCATACATGAGTTTAGGGACTCCTTAGTTGAAACTTGGCTAAGAGTTAAGATTTGTCTAAAAATTTTGATTCCATAGAAAGGATGCTTAAGTTAAGATAATGGGGTCAATTATCTGTCACGTGATACCATGCTAGAGTCAGGTTGGAAAGTAAGCCACAGTATATTTGTGTCAAAAGGACTCGTTTATCAAGATTCACATCCTGCAGGTGTGACTTAATCCTTGCCTTGCATGGCATTTGGTCTTGTTTACAATTTGTTATGTTACTGTCACAAAGAACCTGGTCAGTCTTATGATCACCATTTTAACATTAATACAGGTCAATTACTGTGTCCAAACTCCAAAAGGGAGGAGGTGTAATGAGATGAGTCTGACATCTCATCCACTTATGGCCTAACCCTAACTCAGTCTTTAAGGATTTTTCTGGGAGCCTCTTGGCCAAGAGAAGGTCTATTTAGTTGGTCAGGGAACCTAGAACTTTCAGTTTACACTTGGAAGTGTCACATCAGGTTAATTTTCTATGCTGCTTTAAAACCACATAGAGGTAGATAAAACCTCTATTGTAAGGAATTGTAAAAAGAATACCTAGTAACTCGTGGCACCAAGATTGATTTCAGGTGACCAGAATCACTAAAATCCCCAGGGGAAGGGATGGAAATGAGAACTTGCCTGGGCAGTGAGATTCCTTCCTCGGGGAAGACACTGGAGCTCCACCATTCCTGGGGGGAAGAAAGGAAGATCTGTCTTTGTTTTCTTCCCTGCCTCCCTACAACAAGTTCCCGCTGACATAGGGCCCTCACACAGGCCTGGACAGACATTCCAGCCCTGTGTCCCCTTTGTCTCTTCCTTGCAGGACCAAAACATCTCGCTATGAGGATGGCCAGGGAAGCAGCTGCCAAGAGTAACTTTTAGCCTTAGTGCCTTGCTAATTAAACACCACAAGTGCCTCAAAATGTCCCACTGGGTTTCAAAAGCAGATTTAAAAAAAAATGGATGAAATTTAAGAAGTCTGGGGATGAAATCATCTTTATCCCATGCCGCTGTTTAGGGTGAAGGTTTTACAAAGTGAGCCTTCATAATAGAGTGCTGTCTACTTCCCTACTGTAATGTATGACCCAAGCCTAATTATATAAATCTCCCATCCCCCCCACACCCTCCCCTCTGCTGTTCCACTCGTCTGCATGGCTGGCTCTTTGTCACTACTTGTTCATAAAAATAATACCCAAGGTAATAAAAGGATGTTCCTGCAGTTTTCCTTCTGGGCAGACCAGTGACATTTAAATGGCTCTGGACAATTGTCAGAAACCGAAATTCTGAGCCACGTGACCTTGAGAAATTCACTTAACCTCTCAGGGGTTCAATTAACTTGTGTTAGTAAAGCAGTGGATTGTTTCTAAAAATCATTTGCATCCTCCCAAAGGAGGACATTAAGAAATGTCTTCAAACAATAACGATGGGTAAAGCCATGGTCCATTAATGTGGAAGAACTGAATGAAGCACTCAGGCTTCAGGATCAGGAGGGAGGAGATACCTGCCCACTGAGGCATTCCAGGGGGAATTATATAGTGGTGGTCCCCAAGGGTAAGTTCACACTACTATTCACCATCAGTACAAGCAAATCAATTTAGGAATGCACAGAGCTAAAAGGTAAGCTTAATTTTGATAGAGAACAAAACATTGGGTGCTACGTGCCATCCACCCTGGAGAATGAAACAGAGCCTGCTGGGAATGACTCTGTTACTTCTTCTGAGTGTGCTCTTAGGTCTTGCTCTTAAGATATTGCAGCTGTGCTTTGTTTCCCACTGAGCACGTGCACAGAAAGCCAATTAGCTCAGATTGATTTCTCTAGGGCTGTGTCATGTGTGGCTTCTTTTTGCTTCAGTTACTTTTCCAGGAGGTTGAGATGAGACTGTCACATCTGCAGGTCTGTGGAGAAGAATGACACCAACCCAAATGCCCATGGACCACTGGAAAAGCAAGACGCCAGCTGTTCTGATACATGGTGGGTTCCAGACAATGCAACAGTGGCATACACTTCATGTAAGTTATGAAAGTTGTGTGTTATGCTTGCAGATATCAAAGAACTTTGCATCCTGAAAATAGCATAGAGATGGTAGTCATTATTAGAACCCATCCGATTCAAACCCTCACTCTACAGTTGAAGCTAAAACCCAGGCAGGGGAGTGATGTGCCTGAAGTCACCTGCAGGAGAGTGGCACAACCACACCTGGAAGTTGGGGCTCAGGGGCGTGGCCAGACCATCGACCAAATGGTCTATGTAAGTCACATAATGCTTATGAGAGGATAACTGATCTATTTATAGCTTAAATACTTTGACTCAGAAGAATTTTAAAATGCTTTGTGATTCTGAGTGTGTTTTGGAAGTTACAGTTAATCTCTAGAAATTAAAACAAGTTAGAAAAGTAAAGCTCCAATTATCCAGAAGTCATATGGAATGAGGAGATTGGTCTAGTGGAAGTTTATAAAGATTGCTTATGATTAAAGGCTACTGTTTCCTTTTCTCCACACTTTTACACTGCTGGGGGGAATGCAAACTAACACGTTTCTTTTGGAAAGATGTTTGGAGAACACTTAGAGATCTAAAAATAGACCTGCCATTCAATCCTATAATTTCTCTACTAGGTATATACCCAGAAGACCAAAAATCACATTATAACAAAGATATTTGTACCAGAATATTTATTGCAGCCCAATTCATAATTGCTAAGTCATGGAAAAAGCCCAAGTGCCCATCGATCCACGAATGGATTAATAAATTGTGGTATATGTACACCATGGAATATTATGCAGCCTTAAAGAAAGATGGAGACTTTACCTCTTTCATGTTTACATGGATGGAGCTGGAACATATTCTTCTTAGTAAAGTATCTCAAGAATGGACGAAAAAGTATCCAATGTACTCAGCCCTACTATGAAACTAATTGATAGCTTTCATATAAAAGCTATAACCCAATTATAGTCTAAGAATATGGGGGAAGGGGAAGAGGGAGGAAAGGGAGGATGGGCAGAGGGAGGGTAATTGGTGGGACCACACCTACGGTGCATCTTACAAGGGTACATGTGAAACTTACTAAATGTAGAATATAAATGTCTGAACACAATAACTAAGCCAGGAAGGCTGTGTTAACCAGTGTGATGAAAATTTGCCAAATGGTCTATAAAACCAGTGTATGGTGAAAAAAAAAATAAATAAATAAAAACAAAAGTAAAGGCTACTGTTGAGTACGTCTTCCACACCAGGAACTAGAGTAGACATTTTTCATGCACATAATCTTCATGCCAACTCTCCTGAGGGGTCACCCTCCCACCTTACAGAAAAGCTAAGCTGCACCCCAACACCCACCCGAGAGTCAGAGCAGATCTAGGTGTCACGCCCAGGCTAATCAACATGACATGGGGGCAGTGTCAGCCAGGGACGTGTGACATGAGCGAAGCCATCAGCTTTCTGTCCCAACTCTGAGGCCAAACTCCACACAGAGGAAGCCAGATGGGGCCAAGCCATTCTGAGGGCAGAATCCTCAAAACACCGTCCCCGAGTCTCTGCTCCCAGACCCTCGGAGGGGGCTCTGCCGTGGACTTTGTCTTTCCCTTGGCTCTTTATTCCACTGTCCTCCAATGCTGTCCTCTCAGGGGATACGGACTCCTACTCTGCTGCCCCTTTTGTGTTAAATTAAATATTATAATTGTTATAAATATATTGTTATACCAGGAATTCTTTGTTTTAAAATTTCAACCTTTATAATAACTTTCTAAAATCTTTAGCATGCCCATTTCTGCCTCATGTACGATACTGTGAACACATTACACTATCTAATGAGAGAATTAGTTTGGGGTGCTAAATAATAAGCTGAATAATTATATATTACATAATAATAAGTTGGGCTGAATCTCTCCTGAGCCCAAGACAGAGAGTGGGAGATACTTTGGGGACACTGTGTGATTCTCTTTTTCTTTTCTACTAAGTCCCCAACATGAAACTTTGCATTTTGTCTCATATTTTAAAATGTACCAAGGGTTTGCTTTAATCACGTCAGGTACAGTAAGGCCATGCAGGTGTGGAAATGACGATCATGATCATTTTATTCTCACAGGTTCCTAGAAACAAGAGGCACCGCACACCCTACAGAGCCAAGCTGGGAGGCCCAGGGGTCCAGAAGGCAGAGGAGAGCGGGGAAAGGTAGACACAGCCTTCATGTGGTTTCCACCGAACCAGCAAGGCAGGGTGGGGTAAATAGCTTGGATGTGGCGTATTTTAATACCGCTGGGGGGGCGTGGAGAGACCCCAAGTGTCTAGGACCTGGCTCCTAGGTGACGTAGGCAGGAGGAACGTTGGCTTGGTGTCTGAGAGATAACGGAGGTGGTTACAGACATAGGTTCTGGGTTGGTTGGTTGGTTTCATGCCAAACGTGTTCACAGGCAAATTCTTCATTATCTCTAGGAATTAGCTAACCTTCCCCAGGTCTGCAAGACCCCACGGTGTCAAAGTATCATAAAATGTAGAAAGTGATACATGATTAACCCTATGGACCCCACCGACCTATACCAATTTAACGCCCTCCCCCAATTCTCCAGCAATTGTCTCATTATTTTGCTTACCCATCGTTATTCACCATGGTCTAAGAACATCTCTTGTCAACAGTACTCAATGTCAGCAACTAATCAGTAAGTGAACCGGTTTGCCAGACTCTTGGGATTAAGTCACCATTAATGAAACCAGATTTTGGGTTTCTAGAAATATAGGAAGACAGTCAAACCATTTTTCCAGGTTCTCAGGTCCATGGAGTTCATATACGTCAGTCCCATAAAACTCTCCTTGGTGACGTGACAGTCTTTGCTGTAATGTCCTAGCAGACCTCCTCCGCTCCCCAGACCTCTCTACTGTCCTCTAAGATTTCTCAAGCTTGTGCCTCCTTCCACTCACATGGCCTCCATAGGTTTTACTTCTCACCATCCTCACGATCTTCTGCAACTCAGGAACCCGGCAGGAGGGTAGGGTATTGGGGGCAAGCACACAGCTTGTGCAAAGCCACTTGTGTGTTATCACTCTCACTCCCTCCAACAAGAGGAAAGTTGGAGGATCCAGGAGTCTCCAGCGCCATCCCTGGGGTTGCCAGCTCTGTGTGGTGCTTGGCCCTGATGTGCCCAGCAGCCTTCATCTGCTATTCACTTGCTGGTCTTTCTGCTCCTTTCCAGGCAAGACATTACAAGCTGAGTTCTTTCAGGTCTCTGCAGCATTTGGGATTTTTCTGGACATGGGTGCACATTCTCTCCCATTCCTCCAGGTGGACTGGAATGTAACTCTCAAATCTGGAAAGAGCTTGTTTCTTACTCTCCAGGATTCACCTGGTGGGTTTGAGCGCTTCCCAGTGCCCATGGCCGCCTCACCCCCACCCACGACGTTGAGATGCTCCCAGCTAACTCCACACACTCCAGACCTTTGGTGAGCACCTGTGCTATGTCCCAGGAACTATGGTAAATACTGAGCACATGGCTTGATAAAATAGTCTCGGAACTCAAGAAACCCCAGACCAGGAGGGAAGCCACACAAATAATCACAGCACTACTATGAGCCACGTACCCGATCGGAGACGTATGTGGGGACACTGACATACAGGCTGCAGAGAGGACTCTGGAAGTCCCCAGGAATCGCTCCTCTTCTGGTACTCAGTGTGCCCCACAAGCCTGGGAAGGATGGGCCAGCTAAAGAGAGAGTTGCAATCCATCATGGGCTTTCCACATTGTTATGGGTTCATGCAAAATTCAAACAGGGATCTCAGCCCTTTATTATTATTAGTCAGCCAATGCCTATGTATCAGTCACATCAACATCACTCATTTTCCCTGCGAGAGGAACTATGGAGTGAGTGGCCTCATTTAGCTGAGGGGAACGTGAGCTTGGCTTTCATCATGCAGACCCTCGGGCACTCTAACAGGATCATGGAACCCCGTGAGGAAAGTGATGGTAGCACCACTGAAGGATTGATTTTCCAACTGTTCCTCCAGGGCATGAGGCTAATATTGACTACTTGCTGTTCAATGCTTTTTTTCCTGGCCCCATTTTAGACTGCATGAAGACATTAGTCACACAGATGCCTCAGTTAATTCGCAGTCCAGGGGTGGAATGGACTCTGGAAACAAGCTGCCTGTGAGATTACATGGCCTCTGCCTAAGAACATAGCATATTGGACAACCAGGCAGGCCCCAGAGAGGCCCGGGGCAGTAACAGTGAATTTAGATTTCTCTTGACCCCTCTTCTGTGTTAAAGTTCAGAATAATTTTGGCTTCCACCTTGTTTCTGTTTTCCCTAAACATGGAATGCTCTTTGGTTGCCCACTTTCTTTGCGTTTTCTTTCTTTAAATCTGTCTTTTATTGCTTACAACAGAATACTTGAAACTGGGCAATTTATAAAGAATTTGTTTCTTACAATTGTGGAGGCTGAGAAGTCCAAGGTTGACGGGCTACACCCGGCGAGGGCTTTCTTGCTGTTGGGGACTTCTGCAGAGACCAGGGTGGCTCAGGGCATCACATGGAGAGGCGGCTGTGAGCTGGCTCTGTTCTCTCTTCCTTTTCCCACGGCCAGAGACCCCCTCCCATGACAACCCATTGATTCGTGAACCCATTCATGGTGCCAGAATCCTTGTGAGTCTGTTGCCTCTAAGAGTCCCTGCCTCCGAATCCTGCCACATTGGGGATTGAATATCAACATGAGTTTTGGAGGGGACAAATATTCAGATCATACAAAGACCTTTATAAAACTGCTCATCTGTGGTCACCTTCACACAGTAAAATATAGGTTCCCCTGGAGACTCTTCTGCCTTGCTGGATCCCCACCCAGCACATTTGTAAGCAGGTGGCACATGGTACATTCTCACTAAAGATCTAATATGTTGAATAAACAAATGAACGAATATTCCCTCCTCTGCACCTTCAGCTCTTCTCCACAGGGACGGCTCTCAGACCCTCTCCTAAACCAAGTCCCTCCATGTCTAGCTGCTTGTCTGCATTTCCTCTGATGCCTTTTCACACTCAACATGCTCGCGACAAAAATCTTTTCCTCTGTCCAAACCAGCATCCCCACCTGACTTTCCTATTTCTACTAGTAACACCTTCATTCATCCAAAAGCTCCCGTACAAAGCTTCAGTGTGGGGCTGCCTCCTCTCCCCCGTCTGCAGAGCATGGCTTGCTATAGGGCCTGCTTGCTTGTCCATTGTAAGTTTCCCAGCCACCTCCATTTCTTCATCAATGTCAATCTGGTGTCCTAACCCAGAATCTCATTCCCTGCACTGACTTGTTATGACAACCTTCTCACCGGCCTCATTTCCTAATCCCCTGGACCATCCTCCTGCAGAGAGCACTCCCAAAGTTCTACGTTCATCTGCTTCTGCTCTAATCACTAATCGAGTATCAGCAACCACTCCCTACTTCCTACCATTTTTAATCTTGGCATCCAGGTCATCCATGGTCACCTCTGGACATCTTGTCCAGTCTCACTTCTAGTGGTACCCAAATACTGACCTTCCTCCAATCTACTTTGTCTGCTGAACATGTCTCACACCTTCCTCCATCTGGGCTAATGTGCTTTCCTACTTCCTGCCCTAAGACTCTTTTCTCATCTCTGTCCAGTGAAATCCTACTCAGCCTTCAAGGTCAGCCCAGACCACACTTCCTCCATGCAGCCCTCCCTGACCAGCTGAGCCCACAGCTCTCTCCCTTTCATCTGAATTCCTACAGCTTGTGTTGCCTGCACTACTGATTTGATCTTAGCGTATAGGGCCATGGATCAGGTGTTTTAGTCTTATCTCCCCAGCCAGTTTGTAAAATATTTTTGAAAAGGGCTCAGGGCTCATTTTATCCTATATTCCCTACCATGGTTCAGCTCCCTGCTTCCCACATCCAGGCCTCAAAACAGTAGGAACTCAGATGGTATTGTTGATTTTGAAGAGAAGGTGAAATAAATTAACACCAAAATGGCAATCAAACTCTGCATAGGAGAGAACAACACTTCCCTGGGGTATTTTTAAAGCATTTTTCTCCTCAGTAAAACTAGATATTGTGAGTAGCACAAAGTCACACACTAGGTATAAGATACATTAGCTCACCTTAGAACTTACTTCCCTGTTACTAATCTACAGAAAAGAAAATCAGAGAACCTATTATATCCCAGTAAGGAAAGTAGGTCATCTGGAACTCGACCTTGACTTTTCATATTTAAATTGCCTCATATCAGCAATAACTGCATGGATTTGGTAATAATGAAGGGCTCACAAAATAACTTTTGTAGTTTTTTGCTTTATATCAAGCCAAACGTATGATTCTTTTTGTTTTGATTCAAATAGGTTAAAATATATCTGCTTCAGATTGTAGGAAAGGTTCCATGTGAGTCTTGACTCTAAAGCTCAGGCTCAGCCCTGCCCAACCCCTTCTCCTCAAGCTTGGCTCATCCCCTGGTATGTGGGGAACCTTCTGACAAATCCAGTTTTTTGGGTTCAATTCCAGACATAAGGGTAATAACTCAGGAATGTGTGTGCTAAAAATGCTCCTCTGATTATTCTGATGAGGAAGCAGCCTGGGGATCCTCTGACCTTTAATCGTGAAGAGGCTAATTGGCCTCTAAGAGCCATGAAGTGGCCAAAGAGGCTTCGCTGACCTCTGCCCAGCAGAACAGCCTCCCTCTGGACCACAGCACACACCCATGCACACCTACTCATTTGGGCCAGTGACTTCTCACACCCCCGTTACCTTTGCACAGCTGTTCCCCACCACACCTGTCAACCAGTCTTCTGTAAAGCCCCCCAGACCACCCTCAGGCAGACCTGAGCCCCACCTCCCTGGGTGGACATCCTTCCTTCCTTCCCTCCTGCATTCAGTGAGCATCAGCATAGCACCCATTGGATACCAGGCCCTGGGAGTGTGGGAGATGGGCACACAGGGCTGAATTAGCAGAGATTAAAAATGTCAGAAAAATGAAAATAGTTTTGTCACTGGTGTTGACGGAGTGCTCCTTCAAATGGCATCTTGTTCTTGTTTCACCGTTACAATGAATGTCTTCTTTCCTAGTGTGGACAATATTAAGAACAGATCTTTTGAAAGATCCTTCCCTCATGCATAGCTTGCTTTTTCCAAGTTCATTTGGTGCTCAGGTCTGCCTGAGGGTGGTCTGGAGGGCTTTACAGAAGACTGGTTGACAGGTGTGGTAGGGAACAGCTGTCTAGAACTCCCTCTTCCATGTTGGAGACTTTCCTCGGATGCCTGGTGACCCCTAGCTGTCTGCTCATAATTGTAATGGGATGTTGGAATCTCTGCACATGCGTGTGGGCCAGTTGATTGTGAACTTCCCAGCTGTGACCTGGGGGCACCTTTTATTTGGAGAATCTCTGATGAAAGTGTACTTTGGTCTTTCCTCATCTGCTTTTGGGAGAGGGGCAGGGTCCTGGCCATCAGGAGGTCAGTTGGCGGAAGAGGGCTGGAGGCCTTGGCATTGACACTCAGTACTGATTTCCATACTGTGGGGGTGGCACTCCTGTGTCCAGCCACGTGGGACACCCTGTTTCATCCTTTAAGGAAGGGAACCTAGTCTTCCAGACAGCAGAGAAGGAACCCAGAGTTTAACTGCTGCTTATGCCATTCTCCCTCACCCTTATTCTGGGCCCCGCCCTCCAGTTCCACTTACAGAGGTGCCCGCGAGGCAATTCCAGGGCCTCTGCGCAATTCTGCAGAGATCGGCCTCAGACTGCCCACTGCGGGCTTACAGTTCAGACCAGTTTTCTCATTTGCATGCTTCCCTGCTTCCAAGTTTTTATGGCTATTGTCACCTCTTCTCTTTTCCAATCTTTGGGGCTTTATGCTTTTTGTAAAACAAAACAAAAAAAAAATCCCTTTTCTGTAATTTTAGCATGGTTTCAAGAGGGACTAAATGTAGATTCATGTTACAAATGCAAATTTACGCAGAAGCTTAATCTAAGAGCATTAATTGGAGGGATGCATATTATTCCTTTTTGCTCTGAATGCCTGTTAGGTGCTCCATAATGCTTTTTAGCAATAATCATATAATGTTTGTTTATGGAGCAAATGAGTAAACAAATAAACCAGGCCTGGTTCATGTGTTCCTTGTGCTGCCCTCATAGCGAGAGCCCCGAAGGGCAGGGACTGGGGAATTTCTCCTCTGGGCAACACATCACTCCCTCTGTGCTGGGTGAGCAAACAAGAGTGTCTTTACCTTGGTGTGGTCAGTACTTATTGAAAGATCTGTCTCATGGCTGAAATAGCTCTGAAGTATTTACACATAGTATGAGGAAGGCAGGTATTTTCTGGAGGAGATGATACCTCTTTCATCCTAGGTCAGGCACAGTACCAGCTAAGGCCATGGAGATGGTCAGTGGCAGTGTTAGGGAAGCCAAAGTCGCTTCCCACTCCCAGACCCCCTTCCTTGGCTTGCCCCAGTGTCTGAAAGCCACTTCTTGAAAGCTGTACCTCCCGATGGTCTCTGTGAGCATGCGCAGACGTCATCTCCTCTGGGATGACTATTAAGAAACACGCCTCCACCAGCATGGCAACACACATGTTCTGTGCCAATTGTCTCAACCCCTCAGAGACAGGTGTCTCAGACTAGATCAGGGTCCTCAGAATGTGGTTCCTAGACCAGCAGCAGCAGCACCTGGGACCTTGTTAGAAATGCAAATTGGCCCCACTCCCCATCAATTAAATCAAAAACTCTGGAGTCCGGCAGTCTGCTTTCACAAGGCAATGTGTGCATCTGACGCTGGTGTGCATCTGAGTGACAGAACCACTGGACTGGACCCTTAGCGTCAGCAAGGCGGGGACCGCATTTTATATTTCTCGGTGACCTTCAATATGTCTCACACTCCAGGTGTTCATACATTTACACAATTAGATTATACGTGAGTTTAACATGAAATGGTATCAACTAGAACCCTGAGAGAGTGAGTTATAAACCCCAGGTAACTCTGATATAACCAAAGCAGGGCAGTGAAAATCAAGGCACATTTGCCAGAAGGAGGGACTGAGAGGAACCTGGGGGTCAGACAGGCAGGGAGAGGAGATGGTGATGCCCAGAGCAAACTTAGCCTGTTAACAGTTTGGCCTACAAAGTCTCAGAAGACCTGTATGATTTTGGTTTGACCTTGTTAATAAAGTATGAGACAAATGAAGATAAGAGAAAAAAATTAGGCACCACCATTTCCTATTTTCTCCCTGTTTAGGAAAAAAGGAGATGTACTCATTCGAGCGATAGCCAGTATGTGCGGACTAGGCAGGCGCGCACTCACCCGGGCTCCCCGACAACCTCTATCCGCACAGTGAACCCCATCTTTGCCAGGTTACAGGTTGACGATGGCGACCGGTGGACGCAGCCTTTGATACAGTCCACGCCCAGAGGCTGATGAGCCCTCTGATCCATCGCCTCCTGTCTTTAATGCCCTTCAGCTGTTTGGAGGGGCCCTTACTTTGGATGGCCCTGGGCTGGCAGCTGACCGAGCTAGAGATGGACAAGTGAGAACACAGCAAAGGTCCCGTAAAGGGATTCCACCTCGCGAAGGGAGGGTGAGACGTGAGCACTAATGCCTGTGTGCTGCTGTGATCAGAGGGACGGTTAGAGCTCAGCTCCTTCTGGTCTTTTTCAACGTGCCTCCCCCACCCCACCCCCGGGCAGACGTCACGTCTACAAGCTGGGTGCACACAACCCATGGCTCCTTCACTGGGCACAGAAGTGTGCAAAGAAAGAGGAATCTGCAGGGATAACTTAATTGTAACAATAGCTAAAAGTCAGTTGAGCGCCTAAGCCCCAGCACAGGTGTTTTCCACACGCTTCCTCATTCCACCTTCATGAAATCACAAGCCTGTCTTCAGCTGAGGACCCTTATGAAGGTCACAGGAGTAAAAAATGGAAAAAATATTCTGGATTTAATAGTGGGATCCCAGGATGTAATGATGGGATCCCAGTAATCACTCCCAGGTGCATATTATTTGGAGAAATAGTATGCAGGCTGGAATCCTGGGCCCAGACTCTGGCTGTGCCTCCAGAATCACAGTACACATCTCATACAGAAGTTGTGAAGGTGAATAAGTAAAATAAAGCACAGGAGAAACTCTCAGTAAATAGCAGCCACTGTCATGCGCACTGAGATCTTGAATTCACTATTTTCTTCATCTTGACAATAACTCCATACAATAGGTAACTTATTATCCCCATTTTTCTGATAAAGGAACTGAGGTTTAGCAAGACAGCAAGGTGAACCATTGCATCAAGACCACACAGCTGGCAGGAGCCCTCAGATCCAAGCCCAAGCTCCTGACCTCCCATATGAAGAACCTTGCACAACATCAAACACGAGCAAAGATACTTTCAGAGCACTCACTGTTGTGTTAGTTCAGGTCTTTTGAGAAGCAGATATCAAGACAGGATAGATGTGTAAGAGATTTGGGGGGGGAAGTGAGGGCCAGAGGAGCTGGAGGAGGCTGGGTGAGCTGTGGGATCAGGTCAAGTTCATGTGCAGGATGCCAGGACAGGAGAGGAGGCCAGAAAGGGTGGAGGCCAGAAGGGGAGGAGGCCAGGAAGGACAGAGGCTGGCAAAAGTCTTAAACTGCAGAGTCATTCCAAGACACTGGCAAAGCCAAAGGGGAGTCTTCAAGTCCAAGTCCCCTGTCAGAGGATCCTTGTGTCTCCCAGAAATGGTCTTCCTCAGAATTTCTACCAAGCTCAGTCATTGACCAGCATCACTATATATTTGAAGCAGGAATACCCACTAAAATACATATTCTGTGGGAAGGTCCTCAACTCTGACTAATGACATTTTGGTGCCATTCTTGTTCCCTCATGAGAGGGAAGCACCCCACAACCAAGGCCACTCCTCCCCCCCTCCCCCTGGCTGCCCTCCCAGGAAACACAAACTGGGGAGGGTCCCCTGAGTGGCCCACGGCTGGGCTGCCACAGACGCTGTCTGTGACTGCTCATTGCTACCCACGCTAGACTCTAGCCTTGCCTCTTTCTCCAATGTCAGTGACCCCCATGTCTGCCCTTCTCTGAATTTCTTTTGTACTTTGTGGCTATTCCAGGTTTGTTCAGAGCTTCTGAGAAAAACATCGTGATTCCTGAGGTTGTCTTAAGATCTACAGGAGCTTGCTGGACTCCTTGGGGGAATCGCTGGGGAAATTAAATATCAAGTGTCTGGTGAAGTTACTGAATATTTTATACTCAATGTGCAGGAGCCTATAATTTATAAATCCATTCCTTTCCCCTATTTTTTCCTGTCAAATTACACCTTTCGCCTCACCCTCAGCTGGTGCAATTATTCCAAAACAAGTCAAGGCCTGAAAAGTGGTTCTTGAATTAAAACTGTATGTGTCTCCAATTCTCTGCAGGCAGAGGCTACCATTAGCCCTATGTCTGAAGAAAGACCTGAGACTCAGACTTTCCAGGCTAGATTCACATCCTGGACCCTCAGAACAGCCCCCCGCCCCTGGCTACCCCCAAGTACCAGTACCCACAGTCCAAACTCTGGGAACATTCTAACACCTCCTTCCCTATAAGCCACGCACCCACCTGACTCTGTGGCAGTTTGCTCTGAGTCACCACCTGGACATCAGCTTCTTCTCTGGTCCCACAAGTCATCACAGGATCCCTGGCCCCACAGACTCCTGCCTGAGTTGCTGATCCTACCAGCTGTCTGGCTTACATGACTGGAGTTGTCACTTCCTTCCCATCCTTCTGAACACAGCCCAACACTTTCCTGAAATCACTTGCCATGAAGTCCTCAATGGCTCCCTTTCACTTATCATGTCAAGTCTATTCTTTGGGGCTTGACCTCAGGCTGGCCCGTCTCTTCCCCACTCACGTTATTGCAGCACATATATAACGGGGCGCAGGGCAGGCCACATCTCTCATGGCCTTGTGAAGACACCAAGCTCACCCTCCACTCTGCCCTTCCCTGTTCTCTCCTCTCTGAAGAGCTCTTCCACCCACCCCCAGGCCAATCCCCCCGTCTGTCAAAGCTTACTTCCTGTCTAACACTTACAACAGTACTAAAGTACTGAGTGTTACATGCTGGCCTCTGGAGTGTCCTCCCTGCAGCAGGTCATTTCAGCATCATTATTGTCCTTATTTTGCAGAGGCGGCTCAGACTGACCCGGTAACTTTCCCAAGGTCCTGACACTGGAACCTGTATGGAACCTGTACTTGAACCCAAGGCCGTCTTACAGGAGCCCCTTAGCCTGTCCATCCTATCCTCCCTCTGGAAAGAACTTCTCTCTTGCTCTCACTCTCTCATCTGTCCTTGCTGACTAGCATGGTTCCCACCGTCCCTGGGCAGCAATACACACTTTACATTTGCTTGTATTTTTTGCTGCTGCTTAAAATCTCATCTCCCTAATGGAGAAGCAAACTCTCACACTCTGATCATGGGAACACACATTGGTATAACTACTCTCATGAACAGTTTGGCGGCGTCTACATACCTTACGTCTCAGCAATTCAACTCACAGGTATTTATCTAAGACAGAAGAAAACATTTGCCTGCAAATTTCCATGTACAAGTCTGTTCATAGTTTATTCACAATAACCCCAAACTGGAAACAATCCAAATGCCTGTCAACTAGAGAATGCAACGCCATACCAAAAATGAGCACATAGGAATGACGACTGTATACAACAAAATGGATGAACCTCTCAAACACAGGCTGAGCAAGAAAACCCAGGCAGAAAATATGATCAGTGTGTGACTCCATTTTCGTAGGAACAAAACAGAGAGAAGTAATCTGTGCTAGTTGGTGTAAGCACAATGGTGATCCTCGGAGGAGGATACAGATTTCAAGGGAGTCTGTGGGAGAATTCAAAGAAGCTGGTAATGTTATGTTTCTTGATTATGGAACTGGTTTTAAGGGTGTTTTCAATCTGAAAGTTATAAAAGCTGTACGCTTTAATGCATGTAAATTATAGGTTAGGTTAGTAAAAAGTTAAAGCGAAACCAAAGCAAATTCCATGTCCTTTTCTGGACAGCAAATACCTTATGATTGGGACCATGCCATATGCCCTTCTATACCTTATCTTTTTTTGTTGTTGTTTGTTTGTTTTTTCCTTTAGGGACAAGGTCTGCTCTGTCACCCAGTCTGGAGGGCAGTGATGTCATAACTCGCTGCAGCCTTGAACTCCTGGGCTCTAGCAATCCTACATTAGCCTCCTGAGTAGCTAGGACTACAGCCACGTGCCACAATGCCTGGCTAATATTTTTTATTATTTGTAGAGTTTTTTTACTATTTGCAGAGAAGCCTTCTCACTATGTTGCCCAGACTTGTCGTAAACTCCCAAGCTCAAGCGATTCTCCTGCCTCAGCTTCCCAGAGTGCAAGGACAGCAGGCCTGAGCCACCTCCCCCAGCTCCTTAAATCTCTTTCAAGTCAAGACCAGTAAGGATAAACACATAAATAGTCAACCTGGCTTCCAGTTTTTTGTTTTTTTTTGGCTGGGGCTGGGTTTGAACCCACCACCTCCGGCGTTTGGGGCCAGTGCCCTACTCCTTTGAGCCACAGGCACTGCCCTGGCTTCCATTTCCTTACAATTGAAATTTCTCTTTTCATCCACATTTCTGTTTACACAAACATGCACGTTCAATGATCCAAATACGACCATTCTTCAGTATCTTTTGAAGGCCTATAACCTTTCAATTGCTGTTTGAAGCTAAAGACTCACTGAAGATTTAAAGTAACATTTTACCTAGGGCTTTTGTGTTGTGTGAATATTCAAATTATAGGCTGAATTGTAGATTAATTTACAGTTGAGTTCACGGCGTGAAAATCTAAGTATTAATTTAAGATTTTCTTTGTAATTTTAACCTGCAATTTAGCAGGGTTTTCTCCAAGCTTGGAAAGGTACAACCAAGAAAGAACTGAAGGAACCACCCTTGGAGACCATAAGCTTCAGGCTTTTCCTTGGTTCTCCCAAATGAGAATTCAGGCTTCTTGCCAAGGACTGCGGTGAGTAGATACGTGGTTCAAAGAGGCACAGAAAGACACAGGTTCGAAAGCATTATTCTGAAATACCTGTGAAAGTTGCTCCCAGTTTAAACTTTTCCTGCTACTTTCTGCATCTGTATTATTTTTGTTTATGCAGTGGTGGCTACAATTCTGATCCAGGCTTTCCTAACCACAGCACTGGTAATATTTAGGGCTGATAATTCTAGGTTGCAGGGACTATCCTGGGCCTTGTAGGAATTTTAGCAGGAGTCTCCACCCACTAGATGATAATAACACTACTGCCGCCCTCCCACCTGATCCCTTTGTTTTGACAATCAAAATAGTCTCCAGATATTGCCAAATGTCTCTGAGGTGAAGGGGCCAAAATAACCCCTGCTTGGGAACCACTGTTTTGCACTAAAACTATGACTATTGTTTACTTTTTCTTTGCAAGTGTATATCCCACTGGTACTTGGGAAACAAGGATGATGTGTACAGTTGCACAGGTTATTCACTGCACAAGGGGGCCAGGCCAAAGATGTAAGGAGCAGCTGAAATCTAGCCCTTGCTCTGCTCACCAAGCCACTGGGCCCTGGGATGGATTCCGTTGTCCTGGAGGAAGAGGCTTCTAATTAGAACTTGCATGAGGGTGCTCTGTAGGACAGCAGCTGTTAAAAACATTTTAAAAAAGTGATAAGAAGTCTACAACACCAGATCCAAAATTTATCTAGCCTAATTCTTTCAGTTTTATAGATTAGAAAACTGAGATCCAGGGAACTCTGGAAAGGTAATTAGGAGGAATTCAGCATCTAATTTAGACAGAAAATGTAAAATAGAAAGGGATACTTTATTACACTTCAGAGAAAGCTTAACCATTAAACAGGGAAAAAAAACTCGATGGCACATTTTGGAGAGGGGCTCTTCCATGAGTGGGGAAGGGAGGCCCGTGCAGGGTGCAGGGGTGCATGAGACAGAGAAAGGGGATCCTTCATTGGGAGATGAATGGAGTAGGAGGGATGGAGTGTCCTGGACCAATAGGGTCAGACCCACAGCCAGGCTGCAGCGGCCATGGGTGGTTTCTCATTCATCTTGTGGTCTCTGAGCTCGTGCCTGGCCCTGGCTGGCAAGAAGTAAAATCCTAATGAAGCCTAGCCCTGGGAAAAGGGTGTTGACTGTGGAAACCAAAGGCTTGGGCAGAAACAGGAAGCCCTCCTCCTCCTCCATAGGGTGTTCTGCTCCAGAGAGGAATGTTCCAAGAAGCTACTGCTTCAGTCCCTTTGACTCTCAGAGAACTCTCCTCTCTGTGAGAAAGTGGGCCTAAATATGACACCTGGCCTCCTCTGCAGGGTCCACATACCAAAGAGAGCAGGGACACAGAGAGAGTCTGCCGGACCCACCATCTGGAACGCATCCCTCCTGGGGCAAGCAGAACTGAGGGACCTGAGTCCCCTGACATCCGGACCCCTCAGCACCAGGGTGTCTGCCCTTGCCCCTGCAGGTCGCCTTTGCCTGGGCCAAGGGCTCGGCCCCTCACATGCCCCAGCAAGAGTCCTGTATTTTAATAGGAGCTGCAGCAAATGGCACACACACTCAGAAGGGCCAGCAGCGCACAGCCCCTCCCACAGCTCCTGGCTGGAGCCCCAGAGGAGGCAGGTCCCTCCCACCCAGGGAACTTGAAGTTTCACTGGCTCCTATTTTTCTGGTTTCTCTAGGGTGATATTAAAATATTTAGGAAGCAACTACAAAGCACCAGCGAGTCACGACAGGGCCCTGCACAGCACATGAGCAGGGTCCCTCTAGAGAATGGATGGGGTGGCTCGTAGCGGACTGTTCACCCACTGGAGTAGTCAGAAGGTCACCGTGGATGTGAGTCCCAGGTCCTTCCCTCCTTCTTGGGTGTACAGTCTGGCCCTGCAACCCCGAGACTCCTGTAGAGTTCAGCAGGTGCCTTAACGGCCCCTTGAGCTCCAGAGAGACCCCTCCCCGGCGCCGATGTGGGGTCTGTTAGAGATAACTCTGCAGACCTCAGCAGGTGCTCCCAAAGAGCCCCACTGTGACAGCTTTTAGGGAAGAACTTCACAGTGGAGCCCAGGCCACTGAACTGCCTGTTCTGCTCCCAGGCTGAACAGACGTTTCCCCGAGTTCTGACTTGGTACTGATCTACCGGGCACTGACTCCAGCTATAATTAAACTGCAAGAGACAATCCAGCCACAGCGTGCAGAGGAGGAGGGATTTACGCCTACAACACCCCCATTCCGCCCGTGGGCCACAGCCCTCCTCTGCACGGGCAGAGGGCATTCTGTTGGCGGCAGGGACACCTGGGGTATGCTCTGGCTGTTACTGCCACAGCAGAGAGTTGGGAATTAGTCATCAGAGCTGCAGTGACAGTGGCAGGGAAAATACAGGCACACTCAGAGATATTGCAGGCTGGGCTCCGGACAACTGCAATAAAGACAATATTGCAATAAAGCACAGCACCCAGCATTTTTGGTTTCCCGGTGCATATAAAAGTTATGTTTACACTACACTATGGTCTAGTAAGTGTGCAAGGACATTATGTTCTAAAAAATGTATGTACCTTAATTTTTAAATACTTTATTGCTAAAAGATGCTATTGATCTCCTGAGCCTTTGGCAAATTATAATCATTTTACTGATGGAAGGTCTTAGCCACAATGTTGATGGCTGCTGACTGATCACACTCATGATTTCTGAAGACGAGGTGGCTGTGGCTATTTCTCAGAATAAGACAACAATGAGGTTTGCTGCATCAATGGACTCATCCCTTCACAAAGATTTCTCTGTAGCATGTGATGCTGTTTGATGGCATTTTATCCATAGTAGAACGTCTCTCAAAATTGGGAGCCCCTCCTCTCAAACCCCATCACTGCATTATCAATAATGTTGATTATTACATTAACATTATCAACTATGTTAATGTAATATAATATGTTTTTAATCCTTTGTTATCGTTTACACAACGTTCACAACATCTTCAGCAGGAGTGGACTCCATCTCAAGAAGCCATTTTCTTTACTTATCCATAGAAGCATCTCCTCATCCGTCAAGTTCTATCGTGAGATTGTAGCAATTCAGTCACATCTCCACCCTCGCATTCTAGTTTTCTTGCTATTTCCACCACATCTATATCTATATTTCTTTCTTCCATAGAAGTCTTGAATCCCTCAAAGTCAAGGGTTGGAATCAACTTCTTCCAAACTCCTGTTAAGTTGATATTTTTGACCCCCCCCCCATGAACATTCTTAGTGGCATCTAAGTGAATCTTTTCCAGAAGGCTTACCATTTACTTTGCCCAGATTCATCAGAAAAACCACTGTCTAAGGCAGCGATAGCCTTACAAAATGTATTTCTTAATAATAAGACTCAAAAGTCAAAATTACTCCTTGACCCATAGGCTGCAGAATGGATGTTGTGTTAGGAGGCGTGAGAACAACATTCCTCTCCTTGCACATCTTCACCAGAGCTCTTGAGTGACTAGGTACATGGTCAATGAGCAGTCATATTTCGAAAGGAATCTTCTTTCTTGGAACAGAAGGTCTCAACAATGGGATAAAAAAATCAGTAAACCATTCTACAAACATATGTGCTGTCATCTAATCTTTGTAGTTCCATTTATAAAGCATAGGCAGAGTAAATTTAGCGTAATTCTTAAGGGCCCTAGGAGCTTCAGGATTGTGAATGAGTATTGGCTTACACTTAAAGTCACCAGCTACGGTAGCCCCCAACAAAAGAGCCAGCCTGTCCCTTGGAGCTTTGAAGCCAGGCATTGACTTCTCCTTTCTAGCTATGAGAGTCCTAGATGGCACCTTTTTCCAATAGAAGGATGTTGTGAAAGTCTGTCATCTAGTGTAGCCACCTTCATCCATGACCTTGGCTAGATCTTCTGGGTAACTTGCTGCTGCTTCACCTTGCACTTTTATGCCATGGGGACAGCTTCTTTCCTTAAACCTCATGAACCACCTCTGGTAGCTTCTACATTATTTTCTGTAGCTCCCTCACCTCACTTAGCCTTCATAGAATTGAAGAGAGTTAGGGCCCTGCTCTGGATTAGGCTTTGCCTTAAGGAAATGTTGTGGTTAGTTTGACCTTCTATCCAAACCATCAATACTTTCAGCATAGCAGTAATAAGGCTGTTTTCTTTCCTTACCATTCATGTGTCCTCTGGAGTAGCACTTTTAATTTCCTTCAAGAACTTTCCCTTTGCATTCACAACTTGGCTAACTGGTGCAAGAGACCTAGACTTGGTCTTTCTTAGCTTTCAACGTTCCTTCCTCACTATGTTTAATCACCTTTACCTTTTGACTTTAAGTGAGAGATGTGAAATTCTTGCTTTCATTTGAGCACTTAGCAGCCACCGTAGGGTTATTAACTGGCGTAATTTCAATATTGTTCCATCTCAAGGATTAGGGAGACCTGAGCAGAGGGACAGAGATGGAGGAAATGCCAGTCGATGGAGCAATCAGAGCACACACAGTATTTGTTAGGTTGACTATATTACATGTAGATGGTTTGTGGCACCATAAGACAATTATAATAGTAACGTCAAAGATGATTGATCATAAATCACCAGAATAGATTTCACAATTAGAAAGTTTGAAATATTGTGACAGGTACCAAAGTGTGACCGAGAACCATGAAGTGAATGCGTGCTATTGGAAAGATGCTGCTGTTAGACTGTCTCAGGGCACAGTTGCCAAAAAACTTCAACTTGCCAAAATGAACAAGCAACAACAACAAAAAAATCCAGGACATCTGCAAAGCACAATAAAGTGAAGTCCAATAAAGCGAGCTATGCCGGTAGTCCCTGAGTCAGGTGTTGTCAAGAAGAAAGACTCAGTCTGAAACTCAGTTCTGCAGTGAACATGTCATATCTGGTGGCAGGAAGGGGCCAACCCTGGTTGAGAGTGTAACTGGGCAGAAAGGGTAGGAGACTTGGAGCTGGAAGGTGGAGGAAGGGAGAGATCCAGGCTGCAACAGGGACTGAACTCCCACACTTCAGACTGGGGGTTTTATCAACTCTTGTGAGAAAAACTGGTAGAAATTGCTGACAGGATGAACTACAACTGCATGGCATTTAACACCTGCTACCTACCTACTTCAGCTAGTGTGTGTGTGTGTGGGGGGGACTACTCTGTAATGTGAATTTTATTTTCAATGATTCTGTTATCCTCGTAACATTCTGGAATTACATAGCATCTCCTTGGATGTTGTGGTGGTGAAGTGATCCAATGACCCTACACTTGGCACCAGCACCCTGCAGGCTGGATCAGGGATAAGTGGGTGACCACACATCTATGCTGGTGCCCCTTCCTTTCAGGGATATATCTGCATGAATCTGATGAATATCACCTTATTTGAGAAAAGGGTCTCTCGGGTGTGTTGAAGTTAAGGCTTTGGGGACAAGGTCATCTCATGTCAGGGTAAGCCCTAAATCCAATGACAAGTATCCTTAGAAGAAAAGGGGATAAAAACAGCAGAGAATAGGGTGACCTGAAGACAGAGGTAGAGCCTCAGGCAAGGAGTGGACCATCCAGTGAACCCCAAGGATGGCCAGCAGGCACTGGATGGAGGAGGAGCATGGAAGGGGTCCTCTCTTAGGACCAAGCTCTCCATTTGGACTCGTGTCCTCCAGAACAGTGAGAGATTGTATTTCTGTTGTTTGAAGCCTTCTAGTTGGTAGAAATTTGTTATGGCAGCCACAAGAAACTAATGTGCGTGGAAACTGGGAACATGGCTTGGGCAGCAGCCCTGAACATGGGCTTTGGAATTAGCATCACCTGGATTTGGATTCAAATCGTGGCTCTGCCATTTTCTACTGTTTCTCCCTGTTGTACAACGGTGATAGTAAATAATATTTATTTCATGAGGTTGTAGAAATGAAATGAGATACAGCTCCAGAGCACTAGCACATGGTAGCGATTGGGTGAAGTTCAGGTTGTTACTAGGAGCTATCACTAGAGGTTGATCAGGCACCTACACTGACTAGTTAAGGGGAAGACTGGAAAGGACACAAGCCATTTTAGAAGAAGGAATTCCAGAAGGAGATAGCAGCTCCTCTTCTGAGAAGAAGTAAGGACAAAGGATATTTGGAAGAAAAACTCAAGAAGGGAGTCCATGGAGTGCATTTGAAAAGAGGAGCTGGGAGGAGAAGAGAGAGAAGAACCGGGCCGGAGAAGACAAGGGGGAGGACTAGTCTTCTTAAAAAAATAAGCATTGCTATTTTGGAAGATGAATAGAGGACTGTTGCTCTGTGTTTGGGAGGAGGATGGAAATGAGGAAACTATTATTTTCGAGGACAGTAGGAGAGAGGCTGTAATTACGAAGGGCGTGTACGCATCCCACACCCTAGATGATCAAATAAACATGTTTTGGGGAGGGAGGGGAAGGGGGGCCCAGGGATGGGTGAATTTGCTAACCAGAATTGGCTAACAGAATGAACACCCACCCTCTCCTGGGCTGACAGTGACAATAGGTCCCAGAGAAATTTCTGGGCAATGGCTCAGTGTAAAGAGAAGAGCACAGCTTGTGGGGCATGTTCAGAGATTTAAAACTACCCAAAAAAGGTACAAAGCATGTGCATCTGGTCTGTTAGGACTGACCGTGAGGTGTGATTTTTGACAGCTGAGAGAGTGGAGTATGTTCTCGAGGGGGAAAACCCAACCTGGGCAAAGGCAGCAGGTGCATCATAAATGACGGGTACAGGAGGAGGGAAGAGAGGGGAGTGTGACTTTCCATCATCACAGCTGAGAACTCAATTTTATGGTTCCTCTGGGGTCCCAACAGCCAAGAAGGAGGGTGTCCAGCAGGCTGGAGGGCTTAAGGATTATACTCTGATTTCTCACTTTTAAGGACAGGAAAAATACCTTTCTTCCCTTCTACTTTGAATGTTTGGCAATTAGTCAGCTATAATTCACAGCAACAATCTTTCTCTGTAACATCAGGCACTGTGGGTTTGAGACATCACCCTGAGCCTTCGGCTACTAACCATCCATCCACTGTTCCCAGATGTCCCTGGCGGCCGAGAGGATAAGCAGGCAGTCACCTTTTCTTGCTCACTTGGCAAGCATGTCTGCACCCAAAGAACTTTCTCCCAGAGATTTGCACAAGGTCTTTTCTTTTTTTCTTAATAACCACTTATATGATTAACCACATTGCCTTCTGCTTTGGAGTCTTTGAAGAGGGAAGAAAAAAGAACAGTTCTTTTCCATTTCAGCGTAAATACTACTGGCAACATACTGCTGTCCATACGGTACTTGGCAACCTTGACTCAAAGGGACTTGACAGATAGAAGCATTTTCATTCTGGTGATTGGGATTCCCTCAGAACACACGCTGGATATAGATCCAAGACTACAGACTTCCCATTGTGGGCTGAAGCCAGCCCACAGATACGTTTTATTCAGCCCCCATAGTGTTTTCTTAAAACATTTAAATGAATGTCAATACCTAGGAATTCAGTTCTTTTCCTTAAAAGCCAGATTACTGGTATCTCTCACAAGGCCTGTTGATGCTGATGCAGCCTCGGGGAGTTTGAATCAAGGGGCTGCTGATGCTTTAGAAGGCTCATGCTCTGTCTGCCTTGCACCCACCTTACTACCAGCTCTCTCACTCACATGACCTGCCCGGACCTTGTGGGCAAGACAGCAAAGCAGATGACACCAGTGGACCACGGTCCTGACCACTCCCCCTGCAGGCCTAGTGCTGAAATGCGTCCTTGAACTGCTCTGTTGACTGGCACCTGGAGGCATCCCGCCCAGGCGCTGTGCACAGCTTCGTCTGCATTCCTGCCGTTCTCACTCAGTCAATCTTCAATCCATACCTTTATTTTTCCAGAGGAAGAAACTGCTGTTCTCTGGATGGTCTAGGACAGTATGCGAGACCACCACTGTCAAATCAGTTTGAGTCTCAGTGCTGCCATTTCCCAGCCCGTGATCTTAGAAAAGTTTCTAAACCATCTGAGATACTATTTCCATGAAAAGAGAGATAGTAAATCTCTCTACATCATGAAGCTGTGGGAAGAATTAAATGAGTTAATACATGGAAGGTGTGCAGCCCCCAGAGAGGACTCAACACATGTGGGTCCTGTTGGGGCTCAGAGAAGTTAAATGGCTTGTCCAAGACCACACTCTTACTAAACCAGAGAGCTGATATTTAAACTCTTCTAGACAGACCCTGTTCTTTAACTTATGTTCTTTCTACTATGCCACAATGGCTTTTTATCCCTATATTAGAAAGTGAAAGTCTTTAATCCAATTAAAAAATATTCATAAGATACCTACTATGTGCAAAGCCTGATGGATTAGGTATTAAAAATTTCTTGGCTCAGCTCCCATAGCACAGTGGTTACAGTGCCAGCCACATACACCGAGGGTGGTGGATTCAAACCCAGCCCAAGCCAGCTAAACAAAATGACAACTACAACAAAAAATAGCCAGGTGTTGTGGTGGGTGCCTGTAGTCCCAGCTACTTAGGAGGCTGAGGCAAGAGAATCACGTAAGCCCAGGAGTTGGAGGTTACTGTGAGCTGTGACACCACAGCACTCTACCAACGACATAGTGAGACTCTGTCTCAAAAAAAAAAATTCTTTAAAACCTTTCTGACAAGATAATGCCTTACCTTTATTATCTTTCTTCTACTCAGTTTTGGCTCTTGGTTATCTATCTTCAGGAGAAAAAAAAATCATTGATTTTTATATTTTTCTCCTTTTCAAAAATAAATATTTAAAACTACAAATTTCCCAAGTGTTGCTTTGCCTTCATACCATACATTTTGATATGTTGGACTTTTACCTCTATTTTCTAATTTCCCTTACAATTTGTTTTGCAACTCATTGTTTATATAGAAGTGTATTTTTGAGTTTGCAAATTATTTGAAAACTTTCCTGATATATTTTTTGTTAGTAATTTCTAAGTTTATTCTACTATGATCAGAGAACATACTTTTTTTTGGTGACATATTTATTCCCATTGTCTGTGCCACTGATTTCCCTATAGGTTTTTATTTTTTAATTAAAATCATAACTGATTTTAATTGATATTTAAAACTGATTGTAACTGATCAGTTACACTGATTGTATACACTGATGGGGTACAATGTGATGATTTGTTATACAATGTGGAATGTTAATCAGTCAGAGAACATGCTTTACAAGTTCAATACTTTTAAACTTATTAAGATTTATTTTATTGCCAGACTTAATTAAAACTTATTTTATTCCATAGTCTATCTTGGAAATGTTCCAGGTGTAGTGGAGAAGAATGTGTCTTATACTATTGTAGTCAGCTGAGCCAGGTGGTTGACAGTGTTATTCAAATCCCCTATTAATAACTAATTTCAGTTTTGGTCAACTTGTTCTGTAAATTTTTGAGAAAGAAGTTTTAAAATCTCCAACTATAGTTGTGGTTCTAGTTCTATCAGTTTTTGCGCCATGTATTTTATATTTTATTTTATTTTTAGAGACAGAGTCTCTGTTTGCCACCCTCAGTAGAATGCCATGGCATCACAGCTCACAGCAACCTCCAGCTCCTGGGCATAGGCGATTCTCTTGCCTCAGCCTCCCTAGTAGCTGGGACCACAGGCACCCGCCACAACACCCCGCTATTTTTTTGTTGCAGTTTGGCCAGGGCTGGGTTCGAACCTGCCACCCTCAGTATATGGGGCTGGTGCCCTACTCACTGAGCCACAGGCACCACCCTGCTCAATATATTTTAAACCTCTGTTATATATACATTTAAGATTGACATGTCTTCCTAATGAGTTAACCCTTTCATCATTAGTCTATGTAATATGACTTCAGCTTTCTTATGACTAGTATTTGAATGTATATATTTTTCAAACCTTACCTTTAACTTATCTGTCTTTATATTTGAACTAAATTTCTTATAGACAGCATATAGTTGAAGCAGGGGGCAGCTTCAACACATAGTTTGAGTTTTACATTTTTATCCACTCTGACAATATCTGCCTTTTACCTGGGGCATTTAGATCACTTACATTTAATATAGTTATTGATATGGTATGGGTTTAAAGTGATCCTCTTGTTATTGTTTTTTTCTGTCCTATTTTTCTGCCTACTTTTGGATTGAGTATTTTAGCATTTCGTTTTAGCTCCTCTTGGCTTATCCTTATTAACTCTTTAAGTAGTTTCTCTAAGCTTTAAAATATGTGTCTAACTTATCACAGGATATCCAACATTATTTCTCCTATGTGTGCTATAAAACCCATAGTGTGTATATATATATATATATATATATACACACACACACATATATACTATTTAAACTATATATATAAATTATATATATATATATAATTTAAACAAAAAGTAACTTAAAATGGATCATATATTTAAATGTAAAAGCTAAAACCAAAACTTCTAGGGGAAAATGAGAGAAAATCTTTATCACCTTGGAATAGACAAAAATTCTTTTGACCAAACAGGAGAAGCACTAATCATAGAGAATAAAAAGTTTTGCATTATCAAAATTAAAACCTCTACTTTTTAAAAAGACACTGTTAAGAGATCAAAAGTCAAATGACAGGTTAGGAAAAAGTATATGTAATACTTATTTACAAAAAAAGACATGTAACCAAAATATATGAAGAACTCCCACCACTCAATAATAAGAGAAACACCACAACTAAAAATGGACAAAATATTGAAAACACACACACACACAAATGACCAGTATGTCATGAGAAGATGATCAGTATCATTGGTTATCATGGAAAAACAGCTGACCATCACAATGATATACAAATACCCACCCATTAGGAGAGATGAAATTTAAAAAGATTGCCAAGACAAAGTGACGCTGAAGATGAACAGCAACTAGAATGCTTTTTTGTTGTTGTTGAGACAGAGTCTCACTTTATCACCCTCCATAGAGTGCCGTGGCTTCACACAGCTCACAGCAACCTCCAACTCCTGGGCTTGGGCCATTCTCTTGACTCAGCCTCTCGAGTAGCTGGGACTATAGGTGCCCGCCACTATGCCTGGCTATATTTTTATTGCAGTTTGGGGTATCTGGGGCCAGTGCCCTACTCACTGAGCCACAGGCACTGCCTAGAATTCTTTTTATATTGCTAGTTGGAATGTAAAATAGTACGAACAATTTGCAAACTGTTGGTAAGTTTCTTATAATGTCAAGCCTATACTTATCCTATGACCTGACAAGGCTACTCAATTTGCCCCCCCCAAAATAAAAACATATGTCAAGAAAAACCTTAAAGACAAATGTTCATAGAAGCTTTATTTAGAGCAGCCCCAAACTAGAAACTTCTCAATGTCCATTAGCAGATGGATGACAGAGTATGATATGTTCATCTAATGGAATACACTCAGCCATAAAAAGCAACAGCAATAGAAGAGCTGATAGTACACACCCCACAGATCATTCTCACAGACGTGCTGAGCAAAAGAAGTCAGAAATAAAAGAATGCATGCCATTAATTGCATTTATATGAAATTCTATAATCAGCACAACTTATCGATGGTGATAGAAATTGGATCCGTGGTTGCCTGAGGGGTAGGGATTAAATGTGAGGGAGCACAAGTGACTTTCAGAGATAAAAATGTTCCAGAGTGGGGTGGCAATTAGGCAGATGTATACATTTGTCAAAACTCATCAACGTGTACACTGATGATCTGTGCATTTTATTGGTATAAATTACACTTCAATGAAGTTGATTTAATAAATTCTTCTCCCATTGAAACAGCCTCCAGCAAGAATATAACTGCCAAAGACAAGACAGATGCAAATGCATCCTGCTAGAAAGGCAGAGGACAGCAGCAGCCTCACCAGCCCCTTCCAGCAGGCAGCTAGCAACCTGCAGGGCACGTTAGAACAAGGCACCATCTTCCACAGAAACGAAATGACTGCAAAACGGAGTGTTAGAGGATGCACTCTGAACAACAGCGCAACAGCACAGGGAGCGTCCCAGCCTTCGGTGGCAAGGGCATGAGAGAAAAGACAGGTATTTTCACAGGGGTGGTGTGGATGGGTCACCCTGGTTTCAGGCATATAAGGATCTCCATTGTTCTTGGGGAAAAGAAAAGTCCCACAAGGTCAAACTATTCATTTTTCGCTACAAAAGTTGAGAGTTTGTCACTGTTGTTATTGTTGATGGTGTGTGTGTGTGTGCATTTAACCAGCTTCTTAGTGGGGGAATCCTGAAGTCGGGAATCACAATCCAGCCGAGCCTTTGCGGCCCCTTTCCCTGCATCTAGCCCCCCTTCAAGAGTGCAGGTTTAGACATTTTCCTGCTATCTCATGATGTCTTTAGTCGAGAGCCAGTAGGTAGACCCGGCATCTGGGTATACCTGATGAGGCTTATTCAATCACGGTTCTGAAAGTCAGAGTTGCTAAAACCAAGCTAACTGCTACAATTTCTATCTTAATAATGCTTCTTTGTTTCTGGGTGGAATACAAAATATGAGGGTGGTCCGGAAAGTGTCCAAGTATTTTTCATATTACATGGCGGGATACTTTCCGGAAAGCCCTGATATAAAGCAAGACTCTGAGATTTTTTCTGTCTCTTTCTTGGTGCAAACTCAAGGAAGATTCTACAGACCACAATTAGCTGGGTATCAGACCTAGTGGCCATACCTGTATTATTATTACTATCATCCCCAGGCTCAGGGGAAAGCCTTGCCAAGTTCCCTTCACGTGGAGACACTGCAGCACTCTTCCTTCAGCCTCCAGAATTGCAAAGACAGCCCAGAGATGGAACCTGGCTTTGCCTTCCTTAGTAACACCAAACTCCAGCTTTTATAGCTGCAGCTGCAAACTGCAATTCCATTTGACTATAAACAGTATTTATTACTTTTACTGCTTTGCAGCATTTCCTCAGGCTTGTCTTCATCCTTTGAGCAAATTACTTTTTATTCTCTACCAAATAGTTTGGAAGTTCCTGCTTCAGCTTATGTAAGACAGTGGCACTCACTTGACTGTCCCCAAAATAATATACATGCTGGCAAGAAGCCACACATCCGAGCGAGAATCCTAGCATGCGTGATGTAACAAGCCTACAGAGTGGGATGGGCAGGAGCTGAGCTTGAGGCTGAAAAGTAGGCAGAGAGGGAGATGGGGTGGGAGATGGGGAAAGAATATAGCTAAGAAAAGTAGTGGAGCTGAGCTTGAGGTTGTCTACCAGCTGCAGACAATTGCCTGCTTGGTATAATTTGAAAAGCCTCCTCTAACACCAGTCTCCCCACCGGCCTCCCCTATGGCACGAAAGCACATTATTCAAGTACATCATGAACTTAGGACCCAGGATGTTAGGGGGAAAATACACAATCCACATTGGCTTATTGGATTAAGATTAGCATCTGCTGTCACCCATGAAAAGGGTGCACCTGGGACAAGGGTGGGTGAGTACTGATAACGGGAAGGAGGAAGGAGATATTATGTTATTTAAGTGTGGAAGCCCTGGACTGGGAAAACCAGGACATGCCCAGACTCCATATCTGTTACTCCTGCCATGGTGGACTTGTTTATACGACTGCTTTCCCATTCACTGCAATCCCTTCCAGAAGCCCAACCTCCATTCATTTGTGTATTACCTGATAAACTATTGGTAACAGAAGGAGGGCAATGAATGCGTAGGGATTCTAGGAAACTGAGCACTTCCATTTCTGGACACCACAGAACAACTAGAACCAGATCATTTTCCCACCATAAACTGCTAGAAAACTGAACAGAGTATATAAAACAAATGTTTTCAGATATTGAAAAACTGGTACCATAAGATCATAATCCCTGAGAGAAGAGAAATAACAAGGTGAGCCCAACGATCACTCCAATATTCTGACTGACGGCACTTTCCAGGCCTCAGTGCCAAGAAAAAGACCTTGGGCAGAACGGAGCCGTCCTGGTGAACTAAAAAGCCAGGGATGGTAGTTTAGGGGGACGGAGGCAGCTTTGCAAGGTAGAGTACCAGCCAGGAAAGAGCTATGCCAAGAAAGAGCTTCGGGAGTCTGCATGGGTGTGTTTTTGAGTTTCTGGCTGCAAATTAAGCTGTGTACAGACTGAAACTCCGTAGGACTGGGCAAAGTACGGCTACAGAAGCTGCAGGCTGAACAATTCCAGAGCAATTCCTAGACCAAAAGATGGTTTAGTTTCAACCAGCCAGAGTACAGAGACCACATTAAAATCCCTGGGCATTTAGAACAGACTCCACAAAGGCTATGCCATTGTAGGGGACTAAACTAGCCTTGGAATAAAGTCTACTTTAGGACTACCCTAATAATCCTTGAAAATAAGCCACTAAAGAATCAATTTGATCCTCAAATAACTTAACTGTCTGTCAGAGAAAGGCAGATCTAACTCTCTTTGCAGAAAGTCATCAAAGTCCAGATGCTCAACAAAGTAAAATCCACAGTGTCCAGTACACTATTAAAAATTATCACCCATGCCAAGAGAGAAGAAATGGTGACCTATAACCAGGAGAAAAATTAGGCCATAGACACAGAAACTAAAAACCTAGATTCTTAGCTATATTTTTGTCTCATACAAATGCCACTTCTCACAATTAGCAATTGATTTAACACCTGTCAAACACTCTGAATATGAAGTTACTCATGTTTATTTCCCACCTGATATACTTAACATCTAATTAGCTAAATGTTTGAAAAAAGCCCACAGAGACTAGCTGACAGCCTCTTCCTTGGAAGATCCAAAGGATGGGCTTGTTGGAAGAAGAGGAGAGAAGCTGCTCACCCAGGGCCCAGGAGAATGATAAATACTGGATCAATTTCTTCCAGGAGGTTGATGTGCCCCTTTTCAGCCCTTCCGAGCTTTGTAGAAGCATCTGTTTTCCCCACTTCCCCACCCCATGCTTAAAGTGATTTTAAAGCAGAGGACTGAGAAACTCCCATAGCAAATATTGACTGGCTCCCAGAAGAGAAAAGTAAGGAAATGCAAAAGTGAGACTCTTATTTGGACGGTGACTTGGTTTTCTCCATTATTCTTGGGGAATTACACCACAAGATTTCCTTTTCTTTGATGATCACATTAAAAAGTGACCCACCTGTAGTCCCAGCTGCTCGGGAGGCTGAGGCAGGAGAATCGCGTAAGCCCAAAAGTTAGAGGTTGCTGTGAGCCGTGTGACGCCACGGCACTCTACCCGAGGGCGGTACCGTGAGACTCGGTCTCTACAAAAAAAAAAAAAAAAAAAAGTGACCCAAACTTCAACAACTATGATTTAGCGCAGCCTGCAGAAAGTGCCAGTCACAGAATCCACACGATACAGTCACCATGAAGAGGCAGTAGGAGATTTTTTCCATCAGGACTCCTAAGCAGTAGTTTGGAGACTTAGGCCCGTCTCAGCTTCATAAATGATGTGATGAGTTCCAATGTAAGCCTTTATTTAAAATGTAATCATCTCCTTCCACCCCCAGCACACATGCACAGAGCGAGTCTCTGACCGTAAGAGGGATGCTTGTCCATCCTAGAATATGATGAGGCCCGCTGAATTGCACAACCACACAATAACTCCAAAGGTTATTAAGCCATATGTCCTGGAGCTTAAGTGGCTTCTGCAGTGCCTCTTAGTCGTGTCACTGTGTGGGTGGCAGTGTACTAGCCAGCAATGACCATGCACAATTTGAGATGGAGCGACCTTTATAATCATATCGATGGGTTCTGAGAGATCTCCAGAGCTGTCCCCACAGGGCTGTTTGTACGTGCTAATTAGAAGGGCAGCTCCAGTTATTTCCTAGGTAATGAGGGACCTGTCTGTGGTTTAACTTCTACCTCCTCTTGTTCCCTGCGGAGTTTTTGGAGGAAAGTAATGGCCGCCTCATTACTGCAAAGCGTTAACTCGGTGTGTGTTTGACTGTTGCTGCCGTCATTTCTCATCTGCACTCTGCATAATTCTAAGGGTTGTTTCTAAACGGCTCAAGCTTCTCTTGGGTATTCTATTGAGATGACTGCTTAATTTCCAAGAGTCAAATGAAACACAGAATCTCAGCAGTTACTCTAAACTTTTCCCCAATGTTTGAACTCCTTGTCAACATGCCCTGTATGTACCTGGTTTCTTCTGGCAAATCTCCAGGCAGGGAACTTACTACCCCACTGAGAAGGCCATTTCTCTCTTAAGGAAAGGTCTTAACACCAAAGTCTCTCTCCTACTTATTGGTTCTAATTCTACCTTCTGCTATGCAAGACACGAGCTTATTTGGCTTGCAAATGATAGCTCGTACCCTGCACTAGCCCTGCAGGCCTTCCCCAAGCCCTGTCAACTCTCCGGTAGCTGGTGACAACGGCAATAGACTTCTGACTGACTTGGTTTCTTTTTCCTTTCTATACCCCCTCTTTTTTGTAGTTCTTCTTTTTCTTCTATTTTTCTGTTTCCTTTTCCTTTCTTTTCACTTTCTCTTTCTTTCTTTTTTCACTTCTATTAACAGACACATATAATTTGGAAACATCATTCAGAAGCACCACGACATACCTCTGTAATTCCCTACTGTCTCTTGGACGTACTGGACTCCAATCTGCTCCTAAGAAGACTTGCGTTCTTGCTCTGTAAAAATAGAATCCCAGGTCCTACTTACTTAAGGAATCACAGTGCAAACTGTTCTTTGGGTCTTATGTTTTCCAGAATGCCAATATCTACTGGAGTTAAACATCAACTTTGTATGTCATGCACCTCTGCTTTCTTTTTTCTTTCTTTTTCTTTTTAGACAGTCTCACCATTCTGCCCTCGGTAGACTGCCGTGGCATCACAGCTCACAACAACCTCCAACTGTTGGGCCTAAGAGATTCTCTTGCCTCAGCCTCCCAAGTTGCTGGAACTACAGATGCCCTTCATAACGCCTGGCTATTTTTTGGTTGCAGTTGTCATTGTTCATTAGCAGGCCCAGGCCAGGCTCGAACCTGCCAGCTTCAGTGTATGTGGCTGGTGCCCTAACCACTGAGCTATGGGCGCTGAGCTACCTCTGCTTTCTTTTGAGCATAAAATGGAACTGAAAGTCAAGACAATTATAGTAGAACCGCTATAAGTTGACCACCCAGGGGACTGTAACAAACTGGTCAACATACATTGGTGGTCAACATAGGAACTTCCATTCAGTACATGTGGTACATGTCCAGTCTATGAAAATTAAGTCACCTGAAGGAGGTGGTCAATGCAGGGATGTGGTCAACTCTGAAGGGTCTACTATACTTGGTTCAATTCAGGTGGCAAACATTTTAGTCTAATGTCACAGCTGATAGAAGAAACGTCTTTTATTGACATAAAACTGTTTGATGAGTGTCCTAAGCTTCCACATTATCATTTAATTTACAGACGGGGCCTTCAAGAGCACACAATAAGCTTAGTGACCCCTGGGCCCACTGAGTTGTAGGGCTTCACTTTCCATACACATAACTGGGATTTTAGAAACTCTTCATTTACCCACACGTGGATGTTATTCCAGAGAGGAGGCAATTGCTACAACTTCTTATGGAAAGCTGATGCTATAATTGTAAAAATAATTCATAATACAAATGGCATTTAACGTGTTTCATGGTTACTTGTGATACTGTTAATAGGTGTATTAACCTATTTTCTCTTTGTTTCTGTGGGAAACAAACCACAAAGACCTCAGCTTCCCCTCAGATCACATCAAAGCAAGGGTGGATTTGAAGGTACATTTATTTATTTATATACAGACATTTGGAGAAATTGGACAGCCACATCTCTACATTTTCCAAAATGACATAATGGGCAGCAATGACAGAGTAAAATTGTGGCTTTCAGCCATCAGACAGAAATGGATGTGCTACAGCGCAGCTGTGTGTACACACCAAGCTGATGAAGGGAGGCCATGGAATTCAAACCAGCACCCTGCGGGGCTTTGCATTCAGCCTGCATCACCTGAGACAGAAAAACAGTGTGCTAACAAGGGAGAAAGTTGAATAACACACAGCCCCTCGTTACAGCTTCCGCACATCAGCTGGATGAACAGGTTCCCGTAGCTGTCCTGAGGGCCGAAGGTAAATGAGAGAACCCACGAGGAGTGAATGAAGCTGTCCTCAAAAAAATGCCAGGCTCACGCAGACACTACTGAAGAGGAGAGGGACCAGTGAAAAGGGAGGAAGGGGGCCCCACTTCCTATTTAGGACTTGGAATCGCTGTTACATCCCTGGCTGAGAAAAGTGTCCACTTTGTTCAGCTGCGTGGGATGCAAAATCTAATTAAACCTTCTTGAAGAAGAGGTAGGAATGCATCAGCTAAGTCACCGAAAAGCCAAGTCAGGGCTGGTTTCAGCACAGCTTGATCCAGATCCCAAGGGAAGTCGCTGCCTGGGCTCTAATTTCCTCTGCACGGGCCGCACCCACAAGCGGACGCCCCTCCCCGGCTGGTCAGAGGGCTGCAAGCAGCTCTTCAGTTTCCCATTCCACCCTCACCTGCGACCTTAGCATACAGAGAGGGTCTCTTTTTCAAAGGTTCCTGGAGAAGTTCCAGAATTGAGTTTTGGTAGCTCTGACTGGTCAGCCGTCGGCTGCATGGTTATCCCTTAACCAATCGCGATGGTCAGAGATAATGATACTCTGATTGGCCAGGCTACTTCACGTGGTCACCTCTGAACCTAACAGTGTGTATGTGGGTAGCCCCTCGGCTCCCACCTGGACAGATGGCACACTGAGTACCTCCCCATGAGAAGTCCAATTCTGCCGCGAGAAAAAGTGCAGAACAGCAAACAAAAATGAGTAACAACCTCAGGTTAACAAAACTGACTAAAGAAGGAGGGCAGAGTTAATGCATGGGATGCCCAGATACAGCTCGAAATAGTGGCTTCCCTCGTGTCAGGATTCTGAAACAGGCTCGGGCTCTGTACTTGCCAGTCACCATTTGGCCATGGCCCTTGTTGAGCAACCATGGCTCCCAAGTTAGTCTTGACGTGAAATTTATAAAACATGAGATGATTGAGGACAATTAGACATGAATTTATCAGTTTAATGAAGTCCCATTTGTTTATTTTTGTTGTTGTTGCAATTGCCATGGCAAAGAGACAACCTACGCAATGGGAAAGGATATTTGCATATTTTCAATCAGACAAAAGCTTGATAACTAGGATCTATAGAGAACTCAAATTAATCCACATGAAAAAAGCCAACAATCCCATATATCAATGGGCAAGAGACATGAATAGAACTTTCTCTAAAGATGACAGACAAATGGCTAACAAACATATGAAAAAAAGTTCATCATCCCTATCTATTAGAGAAATCCAAATCAAAACCACCCTGAGATACCATCTAACCCCAGTGAGAATGGCCCACATCACAAAATCTCAAAACTGCAGATGCTGGCGTGGATGTGGAGAGAAGGGAACACTTTTACACTGCTGGTGGGACTGCAAACTAGTACAACCTTTCTGGAAGGAAGTATGGAGAAACCTCAAAGCACTCAAGCTAGACCTCCCATTTGATCCTGCAATCCCATTACTGGGCATCTACCCAGAAGGAAAAAAATCCTTTTATCATAAGGACACTTGTACTAGACTGTTTATTGCAGCTGAATTTACAATCGCCAAAATGTGGAAACAGCCTAAATGCCCACCAACCCAGGAATGGATTAACAAGCTGTGGTATATGTATACCATGGAATACTATTCAGCTATTAAAAAAAATGGAGACTTTACATCCTTCGTATCAACCTGGATGGACGTGGAAGACATTATTCTTAGTAAAGCATCACAAGAATGGAGAAGCATGAATCCTATGTACTCAATTTTGATATGAGGACAATTAATGACAATTAAGTTTATGGGGGGGGGAAGCAGAAAGAAGGAAGGAGGGAGAGGGGTGGGGCCTTGGTGTGTGCCACACCTTCTGGGGGCAAGACATGATTGCAAGAGGGACTTTACCTAACAAATGCAATCAGTGTAACCTGGCTTATTGTACCTTCAATGAATCCCCAACAATAAAAAAAAAAAAAAAGAAAAAAGGAAGAAAAATAAATAAATAAATAAAACCAGTGTATGGTGCCCCATGATCACATTAACGTACACAGCTATGATTTAATAATAAATAAATAAATAAGCAACCACACATAAAAAAAAAAAGACAAGCAGACTTAACAGCAGATATTCTGAGAACCTTGGATCTTTCAAAACAGGTTAAAATATAGTCAATGAAAATTTTAAATAAATGCTGATTTTTTGGTTGATCTTCATAAAAAAAAAAAAAAAAGAAATGAATTTATCCTCATCAGCAGTCAGAGGTTTCCAGGACTTATAATGTGTAAAATATATAGCGATTGCTTTAATTATTCTTGACAGCCTATAAGTTTTCATGTTTCTTTACCAACGCTTATTAGTGGAATAATGTTACGAATCACTATTTATGAGGTAAGTTTCCAGTGTGAACTTATAAAGTTCTAGACATTTCTCTGTTATTTTCTGTTTTATTAGAAGTTTCAGGAAGAATCATTTCTAAGTTTGTTAATTATGTTGACACCTCTCCCATGTGTTCTATTATTACTCTTGATGTGAGACAGCTAGGAGAGATTCTTCTGCCAGTCACAGCAGACCAGAGCCTTTTAGCCAATGGAGTCATTCAAGAGGCCAGGAAATGGCAATCTCTTATCTGGAATTTCTGTCAGTCACTCCTACCAACTCATACCTATTCCCTCCATGAGCAAAAGTTCCCATGGGGCAAGGCCACCCTGGATGGCAGTTTCAAACTGATGGAAGAATTTGGGATGATACTTACAAAGCAAAGAGGTCTTGCGACTCCCAGGCAGCAGACCAGTGTCAAGTGGAAGAAAACAAGCTTGGCTGGTGGCCAGAGGCCTAGCTGGCATCATCAAAGGTGCCATTTTAACTTCCACCCTCTGCTGTTAGAGTAGAAGGCTGGGAGACAGGGCTGAGACTGGACGCAGCTGCTACAGTAAAGCCCCTCGGGCAGAGCCTAACTAAGGGCGGATGATAACCGCAGTCAACAACCACCAGCTTCAACTGCCTTTGCAGCTATCTAGCTCACCTTACATCAACTTTGGATGATTTTAATATCATTTACCTTGGGGTTTTAAAATTTCTCCATTCTTGAAATTGCCATCACAGTTCTAAAACAACCACATAAAGTTTGAAAATGGAAGGGAACCCAGTTCTAGAAATTTCCACCCAAGTTCGTAGGGAAAGCTAGCCCCTTAGCCTTGCTTATTCCTCCACTGAATAAGACTTCAAAAGACCAAAACCCACTTCCTCTCAGAGCCTCTGGCCTTCTGAATCTGCCTGCTCTCTTTCTTCCTCTTGAGAGTATATTTTCACTTCCAATAAACAAACAAAACAAACCTGTCACTTGCTCAGTTTACATGGTACATCTTGAAATTCCTTTCTCCTGACAATCACTAAGGACCTACAAAAGCTTTCACAGGAAGGCCACTAACACCACTTCAAGACTACCTACCCTACTCCTAACCCAGCTATTATTTAAGCCACAAATGCCCAACCACAGATTTGGGGGCATTCGTGAGTAAGAGAAGAAAGGGGAGAGAGCACGCAGTCTTTTCCCATTACTGCAATTACAACTGGACAGGCGAGGCGGAGCTGTCCAGGCAGCGGCATGGAGGGCAAGGTCCGGAGCCACTGGGCTGTGATGAACAAAAGAAACAGACCGCAGAGGAAAACACTCAACGCCCTGGACAAATCTCAAAAGGAGAAAGCAGTCCAAACCCAAAGACGACATCTCGTATGATTGTATTTATAAGACATCCAAGAAAAGGCCTGACTTGAACATTTGCCTGGGGCGGGGATGGAGACCAAAGGAGCGAAAGGAAACTCTGAAGATGAAGGAACTGCCATTGAGCTTGGTGGTTACTCAATGTATAATTATCACCATTCAAAACTTAAAATAGATGAAATGTGTTCCCTGTAAATCATACTTTAATAAACAAAGGAACACACACACCTCACATATGCACTTTGGCTGGAGTAGAAGTGGGGTGGTGGGGATGTTGTGTGGCATAGACAGGTGGAAGGCGAGGATGGCAGCATGGGCTCGGGTGGCCCCCACGAACTGGGGAGGAGTGGTTGGGCTCGGGGTCTACTTAGAAAGTAGGGCAGAGAGGGGTTGCTGATGGATTGGGTGGAGGGAATCAGAAAAGGAAACCAGCAAGGGAGGCCCCTAGGACTGGGGTGTAAGCAGATGACTAGAGGGTGGTCCCAGCGTACCCAACATGCTGACTGTGAAATAACAACCAATATGACACCATGTCATCATCTGCTGAGCTTCCTCCCTTCTAGGGCAGAGCACACACAGGGACAGCCCAGTCAAATCGTGTCTTCTCTCTGCATGCAGCAGAGGCAACAGGAGGCAGAAGCCCCCGGGCACGACAGCCCAAGACTCGTGTGGGTGAGTACCCCTTACGGAGTCCCATTCCAGTTCCAGATTCTAATTCAGTAGCTCCGGGGTGGTATCTGACACTCCTACAATCACATGAACAAGGAAAGCACCCCCACTCTGTGGGCAGGTAACCTGAGAACTCAGCTTTGAGGAACACAGCACCTGGGAGAAAGGGAATGGTGCCCTGGCACTGCTCATCACAGCACCAGGGATGCTGAGCCTGGGATCACACACAGGCTCTGTCCTCACCTGACACCCCTAGGTAGGGTGCTGAGGACACACAGGCTACCTGTGGGGCCAGAGATATGACAGAGGTGGGCTCCTGCCCCAGGGGCCACCACAGAAGGGCTCTGAAATGGAACTGCAGCTGGGCCCTCCCAGGCCAGCCATAGGAGTTAGCTCCCAGGAGGTCCTGGTCAAGGCTGGGAGCCTGCCAGAGGCTGGAAACAGTGCGAGGGAGCTTTTACCAATGCTGCCTCCGCCTCTCTCTCCCAGACAGGCCTCAGACTTCAGCACATCGCAAGGGCTCCCTCTGTCCCCAAGAGCTCCACACTCACTGGCCAGCTGTGCACCTTGGTGCCCACCATGGGGCCCAGCACGCAGATCCCACCTGCTTTGGCCTCACTGCAAGGTGATGGCCTGGGGAGTCTAGAGAGCTCTCCAGCTGCCTTTCCTGACCCCCAGCCCAGACCCTCTCCTGGGGCTGTTGTCCACCCAGCTCCCACTTCTTCCCAAATCTCAACCCCCTTGTGACTTCCCAGGTTCCAGATTGCCATTTCCATTCCTGGGTTCCACGTCCCCACATCACTGTCTTGGGGAACATGTCTTCCTGCTTCTGCAACAATAATCTATTACCGATAGATACTCTAGCTGTCTGCGCAGCATGAAGGAGGACATGAAGCGTAGGAACAAGGCTCTAGCCTCCGTTTCTTAAAGTTCTTCATTCAATAGACGTTAGCTGAGCCTCTGCTATGTGCCAGGTTCTGTTCTCATGATGAGGACGCAGAAAACTCACAACAGATAACGGCCCCATCAAGGGCTGCGTGGTAGAAAGGAGCAGATGCCGCATTAAGTCTGCTTATGATATAAAATGGCCACTGCGGAGATCCGCAGCAGGCTGAGGTACGTGTTTATCTGCAACTCCGCTAGAATGACGGTGAAGTTGTGGACCACCCACAATGACGAAGGGAATTGGAGAGGAGATGACAGCAGAAGGGAGATCAATTTGGGGAATATTTTGGAAGTTGAACAACTTCAGCCATCCCTCTGCCTGCATGGGGAGCCGCTGACGCAGGCCCGGAGCCTTGGGCTGCAGAATTCCATCGGGAAAGCCGTGGACACTGACCGCCCTGGTCAGGGAGGATGAGCAAGTGCCCTGAGGGTGGGAATGTGTGTCAGGCTGTGCAGGGAAGCTGTGGGGTCTGAATCCCAGTCCTCTGCTCACTCTCCGTGTGCTCCAGGTCAAGGTTCTGACCCCCTCTGTGCCGCTCTGTCCTCTTGCCGGCTGGGATGGCAGTGCCTGCTCTGAGTGTGACTGGGTGCCCAGGCAGGCAGGTAGCACAGCCCGGGTGCAGAGTGAGCGCTCCATAAGGGCAGCTCTCATCACATTATTATTTTCTTTCTCAGCTCAGAGGGTCTCCCTGAGCAGCTGCCCCCACGCCTTGTTGCTAGGATGGAGGAGCAGACAGAGCCTAATGCTGTCACCCTGCAGTATCATTGGGGAATTATTTGGCATCCTTTTGTCTGAGTTAATAAACCGCTTTCCTTCCAGAAGATCAGAAAAAGAAAAAACTTGAGTGAGCAGCTTTCTGCTTGCCTCCTCTTCCTCATCTCCAAGGTGGATGCTTCCTCGCAGGCTCCCACATCAGTCTGCCTCCTGAGGCCGTGGCACCAGTGCAGTCTCTGCAAGTGACCATGGGAAGCTGAGTCCACAGAGGGGGAGGAACACCCCGAGGCCACATGCAGGTCACTGTCAGACTCAGAGCCCTGCTCCCTGAGGCCCCTCCCACCAACAGCCCCGTCCCATCATTTGGCCCCACCCGGTCAGGCAGACCCTACATCCTGCTTCCCATGTGAACTGCCCACACTCAGGGTCCACTGTTTTAATCCAAACCACATCTGTGGGCCACTCCTGTACGTCCCCCCCATGGTCACGTGGCACCAGGCTTGGCAGACCCCAGAGACAGAGAGTATCCCCCTGAGAATTGATTGTCCACCATGATGCAGCAGCTGGATGTTCAATGGCTGGAGGTACAGGGGACAGCAAGTCCAAGGAGGGGTTTCCAGAGAGACAGGACCACGCTGTCTCACAGGAGAGCAGCAGGATGCCCAGGTCTCAGAGGTACACAGGAGTCCCCAGCCACACGGCCTTTCCCAAGGGCAGATTTCCAGGCTGGTTTGGACACCTCTCTGCTTTGGTGCCAAGTCCTGACTCTGCTGTGAGGGTTGGTTGGACCTCTGAGCACCTGCTTCCCACCCACCCACTGACCCATAGGCAGCCCCTCTGAAGTTTATTTGACAACTTGAAGGATCCTCTGAGCACCTGAGGGGAAGAAAAGTCCTTGGTGGCTTTGCCCTTGGGACCCCCCTGTGGCCTTTAGGCCATCTCTGCTCCTCCTGCAGTCTGAGAGGTTGTGGTCTGCCAGGACACAGCCCTTCCTGTGGACATTGAGAAAGCAGATGGCAAACTACACCACGCACAGGGCAGCCTGGAAGAAACATGAGCTCTGCCTCACAGGCCTGAATGCTGCTCTCCTGTGCTCACAAGCTGTGTGGCCTCAGGCAGGTGCCTCACCTTCTCTGATCCCCAGTTTGTTCATCTGTGAAAGGACAGAAATTGTATGAACCAACCCCATTATTACTCTTGCACAGTATGTCAAGTGCTTGTCAAAAGCCTGGCACTGGGTTCTCAGGCAGAAGCCTCTGAGCAAGTGAGGCCAGAGTATAGAATCTATCCATCGAAGATTTTAAACGAAATGGTCAAAGTGTGAGAATCAGGACACAACTTTTCTGGGAAATCCACTCGTGTAGAACAGCCCATGCTCCACAACACAGTGACAGATCATGGTGACCAAGCATGGCGGCCAACATTTACCGAGTACTTACCATGCACCAGCTCTGTACTGAGCACTTTGCACACACACCTTCATTTAACCTTCCTGAAAACCCTGTTGTACACATGAGGACACCATGAGGATACTGAGTCTTCAGGAGGTTTGTAATTTGCCCAAAGAGGTATCTGAGCTGGATCTGAACCCAAGCACACCTCAGAGTTTACCCTCATCTGTTAGGCGGGTAGAATGTTACACAGTTTCTCACCAGTCAACCCAAAGGCAGCCCCTGCTCTGGCTTAGAGCAAGCAGGGAAAGGATCTTAGGTGTGCAACAAACGTTTTTAAAGATCATGAATTATTTTCAAAAGAAGTTCACAGTAAGTATATTCTTTCTTTTACTTTTTTTTTTGATTAACTTAAGTGTGCCATGGAAGTTTAAAAGTTCAAGTGTGCCGTGAGATAAAAGAGGTGAGCAAACACTGGCTTAGAGTTTCCCCCTGTGAGTGTGGCTGCAGATCACAGCTGGTTGGGAGGCCAGAATAACCAGCTCAAGAACAGAATGTTCTGCAAGGTCTGCTTCCAGAGAGCTATAGAAACAACTCAGCCTCAGACAACCTCCCAGGTGTGTGTGCTCGCGCTTATGCAAGGGGGTATCTGATTCCTCTTTTTCAATAAATTTGGGCTGGCTGCTTCCTGAAACTCCCCTTTCGCTGAAGCCAACCCTGCCCTTTCTGCATACTCCTTGTCCTCTCTAGCTCCTGGTACCCGGGTACAGCACCTTTTTCCAGACCTGTTTCTATGTGTACCAAAACATTCTATGATCCTTACAGGGCTCAGGAGCTCTTCAAGTCCTTTTATGTTTTTTTTTTTCTAATTGCACACTTTTCTCCAATAATTCAAGTATCCATTGGCTCAGCTAACTCTCTTCCTTGGATGGCTGGGGGTTCTCCCTGTCCCCTGCCTGCTCTTTTTCTTTCGGGAGGCTTGATACAGAGTGAGCCTTGGCGCATGTGAGCTTCTCACCCCTTAATACCCTAGAAGCTGCTTGTCCCGCCCAGCCTTGACTTCAGGTTGGCCCCTGGTCTCCCAAACAGCCTGTGGCTGTAGCGACATCTGACATATGTTGAGCACCTCTCAGAGATATTAGTTCTTATAAAAATCAACACAGTGAATTTTATTGTAATATTAATTCAACCTTCTTATAGTGGGAACCTGGGATTCCTAAGAGGATAAATTGTACTATTGCCTACTGGTGACAGCAGCAATTAGAAGAGGGATAATAATTCAATTAGAGCTTTAATACTTGATTACCGTAACAACATTGCCAGTGGAATTCTCTGGCTAGTATCTGAACGACTTTGTACTCTTCGGGGACTGAATGTTTAAGCCCCCTCCCCCAATTCGTTTGTAGAAATCCTAACTCCCAATGTGATGATATAAGGAGGTTGGGCCTTTGGGAAGTGATTAGGTTATGAGGGTGGAGCCCTAATTAATGGAATTAGCGCCTTTATAAAAGGGACCCCAGGGAGCTCCCTCGCCTCTTCCACCATGTGAAGACACAGCAAAAAGACAGCGGTTTATGAACCATGAAGCACACTCCAACCAGACACCAAATCTGCAGTTGCCTTGATTTTGGACTTGCCAGCTCCAGAACTTTGAGAAATAAAGTTCCGTTGTTTGTAAGTCACCCAGCAGACATTCTGTTACAGCAGCCCAAACAGACAGAAACAGGGAGTTTTGGTGCCAGGGAGCTTGTTCTAAATCCTCAGATACTCCAGGATTCCTGCAATTTTCAACTATCATGATCTGATGTCTTACACCCTTGATCACTAACCATCCTGGAAGGTGTGTGTTACTCAGACCATTTTGCAGATGCAGATACGCCCATGTGCCTGGAGCCACTGCTCCAGGTTGTGTGTCAGCTGATGTGAGGGCTGCCTGGCCCCATCCCAAGTGCTCCCATCCTCTCATGCTGGCCTCGCAGAGGGGTGGACGTGGGCAAAAGCAGTCACTTAGCACCCCAGCACGCGAGGCCCCCGGGGCATCTGTGAGTGTGGTCTGTGTCAGTCCGGGGATCTTTCCAGGGCCAAGCAAGAAGAGAAGCCACATTAGAGAGGAGAAGCCAGCCCTGGGGCTCCCTCGCCGTGCAGCGCGTGCCGTGCTGAAGTGCCACTCTCGTCACTGCTGGGAGCACTATCACTGCTGGCCACTGGCAGAAACCCACTGGCAGTCAGTCCCAGCAGCATCACACCAAGGCACTGGTGTGAAAAGGTGTCATCAAAGAATGAAAAGGGGCATGTGTCAGGGTCAATTTCTTTGTTGCAGTTCATTTCAGTGCCTTTAATATGCTACTGTGCAGTTGAGATCTCTAAGAGGGGAATTTAGAATCTGTCAATCACCCCTATATTGTATTGTATTTTTTATAAGGGTGGATTAGTTCTGTGAAACATCCTTTGACATATGGTGGCATAAGGCCATCTCTCTTTTTCCTCCTCTTGCATAAAACAAACAAACAAACAAAAAAAACCCACAAAACTGCTCTGGAATTCTAGTTCCCGATTTCCCCTACTCCTCAGACAGTAGCAACGGTGCAAACTACAGTGAAGTGTTGATCTTAATTGAGCCTGGACTTCTTTGTACTAGGATAGGTACAGCCACAGGTTATCAAGGGCATTTTCTAATATGGTAACAGTTCTTCTTGACAAGAGCGTGTGCCCAGGCAAGAGATATGATGAGAAAAGATAGCCCATGCCCATCAAAGTTCTAAAGGCATAAACACAAACGCACATGTGAGGGCAAAAATACCCTAAAAAAGCAGCACATCTTTAAAATTTATGGTAAATTTTACACTGAAATCAGTATTTTGTTTTCTATGACTTAGGAAAGTAGTTTTTGTTTTCGTTTGTTTTGAACTTGGGATAGAGAAAAGGTTCTAAACACCGGGCCAGGCCTTCCTCACTTTAGTTGCTGGAGCTGGGGGTTCATTTTGTATGTGTGCCAGAATGTGGAATCACCAAATGCTAAAGGCTTGGGGGAACATTCCAGTTTCGATTAACTACCTGCCAGGCATTCTCTGAAATTTCCAGCTTGGGTTTGCGTGATGGATGAACTAACCTTTGGAGAGCTGTTTTGAAAGTTGGGAGTGGAATTTTGAAGCCCGATGTTATGGATGCAACGCACTGTAAGCTCCTGGGAAACAACCCCTCCACATCTGGGGAGGTGAGAATGATGAAATTAAAGTTCTTGCTTAGGAGATGTTTTGGTTGTAAGCAACAGAAAGCAACTCTATCAGGAAAGCCATGTGTGCTGGTGGGCTCTGGGTGGCTCACAGGACTGAAAGGAAAGCTAAGCAACCATCATCAGGCAGGCAGCAAATGGGGGTCCCTGGACATACCTGGACACAGGGGCTTATGTTTATCTTCTCTAAGAGGCTGCCATTAAGTTATCTTAGCTCTGTTTCGGCTTCTAGGACTAAGACCAAGATTACCTAGGCCAGGTGTTTCCCATTTGACCCCTATGTGTGAGGATGTCTCTGTAAAGGAAGAGCCTTCCCAAGTAGGGTCAACTCTAGATGTAAACAGGAAGCAGGTAACTGCAGAGGTGACCCGTTGACAATGAACTGGAAAGAATGGAACAAATCCTCAGTGATACAGTAAAGGGAGGTGCGGGAACGTTGAGATGAAGGAAAGGAAAGTGTCTTGAAGATCGTGGAGTTGGGGAAAAGAATGTGCCAAAGCTCTCCGGGAGCTGGAGTATGCCCAGACAACAAGTGCATGGCTTTAGTTAGAAAGCTCTTTAGAAGGCAATTCATTCGGGCTACAGAGGTGGAGAGAAGAGCCAGAATTTCTGCTCTGATTCAAACCCACCAAGAAGCCGTGAGACCCCTCAGGGAGACTGCAAACAGCCTGCTCTACACTTTATTTCACCTATGTGTAGTTTTGTTTTTTTCATTAGACACGTTAGGTGCTGTCACAGATGCAGCTCATCGTCAATCCAACAGCTATTCTTCAACCCCCTTCCCAAGCAGGTGGAATCCACCTCCTATAAAGAGCCTAAAATTCTGGATACTCACTCTTCTAAGCCTCTTTTACTTCCAGGGATGGCCAAATAATATCATTTTAGGCAATGAAAGTAAAGGAAATTCTTCGTAGGTGGGAAACATTTTCTTCCCTAATAAAAGGGAGATCCTTAAAAATAGACTTTATCTGTCATATGACTGAGAACGCTTCTTCCTGCCTTTGAGCACAATTGGATGAGGATTTGATCTTGGGGATGCTGCAGCCACTTTGTGATGTGAGGATAGCATATGGAAAATGGTAGAGCAAAAGGACGGAAAGGGCTGGGGGTCTTTGTGACCCTTTACCTTTCAGTTTCCTGTTATTTTTAATATTAATAAGTCTCTCTTAATTAAGCTTAATTAATAGGATGTTTTCTTAATTGTATCCTAAAACATCCCAATGTAAATTATTGTAGAATCAAGCAATTCTACATAAAAATGTAGCTTCTCCACTTCTCTTGAGAACTCAGAAGGTCTGGCAACACTGAGCTTTCTCCCTACCTAGTGACAGCAACATGGAGCTAAGACAGGTCAGTGCACCTCCCTGGGCATGTGTGCGCTGTGTCTCCACTTGTCCCTAATGGCCCTAACCTGCCTCTTCACTGACCAACTTTTCTGGTCCCTGGAAGTATCTGTCCTTGTCACTGCTAATCTCTACATTGGACTCTCACCAGGTTTACTCAGCAAAGGAAGAAAAGTCTTACAGCTCCCGGCTTCCAGGGTGCACTCTGGCTGTTCACACCATGTGCCTTGAACTCATAAACCCTCCCACATCCAAAAAGGACCAGGGACTGAGGAACAAATGTCCTCATTCACGGCCATTTTACTGTTTCATTGTACTTTCACATTTACTTCACCCTAATAGTGCATGAAATTAAAACATATGGATCCACAAAAACACCTGCCTTTGTGAACTGGCTTCCACTGTTAATCCCGGCGCCTGAGGATCCTGCCACACGTGTTATTATGTCTTTTGTCATTTTAATTACATTTTAATCAAAGCTTTTACATGGCCTATCTTAGGACTTTCAATGTCATTATGAGCGTAAACAATATCCTGTTACTTTGCAGAGAGTCCTTCCTGTAAATGGAAGTATTTATATTAAATGTACATTCATGGTCCAGAATGTTAAGTCATCCTTAGTGAAGTCTAAACCTTTCTCTTTCCTCCAGCATGCCACTGCAGAATCAAGTAAGTATATGTGTCTTTTTTTTTTTTTAACAGTAGCATTGGATCCTTTTCTTGCATCTCTACTTTTAGTTTTATTTTTCAAAATTAGAGAATGTTCAGTTAAATCTGAATATTGTTTGATTTTTCTAATATCCTATGAATGTTAGCTCTGGATTTAAAATTATGTTTTATGAATTGCTATGATTTAGCTTTTCAAGTATCTCACATTCATTCTCAAAGTTGCCTTCCAGTATAAGAATGCCGTAAGTTTTAAAAATCAATGGTTTGACTACAGGTGGAAATCACTAAGTAGAGTAGTCTCAACTATTTTTTTTTTTTGTGATTTTGGCCGGGGCTGGGTTTGAACCCAGCACCTCCGGCATATGGGACTGGCGCCCTACTCCTTGAGCCACAGGCGCCGCCCGACTTCAGGTGGAAATCAATTTAAGCCTTCCCTTCTCCTACAAGCACATGGCTCTGTGCCAAAGCCAGCTCCGAAGGACGCAGGTGGGGAGATGTTTCTCACTGGACACCCAGCCCAGAGCTGTTCAGCTGACAATGTATATGGCCACCCGAGTCTTCCAAAATGCAGTCTGTAATGCTAACTGCTGGAAAGTGACACTCTTTGCACACCAAATTTGCATCACCTTGCAGCAACCATGCCCAGGCACCTGCAGAACCCTGTGGTACCACCCCTCAGCATTGGATCAAGGGAATGTTCACTGGTTTGGAAAAAACCAAGCTGGCCAAGGAGCCACATGCTACATCCTCAGACTGCAAAGGTTCACAGGGACTGGCTGCATTCAACAGGGTAAAGAGCTGAGCGGAGATGGTGCATTTCTGACTGTGTTCTCGTGCTTTCTCCCGGAGCCTCATCACACAGAAACAGTTCCTGCTAAATGGGAACAGCGATATATCGCCACTCCAGAAAAGCATAGCTCCGCAAAACTCAGATCTTACAGGGGAACAACTCTTACCCTGAAGCTGCTTCTCAGCTCTAGTGGCCACCCTACCTGTGCCTTGAAATAGACTCAAGGCCCGGACTTCCTGATCTGTGAGAGTAGTCACAGCACTTCCTACAGGGGGCCAAGTAAGACCCTCCCCCCATGACCCCCAATTCCCTGTAACAGGTTGAGCTGCCAAAGTGGCCCATAAACTAGACCACAAGGTTGGAAGGATTCTGCGCCCAGAGCCCTCAGGCAACGGCAGTGACCGCCCCCCACCTGCCCACAGGACACCCAAGCATCCTTCTGTGCCCTGTACCGTGAAGAGGTCTGTGAAGTGATTCACCTTGTTTGCTTGACTCAATGATTCAAAAAGCCCTGGAAATGCTAAGGCTGTAGGGCTGAGTTTCAAATGCATTTCAGAGACACATGCTAGGAGAAGTTGACGGCTCAGGAAGCTTCTCGGCCTTTCTTCCAAGCTCAGTGCCTGGAATGACCTATAGACAGAGCCGGCTTTGGGCCTCAGCTCTGAAACCCACTGCATCTCTGAATGACATCTGTTGTACTCGGCGGCCAACACCAAGCCTTCCAGGTGGGAGGTTTTATTATGTTTTACAACCATGAAAACACAGGAAGGCGGCTACAACAGCAATCATTTCAGACAGAGGAACTGGCTGAGCTGCCCAACCCCACCCCTGCAGCCTCCTTCCACACATCTCCCAGAGAATGTTCCTGGTGTCCTTCCCTTGCAAATGCAAGAATGTTGAAAGAAAGACATGAAAGTAGCGGGAATACCACCGCGCCATGGAAGCAGGAGGAGGATAACTCGGACAAACAACTGAAGAGAAACACGCTAGGGAAATCCTTTTCTTCCACCCTGAAATCCTTATGACATCAGGGTGGAAGAGCACGCCCGGGGCTCAGTGGCCGTCCTCCCAGGACACAGTCACACGGGGCCTTCGCCGATCCCCTCCAGAGGCAAGCTGGGCGCGCTGTCGGCCGTGGGCCTCTCCTCTGTTTTCAACGAGGTTGGGACTCGGAGACTGACGTACGGTTTATGGCAAGCTGTGTTGGCCAGAGGCGGGTAGTGCTGTCTGTAGCAGATGTAGGCAAAAATGAGGCCGATGATGCCACCAACAAAGGAATCTAGGCGGGAAGAGCAGAACAGGAGACATGGGTAAGTTACTACTCGCTCCAACGTGGCCAGTTATGTTTCCCAGAAAGCACTCTTCCCACCGGTTCAAGTAACTTATTTGCCCATATCAAGAAACCCCCCAAAAGACTAAAAACAGAGGAACAACATTGAAGATATAAATCCTGGTGGCTACTGCAAACTGGCATCCTCTGTAGCATTTAAATGTTTAAAAAATAAGCACTTGAGTCTCTCTTCTGTCTATTCCTTTAGCTGATGGCTGAGCGTTGCATGGATTCAGATTTGTTTCCTGATTTTTAAAACCAATTCTAATTTCTAGAGGAATTTGAACAGATCTAAATATCCTTAGGAGCTATAATTTCTCTTGAGCAAATTCCATCCGAACTCCTACAATATCGCTGGCGTGCCATAGAAACCCAGCGGGCATGCTGGTCTCTGCCTCGCAGTAAAGTGGTTTCTCAGGGATGAAATAATCCTTCTGGGTCACAAAGTGAATCAAACATCTTACAACATGCCTGTGTTGGCACACTCAGCAGACCTCTGGCAGGAGAGCCCAGTCCCTCCAGTGCGATACAGCTCTCATCAATCAGGGTGCAAGCAGGGGGCGGAGGAGGCAGGAGGGTGCACCTGCAGGCCTGCCGCCCAGGGCAATGCTGGCTAAGGAGCATGCTCAGCTGCTGCCCACCCCAACGGCCCTCAGTATGTGTGTGTGCCTACTTTACACTATGATTATCTGTGATTTTTTTTTTTTTTGAGTCTCACTTTGTCACCCTGGGTTGAGTGCTATGGCATCCCCGCTCATAGCAACCTCAAACTCTTGGGCTCACAAGATCTTCCTGCCTCAGCCTCCTGAGTACCTGGGACTACAGGCACCTGCCACACTACCTGGTTAGTTTTTCTATTTTTAATAGAGATGGGGTCTCGCTTTTGCTCAGGTTGGTCTTGAATTCTTGAACTCAAGCAATCCACCCACCTTGGCCTCTCAGAGTGCTAAGCTTATAGGTGTGAGCCACTGTGCCCTACCCTATGGGTTATTCTTGCCAAGAAGATCCTAGTGCAATGCACATGCTCCACTAACAAAGAGATGTGGTGCTCCTGTTAGGGGTGCCATGTGCTGAACTGCCTTTCTTTGTTGGGGGTTTCCATCTTCACATACTGTCTTGTTGAATTTTCCCAGAAGAACTGGGCTTGAACCCTGGTGTCCTGATCCCGTAGTTGAGCTGGTCCACAGTGCCGGCTCATTCCAGACTTTATAACCATGTGATTCTCTGAGGTCCCAGCCTTCAGGGTACAGCAGGCCCATGGGCTGAATGAAGGGGGTGCCCACCTGGGTGCAGGGGAGGGGCAAGGGTTTTCATTCATGATCAGTGCTCGGCCGGCAAGTCTTCCAGTAAGCCACACCCTGTGTGGACGCTTCAGTTTAATCACAGGTTAATTCCCCTGTGTCTCCTGTAGGTGAAATTCTAAGTGGCTGTCAAGGAAACAGATCTTTCAAGAAAACAATCTGCTCGGTGTTTAGACAGGCACATCACACTTGTCATCACTTTGTGATTCTTGGTATCCAGGCTCTATCTAGATGTATCAGAAGAATTTTTGAGGATGGGAATAATATTTTTATATTTCAGTATCTTTCATGAAATTGCTTCTACTCTCAGTATTTCTAGTAGCCCAGTAGTAAAACATACAGAAGTTCTATAATAAATAGCTTTTTGTTTTCTTAAACAAGTGTAGTCATTCAGTGCATGTAATGTTATTGATCTGTAATAGCAAAATTGGCAAAGAAGTATAATAAAAGAAAAGCTCCTTTATGTTAGATGTGTCTGTGATGGCGGCATGAACCTGAGTGTGTGCAGACTCTGCCCAATGGAATTGGGGCAGGGCAGCTAGTGACGTGCTTTCAAGTGCAAATAGCTGAGGCCCCTGCCCTGCCTGGATGAATCCTTCCCACTGTGCTTAGAGCACAGCTGAGCCCCTGTGTCATTCAAGGCTGTATCCCTGGCCTTTGCCAGCCGTCCCAGCCACCCCTCCCTCCTCTCTCTACCAAAGCCACAGTCCTTCTTTCTGTTCCCAAACACACCTGCTTCTTCCCCTTTCAGAGTTCCACAGGCGCTGTTCCCACCCTGCATTCCTGGGAGTCCCTTCTCCTCAACTCTTTCCCAATGAATTTCTATCATATTTCAGAGCTCAAATGAATGTGACCATGCAGTGAAGCCTCACTTGCCTCCAGACCAACCAAAATTCCCAGCTGCACACTCGGATAGGCCCTCCCATCCCCTGTGCAATCATAGTGGCAAATAATGACAAACTGTACAACTGGTTAATGATTAATGCTGGTCTCAAGACCCTAGGAGGGCTCGCTGTTGACTCCCTCAACACCTCGACCAGTGCCTTGCTCACAGCAGAATTAAGTCCATTAATGAAAATGGACACATAGGAACTCAGGACTAGATTTGGCTGCCATTCTGTGCATCCTTGGGGGAGCTGTCTCTGGTCTTCTCTGTTGCCCCGTCAATAACGCAAGAGCACTCAACATATGCATGGTGGCTGAGAAGTCTTCCAGTGTGAGTGTTCAGGGACTGGATTCCCTGGGTTGCCCTACTGAGCCCCATGTGTTGAGAATATTTAGAAGCTCTGCCAACACACATCTCAAAAACAGGTCATTTCCTTGGTTGGGATAAAACATTGCTAAGAAGCAAAAGTCATTCTAACTGGTCAAAGGGAGAGACTGAATAAGTCACTGCTTCCTCTCCATAGGAACTCAAATCTACACAACTGACAGACACGGTGTGACAATGTGGCCCGCAGCTGGCAGGAAGGTGAGGACTATGTGTTAGCGTCTACTCAGACAGGTGAACATCCATCCAGGTCAGGTCAGAAGGGCAAGGAGGATGGTCTAGAGACAGGAGTGAAACCAGGAGGCTATGGGCTGCGGGCGGCAGACCCATCCTGACGCATTCCCACGAGGAGAGCTGTTGCACACGCAGACAGCTGGGGCCCTGTTAAGACAGCCAGCAACTACCTCCCCCCTCCCCACCTAAGAAGCTCAAATGTTGAGGAATTCTCAGGCTGAGACACTGCAGCCCTCAGGGAAAGTCACTTCATCTTTCTGAGCCTCAGTTTCCCTGTGTCTCAAATGTAATTCTCCATATTCACCTCTTGAGTTGTGATGAGAATAATTTATTATTTCTAAAGGTTACATTACACAGCATGTCAAAATAAGACCTAAAAACAATGTCTATCACTGTTGTTCACAGACTGTTGCTCTCACACCCCACTCTAGGCCTGTTGGGCACTCTCGGACCCACCCCCTCCTGCTCACACAGCCGCTCAGCATCTAGAGTTCTCACCTTTTTGGCATGGACAAATTTTCACAGCACTTTAAGTAAAATGCTAATGAACTTTAAAAAACACTGTTACCCAAGAAATTATAAAGCAATATGTACTACGAGCTCTGGAGTAGGGGCCGCAGTGAATAATTAACATGCTAAAGTGAAGCTGCTCAAGTGAAGACACTCTTCCCATAGCCCCGTGGCCACCAGCCTGGAAAATGTGCCAGGTCCTTTCCTAGTTCAAGGTCTTAGAGTTGCACTATTATTTTGTTTTTCCTCTAACCCCAGGAAACAGCTCCAGGGGGTGTTATTTTTATGAGCATCTAAAATGACCTGTGTCATCTGCATTTGAGCTGCTGACTATTGGACAGCATGAAGGGCAAAACCTGCAAATCACACACCTTACCATTCTGTCTTCTGCAACGCAGCACTTCATTAGGCGGGTCACTGACTAAAAGGTTTCAAACCATTACTGTGGATGTTTGCCAGGCTTACTGATGCAGTGGCACGTACGGAAACAGTGAACCCTGCCAATTCCTTCTCTCATTTAATGGAATGAATACACTGGGATATCACAGGTGCCGCAGGAGGGATCCTAAATAACAAGGGCAATGGAGTTCTATCCAAGCCACCTTCTCAGTAGAGCCATTTCAGGGCTTTGTCTATTACAAAGGTGGTAAACAGTATCCTCAAAATAACTTAGCTCATGAAGGAGCTTGTCACCGATTCCCTCAAATGGGTTATTGCTCGTTTGATAGAATCATATTCATATCCTCTTAATAGAAAATTAGGCAGGAGACAAGTAGGGCTTTGTTGGGGGGAAAAATCCACTTGAAATTGACTTTACCCCACATATGGCAACATACAACTGGTGGTATTAAAAGACAAATAAATGGATCTCAGTGTTCCTAGAATACTTAGCACTGGTGTCATTCATTTAACACATGTGAATTCCCTCTGTGGCAGGTGGCAGGTGGCAGGTCTCAGGGCCAGGCCCAGGGCACGCGATAAGCCCCTGCCATCCCAGAGCTCACAGCTCTAAGCAGCGAGACAGACACTCCACGATGTCAGCCTGATGGGTGAGCTGCAGGAGCTGCAGTGTGATGAGACTCGCGAGGGAGAAATGCAGGGGTCTGTGCCCAGGAGAGGGACCTGGGCTAGTCTGGACCAGAGTTTGCGGATGACACAATCCTCAGGCTAGACCTGAAGGATGGGCCAGAGTTAACCAGAGGAAGTGGAGGGTGGAGGCAAGGAGGGTGCAGCAGTTTCCCAGGCAGGGGAAAGAACCAGGCAGAGGAAAGGGTCTGTGTGAAGGCACCGGGAAAGCAAAGAAATCTGAGAAACTGGAGGCAGCCTATCTTTGGAGCAACGGATGGTGTCTCTGTAAGACTGCAGGACACAGGCTGACCAGTCACCTGTCCACACTCCTTGTGACCTTGTTGAGCTCTCAGCGTGGACCAGGGCCTGGTCCCTCTCGGGGCTACCATCTGGGCACCCTGCCACTCCCCACTGTGACTGTCCACTGACCAGAGCCACACACACAGGGCTGTGAGCAGGGGCAGAGTCGGTTTGGTGACATGCTTTTTTTTTAATCTAGCATGGGAATTGCCCAAATTTTAGCACCTAAACCACACAGTTAATCACAAAAGGAGCCCTTTGCGAGGCACTGGGCTTTGCAACTAGCATCACCTGTGAAACTGCCCCACTTCCAGGTGACCTGAAAGCCGGTGTGTCACAGGGACACGGGAACAGCAGCCCCAGGGGTTCAGTCTCCACCCTGCTGGTTTATGTCTGGGGAAGCTCTTTCCAGGACTCCCGTGTCCCCCTCTAGGCCCTGGCCTGTGCTCCTGTACTTGCCTCACCTAATGAAACAACAGACTTGCATACAGGGACTGGGCTGGGAGGCAGAAAAGACCAGAGCGGTGTCAACAGCAGAAAACCCCCATGACCGTGGACAGAGTGAGCCACTGGACGTTATGAATACAGATGTGTAACTGAGCAATGGGATGTATTTCCACACTAGGCACAGCTGTTTACATCAAAATTGAAATGGAGTCATAAAACCTCCTCCCATTAATAGGAGAGGGACTTGAGTTTTGCTGATGCCTCTGAGGTTGCCTGCGAATTCTCATCATGATGGACGGCCCCCACCCCCGGTCACAGATAGCTCAGTTCACCAAAGCAAAACAAGTTATGTATCTTAATCAGGCATCCTGCCCCCAACATCCACCCATACAGCCACTGAAGGCTTCACTGTCCATCCCTCTTCCAAGCCTCAAACTTTTGCAGCTTCTATAATTCCTCCCTTCATAACTGAGTGTTGAAAAATCACATTTCTCACTCCCTTAACACGTAACACGGGAAAGAAAGATGGAGTGAGGTACAGTGTAGAACAGGCATTCTCCACCGGGCAGCGTTGACTTTTGGGGCCGGGTAACTACTGGTTGTGGGGGAGGGGCAGCTGTGGGCATCGGGGGTGTTCAGCAGTGTCTCCCTAGCCTCTGACCCTGGTACTCAGTAGCTACAAGTCACATCAATGTTGTAACTACCAAAAAGATGTCTGCAGACATTGCTAAATGTCCCCTGGGTGGTGCAACCAACCTCTCCACCCACATCTGAGAACACTGGGTGGAGACAGAGACAGACGGCCTCACGAAGGAGCAATCAGGTAAACTGAGTCCTCCTCAGGGCCCATGAGAGGATCCAAGGAAACACCTGTCGCTGTCCTGACTGGACAGAGAATGGCAGAACTGAACTGGTACCTGGGCCACACTAGCAGCCTGCACCAACTGAAGCCCAGTCATGGCTACAGACGTCTGCCACGCGCAGTGTGGGTCTGTGTCCACACCTGGCTCGCAACATCACTACATCACCAAACATGCATTCTCTTACTTTGCATTCCGTCAGCCCCCGGAGCACTGATACTCCCCTACACTGTTCAAAGTCCCTTTCCGTGTCTGTCGGGCTGAAGCTCCAGCTGCCTACAGCCTGTGAGTGCGCCAGCTGCCTCATGAGGCTGCCGGTCCCTCAAGCCAGGAGCTATGATTCTGAACGTTCATTCTTTATGGTCACGTCACACAGCCACACCTAGGGAAGGAGTGACATGATGGGTCAGGGCCGGACAGTGCTGAAGAGAGGCCAACCGCACGTCTTAACTTTTCAGTCCAAGATCACCATACAAAGGCTCTCCCTCACTTCCAAGACAAAGGAAAATGGATTCAATTCTGAAACCCTCCATTGCTCCCCAAATCCCACGTGCTTGAATAGAAGTAAAACCCAGCATTCAAAGCTTGCAAACAGATCATGTTTCAAAACATGCCTGCCTCCACGTGGGGTGTTTGGTGATACCGATTTGCATCATGTGGGATGTTTCCATTTACGAAGGACATTCACAGCCATATTTCATTCAGTCTGTGACACAGCTCTGTAAACTATTTGGGGACTGTTGTTCCCCTGCTCAAAGAAGAAACTATGGTTCACAGGGGATCAATGAGAAGCCACCTATCAGAGGCCGTGTGGCCCGTCATGGTCCTCATGGGGAAATGGCCATCAGGGCAACAAGGAGGCTCTGAGGGTACACTGGATGTGCTCTTGCTGTGGGATCAGCAACTCTGTCCCTCCCTCTCTGCCTGTGGCTTCATATTATCTAAGACTTTATCCAAGCCATTGATAAAAACAAACACAGGAGGGCTCAGACCCAGCCCTGCGGCCTCTATTGACCATCCCCATCAGGAGACCACGGGCAGCACTCGGTGCTTGCTGTGTCCACCTGTCCAAACCCTGTGTCGGCCTCTCCTTCCCTACACCTTCACCCTCCAGCCCAAAGTTGCCCTGGGGCACAAGATGCCTAAGGTGTAAACTCTAGGAGAGGCAGGGTGGGGAGGAGGAGTGCAAAGCCCTAGGAGAAGATGGGACAGAGGGGCCCGCAGCCAACAGCACCCCTCACCTCCAGCCTTGCCTCCAACTCACTACCGCCACACAAACCCCGTAAGAGGGGAGAAGGGGCTGGTCCCACAGGCAGCTGGCTGCAAAGACAGAGGAGGAGGAGGAGCTCAGTGACCTGCAGCGGCCAGACAAGGGGAGGAGGAGGTCCAGGTCACAATGACAGCCCAAGCCCACCTGTCCAGGCAAGCTGGATTTAGGCCCATGGCCTTTGATTTGTTATTTAAAGTTGATACACACAGCAGAGCCCTCACCTGTGCTCCTCAGACTGCAGCGGCAAGGAGGGCTCACGGCTGGCTGGTGAACTGTGAAGATTCTGGGTCACTGCCCCCACCCCACTCCCACCTCCCCAACCCCAAGGGAGTCCAGTTCCTAGCTCAGAGTGGCTTGACCAAGCTGACCTGAAGTTGCACTTGGAAAACTCTGCCCTCAGCCCTGCCACTCATAGAGGCCATGCCTCCGGTGGACATCACCTGTCTCTAAGCTGTAATTTATCTGTAGAGGGACATGGCATGGTCTAGCTATATTCCAGGAACAAGCTCTTCCCTTGTTTTGTGCTGTTTTGACTTTTAACACATATCCCAGGACGGACATGTGTAGCTAAGCCTCTCCCAATCTTGTAGTTGCAGCCGGGAATGCCGCTGCAATTGACCTGTGGCTGGGCACACCTTTTGGAAGAACAGCCGTGGCGAGAAATATGTCCTTGTAGGCTGGGACATCCAGCTGAGAAATCACATGTGGGTCTGAGACCAAGGGCAATGCTAAGCCCAAGGGCCCAACCCTCTGGCAGAACTCGAGAAAGTCCCCTAAAGCACGAGGGAGGAGGGAGTTATTGGTTCTCCCCACAGGAAGGGCAGCAGGAAGGCTAGGCCTCACTGGAACAGGCGTAGCTGCTGTGCCACTCGGCCAGCTCTGGTTTCTGACCATTGGCCCTTAGTCCCCTGAGTCAGCACATTTCTACCTGAGTCCCTGCAGGAGAGCAGTGGACACGGTGAGGCCCGGGCAGGCCTGGGGGGACTCACCTTGCCAGTGGTGCTTATAGTCGCACATGCGGGACAGAGCGATCATCATGGCGCAGTACAAGGGCAGGATGGCGGCACAAAGCCGCCAGCTCTTCCCTCGCCCGCTCTCGGTGAAGCAGTGCAGCTTGCCCGCCAAGTAGAAGGTCGTGAAGCCAAGGCCGGAAAAGGCAACTGCCAAAGAGAGACAGCAGGTGTTACTCCGGCAGGTGGTGAGGCCAGCGCTCAGGGCGTCCAGGCCGTCCTGTCTGCTGTCCTGCACACCCCCAAGGCTGAGCCTGGGTTGGCACCAGCCTCCGTCTAGGCAATCTGTGCTCCTGCTAGACCCGTGCCGGCATAAACTCCCCATGAGAAGTGCACAGAACGAAGGCTGTCCTATGCCATTCATTCAACTGTGATTTGATGGGTGTCTACTGCGTGCCCGATGGGCAGTGTGCTGGGTGAGGGGGACACATCATGCGTCACATTCTCTCTCTGGCATCGAGAGAAGGACGTAACCACCCTAACAGAGAACTTGAATATGATGCATTACATTCTGTAAGGAAAACCATATGTGCAGAATAAAAGATTGTGAAACCTGCTTAGATCTGAAGGGCGTGGGACAGTAAGGAGGCCAAGGGGAGCCCCAGATTTGGGGCCTGGGAGACAGAAAGTACAGTGGTGGTGCTCACGAGGACGGGTCTAGTGGAGAAGGCAGTGATGGCAAAACCTTGTTTTCTCTCAGAAATCATCGTGATGGTTTTCAGAATCGCGAAGACAACTCAGGGCTGTGCTAAGTCCATTGTCTGAGGTGTGGGGGTGGGGGTAGCATTTACAAGCCCCCAGCTTTTTACCCAATTAGCTTTAAAGCACAGTTGGGACTCAGGAGATTAAAGGTGGGTTTTCCACAGGCTTAACAATGAATGGTCTTCAACTCTGGCCACACAGGGAGTCACCTCTAATATCTGGAAAGCCTGAAACCATCCTGGTAGCCAGGTCCCACTGACAGTCATTCTGCATGTGTGGCACGTGTGCACTGAGTGTGTGTGTGTGTGTGTGTGTGAACTCCGCAAGTGATTCCAGGGGCAGCCACAACTGGGTGGGCTTAGAAGTTTTTGTTGAAGGCAAATGCTAAAGCTCCCCACCTTCTCTGGACACCAGTCTAATCAAAACCTTCCTCTTGATTGGAACACCCTCCCCAGGAGGCAGAGCTTGTAGGTAACCAGTCTACCCGGTGACCTGGTCAAAAGGGACTTAAAAATACTCCAGATGCCCACACATCAGCAACCTTAGGGGACTGTGCAAAGCCAGAGCCCCAGCCCGAGCAACACACAGCATCAGTTACAAACGCAGATTCTCAGGAGTCGAGTCTGTGTCTGACAAAGGGATCTGTGTGCACGCTGCCGTCTGAGGAGCCCTGCTCTAGAACACATTCATCATCTGTAACGGAAATCTCAGCGTCTCTCTTAAGGAAATAAGACAAAAGACAAGCACGAGGGAAATCTAGAGGTTCTGCTCCAAGTTATGGAAAAACTGCAAGTGAGCAGCCCGGAGACATAATAAGCAAACTGTGACGTTTCCATTCAGTGGACTATGGTGCAACCATGAAAACTACCGTGCTCACACGGCATTATGAACGATACCAAGGACACAATTAAGCACAAAGCAGGACCCTAGATTGCAGGTTCAAGGTAATTGTGACTACGGGACATAGCAATGAACAACCTGCAGCTTTTCCAAATTATCTCTGATAATAATGTGGCCAAAGGGATCTCCATTCTCAACATATACCAAAGTAGAACTTTTTCAGAGACCAAATTAAACCCTGTTGCCAGCTCTTTTTGTTGTTTTGTAAGTGGAATGTTAAACCAGGTTTATCCCAGGTATAAAAATGAAGTGAAAGTAGGGAAATGCAATGGTGAGTGGGGTTTGCCCTGAAACATTTCTGAGTAACGATTAGCACTCAAACAGCAAAGCAGTGCTGACATGTGTCAAATATTCTGCTTAAAGTAAGACTATGCGAGAGGCGGCATTGCCCAGCCCTGCTCTAGATGCTGTGATGGGAGGGTATTAAGGGTATTACGTGATTTACATGGTGTTCCAAAGCAGCCCGTTTGGCCACCATCCTAGCAAGCTCTACAGCTTCTTAATTTCCATCCTCATCCACGTTGCTCTGCTCCTTCTACTCATTTGCAGGCTCCCATGAGGTGTCAGGGTGTGGGAGGAGGGCCAAAGAGCTGGTCCCCTTGGCGCTGGCCTCATCCTGAGCTGCTGCAGGAGGAATATTGGACTTTATTCAGATCAGATGGCTTAGCAAGTCTAGCCACCTAATTAACACTAAATGTGGGAAGCAGTAAAAACTGCCCTGGGGCTCTGGAGGGTTACGGATGAAAGTCTCCAAGATTTAACTCAGAGGAGAGGCAGCTGTGGGTGTTACCAAACTGGCATCACTCAGGAAAAGAAATAGAAAAAAAAGTCTACAAACATAAGGTGAATATTGAGCAGAGATTTTGTGTCCCCCATAAAAAAAAATGACTCGTCATTTTTAAGACAGATGAGTCAAAACCTTTACATTCTAGATAACGCCGGAAAGGCTATGTTAACCACTGTGGTAAAAATGTGTCAAATGGTCTATGAAGCGAGTGTATGATGCCCCATGATCATATCAATGTATACAGTTATGATTTAATAAAAAAAAAATGTGGAAACAGCCTAAATGCCCACCAACTCGGGAATGGATTAACAAGCTGTGGTATATGTATACTATGCAATACTATTCAGCTATTAAAAAAAATGGAGACTTTACATCCTTTGTATTATCCTGGATGGACGTGGAAGACATTATTCTTAGTAAAGCATCACAAGAATGGAGAAGCATGAATCCTATGTACTCAATTTTGATATGAGGACAATTAATGACAATTGAGGTTATGGGGGGGAAACAGAAAGAGGGACGGAGGGAGGGGGGTGGGGCCTTGGTGTGTGTCACACTTTATGGGGGCAAGACATGATTGCAAGGGGGACTTTACCTAACAATTGCAATCAGTGTAACCTGGCTTATTGTACCCTCAATGAATCCCCGACAATGAAAAAAAAAAAAGACAGATGAGTCATAAGCTCTGCAGCCATTACTGCCTGTACCTCTGGGCATCTTCAGGGCACAAAGAAGGGACCCTGGAAACCTCCACTGCCAAGGTCTCAGGCAGGTGGCTCCAGGTGAGATCCTGGGCCTCCACTGAGCTCTTCCATCCCAGGAACTCTGAGCTGGCTAGCTTTGGACTTTGACTCATTCTTTGGACAACAGGTAAAACGTCTTTTCTCCCACACAGAGCCGGGACCCACATTGTGATCCCCCCAAAACTTTAAGGACTCTGCTTCTTTGAAAAGGAGGATGGAGGGTGGCGCCTGTGGCTCAGTCGGTAAGGCGCCGGCCCCATGTACCGAGGGTGATGGGTTCGAACCCGGCCCCGGCCAAACTGCAACCAAAAAATAGCTGGGCATTGTGGTGGGCGCCTGTAGTCCCAGCTACTCAGGAGGCTGAGGCAGGAGAATCACTTAGGCCCAGGAGTTGGAGGTTGCTGTGAGCTGTGTGAGGCCACGGCACTCTACCGGGGGCCATAGAGTGAGACTCCGTCTCTACAAAAAACAAAAAAGAAAAGAAAAGGAGGATGAATTCCAAGGAATTTTTAAAGGTTGAGTGGACAGCCTAGATCAGGCGTCCTCAAACTTTTTAAACAGGGGGCCAATTCACTGTCCCTCAGACCATTGGAGGGCCAGACTATAGTTTAAAAAAAAAAAAAAACTATGAGCAAATTCCTATGCACACTACACATATCTTATTTTGAAGTAAAAAACAAAACGGGAACAAATACAATTCACACCGCTTCATGTGGCCCGCGGGCTGCAGTTTGAGGACGCCTGGCCTAGATCCCACGGGCACCTGGCAGCAGCCAGTCTTCCTCGACACACACTATTGGGCCTTTGGATAGTATTTTTAAAACATCACTGTATGCCCTGATGCCTTTTACATGCACTGTAAGTCCTATGCACTTTTCTAGGAGACACATGAGGCTCCAATTTCATACTAACCTTATGCCTGTCACTTTCTCACTGATTTTTATACAGTTATTGAACCGACATAATGTCCTTTGACACAGGACTTCTGAGGCGATTCCCTCTGGCCCAGGAGGAGACACATCTGAGCTGTAAGAATCACTGGTCCTTTGCACTCCTGTTTTCTAATAACTGCCTGAGTAAGAATTAGACTCCACCAAGCCACACTGAATTAAGATGATTCCATAGTGCCTTCACTGGCTCTTGTAAGCTAAGGGGTTGGGGACTAGAATGTAGTCTCCAAAATGCCATCCTGCTCTGAGATCCTAGGACTTTAAACTATCAAGGTGCAGATTCAAGTTCAACTGGGGAGAAAATAGGAAGGCTGTCATGCTTTCCAACTTCAGCCATACAGCGTCCTGTTCTCTTCTCAAAGAAAACATGCAGAGGAGACACTGGGGGGTGGGTAGGAAGCCGCATATATAACCTTTTACCCTAGTGTGCAGCAAGGCAGACGATGTTCATCCCAAGTGAGTGTCTGTCCCTCCCCTTAAACACAGTCCTAGCTTCCAGCTTAAGAACCAAAACTGAGACATAGAAACAGAGCATTGAGCATTTTGGAAGATGCTAATTATAAGAAGGGTTAAATCTATTCATAGCTTGCTAACACGACCATTCTTGCTAACAACTGAAGGAGTAGAAAATTCCTAAGCTGATGGGGTGAGAGAGTACTGAGTCCACCTGTCTTACGGAGTCAGCTTGTTCATTTGCTCCCCCGAGTTTGAAAACACACATGTACATACCCCCTTTACTACTGATGGAGGGGAGATAGTCAGAGTGACTGGGGGAAGAGCACACACCCCTTGTTTACAGAGCTGTAGGTTTTCTCGGATGGAAGCAGCTGCTGATACGTATTTACATGTTGATCTGGCTGTGAAAGGCAGAGATGCTCCTAACTAGGAAGAAGGCGACAGATGGCGGCTGCCCCTATCCCACCCTCTTTCTGGCCCTCGAGATGCTCACTTGCTGTTGTCAATGAAAGTGACAAGCACAGCACACGCTAACGGGAGTCAGTTCAGGGTCTGACACCAGGTGTGTCCTCCTTGCCTGGAGACACCGAAAAAGTCACTGATTCTCGGCAGCCACCCAGACGAATCACTGCAGGCTCCCCTCTCTCCCCACCCAAGGCGAGGTTTATTCCCAGAGCAGGCTGAGGGGCACTGATTTCCTTTATCCCCAGGTGACTTTTAAGCCAAGTGAAAATCTTTGGACCCTAATGATCGCAAGAAATGAGAAAATTGGCACCGTAAGGCAAAATCAGTTAAGAACAAATGAGATAAGAGGGAGCAGACCCTGCTTTGCATGTTGTATTTTTTGCTTTTGCTAAAAAGGCAGACTATTACTAGCACTGAGGACACAACTGCTCTCTGACAAGGATGTCTCTACAAACGTTCCATCTCATGATGCTCAAAGAGTTAGTATCATCTTTCCTGAGAAAGATGAGCAACATCAGGGGGTTGAGTACATCTTGGGCACGTTGTTTTCTCTCTCTGGGCTTCAGTTTTCCTTAACAAGAGGCTGAATCATCAGAGTCAGCACATCACATCCACGGGGGCTGGGAACACAGTGACATTAGTAAAGCAGCCGTGAGAATGAACTTTCTCCAGACAGCGCGTCCTTTTGGTCTATCTTTGGTTGAGCTGCTGCTGCTAAGCACTCAGATGCAAGGCATACTTTCCTGTCTGAAAAGAAATCAATGGTTCATTTGTGACGGCGAATGGCAACTAACACCTGGCCTCAGTGTTGGGTGACAATTGGGGGAGGTGAGGACTGGGGTAAAGCAGAGGGACTTCACCTATTTAAAGACGCAGCCCTGGCTGGCCCAGGTGGCTCACTTCTGTAATCCTAGCACTCTGTGAGGCTGAGGTGGGGGGATCTCCTGAGCTCAGGAGTTCGAGACCAGTTTGAGCAAGACCGAGACCTCCTGTCTCTAATAAACATAGAAAAACTAGCCAGGCGTTGTGGCAGGTGCCTATAGTCTCAGCTTCTTGGGAGGCTGACGCAAGAGGTTCTCTTGAGCCCAAGAGTTTGAGGTTGCTGTAAGATAATGACACCATGGCACTCTACCCAGGGTGACAGACTGATAGTCTGTCTCAAAAAATCAAGATGCAGGCCTGCTTTAGCTCCAGCTGGGGTCTACCACATGGAGAAGATGCAGGCTCAGTGTTTCCACCTTTTTTGATCTTCTGGCCAAACAATGGAATCCTATCTTCATGGGAAATGTCTCCATTTTAAATATTAACAACCAATCAAAAATTAATACAGTGCAGACCAAGCATAGTGGGGTCTTTGGGCTGCCAACTTGAGACCTAACTCAAGCCCTGGTTTCCAGCACAGTTGTTTACTGAATAAATAGACTCTAAGTCTGAGCTAAAAATTACAGCATCCATCACACCAGAGAAAGAATCACGTAATAAGTTTGGGATGGCTTTATTTAAAATAAGAGGAACATCAAGTGAAACCGTGCAGGTGATTTGGGAACTAGATAATCCATTCAACAGCAGGGAACACCATGGGTTGTTGAAGAGCGTGGCTTTTCAATAATGAATATAGTTTGTCATGAATTTAAAGAAGACTGAGCGTGGCATGGGGCGCATGGCTCTGCCACTTAGTCCCACTCAGCTCACCTCCTGGGTGCAGTTTCCATGGGCCTCAGTTTCCCCATCTGTGCAGCAGGGTTAGTAGCAAAGGACTCACAAAGGTTCTGTGAGGACCACTGAATGAAACATTGTGAAATATAGCACAGCGCTTGGAATAGTGATCGCTCACTATGGACATCGCCACTGTAGCAGCCACTGCTGTGCACAGCCTCAGCTCTGTTTTGAAAGAGACGTTTTCGGAAGGTGTCCTTTTTGCAGTGTGCAGCACCACAGTCATAGATGGTAACATGTATCCACTTGGAATTCTAGAGCCAGGTTCCCAGGCTCCTGGAACTCTGCTGCCCAGAGGTTCTCAGTAGATGGTAGTCGGTAAAATGAACAAACTTGAAGACTCAGGGAGGTGAGCCATGGAGATACCTTCCCCTTCCCACTTTGCAGAAATCCTGAAGCTTCAGATGACAGGGGCAGCCAGCCAGGAGGCCATTCCTGTGCTAAGTGACCCCTCACTTAGGTTGTTGTTCAGGAGTCCTCAGAAATAGGTACATTAAGTTAGGATCAACTTTCATATCCCTGTGCTCCCAAATCCTTGAATATGGCTAATTTCTTAATTTGTCATTTCCATTTTATAGTTTCTCAACTCATACTTTCAGCCTAGCTAACTCATCCTCTTTTCTTTTTCATGACAAACTATATTCATTAATATTCCAAATCATTAAAAGCTTTCATTTAAAAAATGATTATTATAACCCTTATAGAGTATGTGGGTCCATAGTACATCTAAATCATTCAACAGAGCTGCGGGAAGGACAGTTATTTATTTTTCATGAAATTATTGGCAGAAGGTCATTAACATCTGATTTCATTATCCAACCAGCACTCCGGTATCAAGGGAAAATTTTGATGAAAATCACAAAATGAACTCAACTTCGTACCCACCGTAATTATTTTTAAATCTTCCTTTTTTTTCAATCCATTAACAATGAGATCGTTTTGCTCTAACGTAGGAGACAAAAAGCCAGTTATGGCTAGAAGGAAGATCATTTTCAAAATCCTTGAAATCTTCTGTCACCCAATAATTTCTTTAATATTTCTTTCAAGGACCAGAGTTCACTGCAACAACTGTAATTCAACAATATTAAAAGTAACAATTAATTCACCTAGATAATTTGAAAGGAAGAATTTGGGCCCCTATTTATCTGAAGTGTCTATACATAAGTCCATAGCTAGTTAGACACAGGTCCCGCTAGATAAGCTCCGTGACGGCCGGACTTATGATAGAATTTCACACACTGAGTGGCACAGAGTAGGTACCTAATGGACGTGTGTTAATTGAAGGAAGGGCCGGGCCCACTGGTGCGCTGTTGCCTTCACTTTGTCATTCATTCTGTCAACACGGATTTATTAATGGGCTGGGCAGGCCAGGGACTTTGCGGGGCCCTGGTGAGGGAAATGTGCCTACGACCCAGTTCCTGTTCTGGAGGAGTTTTATTTGGGGGAAAAAACTGGAATAACACAAGTAGCTCCAGGAAGGAAGGAAGACTGGAGCCTGGAGGATAAACAGAGGAAAGAGCATTTATGATAACCTCAGTCATCTGGAATCCAGAGGGTTAAACTCACTCAACTCTACAGTAGAGCTGACTGGGATTCCAGGTATGGTCAGCGTGGCAGTCAGCCGCAGGTAGAATTATTCCTGAAGTCCTACCAGCTGTAAGATTTAATAAGAATGAGCATGTTAAGCATCACAAGAATGGAGAAGCATGAATCCTATGTACTCAATCTTGATATGAGGACAATTAATGACAATTAAGGTTATGGGGGGGGAAGCAGAAAGAGGGATGGAGGGAGGGGGGTGGGGCCTTAGTGTGTGTCACACTTTATGGGGGCAAGACATGATTGCAAGAGGGACTTTACCTAACAATTGCAATCAGTGTAACTGGCTTATTGTACCCTCAATGAATCCCCAACAATAAAAAAAAAAAGAATGAGCATGTTGGTGAGACGCTGCATGCTATCTGCTAGGATGAAGGCGATCAGGCAGACTCTAGGCACCCTGGGGAAGCCCACACCATGTGACTGTCCTACCCAGAGGGACCAAGAGAACCCTCTCAGCCACTGAAGGCGGCCAGCTCGCCAAGCAGACTTGGTGGACACAACCCCAGGAATATGAAGAGAATTGGGAGCCCACAGCTTGCGGGAGGTTGGAGTAGGGAGTTGCTTCTGCAGCAGAGCCTGGTGGAGCTGGGTAAGCAGCATCCTGGTTCCGGTCTGTGTGACCCAGAGCGAGGTTCTTGATATGTGAAATGTAGCCATGCCATCTGCAAAATGGACAAGCCAAAAGGTGCCCCACAGAGCAACATGATGGAGCATGATGGGGTGTCCAGGATATGCCAGACAAAGTGCCTGGCACACGCTCCGTCTAATCCCATTTGCCTTCCCTCTGCTTTCTGTTACACTCTTTCTTAAAATCACTCTGTCTGTCCCACTCGGAGCACGGGGAAGAGGAAACGGAGCAAATGTGCATCTGGCGGTCACTAGGATGTGAGCTCCATGGCACCAGAGCCTTGTCTGTGTGTCTGCTGCCATTGTACAGACACCCAATATCAAGGGCAGTGCCAGGCACATCGCTGGTGCTCAATAAACACAGGTGAACCAACAAGACAACGACACGAGCAGGATAATACAAACACTGGACCAGACGATGTGCACCCTCATGGGCTTTGTGGAAACAGCTGTCGGCATCCCTCTTCCACCTACTAACTGCTACACGCTCAAGTCTCAGTTAAATGTCACTTCCTCAGGGGAGCTGCTGGCCCACCAGCAGGTGTAACAGGTTTGTTTTGCACTTTCCACCTGCTACTTAGAGCACCGGTCAACGCTATTTTTATTTATGTGATTGTCCAGCCTGTCTCTCTTTTACTAGATTCTGAACTCCATGAGGGCACAGGCTATATCCCTGTGCTGGTCCTTACCAGATGCTAAAAAAATGCATATACTGAACAAATGGATGAAGGCCCAATGATTAGGGAAGGTCTCACAAAAGAAGGTGGCAGGGATGCACCCAGGGGGAGGGGAGAGAGGGTGGGGTCAGGCTTGGAATTGCACCGGTGCCAAATTCTGCATGAGATGAGGGTGAGCTGGGCCTGCACCAAATTCTTCTTTACCATGTCCTATCCTCCTGATATCTCTACACAGTCTATTCTCTTTCTCTCTCTCTCATACACACTTCCCCAGGCTCTTCCTACAGGGATGGTCCCAGAATCCTCCTGGACCTTCAGAACAGGGGCCCCTCTGTTCTCCAGGGACAAAGGCTTCTTCTCAGAAATCTGGGCCACACTCCAGGGAACATGGTGCAATGCCCCCCAAGTTCTTAGATAAGATGAAGTTATAAAAAGGGAAGCAAGATAAGATTCTAAGGGTCTGAGGACAGGGCGGTGGGACAGCATTTCACTGAAAGTGAGGAGGAGGGAACTGTCGAGTGGAGCGGGCGCCAGGGGCGCTCATCACAAGGTGACAGGGGGCTGCCCCCACCTGCTGGCACTAAGCATGAAGCGTTCTTTGTCTGCCCCTCCCACCCCCAGAACAACATAGTGACCTAGTTAGTCATCAGGCCATTTTATGGATTAGAAATGGAGGCTAAGAATGTACAAATTATTTACCTAAGTTTGATGCAGCCCTTTGGGAGCTGTGAATGCCCTTTTAATAGAGCAGAAATCACAGAAGCTTCTAGCATCAGTGCCATTGCAAGACTTCTAATGGTTTGCTTTATTCTCCCAGTGGGAATGTGCCCATCAGGGTCACCACTGAAGCCCGAGGACCCAGAACACCACCTGGCAATAAGAAGCACCAATGCATGCTGCCCAGGTGAATGTATAAACAACAGAGACGCATGCTGCCCAGGTGAGTGTATAAACGACAGAGACCACCTAGTTAGCCCACAGACGTAACCAGACCCTGGTAAGTATTCTGGCAACAGCACGGCAAGGTCCATGGTGGGGGTTATGTCTTTACCCCCATCTCCTGGCAGGGTGACACCTGAGCCAGATGAGAGTTCCATGGAACCCTCAGGATGGAAAGGGCTGCACAGCCATGTTTGAAAACAGGCAATGGGGAGAAGGAAAGGAACCCAGAAGCTCATCATTACTCTGAAAGCAAATGTCAGAAGCAGGAAATGCAAAAGAAGAAAGCAGACGGTAAACGGCCTTGTGCGACCACATTCTGTGTCTGAAAATAAGAGGATTTTGCTCTGGAAGTAAGAACCAACTCAGGCACCGTGTGCAGGAAGTGAGGAGGGGGGGGGTGGGGGGGGAGATGGTAGGAAGAAAAGCCAGTAAGGGGAAGAAGGTGGCCGTCCAGCTACGGCCCCCTGGAGGCACCAGTCCCCAGAACGAGGGGAAAAGCCATTACAAGGAGGCTTAGGAATGTTTAAGTAACAGAGGCCACCTGACTCCCCGCACACTCCACATTACTTGATGAAAATCGCTTAGGGGGGATCGTAAACATTGGTCCTTGCCCTAGAGAAAGCTGCGCACAGTCACAAAGACAGCAAGTGATTTTGCCTGTCAGGGCATCGTAATCTACAGAAGGTCTAATCCCAGGACTCTCCAGGATGGCTCTTCCTTTCTTTAGCCTGGTTTTACACCAGGATGATCTGAAATACAAACACAAGAATAAGCCCTCCAAAGGGAGAAATTGCCTTTTTCCAAAATACCCTTAGAGGAGCTGATAAGAACATGGGCAGGATTCAGATAAAGATAACATTTTAATGAAAAATGATTTTAGGTTCCCTCCAAAGGACTTTAGCAAAGCATAAATTTGATTATGGCAAGATCTGAATAGTAATGCACACCTTTGAGAAACCGACAGAAAGGCAGGGGGCACGGATTGCCCAACGCACCCTGGGGCACATGGACTTCAGAAGTGGACTTGAAGTCTTAATGACCCCTCCAGCCCTGTTTTCTTCTAATAACACATGGCCTCAATTACTCCTACCTTTTATGAGATGTTAGACCACCTGCCTTAGGATTTTTTAGGGGAAGGCAACCCTTCTAACTTGCCCCTAGCAGCCTTGATGGAGGTTGTCAGCCTGCACAGGAAGGGAATAGAAACAGGCTTTGCCTTAGGAAGATCTGCCCTCCGAGGTGTTTGGCTCAAATGCTGACTAGCAGGGACAGCCTGTGATGAGTACTGGCCACATGGCCCACTCAGATCTTAAGTTTCACATACTTGGAAAAGGGAAAGCAAGCTGACTTCAAGTTACTAGTGGGAGCTCAGCCAGGCCACTGTTTTGGTTACTGAAGGAAGCTGCAGGATGTGGCAGCCTCAGAAGCCCCCAGTGACTGGGTAGCTGCAGAGATGCTTTCCAAGATTTCCCCAGGTTCATTCCGAAAATAAATCCCCCATCACCAAAGTCACCTCGTATATTCCAAGGAGACCCGGCCATAAACAGGACAAGGAGCCTTGTGTATCTGACACGTACAAAGGCTGCCTCCCCATGACTTACAGCATCCGACTTTAAAAAGATGTACTTCACATTCATATGAAAATTGTGGGATTTTTCCAAGTCTGGCGGGCCATTTTAAATTTGGGAAAGCAAATAGGTTGCATTTTCATCTCTCATTACCTTTGCAGACACTGCTGATTGGTCAAAAAAGCCAACTTTAGGTTCAGAATCCTCCTCAAGATTCAAGATAGCGCCGCAGGTAACAAATTCAAATACGATTTCTGGCATCTTTTAAATCATTTAATCTAAGACAACACTGTCACAAAAACAGAACTCTTCTAGGTGTTAGAAGACTTGTGTTCCAAATCAGTGAGGTACCCCCTTCAAAGATGTCATCTACTCACCAACTGGGGGTAACAACATCTGCCCCACTCGGACTCGATGTGTGTGAAAGTTCTTTGTAAACAGAATGAAAGGTGCCAAGAAAAGCTGAGAAAATGGCTATCTAGAAACATGCAACGTAGCTGCTGTCCTCAAACCCAGGCATGTTCAATTCTAAACCCAAGTTTAGTCCCCTTTTTCTAATACAGAAATGCTTTATAATTCCCGAGGCTAAGGCTTCTATTTCTAGCCTGCGGCAGACTATTCTCTTGTTTGAATAATGAAATGCTACAAGAAATATAAAAATAATCTTATAAACATAATGCTGTATTGATGCCATGAGAAGAATTAACAAAAGCAAAGTTCCCCAAAGTGAAGGGAAGGCGAGAACCTAGGGGACAAGGAAACATCACAGCCACACTGGACCCTGAGTGTGTCCGTGGAAACCCACAGACCAGCTTCTGCTCTGCTGTCTCTGTGGGCACAGGAGTGAAGAGACAAAGTGTCAGGCCCCTCAAAGCCTCAGCCTTCACGTGCTGTGAAGAACGTAACAGAAGACCCCTGAATAAATCCAGTACCCCAAAGACTATCCAACCTGCCCTTGAGAAGGAAACATCCAGGAAACGTGTCCCCATCTTTGTCCTGTGTGCAGAGCCAACTCTCACTGGCTGTTGCTGTCAATTCATACTTTTCATACGGACTAAAAAGTACCTTAAGTGGAGAATGAATTTGGAGTGATTTGGGGGTAGGCAGAGCTCTCGGGCAAGTGGTAAAACCCTTCTTTGGAGGAATTCACCTTCAACTCAGATATCAAAATTCACCAAAAATAAAGTAGGAAAATTCAAACACAAACTATTTCAGAGCATCACTTAAGAAAACATACAAGAAAAACAGACTCATAACAACTTCAGATATTATAGTTACAAGACACGGAAGGTAAAATAACGATTTATAATATGACTGAAGAAATTACAGAGCAGTTTAAACATAAAGGCAGAGAGTAAGCATTATAAACAGTAATAAAGTAGATTTTTAAAAGACCAACTAGAATTTCTAAATGACATATATTGTAGTAATTAAATTTAAAAACACAACAGGTAGACTAAACAGCATATGAGCTGGACAGAGAATTAGTAAATTGGAATATAGATCCAAATTTTGCCCAGAATCCAGTCAAAAGAAAAAAAGATATGAAAAATAACAAAGGAAAGGTTTAGTGAACTGGGTAAAATGGTAAGTCTAACAAACGTGTTGCTGGATTTGTAAATTAGAGGGGAAAGTAATGGAGAAAATGGAGAAGAAATAATATTCAATAGATAATGGCTGAGGATAGTTCAGAATGTTGGAAGACATACAACTAAGATTTAAGAAGATCAACAAATCCTAAACAATGTATGTCGAGGAAAATCAACACCTAGACATGTAATAATAAAACTTTATGATACACAAAAACAGCCAGGGAAAAGAAAAATACCTGTGAAGCAGCAGCAGTAATACTTAACAGCTGACTTCAAAAAAGCCCAAAAGTTGAACCTACAAGACAGAGAAATATTATCTTCTAAGTCCAGAGAGGGAGTAACTGTCAGACTAGACCCATAATGAATAAAGCTATCTTGCAAGAATGAAGTCAAATAAAGAAACCTTAGGAAATTAAAAAACATTTGCTACTGGAAAAAAAAATCAACACAGGAATTGTAAACGATATATTTTAGGCAGAAGATGGAAAGGTTAAGATAGAAAACAGAATGGTAAGCAAAAGTGTCCATGGGTGAAACTGTGCACAGTTTGGTGGCTTTGTATGGAGGGGTGTGAGAAGGAGAAATCAGGCTAGAATTAAAACACTGACAAAACCACTAAATAATTTAGAATGTATTGATCTAAAGCATTAAAAGTGCTTACCTTGTTCAGAAAAAAGAAAAGATACTAACTACAGACTATGCCAACTATGTATGTTAAACTAGAAGTTTGATAGAACTTTCAAACAGAGGAAAGTGATGAAATCAGACAGGAGAATAGTACAAAAATGGGGATGAAGTATATAAAGAATGATGTAAATAAATTCTGATATATGAATGAATAATGATAAGAAGTATAACTGAAATTAGCTCTCCAACTAAAAATTCAAAAATGACATACACAAAACACAGGGCATAAAAAATCATAGGATAGAAAAAGATCTGAGGCAAAGACAAACCAATAAAAATCTGGTGTCACTATTAATGTCAGGTGGTTCGTATTTTAAAAAGCAGTATTATAAAGATGGTCATGATTTCATTACAAAAGTGGTAGGCCATCTAACAGGAAGTATGACAATTCTCAACTATGTTCAACAAATACAAATCAAAGATGAACAAAATTACAAATACCATAGAACCATCACATTTACTACAATAGTGAAAAATTTTAATATATATTTTTATAATCAATAAATAATAATTAGAAAAGTTAGATATGATATATAATATTTGAATAGTACAATAAACAAGCGTGGTCTAATGGACATAGAACAACTTTGGGTCCAGGGATCTTAAAATTTACATTCTAATAAAGCCACATGGAATATCCATAAAAACTAACCATAGACTAGTCTTCCAAGCTAGCCTTGAGAGCAAAGAACTGGTTATTTTTAGATCACATCATCTTACCATAATGCAATTGAACTATAAATCATTGGAAACACATAACAAGAAAAGCATATTATGTCTGGAATTTTTAAAAGGCCTAAACAACTTAAGGGGCACAGAAGAAAATAATGAAAATCATAAAATATTCACAAGCAAATTTAATGAAAACAATATGTATTATAACTTACAGAACATAGCTAAAGCAACATATAGAGGAAAATTAATAGCCTGAATTTTTTGTGTTATAAAAGACTAGCATTTTTGAGCCTCATTTAAGCTAACTTAATAACTTTAAAAAAGAGAACTTAATAAATTCAAAATTGAAAGAGGAAAATAAAATATTAAAGAAAACATCAAAAAAATAATGAAAAGCAAAAATAACAAGGTTCAAGGCAAAAATCAGCTCTTTGAAAAGATGAATAAAATACATTCACCTAAAAGATTGAATAAAAAAAACTTTGAGAGGGAGAAAGCACGCATACAAGTAATATAGAAATGAATAACGGAGATGTTAAAGTCAAAACAGATGGATATTATAGAACAGTTTACATCAATGCATTTGAAAGTTTATATGAAATGACTAAGTTCCAAAAATAAATAGAAAATAGTATTTTAAATATTTTAAAATATTTTAAAACCCAAGAGTTTTATAACCCTAAGTAAACTGATTCAGGATTTTAAAATTCAGGGCTAATTGTTTTATAAGCACAACTGTCAGATATCCTAAAAGGAAATAAATCATCTTGCACAGATTCCTTACAAAGAATTAAAAATGAGGGATTATTTCTTTTATGAAGCTTGTTAACTGTGCTGTTCAATTCTTATGTTTTCCCATTTATGTTTGATCTATCGTCACTTAAATGTATATTTTGATTTTCAACGATTTTCATGCATTCTATTCTGCAGGTCTTATACTTTTTCTTTTTGTACTTTTGTCTTGTCTTGGTAGCAGTGATTTGAAAACCAGACAAGTATGGTACGAGAAATCAGAATGACAAACTAATGTCACTCAAAACATTTTAAATGTTTTAAACAAAAGTCTCAAGGAGAGTATTATCACCTATATCTAGCCTTGAGTCCAGGGAGAATACAACTTAACCAAGGTGACTTAATGCCAGTAATTGAAGCGTGTTAAATATTGTAAAAATTGATTACTATAAATTGCCACATTAACACATTACAGGGAAATACAGAGGAACCTCCATAGCTGACCACCTCCCTACCTTGACCACTCAAGTGACTCAGTACAGAAGGCCTACTTCCTTATGTCCACCACCTCTGTATGCTGACCGGTTTGTAACAGCCCATTGCGTGCTCAACTTACAGAGGTTTTACTATATATTGCCTTGTTACATGCTCAAAATTCAAAATTCATTCTTAAAAAACTAGAAGTAGAAGTAATCTGATAAAGAATATCCACCAGAAAAGTCACACTGCATAGTAAAATGTTTAAAGAATTCCCTAAAAATTAGTAACAGGACATAAATGTAGTCTAGGCTCATTTCTAGAACACTGTAGGTAGCATCATAGCATATAAAGTAAGACAAGAGAACTAGATGTAAGGTTTAGGAATTGGAAAGGAAAAAAAAAGACTGTCATTATTTGTAGTTGGTATAATTTTCTATGTAGAAAATCCCACATAATACACAGATAAGTAATTAGAATTACTAGGAGAATTCAGGAAAATTGCTGCACTAAACAATCAGTATATCAAAGTCAACTGCATTGTTAGACACCAGAAAATAATTAGCCTGAAAATGTAATTTAAAAAAACACACAACATTTATAATAGCACAAGAATATAAAGTAAGAATATAACAATGCGAAAATTCTTTAAAGAGAGAAGAAAGTACTAAAATTATGTTACAGCCTAAATAAATAGACAAATACACTAAGTACTTGGATAGGAAGGTATCGTTTCTCCCACACTGAACCACAGCATCCGTAAAATTCCCAGCAAAATCTCAATCAGGGTTTTCATGGAACTTGACCAACTAGCTGATTCTCAAGGACTGAGAATAGCTAGGACATTACTGATTTTTACACTGGATTTATTTATCATGAACTGGCTGGCAGCCACAGCCACAGACTTCAAGCTACAGTCCACAGCAAATAATTCCACTTTGTCCTATATTATCAGGACTTCCCCCTAGTTCTGGGGAGCACTCTCAGCATCACCAGCTGGGATCCCATGGTGTTATTATTGTATGGATCCCATGGTGTTATTCAGGGAAAGACACAGCGAGGGACCACTTCATTTTTACTGTAATACACAATTTACTAGAGAGACAAACTGCTCACATGAAGATGATCAGCATCGCTCCGCGTTTCAAGTAGACACTCAAAACACTTGAGAAGGGACAAAGAGAGGTGCTTCAGGGGGATGAGAGAAAAGTCTGGCCTGCTGCATAAGGACGCCTGGAGGGTCCATGGAGACATTATGGGGACACTGTGGTCAGCACTCAGCAGTCCTCCCCGAGAAAGGGAAAGAATGTGGGTATGAGGTAACCTAGGCAATCAATGACCAAGAGAAAAGAGGGAAGGTGCCCAGAGGTGCAGAGAGACCAAAGAAAGAGTTACACACAATTTCAAATGGAGAGAAAGAGGGTATTTTTACCTGTACGCTGCCCGTGTGTCTGTCTCTCTCTTCCTTCTTGGAAACACTCTACGCTTTATCTAGCTGTTCTTACAATTTCTCTCTGCTCTACTGAAGCCTGTGCAAAGTTACCTTGCTTTCTATTCCCGCAGCCTGTGCTGCTCCAGTTTTACTCTCAGTTTCTACAAACTTTTACTTTCTATTCCTTCATGCCTCAGTTGAACGTCTAGTTCCACTGAGTAAACGAGCCAGGCTGACTGGGTTGGGGGAACCAGGACCCCAGACCCTCAATAACTGCAATACCCATAGCAATTATTAGAGTAGTACGATATGTTTTGCAGTTAATTTTTTGCAGTTCTGATTTAGTACATCATTTTATGTTTATTTACGTTTCCCACAACTGCAAATGATGTCATATCTGATATGTGTTTAAGTTTTGATAACTTTTGACGTTTTATGACAGAACTACAGTATTTTATGATAGTAAATGATAAAACAGACTCGAATATACATATATTTTATGCATTTGTGACATACCTTACTTTTTCTTAATTTTTTTTTTATATTTCTAGGGTATGTAGTTCCTCTGTGAGATTTTTCAGTTTGTTGCAAATCTCCAAAAGCTTTTTTTCAATATACTTATTGAAAACCATTTGCACATAAGTGGACCCATAAAGTTCAAACTTGGGTTGCTCCAGGGTCATCCATACACTCTCTCCCACACACACACACACACGTGTGCAAATCCGCAGGGTAGACACAAATGCTAATGCTTGTAACCTCTGGGCAGTAGGAATAGAAGTTCTTTACAAAACAAGCATGCTTACTTCTCTGTATACCCTCACTTTCCACGGTGTGCAGATACTCTTTCTTTAAAAGGATTAAAATAAATGAATGAATATATAAATGAAAGAAAAAACAAACACAAAAACTGTGGGAGGCCAAAACAACAGCATAAAGAAAGCAAAAGGACAACCACAGAAAAGGAGATGTTTTTCCCGAATGTGACCAAAGAACTAATATCCAGACTACTTTTTTAAAACCCTAATAATTAATGAGAAAAAAGCAGACAAGCTAATTTAAAAATGGGCAAATGGCATGAAGGTATACCATAGAAAACCCTCAGATCCATTTTAAGCTTATGAAAAGGTAGCCCAGCTCCTTAGCCATTAGGAAAATACACATCGCAACCGCTGGCAGCTACCATCACCTCCTCCATATGGAAGGAAACTAAATTCTCACCAAGGGCTGGCAAGATGTTCATGCAAAGGGAATTCGTATAACTTGCTGGTGAGAGTGGAAAAACAGTTTGACATTACTTATGACACTGGAAGATAAACAAGTGACCCAAGAATTTTCCTGCAAGCAATATATCTGAGAATTATGTTTGGAATAAGTCCACCAGGAATTCATAACAACACTGTTCATAATAGCTCCATACTGGAGATGACCCAAATGTCCATGAATGTGAGAATGACTTTTTAAAATTGTGGCACAGGCATACCTTAGAATACCAAACAGCAGTGTCATGAATAAACTCCCCCTACATACATAAGTAAATAGAAGAATCTCAAAAAACACTGGTAAGCAAAAGTAGCAAATTGCAAAAGAAATGTATTCTGTATGACTCCATTTACATAAAATTCAAAAACCAGAAAAAGTAAGCAATGTATCGCTTAGGAATGTATACGTGTGTGTGCACGTGTGTGCGTACATGTGTGTAAAACTACCTAGAAATGCAAAGAAATGATTTTTAAACATTCAAGATAATGGCTATACAGGGATAAGCCACCAAGGAGGGTTATACAGAATTTCTAAGGGTATAAGTTATACACGATTTCCTAAACCAAGTGGTGGGTACATGAGAATCTGTTTTCTATCATCATTTAATATTTATTAATATTCTGATTTAATGATAATATTATTTAAGCCATACAAATACATTTCCTATATGATGTCGTACATGTATTTTATTGTTAACTATCCTGGTTAAACAGCTGAAGTGTGCTAAGAAAATTTTGTGCCCAGGAAAAAAATGCATTATTAGAGTCAGCCACCAAATTGTTTGCACTACAACAGGGACTCTGCAGCCATTCATCTGGGCATCAAAGAAGTACGTCATTTTAAAAAGGAACATGCTCCAGTTCCCCAACCTCACTTCATTGTAAAAGTTTAATAGTTAAAACTCCTGAGCATGCCAAGGCCTCGCGTGCCAGCCAGAGCAACATGCTGATGACCTTAAAGTATTAAGGTTGGTTTTCAGGGACACCAACTATTATAATTATGGAGTCTTTAAATTGCATTTTTGTGACTACAGAGATTTGATTAACCGGAAAACAGAAGCAATGCTCCTCAAGAAAGAACAACTAAGGAAGCTTACCCAAACATCACCTCATTATTCAAGTGCAATGAACTCCAACTAATACTTAATTACAAGAGGCGTTGGAGGCTCCAAGTGGAATGAGACATGGCATTCTCCCGAGGCACCTGATTGATTTCTCAGATTACAAAATTCAAGCCACTGAGAATTCTGAAAACATTGATCCAGCAAGAAAGAGCCCAGGGAGCACTCAGGGCTTGTGATGAGAATAAATACAGAATAAATGAAACCGGCCAGGTTGCCTGTTACTGATCTCACACCAGAACGTATTTCAAGCTTCGTTGCTGTTTTATTTTCTAATGTAGCTATTTCTTAAGGGTGAAAAGACCAACTTCATCCTTTTTTCTCATCTGTTCATTACAACACACACCCAAGACTCTGGCCGTTTATAATGACTACGTGATTTGCACAGGCTCAGAAAAAACACAAAGCTAGAACTTGGATTATTTATTCTCTCTGAAAATGATTAACAATGAAACATGTCCCAGCAATATGAAAATAAAATAAAAGACTTTGGTTAGAAAATTTTTGAGGAGGAAAACAGAATGATGATTGGAGATTTCGTCACTGACTAAAATATCCTAAGTATAAGACAGGTAGATATTGATGCAAGTGGCACCTAAATACTAGGGTTTGCATCCCAGCGTCACTACTTACTAGCTGTGTGACCTCCTCAAAATACTTAACCTTCTGGCTCTCCCCTACAAAGAAGATTAATAAGAATATCGATATCATAGGATTTTCCTGAGTATAAATAAAACACCACACGCAGAACATTTGGTGCATGCCTAGCATAAAGCAATTTTTTAAAAATGTACCAATATTTTGGGTCTACTGTCAGTAGAAAGCCTCTACATTTAGTTAAATACACTCAACAGAAGCCTGGACTTTTGCTGTGACCTTTCTATTATGAGGGGCACGCTTTCTATTATAAATGTCCACGTAATTTGACCTACTGCCCATGAAATATGAACATGCTCTGTGTGTACAAACAGACGCTCAGCCAGAAATAGTTTTAAACCAACTGTTCCACTCCCGCTGCAATTTTTTAACACGGGAGAAAAGAGAACAAACATCAGAAAAAGTCAGTGATGTCAGCCACCTGTTAGCTTTAAGAGAGGACATCTCCAGGACTATAAGAATTACTTCCCAGGGCACTAAGAGACCTTCCTATGATCAAAAATTACTTCCAGGAATCTCTGTGACACAAAGAAACAAGAAAGTTACCAAAATCCCAGTAACAGGAAGATACCCTGATTTGTTTAAAGAAAAAAAAATATGTAAAAAAGAAATTGGAATTCTGGAAGTTAAAATCCAAAACTTTTGATACTAGTCTCCAGCAATACTCATAGACTGGAGTGTGTGGTCTTCCAACAGCCCTCACCATTGTCCTAAGGCAGGGAGGGGAGAGGGCCAGTCCTGCAAGCTGCAAGCCACCAATCTGGGAAAACAGCAGACTAGGGGAACAGCCACACCTACAATTCCACCCCAGGGTATACAGAGCTGAGACAGGAAACTGGTAGGCTGAACTTGTAATAAAGTTGCAAGACATGAACTCAGGTCTCTGACAAAAAAGGAAAAGAGGATGCAGTAAAGAAACCAGTTAGCACACTAAAAGAAACACCCAGTGGAGTTACTTTATATGATATGACAGGAATGGGAATCTCTGATTTCTAGACGTCTCTGCCCTTCCCAGAAAAATCCACAGATAATTCATTCCTCATTTAGCATATAATCAAGAAATAGCCATAAACAAAGTTTGCCAGCAATGGACAGGTGCTACTGTATCTATGGGGTAGCTGCTTGCTTTTTGTTTAATAAATGTTGCTTTCCAACTTAAGGCTCACACTTGAGTTCTTTCCTGAATAAAGCCAAGAGCCCCTTTGGCCTTCAGACCAGACCCCAGTTTGAGGTTCCACTTTCCCCCATCAGAGCCAATTAATCTCCTTGTAGAATCCTTCCTTTGCTATCTCTCCCTCCTTACAAGACCAGAGCCCTTGAGAACAGATAATGTCTTACTTACCTTGGGATCCTCAACAACTGGAGGCAATCAATAAATGTCTGCTGGGTTAATGAATGAGATGCCAAGCAACCTGCTCAAGTCATGGCTGGTAAGTGATAGGTGCGAGATGCATTCATTCATTCATTCATTCATTCATTCATTCAAACAGGACTAACCCAGACAGCTGCCACGTTCTATGCTCAGTCTCCATCATCACCCAGTGGGTCTTAATTTAATAAGGTCACACCTGAGAAGTGTGACCAAGAAGCTTAACCGGCTAAGCAACAGAAAGGACTATTCTGGAGTTTTTGTAGTTGGCTACAAAACAACTAAACTAAAAAAGTATTGACATCAACCTGCTCAGGGACCTCTGGTCTTGTTTCTATTCAAGAGCCTTTCCAGATGACTTGGTTGAAAAAGATTGAAAAGTAAGGTGCCAAATAAAGTCGTGTGATGGTGGCAAGAAATCAAAGTCCTTTTTATCTAAGCAGTTTCATTTCCCCTGTGCGCAAAGCAAGGAAAATATGAAATGTAATTCTAACAGTAAGGAAAAAAGCCAGTTGGGCCAGCCCACCCTTTGGAAGCTCCTGCACCACTCAGATCAATCACAGGCAAAAGTTAAATTATTTTCAACCTAACTATGACAGCAAAAGTTCTACGAGCCCGATTTTCCCTTTTGTTCTCTACAGGCAAAAATAAGTGCTTTGCTATTTGGGATCTGCTTGGTTTTAGTGTTTTTAGTTGACATCTTCCTTACTGGTATTTTTCTCACTCCTTCCCACCCTCACTCACAAATTTGCCTCTCACTTTAACCTGACAGCCTCCGGAGATTATCAGCATCCGCCAAACTTCTCCTTCAAAGTAGGATTGGGGCAGGCAAGACAGACGTGTGCTGCCCAGCCAAGGCAGCAGACAGAGCAGTTGCCTTGAACCTACAGGTGGGGAGGTGCTGGGAGACCGAAGGGAATGGCCACATTGGGGTCACACCTCAGGCCACTGTCTGGTTCTCTCAGACCAGTCTCTCCACTTCTCTCTGATCTCCGGAAGTCTCAGACACCCACAGGCATCAGGAGACCCCAGGTGCATGGAAACCCAGGTTACTATCTGAGCCAAACAATCTGATGCAAATAGCTACTTAGAGTGAATCCTCTTGAGAGAGAACCCAGCGTCATATATTAACTAGCCCAAGAATGTTTTTGAGATTCCAACGTGAAAAATTAAACTACGTTTTATGAAAATAAATTTATTTTACCTTATAGTTAACATGAGTTACAAGAGTAAGCTGATTTCTAGAATAAGGAATAAATCCAGTTTTGACTGTTTTTGAAATCATTTTGAAACTACAATGTGCCACAGCATAGATACAACACTTTTCTTGTCAAAATCACCAGAAGAATCTTTGTTTTACAGAAATATTAGTATTCATCAATTTTCCTCAATTATATTTCACACTCCTTTGACATTCGGATCCATCTCACCTGAAGCACCTCTACTGGCTTCACTCTAATGAATTTATCCCCTTTCTATTGTTACTTGTTCTAACTGCCAGCTCCAGTAGGTTCACCTGTTAATTCCAGCCATTCTACAACACCACATTCACTGATTTCACGAAATCCCGCATCTTTCTCAAGCTATGCAGTTTTACTTTGCCATCAGCTTGCCATGAGTTTGCGCTGTGCTATTTCTCTTAACCTGTTAGGGCTGCTATAACTAAATATTACAGACTGCATGGCTCATTAACAATAGAAATTTACCTCTCACAGTTCTGGAGGTGAAGTCCAAGGTCAAAGAAGATTTGGTGCCTAGGGAGGCCTCTTTCTGTTTCATAGGTGGGATTTTCTTGCTGTCTCTTCGCATGGTGGAAAGAACAGGGAGTTTTCTTTATAAGGGAGATAAGATCTCTCAAAGACCTCAGCTCCTAAAACCACCACACTAGTGATTAGGTTTCAGCATATCAATTTGGAAGGACACATTCAGACTGCAACAACTGTCCTATTAAAACACCCAATAATCAGCGAGAACCGAGCAGAGATGAGAAGTTCCCACTAGGATTTGGCAGAAATAAAAGCCTGACAGCAGGTTAATTTTAGAGGGGGCCAGTTCATTACTACGTATTCGCTTTCATGACACGCTGACTTTGCCTTTCCCACGCTATCGCATAACCACAAAGAATTGGAAGAATCAAACCCTAACTCCAACGTGGAGACCCTAATGTCCACGGCCCTCTCAACCACAGCGTGAGCGTATTCTGTCGAGACTGTACCACTCAGCAGGAGAAGGGAATTTTAGCTGTGAGGTCTCAAATCATTCACTGCAGCCTCTAAAACCTTTCCCTGGGTCAGTTCCACCAGCTCCACTCTTAACGTGCAGCTCCTTGAGGACATAAGGAAATCAGCAAAGCTGTTACGCCTTCTCAATCACAGATACGAGCCCACAGCTTTGAGGAAATGAGGCTCAAGGGTGAAAGTCAGTTTGTGTTCAGCAGTACCGAAGTAGGTCATGATTCCATTAAATTCATTTTGGAAAAAAAAAAAGCAGCAGCCACACCACTTGTCAAATCAGTTAAAACGGTCCATCTGGTCCACCAGCCAGACCGCTTCCCTGGGAAGAAGCCCAAAGGTGTATGCATGGGGAACAGAGGAATATGCCCATTGAATTTAAATAAAAGTTCTCCAGACTTCCCGAGATATTCTTTTTTGATGGCCACGGTGATAGAATAAGGATGGATAATGTCAAATAGTCTTGGAATCAAATCAGATTCCAGCTTTCTACCCAGAGGAGGGATGATGATGTATAGCCTTGATTCCAGTGTTTCATCCATTAGATAAAGAAGCTGTGATTCAGGAAAGATCATCTAACCACAGGCAGCCACATACCTGAGTTTAGAGAAAGTTGCCTTTTCCCTGTGATAATATTAGTGTTTGTCGATGTGCCAGGATTTAGAAAAAACTGTGGACTTTACAAAATGCACATATTTACTCAACACAATCACCATTATCGCCACCGCCTGGGGCTATTGGGGTGTGAATTTTATTATAAAGGGATTCATTCAACCAAAGTTCAGGTCCTGCTATGTGCCTGGCTGGGTAATATGCTCAGAGACAGACTTGCAGAAATAACTAAAACTGTGAAAAGTTTCAGGAAGGGAACAATAGGCTTTTGGAACCGAGAATGACTGATGGGAGCAGGGGAAACCCCACTGTACCTAAGTTTGAAAGAAGAGAAGCAGCTGGCTATCCTCAGAGGATTGAGTGTCCATGGCAGGTATCAGCAATGGGGGTCCTGAAGAGGAAGAGCTGGACATCACCAAGGGACCAGCAGGAGGTCAGTGCAGCTGGGGTGCAGCAGGTCTTGAGATGAGGCTAAGGGATCAGGCCTGCACTAGATTTTTACAGAGCTTTACAGAACATGGTAAGACATTTGAATATTATTCTATGAGTCTTAGTTTTTATTCCCAGATTTTAATAAAGCAGCAGAAAATTGGTTGATTGCTGCGTGAACGGCTGGGAGGTGAGCAAAGTAGAAACGGAAGATGAGATTTAAGAGCCCAGGGTCTGAACCACGACATCGGCAGACAACCAGCGACCTCGGGTCACCCTATTATTTTACAAGGTCATTTCAAATACTATTTAAATGTAATCGCAATTCACAGACTGCTTATTCTTCAAGGTTAAATAAATACCATATAAAAGCTTTCATCAATTACCATGCTGTTCTTAAGTATGTTTGAGATTCTTTAATATGTGGCCATATACCCTCAGTATCCAAAAGTTTTTGCTTTGATCAGCTTATTAAGATAGAATTTATATTCAGTGAAATGTACACATCCCAAGTCCCCCAAAAACATAGACTCTCGTGCGAGCAGGACCCCAGGAAAGACAGAGAACACGTTTATCACCTTCCAAATGTTCTGTTATAGCCATTTCCAGTCCGTCCTCCTCCCCAATCAACCCCCTCCCCCCAGCTCAGGACAGTAACTTTGATTCCTACTCTGTGGACTGGTTTTGACTGGTCTGATGTCACATAAACACCATGTCACAGCATGCACTCTGTCGGGTCTGGCTATCTGTTTTTGAGGTTTGTCCCCGTTGCCACACGTATCAGTACTTTGTCCCTTTTCATTGTTCTCCATTCTCCTATTGACTAACACTTGAACTGTTTCCAGTGTGGATTTATCCAGATGGGAAAAGGAATATATAAGAAAAGATGTCTCTTAGTCACTCCCTTGGACCAAGGAAGTTCACATTGAACCAACTGAAATGCTATGATTGCTGGAAACTACAGAAAGGAACACTTTGACCCGTGTAGCTCTATGAATGCAGCTGTCTTACTGCTAATCACTCTCCTCCGGTATTATACCTACACATTATCAATTGCTTATTTAAAAAAAAAAAAACAAACACGCAAGTTTCGACTTTCATTTCAAAAGTGTGACTGAAGAGGATGGGCGATGTCACTTGCAAGCTTATGCTATGCCTTGATCAAAATCACGCCATTTCCGTCTAGTAATTGTCTCCACGGCAATCGTCTCTCCAATAATTGTTATGCTTTGCCCTCTAATTTCTAGAGATTTCTTTGAAAGTCACCTATGTCCTTCTTGGTCAAGAAATATTAGGGTTTAACTAAACATTTATTTCAGGACTTGTTCTTATTGAGTGCCTTCTTTCAGAAAAATGAAGAAAAATAACTTTCATTTCTATTACCTATGCTCATCATTTCTAAAGATTAAAAAAAAGACAACTATTTCAGGGACATCTATTTTAGGAAAAAAATGTGCCAGTGCCCCTGAACTCTAGTAAAACGTTTGACATACATGTTAGACCCATCCCTTATGAACATCTGTTATTCATTTTGCCTATCACTCAATGCACATAATAAATTATTCGATTCCAAAACAATCCCAGAACCATGTCTTTATTCTGCCTGACATTCAGATTCGCAGTGGGCAGCAGATTCTCACACATTCTCATTATCCTTACAACCACTCTGCAAGGGAGGCAAGACAGATGCTGCGGAGAAGCTAATGCGGGTCTAGCTAATTCTAGCTGATTAGGTCTAGCCTAATCACAGACGGCTCCAGGAGGACTTGGGATGAATCCAGCCCCGGCAGGTGGGTAGCAAGACGTGGATCATTTTCTCAACATCTCCTGTGCAGGGCAGGTTGGACTGGCTGCAGGGCCGGGCCAGGAGGGCACTGTCTGGGGGAGGGGCATGAGCTGTAGACAGGAGCCTGACAGGGAGGACTTGGGGCTGACCATTCTGAGGGGACATGCTGGAGAGGAGAGAATATGCTTCCCTCAGAGGGACAGGAGAGAAAATTAAAACTGGGTCAAGCATGGTTTGGGAAAATGCCCAGGTTAGAGTTTGAGGATAGGAAATATCACATCCCAATAGCTAACTGAAGAAACTGGTGAGTGACCGTGAGGGATGCAACCTTCTGGGGCTGATGCCACAGAGGAGAGCTCACGGCTCCTGGTGCCACCACCGGTCAGAGAAGAAAGAGGGAGGCAGCTCAGGGTGAGGCGGTGAGGTGCAGAATTTGGGCTCATGGTTCATTCTCCAGAAGGATTTAAATAGAAAGCTGGAGGACCGGCAAGCCTTCCTCCACCCCTCCTTCGGGCTGCACTGCCACTCCAGAGTGAGGGAAGAGACATCCAGGAACCCAAGTCTGCTCAGCAGGGACGGCAAGGAAAAGGGGACAGTGAGGTCTGCCCAGCCTCCCTCCCACTGAAGAGGCACGGCCGAGAGCTTCCCAAGTTTTGGAGGGACAGAAGAAAAGGAAAGGAAGCTGCTGCCACCTCCTGGGCCTGTGTCCCCCACTCTGGGATGCAGGGTGATCCATCAGGGCATCAAAAGCGAACAGCAGCCCTGAGTAAAGGCAGAACTTGTTACTCCTTCCTCCAATGGCATTGACTTTGGCCATTTTCCAGCTCTCAAAAGCAAGATGCAGTGGAAAGAAAGGACTGGTAATGAACACAAATCATTCTTCATTCTCGTTGGATTAATCTCTTCCCTAATGATGAGGAAATCTTGGACTAACCCCCAGGACACAGGTTCCAGAAAAACCTGGAAAGAGTAAGAGCAAATGGATTTGGAAGTAGGCAGTGGCAGGGGTTAGCTAAACGGCAGACTCTATGCCTGGCCTCCTGTGTCTGCCCTCCAAGGGGCCTTGTCTACGGGGAGCTGCGGATGGTCCCAGAACTCTGAGCAACGGTGCGTTGTCAGCACAGGGGAGTCGTCATTAACATAGCACCTGCCACTGCCCAGCCAGGACAGATGCTCAGGGGGGATCCCTGCCCCTGCACTGACCCTCCTCCTCTTCTGAGGATGGACTGCCCTAGCAAGCGTCTGAGTGGGGGTGGCCCCACAGGCAGTCCTATTCCTGCTCAACACTGTCTTCAGATAGGCGAGGACTCAAATCAGCAGACCCTCCTGCCAGTCTGATACAGAAGTCTCCCCGTGTTTTCTGGCTTCTGTCTATTGGAAGTTCGGCTGTTCAGCCTGTTTGCTGCTCACTGACCTCCACCGTGTGCAAGCTGCTAGGCTGGGCCAGGTGGATCAAAGATGAGCAGACAGGCCTGCTCTCCAGGGGCCAAGCGCCCAGAGGGGAGGACAGGGTCATGCTCCACCTCCACTGTGTGGTTGGCAGGGAGGGAAGGGTGTGGGGGGGGACAGGTGGGGGGCAGGGCCTCGAATGACCTTGACCAGGGCTCTGTGTTGGGGACAGCAGGGAGGTAGGGGCAGGTTAGCAGGGGGAATAGGCAGTTTGCTTCAGGGAGGGTAGGGAGGACGCAGAAATGGCTGTCAAATCTTCATTTTAGTTTGACTCCAGTCTAGGCATGGAAAATGACACATCTCTCCAGGGGCTCTAGAAGAATCTCAGGGAGTCCACTATTAAAAATAACAGCAACAACAGGAAAATAACAAGTATTGGCAAGGATGCTGGGTGTGCACTGCTAGGGGGATGCGAAACGGCGCCACTGCCGCAGAAGACAGTCTGGTGGTTCTTCGAAAAATTAAAAATAGAAGAATTTTTGAAGACTTTGGGAGAGAAAGTCATCTTTGCCAACAATCAGGGGTTTCATTGTTCCAAATGCCCAGAATGTAGCATCCTCAACAGTCACTATGCAGGGGGGTTGGGTTTGTTACTCAAGAAAAGCTTGAACAGCTTAGTTACTCAGCAGCCCTGCAGACGTGAGAGCACGGGCCGGGTGCAAGCCACGGCCTAAACACTGTCAGGGTCACTCTGCTGATGTGTACATAGCTCCCCATGCTGGACAAAGTCCTCCCATGAAACCTTTGGGGGGTGGGAGACAAGGAAGCCCGTGTCCACATCTCACAGACCACAGGATCCACAGTAAACAGGGTTCTCAGGTCGCCTCTAACTTTTTAGGACAACTGCCCTGCTGTATCCAGAGGCTTTCTTTGCATCTCTAATTATTGTTTCTACAAATTACGTTATTCACTTAGAGAACTGACCGTTGGTTCTGTTGACTTTAGCCACCACCCAATGAACACCACGATGGAGGAAAAAGCCGGAAATGAATTTCAGTCCCCACGGTTCAAGGTCAAGGGATGACTGGGTGACACACTGGCCGACCTCACCCTGATGTCCCTGCCTCTGTGGCTCTGCAAGTGCGGGCACTCCCATTACCCAGTGTTCCTGCACGTGCACCCACCACCCACGGGCTTCCTCACTCCTGGCCTGAGGCTGGCGGGCAAGAGGCCTCAGGGTGCTCCTGAGAGGTGGCAGCTCCCAGATGCCTGACTCAAGGAAGGGCTCTTTGAGGCACTCACTGGCTTTCAAGAATGGCCTAAATGGAGCTCTGTGCTTCTTAAATGCACAGCAGGCTGTGCTTGGAGAAATATTTCTCAACTTTTTATATTTGCTTTGAAAAATTCCAGGACACTGATTTTCCAAACCAAATGCATCTGTACTTAGAATCAAATTACTACCTTGGGAGGAGACATGAGAACCACTCCCAAGTGAACACGTTAACTGCAGTCACGCCATGCTCACAGCAAAACACAGTCCAGGAAGGAAGTTATGAAGAATGCAAGAAATGAACACATATCCTCCAGCAGGGACCAGGCGGGACCAAGGCAGCTCGAGTCTGCTCAGTGCTACGGTAGGAACGAGCAAGTTCCAGCAGACACCTGCGGGACAGCCTCTGGCTCTCCCCTCACAGTCCCCAGGGACAGAGACCAGGCCCTTACAATCTCTTCCACAGTCAGAGTTCGATGGGAATGGTGCTAAATTCTCCCATTCAATTCTCTCACACCCTGAAAGGAGGGGATTGGAATTCCTGTTTTACAAATAAGTAAACTGAGGCATAAGATCACGAAGTAACTTGCCCCAGATGGCATCAATACAAAGTCATAGTTTAAACATGGGTCTGTCTGGATCTAAAAATAATTCTCTCTCCATCATAATCAATAAAAACTAAGAAATAAATAACTTATTTGTGTAGAAAAATCTAATGATTATAGAAACAAATGTATCATTTTTTGGTCCTAAGCTAGAGCCAAAAAGGCATTCTTTTGACATTTAACATGTCGATATGAACATACAGAGAAAGAAGAAAAAAACGAATATCATGGCATTTAGGCTAGAAATCAAAAAGCCTTCAATCTATCCACATGCTCTTGCACTTTCTCCATCTAGATCAACCCGTGTCCTTCTCCTGCACCTGCGCCGTGAGGGGCACGCAGGCTGGAGGCTCTTTCCCTCAGAAAGTCTCCAGCCTCCTCTTGGGCACACCTCCCTTACTCCTCCTTCAGCAGTAATTGTCTCAGAGACACCATTTAATTCTTACACACCATATAGTTTTCCCACTCGCACATGTCAGGATGGTAATTAAATGGCCATTTATTTGTTTACTGCCAAGAACGGTTGTTCACAATGGTCACTGCTCAAGCAAGGGTGCCCCGCAGAGGAGGAAGGCCTGCTCTCTGCTCACTTTGCCCTGTACCTTGGGCTATATGTGCAGGGAAGAAGGGACGTCTTTTCTCAATTGGCATAAGGTACTAGATGGGCTTACTGTGGTCCTGTCCTGTAAACTCTGCTAGGACAGGGATTGTGTGTGATTCACCACTGCCTAACAAACCGCAGACCTAGCACGAAGTAGGTATCTGATAAATATGGGGGCGGATTAAACAATTGGATGACTCAGTAAATGAGAGACTGAATACTTTTTAAAGAGAACTGGGAATTTTACTGAAGATATTGTGACAAAGGCCAAATTGTGAAACACGTGCCCACATCACCTCACTCATGTCAGCAACTAAAACCTTCAACAAAGGAAGAAACAAGACCCAGTCGACGGGACAAAGCTGTGGGCAGAAAGACAGCGTTGTTCATCAGGCTCTACTCTGGAAGAACAAAATTAGAATCTTGTTTTATTTGTATCTTATGGTAAATAATACCCAGGACAAAATACATGAAGATTTAACCAGAAGACCAGGTTAGAAAAGGGCAAAAGTGTGAGCCATTAGTTTTTTTTACATAGTTACTATTCGCCTTGGGATCTTGGAAGGGAGACTCAGCTGGTGGCTCTGAAAAATATCAAGTGTTTTCCCTACTATCTGTTCATAAATAAACTTCCTTCCTCCCTTCCTCCTTCCACTCCATAGGGTAATCCAGAACACTGAGAGAGAATGACTCATTCCTGAATTAAATACATTTATTGGTGGCAATAAGCACAAAGAGGCTTCTGGAAATGTCTGCTTAAGCTGGGTGTGGTGGCTCACGCTTGTATCCCAGCACTCGGGGAGGCCAAGGTGGGTGGATTGCCTGAGCTCAGGAGTTTGTTGAGCAACAGCAAGACCCGGTCTCTACTAAAAATAAAAAAGCTAGCCAGGCACCATGTTAGGTGCCTATAATTCCAACTATTTGGGAGGCAGAGGCAAGAGAATCACTTGAGCCCAAGGGTTTGAGGTCGCTGTGAGCTATGATGCCATGGTACTCTACCCAGGGTGAGAGTGAGACTCTGTCTCAACAAAAAAAGAAGAAAGAAAGAAAGAAAGTAAAGAAAAAGAAAATGTCTGCTTATTAAAATAATTTTTCTTAAGAATCAAACAAAAAACAAGACGTGAGGCGTGTCAAGACCCTTGAGTAAAGGAGCTTGTTTTTCTCTACCCACCCCCCATCAGGTCCCTAGACCTGGTATCCCATGCCCAAGCTTCCAGGTAGAAAGGGCCCTAACTCACAGGCGCTCATCTTGGCCCTTGAATCATCAGCTGAGATTCCACAGCTCTGGTGGGGAAGGCACAGAGGCACCCTGGCATTCACAGTGTACCCACTGTGTGCCTGCCGCAGGACCTGGCACCTGCTGTGCGCCTGGCAGAGTGCTCCCACCCTTCAACCCCTCAGTCTTCACCAGGACTTCGTGGCAGGCCTTTTTAAAACCCTCTTGTAACGCTGATGAAACCAAGGCTGAAAGAGATCACAGAATTTTGTAACTCAAACTGACCTGTAACCACATCACAACCCCTTCAGCCTCTCAGAGCAGTAAGCACCATGTTATCTATTACTTCTATTATTACAGAGGTTTGGGGTTAGATCACACCGCTTGTTAGCAGGACAGCTGACCGGCTATCCTAACAGCTTGAGTTTCTCTCTCCAAACAAAGACACGGGGTATTGTGGGAACTCAGTGTCAATGGTGAATTTGGAGTCTTGAACACTCATTTACAGTGTAAATTCAGCTTCAGTGAAGTCTTTTCTCAATTAAACCAACAAATCAATTTGTTCCATAAACATCTGGAACACCTTTTTTTTTTTTTGCAGTTTCTGGCCGGGGCTGGGTTTGAACCCGCCACCTCTGGCACATAGGGCCAGTCCCCTACTCCTTTGAGCCACAGGCGCCACCCTAGAACACCTCTTATCTGATGAGCCAAGCACTGGGGACAGAAACATCGGTGTGGAGACAGTCAAGGCCCCTGCCCTCCAGGAGCTGAAGGTTGACGGTACAAAGTAGCAAATAAAACAAATAGTTCACAGTAAGGATAATTACAGACTGAACTAAGTGCCATGACAAAGAATAACGGGAAGCATATTTGGGGTATCTGGGGTGGCTTCTTTCATAAGGCCACATTGAGGCAGAAACTCAAGCAGTGGGTAGGAGTTAGCCACGGGGATTTCGGTTTCTTTGAGATGAGACCCTGGGATGGATTTCAAGTGCCTCTGGTTTATGACAAAGATGGTCCCAGGAAACACCAGGGTGGAAGTGAGACAGATGGGAAGGAAGCCAGCAAAGTGCATGGTATCAGGCAAGTTGTGACTGCTGGCAGCTCAGGCTCAATGCCGCTGGGGAATGCTGGGAGCCAGTTAAAATGCACACTCAGACTTGCCCCACCAATCACCAGATAGGGCTGCTCCAGGTGGTGGATGCATCGAACATCTATTCCTTGCACTTCCAGTGCACCAACAGCACAGGCAGAATGGGTTGTGGCCAGCAGAAGCTCTCAGAAAGGAAGATGCAAATGCTAACAGCTGGAACTCCGACTCGGACACAGGGACACAGTAAGAGCTGGAGGAATGAACATGGGCAGGGTTCTGGCTGCACTTGGTAAGTAAGGCAGAAGGTCAAGTGCAGAGGCTGAGGAAGGAAAGAATGTAAGTATCTGCTGTTGAGCTTGCTGTCACAATCTGGGCTCCAAGATCACGAGTTTGGGTTGTGAAGTCAGATGATCTGGGTCTAAACACCAGCTCTGTGACATGCTGGTTAGGTTAACACTGGGGCAAATTACTATGCTGTCTAAGCCTCAGTTTCCTCATTTGGACAATAGAACTAATAATGGGACTGATCTCACATCTGTTAAGAGGATTAACACAATCCCTGACACATGCTCAGTAAGTGATAGATGCTTGTATCACCACAGCAAGGACAGGGTGGGATGCAGGGAACAAGGTGGGCAGGATGAGGACAGCAGGGCCAGACCATGAAAGGGCTGAAGGTGACCTTAAAGAGCCTGGGTTTCCCTTTGGGTCACTGGAAACCATGGCAGAGTTTAAGACAAGGAGTGACCTGACATGATCATTCTAGAATGTCATTCTCCAACAGCATGAAATGCTTTTTTTACTTCCATATCTCACGTCCTAAATCTGCTGCTGGCATAGAAGGAAGGCGCAATTTGGTGCTAATTAACAGATTTGTAAAGGCCGATGGAAGGAAGGAAGGATGGGTCTGAATCATGGAGGATGGCACGGACTTGGCTATAGAACGATCTGTTTCTTTTTCATTCAGCAGACTTAACTCCCTAATTATGTTGGCTCGGGATAATATTCAAAAGAGTTTGCATTTTCCAAGTGGAAACCAACAGAGGCAAGAGAAGCAGACCCTGGACCCACTGGGAGACTTAAGGAAGCAGGCCTGGAAGGAGATGTTTGCTGCCAGGGACCGTCACGGGAATAACTTGTGTGCACTTACGAGTTCTATCCAAAAGGGAAAGGACAATGTACTGGTTCCAAGGAAATGCACACAAGTATGAATCTGGAAAAAACACCCAGAAAGGGCCATGCGGTTCCAAACCCAAAAGATGTTTCTATGGCAGGGCCCCAGCTGAGTATGGACACTCGCCTCAAGACTGGGACAAGTGCCAGAGGAGGAGATGGTGGAGCAGGGTTCACTCCTCCTATCTTCATTTTCCTCATCCTTATTCAGGTAGAACTGACAAACAGAAATTATATCTATTCAAAGTATACGATATGACATTTTGATATACATATATATATGGAAATAATTGTGATAATGGAGCTCACTGACATATCCATCTCTCCATCTACTTAGCTTTTTTGGGTGGTGATGAGAATTTTTTTTTTTATTAAATCATAGCTGTGTACATTAATGCAATCATGGGGTACAATGTGCTGTTTTTATATACAATTTGAAATACTTTCATCAAACTGGTTAACATAGCCTTCACCGCATTTTCTTAGTTATCATGTTAAGATATTTATATTCTACCCTTAGTAGATTTAACACGTACCCTTGTAAAATGCACTGTAGGCGTGGTCCCACCAATTACCCGCCTACCACCCAGAGGAACAAAAATCACTTTATAACAAAGATATTTGCACCAGAATGTTTATTGCAGCCCAGTTGATAATTGCTACGTCATGGAAGAAGCCCACGTGCCCATCGACCCACGAATGGATTAATAAATTGTGGTATATGTACACCATGGAATATTATGCAGCCTTAAAAAAGATGGAGGCTTTACCTCTTTCATGTTTACATAGATGAACTGGAATATATTCTTCTTAGCAAAGTATCTCAAGAAATATCCAATGTACTCAGAAGTACGATGAGAATTCTGAAGAATGGAAGAAGAAATATCCAATGTACTCAGCCCTATGATGTGAATTCTTAAGATCTATCAGCAAATATCTAGTACACAATATTATTAACCATAGTCACTCTGCTGAATATCAGGTCTCCAGACTTATTCATCTTATCACTGTTCATTGGTATCCTTTGACCAACGTTTCCCCACTTCCCTCCACCCCACACACTCTGGCAACCACCATGCTAGTCTCTGCTTTTATGAGTTCAGCTGTTTTAGATCTTGCCTATCACATAGTATTTTTCTGTGAGTCTGGTTTGCTTCATTTAACATAATGTCCTCCAGGTTCGTCCATGTTGTCAAGATGGAATAACTTCCTTCTTTCCTGAGGCTAAATAATATTCCATTGCAGGTATATCTAAGTATCTATACCCACCACCTTTTCTTTTTTTATTCGCCCATCAACACTTAGGTTGTTTCCATATCTTGGCTACTGTGAAAACCGCTGCAAGGAACATGGGGATCCAGATATCCCTTTGACATACTGCCGATGTCAAACGTTTCCTTTGGACATGTTTCCAGAAGTGCGATTACCGTGTGGTGTGGTAGATCTGTTTCTCATTTCTTTAGGGAACACCACACTGTTCTCCATAGCAGCTGTACCAATGTACAAGGGTTCCCTTTTCTCGTGCCCTTCACCGGCACTTGCCATCTCTCACCTCCTGGATAACAGCCATCCTACAGGCGTGAAGCCATAGCTCACTGCAGTTTTCATTTGCATTTCTGTCTTGGTTACTGATGTCGAGCAACCGTTCATATAGGTGACAGCCATTTATACGTCTTCTTAGGGAAATATCTATTCCAGTCCACTGTTATTTTTAAATTGTGTTAGTTGGGTTTCTTTTTTTGGCTATTTAGTTATATGAGTTCTTTATATATTTTAGATGTTAACCTCTTTATCAGATACATTATACACAGATTTTTTCTTTTTTTTTTTCTTGAGACAGAGTCTCAAACTGTCACCCTGGGTAGAGTGCTGTGGCACCATAGCTCACAGCAACCTCCAACTCTTGGGCTTAAGGGATCCTCTTGCCTCAGTTTTTCTATTTTTATTTATTTATTTTTAGAGACACAGTCTCACTTTATCACCCTTGGTAGAGTGCTGTGGCATCACAGTTCACAGCAACCTCCAGCTCGTGGGCATAGAGGATTCTCGTGCCTCACCTCCCTAGTAGCTGGGATTGCAGGCGCCTGCCACAATGCCCAGCTATTTTGTTGTTGCAGTTTGGCCGAGGCTGGGTTCGAACCCACCACCCTCGGTATATGGGGCCAGGGCCCTACTCACTGAGCCACAGGTGTTGCCCAGTTTTTCTATTTTTAGTGGAGACAGGGTCTTGCTTTTGCTCAGGCTGGTCTCGAACTTGTAAGCTCAAGCAATCCACCTGCCTCAGCCTCCCAGAGTGCTAGGATTACAGGCGTGAGACACTGCACCTGGCCATACGAATTTTTTCTCCAAATGCCATGTGTTGTCTTTTCATTTTATCATTTCCTTTATTGTGGAGAAACTTTAGTTTTTTTTATATTCCTGCTTGTTTATTTTTACCTTTGTTGCCTGTGTGTTTGCTGTCATATCCCCCCCTCAAAAAGTCATTGCCAAGACCAATTTTGAAATAGCATTTTCTCTGTTTTCTTCTAAGAGTTTTATAATTTCAGGTCTTACTTTTAAATATTTAATCCATTTTGAGTTGATGTTTGTTTATGGTGTAAGAATATAAGTTCATATTTTTCCCTGTGGATATCCAATTTTCCCAGTACCTTTTTTTTTTTTTTAAAGAGACTGTCCTTTCCTTGTTGTTTGTTCTTGTGTTCTTGGCACCTTTGTCAAAAGTTATTAAAAGTTGACCCTATGTCAACTGTGGGTAAGTGTATTTCTGGGCTTTCTCTTCTATTCCATTGGTCTATATGTCTGTCTTTATGCAAATACCACACTGTTGCTATAATATAAAATCACTTTATAATTTCAAATCAGGAAATATGATGCCCCCAGTTTTATTTTTCTTGCTCAAGATTGCTTTAGCTATCTGGGGTCTTTAATGTTTCCATACAAAATTTAAGATTATTTTTTCTATTTCTGTGAAAAATGCCATTAGAATTTTGATAGGAATTACACTGAATCTCTAGATTGCTTTAGGTAGCATAAACATTATGACAATATTGATCAAATTCTGGAGTGTGAGCTATCTTTCCATTTATTTGTTTCTTGAATTTCTTTCATCAATGTTTTATAAACATCTGTTTCCCAAAAGATGCCCATTACAGAGGAGATGTGATCATTTTCAATTTCTATTTTTGGAACACATATAATAACATAAATGATCTCTGGGCTCAAATTTGGAAGCCAATGGTTTGAAACAGTGATAAAAGAAAATCACACAAAATAGCTGCCTATGCAACTCCTTTTACAATTCAAGTCCATTCAATCACCAAAGGCCAAGCATAAGAAATCTCTCATAAAAATGTTTCACAATGGATGATCCCAGGGCTTCTCATCCACATGAAGTCACATCGTGAAATAAGAAGAGATAAAATGAGTAGAGAATGTTTAACATTAATAAAAGGAACAAAATATTCTGAAGACATAACAATTATAAATGTGGATGTGCCTATCAACAAGGCTGCAAAATACACAAAGCAAAGCTCAGCAGAACTAAATAAAGTAGATATAGCTATAATCATAGTTTAAGACTATCAAGCCCTTCTTTCAGCAACTGATAAAACAATGCAACCAAAAAAAAAAAAAAAAAAAGAGCCAGGATCAAGAATCTTTGGTTCCAAAATAGCAACACAGAAGCAACCTGGCTTTACTCCACACCCTTTCCCCCACCCCCTGAAAACCAAAAGCAAATATACATTGCTGAGATTATCACCAGCAATATCCTAGAACTCAAATACGAGGACGAGAGGGTTCTCGGGGATATAAAAAATCTTTAAAAATTCCAAGCGGATCATAAGAGAATTAGATTTTACATCTGTGCTGTCCCTCCCCGCAATCTGCCTGATACCCAGTATGTGGAAAATTTCCCACTGACTTTACACCAGGAAAAGTGAGCTCGAGGTAAAACACCAGCTTCCCCACCATCTTGGGTTCTCTGGTAGGAGACCTGTCCCTGCCTCAACCCACAAGAAGCATCATGAGCAGATGAAGGAAAAAATATCCCCAGGGACATCAGAGATTAAGCAGGGAGGTGAAACCAACATCCCCAGCCCTGGAAACTCTTCTCCGCAACTCTGCCAAAAGAGATGCCAAATCAAAGTGGCTGCTCAGCAGCAAGAAGCCGTAGAAGGCATGTTCCACAGGTTGCCAGGACACAACACTGAGCCAGCTTTCACACACTGCCAGGATCCCCCTTTGAACCCTCCCCCATTCAGGATGGGCAGCCCTCTAATCAGTTACCAGAGCCAAGGCAAACCTTGGCTTAAGGCACCACCTAGTGTCAAAAAGGAGGCAAAATTCTAACTGAAAAAGAAGAAATAAAGAAATTCAACAGGTAAATTATTATACAAAGAATTTCTAAGCAAACATAGCCAATAAAAGCCAAAACAATGCACATAGACAAGACTGGAATCTTCTATATATTCCAGTCTTCTGGAGACTAATCCTTCCTTGGAAGAGAACTAATCCTTCCATGCAAAAACGTAGAAGTGCATTCACTGGAGACAACAGCAAACAGGGAACCAAGGTCTTCCCACGCAGACAAAACAAGGAATCAGTGACCGACTCTAATGAGATGGTGATACGTGAGCTTTCTGACCAAGAATCAAAATAGCAATTTTGAAGAAGCCCAGGGATCTCCAGGATAACACAGAAAAGTAGTCACCTTAAAAAAAAAAAGAAAGAAAGAAAAGCCAAGGGAAGTCTTCAGGCTGAAAACAAGTGATCCCAGATAATAATTTGGATCCATAAGAATAATTAGTAATTAACTTAATCCACAAAATTAATTATGCAATTATAAACATATAAATGCATGTTTTTCTCCTTTCTATATTGATGTAAAAAACAGCTATAAAAACTACATGGATGTATTTGCACCATGGGTCTCACAACATAGAGAAAGGTATTGTGTCTGCAATAATGGCACCAAAGAAGTGGGTGGAAACGAAGCTGCCCCGGCCTGAGGAGATGATACCAGAGGTGCATTTGGAGCCACAGGAACAAAAGAAGAAAAACACATACGGAGAGCAAGAAAGTCAGTGTAATAAGCTCTGAATATACAGATGCTTTCCTCTTTTCTCTCAGCTTCTTTTAAAGACATAAAATTCTATAAATTATACCAATTATATTGCTGGATTCGTAATGTAAACAGACATAATATGCACAATAATAATAGCATAAAACAGGAAGGAGGCAGGAGAGCTATACAAGACTAATGTGCCCTTGGTGTTAGGAACTTGTTTCCTAGATATGATGTCCAAAGCACAAGTGACACATGACAAAACAGGTAAATTTAATGAGATAAAAATTTAAACTGAACCTGGTTTTTAAACTTTTTTTTTTGCTATAAACAATACCATCGAGAAAGTAAAAATACAACCCACAGAATGGGAGAAATGTTTGCAAATTTTGTATCTAACAAGGGACTTGTGCCTACAAAATGTAAATAATTCTTAAACTCACTAAGGGTGCAGACACAGTTGTGTGAGGGAATTCTGCCCCTCTCAGTGCAGGGAAGCAAAGCTTGCTCCTCTGCAGCTCTGTCACGCAGGTTGAAGTGATCAAAGCAATGGTGATAGAGAGGCCTGCTGCCCTGCTGGTGGGGACGGGAATTTCTAAGACATTGTCACACACTACTGAGCCAGAGCCTAGTCGAGCTACAGAGATTTTATGGAAAGAACTCTTCTTATGTCCACGGGTGACTGGATTCAAACGGAAAGCCAGCAGATGCAGTCTACAGACAGAAAGAAATCCGTAGGAAAGTAATGTTGCAAAACGTCTCCAACTGCCACCCCAAGATTCACCAGGCTGATCCTCACGCCACTCAGAGTGAGGGCGTGTGGTGGTCCAGGTGATGGGGCTTCTAAGAACAGCCAGGCTTGAAGGAGATTCATGCAGACATTTGTCCTTGCTCCTGAGGGTTCCGCTGCAAGTAAGCTTCATGTTCACAATGATACATTCACATACCAAGCTGAGGTCTTTGGTGGCTTTGTCACTGAGCCTCAGGAGGAATCTGAGAAAGACAACAGACACCTGAGGGGGGTGCCTGACGATTCTGGAACTTTCTATAATCAAACCCTCAACAGGAATGACGTGGAAGCCTGTGGCTGAACCAGAGCCTGATCCTCAACCAGAACCACAGCAAGAACCTGCATCTGAAATCCAAGAGGAGAAGCCAGAGCCAGGGTTAGAAGAAACTCTCCTGAAGGTACTCGGAGGGGTCTTGCCCAGCACCTGCAGACATAGCTCGGACAGCAAGCCTTGAGGCTCCTTCCGGGGCATCTGGGACCAGTGAGCCACTTCCACAGAGTGGAGCTGTTCAGGTCACTGGGACACCCCCTCATGTTGTTAAAGCACCAGATTCAGAGCCATATCCACAGTCTCAGCCTGAATCTCAGATCCTACCACAGAGACCTCAGAGGGATCAGAGAGTGTGAGAATGACGAATATGTGTCCCCGGAGAGGCCCCAGCCCAATTTGTGAGGCTGGTGAGTAAGAACTGTGAGACACCCCGACAGTCACCTGCCTCATGAGGGCAAGAATCAGAGTTTAAAGATTCCTTCCAAAATCCCAGGAAGGTGGTGGAGCTGCGCATGACAGCTGTTCTGGTTTTGCTGTTTGATGCTCAGGTCCTTAGCAGCAGGCGCATCATGGTTAGAGGTGAGGCCCCCCTGACTGTGGTGAAGATGACTCAAGCTGCCAGGGAAGGGCACAGCTGAGATAACCACTTGTGGGGACCTGGAGGCCCTCCCTGGGAGGGATGACGCAAAACCAGGGTTTGGACAGCGGAGGGGAACTGCTCAGAGTAGCGAATCCCTTCCCATTCATCCTCAGACAGTAGTCACGCCCTAAATCCTTCAGAATGGTGAATTTCTTCAACCAACCTGTGGTATCTTAGAGTATGACCCTAGTCCAAGGTTGTTCAATTTTTTTTAAATCTCCCAGCCCACTTAAACCTATAAACTTCTACATCACACTTACTATGATCAAAAAAAGAGCTAAAAAAAAGAGAATATTCTTACTGTGCTTTGAATTTCTTTCAAGAACGGTTTAGTTAATGATCTTTAAAATTTTTTACAGCGTACCTAAGATCCTCTCACAGCACACGGTTAAAAAGCACTGCCCTATAAACTGCTTAAGTTTGTACAGTTTACTTTTTGTGTGTGCGAATGGCGTGCTCCCTCCCTGTCTCTTCCCTTCCCTTCCCTCTCCTGACCATTAGTCTTTCACTTACAATTCTGTTGAATGAAATTTTAGAAGTATCAATTTTTTTAAAAGACTGAATTCCCTTGCTTACTTTGCATATACAGACTGGATTTTTTTTAACCATTTCCCCAAAGGAATGTGTCCTGCTCAGTACTGATATTGGCATGTTCCACTGGTTGGAATACATCTTACTTATTTTCTACATGTTTCAAAAGCCTGTGAGAAATACAGGATTTGATGAACCTTTTGAAAGCAGAAAAAGTCCAGTTGTTTCTCCTTTGAGAGTCCTGACCACCCTCCACTGTGGAGAAATTGCCATTGGAAATTTGACCATTTAGTTCTCACTGGTATGGTTAAAAGCTGAATAAATGGTGTTAATAACGTTCTTTTTTTTTTTTGATATTTGATCACAAAACAATTCTAACACCTGTTTTTCCATTAAAACGTAAATTGTGACATAAGTTTTAAATGTCTAGACTGTAACTGATATGCTTTTCTTGAACTGTTACATTTTTTTCTGAAGTAGAATTTTTTCATGTTTTAATTTGTATTTGTGAAAAAAGAAAAAAAGTCCCCAAATGCAAATAACCAGAAACAAGGGGAGGGGGGACCTCGTGGAGAAAAAGATAAATCAATTTAAAAATGGCCAAAGGATTTACGTAGAAAATTCTCTTAAACAGATAAACAAATGGCCAAGGAGCACATGAAGAAATGTTCAACATCGTTAGTCACCAGGGAAACACAAATCAAAACCATCATCACACACCACCATACACCCACCAGTGTGGCTTTAATGCGCATAAAAAAGATGGGACGTAACAAGTGGTAGCAGGAACTATGAGATGTTGGCCAGAATATAAAATGTGCAATTTTATGAAAGAGTTTGGTGGTTCTTTAAACTTAAACCCAGAGTGATATGATTCATCGATTCCAGTCTTAGGTGTATACCCAAGAGAGACAAAAACATGCATCCTGGCAAAAACTTGTACGCAGTGTTTACAGTAGCATTATTTCTAACAGCTAAAAGATGAAAACAACCCGGATGTCCATACCACTTCGACTAGTGGATGAAACGTGATAGATTATATATCGATACAATGGAATATTGCTACGCAATAACAATAAAGTACTAACACTTGTTATGACATCGGTGAACTGCCAAACATTAGGCTAAGTAAAAGAAGCTGTGCAAAGGACTATATAATCGTATTATTCCATTTATATCAAAAATGTCCAGAAGAGGCAAATTACAGAAATAGCAGACTCATGGTGGGTTGGGTCTGGGGTTAGAGTGGTTAGATAGAGGTAATAAATTCAGGCTTTCTATTACAGGGAACAAAAACATTCTAAAATTAGATTGCGGGTGGCGCCTGTGGCACAGCGGGTAGGGCGCTGGCCCCACATACCGAGGGTGGCGGGTTCGAACCTGACCCAGGCTGGACTGCCACAAAAAGTAGCCAGGTGTTGTGGCGGGCGCCTATAGTCTCAGCTACTCAGGAGGCTGAGGCAAGAGAATAGCCTAAGCCCAAGAGCTGGAGGTTGCTGTGAGCTGTGATGCCACAGCACTCTACCGAGGGCAAGAAAATATGACTCTGTCTGTAAAAAAAAAGATTAAAATAATTAGATTGTGGTGATGTGCAAACCCTATGACTATACAATAAATCTTAAAATGTTTATTCTTAAAATATGTTTATAAAACATATAAAACTTATAAAAACTTTAAATGGGTGAATTATATGTGGCATGCATTTCAGTAAAGCAGTGTATGACTTCAAGAACTACCATGATGCTACAGAATCAACACAGTATGGTTCTGGCACAAAGATATGAACACAGATGAATAGATAGTACATGGAATGTAAAATAGACACAAACTTGACACTCTCGTCTTTTTTTTTTTTTTTTTTGCAGTTTTTGGCCAGGGCTGGGTTTGAACCCGCCACCTGTGGCATATGGGGCTAGCACCCTACTCCGCTGAGCCACAGGTGCTGCCCATTGACACACTCTCTTAACTTTTGCAAAGGCATCAAAGCAATTTGATGGTGAAAGGAAAGTCTTTCCAACACATGGATATCAAACATATAAAAGAAGAAAATAAGAAGTTTCTAATGCTTATGTAAATGGAATTTTTTTTTTTTTTTTTGTAGAGACAGAGTCTCACTTTATGGCCCTCGGCAGAGTGCCGTGGCCTCACACAGCTCACAGCAACCTCCAACTCCTGGGCTTAAGCGATTCTCCTGCCTCAGCCTCCCAAGCAGCTGGGACCACAGGCGCCCGCCACAATGCCCGGCTATTTTTTGGTTGCAGTTTGGCCGGGGCCGGGTTTGAACCCGCCACCCTTGGCATATGGGGCCGGCGCCCTACCGACTGAGCCACAGGCGCCGCCCTAAATGGAATTATTTTTATGGAAAAATCAGAACTTCAAACTCTATCTCACACTATGAACAAAAATTAGAGAAAAATCTAGACACCAGAACCCAAACCACAAAGTTTTAAAGAAGACACGAAACTCAAGGTTGGGAAAAGGTTTTGTTGGATGCAGACAGCAATAACCATAAAAGAAAAGGGTGGTAAATTAGATTTAATCAAAATTTAAAATGCTCACCAAAAGACACTCTTTAAAAAAATGACAGACAAGACACTAACGGGAGAAAACAGTCGTGAAAACTTATCTGACAGGAAGCTTGCAAAGGGAGTATGGGGAAACTGCATCCATCAATCATAAATAGACAAAAACATCTACCAAGCAGAGGACCTGAACAGATAATACGCAGGTAGGAAGATAAGTTAACAGTCAGCATGCAAATGGCAAGGGACTTAACCTGGCTAGTCACCAGGGAAAGACAAATGAAGACCATAAGGAAACAGCAGTACACACCCACCAAAAGGACTACGAAAGACGGATGATACCAAATGTCCATCCTCTAAAAGAACTGCACAATCAAAGGCAGCCCCTGTGGCTCAAGGAGTAGGGTGCCGGCCCCATATGCCGGAGGTGGCAGGTTCAAATCCAGCCCCGGACCAAAAAAAAAAAAACTGCACACAAACGTACTCATGGTAGCTTTATTCATAACTGAAAAACACCCAAATATTTAGCTAGCACAGAATAAATGATCTGTGCGATACTCATTACAGTGAAAAACATTTCAGCAATAAAAAGGAAAACATTACCAATACTCAGACCAACACGGATGGGTCACAGACATCACACAGAGCACAGGCTGCCAGGCACGAAGAGCACACAGAATGTCATACCACACATGTCAAGTTCTAGAATAGGTAAAAGTCATCTAAAGTTAAAAAAAGAAGAGTGAAAGGAAAAGAATCCCTGAACAGTAGCTGCCCCTTGAGGACGGAGATTGACTAGAAATGGACAAAATGGAGCTTCCTGTGACCTGCGCTGGGACAGGAATGGAATGTCAGGGTTTAGTACGCATTTTGATGTAAATTTTACCTTAAAATGCTCAAGTAACTTAAAAAAAAAACATCACCACCATTGAATGGTGATGAGAGATGTATAGAAAAAAACAAGATACAAAAAAGGAAGAATGCCATATGCAGCTGGGGGCGTGGGGATTCACTCCATCTTGTTTTCTTTTATATGTTTGAACCTTTTATAAAAAGTTGAAAGGAAGAAAGGGAGGATGGAAGGAAGAATGAGGCATGGCACTGTAATTATAACCTTTAATCTGACTCTGATCAGTTTTTCTTAGAAATCAAATAGTAAGCCAATTCTTCAAGGAAGAGTATTTTCTTTTTTTTTTTTTTTTTTTGTAGAGACAGAGTCTCACTTTATGGCCCTCGGTAGAGTGCCGTGGCCTCACACAGCTCACAGCAACCTCCAGCTCTTGGGCTTAAGCGATTCTCTTGCCTCAGCCTCCCGAGCAGCTGGGACTACAGGCGCCCGCCACAACGCCCGGCTATTTTTTGTTTGCAGTTTGGCCGGGGCCGGGTTTGAGCCTGCCACCCTCGGCATATGGGGCCGGCGCCCTACCGACTGAGCCACAGGCGCCACCATTTTCAATTAATGAAACAGTATCCCTTTTTAAAAATATTCTATTTATTCAGATGAGGAACTCGGAGAGTGGGTAAATTTAACACAAGGGATCAATTTCTTCTATAAATTTGCCTAATTATTCTAGAACAGGTTTTCTGAGCCTGGACATTATTGAGCTTGGGGGCCACTGACTTCTGCATACTAGACGCCAGTAGAATTGCCCCCCACAGGCAAACGCACCCTCATGACAACCAGAAAGGCCTCCAGGCAACTGCCAGATCTCCCCTGCAGGGTGGGGATAGGAGGCAGGTTCTGCCCAGTGGTGGAACCACTGCCACGCATCTCATATCACCCCAGAAGGGATGAAATTTGGTTCTTGGGAGATAAAAAAAAAAAAAAAAGGATCTTAGATATTACAATCATTTGGGGAAAAAACTTCTCTAGAAAAAAAAAAACTGTGAGGGGTTTTTGTCAAGTTTTCTGATGTCTTTTGAGCTGACTGTGAGTCTAGGAGATTTTACTTTCAAGTACATAAGCATATACAATATATCTATAGCATTAAAATTTCATAGTGTGAATTAGGAAAAAAATGCCTTAAAAGACTCCATGGGGAGGAGAGAGTGATAATAATAAAGGAAAAAAAAAAGAAAAAACAGAAAGAATCAGGCTGAGAAACACCACCCTATAAAGAGGTCTGAGTCAGCGTTAAGCAATCCCTCCTTGGTGGGGGTTGGCTTGCCCAAAGCAAGCCTTCCAGCATCTAGCAGTGTCTTCATTTGGTTGGGGAAGGTTTGGCACAACCACCCAGTTGCTTCTCGGAACCTCTGCAACTGTCTTGGAAGTTTGGAATGTAGCATTATACAATTATAGGGGAAAAACTACGAGGGCCTTTGCTAAGTTTGCCAATGTCTCCAGCCATGATAGTGACCCTGAAAGCTTTCACTTTTAAGTTGTAAGAGAAACCACACAAGTTGAGCTGACCTCACACACGTGACTACCAATTTGTTGTTGTGTAACCAATGACCTAAGCAGCTCAAGACATTTTATACAATTCTTAGAAGAAGCGGCAGCCCCTTGTACCAGCAAACCCCCTTGATAGCAATTTCATTTCATTAAATGATGCAAAACAAATATTGCAATTTCCTGGGCTTCCATTTCCCCTTTCTTTATGCAAAAGTCTGCCTAAGAACCAGCTGGTTTATAACACTGAATATTCATGCTTGGTGGAGTTAAACCTGGCATAGATGGTATCTTGTGATAATTTCTCAATTCATAGTTAAAATCTACTTAGATTCCTGCAGCAAAAGCAAACTCCCAGGCCCTCAGCCTTCAAAGACCCTTGAGTGAGTGTGCTCCATTTCAGAACTCTGCCATCAATAATTACACTGAGGCTGAACAAGAACCTTTCTAACAAATGTTCCTCCACAGTGAAGGCTTTAGAGCACCATAATGGTATTTCTGCCATTAAAATGACAGGGGAGGAAGGGACAACGTTGTGATTGCAAACTTTGTTCCAGCTGACCAACTTGGCTAGTCTATGGTGGCCAATTGTTTGGTTAAACGCATGTCTAGATATTGTTGTGATGGGGGTTTATGATCAGTTGACTTTAAGCAAGTACATTACCCCTCCATAATGTCATGGGCTTCAGCCAAACAGTTGAAGTCCTTAAGAGTAAGGACTGAGGAAAAAATAATACGTCGTTTTATATGGAATCAGAAAAAAACTTGAATAGCCAAGACATTACTCAGAAATAAAAACAAAGCAGGAGGAATCATGCTACCAGACTTCAGACTATACTACAAATCGATAGTGATCAAAACAGTATGGTACTGGCACAAAAACAGAGAAGTAGATGTCTGGAACAGAATAGAGAACCAAGAGATGAATCCAGCTACTTACCATTATTTGATCTTTGACAAGCCAATTAAAAACATTCAGTGGGGAAAAGATTCTCTATTTAACAAATGGTGCTGAGTGAATTGGTTGGCAACCTGTAGAAGACTGAAACTGGACCCACATCTTTCACCATTAACTAAGATAGACTCTCACTGGATTAAAGATTTAAACTTAAGACATGAAACTATAGAAATACTAGAGGAGAGTGCAGGGAAAACCCTTGAAGAAATCGGTCTGGGCAAGTATTTTATGAGGCGGACCCCCCCGGGCAATTGAAGCAGCTTCAAAAATACACTACTGGGACCTGATCAAACTAAAAAGCTTCTGCACAGCCAAGAACACAGTAAGTAAAGCAAGCAAACAGCCCTCAGAATGGGAGAAGATATTTGCAGGTTATGTCTCCGACAAAGGTTTAATAACCAGAATCCACAGAGAACTCAAACATATAAGCAAGAAAAGAACAAGTGATCCCATCGCAGGCTGAGCAAGGGACTTGAAGAGAAACTTCTCTGAAGAAGACAGGCGCACAGCCCACAGACATATGAAAAAATGCTCATCATCTTTAATCATCAGAGAAATGCAAATCAAAACTACTTTGAGATATCATCTAACTCCAGTAAGATTAGCCCATATCACAAAATCCCAAGACCAGAGATGTTGGTGTGGTTGTAAAGAAAAGGGAACACTTCTACACTGCTGGTGGGAATGCAAATTAATACATTTCTTTTGGAAAGATGTTTGGAGAACACTTAGAGATCTAAAAATAGATCTGCCATTCAATCCTATAATCCCTCTACTGGGCATATACCCAGAAGACCAAAAATCACAGTATAACAAAGACATTTGTACCAGAATGTTTATTGCAGCCCAATTCATAATTGCTAAGTCATGGAAGAAGCCCAAGTGCCCATCGATCCACAAATGGATTAATAAATTGTGGTATACGTACACCATGGAATATTATGCAGCCTTAAAGAAAGATGGAGACTTTACCTCTTTCATGTTTACATGGATGGAGCTGGAACATATTCTTCTTAGTAAAGTATCTCAAGAATGGACGAAAAAGTATCCAATGTACTCGGCCCTACTATGAAACTAATTTATGGCTTTCACATGAAAGCTATAACCCAGTTATAACCTAAGAATAGGGTGAAGGGGGAAAGAGAGGGGGGAAGTGGGCGGAGGGAGGGTGATTGGTGGGATTACACCCGTGGTGCATCTTACAAGGGTATATGTGAAACTTAGTAAATGTAGAATGTAAATGTCTTAACACAATAACCAAGAAAATGCCAGGAAGGCTATGTTAACCAGTGTGATGAAAATGTGTCAAACGGTCTATAAAACCAGTGTATGGTGCCCCATGATCGCATTAACATACACAGTTATGATTTAATAAAAAAAAACAAAAACAAATAAATAAATAAAGAGTAAGGACTGAGGTTTCCCAAATAAGACGGAATTCTATCTCAAGACTGCAACATACAAATCCCGCCTGAGTTTCCATCCTGCTGGTCTATCTTGCATATTTCAGGTTCAATACTGTAACATTAACTCTTACCTGAATTTCCAGCCTTCCATACACACTTCAGATTTGCCAGCCCCTACGGTATCATGAATGGATGGAAGGAAGAAAGGGAGGGAGGGAGGAGATCCTCTTCTGGTCCTCCAGAGAACCCTGAACTAATACAAACCACAAATCCCATGTAGAAGCACCTGAACGCCAGACCACACTCTACGCAGACAGGAAGCAGGTGGCTGCACCGCTGCTGACTCACAGAGCTGAAGACCCATCCATCTACATGCACAGAAGGTGGTGCTGGCCAGAAGCAGCCTGTTTACCAGGCAGTGAGGGCCCTGCAAGGCTTTCAAACTAAAGCATCAGGTGCTGCGGAAGGCAGGGGTGAGATGTGAGGCTGGAAACACAGGGGTAGGTGGAAAGTCTCTATAAAGAGAATCTAAACTCTTCAGGTCCTAATCCCATCCTATAAAACTAGGAAACTACTTCCTTTCTGATAGACTGTTGAGAAAGACAGAAGGTTTAACCACCTGCGGCTCTGGGCTTGGGGAAAAGCAGGCACGTAGAGGGCATGGCTGGACAGACTGAAGGTATGGAGATGAAGGGAAATGCTGAGAAGTGACCCCAGTCCTTCTGCATAGCTCCTGAACGCCAGGTTCACCTACACCGGGCGGGAGAGTGGACAACCTCTGCTGGGGAGTCCAATAGCCTCAAAGCCAAGGCCAGTTGCTAACACTCAAGGCTGTTTCCAATCACCCTCCAGTGAAGCCTCATTAACAAACCCCACCCAGTTAGCTTTATGATTCAACCATAGGTAAGAATATCACATAGCCAAGGAAAGCCAGATACAAAAACACACAAAGAAAGAGAAGGCAGGGAGCTGAGGAAACCTGCAGAGACAGGTAAGAGAGGGGAAAAAAAGAACAATTTTAAAAATTCTTTCTAAAGGGCAGTGCCTGTGGCTCAGTGAGTAGGGCACTGGCCCCATATACCAAGGGCGGTGGGTTCAAACCCAGCCCCAGCCAAACTGCAACAAAAAAATAGCCGGGTGTTGTGGCGGGTGCCTGTAGTACCAGCTACTCGGGAGGCTGAGGTAAGAGAATCACTTAAGCTTAAGAGCTGGAGGTTACTGTGAGCTATGATGTCACAGCACTCTACTGAGAGTAACAAAGTGAGACTCTCTTAAAAAAAATTCTTTCTAAAATTAGAGTTCAAGAAAGAGCTCTGGGAAATAAAAAATATAAAAATCGTAATAAAAATTCTTTATGGAGGTTTGTCAACCAAATTTTTAAAATCTTCCTGCAAGATGAACAAAAAGACGAAAAGGTGGCAATTGGAAAGAAAAGATGTTTTTGAAAAGGTAACCCAGATCAGTCCAAGAGACTGAACATTTCCCTAATCTGGTTCCAGAGAGAAAAGACAGGGAAGACAGAGGTGGAGGAACATTAAGTCCCAGAGCAGAAGGACCCTCAAAGTGACCACAATAATAAATACAATAAAAGGAGTCCCCATAAAGCACGGCACTGTAAAACTGAGGTGACCAGAGACAGAAAAGATCCCAAGAGGTTCAGAGAAAGGAGAGGAAAGCCCTCAGACTTGTCTCGAGCACTCTGCAAACTGGAATCCCACACAGAAGGGATTTTCACCCTAGAATTCTGCATGCAGCTAAAGAATAGAGTTAATAACATTTTCAAACATAAAAATCTCAAAACACATTAACTCATACGTATCCTTTCTTGGGAAACCATAATCGAAAGAGCCTTTCCTCCCAGGAGGCTTTCCCTGCTGCCCTGATCGGAATTCTCAGCTCCTCAGCCCCATGGAGTGATCAAGTCCCGTGTTCGCTCCCCCGGAAGAGGGCAGGGGCCACGTCTCACATTCCTGCATCTTTCCTAAAGGCTTAGCCTGGTGCCAAAGACACAGAAAGGGCTCAAGAAGTGTCTGCTGAAGCTTCCTCAGCCGGACATACCGTCCAGACTGTCTCTGTTATTTAAAAATGCACCCCACAAGCAACAATTGCCCATTTTTATATAATAGAGTCATATAAAAATGAAACATCCCTGTGTACAACTCGAGTGCACATTATTTCATATTATTTGCTTACAGCAGTGATTTTTCAACCAGTGTTCTGTGGCACACTGGTGGGCCATGAGAGGATCTTAGGTGTGCTGGGAAAATTTTTAAAGATCATTAATTAAATTATTTTCAAAACAAGTTCAAAGAATAGTTAAGTATCTTTTTTTTTTACTTTTTTTTTGTGATCAACATGATTTAAGTGTGCCAGGGAACTTTAACTATAGGTTCAAGTGTGCCACAAGATAAAAAGGTTGAAAAACACTGGCTTAGAGCATGGGCAACTAAAAAGTTGGCGTACTTTCTCTATAAAGGGCCAGATAATACATAATTGCGGTTTTGTGGGCCATATGTCTCTTTTGCAATGACTCAACTCTGCCATTTTAAAGTGAAAGCAGTCAGAGACCACAGAGAAATGAACAGGCATCTCTGTGTTCCCCAAACTCCGCCACTTACCAAAACCAGCAGCCCCTGGATTGGCCACGTGCTGTTGTTTGCCGATACCTGGGCCACAGTATTGCTCTATTCCAACCGTTTTTGCAGGAAGGAACTTTCTTAATAGTTTGACTGTGCACTAATAATGTGTTTTTTATATTTTTCTCTCTTAAATTATCCTCTCTCTGGAAGTAAAATCAAAACCCAATCAAAACTCAAGATTGTGCTATGAGAGCCCTTTCCCTTCCCAGAATGCCCTGATTTAAGCAGCCTGGAAAGGTACACTACCTTTCTCTCCTTTAAATCCTAAACTTCCTGTAAGACTGATCAAATCACTTGTCCTTTGAAATTGTGGTCTCTGCTTTTCCATTCCAGGGTGGTTAGGCCACTTCCAAAGTAAGTTCCCTAAGAAGGGACCTGCTGTTTGCTGATAGCGGTCACCTGAGCACTTCTAACAAGTGGTGTTCGGTTGCTTATGATAGATTAAGAACAAGATTCTTCGTTTCCAAAAGAAATCAATGTTTGTTCTTAAGTTCAAAGCAAAGCGACTGTTGTACAGGACAGTATCAGGACACGGCCTACATTCTAGTTGCCAATTATCTGTAAACAAAGCAGAGGCAAAACCCATGTCCACTCAGCAAGGGAACTGAGCCTAGGAAATCCCTTGGTCTAGAACCCCTGAACCCAAGTCCAGCCTGTGAAATTGATGTTTTTTTAAGGAAGAAAAGTGTGTTTGCACGAAAACGAAAAGTTCCTTGAAGTCACCCCTCTGAGGAACAAAGACTCACACCAACCACTAGACTTCCCATTAGCTACTAAGAAATCCAGAAAACGGCACTGATGGTTTTTCTAAGTAAATTTGGCAGCTCTCCGCAGGCCAATCACCTGTCACTTTAAAAAAGAAAGAGAACAGAGGAAAATACCAGCATCAAAGTCTAGAGGCTGGATAAGATTCGGTGACTGCCAAGTAGTGAAAATGTGTAACATTTTAAATAACATCTTAAGCAAAGAATATGAGAGACTCTGCCAAAAGGCTTGTCTAGCACAGATCAGTCATCAGCTACATGTTTGACAAGGCAGCTGATAGACAGCCCTGTCAGAAAATGCTTCCTGGGATGGGAAGGGAGGATGTGGATCTAAAATAAACATTTTTGTGGGGCCTGGGCTCTAATCTCTGAGGTCCAGCAGTCTGACCACTTGAGTATTCACATGAGAACTATTTCTTTCCCTAGTTCAAATGCAAAAGTATGTACTAAAAATTGTGCTATAGTCCTCAGTCAGTCATTTGAAAAAACAGGATTAACATTTTCCTGTAGGGTTTAATTTCTTAGTGCTTTTAATTCTTGAAGACCCTTAAAACTTAGCGCTAAGTCTCTGGGAGGACAGAACATGGAGGGAAGGAGAAAAGGAAAGAAGAATGGAGGGAAGGAAGAAAGGAAGGAAAGAATGGAGGCAGGCAAACAGAACCTGAGTGACCCTACAGGAGACAGAGCAGATGGGAGCTGACCGCAGTGAACACTATTCCAGGTACCTCTGAACAATACCAACATGGAACTCTCTGACAAAAACAAGACAGTAACTTTATACAGCAGGCATTTTTCCAGCTGGTACCTAAACTCCTCCAAAACAAATGCTCACTTCAAATGTGACTTCCTACAGAAAAAAACAAATTTGAGGAGGAAGCAATTCCAAATGGATGTTTTCCCTTAAGTAACAGTGAGTGAGACCTAGAAGGAAAACCTTGAGGTTTTCTTTCATAAGGATGTCTGTCTTTGGGTTTAGGCCCACCCTAAATCTGGAATGATCTCAGCTTAGGATCTTAGTTACCTCAAAAGAGATCCCTTTTCTTTCCTTTTTGGCATGTAAAACAGTGTCTATTATTTTCAAATAAAAATACACATAGTGAAATGATTACTACAGTCAAGCAAGTTAATATACGCATCTCCTCATAGGAGCATTTTTTATTTTTATTAATTATTTATTTTGGTGAGAGCACCTAGAATCCATTATCCTAGGAAATTTCCAGCATACAGCGTGGTCCTATTAACCAAGACCCTTTTTTTAAGTGGGCTCTCCCTCACTGGTTTTGGGGATGAGGACTTGAACATGTCTTTCTGGAGGCCACTACTCCACTCCCACAGTCTCTAACAATCAAGAGGGAGAAAATTTATTCTTTATTTTAATTATTTATTTATTTTATTATTATTATTATTTATTTATTTTTTGCCGGAGCTGGGTTTGAACCTGCCACCTTTGGCATATGGGGCCGGTGCCCTACTCCTTTGAGCCACAGGCACCACCAATTTGTTCTTTATTTAAATTAACATGGACTGTGAACGCTGCATTGTCTCTGACTATTGAAAGTCCCAAGACACCATCATGTCAGAGGCTGGTGCCCTTGGACCAGTCACTAAGCCTTTCTGAGCCTCAACACCCTGATGTATAAAACGGACAAACCCTGACCCAGCAGCCGGTGTGCGGATTGACAGTGATTCATCGACAGCACCTACACCCCAAAACCTTGTGGACAGGCCTTGAAGAAACAGCCACTTCACAGGAAAGGGCATTTCATCATTTCTTTACCTAGCCATTTTTAGGGTGTATCTTGGGGGAGAAAAGAAAAAAGAAGAGAAAATACTAAGATTACTAGGCTGGCCAAAATAATGATCCGACCTGCAGGAAATTATGGACTTGGCATCCTGAAAACAGCCTGTCCTCTGCCAGTGGGCACCTGTGACCACAGTTCTCCAATCATCCCAAGAATCACCAGCTTAAATATACAGTCTGCCACCACATGTCCCCTCCCGAGGCGTGAACTGCAGCTTAGTCACCTTTGCATCCCCAACACCATGCCGGGCACCTAACGCATAGAATAAACACCGATGGGAGGAAGGAAGACACGAGTCAGGGTATTCTGGAAACTTCAGCTCCGGCAATAAACAACAACACGCTTACTGGAAGTCATGATGCTACGAGCTCCATATATTGAGTGGATTAAAGAAAATAATTCCTCACCATGGCTGGTGCTCCAGAAAGGTGAGTGCTCAGCATGTCTGTCATCCTCACTCCTACTGATAATGGAGACCTTCCTACTCCAGGGGTACACGGTGGGGACTCCAGCAGAGAGAGGGGCATTGTAGGGCTAATACCTGGCACAGCCCAGATTTGTCAACCTCAAAACATCCCTCTGCTCCTGATCCATATCAGTCAGGCTTGGTGCTAAGGCTGGTCCCAGCTCACACGTCTATGGTTGGACTGGGTGCTGGGGGATAAGTGCGAACGCACGTGTGTGTGTGTGTGTGTGTGTGTGTCTATATACTTGTATGCGCACATGTGCTCTACATTATACCTTAATTGAAGAAATAATCTGGACAGAACAGTGAACTGAGCAACAGAAGTTCCCAGGGAGCGTGGTAAATTCCCTCGCACTGTCAAGTTCCTGAATCCTACTGTCAAGGGGTAAAGTGTGGCATTACACTCTGCCAAGCTTTGAAAGCAACACAAACAATGTTTTAGAAACTCCAGAGCCCTGCCCACAGGCTTATTTTTTCCTGTCAAGTATCTTGTTTCACTCTACAGTGAAGAGAAACAAACTATGCTTAACATCCACCTACCAGTGCTTCTCTCTCCACCTAAATTCCCCCAGAAAGTGACCAGGAAACATGACGGGGGTAGGCGGGCAGCCCAGCCAGGGACTTACAGGAGGAATGGATGCTGGGGAAGCTTTTGCGGCCCTCGGACACCAGGTTGGGGTCCCCTGTGCAGTGCATCTCTGAGTTCATCACTCCATCTGGAAAGCAGCGGTAAAAGAAATCGGGGCGAGGTCTACAAAAGACACCATGGACATTTTCAATATAAAATGCTGCCGTCACAAACGACCCCACGCTGACCCCCGCCACCCCCTGCTACCTCCCTCCCTGGCCCCACCCGCATCCAACTGGAGCTCTCCACAGCACACTCTGGACGGGGTGGTTTGGGGAAAACTCGGGTTTTGAGGTTGGAAAGATATGAGTTGCCACTTGCCATTTACTAGTTGTATGACCTTGGAACTGTCACTTAGTCTCCCCCAGCTTCGGGTTCCACATCCATAAAAAGAGGAAATAAATACTGGGACACCACAGGTGAGGCCCTGAAGAGTAAGCGACTGGCCCTACAAAAGACGCCGATGGCACAGAAGGGGCTCAGTGCCTCTCCTGCTGCTCTGCCCACGCAGGACCCAGGACTCCGCTCCTCACAGCCCTATGCCCTGAACTTAGTGGACACTTGCCCCCTCAGGTCTCTCTTAATCTCACAGAGAGGACAAGAAAGCTCAGCTCTGGGACGGGGTAGTCCCCCAGGCTGGCTTCTCTGGTCTAGGGCAGGAGAGAAACACTGCAAGGAAGAGGTGGGCCTGGGCCTGGGCCTGACCCCAAAACTCCCACGTTATCATAGCCGCCTGCTCCTGCGCATCTCCTGGGTCCCAGACACAGGGATAAGCTTGGCACACTCATTCCACAGCACAGGTGGTCCTCCTGGGTCCCAGACACAGGGATAAGCTTGGCACACTCATCCCACAGCATAGGTGGTCCTCCTGGGTCCCAGACACAGGGATAAGCTTGGCACACTCATCCCACAGCACAGGAGTCCTCCTGGGTCCCAGACACAGGGCTAAGCTTGGCACACTCATTCCACAGCACAGGTGGTCCTCCTGGGTCCCAGACACAGAGATAAGCTTGGCACACTCATCCCACAGCACAGATGGTCCTCCTGGGTCCCAGACACAGAGATAAGCTTGGCACACTCATCCCACAGCACAGGAGTCCTCTTGGGTCCCAGACACAGGGCTAAGCTTGGCACATTCATTCCACAGCACCGGTGTCCTCCTGGGTCACAGACACAGGGCTAAGCCCAGCATGCTCATCCCAAAGCACCAGTGTCCTCCTGGGTCCCAGACACAGGGCTAAGCCCGGCACGCTCATCCCACAGCACAGGAGTCCTCCTGGGTCCCAGACACAGGGCTAAGCCCGGCACGCTCATCCCACAGCACAGGAGTCCTCCTGGGTCCCAGACACAGGGCTAAGCCCGGCACACTCATCCTACAGCACAGGAGTCCTCCTGGGTCCCAGACACAGGGCTAAGCCTGGCACACTCATTCCACAGCACAGGAGTCCTCCTGGGTCCCAGACACAGGGCTAAGCCTGGCACACTCATCCCACAGCACAGGAGTCCTGAGAACCCAAGAGCCAGCCTGGGGCTGTCTTCATTTCACAGGTACAGAAAGCAAGGCCCAAGTTCACAACCAACCAGTAAGTGGCAAAGAAAAGCTCTGAACGTGCCTGCACACTTCACTCTGCACTTTACTGCCTCACTCAAGTGAGGACCTCAGGCAGGGGTGACAGTTGATCACTTCCTGTGACTCCAGCTAACATTCACTGAACACCAACCATGGGCAAGTCTTTGCTCATGCTGTGCGCACAGCACCCTCTTTCTGGACACCCCAGGTCACCGGTGACATACACGGACTCACTGGTCCTCTGGCTCTGGGATCTAGGTAGGGCCTAAGTGAAAGGTGTCCACCATGGCACCCAGAGACAAGGGCAGCAGGAGAGACATTTAGGTCAGATGTATGGGAAAGGGAGAATGACCTGCCTGGGCAGTGCAAAGAAGGCATCTGTGCCCAGGGGCAGTTAGAGAGCCCTTTTATATGGAGCCATGGCGGGTGGGCACATCCCACAGGTTGCCTGTCAGATTAGGGTCTTCTGGAGCAAACTTCTGGAGGTTGGGGCTAGCCAGATCCTTTGTGTCTTTGTTTTGGGAGGGGAAAGGGTCTGAGTGGGGCTGCCTTAGGCCCCCAGCACTATCTGAGCTGTCAGAGCTGCTGTGCTCTGTCTCTCCTGTTCTCGGCCGGTGTTTCTTCACCTGCCAGAACCTCAGAAGGGCGAGGCCTGAGAATCAGCACGGTATGAGGGCCCCATGGCCATTCTACGGAACATGGTGGCACGAGGTCACACACTGCCTGATTTTTATCCATTTCCCACCCCGTTGGTGCCTGGCCAGCACCCTGTACCAGGTGGATAAAATAAATGCTGAGGTTCTGAGAGAGGAAATAACCAAGGCCAAGAGCTGGTCAGAATCAATGTCAGGCCTTGAAGTCAAGTCTTTGGACTGCTAATCTCTGCAGAGACTAGCTCTCCACCAGAGCAGGCAGAGAAGGAAAGATCAAAGGAGAACAGAAATCATTTTTCGGGGGCAGCAAGAGAGACCTGCCATAAGCCAAGGTTCAACCGCCAATCCACATGTCTCATTCCAAAGAGAAGAACAAATAAATAATCTTATGTATTCATTAGAGGTCACGACTGACAAGTGAGTGTGTCTGGGGAGGACCTGGGATGGCAGTGGATGGACCTAGAAATGCCAGCAGTGAACCTTGACCCACAGGGAAGTGTGGTCAGTGGAGACTTTATTACTGCTGGACTCCTGCTTTCCAGAATAGTGAGTCTATAACTCAAAGGAAAGGTCTGTGCCAAGGACAGAAAGCCTGGAACAATAACAACTTAAGGAAAAACCAGATGAGCTAAAATCTGTCCCATCCAGCGTCCTCTGGCCAGCCTTCCTAAATAGATGACCTTGATAGTCTAAGTCTCGATTTTTTTTTTCCTTTTGGAACTTACCTTCCCACTATTAATTTAATAGTGTTTGTGCAGACTCCATTCAAAGCGAGGGCCAAGGACACCGCTACAAAACAAAACCGATATACAGAAAAGTAACCAGCTGGCTCTCAAATCAAAATCATCATCATTACATTGTAATATTATTTAATTAATAACCAGAGAAATAAATATGAACCAATACTTTAAAAATGGAGGTGAGTTTGGGTTATTAGAGCAAAATAGAATTAGGACAAGACTTTGGAGAATAACTTACAAAATTCCAAGCCCCTATGACATGAAATTTATCTCTCCTCCTTGACTAAAATTTTTACCATCACAGAGGAGCTTACCTATGACTTTCTGGCCTGATATGAAAAGATTTAATACCATGGCATGTAGAATTTCCTTTTCTGGTAGCAAGAAACATAACTTTTTTATTTCTTCCTGGCAACCTTCTCAGACATAATTCTAATCAGAGGAGCTGCTGGAACCCTGCTATAAACTAGAATCTTCCCACTGGATGATTATCTTGATATTGACTGTCACCTGCCCACAGCTGGCCACCTGTTATTAAACAAATCACTGTTTCTGAGGAGGCGAAGAATCCCAAAGCCTCACCAGGTTTTTAAGAAGGTCTCAGGTGCTGCTTTTTGCCATCTAAAACAAGAACTTCTGGAATACATTATTCAAAAATATACAGCATCAGGGACTTTCTCCAAGCACTTTGGAAAGACTTTGCTACATGCAGAACAGATTGTCCAAAGAGGGCGGGCAACATGAGTCACAGAGCTCTCCCTGCACAAAGCTTGCACCTTTCTCCTGTGGTTTATGGAGAGTTCACAAAAGACACAGTAATTTCCATCAATGTGACGGAAGGTCAAGTGCTTTGCAGAAGCAATAAACACCTATTGATGACCCATTCCATTGCTTTGTTGGACAGTAAAGCCTAGGAGCGACCATTTCCCTTTGGAGAATATGAACAGTTCAATGCTAGCTGAGATTTATGTAAGAAGGTAGCAGGGAAGGGGCACTTTCACAAGGAACTGCCTAGAGCAATTCATCACCCATCCAGGGCGACAAATGTGTTGTTCCACAGGGGGAAAGTGCTGTGGGGCGGCCAACACAGTCACTCAGGTCTCAGGCTGCAGGGGTGGGACAAAACCTACCTGCTTCTAACAAGTTGTCAGAAGTGGAGAGAATGGGAGGGACAAGTTCAAATGAATGCCCTTGTCATAGGGAAATAATTCCGGTCACCTGGGTGTGGGATGAGGAACAACTGGACGGATCTGAGTGTGGCAGTGAAGGGGGGGCACAGAGCTGGAGGGCAGAGCAGGAGCCAACAGCTCAGTGCTGCCATCGAAACACCATCGGGCAACAGCAGTGTGTAAATCAGAACTGTGTGGGCGGGGGAGGACTCAGAGAGATGCACAGACCCTGTTCTGCACACACAGAGCCTCCCTTCCTAAGTGCCAACTTCCCTCCTCCCTGCCAAGCTCAGAGCACCATGGGAAGGTCTCTCTTGCAGAAAGGAGAGAAAATCCCCTGGGCCATCTCTGCATGACAGTGAACAGGCTGTGTGAGCCCCCAAGGACTGTGCGCTTCTCTGTGTGAGGGTTGGCCTGGCTGCCTCGCTGCTGTGGTTTCCCAGTGGGGCTGGGCTCATTCTCACCCTGGTCCCAGCACAGCCTCTCTGGAATCAGCAACGCTAGCTGATTTTCCCCATCACCCCGCATGAATCTTAGTGAACTTCATACATAACTATAGTGATCACTTCCCCAACCTCTGAGCTTGATGACCTCATCATGGGTCTAAGGAAGCTGAGCTAGAAAATGTGTGGAGGTGATGTACCCACCAACAGCTAGCAACTTCCCTCTCTGATCCAAATGCCTACGGAAACTGGTGGCACTGTTTAAGATGGAAGTCATTTCTACATTCTGGAAATAAACTGAACTAATTAATATTTTCACGAGAATAGCACAACTGACCAACATAGGGGCTTATCACTGATGCCAGAGAGAAGGCTGTGCTGGGATCACACCCATGAAAGGCTGGATGAGCAGAAAAATGTACGGCCCCATCAGGGGCACTTGCTGATTAACAAAAACCCAGTGGATCTGGCATATAATTGCTGTTTTCACAGCATCTTACGGCACTGTGGGTTTAAGAGGAGAGTCAGGTGGACACAAGACTGTGCTCCATAAAGAAATTCAAAGCAACGTGCCCTGTGAGTCAGCCTGCAAGCTGCCAGTGTTGAGGGCACTGCTGGTTATTAGCCTTCTTGAAAATTAGAAGACTTTGTTGACTTTTATCATAGGAAATTTGGTCCTATAGTACTTTCATAACACAGACCTGATTATTCTGCAGCCTGAATTCCTAAAGCCTGGTGCTCACTCTTCTTATCCAACACCAGATGCACAAATGTGCCCGCTGTGCACATGTAGATAAAGGGGGCCCTTGGGGTGCAGGTTTGGAAGCCCTGGTCAAGGTCTGCCGAAGACACCTCCATAAAAAAGGAACCTGAGAACTAAACCCTCCTCACTGAGGAAGTCCTGAATTCCAGACAAATTTTTAGAAAATCTATACCTAGTTTTCTATCCGTGGTTTTTAAAGATCACTCCCACCCTCTACTGCCTTAAAAGCAGTGGTCTTTGTTAAAGCCATCTGCACATGGGAGGCTCTCATTTATTTAGGCAAACAGAACATCCAATAATTCTGCCTTCTCTGCTAACATATAGGAGACAGAATATGATGTTCAGTTTTGAAATGTCACCCTAAGGGAGATTTAGCTGAGAACAAAAAGTCTAGAAAAGGTAAGCCTGAGCCACTTATTACCAGGACAACAGCCCAGCTCCAAAAGCCAAGCAGTCAGTTACAGCCATAACCACGAAAGATAGTTCTGACCCACAGTCACTTTTCCTGGGACTCCATGGCAGGAAGCCACAAAATAAAGAGATTTCCAGGTCAGCTGGGAGGGCTCCCAAAAGGACATTTTGGGGGCTCTAGGGATATCCATACAAACGCTGCCTGACCACTGCAGCCATGTGGGAGAGAACACCTGAGCCCTTCTTACAGAAACTGACCATTCCCCACATCAGCTGAGGAGACTGAAACCATGTGAGCAAAACCCCAAATGACAGATGAGCAGCCTGGGGTACACACCTGACCTGGGGGTGGGGTGGGGGCATCTACAGGCCTGGCAGAGACCCACAGCTTTGTGCACAGCTGGAGAAATGAGCTAAGTCAGTTTCAAGAAACACAGGGACACTCAGTGATGGGCATCAAAGCTAGACAGTCAGATCTGGGGAACAAGCATCACCACAAGCCCACACCTCACACAAACCAGAGATGTGGGGCAGCCAAGACAAAGCCCAAGCAGAGAACCAGGCTGAGAGAGTGAGGGGACGAGGACAGGCACATCATGGAAGGTGGTCGAAGGGTCTCCCGTTGGTCCAGCTCCCCATTCCAGCCACTATGAGGCACCTGTGGGCCTTTTTTCCCTATTCTTGGATTCTGTGAGATTGCTTATTAAAAGCTCTGTAATTAAACCCATGATTTGTTTGAGCTAATGTGAAAGGAATTCTGTTCTTTTCAACTAGACAGGGCCTACCTGAGGCCTGGTAATCTAAGATGCGTTCTCTGTACTGATGCAGGGCAGGACGCCTTGGACTGCTCTACACACCACACCGGCAGCTCACACTCACTGCCTCACTGGGGAAAGAGGGCATGTTTTGCTACATTTTCATCTCCTCAAAGCCAAATAATTAACAACCATACCCTTCAGCAAGGACTCTCATTTTTCCTAATTTATGGCCTCAATGAATGGTAGCTCTATACAACTCCCCAAAAATAAAAACTGGGGTGAGAATTTGGATAACCCACGTGAGCTGTCAAAATATCAACCTAATTCAGTTTTCCATATGATTACAAAGCTGAAAACTTGCCAGAATTAATGTAATTTTGGTTTTAAAACAAAGCAAATGGTTTTGGCTATCTCTTGATACTGTCATTTACTCAGCATTTGATTAATAAGCAGACCAGAAAAACAGATTTAATCCTTAAATGTCAAATTCTTGTCACACGCAGGCATGGCTCAGCTTGGGGAGAATTTATAACAGTGGTGTTATAACCAATTACAAAGACTGCAGCACACTTAACATAGTAACAATTGCTCGACTGCCAAAATGTTCTCCCCCTGAAGATGAGTTATAGAGTGTTTTCCAGTTTGTATTTTATTTTATTTTATTCTTTTGCCAATTTTTGCTTTTCATCAATGCTGTTTGGTCAAGGAGTTCTGTGGTTGATTTCTGAATTGCCCGTAATGTGGGCCTATTAGCCAGAAATGTGAGATCTGGACAGCCAGTGGTGACAAATTTGCTTTGCCTTACACACGGCTCTCTGATACACAGACAGGCCATGTATTAACATTCAGCACTGCGGACAGCGACAACAGGCGGCCTCTGAACATTCCTGACTTAGGACTGCACACGGGCTCTTCCCTGGGCTTAAAGTTTATCCCGCCTTGTTTCTCCCAAGCTTATTTTGAACAAAAGAAAAATAAGTTGGGTGCAACTGAGATTTTTTTAACGTAACGATCTAATCACATTCAGCCCCATTCCTTAAAGCAGGAACTGTGAATACTCTACCTAAGAAGGCTTCCTTAATTTCAGTCTTGTCAGTTCGCCGGATAATTTTCACCACACAAATAACCGCCAGGGGTGTGAGGAAAGAAATGGCCTGGAAGAAATAACAAACAATGCCTTATGAGGACATCGGTTTGCTATCAGAAGGGCTGACTGATGATTAGTTCCCATTACCTTCGTGGAGATCCACCAGTTGCATGATCTTACTGAACTCCCGACCTCAAACGAAAAAGGATGATTTATATCTATACTCAGAGAATATACAGATTTTAAAAACTGAAGTTCTGATTGTAGGTTATAATTGATTTGTAATTGCCGGGAGCCATGTTTAAAGAGGTGGCTTTTAAAATGGAAAAGAATGGTCTATAATTACGATAAATCGTCTCTGCCAGTGACTCCCCTCTGCTGTCCTCCGCAGAAGGGGGAAAGAACCTTTGCTTTCCCGTTTCCATCTCTCTGGCAACATGAGTGCACGTGGGACTTAGTTAAAGTCAATCAATTCATTTCCTTTTGGTGTGCTTTTGTTGAATATTTATTTCTTCTGCAAAGCAGAGGTTAGTCCTTTTGTATAAACTCTGACCCACCCCCCCCTCCCCTGTGCACCGCATGAGACTCAACACACGTGCACTGAATTAAGCTGCTGGGATTCAGATGCAGTCAGCATTCATGAAGAAACCTACTATGAGGCAGGAACTGGGAGGCACCGTCAAGTCCAGGGGACTGTCTCCTCCAGGCTCAATGACAAGGTAATGTGCCCAGGGACACACACACAGGCCAGGCTTCGGAGATCAGCTTTTCTGCATCCCATATTGAGTCTTTCTTTCCAGCTTTCCATAATTAGTAAGGTGTTTTTAAACATTCCAGGAACCAAGGAAAAGGCATTTATATTACTTCCTTAGAATGACAACTTCTCAGGCTTTTGACATTAGAAAAAACTGAACATCTCACAAATGGCCTAGCAGTCAGTGGTGGGAGGGGCTGGGGGTGGTAACTGTTAACCAACTACTATTGATGCTTCTAGTAATCTTCATCTTTGCTCTAATGACATGTCACTTCCTGGAGAGGAGCTTCCTGATGGAACAAAGGCATGAATCAAAGATGTTTTTCTTTAATAGAAACAGAATTCACGCACATGAACAAAAGCTTCTGAAATAATTTTACATGCTCTACACACTTACTACAACCAGACTGCCAGAGCTCAAATCATCTCGGGGGATCCTCTTGGGGAACTGTCTTCAGAGACAGTTTATGAGACGCAAAAAAATCCTTCTGCTGACTTGCCAGTTTCTTCCTGATCACAAAGTGTAGTAACTAGTCTGATGAGCCTCCTTATCAGCTACAGCCAGGAATGACCTGGACTACTTAAAAGTCACATAAGACAGTCTCATCGCCCCAGAGGGTATTCCGAGGCAAATGGCACAGGTGCCAGAGGCAGATGTATGACAGGAGATTCTGACCTAAGACAGAGAAAGCAGAGAATTTACCCCAGGAGCTACTCGGAAAGGTTACACTCGCTCCCGAGTTAGACACTCCAGTGAGTCTGTGGAAGTTTCCACAAGTTCCCAGGTGGCTCTCATACCTAAATCACTGCAGGGCTTCTTAAAATGCTGATTCCCTCACATACACCTCTATGGCAGGTCCAGGAATCTATATTTTTTAATAATAGCATCTCAAGTGGTCCTGACACCGGGGCTCGGGAATCACACACTCAGAGCAACAACTGTTGGGGGAGTACATTTTTTCATTCAGAATTGGAATTAAAGGATGAACCCCCAAAGCCCACATGTCAGGAAAACAACTTGGTCCTGGGGCAAAACACCTCTAAACTGAGTCAAAGAGGAATAAAGAAAGAGCAAGTGCCCCGCTCTCATTCAGAAAAGCTGAAGGAATCAAACGCAGTGCAGAGGCCTTCCGCTCCTCAGACGGGGGCCTTCCGCTCCTGTGCGGCTGAGGAGGGACAGAGGGACCTGGAGGCGGGGGTGTTCATGGCTACCTCCATATGGAGGCAAAATGGGCAGCCAAATTTCCCCTTGTGCTGTTTTTTCTTTCTGCTAATGTTTCCATGGCAAAAAAAAAAAAAAAGGCAGTTTGAAAATCCTGGGATGAACCCATGTCAGAAGACAGTGAGTGGTGCTTATTAAATGGGAACTGAGGGAATACAATGAATCCCAGCCAAACACTGCTGCAGGAGGCCGGGAACACGGTGAACTCTCCCCGAGCTGAGTTTTGCCCACTTGTTGTGAGTACAGAGCTGCTGGCTGCACACACGGCAGACACAGTCACAGAGGCTGACATGGACTGAGAACCGATGAGGACCATGGTCTGCTCCAGGCACTTCACTCAAATTAACTCCTTCCATCCTCACTGCAAGCCTCAGGGATGGAGGCTCCTTACTTAATGGACAGGAAGCGAAAGCACAGAGAAGTTAAGCAACCGGCTGTAAGTCACACAGTTAATATGGGGATCAACTGAGGATTTGTACCTGGCTGCTCTGCCTTTTTAACCACAACGTCAGTGCAGATCTCACCTTAGAAAGTAAACATCGCAAAAAACATGCTACATGCTTTGTCTCTGAGTTGGAGGAGAAGGTAAGGAGGCTGGTTTCCAGGGCATGAAGAAGCACAGAAATGTCGGTGACGGCTGTTATGGCTTAACACCTACCACGTGTTAGGGACTTTATAATCCAGCAGTTCTCAGCCCATGGGCAGCGACCCCTTTTTAACAATGAAAATACATTGCGGCATTAGGAAGGTTGAGAACCACTGTTCTAATCCCTAGCCATTGTCTAAGCATCTAACTACTCTGTTAGGGAAAATATTGTCCCCTTTGCAAACTAAAGCCAGAGAGAAACATGAACACACAAGGGCACACGCTGGTGGAGCAAGGGTTCTCCTAGACGAGGCTGGGTTCGAGCCCTGAATCTCAGTAATCCCCTGGGTACAAAAGCTTCGTTTTACAGATGTGGAAACTGAGCCTCAGATGGATTTATGAATTGAACAACATTTTGGGAATTGCTAATTGTGCACACGGCACCCCCATGATGAGATGATCTGATGCGTGGGCTGAGGAGCTGGAGCTCTGGACAGATGCGTGTGACAGACTCAGAGTAAGGAGGGCCGGGCTCAAGGCCCAGCCTTGTCATCATCTCTGTGTCCTTGAGTCCCTTGAACTCTTCACCTTTGCCTCTCAGTTTCCTCCTCTGTAGAATGGGTATGATAATAACATTAGCCACAGCAGACTATTGTTGCTAGGATTTCAATTCACTAATGGCTACTGAATACTTCACACTAAGTGAAGGTGAGTGAAGGGTTCTAAGTCTGCCACCTCATTTCATGCTCTTAACACCCCAGGAGGGATGTGTTCTTAACGCCCACCTTTTACAGATACAGAAAGTGAGGTCCCAAGAAGGTAGGTGATCTATCTTCCAAATTTGCATAGCCTGTAAGTGGCCAAGCTGGGGATTGATCTGAGGTGGCCGACTCTGGAGCCCACACCAACTGCCCGCCAGCAGAGTCCCACAGAGCTAGTGTCCAGCAATGCTGGTTGTTGGCTAGTATTACACTGTTTTCTGAAAAAGACAGTCAATAAAAGGTCCAAACTATATACCAATAAAGGGGCATCAGGACCTGTTACCAGGCATACAGAATTAAAGCATTTTCAGTTCAAGGCCACCTGTGCCCTTACATATGAGGCTGAGACAGGGAAGAGCCTAATTCTCCCGGCAGCCTGGCCCATACCTTGAGTGACCAATGATGGCCCACCTGGTGCCTCCACCAATGAAACCGACACAGCAGGGACCGTCGATCCCCAGCCACTGCTGCCCAGAAAGTGGGTCATCCCTGGGGCTGAGGAGAGGTACAGGGCTGCCCAGGATGCCTCGGGAAGGTGACAACATGTAAAGCAGCACGTCTGCAGGGGGACGGACGAGGAGGCCAAGGAAGCCAGAGCAGCCCCCCATGTGGATCTTAGCCAGAGAAGAACCTGTCAGACAAGACAATGGGTTTGACAAGCATTTGACAGAGAGGTGTGCTGCAGAGTGATTACAAAGACAACTTCAGGACTGGCAGACACCTGAAGGCGGCCCTGCTGTGGTAAACAATTACATCTGTCACAAAGAAATGAGCTGTCTAAGACTTTTTAAAAGAGCCAAAAAATCAAACTGTCTGTCGTGAGCTAGCTTTGTCTCCTTTCCTTCCTTCCGCCCCCCACCCCCACCCCGCAGCCTCAAAACAACTTTATAAGCATCCTAGTCCAGAATAGAAAATACTGCTATCAAATCTCTCTCTCTCCCTGAGAATATATCTTCTGGACATGTCATAGCTAAAGCAAAAGGAAACAAGGGGCAAAGGGTAGGTCTTGGGTGGATTCCTGTTAAAAGACCAGGAAAGAAGCTGTGGACTTCCTGTCACTTCTTCACCTCCCTACCCAGTCTTACCTCTTCCTCAAAAGCGTTCCAGGGATGTTGAACTGACCAACATGTTCACGTCTGTACCTCTTGCAAGACTAGAAGCCGAACTCCCTTCAGACTTGTATCCTCACTACCTGGTGCCATGCTTTGCTGGTGGCAGGTGCTTCATAACTGTCTATTGCATTAGGTAATTGACTAACCTGAAACTGTCCTCCATCTGGGTTTATCCTTGCCTCCTTCTGTCTTTTTGCCCCCCAGATACAAACTCCTACTTCCCGGGTCTGGCCACCCCTTGTTCTCTGGGTCTGCCTTCACACACCTCTTCACCTCATGGAGGCCCCAAGGAGGCGTCACAGCAGCATGGCTCCCAATTAGGGTTTCATTCACTGCTAGTGCTCACGTCTGGGTCCAGCCACTGATGCTTGTGTGACTAATATCATTAGTTTCATTTTCTCCACTGGTGTTATGAGGTTAACAAAACTGACCTCAAAGATTCTGAGAAAGATTAATTGGGATGCTGTTGACAAAGTGATAAGCTCAGTCCCTATACCAAAGAAATGCTGGCTGTTGCTGTAGTTCATGATGATGATGATGACAGTGATGATGAAGCTCCCTCAAAGTTTATCTGAGCCTCTCCTCTGGCCCTTTCTAGTTCAATTCTGCATTAGAGTACATCTACCCCAGCATCCTGCAGGCTCCCTGAGGGTACCACCCATGTCGGATTCAACGTCCCATCAGCTACAGCCCCCATGTTTTCCTTACCCACAGCAGGTTCCCTGGAAACTCCCCTGACTGGACAAAGAGACAACCACATGTCTGCGAGATGACAAGAAGAAATGTACTGAAAAAGCAACAACTAATACTGATTGAGCTGTCTTCCTCCAAAAAGGAGGTTTTCAGAGATGTTCTGGTAAAGCCCACATGCTCAGCAAGGAGCCGTGACCTCTTTTGAATAAGGAAGCAGCCTTCTGGAAAGGCTGCCGACTGCTTGAGGAAATCCAGGAAATGTTAAGAAAAGATTCAGTGCAACTGAGAAGAAATCAGAGCCAGTTTCTCTGGTCAACAAGGAATCTTGGAATCAAACAGTCCCAATTGCACCTAACTTCCATGTTCACAGACATTGTCACTTGAGCTTATGGTGTCACAGTGACAATGCAAGTTAGGCAGCTTCCTGGTGACATAATTACCATTTACTCTGCACTTAACTCAACCGCCTAACCATTATTCTGTTAATTTTCTTGTTACATTTGACCAATTGGTTCCTGTAACATGCCCCCACACACAGGACTCCAGAGGCACTAATTACCCAATAAAAAAACATCTGGGTCGATACCTGCTGCTTTCAAAAACACCTTCGCTGGAAAGTTAGTTCAACCTTAGATTAAAACATTCCAACCGAAAGTAAAAGAGACCCCAGGATTTTATGTACATTACCAAATAACAAAATTTGAGCTTTCAAAAGAAATCATGGTATTTTAAATGTCAGAGAAAATATATGTTCTAAGAAAAACCCTTCTGCTAACATCTGGAGGTTTTAAAGGATCAAAGGCAGACAAATGATATATTAAACTCTCAAAACTCAGGAGAACAAATCTAATTTATGTGATGACAAAGTATTTTTTATCTTCGTGTTGCGGGTATTATGAATGTATCTACTGTTTTTTTCTTGTTTCATTACAGAAGGGCTTTAAATCTTGTGACCAAATGAATGAAATTCATCAAGTACTATTAACAAAATAAAAGGCTAAACTTATTTCATTAGGAGATCAGAGGGTATGAATCAGGGTATGTGGCTGAAAATGCTTCTGATCTCAGGAAGCACAGCCCTGAATACCTCCTCCACCGTCTACCCCTACCTCCACCAACAGGCAAATGGCTCCATCCTACTTGGGTCTGCAGCCGGTGGCTGTATGTATACTTCAAAACGATCCATTGTTCACAAATCTAGGACATGGCCACAGATTTCTTACACTATTCCATACAAACATTCACCTCCAAATTCAGAATATGAATTATTAAAATCTTGTGAAAAGTGGGGATAAGAGATAAATAGAAGCTCACCCCATTAAAGTTATTAAAGTCATTCAGTGAACTCATTAGGCACACACTGATTTCTTTATTTCTAGGATTTCTAGAAGATTTGAGCTGCAGCAGAAAAAGTCTGATTTTAATTCTCAGGTGCTAGAAATGCCCTACTCATAAACTTCTTAATTTCTTAATTTCCATGAGATTTATAAAACTCTATTTTGCAGCAGACAAGTAATTATTAAAAAGCAATGATAACAATACTTTAATGCTTGTGGGTTATAATGGGCATTTCAAACAGTCTGCAGACACAAAGATCTAACTATTGCTAATTAGCAAAATTTCCTCCCTAAAATCAGAAGAATCCTTTTCAAAATGCAAAAATGTCCCTTGTGTGCTCTATGAAAGTTCTGGAACAGTTCCCAGAGAGGCATAAGACACAGCAAGGGGTCAAGAGGAATGACCTCCAAGCTGTGCTATGAGGCTGCCCATCCAAAAGTTACATTACTGCTCCCTAACAAAGAGAGCTTGACTATTTCCCCTGCTCCAGAAAGGTTTGATGGCAACTCTCCCATTCTCCAGGGGTTAATTAGCATCAGCAAGGAGTAGCAGACGCTGCCCCCCCAACCCACCAGGCAGACTCTGGGCTGACAGCTGAGCTCCACAGCCAGCTGCTTGGATCTGGAGCTGCTGGTCACTGACTGGGACTCTGGAGAAGCTCCCTCCTTTCTCTTAGAGGAACGAAGTCCTGACAGCTTCCTCCCTAGGATAGTGGAATAATCCTCCCTTAAGCTTTCAGCAATGTGCCTGGCACAGAGGAAGTGAAGTGTAAAAGGCTGCAATTACCATACCCAGTGGGGGGAAAGGTAAAAATAACCCCAGTGTCTCCACCAACTGTGTGAGTGCTGCCCATTTATTCTACAAGGACAGAGACCCAAGACTTCTCTAGAGGTTGAACCACAGGGTGGTCTGTGACCAGCTAACATCAGATTAACACAGCCATCTGTTTGGCTGCCTCCGTTTGGCAAAATCAAGGCTTATGCTAAAAAGAGAAGGAAAAGGAAATTCTTGCCACTGGCTTCTCATCTTCCTTTACTGAAAATATGGGAAACCAGTTTGGTTCAGTACAGTTCAGATAAGCAAGTCCCTTCTCGTTCCAAAGTGATGGGCAATTACTACTTTTCACATGACCAAGCAGCTCCCATTGTAACAGGGAATTGATTTTGTCTTTTGGGTTTTTTTTGTTTGTTTTTTTTTTTTTTTAGAATAGAGTCGCACTCTCTCACCCCGGCTAGAATGCTGTGGCAACGTCATAGCTCACAGCAACCTAAAACTCCTGGGCTCAATCCATCATTCTGCTTCAGTCTTCCAAGTAGCTGGACAACGGTGCCCACCATGACACCCAGCTAGTTTTTCTGTTTAGTAGAGATGGGGTCTCGCTCTTGCTCAGGCTGGTCTCAAACTCCTGAGCTCAAGAGATCCACCTGTCTGGACCTCCCAGAGTGTGGGGATTACAGGCATGAGCCACCGCACCCAGCCAGAACTGAATTTTAATTTAACGGGCCTCTGGCCCTCTCCTCACAGACGGCCCACTGCCTTTAGCAGGGGTTAGAAAAGCAAAGGCAAAAACCCAGTTGGTTCAGACAGGGGGAAGGGTCAAATCAGCCATGAAATTGTGGTACTTACAAACATGAGGCGTGTAGGTATGTTGTCTGATTGCACCAAAGGATTTTTATAGAGCCAGATCTCTTCCGGCTGGATGACTCTCTGGAATGGGTCCAAAAACTCTGTGAAACTGAAACAAAACAAAGAAAACTGTGTGAAGGCTGAGCTCCCGTTGCTTCTGTATCAGCTGACAGTTCCCAAGGAGGCCCACTCCGGCACCCCTGGGGAGAAGTCGTTCTGGGGAAGGGTGAAATAGGCCACCCTGCTGATGGCCCCTGGCCAATTCAAACCCGGGAAAGGTTGAAAGAATGAGACTTTGTAGACTCTTCTGTCGCCACCCGCCAGCAAGGACCAGTTCTGTGCACCAGGGAATAGCTGTGAGGGTGACGGCCAGGCTCTAGGGACTTGTGGTTCAGCTGGGCAAGGCCATGCCAGTAGCAGTGTGAGAACACAATGGACTTGAGTTGGGACAAAAGTGACAGAGCAACTGGCTTCACTGGGGCCAGTCCAGTTCTATCCTTCCACGTTCCCCAGGAAGCACCACAACCGGGGAGGAGGGGGGCGAGGGGGAGGGTAGAGTGAAATAAAGAGAGAGAAGATGGGAGAGAAATCCAGGGAGGAAGAAAGGGACGAGGCAAGGTGTTTCCTGTGTGGACATGACAGCTATGGGCATCTACCTCCCCACCGCCACAGCCTCCGACTCCGCTCACACCCTGAGGACCCTGGTAGTGCCTTCACCGCTGGGCGAGGAGTGGTCGTGGCCACCAGGAGAAACGTGGAGGATGGGGAGCAGAGACAGTCTGCTCTTTCAGATCCCGGCCTTCAGGGCCCTGCCCAGTCCCTACATGGGAACACAGGTCAGCAAGTCCCCAGCTGGAGAACATGGAAGGACAGAACTGGACTGGCCCCAGTGGAGCCAGTTCAGACCCAGCTGGAGACGGCAAAGGGGGCCAGGTCATCAGGAGCTTCAAGCGCCAGGCTAAGGCATTTCTGTTTTGAGCCGCTGAGAGATCTGGCAGAGAAGCGAGGGGTAGCCATTCAAACAACGGCCCTGGTGGCGGTGGACGTGGGAATAGGCAAAGCAGAGGAGGGCGGGCAGGCGGGGCTGGGTGACAAAGTACCCCCGGCAAGAGATGGCCGCAGAGTGGAGAGAAGGCGACATGAAGAACAGCCTTGGGCAGGCGGGGCTCCCGGGGACGGGGGCCCCATGAAGCACCATGAGCTGCGCAGGGGTACAGAGGAGCAGGGAGGAGCTCAGCTTTCCCCTCCTCCTCCAGGAAACCGTCTCTCGGGCCGGCAGTCCCAGTTCAACCGTGACTTCCCACAACTTTTTCAGCACTGAAAGTCCTGTATTCCAGGAAAGCCCCCAGCCTCAGGCAACTGAGACCATCATCACCCTAAAGCCGTCCCAATCCCCTGACAGAATCAGGGGTCTCACAGGCTGTTTCTATCCCTGACATGGGACCTTATATGATTATGATCTGTTTGTCCCTTCGCTCCCCTCTGAGGGTGGGGAGGGCAGGGGCCCTTCCAGTCTGTCCAGTAGAATAACCACACCACATGGAAACTCAGAAACTACAAAGTTCAAAGTCCGTTGGGGACTTTGAACAGAAGCCACAGAAAATATTCTCAATTTGATCAGCCTCACACTCTGCTGCGTATCTACAGAGACCTAAAATCCACCTGCCCTGTGCGTCTCTCCCTCCCTCCTGCCCTCTCTCCTTCTCCCCACTCCTTCAACTGTCAGATTTCAAGTCCTAAAATTCTGTGTATTGATGTACCTTCAAGAAGAACTGTTTGCACGACTGTCCTGCTCAGCACTGTGCGCGCAATGCCTCTGCCAGGCACATAGGAGTCACTTGTCTCTATTTGCCAGGCGGCTGAATGGACAGTGCCAGCATCACAGAACCCAGCCAGCTCTTCACCAGTCCTGAACCCAGGGCATTTTTACTGCAGAATCTTATGTAAATTCACTGAGACACAAGGAGAAAAGACTCTGACTTAACGCTCCTCGTTAATGACTCTTCCGCCCACTGCAGTACAGCTCTCAGGTCAAACGCAGCAGTGTTCGAATCCCAGCCCCACCTCTGTAGCTCTTGATGAGTCCTGTAACACTTCCGAGTCTCAGTTTCCTCATCTGTAAAATAGGTACACTCTACAGAGTTGGAATGAAAATTAAATGGAAGACTGTATGGACCATGCCTAACAGAACATGAGTAGAAGCTCAGATTTTATTATTGTGATCCCTGTAGTTACTAGGCAGTTTTCAGGCTTTTGTTTGATTTTGTGACAACCTACTCCCTGCTCCCAAGTGTTTTCAAACTTTCTAAATGGAATGAATGAAAATAAATTTTGTTTGAGACATATTTTTTAGAAGATGTAACCTACCTGTGATAACTAAATTTTCCCCAACATTCTAATTACTATAGCTGCACAAAATTACCCACAAAACATGTTATTTTGTTCATGATTTTGTGAGTCAAAGAAACTGAGGAGGGTTCAGTGAGGCAGCCACTTAGTCTCTCTCCTGTGGGCCTCAGTCAAATGCTGTCACCTGATGCTAGCTGGTAGTTGGAGCTGCCACCGGGCCACCTGCACAAGCCTCCCCAGCACTGCAGTCTCAGGAGAGTCAGGGTTACCCAGAGCAGGTATCCCAGGAGAACCAGGCAGCAGCTGAGTGGCTTTCGCACCCTAGCCTTTAATCATCATACAGTGTCATTTCACCACATTCTGAGTTAGGGTGAGTCTTAAGGTCAGCACAGATTCAAAGGCGGGGAAGCGATTCCACCTCTTGATTGGGGTGTGGCCAGGTCTCACAACAGAAAACCAGGTGGATGAAGGATGCTTGTAGCCAGCTCTGAAATACATCCTGCCACCCACAGGGTCTCATTAACACCATGATGGTCACACAGCCAACCCCCACTCAGAGAGACCCAGAACCTTCATTCCCAGTTCTCCCCACACAGCTGGTCCCAGGCCCAGGGAACCGGGCACCCTCCTTCCTCACGTCGTCTGTCTCCCAAGTTTGATAATCTTCACGGCAAGTTTTCCAAAGCCTGGTGCACCAGCCTTTTGTTCATTCTAGCTGCAGCCAGAATACATCCATCAAGAAGCAGATTATACTCTCTGCGAGCGGCAGCACCAAGAAAGACAGATGTCCCTTTCCAGTCTCCTCCAGCCGCTGGCGTCTGCCTCAGAGAAGCCAGACAGCGAGGCAGCACCGAAGAGCAGGGTCTTCAGAAAGCAAGCAGGGCGGAGGTGAGCCTGGGGTCAGGCGCTCAGGTCTTCCCGACATCGGGCATTCTCCAGCTGGGTGGCTCCAAAAAAACTCACTTACTCTCCCTGAGACTTCATACCACTACCTCCTCTACTAGGACAGCCAAATGTGCTGTTATGAATATTCTGTCTGCAGTAATAAGTTAGGGTCTAGCTCACTGTCTGGGGGACTGAGAGCCTCTATCAAAGGTGGTTACTCTCCTGAAAAATGTGGCTATGCTGGTCTGAGAGGGCTGCCCCCTTCTGTAAGGCCCACCTCAGGGCAGTGGGATTGTGTGTAGGGAGGACCTCAGACAGAAGAACAGCAACCAGGTCCAGTCCTCACTTGGCCATCCTAGGAGCAAATAATGCCCAGAAAGTTACTTTCAACCCTTAAGAGCTGAAGGAGAAAAAAAGGTGGCACGTGATTTAAAAAAGCTTTCCAGGTGAGAGCCAAAAGGAAATCGGCATGTTCCTTAATTACACTATTGACTTTTCCTCCCTAGCAGGCCTCCCGAAAGCTCTCAAGAGGGATGTCGCTGAAAAGTGGGCCCCAGGTGTGGCCAGTGGAAATGGCAGGCCAATCCAGTCTTGGCGGGCGGGAGGCATATTGGGTTTTTCATTAGTTCTGGGGAACAGGGGTGGGTGTGGTTATGGAAAGAACATGCTGATGGATTATCGCCGTGAACTGGTGGACCAGCAGACTGCCCCTGGACAAGCGTTACTCTGAGCAGGAGTAGTTAGCTGTCCCCCAAAGCAAAGGTAACAATCAGAATAATAATCATAACTCGTTATCATCCTTGGAGGCCTCTTGTGTCAAGCTCTTCACTCAGTGCCGTCAACAGAAAAGAACCCAAACTCTGTAAAATAATTTAAAGAGGTTTATTCTTACTAGTACTGAGTAATTGGATACTTGCTTTTCCATTCTTATGATGCTTTACTAAGAAGAGTGTGTTTCAACTCCCTCCAGGTAAATACAGAAGAGGGAGGAGGGTTGGTAAGTTCTCACGTAATGTGCACAGTGCAACAGGACACCCCGGGGGGAGGGCTCAACTGCAACTTGAACTTTATCTCAGAAACAAAACAATGTAACCTAAATATCTGGACCCTCATATGAATCAGAAACTTGAAAATGTTAATTACAAAAGATAAATAAATAAAAAGGTTTATTCTGAGCCAAACGTCTCGCCATGGCCCGAGAGCCACATCCAAGGATCCCTGGGCAAGTGGACTGGCTGTGGGTGGGTTGCAATTTGGTTTTATGCATTTCAGGAAGACAAGAATTACACATGAGGAAGTCATAAATCAATACATGGAAGGTGTTCATTGGTTTGGCCTGAAAAGGTGGAACATCTCAAAGTAGGGGACTATGGGTCATAGGTGGGATTTCAAGAGTCTTTGATTTGTATCCAGTTAAAGAAATGAAGCTTTATCTCCAGGTATGGAATGTTCTAAGATAAGAAGCCTATTAATCGGAGTCACGTTGCTGGACATAAACCCGACTCAGGTGATCTGTTAAGTAAATTGCTGACCTGCAGGTGCAGTTTAACCTTCGTCTTACATGGCCTTAGGCTTGTTAATGATTTTCTGTCTTACTGTTAAAAAATATAACTCCAAAAGGAAGGAGTGAAACCAGGCATGCCTGACCTCCCTTCTCCCCATGGCTGGCAACTTGACTTCAAGGCTTTTGGGGGGGAAGGTGGGGGTCCCCTTGGCCAAGAGCAGGTCCATGATTTTATTTGAGTTTGCAGCGCTTTCCCACATGCCTTCACTTCACCTCCAAGAGAACCTCATGAGGTAGGAATTACCATTATTCTCATTTCAGAATTGAGAGCACGGAGCCAGCAAGATACAGAAGTCCCACCAAAGTCTGCACACCATGGTGCCCACTGGAATATTACAGAGGCTGGGAATTTAAGGAGGTCAAGGAACACGCACACACTTTCTACACCAGCTCCACGGCATCTGCAACTATTTTAATAAGAGACAGACTTTGCCACAATTAGAGATATAGGAGTCCCAGATTTTGAACCAGATCGGTTCTGTAGGTTTGTTCTTAACTTGAATTTGTATGTAAGTTGGAACAGGTATGTTTACCTATAACCTGTAACAGCCTTCGTTTCTAAGTGTGAGTCGTATGCCAGCCAGACATCTGTAACTCGGGGACTTCCGGTACAGAGACAGAGCCTTATTCGTGGAAAATGCAACATGTTGATCTCCCTTCCTGCTCAGTATGAACAACTGAGATCAGGTTCTTGCACACAGCAGTTTGATGTCTGCTGGGAAGGAGGGAAGGAAAGAAACAAGACACAGAAAGGAGGTGGGAAGAGAAATGAAGACCCCAAGAAGTGGCTCCCACCTGCCATTCAGGGAATAGCTTCCTTTGCAGCAGTTGATTTAACCCAATAATCTGCCCCCTCATTTGGCTGGGGGAGAAGGTCATGCCAGAGACCAGCCCTGAGCCAGGCCAGGAACAGCTCCTGGGGGCCACCCTGCCCCCTCTGAGGACAGTCCCGCTCACTCTAGAATAACCCCCCCAATAGATGCGAGTGTCCATCCCCACAGAGCCAGGATTCACCCCCTTATGTTCTCACTACAGCTCATGCCCTTTTCAACAGTGGGCACAGGCTCTGGTTGGATTTTCATTCATCCTTTACCAGCCATGTGACCTTGGGCAAGGTACTTTACTTCTCCAGCTCCAGTTTCCTCCCCTCTAAAGTGATGCTAGTAACATCAGAGGATCAGTGTGATTATACGATGAGTTAATACATGTGCAGTGCTCAGAAAGGAGCCTACACATAATGAGTGTTCTATGCGAGTGTTAAGGCTGGGCAGTGTAAAGCCGAAAATTAAAGCCGAATGTTGCGTCTTTCTCGACATTTGAAACCAGAATGGCTTCCTAATTACATGTCTTCCTCCCGACCCGGTACCTGGAATAAGACCCCCACAGACAAACAATCCCTCTTAGTGAGGTGACTAGGTATGGTTTCTGCTCATCCCTAAGTAGCTGCAATTTCCTGCCAGCCCACAAAATTATTCCAAAAAGCCAATCCCATCCTCCCGCAGGAACCAGAGGTCACCTCGCCCTGTTGATACTACAAAGCCTGCCAGCCACGGCCCCCAGCTGCTCATTCGGCCCCTGTGTGGTCCTTCCTGGCATGCAGTGTCCTCCTTCCCTGAGCTGTCAGAACACGCAGCAAATGAACTGCCATCACTTCCCTCTGCCAGGTGTTGGGAGCCTCAAATGGCCACTCCCATAACCGTCAGGCAGGAATCCCCCCTTAACACAGAGTGAACTGCAGAATAAAACATGTGCTTTTCTCCTGTGCCCTCTCTGATGCCCTGGGGTGAAAGGGGGTGACTGGGAAGACTGCAGGGAAACACGTGGGCCAAGCCTGCGACATCGTCCATCTGTCCAACCACCAGGGCCTGGGAGGCAGAGCCTGGGGAGGAGGGGACCGGGAACAGGTGCATGGGTGAAGTGACACAGCAGCTCAGAGCCTCTACCGGCTCATGTCAACTCATCGTCAGCTTTTGGAAATGACACTAACTCGCACTCCCTACCTGTGGTCCCTGATTCTGGGACCACAGACCCTTCCTCTGGGCCCCCAACACAGTTAGACATGAAGTACATGGCATTCCTGTTGGGCATCCTTCCCAAATATGTGCACCCCAAAGCTCACCACACCTTTGGAGCCAACATGGGCAGAACAAGTCAAACTCCTTCAGTGAACAATTAGATGAACCCAAGAATAAACCTAGCAGGAATGTTCTGGATTATAAGAGCCTTAAAAGACAAAAGAACCAAACGCAACCTATGTGCTTTGACTAGATCCTGGGTTAAAAAATCAAAAGCGGGGCAGCACCTGTGGCTCAGCGGGTAGGGCGCCGGCCCCATATGCCGAGGGTGGCGGGTTCAAACCCAGCCCCGGCCAAACTGCAACAAAAAAATAGCCGGGCGTTGTGGCGGGCGCCTGTAGTCCCAGCTACTCGGGAGGCTGAGTCAAGAGAATTGCCTAAGCCCACGGATTTGGAGGTTGCTGTGAGCTGTGTGACGCCACGGCACTCTACCGAGAGCGATAAGGTGAGACTCTGTCTCTACAAAAAAAATCAAAAGCGATTAAGAAACTTTGAGGATGGCTGGAGGAACTGTGGGACTAAAGAATGAACTGGATATTGGGGGATATTAAGTATTTCCTGTACTAATTTCCTTAGTGCAGTAATGACATGGCTAAGTAGGAGGATGTCTTCCTTTTAGGGGAAGCAGCTGAAACATTTAAGGGTTTGAGCTCAGGACATGCCAAGAACTTACTTTCAGGTAGTTCATATAAATGTACATATGAAAATATAGAGATATAAAGCAAATATGATAAAATGCTACCAAACTGCTAAATCCAGGGAGAGTATAGAGGGTTTATTCCACTCTTTCAAACTTTCTGAATATTTGGGATTTTTCAGGATAAAATGTTGGCATAGAAAGGTCCAAAATCAGGTTCTAAAGCTGGGGGAAATAGTACAGAAGATGACATTACGTAGACAGGCCAGTGGTTGGAGTTGAAAAGGCTGCATTCTTCCCTTGGTTCTTACTATCTGTGTGCCCTTGGGCAAGCTGTACATACTCTCGGAGACCTACTGGCCTCCTCTGTAAGCAGAGATAACAGCGCCACCTCCCTCAAGGGGCTGTGGTGAGGACTAAAGGCTAAGGTAATGCAGAAAGGTCTTCCCAAAGAGTCAGGCTGCTCCACACAAGAAATATGTTCCCTTCCTGAAGGAGCTGTTTCCAGCAATGAGGAGATATTCCAAACCACTCCTGCCTCACAGAAAAAGCAGAACACAGAAGACCCTAATGCAATGAGGCCTGGTGTACATCCCTGTAGCATATTTTGCAGAAACACACAACATTCAGAAACCATATGCCTCACCCCAGAAACCCAAATGTTCAGCCTAACTATTTCAAACATTTTTACAGAGGGTGCCTCCCCTTTGGGACCTAACAACAGAAAACTGAAAATGTTTGTGTTGCCTCAACTCGAACAGAAAATCCTGATTTACAGAAAGTGACACAGCAGAGTCTAGTACGAGCTTCTGACCTGGGACAAGCAGTTCAATCACCCTCCCATCTGTAAAATGGGCAGAACGCCCTGCTGGGAGGGGTGAGAATTTGGGATAATTGTCAACACCTGTAGGAGGGACTCAGCCTCTGTCATCAACACCACTAATCATCAAAAAATTCCAAACTAAAAAAAAAAAAACATTCCTAAAACAATGTGTACAGTAACTACAACATGTGGACCCATTTGGATCCTCATTGAAAGAAATTACTGTCAATCTTACCAGGTGTTATGAAAAGGGGGTTATAATTGCTTTTTGGTTTTTGTTGTTGTTTGTTTGTTTTTGCTTGTATGTTTGTTGTTCTTGTTTAGTCCTTATTAGTTACAGTCTCCGATTGAAGTAAATGTGTCTGTGCCATGATGCTGTGGCTGGGATTTACTTTAAAAGAGTTCACCAAAAAAGTGGAAGGGGAGCAGATAAAATAAAAGCACTGACAATTGGTGGGGCCCATTCGACAATTTTCATAATAGAAAGTGTTGTAAAATGACTTCGCTCGTGGCCGTGGAGATTCTACAAAGTTAAATGTTTTGTCAGCCACAGCAACAGCTGATGCCTGGGAAGTATTTAGCTTCAAGTGGATTTCAGTGAAACAGAGAGAAGGGAACTGCGAAAAGTCAGAAGAAAGGAGGGCAAGAAAGGAACATCAGACCCAGAAGGAAAGAGACACTGGAAGAGGTCAGGCTCTCCAGGATGAGTTGTCTCAGAAACCTTCAGTTTCGAAGTGGCCTGGAACTGGGAGCACCAGGGAGCCCTCTCCCTGGCTTGCACACTGCCCTGGACTCCCTGGGAAGCAGCTGCCTAATACCTGGGGGTGCTGAGGGGCTGGTGAAAATGAGGCCTGCAGAGGCAGGGGACGTGGGGCAGAGCCAGGCCACTAAACTTAGGACTCAGGGAAACCTGCAGAATCCACCACCCATTGGCTCCCAGGGCTTCCCAGGGCCCCAACCTGACTGAGCACACATACTGGGTCCCCTCTCCCCATAGGGCCAGCAGCCCAGAGACCTCAGGACTGAATTCTCCTCTGGGCCAAATAAATTTCCCAGTGGTGGGCGGCACCTGTGGCTCAAAGGAGTAGGGCACTGGTCCCATATACTGGAGGTGGTGGGTTCAAACCCAGCCCTGGCCAAAAACTACAAAAAAAATAAAAATAAAAAATAGAAATAAAAATAAATTTCCCAGTGGGAAATAACCTTTGGTGAAGGCACCACCCAGCTGCACCTTAGTCACTGACAAACAAAGACACAGCCAAAGACACCAAACTTGGCAAGAAATGGACAAGGGGAACAGGTAGACTTCTCTGCTAAGAGACCTGCGTCTCCAAGTAATCTTTGACTCTGAAATATCTAGTGAAAAGTTCATGCATTAAATAAAAGGCCTCAGGAACGCAGCCAGAGCCCAAAGACTTCTGGAGCATCCACACCCTGGCCTAGGCCCCAACTAGACCCCAGAACACATCACTGGGCAGAGAAGGTGGCTCTAGGGCAGAAGAGGACGCCATTGGACACTTGGGGGAGACCACAGTGAAGATAGGGCTTGGTTTAGAGAGCTGCTGAACTGCCATTTTAATTAAAATACCCCAGCCAAAGAGCACCTGTTATTAAACAGGGGCTGATGAGCCACCTTTGAGGTTTTCCTTCCTGTAACTTGGTCAGAATCCCCTAACCCCTCTCCTGTGTCCTGACCCAAAGCCCCTGACCACGTAGGCTATGTTCTAGGGGAGTCCAGCAAGTGAGCGGCGTCAGAAGTGAGAACAGCCACAGAGCAGAAGGCCAAGGCCTAGGGACAGCCCGTGACCAGCAGGGAGGCTGAGGACAGAGGCCTAGGACAGGAAATGAGATGAGACCCTGGGAGGCAACTTCCTGCCGCACAGATGCCTGCTCAGAGGAGGAAAGGACAGGCCGGGGGGGTGTGGCAGACAAGGGGCTCTCATGTTTGCCCCCAGAAGTTTTCGCTCCTGGTGGACATGACTACATGTTTTTCTAGCCACCTGTGCGGCAAACTCTCAACTCCTCCCTGCAAAGTGAAATCTGCGCACCTGGGTGACAGCTAGAGACATTCCTAGGCTGACGGCTGTGGCCCCACCAGCAGGCCACCAAGTCAAGGACTAGCAATGGTGGCCTGTTTGGTACAACTGGCTCTATGGTTGATATTGAGCAGCTCACTTGAAATCTTCCTGAGGAGAGGATGAGGAATAACTGGGCCATGATTACTCCTGCAAAAATTCAATGGCCCCAGCCAGAATGTAAGGGCCACGGCAGAACACCAGCCTCCGAAGGGCAGCAGGCATTCTCATCTGCTTTGGATGACAGCTATATCCCTAGCACCTAGAACAGCAGCATCTGGTACATCGGAGGTGCTCAGAAGATAATTGAATGAATGACTGAAGAAGCCATCATGTCCGCTGTCTCAGTGAAGACCCAGTCCTTGCCGCGTGGAATCCTTGTCTTGCACAAATGCAGCCTGAGGTTGAGCTGCTCAGTGTTATAAAAAATGTTGATTCATGGCCAATATTTAAAAACCAGGAGTTCTTACATCAAAATCTGAACTAGATCTGTTGAAGAATTCAGTCTTCAGTCTAGCAACCTTACGTCTGCAACCCTCCGTGGGTAACTAAAGCAACTGCCTGCTTTGGACAAGGCAGACACCTGCTCTGCGGTCCTCCCTGCCCAGACTGCCACACCTATTTGCATCTACTATGACCCACTCCCATCCCATCTGTGCTATGTGACATTTATACTCCCCTCTTGTGGCTGCTCAGACTGATTGCCAGTGGGTCTGGGAGTAAGGGACATTTAACAGTCCCCAGGACCACTCAGACCCACTCTATGAAACCAGATCACTGTGGACAAGGGCACCCGCCGGTTCTCAGGGAGCCCGGCCTTTGCTGAGTGTTCGTTAAAACCAATCCCCACCAACACCAATGGTTCACCAATAGAAGATCAATTTGTAGACCTTGAGTGTCCGAAGTGATAGGACAGCACCAGCCCCATAGCACTCACTGAGAACCATGTTTGATATATCTTAGACTGCTGAATTGATCCACATGCTAAATGAGATGTCCTCTTCAGCATTTAGAAGAGAGAAAGAGGGGGCCGGGGATCATCAACTAAACACGACCCACCTGCCAGGAACCTGCTAGACACTCCTTACACCTTATTTCAACCCTCAAAGTGAAAAGTAAATACTGTCATCTCCATTTTCCAAAGAGAGAAACTGAGGCTTAAACAAGTTTCTTGCCTTGCCCAAGACCATTCAGTTAACAAGTAGCAAACTGGAACTCAAACTTCTAACTGTAATCCTGGGCTATTCCCACTGCAATCATTTTTGGAAATGTGGGGCAAGAACACCCTGAAGTGGGCAAAGGGTGGGGTGAAGACACCAGGTTGGCTCAGCAGGACCCAGGGCCAGCCCCGTGATACAGGATGCAGGCTGGGGCTAGTTAGCAGCAGGTGACTCAATCACTGATTACTTTGTAATTGTAGAAGTCACTGGCCTTTGTATGTTGTTACTTCTTTGTGGGAGAAATGAAAATTCATTCACTTATTTATTCATTCACATCTTTGCAGTCAGGTGAGATAGTTAAATAAAAAATATAGATTCTAAAACATGCTTCCTATAGGTTTGAGCTTGGCCAAACCACATTACTTTTGCAGGCCTCAATTTTTCCATCTGTAGACGGATTATTATAAATAATAGCATAGGAGGGGGAGGTGGGCAGAGGGAGGGAGATTGGTGGGATTACACCTGCGGTGCATCTTACAAGGGTACATGTGAAACTTAGTAAATATAGAATGTAAATGTCTTAACACAATACCTAAGAAAATGCCAGGAAGGCTATGTTAACCAGTGTGATGAAAATGTGTCAAACGGTCTGTGAAGCTAGTGTATGGTGCCCCATGATCGCATTAATGTACACAGCTATGATTTAATAATAAAAATAATAATAATAATGACTGGCATATAGTAAGCAGGCATAGTAACTGTTTGCTTTTCCTCATTGTCCTTTCATTCACTCTTCAACACTCACTGACATCCCACGTATGTGGCAGGACTGTCTGGGAACTTCAAACAGGATAACAAACGTGAAGCGCTGCATAAAGTGCGACCCTACTTAAAGGGGGCTGGCGTGGATCCTGGGCTCCTGAGGCCCAGCTTTTATTAGAATTTTCTTTTTGATTTTGTCTTTACCTCATTCATTCCCCTGCTAAATTAATCCATAATGGTCCTTTAAAGAAAACTGACAAGAAATCCAATACCCAGCATCAAACACCATGTGTATGTTTTGAGTTCCACTTATGAACCTTGACAGGACGCCCCTTCTGAGGGAGGCCCAGTTTGGTGAGGGCTAAGCCAGCAGGCAGTATTCTTTCCATCTGGGCCACTTGTCCTGGCTTTAGACTGGCCTGAGCTGAAAGTAGGTCCTTGAAGGCCCAGGGGGCATTAGTCTATCTCTGAGGGATCCATCCTATGATCCAGATACCACCTCCAACACTGGAGATCACATTTCAACACAAGGTTTGGAAAGGCAAACATACAGGGCCCCATCCTTAGAGGGGTGCTAGGCCCATGGTGTGACCACAGGGGACACCAACCACAGACTCACTGTGTGCCTGGCACGTTGTGCTTCACACTAATAACCCACCCAGTCCTCACAAGACCTCTAAGAGGGCAGCATTACTGATTCCACAGCTCGCACCTGAGCAGTCCACTGCAGCCCACCTCTTGCAAAGCCCCCCTCAGAGTCCCCAGAGGCGTTCCTTGGCACTCTCACCTGCCTCTGCTGATGAAGCCAGTATTGAATTCGTGCCCATCCCCAAGTAATGACTTCTAATTTAGTCTAATTCCGACCTAGATAAAGACTCTTCCTGGAGATGTCCCACAGAGATGAGGATGAAATCTGTAGAAATCCACCCTGTGCTGCTGGGCAGTGGCACCACCCAGGAGAGGTGAATGAGCAGGGCCAAGAATCCCAGGCTGGGTGGAGCACCAGGAGGGTGATTCAGATGAGAAGGGGAGCCTAGGGGTCTCTAGAAGCCTAGCCCAAAGGGAGGTGCAAGGACTCTGGAGCCCTGTGGGTCTGGGTTAGAATCCTGGCCCTGCCACAGGCAGCTGCAATCCTGGGCACATCACTTCCCCACCCTGAGTCTCAGCTGAGACCATGCCCTCTGCCCACGAGGGCTGAATGGTGAAGACCAGAGGAGATGCACCTGCTAGCTGACCCATTCCCTGGAATCTCTGTCCAATCAGTCCATGTTGCTCTTGCCCTCATCACTCTTGCTCCATTCTAGCCACACTGGCCTCCCCCCAGGTTCCTTGAACTTGCTAAGCATACCCTCTGTCAGGCCTTTGGTCCTTGCTGGTCCTTCTACCTGGGACGCTCTTCCCCAGACACCTGCATGGCTCACTCCTCTCATCCTCCAAGTCTCTGATCACATTCCATTAACCAGGATTCAGTAACAGAAAGTCTCTGGCACCCAGGAAGAGCCAGAAAAGGGTTAGCTGTTGATCTTGTAGTCACTGTTATCTTTATTATTATTTCTCAACTTTTCCACTTCCGATCTAAAAATCCTCTCCACAACTAGACATCTGGCAGTTAACGTGTATCTTGCACCAAGGGAGGAGTCCATGTGTGGCCAGAGCTACAATTGCTTTAAAGCCTTTGCATTCAATAAAACAAGTCATCCCTTCTCCACAATATTCCCTGCCTATGGGGATTCATGATCCAATCATGTGGGGTCCAGACCTCACCCATGTTCCAAGAATGGACATGGCACCTACCAGAGCATCCCCTGAGGCATCTTTCCTGTGCCGGCCACTGTGTCACTGCTCAGGGTCGAGCATCTCACAGGCAGACACAGTCTCACAGTCTTTGTTTACCTAGCAGGAATCCTCAGTGCAAAGAGGAAGACAGACGGACACTGGCCACACAGTATGGTGAGCACCTTAACGGAGAAGAAGGGCATTATTTGGGCACTTGGAAGGACAGCGTAACTCACTTGGCTCTGTGGGCTCAGGGAATGTAGAGCCCAAGGAGGACCCTGAAATCCTAAGAGTTGGGTGAGGGTGTGGGAGAGGGGAACAGTGGGGTAAGTGCTCTCCACGCAGGAAGGGGGAGACTGGAGAGGGCAGATCACCCCTACAGGTCTGGATGTCCTGCTGATATTAACAGTAGAGAAGGCAGAGTTAATTTAAAAACTCAGCACCTAGGAAACCCCCAGTCCACAGCTGCCTTCCAGCCAGGCCTCCCCCAGGACCCGCGGTGCTGCCCGCCCTGCTGACACGAACTGCCAACCCCACGCGTAATCCTCTTAGGGCTTACCTTGTTAGTTGCAGACCCATCAGGCCTCTCAAGATTTTTATGAATCTTGATTCCATTATCCTACATATTAGCCTTCCATCCTGGTTTTGTGTCATTGGCAAATTTGATAAGCATGTCTTCTGTGTCTTTATGCAAGTTGCTGAGACAAACCTCAGACAGAGGAGGTCAGATTCAGAGTCCTGCCACACAGCCCTGGACAGCCTTCCCAGGCGTGCCCCCGACTCACGGCCATTGCCAGAGCTCCCTGGATATGCTCCTATTCAAGCTCTTACTATTGGATTCATGAGAAGACATTCTGCCACTGAACTCAAGGGAAGTCAACATGCTCAGTAACAAGAATCAGAATACTTCATGCACCAGGAACTCAACTATCAAAACCATCCCTCCATAAGAACCAGCCAGCAACCCAAAAAGCCTCTGTGCACACGGAGTACTCGGGTGCTCAAACACTGGAACTGCTCAAAACTAAAGCTGAACCCAATTAAGAGTGATCTTACACTACACACAATTTTAATAAGGCGACTGTCTCTTTTCAAGGCGTTGGCAGATTAATTAGCAGCTGTCGATCAGAAGTAGAAGCTAACTTGCTTTAGCCAGCATGCTAGCACACCCCTGGAGTCTCAGCTTCCCAGGAGGCTGAGGAGGGAGGATGCCTTGAGCCCAGGAGTTCAAACCCAGCCAGAGCAATACAGTGCAATCTAATCTCAAAAAAAAAAAAAAATTATAGCAAAGTGTCTATAGCCTTTCAAGGATAGATGAAAACTTTTTTTTTTTTTTAAGAGACAGTCTCACTATGTCACCCTGGGTAGAGTCACAGCTCACAGCAACCTCCAACTCCTGAGCTTAGGCAATTCTCTTGCCTCAGCCTCCCGAGTAGCTGGGACTACAATGCCCGGCTTTTTTGGTTGCAGTTTGGCTGGGGCCGGGTTCGAACCTGCTGCCCTCGGTATATGGGGCCGGCGCCCTACCCACTGAGCCATAGGCGCCTCCCAGAGATGAAAACTTTTAACTATAAGAAACAAACCAAAATAATTACAATCTCCAATTAGTATATGGGAAAGGGGCCTCACACTTCATTAGAACAAAAAGGAATCAGATGACAACTGAGGGCCACCTGTCAACATTTCATCACCAACAACAGTTGAATTTTGTTTGGAGCCTTTGTTTTAGAATGAAGATAACAACTTAAAAAAAAATGATAGTATGAGTGTCATTAATGGCATGGGTGAGCATTTATTCATTCAACAAACACCTCTTGCACACCAAGATGAGGCAGGTCCTATGCAACAGTGGAGAGGCACTGCAGATGGCTGAACTCACGGAGCTAGAGCCTGCTGGGTAGAGACAGACAATAAACAGCAGCCCCCATACATAACAGACAGCACCATTTCAGATTATAATAGAAACTATGAGAAAAATAAAACAGGATAAGGTGATAACATGCCAGAGTGGACATTGAACAGAAAGCTCAATGAAGTGTTCTCCAGCAAGTGACACTTGAATGGGACTGGTGAGGACAGCCGGCCAGCAGCCGGGTAAGGCACCCCTAAAATGAATGCAAATGGGCTGTCTGTAGGAAGTTATTTCCCTTCATTTAATGGACTGTGTGGCAGCTTTTTAAAACACAAGTTGGGAAGGCTTGGCACCTGTAGCTCAGCCGCTAGGGCACCAGCCACACACACCGGAGCTGGCAGATATGAATCCAACCCGGGCCTGCCAAACAACAATGACAACTACAACAAAATAGCTGGGCGTTGTGGTGGGCACCTGTAGTCCTAGCTCCTTGGGAGGCTGAGGCAAGAGAATCGCTTAAGCCCAAGAGTTTGAGGTTGCTGTGGGCTATGACACCACGGCACTCTACCCAGGGTGACAGCTTGAGACTCTGTCTCAGGAAAAAAAAAAAAAAAAAACACAAGTTGGGAAGAATTTATTGTCATAGACAAATGTTGAGGATACTACATCAAGGCAAGCAACAGGAATTTATTTAAGATGAGGCATATACCTCCTGTGTGGAAGAGTGGATGTATGTATAATGGTGGGGGACGAGAGTGGGCTGTGTATGATACTACAGACCACAAACCGAACTGTTAACTGTGATCTTCTCTGTGTAGTAGGATCATACATAATTCCATTTTCTTCCCATTTTTCACCTTGTATTATATAAGTTTCCCATAGCAAGCCTATATTTGTTTCATAATTTTAGGGGCTGAGTGGCACCTGGGGCTCACAGGAGTAGGGTGCCGGCCCCATATGCCAGAGGTGGTGGGTTCAAACCCAGCCCCGGCCAAAAACTGCAAAAAAAAAAAAAAAAAATTCATAATTTTAAGTGCTTATTCAAATAAATGAAAGGAAAGAATGCTAGCAAAAATAACTTGTTTAAGAGCTGTGGTTCCCAGCTACTTGGGAGGCTCAGGGGAGAGGATCACTCAAGCCCAAGAGTTCAAGACCGCCCTGGGCAACATAATGAGATCCCATCTCTAAACATAACAAACCAACCAAAAAGCTATAGTTTGAGTTGTGGCTATAGAACAGGTAAGCTTCGGCCTTGGGGAGAAAGCAGCCACTCTGCATAGCTCTGCCTGGGAGGAGGTGCCGCTCACGTCTCTGAACATGGAAACTCGCCTGGGAAACGGGCTGGACTCCACCCAGGACCGCTCACAAGGAGGTAGGGGAGTCAGCTGTGGGCAAGAGGCCTGACGGGAGAAGACGACCCAGCAAAGCAAGGTGTGTGTCTGGACCAGGTGCACACAACCCCCACCCCAGACACACTGCCACCCTCGCCTCCTCCCTGCTCAGTCCTGCCCTGCACAACCTCCCAGGGGCAAAACACAACAGGGAGGGCTGGGGCTGCCCATACTGAGGAGCTGACACTGAGGAGTGGCAAACCCAAAGGGCATTTTTTTTTTAATTAAATCATAGCTGTGTACATTAGTATGATCATGGGGCACCATACACTTGGTTCATAGACCGTTTGACACATTTTCATCACACTAGTTAACATAGCTTTCCTGGCATTTTCTTAGTTATTTTGCTAAGACCTTTACATTCCACATTTACTAGGATTCACATATACCCTTGTAAGATGCACCGCAGGTGTAATCCCATTAATCCCCCTCCCTCCACCTACCTCCCCTCCCTTTCCCCCTTCTCCCTATTCTTAATGCAACTCCTGATCTTTTCTTTGTTGTTCTATTTCTTTCGGGGGGTGGGGGAGCAGCCTCCTTGAGTGACCTATGTCCTCCCACCTTGTCTTCTGAGACGCTCTGTACATCAGAAGGCCAAGCAGGCCCCGGAGATTCCAGTGGGGAACGCCCCTTCCCCCAGGAGGCAGCAGTGTGCTGTGAAATCTGCTCACCACTGCCCATTCATTCTGGCCGTTCACATTTCCTGAGCACCTACTCTGTTCCAAGCATGTATTAGTGGCAGGAGAGAGGAAGGAACACAGGAGCCAAGCTCAAGGGGACCCGAGCCAACTGAGCCAAATGCTTTCCTAACCCTAGGCCACTCAGAGCAGGCACTCAGACGTATTTCTGCCTGACATTAATTCTTACTTAGGACCCAACTCTGTGGAGCATAAAATCAGACCCCACTCAGCCCAGAGTAAGAGCCGCTTTCTGCCTCCCCATCCCAGAGGCCAGGGCACCCAATTTCCAGCACAGCCAGCCAGAAAACAGGGAGTGATGTTCAAAGTAGCACTTTGCTCAGAAACAAAAAGCCTGAAAATGGCAACACTTCTTTCTGGAGCACAACCTTCATAAAATTCTTTTCTCTCTCTTTTTTTTAATCTTGAAATAATTAAATTTAAACCAAAAATTATTTGACATACCTTTAGATTCTCTGAGAAGAAAAAAGAAAACCCTCAGGCAGTGATTCTAAATGCTGACACAGCAGTAAAGAGATTTTATTTTATTTTTTATTTTTATTATTTGGAAACACTATTCTCTTGGATTAATTCAAAGCAGGCAACTCACATTCTTGGGGGGAAATGAAAACCTCAAGTCTCTCTTTAGTCCTAAATTCACAGGTAATTAATCACGTTCCGTCCAAGGTTCTCGGTGCTTTTTACATAGGCTGTTTTCCAACAATGTGTACTGACATCCAGGGAGAGCTTCCACTTGTTAAAGAAAGAAACCAGAGGCAGCTCCTGTGGCCCAAGGAGTAGGGCGCTGGCCCCATATACTGGAGGTGGTGGGTTCAAACCCAGCCCTGGCCAAAAAAAAAAAAAAAAGAAAAAGAAACCACAATTAAGGTGAAGTAAGACAGATAATTCATATATGCAAGTGCCTCTCTCAGGCAAGACAAGGTCTGGGTGACGACAAGACCTTCAGGAGAAGGGCAAAGGAAGACAGTCTGCTCTGAACACAGGAGCGAGAAAGGAAAAGAACTTTTGAGCCGAGCACCCAGGAAGACATTGACAATGGCTTACATTTGTGGTGTGCACCCTGTGTACTGGGCTCCGCTGTACCCCACCCAGTACGCACTATTTTCACCCCTCCTCTGTAGATTAGCTGAGAGAGGAGGAGAGGTTAAAGGAACCCAAGGGGAGGGACAGGCAACTTTGGATCCCAGACATTCCGGCTCCAGATCCTGAGCTCTTTACCACTAGACATGAATATGGATTTGTTACGACCAAGACTCATGCCAGACAGGAGGCCTGTGCCTGGGAAGCTCAGGACAAAGTGTCCTCCCACCCAACTGCAGTGACGGAGCAATGGGAACAAAGAGGTCTCAGAGTCAGGGAAGCCGGGACTGCAGCTCCCCTTGTGCCATATGATGGCAAATGACCTCGGACAGGACTCCTTTCAAAGAGCATCAGTTTCCCCATCTATAAAGTGAGGAAAATGACAGCACCTACCCCATAGTGGTGGTGTAAGGATTAGATTAAAATGCTTTTTTGTTTATTTGAGACACAGTCTCACTCTGTCGCCCTGGGTAGAGTGCCGTGATGTCACAGCTCACAGCAACCTCAAACTCTTGGGCTCAAGCCATCCTCTTGCCTCAGCCTCCCAAGCAGAGGGGCCTAAGGCACCTGCCACAATGCCCAGCTGGTTGCTTTAGTTTTAGTAGCGATGGGGACTCGCTCTTGCTCAGGCTGGTCTCTAACCCCTGAAATCAGGCAATCCACCTGCCTCGGCCTCCCAAATGCTAGGATTACAGGCGGGAGCCACCATATCCAGCTGGTGTAAGGTTTAGATAAGCTAATTACACATAAAGCGTAAGAACTTTACCTGACAGAGGCATGAGGAGGGGGAGGAGGAGGAATAAAGAGGAAGGAGAAAAATCAGATGCAGCAGCAGCTGTTTTTACTCCTGGAAAGAGTTCAAAGGCAGGCCCTGCAAAATCTGCCTGGAGGAGAGCACGGCATCCCCAGCAATGCCTGTCACCAAAGTTCTCCACTCCCTTTTATTTGCCAGCTCTGGGCCCCGCCATTTCCCACCCAAGTCCCCAGCTCACCACGGCCCTGCTCTATGGTGCCCCGGCGACGAGGAAGAGAACCCTTGATCTCCTGGTTCCCTGAGCCTGGCACAGTGGGACCCTGGCGATGCGAGTCTAGATTTCAGGCATTATCTTAAGTGAGGGGAGAGAATGCTCTGCACCCCACCACCACATCATCCCAGGACAAGAAACTGGCCCAAAGAAGGTGATGTGTCACCATCTGCAGACAGTTCACCCAAAGCACGGCCATTCCCACTGTGATGTGTGACGCCTGCTAGCTTTTCAAGCTGGGCTTTGTGGGTAAAAACACCTCCCCAAACACCCAGCCCTGAACTTCAGGTTCCATCCCTTTTCCTGATACTTAGAACCGAGTCCACAGGAGCCCTGAGGCCAGGGAGACCTCGAGGAGGAGAGGACAGCGTGAAGGCACGGCTTGCTCATCGCCTCACGTTGGTCTCTGGGCCTGTGAACGCATCTCTCGTGCGTCCCTCGGAATTGTGATGGACGCACTAAAGGGAACAGGACTTCTGTTGCAGCAAGAGTCTCTTTCACTAAGAGCAGCCCTCCCAGTGTCTTCCCCACAAAGGCTGTCTAGAAACACGGCTGCAGTCAAATAACCCCACGAGGCTGGGGAAGGACCAGCTATGCAGAGCCCGGCAAGTCCTCCCTTCCTGCAGGCCTATGGGACAAAAGTCACAAAGCTCAGGTGAGCCACAGGCAGGCTCTGAGTAAGGCCCTCTATTAAGAAAAAATATGTTTAAAAATTGTTTAAAAGGAGGGAGATGGATACGACCATCCCGAAGGACTCTCCCGGGGCAGACGTCGGGTATAACATCACTCACTCTGTCGGCCATCGGGTGAAATGTCACAGCCCCACTTGCTCAGTACATGTGAGTCCCCTTCCTGTCCATGACCTCACAGAGGCCGTCAGAGTCATTTAATTATCAGAAAGCCTCATGTCCTTCTCTCCTTTTCCCCACCCGTTCTGATGGAAATTATTCCTACCATAAAGTACTCAATTTAAATCTTCACCCACAGAACTGTCATCTCACTGACTACGTGTTGACACAGTGACTCTGAGGGAGTTGGTTTAACTTCTTTATAAGCCTTGAATTTCTCATTCAAAAAAAATGAAAGAATTATAAAATTCCTACCTCGCGGAGCTGTTGTTTGAATATTGAAAGCGTAAACTGCCTTAGCACACTGCCTGGCATATAACAAGTACTCAATAAATGTTAGTTATTACTAAGCTCCTCCAGCTCCTCCTTCTCCTCGTCATAATCTTCAGAGCTCAACAACCCCAGTTTCCTACTTTTACCAAACAGTAAAAAGACCTTCTGTGTCAAAGCATCTCTGTTTCCTATGGATTTCCAGAAAAAAGAAATTTTTTTTTGAAAGTCCAATTTAATGCTCTCATTACAGGACTGAAGAGCTTTCCATTGGTCCACAAGGCTGAATTAAATACAGGAACCAAGTATTTCTATCATTAAAAAATACATAGATAGGCCGAGCGTGGTGGCTCATGCCTATAGTCCCAGCACTGTGGGAGGCCGAGGCGGGTGGATTGCCTGAGTTCAGAGGTCCGAGACCAGTATGAGCAGCAGTGAGCCAGAGTAAGACCCCGTCTCTACTAACAACATCAAAACCAGCCAGACGTTGTGGTGGGCGTCTGTAATCCCAGCTACTGGGGAGGTAAGGGGACAGAGCATCGCCAGAGGAAGAAGAAAATGAACAACAACAAAAAGAGTACTTCAAAAGAAGAGGAATGAACAAGCAAGCTGAAATTAAAAATAAAAAAAAATTGGGGGGGCAGCGCCTGTGGCTCAGTAAGTAGGGCGCTGGCCCCATATGCTGAGGGTGGCGGGTTCAAACCCAGCCCCGGCCAAACTGCAACAAAAAAATGGCCGGGCATTGTGGCAGGCACTGTAGTCCCAGCTATTCAGGAGGCTGAGGGAAGAGAATCGCATAAGCCCAAGAGTTAGAGGTTGCTGTGAGCTGTGACATCATGGCACTCTACCTGAGGGCAGAACAGTGAGACTCTGTCTCTACAAAAAAAAAAAAAAAATACATAGATAAAGGTGGGGCTTCTTTATAACTTTCTCGTTGGTATTACACACATTAATACAAGGTGGATACTTTCAGAGAAGACACCAAAGAAAACTAAAATAGAGTTTTAGAAAACAGGTAGGAGTTTTGAAAAACAGGTCACACTTTAGATGGAAAAAGTGAAGCCCTATGAAGAATAGAAAACCATAAAAAAAAAATCCACGATGAGATACCATATATGCAATGACCCAAGCCAGGCGGAGCAAGATGGCAGCCGAGTAACAGCTTCCTTGCATCTGGGCACCGTGAGACTGGAGAGACAGGACTCCAGGCATCTCTGGCTGGTGGGATCTGCCTATCATCGCCCCTGAGAGGATACAGGGAGTCAGCGAGAGACTTCTGGACCCCAAGAGGAGGACTAAAACAGTGGAAAACCGGCAAGTGGTCACATGTGTTCAATCCGTCTAAACCCGACTGCAACTGTAAGTTCAGTAGCAGCGAGACTGCAAACCAGAAAGGCCTTACCTGTGAACCGTTCTGGTGTCTTTGGACTTGGCACTCAGCTGAACTGCCTTGGGGAGAGCCTGAGCGGGAGTGCGGAGAACTTTGGCCTTTGTCTAGGGCCTCAGTCTGAGCCGCTGAGCCAGACGGAGCTAATAGTGTTTGCCTCTGGGTCACAAGCAGCCATTGTGAGCGATCTGCCCCAGCAAGCTCTGCTCTCAGGGTCGCAGAGCTAGAATTGGGTGGGAGCTGTAGCCTAAGCTACAGCGACCAAGTAGCCTAATGGCGGGGTCTGAGCCACCTTGCAGCCCTAACCCTCGGGGGCAGAGGGAGACCAGTTTCGGCACACAGGGTAAGTGGATAGCCACTTCAGCAGTGATTCCAGCGACAAGCACTTCCCTGGGAAAGCTTCTGCTCAGCAAGTGAACAAGTTCAAAGTGCCTTTTAAGTGGGCTGAAGAGAGATTTAGGGTGTTTACCTGCTGGGGTTTGAGTAACTACCAGCCTCCAGTCGTATCAGAACTGTGATTAACATCTCATACCCCAGAAGACCACGTGTTGCCCAGCCAACATTCAATAACATATACATACTGCTTTGTTTTTGGTTGTGTTTTTTTTCTTTTGGTTTGGTTGTTTTTTTTGTTTATTTTGATGTTGTTGATTGTTGTTTTGTTTTTTAAGTTCAACCTTTTCCATACAGATCCTTTTTCTTTCTCAATTTTTCTAGTTTAATTATAATTTCCCATTGCTGCCTATTTCAATAATTAGAACTTCATTTTTGTTAGTGTTTCCACCACTATTATTTGGTTTTCCACCCAATTTTATCCCGTAAAGTTTTCTGTTTGCTTGTTTTGGTTTGATTTATAGCATTTTTGTCTTTCCTCTCTACTTGGTGGAGGTGGGGTACTGTGTCTGATCAGGTTAGCAAAGAGCTGCTGACCTCAAGGGAACCACCCAACTGGGCACCCCCAGAAGGTGGTTTTTTTTTTTAAGGTTGTATCAAAGTACCCTACTGTACACCTATATTGCTCTGTCTCCCTCTTTCTGTGCCTCTCTTCTTTTTGTCAATATTCCTTTTACCCACCCCCTCACCTTTCTCTATTTTTCTTTTTTTTTCTTATCACTCGGTCCTCCTTTCTTTCATCCCTTTTTTGCTCTTCAACCTTCTCACCCTTCTGGTCCTGTAACCCTTAGTCCACAGGCACGAGAACTTAAAGAGCAAGAGGAAGTGAAAGGAAAATTAGGGCAAGGCAACAGACAAAAGAAATCACTCATGAGGAAGAATCAGCAGAAAACTCCAGGCAACATGAAGAACCAGTCCAGAACAACCCCGCCAAGGGACCATGAGGTAGCTACTGCAGAGGATTTCACCTATAAACAAATGTTAGGAATGACAGAAAGGGAATTTAGAATACACATGTTGAAAACAATGAAAGAAATGATGGAAACAATGAAGGAAACTGCTAATAAAGTGGAAAATAACCAAAAGGAAATCCAAAAACAGAATCAAATAAGAGATGAACGATATGAAGAATATAAAAAGGATATAGCACAGCTGAAGGAACTAAAACAGTCAATTACGGAACTTAAAGATGCAATAGAATGTATCAGCAACAGGTTAGACCATGCAGAAGAAAGAATTTCAGAGGTAGAAGACAAAGTTCTTGAGATAACTCAGATAGTAAAAGAGGCAGAAAAGAAGAGAGAGAAAGCAGAACGTTCACTGTCAGAATTATGGGACTTCACGAAGCGTTCCAACATACGAGTTATAGGAATTCCAGAAGGGGAAGAATAATGCCCCAGAGGAATGGAAGCCATACTAGAGAATATTATAAAAGAAAATTTCCCAAATATCACCAAAGATTCTGACACACTGCTTTCAGAGGGCTATCGGACCCCAGGTCGCCTCAACTCTAACCGAGCTTCTCCAAGACACATTGTGATGAACCTGTCCAAAGTCAAGACAAAAGAAAAGATTCTGCAAGCTGCCAGGAGTAAGCGCCAGTTGACCTACAGGGGCAAATCCATCAGAGTGACCGCAGACTTCTCTAATGAAACTTTCCAAGCAAGAAGACAACGGTCATCTACCTTTAATCTACTTAAACAGAACAATTTCCAGCCCAGAATTCTGTACCCTGCTAAGCTAAGCTTCAAAATTGACAGAGAAATCAAATCATTTAGGGATATACAAACATTGAGGAGATTCGCCACAACAAGACCAGCTCTACAGGAAATACTTCAACCTGTTCTTCACACTGACCACCACAATGGATCAGCAGCAAAGTAAGAACTCAGAAATTAAAGGACAGAACCTAACCTCCACACTGATGCAAAAGATAAAACTAAGCAATGGACTCTCACAAAATAAGACGAATAGAATACTACCACACTTATCAATTGTCTCAATAAATGTTAATGGCTTGAATTCCCCACTGAAGAGACATAGATTGGTTGACTGGATTAAAAAACACAAGCCATCCATTTGCTGTCTGCAAGAAACACACCTGGCTTCAAAAGACAAATTAAAGCTCCGACAAGGGTTGGAAGACAATTTTTCAGGCAAATGGAATTCAGAAGAAAAGAGGAGTTGCAATCTTATTGCAAAAGAACTAAAGTCAAAAAAGACAAAGATGGCCACTTTATATTGGTCAAGGGAAAAATACAACAAGAAGACATTTCAATTCTAAATATTTATGCACCCAATTTAAAAGCTCCCAGATTCTTGAAACAGACCTTACTCAGTCTGAGCAATATGATATCTGATAATACCATAATAACAGGGGACCTTAACACTCCTCTTACAGAGCTGGACAGATCCTCTAAATAGAAATTAAACAAGGATATAAGAGCTTTAAATGAGACCCTAGAACAACTGTGCTTGACAGACGCATATAGAACACTCCATCTCAAAGATAAAGAATATACATTCTTCTCATCACCCCATGGAACATTCTCCAAAATTGATCATATCCTGGGACACAAAACAATTATCAACAGAATCAAAAGAATTGAAATTTTACCTTGTATGTTCTCAGACCATAAGGCACTAAAGGTGGAACTCAACTCTAACAAAAATGCTCGACCCCACCCAAAGGCATGCAAATTAAACAATCTTCTGTTGAATAACAGATGGCTGCAGGAAGAAATAAAACAGGAAATCAGTAACTTCCTTGAGCATAACAATGAAGACACAAGCTACCAAAACCTGTGGGATACTGCAAAAGCAGTTTTGAGAGGAAAATTCATTGCTTTAGATGCCTACATTCGAAAAACAGAAAGAGAGCACATCAACAATCTCACAAGAGATCTTATGGAATTGGAAAAAGAAGAACAATCTAAGCCTAAACTCAGTAGAAGAAAAGAAATATCCAAAATCAAATCAGAGATTAATGAAATTGAAAACAAAAGAATCATTCAGAAAATTAATGAAACAAGGAGTTGGTTTTTTGAAAAAATAAATAAAATAGATAAACCATTGGCCAGACTAACCAGGAATAGAAAAGCAAAATCTCTAGTAACCTCAATCAGAAATGATAAAGGGGAAATAACAACTGATCCCACAGAGATACAAGAGATCATCTCTGAATACTACCAGAAACTCTATGCCCAGAAATTTGACAATGTGAAAGAAACGGATCAATATTTGGAATCACACCCTCTCCCTAGACTCAGCCAGGAAGAAATAGAGCTCCTGAACAGACCAATTTCAAGTACTGAGATCAAAGAAACAATAAAAAATCTTCCAACCAAAAAATGCCCTGGTCCAGATGGCTTCACTCAAGAATTCTATTAAACCTTCAAGGAAGAGCTTATTCCTGTACTGCAGAAATTATTCCAAAACATTGAGGAAGAAGGAATCTTCCCCAACACATTCTATGAAGCAAACATCACCCTGATACCAAAACCAGGAAAAGACCCAAACAAAAAGGAGAATTTCAGACCAATCTCACTCATGAATATAGATGCAAAAATTCTCAACAAAATCCTAGCCAATAGATTACAGCTTATCATCAAAAAAGTCATTCATCATGATCAAGTAGGCTTCATCCCAGGGATGCAAGGCTGGTTTAACATACGCAAGTCTATAAACGTTATCTACCATATTAACAGAGGCAAAAATAAAGATCACATGATCCTCTCAATAGATGCAGAAAAAGCATTTGATAAAATCCAGCATCCTTTTCTAATTAGAACACTGAAGAGTATAGGCATAGGTGGCACATTTCTAAAACTGATTGAAGCTATCTATGACAAACCCACAGCCAATATTTTACTGAATGGAGTAAAACTCAAAGCTTTTCCTCTTGGAACTGGAATCAGACAAGGTTGTCCTCTGTCACCTTTACTATTCAACGTAGTGCTGGAAGTTCTAGCCAATACAATTAGGCAAGACAAGGAAATAAAGGGAATCCAAATGGGAGCAGAGGAGGTCAAACACTCCCTCTTTGCTGATGACATGATGTTATACTTAGAGAACCCCAAAGACTCAACCACAAGACTCCTAGAAGTCATCAAAAAATACAGTAATGTTTCAGGATATAAAATCAATGTCCACAAGTCAGTAGCCTTTGTGTACACCAATAACAGTCAAGATGAGAAGCTAATTAAGGACACAACTCCCTTCACCATAGTTTCAAAGAAAATGAAATACCTAGGAATATACCTAATGAAGGAGGTGAAGGACCTCTATAAAGAAAACTATGAACTCCTCAGAAAGGAAATAGCAGAGGATATTAACAAATGGAAGAACATACCATGCTCATGGATGGGAAGAATCAACATTGTTAAAATGTCTATACTTCCCAAAGCAATCTACCTATTCAATTAGAACACTGAAGAGTATAGGCATAGGTGGCACATTTCTATCAAAATACCAACATCGTACTTTCAAGATTTGGAAAAAATGATTCTGCATTTTGTATGGAACCGGAAAAAACCCCGTATAGCTAAAGCAGTTCTCTGTAACAAAAATAAAGCTGGGGGCATCAGCATACCAGATTTTAGTCTGTACTACAAAGCCATAGTGCTCAAGACAGCATGGTACTGGCACAAAAACAGAGACATAGACACTTGGAATCGAATTGAAAACCAAGAAATGAAACTAACATTTTACAACCACCTAATCTTCGATAAACCAAACAAGAACATACCTTGGGGGAAAGACTCCCTATTCAATAAATGGTGTTGGGAGAACTGGATGTCTACATGTAAAAGACTGAAACCGGACCCACACCTTTCCCCACTCACAAACATTGATTCAAGATGGATAAAGGACTTAAATTTAAGGCATGAAACAATAAAAATCCTCCAAGAAAGCATAGGAAAAACACTGGAAGATATTGGCCTGGGGAAAGACTTCATGAAGAAGACTGCCATGGCAATTGCCACAACAACAAAAATAAACAAATGGGACTTCATTAAACTGAAAAGCTTCTGTACAGCTAAGGAGACAATAACCAAAGCAAAGAGACAACCTACACAATGGGAAAGGATATTTGCATATTTTCAATCAGACAAAAGCTTGATAACTAGGATCTATAGAGAACTCAAATTAATCCACATGAAAAAAGCCAACAATCCCATATATCAATGGGCAAGAGACATGAATAGAACTTTCTCTAAAGACGACAGACGAATGGCTAACAAACACATGAAAAAATGTTCATCATCTCTATATATTAGAGAAATGCAAATCAAAACAACCCTGAGATATCATCTAACCCCAGTGAGAATGGCCCACATCACAAAATCTTAAAATGTAGATGCTGGCGTGGATGTGGAGAGAAGGGAACACTTTTACACTGCTGGTGGGACTGCAAACTAGTACAATCTTTCTGGAAGGAAGTATGGAGAAACCTCAAAGCACTCAAGCTAGACCTCCCATTTGATCCTGCAATCCTATTACTTAGGCATCTACCCAGAAGGAAAAAAATCCTTTTATCATAAGGACACTTGTACTAGACTATTTATTGCAGCTCAATTTACAATCGCCAAAATGTGGAAACAGCCTAAATGCCCACCAACCCTGGAATGGATCAACAAGCTGTGGTATATGTATACCATGGAATACTATTCAGCCATTAAAAAAAATGGAGACTTTACATCCTTCGTATTAACCTGGATGGACGTGGAAGACATTATTCTTAGTAAAGCATCACAAGAATGGAGAAGCATGAATCCTATGTACTCCATTTTGATATGAGGACAATTAATGACAATTAAGGTTATGGGGGGGGGAAGCAGAAAGAGGGATGGAGGGAGGTGGGTGGGGCCTTGGTGTGTGTCACACTTTATGGGGGCAAGACATGATTGCCAGAGGGACTTTACCTAACAATTCCTATCAGTGTAACCTGGCTTATTGTACCCTCAATGAATCCCCAACAATAAAAAAAAAAAAAATCCATGATGAGAGCAAACATAAATGTTTTTCTTTAACATGATTTTGTATATGAAAACTGTAAACCCCATGGCAAAGAAAAAATATCAAGTCCCTTTAAAGAGACATCAAGATCAAGATGGCTGATTGAACCTGCACGTTTTATCTCTCTTCCCTCTCAAAACACCACTGAAAAGAATAAAAATCATGAACATAAATCCATATCCTAGCTGAAGAGCCTCAAAGAGTACCATTCAGCAAATCAGAATGGGAGAAAAATTTAAAAAAAGACAAAGCAGATGGTAATAAAATAATGGGTAATATGACAAAGAAGCATCCTTTATACTTATAAAGGATGCTAGCCACAGAAGGGAGACCCAAGTTCTATGTATAAATTTCTTTCAAATTATTTGGCTAATTCGGAAATTGCAATAAACAGAGCAAGACTCCAAGAACCCCAGAGGAAGGTGACAGCTGCAGTCTAAAGAGTCAAGCAGAGATTTAAGCAGTTTGCCTGTGCTAGTAGATAGAGTTTAGAGTGGAAATTTCTCCAAATTAGACTTTCTACTGAAACCTCAGAAGGGCTAAACCACAGAGGTAAAAACCACATCCCAGGATTAAGGGATACAATCAAAGATCAAAAGCAAAACCGAAATAGACTTGCCCCAAACACAGCCTAGAACCAAGGTCTGGAGGATTAATGTGACCCAAAAGTAAATTAACTGCATGCCAGGATAAAACTCAATACTCTTAGGGGAAAATGACAATCTACCGCAGGAATCCAGCCTTTTGTTTTCCTGCTGCCTTTTGGAATAATTAGTTGTCTTGGGCCACACATTTAGTACACAAACACTGAGGAAAGCTGATGAGGAAAAACAAGGTCCAAGCATAATTTTTGTGATGTCCACCATCACAACACCACAGATAACCAGAACAGGCCTCAAATAATCTGCATGTGGCCCATGGGCTACAGGGTGGACACCCCTGAACACATTCTACAATGACTGAGTCACAAGCTTTCATATATAATAAAAATTTACCAGACATGCAGAAGAAGCAGGAAAATGTGACCTACAATGAAAAGGAAAAAGAACTGTAGATCCTCTTGATTTGGGAATTAGTAAAAAAGGTTTTTCTATTAAGAACATGTTAAAAGATTGTAGGGAAAGATGAACAGAATGGATGAATTGACAGAAAACATCAACAGAGAAACTAAAACTTCTAAAAACAACCAAATGGGAATTATAGATGTGAAAAAAATGGATGTCTGAAAGAAAAGATGTATTCCATGGACTTACAGCACAACAGATACAGTAGAACAAAGAATTAGTGAATTTGAGGACAACTCAATAGGAATTATCTTAAACTAAGAGACAGGGACAAAATGATTTAAAAAAATAGAATAGAACAGAGCATCTTAGACTTATGGAACAATATCAACTAATTTATGTGTGACTGAAGAATCAGAAAGAGGAAGCAAAAGAATGAGGAAGAGGTTTTTTTAAAAAAAATAATGTCTTAAGAATATTTAACTAATGAAAGACATCGAACCATCACTCCAAAAATCTCAATGAGCACAAGCAGGAAAATACAAATAGAAAAGCCTAGACACATCACAGTCAAATTGTTGAAAACAAAATAAAGAGAAAGTCTTAAAAACAACGGAGGGTAAAAACTTAGTACATTCAGGGCGGCGCCTGTGGCTCAGTGAGTAGGGCGCTGGCCCCATATGCCGAGGGTGGCGGGTTCAAACCCAGCCCCGGCCAAACTGCAACAAAAAAATAGCTGGGCGTTGTGGCGGGCGCCTGTAGTCCCAGCTGCTCGGGAGGCTGAGGCAAGAGAATCGCGTAAGCCCAAGAGTTAAGAGGTTGCTGTGAGCCGTGTGACGCCACGGCACTCTACCCGAGGGCGGTACAGTGAGACTCTGTCTCTACAAAAAAAAAAAAAAAAAAGTACTTTCACATAAAGAAAAAAAAAAAAAAAAACTTAGTACATTCAGAGAAACAAAATAACAGCAGCAAGTGACTTCTCATCAGAAACATGGAATTCACAAGACAATGCAAATATATCTTTATTTTTCTTTTTATTAAGACATATATACATAGATAATGAATACATTTATGCATTTGTGGGGTACAATGTGTTGATTTTTTTATACAATCTGGAATGCTTACATCAAACTAATTAATACCTTTAAAGTGCTGAAAGAAACCTTTCAACCTAGAATTCTAAATTCAACAAAATTATCTTCAAAAAAAAAAAAAGACAAAATAAATACAATTTAAAGAAAAAAAAAGCCAGGAGAATTCATTACAGGCAACCATTACAGGCAACCTGCTCTACAGGAAATGCTAAAGAAGTTCTTCAGTCAGGCTAAAGGGATATGATCCCAAAAGAAAACCCAAGTCTTCTAAAGGTAGTAATAAAGAACACTGAGGGGGCGGCGCCTGTGGCTCAGTGAGTAAGGCGCCGGCCCCATATGCCAAGGGTGGTGGGTTCAAGCCCAGCCCCGGCCAAACTGCAACAAAAAAAATAGCCGGGCGTTGTGGCGGGCGCCTGTAGTCCCAGCTGCTCGGGAGGCTGAGGCAAGAGAATCGCCTAAGCCCAAGAGTTAGAGGTTGCTGTGAGCTGTGTGATGCCACGGCACTCTACCGAGGGTGATAAAGTGAGACTCTGTCTCTACAAAAAAAAAAAAAGAACACTGAGGATGTGGGTACTTTTTTTATCTTAGTTTTTGTAAAAGTATACTGATGATTAAAGCAAAAATAATTTACATGTTTTATGGACTTTATATGTAAAAATAACATTTATGACCATGTACCAAACATATGAGAGGAGAAATGAAAGCATGATGTCATAAGATTTTTTTTTTTTGAGACAGAGTCTCACCACGTCACCCTCAGTAGAGTGCTGTGGCATCACAGCTCACAGCAACTTAAACTCTTGGGCTTAAGTGATTCTCTTGCCTCAGCCTCCCAAGTAGCTGGGACTACAGGTGCCCGCCACAACACTCGGCTATTTTTTTGTAGTTGTTGCAGTTGTCATTGTTGTTTAGCCACCCATGCTGTGCTCAACCCTGCCAGCTTCGGTATATGTAGCTGGCGCCCTACTCACTGAGCTACACCGAGCCAATGTCATAAGATTTTTACATTGCAAAATAAGTGGTGTAGTATTGGCTTAAGGGAGACGGTGACAAGCATAAACTGTGTATTATAATTGCCAGAGAAACTACTAAACTTTTTGAAGAAGTATAGCTAATGATTCAATAAAGGAGATAAAAGGGGATACTAACAATTATTTAACTAATCTAAAAGACAGCAAAAGAGAGATGAAGAACAGATAGGACAAACAACAAACAAATAACAAAGTGATAAATTTAAACCAAATCATATTAATAATCACACCAACTGTAAATGACTTAACCACGCCAATTAAATGGCAGAGACCGGCCAGATGGATAAAATTAAAAGGTACAACTATATGCTGCTCACAAGAGACATACTTTAAACATAAGGACACAGATAAGTTGAAAGTAAAAGGATAGAAAAGCTATTCTGGGCAGACATTAATCTTAAAAAGATAATGTAGCAATGTATTAATGTTAGATAAAGTAGACTCAAGATAAGAAATATTAACACAAAGCAAATGGAAATTTCATGATGATAACAGGTTCAATTCATCAGGAGAAAATAAAATTTAAGAACACAATCTTAAAAACACAGACATAAGAAGGCAATCAAGGGTATCCATATAGGGTCAGAGGAGATCAAACTTTCACTTTTCACAGATGATGTGATTGTATATCTGGAAAACCCCAGGTACTCAAGTACAAAACTCTTAGAAGTGATCAATGAATACAGAAGCGTCTCAAGCTACAAAAATCAATACTCACAAATCAGTAGCATTCATATATACCAACAATAGTCATGCTGAGAAAACAGTCATGGACTCTATTCCCTTTACAGTAGTGCCAAAGAAAATTAAATAACTGGGAGTGTACCTAACAAAGGACGTGAAAGATCCCTACAAAGAGAACTATGAAACTTTGAGAAAAGAAATAGCCGAAGATGTCAACAAATGGAAAAACATACCATGCTCATGGCTGGGAAGAATCAACATTGTTAAAAGGTCCATATTACCCAAAGCAATCTACAGATTTAATGCAATCCCCATTAAAGCACCTCTGTCATAATTTAAAGATCTGGAAAAACTAGTACTTCATTTTATATAGAAACAGGAAAAACTTCGAATAGCCAAGACATTACTCAGAAATAAAAACAAATCAAGTGGAATCACGCTACCAGACTTCAGACTATACTATAAATCTACAGTGATCAAAACAACATTGTATTGGCACAAAAATAGAGAGGTAGATGTATGGAACAGAATTTAGAACCAAGAGATAAATACAGACACTTATTGTCACTTGATCTTCGATAAGCCTATCAAAAACTTAAACTGGGGGAAAGACTCCCTATATAACAAATGGTTCTGGGTGAATTGGCTGGCAACTTGTAGAAGACTGAAACTGGACCCACGCCTTTCACCTCTAACAAAAATTGACTCTCAATGGATAAAAGACTTAATCCTAAGGCATGAAACCATAAGGATTCTTGGAAAGAGTGCAGGAGAAACACTTGAAGAAATTGGCCTGGGAGAAAATTTTATGAGGAGGATCCCCCAGGGCAATTGAAGCAATACCGAAAATACATTACTGGGATCTGATCAGACTAAAAAGCTTCTGCACTGCCAAGAACACAGAAAGTAAAGCAAGTAGACAGCCCTCAGAATGGGAGAAGATATTTCTGACAAAGGTCTGATAACCAGAATCCACAGAAAACTCAAACTTATTAATAAGCAAAGAACAAGTGATTCCATTTCACTATGGGCAAGAGACCTGAACAGAAGCTTCTCCAAAGAAGACAGGCACATGGTCTACAGACACATGAAAAAATGCTCATCATCTTCAATCATCCAAGAAAGGCAAATCAAAACCACTTTGAGTATGGTGCCCCATGATTGCATTAATGTACACAGCTATGATTTAATAATAAAATAAAATTTTTAAAAAACCACTTTGAGATACTATCTAACTCCAGTAAGAGTAGTCCACATAACAAAATCCCAAAACTACAGATGTTGGCATGGATGTGGAAAAAAGGGAACACTTCTCCATTGTTGGTGGGGATGCAAACTAATACGTTTGTTTTGGAAAGAAGTTTGAAGAACACTCAGGGATCTAAAAATCAACCTGCCATTGGATTCTGCAATTCCTCTACTAGGAGTATATCCAAAAGACCAAAAATCGCTTTGCAAAAAAGATATTTGCACCATATTGTTCATTGCAGCTCAATTCGTAATAGCCAAGTCATGGAAGAAGCCCAAGTGCCCACTGACCCATGAATGGATTAATAAATTGTGGTATATGTTGTATACCACATATGGAATACTATGCAGCCTTAAAAAGATGGAGTCTTTACTTCTTTTATGTTTACATGTAAGGATCTGGAACATATTCTCCTGAGTAAAGTATCTCAAGAATGGAGGAAAATGTATCCAATGTGCTCAGTACTTCTATGAAACCAGCTTGTATTTACTCACACTTTCTTATGAAAGATAGATCACAACTATAGCCCAGGATGAAGGAGAGAAATGGAGGGGGAAGGGAGGAGTGGGGGAGGGTTGATAGAGGGAGGGTAAAAGGTGGGACCACACCTATGGAGCATATTGCAAGGGTACAAGTCAAATCTGTCAAGTGTAGAACATTAAGTGTCTTAACACAATAATCAAGTAAATGAGGCGAAAGCTATGTTGATTGGTTTGATGTAAGCATGTCAGATTGTATAGAAAAAATCAACACATTGTACCCCACATATGCATAAATGTATTCATGATCTATGTGTATATGACTTAATAAAAAAAAGAAATAAATAAAATAAAAACACAGACATAAAAACTGTGACATCCAACCTCCTAAAAGAAGAAAAGGGTGGGGGGGAGGCGGGTAATACAGAAAACTTGAGCTAGTCAGCCAAAAGCAAGAAACAAGGGGGCTGAGGGGACACAAAAATAAAACACTCAAAATAGAAAACATAGAATAACTTGGCAGCGATAAGATAAAAATATTAGTTATCTCAAAAGAAAATGTTAGGCTTTTATTACCCTAGTTTGACACAGATGGTGACTGAGATAGCATTATCTTGAAACTTAAAAGACCAAATTTAAAAGGCCAAATGTAAGAATTAAAATTACAGAGAATTCAAATTAGCATAGCTAACTTGCTCTAATATATTTAGAACTTTGTATCCACCAAACAGAAACTATCCATTATATTCAGAATATGTAAATTTTTAAAAACTTGACTATGTTATGTGGCCCCACAGAAAATTGTAACCAATTATAAAACATAGCAATCAAACAAGCCATAGACTCTGATATCAATACAATAAAACTATTTTAGCGCTATCATTATTAAAGACTAGGAAACTGAAGAACAGAGAGGTAAATCAAGCTACCCAAGTTTGCACAGCAAGAAAGGAACAGATTAGTGCTTTAAACCCAGGCAGTCCAGCCTGTAGTCTTAACCACTGTACTACACTCTTTCTCTCAGTGGTGGGAGGGATTTCCCTTACAAATGTCTAGATCTACTATAAAATTATAGTAATTTAGCCAATACCTCACAAATAGCTAACCAAACAGAGTTCAGTTGCAATCCCACAGACATATGGAAATTTGCATTTAATCAATTTCTCTCTGAGAAAACAAATGTTTTTCATAATTGACAAAACATTGGAGTGGGAAAGGGATTAAATCCCCTACCTCACCCCATGGGCAAAAATATAAATAACCAGTACCCTAGGAAATTAAAATTAAAGAGCAAAAGTATAAAATCCTAGAGAACACAGAAGAATATTTCTTTTTTAGAGAGGAAAGGACTTTCTAAATAGGCCTGAACCCATTAAACCATTAACAAAAGACTGATAGACTTAACTACAAAAAATGAAAACTTGTACGCGGTAACAGAAATCACGAAACTTAAAAGTCAATCATAAACATGGAGAAAATATTTGCAGTACATGAAAGAAAAGGTTTAATATGTATAAAATAGAAAGTACTCCTCCCCATCATAAGATCACTGAGATCTGACAGAAGTAAAGACCAAGAAAAAAAGATATTTCACTGAAGAAATACAAATTGCCAATATGTGAGAAGATGCTCGACTTTAAAGCACAGAGAAATGAAAAGTAAAGCAAATATTACACTTTTTGCCATGGCAGAAATACTATGTAAAAAAAACATTAATACCCAGCATTGTCAAGAATATGGAAAAACAGACATCTTTACACACTGTCAGTGAAAGGTAAGCATTTACAGCCCTTTGAGTGGATATTTGACAATGTCCATCCAAATTTAAAACACAAGTGGTACCTGGCCCAGAAAATTCCTTTGCAGCAGTTTATCATGTAGTAATGCTAACAGGTGCCCTACAAGGTAGGCGCAATCGCAAAGTTATCTGTCATAGCGAAAATGAAAACACCATAATATTCCCTGAATATGTTAGCACAAAGGAACACCATACAGCCAATTAAACAAATCAAGTAGATCTATACAGATAGAAAATGTCTCAAAGCGCTATTTTTAAAATTTAAACTATATAAAGTGTGATCCCAGTGGTTTTTGTTAATTATATATAAATGTATATTTAAAAGTTTTAAAAGGGTGCGGTGCCTGTGGCTCAGTGAGTAGGGCGCTGGCACCATATACCAAGCATGGCGGGTTCAAACCCGGCCCCGGCCAAACTGCAACAAAAAATAGCTGAGCGTTGTGGCGGGCGTCTGTGGTCCCAGCTACTCTGGAGGCTGAAGCAAGAGAATCACCTAAGCCCAGGAGTTGGAGTTTGCTGTGAGCTGTGATGTCACAGCACTCTACCGAGGGCGACAAACTAAATGTCTAAAAAAAAAAAAAAGAAAGAAAAAGAAAAGCTTATAAAGGGCAGAGAGAGGTAAAGGGGTTCAAGGAGGCTTATACTTTTTTTTTTTTTTTTTTTAAGAGACAAGGTCTCCCTCTGTCACCTAGACTGGAACACAGTGGCACAGGCCACAGTTCACGGCAGCCTCGAACTCCTGGGCTCAACAGATCCTCCTGCCTCACCTTCTTGAATGGCTAGGACTATAGTTGCATGCCATCATACCTGGCTAATTTTTTAAGTTTATTTGTAAAGACAGGGTCTCACTATGTTGATCAGGATGGTTTCTAACTCCTCACCTCAAGAGATGGTTCCAACTTGAACTGCCAAGGGGCTGGGATTACACACATGAGTAACCACACCTGCCCTAAAAGTATTTTTCAGTGGAGGGGAAATACATTCATTTCCATCACATTCACCTTGGTGTAATCCTTTCTAATATTTGGCCACATCAGACAAACTTCAAATAGTTGCAATTCTGAGATACATTTTTACATGTGTATGCTTTTTTGCGTAACTATTAACATTATAAAATTTCACCAAGTTTTTTCATGATTTTCAAAAATGATTCTTTTAACAGCTATGTAATATTCTTTGTATGTCCATAATTTACCAACCTATCTTTAAATGTTGACCATCTGAGTTTTAATTTAATTTTAATTGACAAGTATATTGCTTTGTTTTATGGAAAACACAGCAATGAAAGTCTACGTATGTGAGGATTTTTAGTCCTTTTACATTAGTGCCTCATGGATTTTTTCCAAGAATTCTAAGCCAAAGGGCAGAATAGTTTTATGTTTCTTTATGCACTGAAATTTTGCCCTTCGAAAGGGTTGTGCAAATTTACACTTCCACCTGCAGTATCTGATCACATCTGTTTCAATACCGAAAACTTGTGCATTCTGGGTACTAAACTGTATTTTTTCTTAAATATTGTAGTTGATGTGAAATGCTGAAAGGTTGAACTTTGATACATTCCACTTTAAATATTTCTAAAGTGATCACAGAAGAATCGTCTACTGTCCCATCCAGGGATATTTCATAAACTTCTTTTTTTCCGGTAACAGGAAATAATTATATCGATTGTTTATTAGGTATGAAAGAAAAAAAATGGTCACTGTAAAAATACTTTAGATAGTAAACAGCATAAAAAGCAAACATTGCATAATCCCATCAGCTTGAAACAACCATATTGAAAAAAAACAAATATTACATAATCCCATCAGCTTGAAATAACTACCACAAAATAACCAGCTTGAAATAGGTTTTATTAGGTATCTTTATAGACATTTTCCTTACAGATATAGGCATAAATTGATAATATCACATTGCCATATTAAAATAGCATCATGCATACTTTGTAACCTGCTTTAATCACTTAACAAGCAGTTACTTACATAACTAATTTTAATAGCTGCACCTTATTTCATTGTAGCACATAAAAAAAAAGCTCTGTGCTAATCTGTATTCAATGTTATTTTGTTGTTTCTATATGCACATCTTCCATTTCTATAGAAATCACAAATTTAGAAGTGTGTTAGTTTTTGGATTTTTGTGAGTTCCTGTTCATATCTGTTGCTCATTTTTCTACTGAAGAGCTCTTCTATTAATGATTAGTAAGAGCTCCGACTTAGCTCTTAACTCTGTAAATCAGGACAGCTCGCCATGATTAAATCCTCTACTGTGTGACAACCGCCTAGTACCAAGGTGGTACCATAGCAGGTATCTAAGTTTTCCCTTTTAGTAAATATGCATATGTCTGGGTTCCCTCTCCTCCCTCTCTATCACCAAGGTGAAATTACAATCAATTAAAAGATACCTACACGTGTATACATATTGGCAATTTCCTATTCTTAGTGACTCCTTGGACAGGTATTCAGAAGGCCTCCCCCAAACTTTCTAAATCCCAGTTCAAGGCTCAGCTCTTTCCCTGAGGTCCTGAGAACTTCACTCTTACTATCATAATTACATTGTGGCATCAGGCATCTTTTAATGGACCCATATCTCCAGCTTAGGCAAAGGAACGAAGGGGGAGGTAGAGGAAAGAAAAGAGCCTGGCCTGAACCCCTGCTATGTGCCAGCTCTGTACGAGGCACCTGCACATATCACGTTTCATCTGTACAACCTCCCTAGGCAAGATCACATCCCCATCTTACTGATGAGGAAGCAAGAAGCATCTTTATCATTGGTCGAGTGAGGGTTTAACTCCCTGACCATTAGGCCATGCCGTCCACCCTCCTGCAGAATGGCACCAGCTCTAGGCTTCTTTATGTCACTTGCCAGGCCACCACATGCTTTTCCGTGGGGGTGCTCAGCAGCTGGAGATGAAAGCAACAAGCAGGCTAGATACCACGTTCAGGGTTACAGCTGGACAAAGAGGAGCCAGAGCCTCCTTTATAAACGTCTGATGACTCACTCTGAAGTTCCACATCTACACATATGCCCAAGAGAAATAACAAATATGCTTACCAGAAAACAACAGCAGCATTATGCTTAATAGCCCCAATCAATAAATAACCCAGAAGTCCATAAACAGTAAAATCAGTGAATACATAGGGGTGCAGTCACAGATGGAATGTTCTACAGCAATGCAAATGAGCAAACTGTAACTACCCACAACAAGATGGAAGGATCTCGGAGGCAGATTGAGCAAAAGAAATCACACAAAAGACCACACGCTGTATAATTCCATTTATACAGAAAAGAGTTCAAAAATGTTATTAATGGAATTCAAGGTAGTGGGTCCCCTAACAGTCTGGAAGGGGGCTTGGCAGGTGGAGGGTCTTCTGAACAGTTGTACCATTACAAAGAGCACACTTTTCTTTTTTTGAGACAGAGTCTCACTATATCACCCTCAGTATAGTGCCGTGATGTCACAGCTCACAGCAACCTCAAACTCTTGGGCTCAAGTGATTGTCTTGCCTCAGCCTCCCAAGTAGCTGGAACTACAGGCCCCCGCCACAACACCCGGCTACTTTTTTTTTTTTTTTTTGCATGTTTTGGCTGGGGCTGGGTTTGAACCCACCACCTCCGGCATATGGGGCCGGCGCCCTACCCCTTGAGACACAGGTAGGCTTTGTCATTGTTGTTTAGCAGGCCCAGGCTGGGTTCAAATCCTCACCGTAACCACTGTGCTACAGGAGCCAAGCCAATAGCACACTTTTCTTTGTGTATGTTATTTTTAGGTTGAACTAAATGAAATTTTTGGTTTCATGGGTCAGAACAGTCAAATATCAGCAATTTCACGTGACTCAAACTAATACTTCAAGAAAACAGATTTTTAAAAACCCTTTGAAAAAGGAGAAAGAAACCTCTCCCATTCACTGGCAGACTGGTACCTGTTTAGAAACCAACCCAAACCCTGCTCCTGCAGCTACTAGCCCTGATTTTTTCTCCCTTGTCTTTAGTGCACACACAATAACAACTAGCCCTCACTTCTGGGGAACAACTTTTTACAGTCGCATATGGAAAGACTGTGATTAAGCCATTCCTGCAGCCCCAGCTCCTCTCAGCTCCCTGCCCACTCGTCCCTGGACACTTCACATCTTCCCCCTGCACACCTGCCTGGCTTCCAGGTAAGTGATGGGGACCCACTGGCCCTGGGCAGCCTTGTGGGAAGGAGGTTTCTCCTGGAACAGTGTTGCTAATTCATCTGCACAGAACAGCACGATGGTATTTTTTAAAGAAACAATATTACTAAGATAACTTTCATATTTACAAACACTATCACAGAAAAATAGAAGCAGCAAGCTTTTACAAGCCTTGCGTGGGTCATAAAAGGTATAATGTTTGTAACTATTGAGATAACTTTATCCACAAGTTACGAAAGTAATGTTCTCCTTTTGTGGTGCCAGAAGCATTTATCTCCCTGTAGGAAAGCATCATCAATTCTCAGATTTCTGGGTACAGCTAACTCATTTTACAGTGGCACATAATATTTCAAACAGAAGGATGCTTCATTTATCAGGTGACAGGGCAGAAGCCTTCCCAGGGAGGGGGGAGCAGCATTCCCCCACATTTCCAGGGATGGGGGCCAAAGAATAGCTGATGAAAATAGCTCCCTGGATGTGGCTTCTTCTTCTTCTTTTTTTCTTTTTTTTAACATAAATCAAATTTACTGAGGTATAATTTACATAATAAAATGTACCCATTTAAGGATGTACTCTGTCAAGTTCTAGCAAATCACAACAAACATTAAACATTCCCATCAACTCAGACAGTTCCCCCAACTTTAGTACATCACTGATAAGCTTTCTGTAACTAAGGGTCAGTTTTGTCTTTTCTAGAATTTCACATAAATGGTATTTTACAGTATGCAGTCTTTTGTTATCTTGTGGCTTTTATTGAATATAATGCTTGGAGATTCCGACACATGCATGTGGCTCCTAAAGGAACTCTGGGTGAAGGAAACAAGAGCGGCACATCATCTAACACAGCTATGCTGATAGCACTTTCGAGTCCCAGAGTCACTGTTGTCACTGTTGTCACTGTTGTAAAGGATCAGCAATTTAAGTCACCGCTGGGCCATAACACGGCTGGAACAAGCCCATCCCTTTAGACAACAAGCCACCCGCGCACTCTGGGGGTCCGGCTCGCTTCCATAACTCAGGGCAAGCTACATACCCCAGTTGGGGGTGACCCAGCAAAAGAAATCATTTGAAATACACTTAAAGGACTTTGTTTTTTTCCAGAAATTCTGTAGTTCAGATTTGTAATATCATCGCCACCTAGGGTGTTTCCCTGTAGTGTACATTATGGATTCATTTAAATAAAAGGATAATAATCTCGCCATTTGCTGAACACCTGTGACAAGCTGAGTACTGTCCCGTTTCATACCCACAGCCTCGCAATCACGGACACTGTCGATACTCCCACTGAACAGAGGGGAAACAAAGAATTAAACTGGTTAAATACTTTGCCCAGATGTCCACACAGCTAAGGAGCAGCAGAACCAGGATTTCGGCCCCGACAGCCTGACGCGCGCGGCCATCCCTGACACTGTGCATAAGCAAATGGGGTGAACAAGAGTGGGGGGGAAGATGCCTCATTTTTGTCATGTGTACCTCAGCCACTTAATGAACTCAGCCAATAAAATCCAATGCACTTAAGTACTATCTCCATTCCCACTTGAAGCAACGGAGGTTCAGAGATTTTAAGCAACTTGCTAGTTAGTGACAGAGCCCACAAACCCAAACCACAGACCTGTCTGGTGCAAAGCCTGTGGTCTCCCATTACCTCAAGAAACTCATCTGAAACTTGTTCCTAGACAGTGAGTAAAATGACTCTAGTTATGCTATTTAGATAGAATAGACTTATGCTAAAGTAGCCCCAAATCTCAGTTAACACAAAACATCTCCTCTCTCCCACAGAGCCCACCCCAGCAGCAACGCCCCACAAGGCTGACACCCAGCTGCCTCCCCTTGCAGAGTTGTTCATGACTAAGATGGATGCTGCCCTAAACCAGCAATGACACCTGTCATCCCACCCATGTCACCCTAAGCAGAGCTCATCACATGGCCCTACCTAATCCCGAGACAGGGGGTTGGGAGCATGGTCTCCTAGTAGTCCAGGGAGAGAAGATGCAGCGGTGACCCTCAGATTGCTGGCGACTGCACATCAGGAGTTCCCACAGGTGGGGGACAAAAGGATGCCCACTCAAAATGCACATTCTGGGGACTTCATTCTCCGTGCTAATTCAGTTAGGTCTAAATTGGGCCCCAGGTAACTCCGATGCAGGTGGTCGGACCACACCTAAGTAGCTCTGCCCTGGACTGATGCAGAGTGCTCACAGGGCAATTAAAAAAGATGGCCCGGGATAGAGCGAGGAGGCATCAAGGCCAAGTGGAGAATGTGGGGAGAGTGAAGAAGACAGAGACGCAATCCTGGCCCCCAGGGAGCAGCAGCTCACAGCTGAGAGCCAGGCTCAGAGACAACTGACCACAACCCGAGGAGAAACAGAACCCGCTCCAGGGAGTCGTGAAGCGCGGCAGCGTGGTGAGCTGTACACTGTCACTCATCACACTCAGCAGGGCCTGCGCACCCAGTGGAACAGTCCTTTCCCACCACTGGGTGCATATCTGAGCATGAAATGTTTTGTTTCAGACCTCTGGGGCTCCTGTTATTGCCTTTGAGGGAACATCTACACTTCTTGGAAAGGTACTGAGACCACCTGCCTCCCCCTGGGATCATTTCCCATCACCCCCATCTACCCACCCTGAAACCCACACTGTCTGAGGCACAGCTGGTGACCTGGTTCCCACGTGAAATGTGCCCCCAAGGCCTCTGCTCTGCAGGAATGTCCTTGGGCCCAGGCCCTGTACCCCTGGCATGCAACGACCAAGACAGGTGAGACGTCAGCCCGGGGCAGCCTTTCCTGGCACGCCTCTCTTCCTTCTCAATGAAAGTGAGCACTTTGCTCAAACCACCACAACTGTCTCCAGCCTGGTCCTAAATTAGACTCGTAGGAGTAAGAAATATGGATCTGCTAGTTATTGTCAATACTTTAAAAGTCTGCCTGACATCTAGTGCCTCCAGGAAAATGCCCTGGACAGCTAAAGCACCCACTTCCCTGTGTCTGGCTGGAATCACACCAGCTAAAGTTTACCAGTGATAGGAAGAGAAAAAGACAGTTAAGTGCAATGCACCCAGAAGGTGGCGAGTAAGAAGGACCTATCAACTGGATGAATGAGAAACGGGTGCAAGCAAAAGTTTCAAACCAGTGACTGCATAAGGGGAGCATAACACACTGTGGCCTCCACTGGACTCTGAGTTCCTGGGGCCACCTGGCCTGCCCTCTTCTCTCATCCCTAGAGACTGGCACAGGCCTGCTGCATGAGAAGGGCTCAAAGATGCTAGATTGATCAGAGTTGAGACAAGTGCCATTACCTGAGCAGCCCAGCATCCTGAGCAGACTTGTGGAGCCACCAGGAGTGACAGGAAGGGGGAGAAGAGAAGACGGAGGGAAGAAAAGAGGGACAGAGGGCCCCAGGCTGACCAGTGAGACAGGCAGACCACCCTTCCCCCAGTAGCCTGTCAGATGGTCATCTTCTCCAGGGCCCTTTCTGCAGGCTGTACATACAGGGCGTATCAATAAACTGATGTCCAGGGGGACGACGGCCAACCACATAGAAGAAAGCAGTGTTCCCCTGCTTACCACCACCACCGGCGTTCCTGCCACTGCACCCTCACCACATCACACCCTCTAAACCAGTGCCATCCCCAAAGCCCCCCTTTTAGGAGTAAGAACCTCCACCGCCATCCTTCCACCTTGGAGGAAACACTCTGAGAGCTGACTGTGGTGCTAGAGCAAGTCTCTGCTCAGACATTACTCCAGGCCTGGTGCACTTGCTCTCCTAGAGAGAATAGGTCGCGGAAGGTGACTGCTTTCGCGATGTGGTCACTTTGGTGCCTACCGGGCAGCCTGGCACTGGGTACATTCTATTTCGGCGACTGACAGCTTTGGGACATGAGGTCAACTGCCTCTTTGAACATGGGTCCTACCTCCTACTAGCTGAGCAGGCAAGTTACTCAACCTTTCGAAACTTTGGTTTCTTTCTTTGTAAAAGGAGGAAAACAAACAGAACCCACCTCGAGTGAGATGAGGCTTAAAAGAAATCGCGTGGAATGCCTTCTACAAGTTGTAAACTCCAGATTGACCAACGCAGGCTGCTATTTTTTTCTAAAGCAAAGTAATGAAGAGTCCAGACTACATGGTTGGAGCACCTGGGTTTAGGTGTCAGAGCTGCCCCTATTCGCTCTGTTATTTAGGAAGTTCCTTAATTTGTTTGTGTTTTAGTTTCTTCATCCACAACAAAGAAATACCAGTACAGCCCTTTAGCTGGTCACACGGCACACAGACAGCTCTCCTGAGTGCCTGACACACACTGTAGCCCTGGCCTAGCAGCAGTAACCACCAGGGTGCCAAGCAGTGAACCCTAACAAGCCACCTCATTTCCACACCATGTGTGTGCTGGGCAAGGTCCAGCACTGGCTTTGGCATCTGTGGAAATGTTCACAGAATCTGTCCCGGGGTCTTTGCTGGCAGCAGGACAGAGGCAGCCCGTCGTGCTTCCACTCCTGCCCGCTCTGTCCATGAGGAGAAGCAACGGGACCTGGAGGCCCACACGTTTCACAGCATCAAATGCAGCCTCAACACAACCTTAACGCAGGTACATTAACTTTTCCTAGACCTTGGGTTCCTGGAACCCGTTTATCTTCTGTTAGGTTGAAGTACATGTGCCAGCTCCCGTTTGCATGACTCTTCACTAATCTTCTTCCTAGAGATTGGAGGTTCTTGGGCACGACTGAGCACCTATGGGGTTGCCTAGAGAGCATCTTCTCAGAATCCTGAGTGCACAAAACCTCAGCACTGGACCTGATCCGCAAATAGAAAACAGGTTTTTTTATGAGTCAGCAAGGGAGAGCTTACATCCCTACCACCCATGGGCCCCAAATGCATTCCATTCGCTCTAACTTGTAATCTCCAGGGAGTATGTGGGCCATGGTCAGCAGGATCCCTGCTCTCACACAAAGCAAATGTAGTCAGAGACACATCTATAGGTGATGTTTCCCAGAGGAAGAAGTCTGCAAAGAAGACACCCCCCAAAATAATATTCCCTCATCCTGAGAAATAAGGTAGAAATGAGAATTATAGGATAAATTATGTCAGCTGCACTGGACACTGACTGCAGCAGGGAAATTGGATTCAGCCTGCCCAGAGGGACCTTCTAAACCCACCTGCTGCTGACACCACCACCTTCATGAGCAGAGGTGGGTATGACCCATTGAATCTTGCCATCCCTCTCGAGCTGGCAAAAGGAAGAATCAAGCTTCCCCCAAAAGTCAGCCTCTGTCAGGGTGCCAGAAGCTTATCTGAGAAAACAAAGGGTTTTCTGTATCTCCCTGCTCCTAGCTTCCCTTCCAGAAGTTCTATATGCCCGGTGTTAACAGCATCTGAACACCCGAGATTCCCCTCCCCACCCCCCCCACCCTCCCACCCCACCCCCACCCCCACCCCCACCCCGCCTGCAGAGAGGCTCACATGAACACCAGAGCTGGTCACTGCAGGGGAAAAAGCCACAAGCTGGACACTCTGTTAACAATTCCAAGGGATGGCAAGAAACCCAAGAATACTCCAAAAATGCCATCAATGCCCATGTGTGTCTTTCCAGGGGAGATGACAACAAATTCCCTATGAAGTAATACAAGGGGGGACTTTAGAAAAAAGAACACAAACTGCCTGTCTTGTTTTTATATAACACCCTTAGAAAACACAAGAAGCATATACATGATAATTACCAAGTTTTCAAATTTGCTGCACAGACCATTATATCCATGTAAACATCTCATAAGTGCTTGGGAGGATGTTTTAAGGAGAACATGAACACAGTATAAATATTTTACATGTTATTAGACCCTTTGTAAATCTGAGGATTCCCAGGAGCAATCAAACCAGGCAGACTAGGCACCTGACTTGCTTTATCTCAGCATTTTTCACACAGGCACTTAATAAATGTTAAATTCTACTGTTCATGGAACATTATTTTATCACTTCTATAGCATATCACAAGTAATTTAATGGGGTCTTAGCCTATCTGTCACCTGGAAGCTGTCCCCATCTGACACACAGCAATCACAATTTTAATGTACAGTCCAAAGGTAGAAAAATAGAGGAAGAGGAGGGGAAAGTGCTTGTTTTTCCAAATGCATCAAAACCCAACTTCCCAGTGAATAAGACCAGTGTTCAGCAAGAAGGGGGGGGGGCTTGCCTGCATCTGGGGGCATTCCCGGCCTTTCCCGATGGTGTGAATTAAATGCATTCTGGATGAATTTAATCCCCAGTAAAGAAAAACATGCAAGAAAGGGCATTTCTTTCCATGGGTATTCCCTGGGCTGCAGAACAGAAGTCATCTTTCACACAGCACACCTGCCACGGACGACTCCAGATTGAGGCAGAAATCAGAACCAGACTCCTGTTTGCCTGGGGAGGGCTTTTCCAAAAACAAAAACAAAACCGGGCAGATCCATAAACTTCATGCAACTTCAATACTTAAAATGTAGCAGAAACCAGCCCTGGGCAGAGCGGGAGAGAGAACGTGACCCTGACAAGTGCAGGTGGGAGCGACTAGTGACAGGCGCCCACGATGGCTGTGGGGTGGATCTGAGCTGCTGTTCTGGGCTCAGGTCTCCAAGGGATTGCTGCGACAGTTCCCCCTGCGTTTGGGCTTGGAGGCTGTTGAGCAGCGGGTCCCCGAGGCACCAGAAGGAGGCTCAGACATCTCTCGGAAAGAGCCCGCACCAGCACCCCCTCCTCCTTACGAAATAGCTGTTCCAGGTCCCAGCAGCTCAAAGCCACTCCAAGAATTTCACAGCTGCCCCTGAATGAACCCCGCGCCCGCGTCGAACATCGCCGAGACCCAGAGCCCCGGGGCGCATGGAGCGGACCCAGCCAGTGGCCTCCGACTCCCCGAGCCGCCGCAGCAACAGTTCTCCAGAGGGAGAAGCACCGCAAACGCCTCCAGGGAAGACGCTCAGCAGCCCGCGGGCGCCAAAACCCGGGACACGGGAGGAGCAAAGGGGCCAAAAGCAAAAACTTCCAACGCGGGTCTCGAGAGATTACGCAGGAGAAACTTCTCGAGGGCGCAGGCGGGGGTACGCGTCTCGAGTGCAGAGGAGCAGCCCTGAATCCCCCGGGCAGATGGTGCGGGGCTGGGGGCCTGCCTGCTCCCGGTGTAGTGGGGGCAGCAGGCACAGGGGTCGCTAGGAACCGAGCGACCCGGGAAGGGGAGCGTCTCTCTCGGTCCTTGGGGACACGCCTCGAGCAGAGGGTGGGGAGGAGACCGCGAATCCAGGCCCCGGAGGATGCGGCGGCGCAAACAAAGTTGCGGCCCGGAGAGGCTCGGTCGGTGGGTCCCCGCGTCGGCGCGCCCCGCCCGCGGGCCGCCACTACTTACACGAAGACCCCGAAGAGCAGGGCTCGCACCCCGATCTCGATGGCCAGCTCCCGCATGGTGTGGCCGAAGCAGCTCCCGCGGCGGCAGCTGGTGCTTTCCGCGGCTCCCGCAGCTCGGCCGGCGCCGGCTCGCCAGACCCTGGGCGGCCAGGGAGACGCGCTCCAGGCCGCGGGCGGGGGCGGAGGCGGGGGCGGGCGGGCGCCGGGGAGGGCTCGGCCCAAACCTCCTGCCTCTGGTCGCGGGGCTCCGGGACGCCGCACCGGCCGCCCCAGGCTCTTCGGATCTCGCGTCCCCGCGCCGAGCGGAGAGCGCCTCTGGGACTCCCGGATCCCTCTCGCCGAGCGCCGCCTCCGCGTCCTGGGCCCGCGCCGGGAGCCCGCGGCCCGGGAGGGGAAGCCCGGGGAAGCCCCGCCGCCGTCGCCTCCCCTGCGCGCGCCGCGGCTCCCGCGCCGATGGGCGGCCTCTGAGCTGGGCGCCGGGCGGCGCGCTGGCTGGGCTCTGCCTGCGGCCGCCCTGCAGCTCCCGCTCCGCCCCGGCGCCCGCTCTCCGGCCGCCGCCCGCCGGCCCGCGCACGCACGTGGGCAAGAAGTACACGGGGGATTCTCCTGCGCAGGGCAGCCGGCACCCGGTCTCTGCCGGGAGCGCGCCTTCCCGCCGCGTCTGCCCTCCTCGCACCTCTCCAACCTGAAACTCTTTTTTTCTAGGAAGTTCCCCCACCACCCCGCGACATCACTCGCGGGCTTCGTTCGCTTTGCTCTCAGGAGATGCTACCCAGGCTCCACATCTCTGGCACAGGCTGAGGGCAAAGGCGAGGCGGACTCTCCGCCATGCCACCAGCGCCAGGTGGCTCCAGGCGACGGGGTTCTCCCTCTTCCCTACCACTCTCCAGCAGCTTTGGCCTGCCGCGTGCGCTGTGGAATACGAAAAAAAGCAAAAAAAAACAAACAAACAAAAAAAGCTCCCAGTTCAGTCCCTGCCGGCAGCTGGCGGTCAGGGTCGCCCGTCGCTGACACAGCACTCAGCTAGCAGCTGTCAGCTGGAAGCAGGTAGAACCAGGGGCTTCATCCGAGGAGTTCACGGCCAAAAGCCCAACCCTTATTGGTGGTCTGGAGGTCAGGACCTCAACCCAGACTTGGAGCAGGGGCTTGGATTTGTTTTCCCCAAACCTGTCAGGATTATGTATATACTTTGCTGAGATTCTAAACTTCTCAATTTCACTAATTTAAACCCCAGACGCCTCTCCTGGGTTTTAGGAGAGACTCAGCCAAAATTTCATTAACAGAGAAAACAGAGTGAGGTTCCTGGGACTATGAAGCTGAATCTCAGTGTTGAGTTAAAAAGGGGCAGGCAGAAAGCAGACCTCTGGGAGCTTTGGCCTCAGCAAAATGCTCACAGGCCCTACCCCAAAAGAAACACATGACAGACCCAAATACCTGAGCCAAGATATCTCTGAGTCTAGAAAGAGCTAAGCAGACAGGGGAGGAACGATCTAGGCTCTGTATGGGCTGGAGGAGTCTCCAACCTGGAGGCACCACAGGCAGGAGCTGCACATGTTTGGCTCATCACTGTGTACCGGGCACCCTGTCGGCTAGTCCTTAGTGATATACAGGAATGAGTACATATCTCATCAGGCACATGGTCAGGCAGGTAGAGTAGGAAGGACCTGGAGGCAGGATGACACTTCTGTCCCCTCCATGTCTTGGGCTCAGCACCTGCACCCCATGGATTGGCAAAGTAGTACAGGAGAGCCCAACCCAGAGAACTCTAGTGACCTGGATCTGAGATTGTCAGGTGGCCATATTCCAGCAGGAGATACCGACAAGAGCCTCTGACACTGGGACATCACTTCCCTGCAAACTGAGTGCCAAGCTGGGTGCTGTGTGCTAGGATTCATGACCAGCCCTCAAGAAGATGAGGAGCCAGTGAGCTGGGGGGAAACATCAGAGAACTATGCAAAGCAGTGTTGATGGTCCCAGAGCAGTGCTTGGCAAACACATAGTCCCAGGGCAGTGCTTCCGCAAACTGCGTCTGAGCTACCTCTTTGGTCGGAGGTGTCCTGAGGACAAGGCCTCATTGAGGGGACTTGGCTTATGTAAGGCAAAGAGGGAAAACAGAAAGAAAATTCTCGGTGAGGGCAAGAGTGTATGTGTAAGGGGGTAGCAGATGGAAGGGGCTTGAAGGGCATAGTGCATTGACCCCACTGGCAGAGCAGTTGGGATGGTGGAGGGAACCTCAGTGTGACAGACCTGCCTACCTGGGTCTGTTATTAGGATTGCAAAATTAGAATCCTTGTGCTACATCCTGTTTATTACTTCTCGTTTGTGTTGGAGATATCTAGAGGGAGGAGTTTGAAAGGGCACGTATAGTCATTGGTAAGTGATTATGAAACACACAGATCCAAAGAGCTGCCCAGTTCCACCCATTTTATGCTTGACTTTTATTCTATACTGTCCCCTCCAAGTGATTATCCTGTGCAGGTTGCAAATGCTTTTACTGGAAAGGCATTCACCCCCAGGGGAGCATGTATCCTTCTAATTCAGCTCTGTTGAAAACATGTCCTTATAGGAAATTGTCACACCATCCTGAAACTTATATCAATGCATTGGTCCTGTCCCACCAGCTACGCAGAATTGACACAGTCAGCACTTCAGTGGTGGCAAACAACAGATGGTTCGACCTAAAATTATTTAAGAAAAGAGAATTGAAAAGTCCACTGGGCGATCAGATTTCAGACACAACTAAACTCAGAACACAAGCAATGTCATTGGGACCTGGTTCTTTCCAACTCTCCACTCTGTCTGCACTGTAGTAGCTTAAGCTCTTGGTAGTTTTAACATAACTACAAGAATTCCAGGTTTATATCCTCTCAGATTTAAGTCTCACAAGAAAGACCTCTGCTGGAGTCCTAGCACTCCCAGCAAAAAGGTATCGTTGAATGTTGGTGTTGCTGCCAACCCTGAACCAATCACTGTGACCAGGGAGTCAAGACTGCTTGACTGCCTGGGGCCTGAGTCGCATGCTTCATCCACACCCAAAGCCCCTGACTGAGAAGAGAGGAGAGGTGAGCCCCCAAACACAGGGCTGACGCTGTGGAGCAGGGACAACAGTTGGTGGGAATGCAAACAACCAGGGACCATCTCCCTCTGTGCCACAACTATGCAAGTTGAAGACAACCAGTGTGCCGCCCTACATCTTTGTCCAACCCCAAGACTGTTAACCAAATAGCTTTTTCTGGTGCTCCATGATAAGGCTGCTCATTTCTGCCATTGTCGCTACAGACTTGCAAGACCAACTTTAAACAAAGCTGTCAGCCCTGATGCTTGTCTTTAGCTACCCAGCCTCTTCTTTCTTCAGTCCCTTCAGCAGCCTTGTCATCTGCTTTAATGATCTCCTTTTCTGTTGACCAAAGCCTGGTGTCCAGGGAAGGCTCTAGCCTCATTCATTATATAAATCAGATCAGGATATTTGGTGGGTTCTCTCTCAGAAGAATTGGTCATTTAAGCCAGGTCCCTCTTGAAGGGCAGACAGGCTCTGATCCCCCTGAAGGGGACTGCAGATGGCATCCTCAGTGCCCTGAATCTGCAAAAGCAGGCGGCCACCCATGTGTTCGGAAGGGGCCGGCTCCAGCAGCTGTGCAGCCATGAACATGTGCCAAATAGGCAGAGCCCTCTGAAGGTGTGGTGTTGCTACACCAGCAGGCACATGGAGGAAAAAGCAGCAAAGGCGGGTTAGATAAAGTTATCTATCCAGAGCGCCCAGGTGCCAGGCGTGCAGCCTGTGCCAAGTCTTTGTAAGATCCCCACAGAATGATGGAAGGAAGCCTGGGTCAAAGCTTCTAGCAGCCTCAGCAAGGCTTCATCATAAGAAATAAAAATAAACTTACCACCCCCTTGCCTAGACATGATAGACCCCATAGTTGTAAAGTGTGATGAGACTGGTCTTTGAAAGGTCACTTCAGAATCTAGACCCTCCTTGAGTGTAGCTTCCTTTGGGCTGCACACATTTTCAAAGCATCCCTGGGGGGGAAATCTCTCACGTTTCACATTGGCATGCCAAGAAAATAAATCTGGTTCCTCTGTAGTTGTGCCTATATTGTAAGATTCTTTTTTTTTAACCCACAAACAGTAATTGTCTAGCATGTTGATCCCAGATGGACGAAACTTTTGACTATTTCCAACAAAAACCAAAGCTGCCTACCTGTGGTGCATCTTACAGGGGTATTTGTGAAACTTGGTAAATGTAGAATGTAAATGTTTTGGCACAGTAACTGAGATAATGCCAGGAAGGCTATGTTAACCATTGTGATGAAAATGTGTCAAATGGTCTATGAAGCGAATGTATGATGCCTCATGATCATATCAATGTATACAGTTATGATTTAATAAAAAAAAACACAAACTTGCAACAATGTGTTATAATCTTATTTATAAAAGTTATACTTTGTATCTGAGTGGCATCTACCTAGTTGTTCTAAGATTGTGTTCCTGGCGCAAGCAGCCAGCACAGTGGCCCTGCCCACTGAGACCCACACACCCCAGCTTTGCACAATGGCTGCCTGGTACCAAATTGCTGATTCGCCTGATCAGCCATGAGGTATTTCTTCTCGCCAGTTCTACATGGTCCATGAATAACATCCACCGTGGTCTCAATAAGTATCTGTCTGCTTGACACCTTGAGGGATACAGAACTCACTTACCATTCAGTGCATTTCCAGACGGATCTATTGCTGTTTGAGTAGAAACAGATTTGCCTGTAGCCATAGGTCCAAATTGTGCTTTGGGGACCACATGGAATAAATTTAATGTCTATTATTCTACAGTGCAGCCCTTTAATTATTCCACAACTGCAAGAAGAGATGGAGGCGGATAAATGGAACAAGACAGAGTGAGAGCCAGAGAAAGAGCTAGAAAACAGAGAGACAGACAAGGTGGAGAGAGAGAACATTTACTGTCTCTTTTGCAAGGTAGATATTCTCAGTTCTTTTACCTACTGTTGAGCAGTAATATTTATAAGGCCTCTGAGAATATGGCACTAGACCTGACACTGAATGCTTTAAGCCAAATTCCATATAATAAAAGGTATTTTTCCTACTTCCAGGAAAGAGCTAACACACATTGAAAGTAAATTAACCCTTTTGTATCTTTCGAGTAGGCATTATTCCATCCAAGGAGAAAATGTATACATTAATGACGCCTTCAGGGGAAAAAATCAGATTCACTTCTCAGAACAGTGTAAGTTAGAAACTTTCTTTCCTAGAAGGATTTTGTCTATCATTTCCAGATTCATCATGTGAAAAGTCAGAGAATCACTTGTTTACTTCTTCCATAGAGAATTCTCTGGGAGCTCCAGCAAGGGTCTCATTACCATAGATGCTATGGCACAAACTGGACTGGACCGTTAGAAAAAGAAAGAATATCAGAGAAAAGGAAGGGAAGGGAAGGGAGGAGAGAGAGAAAGAGAAAGGAAGAGAGAAAGGGGAAAGGGAAGGAAAGAAAAAGAAGTAAAGCCTTGGGACTTAGTGCATAGTTAGTTCTGATTTTCTTCATTATTTGCAGGAAGTCCAGGGCCTAGCCAAGACCCCCCAGGCAGGTCAGGCAGCACTGAAACCCAGGCCCCCTCACTCAGTCTTCTGCTCTTTTACAAACCAGCTGCACGTGGGTGGTAATTCACTGTGGTTTTGATTTACATTTGATTTTACTTCATTGATGGCCAATGGAGTTGAGCATCTTTTCACGTGCATTTTGGTCATTCTTTCACCTTTTTGGTGATTGGTTCATGTCTCTTACCTATTTTTCTAGTGGGGTTGTTCCTTATTGGTTTGAAGGACTGTACAATAGATTCTGGACACCTGCCTTTTGTTATTTATACAGAGTACACATTTCTTCTCTCCATCTGTGGCGTAACCATCTATGTTCTTAGCAGTACCTTTAACAGAGCACATGTTTTTCATTTTGATAAGGTTGAAATGATCAATTTCTTTTATGGTGGTTCCTTTCGCATCCTATGAAATCCTTGCCGCCTCCACATTGGTAGATTTTCTCCCACATTTTCTTACAGATGCTTTATAATATTAGCTTTCATATGTAGTTCTATGTTATATCTCAACTTAATTTTTGCCTGTGGCATGAAGTATGGGTGTTGTTCTTTCTGTCATCATGATGTCCAGGTTTTCCAGTATCATTTGTAGAAAAGTCTAGCTTTTGGCATTGAATTGCCTTGATAATTTTTATAAAAATTGGCAATGAGTGTGAGCCCCCTCAATTCTTTTTATTTTTTCCATTCATCTCTTTTGATTCCTGCTTTTTTTATAGGCAGAACCAAGGGATTCATACCACATATTCACAGCTGTTTAGTTATAAAAACCAAATATGGGAAACAACTCAAACTATCATTAGCAGGAGAATGAGTAAATAACGGCATGTTCATATATTAGAATACTACTCAATAATGAAAAGGAAATAGTTGTATGTAAATACATGAATAAATCTGAAAAGTATTAGTTTAAGCAAAAGAATCACACCTAAAAGAAGGACATACTTCATCTTTCCATTTATATGAAGTTCTAGAACAGGCAAAACTGAGCTATGGTGGTAGAAGGCAAAATGGAGGTTAGTTTCAGGTGGAGACAAGAAAGAAGCATAAGGAACTTTCTGAGGTGTTGGAAATATTCTATACTTGCTAGAAAGTTCTATACTTGCTTGGTGGCATAGAAGCATACATTTGTCAATATTCATCCAACTCTGCACTTTGAATCGGTGATATTATTTTACATAAATTACATTTCATTTTCTTTAGAAAAGAGGAAGAACGAAAGAAAAACATAGGTCACAGGATGTGGAGTTCTCAGTAAGTTCTCCCAACAAAGCATGCCAGTTCCTCAATTCTTCCAACTCTTCTACCTGCCACAGGGTTAGAAGCATTCTGCCACAAAGGCTGTGGCTGTCTCACAAAGACTCCAGCTAAAAAGTTACTTCAAGGAAATATTTAGTTGTTCAAATGCTCCTTGCAAGGAGACACTCAGACAACAGTATGTTTCCCCAGAAAGAGAAGCTTATTCCCCCAAAAGTGGTCAAAATGTAGCATTGTGTTTCTGGTTGCCCTTACGCAGAGGAATCAAGAGGCATGAGAGAATCTATGTTGCTTTTCCCACCGCACACGTGGTAACACTGAAGGTCTTCAGGACCTTGGCAGTGTGTGAGTTGGAAAGAACTCTGGCACCATCTACCCAACCTCTCTCCAAACCAGAGTCCCTTCCCCAGCGTTTCTGCTGGATTTGAATGACCTAATTGGCCTGGTGAGCTCAATACTTCACAGCCCATTCTTTTACGACAAGTCTTTGTTTTCAGGTTCTTAAATGTTCTTCTTAGTATTGTTCATGTGCTGGTCATTTTTTCATCTTCAGAAGAAGGAAAGGACAGCTCTACAGATCTCCTAAAGGACAGCTCTGCTGCCCATAGGTTCTCCTTGGAGTCCAGGGAGGCCAGCCTGTTCAAGGCATCCTTTTTCCTCAGCACCGCTTCTTGCCTTATATGTGCTGCAAAAACATTGACCAAATGTAAGAAAAATGTCTTCTTTTATTAAAGAGGAAACTTTGGGTATTCACTACTCTCCTGAGAGTGAAGTCAGCTGCAGAGCCCAGGGATAAATGGAGAGTTAGGAAAAGTTGCTTAACTGCAAAATATCAGCCCTTTCAAGGTCCTTCCACCATCATAGCTCATTCATCTAGGGAAGGCAGGGTATCCAGCCTCAGAGATTTCCTTCTAAAGGGCAGCATTCTCTACACAGAGTCACACATCCAGCTGTTTATTAAAAATGTCTTAACATATGTCAATTTGCTGTTCACAACATACTCTATGCGTTATCTCCTTTGACCCTTGCCGGGAGCTCATGTGAAAGAGAATGTGTGGTTTTTATGATTAATTGCTATTTCCACCTTTCTTTTTGGAAGATAAATCTCAAGCAGGTGCATGGTTTCCCAGACACCAGATGCAGAGCTGGAACTCACGGGCAAGTCTTCTTCCTGTAACAGATCTGGTGCTCCTTCTGTGTGCCAGGGCACCTGGCCCTCAGTGTTCAGGTGGAGACAGCGACCTCTGCGAGAGAAGAAAGGAAACACGGATCAGTCTCTAGCAAAGGGGAGAGGAGAGGAGTGAGTGAGCATCAGAGATGAGGCGACGGGGCTGATGATAGGGCTCTGCGTGCACCATAGCTCAGCCAGGCATATCTGTCTTCAAAGAACCGAACACACCCAGGTGTTCAGAGCATGCTGGTAGCTGCAACTATTTCTCCAAGTCTTCCAGGTCAGTGGATGAATCAGCTATGATTCCTCTAGTAGTAACTGAAAGAAATCCCAACTCAGATTGCCCTGAACAATGATGACGTCTGGGGGTACTCTGGATCACACTCAGCTTCATCCAGAGCTCAGTCACTGCCACACAGGGAGGTCACTCAATACCACTTTGCTGTTGTCTCCATACTTAGATTGGTTCTCTCCTTGGAAATTAAGTCAACACTGGTAGCTCCAACATACAGCCTCTCCAGTTCAAGTTCATCAGAGAATAAAAAAGAAAGAAAAAATACATATATACATATAGATTTTTTTCTCCAACATCTCCTACAAAAAATCTTGAGTTTTTCTCTGATTAGACCAGCGTGGGTCCTGCAGCCATTGTGACTGGTGGTTTGGGGTATAATTATGCTGATTGGGTTGACTCTAGGTCAGAGATCCATCCTTCAAACCAAAAGGAGAAAGAGTGGGGAAGGGGTAGAGCCTTAAGCTAAAGTCATGTGCTGTTACCAGAAGCGTGACGGGATATTAAGGAGGCAGATTTCAAATGCCCACTACGTGGATCTCACTAGAAGGGAATCACTGTTAGAACAGGGCCTTTGTTGTGGTCACTTGCATGGCCCCTAGAAAAATACCTGGCACCAAGTAAGAGCTAGACAGATATTCATATTGATCATATGGACTAATAAATGAATGAACTGTGAGCTTTGGGACAATCTGCTAAATATAGCATCACATGAGTCTGTGTTTACCCCTCTTCCTTTGTCAGCAAGGGAGTTGGGTCCACAGCTACATCTAACACCAACCTTGTTTATGTCAAAGTCCCCTGTCGGAGAGCCCATTTATCACTTGAATTTAAAGCAGACATCACAGTGTTATTTTCCATCACCATGCAGATGACCTTGATGAATTTCACAAATTTATATATACATAAAAGACTTTTAGAAGGTAGGTTCCAAGATGCAGTCTTTCAAAGTCTTTTACACTCTTTACTCTCCCTTAAAGATATATATTAAGAGTCTACTTCTGGGGAACAACTTGTTTACAGCATGATGGATGGATGTTCAAACACCTTGACACAGTGGCTCTGTACAGCACTGCCCATAACCAATAGAGCCCAGGCTGCCTGAATTTCTACAGCTATTGCTCTCCAGATGTCCCATCTTCACAGACATGAAACATAAAACTGCCTCTCTCCTGAGGACAAAGGTTGCCTTACCTGACTCGCTACTTACCAACCTCTCCAAATGTGACTCCAAAGCAATAGAGTCCTCTATTCATGATGCATGTATAACTCTGGCATTTTAGAGAATATAGGAAACCTCTAGAAATTATTTATAAAGTTTTGGGGTATCTGTTTTTGTTTCTGTAAATTCCATAGTTTCTCATCTGCTTCTCAGAAACCTTCATCAAAAGAAAGTCAAGAATCTCTCCTTTAATAGTTTTCAGAACACATTCCTATGACCCCAACAAGGTTTGATAGGCACCAATTCCAGTGCTCCCAGTGCATTAAATGGCACTTTTTTTAATGGTTCCAATCGGATAACATGATTCCCTGATGTGATCCAACTTACAGTCATGTCCAGCCAGGCTTCTGACCCTGACCACCACAATGCCAACTCAGCGAGTGTGCGCCCTGCACACGATGAAGGGCAGGAAGTGGCAGGGTGCCAGGTCCATCCGGCATGCCCCTACAGGCTGGCATTTCAGAACACTCTCTGTAGCTAGGGCTCTCTTCCCACCTCCCCAGGACAGCTGTCCTCAGGCTGTGCCTTGCATCATCCACATTTTCTTTTCTCACTCCTCCATTAGGACTTAGAGACAGAGAGGAAGTCAGAATGAGGCCGACCAGTGCAGACAGACAAAAGAATTGGTATCTCATGACCAGCCACCAGGGACCACTTTCTGGAAGTCTCTGGGACTCAGGGATAGGGGATACCTCTTGTTCTTCTGGTCGGGCCAGCATTAATTTGCCCTTCTGATACCAATATTCCCTGATTTTCTTCTGGCAACCACTGTGCCATAAGGTCTAAAGTTAAAGCCCAATATTATGTGGTGCCTTGACATCTGGCGACACTGAGAGAACCCTGAATGGCCTAACTGCATGTTTTTCTTCCCACTCCATCCCACAGATAAGGTCCCGAGCCAAATGACCCTCCTCATAAAGGTAACCCGGAGCAGTTTTTGCTATGGTGTGGATAGTCCCCTACCAGCCTGAAGAATGATTCAAATGGCTCAATCACATCCTCCTCCCAGAAACTAGGGGTCACCGCATGCTCTTGATTCTCCAAACCCTGCATCCCACAGCCCCTGCTGGTTTAGTCTGCTCCCAGGTACAGCCTCTGTGTCACCCCGCCGGGCTGTTGAGTATTTGGGACTAAACAACTGCTATTCATTTCATGAGTCCAGTATCAGCCACTCCATCTCCCTCCCTAGCCAATGAGGTAAACAGGAGGTGATTAAGACCTTGATTCTGCTCTCAGATCCTACGCTTCCAGTGAAGCCGACCTCCACCAACCTCACTTCCAGCTTCACCAACACATGACTCAGGCCCGGCCAATTAGAGTAGACACCTCCCAGCCATGGTGATTGGTTCAGGGATGAACATGTGACCCAGTCAGAGCCAATTGGGTGCGATGCAGCTTCCACTGCTGAGAAAGGCCTTCTTCCTTCTCATTTGGACTTAGACCTGGGAGGAGATAGGACTAGGGCAGGAATCTCGTCACGTCTGGGATCTGAGAATTAAGTTAATGTGGAAGAGAGAAGAGATAAGGTTTGGAGAGATCAGGCCATTTTGGCACTGTATGAGGCACTCAAGCAAGCTGTGCCTGAGGCCAGTAATGTTTGGACTTAACAGTTAAATGAGCTATTATATTCCCAGTTTTGTTTAAGACAACCTTGATTTGGATTTTTTCCTGCCACTGAGAACTGAAAGAATCATGATTGTATCAACCACAGAGCATTTGCCAAATATCTACCATGTGCCGGGAACCACTGAGGGATATTTGGAGAATATAGGAGGCATGAAAATGAGTTCAGGCAAGGGTTCAGGCAGGAAAACAAAATCAGAAAAATGAAACAAGAAAACAAAAACAAAAACCCACAAAGCAAGAAGCTAATGACCAAGTGCCACCTTAAAAGGCACAGATGAGGAGATTAAAGATGGCGGCCGAGTAACAGCTTCCCTGCAACTGGGAACAGCGAGTCTGGGGAGACAAGACTCCAGGCATCTCTGGCTGGTGGGATCTGCCTATAACCATCCGTTTGAGGATACAGGGAGCCAGCAAGGGACTTCTGGACCCCAAGAGGAGGACAAAAACAGTGGAAAACTGGCAAGTGGTTGCGTGTGTTCGATTGACCTAATCACACCAGCAACTGTAAGTACAAGCAGCAGTGTGACTGCAAACCAGAAAGGCCTTACCTGTGAACTGTTTCGATGTTCTTAGACTTGGCACTCAGTTGAACTGTCTTGGGGAGAGCTTGAGCAGGAGTGTGGAGAACTTTGGGCATTGTCTGGGGCCCCAGACGGAGCCACTGAGCTGGGCGCAGGAAGCCATTGTGAAAGAACTGCCCCGGCAAGCTCTGCCCTCAGGGTCTCAGAGCAAGGATTGGGCGGGTCAAAGTAACCCACTGACTGAGCAGCCTAAAGGCGGGGGCTGAGCTGCCTTACAGCCTTAATCCTTAGGGGCAGAGTGAGACGGTTTTGGTACACTGGAGCCTTGGGCTATTGCCCTGGGTAGAGTGCCGTGACGTCATAGCTCGTAGCAACCTCAAACTCCTGGGCTTGGCGCCACGCAGACCCACATAAGAGCTGTGCAGCAACCCCCGACCAGTGACCCGCACCCACTGGGCCTCCGCATTCCCTGACCAGGAACTGCGGGAGCCACGCAACCCTGTGTCCTCCCTCCTGTGTCCTCCCAGCTTCCACACTAGCCCATTGATCTGGACAGGGACTCTGGGAGCTACGTGCCCTTTGGAACCCTCCCTGCCTTTGTGCAGAGCTCTTCTCCTGGCCAGAGACTGCTGGAGCCTTGGGCTCTCTGTGCCAAAGTCACTGGGTGCCTGGCACTCCCAGAACCGTGCGCGCCACCCCCAGCCCTGTTGCTGGATCCAGGTGTGTCACAAACCGGAGCTGCTTCCACAACCAGAACTCCCTAGCTAGAGCAGCCCCAGAGGAACTACACAGGGTCACTCCCTATAAAGATTCAGCAATAATAGAGTGATCCCACTGGGGTCTAATCTTGGAGAGACACCTCCCCAACTCTGAGGACAGCCAGAGGCAATGGTGAAAAACAATCATGAGGCGAAATCAACAGAAAAACTCTGGCAATATGAATAATCAGAGTAGATCAACTCCCCCAAGGATCAATGGGACAGAAACAGCACAAGACCCCATGCACAAACAAATAGCTGAGATGTCAGAAATTGAATTCAGGATCTGGATAGCAAATAAGATCGAATTAGAATTCCAAAAGTTATCTCAAGAATTCAACGGATTCAAAGACCAAATGACCAAAGAATTCGACACATTGAGACAAGAAGTTGCATCCCTCAAAGATCTGAGAAACACAGTAGAATCCCTCAGTAACAGAATGGAGCAAGCAGAAGAAAGGATTTCTGACATTGAAGACAAAGCTTTCGAACACTCCCAAACCCTCAAAGAAGAAGAGAAATGGAGAGCAAAAACAGACCACTCTCTCAGAGAGCTCTCAGATAATTTGAAGAAAACCAATATCCATCTTATAGGGATCCCCGAAAGTGACGAAGTGGCTTCACAAGGCACAGACTCTCTTCTCCATGAGATTATGAAGGAGAACTTTCCAGACATGCCAAAAGTTTCCAAAATTCAGATAGCAGACAGTTTCAGAACTCCAGCATGACTCAACCCAAATAAGACATCCCCCAGACACATCATAATCAATTTCACTAAAGTTAATATGAAGGAAAAAATTCTGAAAGCTGCCAGACGAAAGAAAACCATTACCTACAAAGGGAAGAATATCAGAATAACTGCAGATCTCTCTGCTAAAACCTTTCAAGCTAGAAGAGGATGGTCATCGACTTTTAATCTCCTAAAACAAAATAACTTTCAACCCAGGATCCTGTACCCAGCTAAACTGAGCTTCATTTATGACGGAGAAATTAAATACTTCAACAACATTCACATGTTGAAGAAATTTGCCACAACTAAACCAGCTCTCCAGGACATTCTTAGACCTATCCTCCATAAAGACCAGCATAATTCTCCACCACTAAAGCAAACCCACCCAAAAAATTTTTGATCAAATTCCAACTTCCACAGTCACAAAAGGATTAAAAATGTCCACCGGTCTCTCGAAAGGCTTATCAATACTCTCAATTAATATGAATGGTTTAAATTGTCCTCTAAAGAGGCAGAGGTTGGCGGACTGGATACAAAAACTCAAGCCAGATATCTGCTGCATCCAAGAATTGCATCTTACATTAAAAGACAGATATAGACTCAAGGTGAAGGGATGGTCATCTATATTCCAGGCAAATGGAAAGCAGAAAAAAGCAGGCATTGCAATCCTGTTCACAGATGCAATAGGCTTTAAACCAACCAAAATAATTAAGGATAAGGATGGACACTTCATATTTGTTAAAGGTAATACTCAATATGATGAGATCTCAATTATTAATATTTATGCACCCAACCACAACGCACCTCAATTTATAAAAGAAACTCTAACAGACATGAGCAACTCGATGTCCTACATTTCCATAGTAGTTGGAGATTTTAACACCCCTTTAGCAGTCCTGGATAGATCCTCCAAAAAGAAGCTCAGCAAAGAAATTTTAGATTTAAACTCAACCATTCAACATCTGGACTTAACAGACATCTACAAAACATTTCATCCCAAAAAAACTGCATACACATTCTTCTCATCAGCCCACGGAACATACTCCAAAATCGACCACATCCTAGGCCACAAATCTAACCTCATAAAATTTTAAAAAATAGAAATTATTCCTTGGATCTTCTCAGACCATCATGGAATAAAAGTTGAACTCAATAACAACAGGAACCTGCATACCCATACAAAAACATGGAAGCTAAACAACCTTATGCTGAAGAATAGATGGTTTATAAACAAGATTAAGAAGGAAATCACCATATTTTTGGAACAAAACAACAATCAAGACACGAATTACCAGAACCTCTGGGATACTGCAAAGGCAGTCCTAAGAGGGAAATTTATAGCACTGCAAGCCTTCCTCAAGAAAACGGAAAGAGAGGAAGTCAATAACTTAATGGAACATCTCAAGCAACTGGAGAAAGATGAACACTTCAACCCCAAACCCAGCAGAAGAAAAGAAATAACCAAATCAGCAGAATTAAATGAAATTGAAAACAAAAGAATTTTACAACAGATCAATAAATCCAAAAGCTGTTTTTCTGAAAAGATTAATAAAATAGATAAACTTTTGGCCAACTTAACCAGGAAAAAAAGAGTAAAATCTCTAGTTTCATAAATCAGAAATGGTAATGATGAAATAACAACAGACCCCTCAGAAATTCAAAAAATCCTTAACGAATACTACAAGAAACTCTAGTCTCACAAATATGAAAATCTGAAAGAAATCGACCAATACCTGGAAGCACGCCACCTACCAAGACTTAGCCAGAATCAAGTGGAAATGTTGAACAGGCCTATATCAAGTTCTGAAATAGCATCAACTATACAAAACCTCCCTAAAAAGAAAAGCCCAGGACCAGATGGCTTTACGTCAGAATTCTACCAAACCTTTAAGAAGAACTAGTACCTATATTACTAAACCTCTTCCAAAATATAGAAAAAGAAGGAATATTACCCAACACATTCTACGAAGCAAACATCACCTTGATCCCCAAACCAGGGAAAGACCCAACAAAAAAAGAAAATTATAGACCAATATCACTAATGAATATTGATGCTAAAATACTCAATAAGATCCTAACAAACAGAATCCAACAACACATCAAAAAAATTATACACCATGACCAAGTGGAATTTATCCCATGGTCTCAAGGCTGGTTCAATATACGTAAATCTATAAATGTAATTCAGCACATAAACAAACATAAAAATAAAGACCATATGATTCTTTCAATTGATGCAGAAAAAGCTTTTGATAATATCCAGCATCGCTTCATGATCAGAGCACTTAAGAAAATTGGTATAGAAGGGACATTTCTTAAACTAATAGAGGCCATCTACAACAAACCCACAGCCAATATCGTATTGAATGCAGTTAAATTGAAATCATTTCCACTTAGATCAGGAACCAGGCAAGGTTGCCCATTGTCTCCATTGATCTTTAACATTGTAATGGAAGTTTTAGCCATTGCAATTAGGGAAGAAAAGGCGATCAAGGGTATCCACATAGGGTCAAAAGAGATCAAACTTTCACTCTTCACAGATGATATGATCATATATCTGGAAAACACTAGGGATTCTACTACAAAACTTTTAGAAGTGATCAAGGAATACAGCAATGTCTCAGGCTACAAAATCAACACCCATAAATCTGTAGCCTTTATATATACCAACAATAAGCAAGCTGAACAAACAGTCAAGGACTCTATTCCTTTCACAGTAGTGCCAAAGAAGATGAAATATTTGGGAGTATACCTAACAAAGGACATGAAAGATCTCTACAAAGAGAACTATGAAACTCTAAAAAGAAATAGCTGAAGATGTTAACAGATGGAAAAACATACCATGTTCATGGCTGGGAAGAATCAACATTGTTAAAATGTCCATACTGCCCAAAGCAATATATAATTTTAATGCAATTCCTATTAAAGCTCCATTGTCATACTTTAAAGATCTTGAAAAAATAATACTTCGTTTTATATGGAATCAGAAAAAAAACCTCGAATAGCCAAAACATTACTGAGCAATAAAAACAAAGCAGGAGGAATCACGCTACCAGACCTGAGACTGTACTATAAATCCATAGTGATCAAAACAGCATGGTACTGGCACAAAAGCAGAGAAGTAGATGTCTGGAACAGAATAGAGAACCAAGAGATGGATCCAGCTACTTACCGTTATTTGATCTTTGACAAGCCAATTAAAAACATTCAGTGGGGAAAAGATTCCCTATTTAACAAATGGTGCTGGGTAAACTGGCTTGCAACCTGTAGAAGATTGAAACTGGACCAACACCTTTCACCATTAACTAAGATAGACTCTCACTGGATAAAAGATTTAAACTTAAGACATGAAACTATAAAAATACTTGAAGAAAGTGCAGGGAAAACTCTTGAAGGAATCGGCCTGGGTGAATATTTTCTGAGGAGGACTCCCCAGGCAATTGAAGCAGTATCAAAAATACACTACTGGGATCTGATCAAACTAAAAAGCTTCTGCACAGCCAAGAACATAGTAAGTAAAGCAAGCAGACAGCCCTCAGAATGGGAGAAAATATTTGCAGGTTATACCTCCGATAAAGGTCTAATAACCAGAATCCACAGAGAACTCAAACGTATTAACAAGAAAAGAACATGTGACCCATTTCAGGGTGGGCAAGGGACTTGAAGAGAAACTTCTCTAAAGAAGACCGACACACAATCTACAAACACATGAAAAAAATCTCATCATCCTTAATCATCAGAGAAATGCAAATCAAAACTACTCTGAGATATCACCTAACCCCAGTAAGAGTAGCCCACATAACAAAATCCCAAAACCAGAAATGTTGGCATGGATGTGGAGGAAAGGGCACACTTCTACACTGCTGGTGGGAATGCCCACTAATACGTTTCTTCTGGAAGGATGTTTGGAGAATACTTAGAGACCTAAAAATAGACCTGCCATTCGATCCTACAATTCCTTTACTAGGTTTATACCCAGAAGACCAAAAGTCACAATATAACAAAGACATCTGTACCAGAATGTTTACTGCAGCCCAATTCATAATTGCTAAGTCATGGAAGAAGCCCAAGTGCCCATTGACCCACGAATGGACTAGCAAATTGTGGTACATGTATACCATGGAATACTATGCAACCTTAAAGAAAGATGGAGACTTTACCTCTTTCATGTTTACATGGATGGAGCTGGAACGTATTCTTCTTAGCAGAGTATCTCAGGAATGGAAGAAAAAGTATCCAATGTACTCAGCCCTACTATGAAGCTAAATTATAGCTTTCACATGAAGGCTATAACCCAACTATAGCACAAGACTATGGGGAAAGGGCCAAGGAAGGGGAAGGGAGGGGGGAGGTTTTGGTAGAGGGAGGGGGGGCCACATCTATGGTGCATCTTAGAATGGGTATAGGTGATTGCACTAATGTACACAGCTATGATTTAACAATAAAAAAAAAAGGCACAGACGATGGCAAGAGGAAAGTAAGAGGTGGCTCCTCTGTCCATCCATCAGCTACAGAGTAAAATTCCATCTAGAGTGACTCATCCTCTCCTTTCCCTCTAGGGATCCACGTGCATGACCAGAACTTGCCAGCAAGACGATCGGACAAAGCTGACCCCTTCCCACCCTACCTGAAGCTCATCTCCTTATTCAATTCACAGGTCTGTTTTATAACTTTCCAGGACACAAAATGTTCTGACACTTGAGTAATAAGTGATATTCACAAGATGTTTTCCCCTTCTCCAGCCAAAGGGTGCTAATGAGAACAGGAGCCATAGGTCCCCTCTTCTCAACCTTTGTCAAACTAGTAAGGCAGCAGTTCTCTCCTCCTTCAAGTTCCCTATCATCATTAGGTCTAAATGCCAACAACATGGAGCTGTGGCGACCTTAGCCATGCCAACAGCCTAGAAGATTGTCTTTGGGTGTGTCCTTTTCAGTGGAAGCATAAAGTCAATAAATAGGCCAAGGATCCCCAAGGGGATCCACCAGGCAGGACAGCCAGATATCCCTTTAATCACTGACAGTCATCTCCACAGTGGGGTCAGGTGGGAGAAGAGAATGGACCCGTCCCTGGCCATTGACTGAGACTCTGGGTAGGATGTACCCCACAGATGTGTGAGTTCAAATCATTCAGACCTGTTTTGTTCCTGACTTTTTATTTTTAAATATTTTAAATTTACAGAATAGCACAGTGAACATGCATTCATCCTCACTTGAATTCATCATGTGTTCATATTTTGCCACATCTGTTTTACCTCCTCTCTCTCACGGTGTGTACAACTATATCTATATGCATTTCTTTCCTGAATAATTTTATGACTTCACCCCTAAAAACTTCAGCATAAGTCTCCTAGGGATATTGTCCTACATAACAAATTTATTATACCTAAGAACAATTAACAATAATTCCATGACATTATACAATATCCAGTTCATGTTCAAATGTCTGCAAGTTTAGGTAAACTGGTGCAGGTCTCAGTGGCAGAAAAAAATCCAAATTATTTTATAATCTATATAATGCATTTAATTTTTATGTCTCTTCAGACCCTTTTAATTTCCTCTCCAATTTTTGCCATGACATTGAAATCTTGAAGAATTCAGCCGCTTTGTCTTGGAGAATGCCAAGTCTGTCAAATCAAGCACTCTGGGTTTGTCTGATTGTTTCCTTCTGGTGTCATTGACCTTGTTCTTCCATCCCCACCCCCTGGGTAACGGCAGTGAACTTGGAGTTTTGTCTACACACTTGATTTGATTCAGGATGAGCGTGTTAGACAGTAACACCTCCAACGAGAGTCTAAGCACTTCATCATGCACCGTGTCAGGAAGCCCACAGTGCCAGGCTGTCCCTCTACAGATGATGCTAAATTTGATTACCCGACTGAAGTGATGGCCATCAGGTGGGTCCACACTTTTTCTTCTAGTCAATACACAGAATTGTCTCAACTGTCAGCCTGGGTCCTGCCCAGCTTCTGGTGCTGAGGATCTTTGGCTTGTAGACTCAGCCTTAGCTGCGAAATGGTGTTAATCAAGCCAAACAGCAACACAGGAGCCTAATCCCAGCATCCATGATGAGGAAAGGGAGCTGGAAATGGAAAAGAATTCATTTTGTGAACATACTGGTGGGAGCCCAGGCTGCAGAATGGCTGCCAGACCAGAGCCTGTGGTCTCAGAGTACCATCTCAGCCACAAGTCCACAACCCAGCCTTCCTGCTGTGCCTGGAGCCCTTCCCTTGGTCCCAGAAGAGTGGGCCATTGCCTGAAAAAGGCAACTGCTCTTCTTGAGGGATGGAGGTGGAATGAAGCAGCCACTGAGACACCCAGAGGTGGCCAAAGTCATGGCATATACTGCCTAACATGGGTGTTGGTAGGACCTAGTTATGCTCCCGGGAGGGCCCCATTTGTGTACCACCAGCCACCACTTGGGCACATGTTTATACCCTGAAACTAAATATCTGCTATCCATGGGATGAAAGGGACTGGCACTGCCCAGAGATCCCTGCCCCATCCATCAGTGGCTGCGTCTCAGAGCATTTAGAGTACCCCAGGAGATGCAGGGCATAAGTACTGAGGGCCCAGGGCAGGGCATGTGGCTGGCATTTAGGAAGTAGAGCTGCAGGTGTTACTTTGAAAATGATTTTGCTGCAGGGACAACGTTGATGGATTGAAAGGCTCATTCCTCCCCACCACCTTGGCAATTCTCGGCAGACCCTTCTGCAGTTTGGCTTTGCCTCTGTGTCCATCGGCCTCCCCAGGGCTGGCATTTCTACAGACTATGTGCTGGATGTAAGGATTTTAGATCTGGCCCTAGGGGCTCCAGCAAAGTGGGTGGTATTGTAAAATATATTTTAACCACTTCAAAAACTATAATAAACAAAGAACATATGCCTGCCTGGGTTACATACTAAATCTTAACACTTCAGAGATGGCCAGTGTGGGAACTGGTGCAGCCATATAAGCTTATTTGGGGGCAAACTTGGAGTCTCTCATCTCTGCATGGGTCTTACTTTGTACCATAAAAAGGTAACAGTGAATGGGAGTGTGTTTAAAATTCTGGTCTCTGCACATGTCCTCACATCTAATACGCAGTTGAGGATGGCAGTCACTGCCCACGGCATGCCCTAGTCACTGTGAAACACTTGGCTATGCAGCATGGGGACATGAGGACGTCTATCCCATGCAAACCGTGCAGCTGTCCCAGCAGGTTAGCTCTGCACACCAGAGGCAGGTTTCATGTCTCTCCAAAGCTTCTGCAGCTTTGTGCTCACCTAAGATTTGTAGGATGGAAGCGACCATTAGATTTTGTTAATGACTCAATTCTGAAAATTACTAGCCATCTCTCATGCTTGTAGAACTGTTGAATGGAAGAGTATACACTGTGAATGCAAACCCAGATCTCAACAAATCCATAGTATTTGTAACTATGCACCTGTGTGAAAACAGAAATGTTTTCCTCTTCGTAGAATCCAAACACTGTACAGAAATAAAGGAGCTGCCGAGAGGAAAATTAAGCAGCGTCTCTCAGGCATAATGACATCTTAGCTTGGGGTAAGAGGCAGGCCCTAAGATGTGGGCACAAGTGTTTGGAGCTGATTTGGGAAGTGATATCAAGAAGCCTGGTGGGAGAGTGAGGAAATGAGACAGAAATGAAACATTTCAAGCAGGTGACAACTATGGGCAGGAGACACTCAGTCCCTGCTGGGGAACTACAACCAACAGTGTCTCGGATTCACGCCCTCCCCTGACCCGCCTGAGGCCAGAATTTCCATCCACCAACTGGTGTTGGTCAGTGGAGAGTCACTCCTGGGAAGCCCAGGAGCTAATTACTGTGCACATCTGGCCGAGCAGATGACAATGGCCAGCAAAAGCCCTCAGCGAATAGTTACAGGCCATGGCAACTGGCAGCTGAGGGACCAGCATCCAAGAGATGGTGAATATGACAAGCGTGCCGGGGTGCAGGTGCATGCGGGCCAGCTGTAGACAGTATTCTCCACTCTTCTTAGTAACAGCCCGACACCTTACCTACCCTACCCGGGGTTGATCCGTACACCAACTCCCTCAAAAGGTACTGTTTCAACCCTCATTTTGCAGATGAGGAAACTGAGGTGTGCAGAGGTTAAATAGCTGGTCCGTGATGTCCTTAATAAACTATAGATTCAGCAACCTGGAGCTATTTGACTTCAAAATCTCTGCCCTTAATCACCCTGCCAATAGTCTTATTCATTCTCGTATACAATGCTGACTAATTGGTTACTTCATTTTTCTATCCACGGCAGATTAGAAACAAAACATGTCAGACAGACAGCTGCACAAAAGCTGTGTCTCAGCACTCGGGGATGACGGAAGCAGCCTCACTGCAATACTACCAGCAACCAATGCTCAACACCAGTAACCATGCAAAGCTTAACCTGTGTTCAGCGCCTTCTCTTTTAAAAGGAACACAGGGATGTGATGCAAGGTGGCTTCTGAAAGACTTCCGGGGAGAATCACGAGAGAGGGTTTGCACTTTGGGAGGGTCTATTTCAATGCTCTGGATTATCCATTTCCTGGCAGAACTGGATTGGTTTCAGAACTGAACAGGAGAAACGGCTGAAGGGCCGGCCTAGGGGATCCTTTGGGGATTAGCAAAGCCCAGCTTTAGGAGAAGAACTGAGGCTGCAGGCGCTGTGGTAACTGGGCTCCTCAGCTCCCAGAATCGCTGCGGGAGAGGGAAGGCTGGTTTTAGGGATAGGCTGAGAGACCAGATGAACAGAAGACACCTCCTTTTATCTTCAAAGCCCTTTTCAAAAAATGAATTCACAGCCCAGCCTCCTGGGAAGCACTTCATGGGAGGGCTTGTGCCGGCCAGTTTTGAAAAGAGGAGTGAGGCTCAGGCACCTGCAGGGGCCAGAACTAAGAAGGAAAACATTTCCTTTGAAGCAGGTGCTCTGGTCTGGCCATCCCCCACACTTTCAGAGAGTTCTACAACTTTGAAAACCCACCCTTCAAAGGGAATAGGTTGGCAATTCCCTTTAGACACAGCCTTGGAAATAGTATGTATACAATACCACCATTCTTATCTGATTTCTTGTTCCCACAGGTTGATTGACATTGGGGGTTGGGGGGGGTATAATTCCTACAAGTTGCTCAGTAACAAGCCCCAAGGTGCAGGTCTTCAATACCTAGTGACTTTCACATCTACAGCACCATAAATCTGTCCCACAATGAGCACCTACCCTATGCCTCTCACCTGAACATCAAACAAAATTCACCTGGAAGCCTCCTCCACTCCACCATGGTTTAGGCAACCCTTGTGATCACACACTGTAAATGAAGCCAACGCAAAGTGCAGAGAGCACCATTCATGCAAAGGGCTGAAGCTGACGGTGACCTTGCCTCTCCCTCTCATGGGCATCACCATTATCACCTGTGCTTTCAGACCATCTAAGGGAAGGCTGAGGTCTCACTCCATCAAAATACAAAACCACCTGCAGGATGTGTCCAGACTCTGTGTTGTGGTGAGGGGATGTGAGGGCATCTAGATTGATGAACAGCATGAGAGAATTCAAGAAAAATAAGGGCAGCATGGCCAGTGATTCTGGGAGTTTAGCCATTCGCTTGGCTCATCCCCGGTTCAGTGTCACTCAAGGACAGACTTGGCATGGGAGGTGGAAAAGGAGTCATCACTTTGTACTATTAGAATCCCTGCCAGAGGACTGTACGCTCACGCTCACAGCAGTGTTATTCACAACAGCCAAAGGGTGGAGGCAGCCCAAGGGGCCACTGACAGATGGACAGGCAAACAGATGATGCTTATACATACAGGGGGTATCATTCAGCCTTAAAATGGAAGGGGATTCCGACACCTGTGACACCAGGGGGACCCTGAAGGGCCCTGTGCAAGTGAAATAACCCAGTCACAAGAGGACCAGGATTATATGAGGATACTTAGGAGAGATACCTAGAATAGTCAAATTCATGGACACGGAGAGTAGAATAGTGGTTTTCAGGGGTTGGGGGATAGAGTCAGTGTTTAATGGGTCCAGACTTTCAGTTTGGGAAGATGCAAACCTTCTGGAGATGGATGCAGGTGATGGTTACACAACAATATGAATATGACAGCCATCATAGAACTGTACACTTAAAAATGGCTAAAATGATCTTTTTTTTTTTTTGAGACAGAGTCTCAAGCTGTTGCCCTGGGTAGAGTGCTATGGCATCACAGCAACCTCAAAGTCTTGGGCTTAAGAGATTCTCTTGCCTCAGCCTCCCAAGTAGCTGGGACTACAGGCGCCCACCACAACGTCCGGCTATTTTTTGTTATTGTTGCAGTTGTCATTGTTGTTTTTAGCTGGCCAGGCTGGGTTCAAACCTGCCAGCCTCCATGTATGTGGCCAGCGCCCTAACCACCGAGCCATGTGTGCCGCCCCAGATAAATATCATATTATGTCTGTTTTACCACAATAAAAAAATCCCTGATGGAAGAGTTTCCCATCTTGATATCTCTACGTCCACCAAGGAGCAAAGCACAGCTGTGACTCACGGCATCCCTCCGAGCTCAGGGTGTTTCCCAGTCTAACGACGTCCAGCATTGTCACTTGCAGGTTTTGCCTCCTCATTTTCTATGGCTGACAAAGTGTTATCCCTTGGCAACAGAATTTTTCTAAGTTAGAAGCTCCACGAAGTCAACTTGCTACTGGATGTAAGAAGTTGATGGAAAAGAACTGGAAAAAAAGAAAGGACCAGCATATGGTATCATGATACTCCAGGCTTCCTATTTCAAAAATCTGGCAAAGAAACTCCTCAGGGAATTCAATATAGAAAACTAAAGACTCTGATCTTTTTGTAACAAAAAGATTTTAGACACATATAACATTGTGTTAATAATCTAAGATTGACTTATGTAATTTTTCATAATATGCAGAGAATGAAAAGTTCAAACCAGGAGAGCGACTTAATGTCTTTGTAGCTCTCTATGCAATAGGAGTTCATCCACTCATGGCTGTCTGGCAGCGTTGTTTACTTTCTTCCCTGGGAAACTTGCAGGAGCAAAGAGTTACAGTAAAAATCCAGGAACAGGCCCCTTTCAAAAGACACAGAGTGAGATTTCCAAAAGTGCATTTCATGAACTATCTGCACTAGAATCAGTAACGTGCTAATTAAAAATGCAGCTGTGCTGGGAAGCAGAACCTGGAAGTGCAGGCCTAGATCTGCCTTTTATTAAAGAAGGTCCCCGGTGATGCAGGGAAGGCCTGACAGAGGCCAGCAAGTAGATGAGATGAAGCTCAGTTTTGGTCAAAAGGGGCTTGTGTCAAAGGCTGCCTGGTGAGGAGCAGAGACCAGGGGCCTGGGGCCTGAGTTCACAGCCCATCATGGCTACTCCAGATGCCCCATCTCAGCCATCACATGGCCCCAACATCCCCATTTCCCATATGCTTTGCTTCCCCACCCCTTGGCAACATTGGTTGGCTTTGAGAGGGACAGCTGACCCCTGGTCTCCTAAAGAGCCTCAGTGGACGAGGACAGAGAGAGCAATGGTTAGCCTGGCACCGCAGCCTCAGCATGGTGGGGTGCCCTGCCCAGAGCTGGCGTCTATCCATCCCTTGCTCAACCAGAGCCCCTACTCTGGGTCTGAACCTCAGAGCTAACCCAGTCAAGTCCCTCAGACTGGAGCACCAGTCTGCTGGCTTGCTTTCATCGCTTATTTCTAGTTTGTCTTAAAAGTCCCTCCAGCAAGTCACATAGCCAAACAATCCTTATAGATAATGTCTCTGACTGTGGGTCTCTGTAGTAACGGGGGCTTAAAGTTGCTTTTCAGAAACTAGGGGCATCTCTTGTTCAGTCCCAGCTGGTCAAGACCAGCCCTTCAAATGGCCTGCATAAGCGCCTGAGAGATGACCTTTTGACATCACAGGGCCAAAAGCTTCTCCCTCGGATCACACCAAGGCTGCCCTTCCTGAATGTTCCTTCCCTGAAAAGTGATCACCCCATTTTTTCTTAGCTCCCCCATCACCTTTCCCCACACCTGGGGCCACCTTCCCCCTCTCTCCCATCAATATCTCTAAAACCCAATCTTTAGGGAGGCTATTTGAGGATGTTCTCCCACCTCCCTGCTTGGCTGCCTCATAAATAAATGCCTTCTCTTTTGCAAAACCCATCATCTCAGGGACTGACTCGCTGTGTGGGCAAAACAAACCTGGCTGGTGACAGGTGCATTGGGGTGGCTGACCAGCACTGGAAATAGATCTTGGTCTTGAGTGTCAACTTCAGACCACTGCTTGGGGATATGTTGAGAGCTGTGGGCAGGGGATAGCTGAGTCAGGATAAGTGTCTTCCTGGACTTGCAATATCAGAAATGGTCCAGGAAGGGCCAGGACAGCCTCAAGTTACCAGGACGCCTGCTCTGCCCTTTGGTTGCTTTAAGACAGTCTTTTTCACACTTCAGTGATGTATTTACTCATGTGAAAAAAAAATGCATGTACTTGTAAGTACGAAGTACAAGTACTTATATAGCACTTTCTATGTTCCAATCTCTTAGGGCTTTATAAATAGCAGAGCAGATAAAGCCAAGGCTGTCTGTCTTCAATTTGTGTCAAGCTGTTTATATAGGACATATATAAGTTAATGGCAAAATAAAGCACATCAATAAAGACAAACAATGTATTAAATTCCAGTTGCTGTCACCTATCCCGGGGCTCATTTTCTCTTTGTTGAAAGGGGAGATTGAGAAATGTTTTTTAGAGGTATGAAAGGAAATAGCACAAAACGGATGCTTTCTCATTGACATAATTGGAACGGAAGAGGAACTATACAGTAAGTAACTTTCTCATTTTGTGGGTCAATGCTGTTTAACATACAACAGGGCACAATTTATGGCTCCTCTGAGGGAAATGAAGTGCTGATAAATTATTGCTTTTGCACCTACAAGTGCCAGAGGGTAAGTTTGTTTTCTTACAGTTTCAACCTCCTCTTGATAACCCCTCACGGCTGCTGATTTGCTGAAAAGATCTTATCTTTTTCCCTGCAAATTGACATCTGAGCCCTAGTCACAGGATTAGACAATCCCTTCAAGTGGGGTCTAAATACACTGAGTCTTTATGGTTGAATACTTCTAATCAATACACAATCATCAGTTAATATTGATGTAGCACAGGCCTACAGACCAGCAGAATGGGCATCACCTGAGAACTTCTTACAAATGCAAATTCTCCAAGCCCCCCTAGCCCTACAGAATCACTACAACTTTGTGAACTGCAAGCTATTATGATGCGTTTTAATAAGCCCTTCGAATTTGCTAACACTGGCCTAAAAGAAAGTAACCACATCTAGTATGCACCATAGTAAAAATTTCATGTCGATTCCTTGCCATTCGTTAGATATTTAGGGGCTTATCTGAGATCAAAATCCTGGCTCTAGAATCTACTGCCGATGTGGCCTTAGACAAGTCACTGGACCTTTGTACATCTCAGTTTCATTATCTGCATAAATGGAAATTACAGGACCTGATGTATAGGATGTTACCTGGATTAAATGAAATCATGCACACGGAATTCTAACAGGGCATGGAATATGACAAATGAGAGAGATATTTTTGTCACTGATAGTACTACCGCCATCATCGTTACTGGTGCAATAGCATTTGATAAAGAATATTTTAAATGGGAACAGATTGTCTCTGAGTCAAAGATGGAGATTCTAAGATAGGAAGAGGTGCTCCAACTCAGCAGCTCAGGGGGATAACCAGAAAAGGTCTGTAGGCAGAATTTATCTTGTCCAAAATATGTGATGACCTACCCAAACTTCCCCTCCCACTATTAACTAGGAACGCTCAAAATGTCTAGCCCTGAAGATCCCTGGAATATAGAGAGGATCTTTTCACTAGTCATTTCCACATCTCTGTACAGATTTTTCTCTAACAGAGGGGAGATTGGAAGAGAGTGAGTGGGGAGGGACACAGGGCAGCAAGAACGGCTGGCCGGGGCGGGGATGAGGAAGGAGGTGGGCCATTCCCCCACCACGCCCTGTCTCCGAGGCCCTCCCCGTCTGCAGCCGTCATTCTCTGCCTTTCAAATGTGCTGCTCTCATGTCCCTGGCTATAAATCCCTCACATCCTCCCACGCAGGCTGGAATTTTCCAACCAAATCTGTACTAAAAACGAAAGGAGAGAGAAAAAGAAGCCTAAAGAAATCAAAGAGACATACATAAACCCCAGAAAACCAGCAGTGCTCACCAAGGACTGGGGTTTGATCCTACAATAGCGACTCAATAAGGCCCTGCTAATTGATTTTCTCCATTAAACTAGAATCAGAGGACCATCCAGAAAGACATGCCATCAGCCCAGGTGGTCCCGCCTGATGAGCGGGATACTGCTTCTATCTCATCTCAGTTTCTCATCCAAACCTACATCTCCTCATCTTCTGCCCACCTGCCCCTTGGCACTACGTCAACCAAAGGCAAGGGAGGTCAGGACACTCAGCACAGAGGTGACTTGAACAGATTTGAAGGATAACAAAGAGTCCATGTGATGGAGGACGAAAATAACCACACCTGAGTACCTACCATGTGCTAGGAACTATGATTAATCTGCGTAACAAATGACAAGGCCCTAATGGAAATAGCTCCTGTGATTGAGCACTCGCTATGTGCCTACCACCATCCCGGGCACCTTGCCTGTCTTATGAACTTAGTTCTCACTGTTCTCACTACAACTTTGTGAACTGCAAGCTATTATGATGCCCACTTTTCAGATGAGAAATTTTAGACAAAGAAATTAAGGATTGAGTGAAAATAAATAGCAGAGCCTGGAGTTGAACCCAGGGTCTCTGATGTGAAAATTCAACTCTTCGAAGAGCTGCACTTCTAGGGAGAGACAGCAGCAGTGCCTGGGCACAATGCCCGAGGGTGGACAGCTGGCCAGGGACAGTGGGAAGTGGGTGTTGGCTGCAAGTTCCCTTAGAGGTTGGGAAAATATTATGGTTTGAGGAGATGATTTGCATGAGATAAAGAGAGGGTCGAGTCAGCCCTGGAACCCAGAGCAGGCGCAGAAAGGAAAACTCCATCAAAACGGGGGGAAAAAAAGAATTGAGAAGTGAGCAAGGTGATCTGCTAAATCGGTAACTACGCCAGGAGTCTTAGTTATAAGGAAGAGAAATCCTAGCTCTCTTAAGAAAACTAGATTCCTCAGATGAATTTCTTAACATTGACAGAGAGGACAAAGAACCAATCACAAGAAACACAGGCCAGATCAAGTGTGGTCCAAGCAGAGAAATACACTGTGGTCACACCCAGAGAACCATCTGATTAGGGCACTGTCCCTGGACACTAAGCTGTGCCCTGTCCCTGACTCTGCTAACATGGCCGAGAGTTACCTCTCAGTGTCCCCTCACTGGTGTGTCAACATCCCCCCCTCAGGAAGTGTGGGGGTATCAGCTTGGCTGACTCTGGGCCAAGGACACGGGGATTCAGCTTCTAGAGTCTCTGGCTGAATCCTTCCAGCCACCAAGTTTCTCACAAGACAGGCTCCCCTGCCATCTCCCCCCAAACTCATGTCGTGCACAGCAGGGCTGGGGATAACCTGAACACAGATGCCTCTGTGCCTGGTTGGCGGAGATCCTGAAAACCAGCTAACCCAAATATAGGAGATTTCAAACAGCTGGAAAGGTGTCCAAGCGAGAGGGAACCAACATGACTTCTGTTTCACCTAATGTTTTAGCTTTAAAGACATCTGTTCTCAACATCTTTTTCCTTGGGGGTCATCTCCAGCCCTGTGAAAAGGCCTCCTTTACTCAGGATGACTCTAAGACCCTGCAGTCTCAATGCCATCCAGGTGAGAAGGTCCTTGTTACAACTGTGGAGGAGCTGTGGCTGGTGAAGATGGCCAAATGCTCCTGGAATCAGTGTCTGCCTGGTGACCACCATGAGCACACTGCTCTGAGTGACTGATGCTCAGACGAACCACAATGGGACAGTGTGCTGACCTCACATTAACAGAGGGTCATGATGACCATGGGACTTTCTTTTCTGTCTGACAACGGCTAGACCAGCATCCAAATTTCTTTGACGTGCTTGTGTTGACCTGAAGATCACGGTGTAAACTACTGCACTTTGCCAAGCTCACAAAGCTCCCCCGTGATTGTGGGTTCATCTTTTTGCTTATTTCCAATTTGACATTAGGGGGTCAGAAATTGAATGGCTAAGCAGGACGCTCACTGCACGCACTGGGTGCTTAACGAATCTGGCAGATGAAACCAAGGCAAAATGTGCATATTGTGGGAAAAGAACAATTAATAACATGAACATGAACCTGACAGCTGACTGAGGGTGATGACAAAGGGAAACTTTTAACTTGGAAATTTAATTTCCAAGGAAAGGACCTCCAGAAAATTACAAACTCAATAATTTAAACATGTATAAAATTAAGATGCTAAAATTAATGGTTAGCTATTATAGAGGTGCTTATAATTACCCAACAGTCCTGCTAATTAAATAGTAATCTCGAACATTGCAGGATGGGGCTCTACGGTGCCAAGAGGGAACACGGAAGATTTACTGGACTTGAAGACTGTGAGTTGTGAGCCCTCTTGTGGCCACAAAGCTCAGTGCTGCCAAGGCCTCACCTCTACCCCTGAGCCTTGGGGGAGTTAACTTGGAAGGCCAAGAGCCCAGCGTGAGGCTGGACCTCTTCTGCAGGCCAGGACCTCTAATTCTAAGAGAATTGTATGCACCCGTCCTTCTCTTCTTCCGGATGCCATGTGGGACACCAGAAGCCAAACCCTTCCCCAGTCTCCACGGAGGCAATACCTCACCTTTACATAGTTTAAAGTCACTTTGCTGGACAGTAGCCTTAGATCTGTAAGGGAACCATTATAGTCGCCCTCTGCAGATACGGAAACTGAGGTGCCAAGGTCTCCAAGGCTACAAGGATGATTTAAAAATCATCCTTCTATCTGATTTTAAATGCTCCTTCCCTGATGGTCACACCTGTATAAAGTCATATCACCACCTCCCCACCCACACCAGGTCCTGTCAAACACACCAACCTCTTTTATCCTAGGCAAATGCCAGCCATATGCTAGTTATATCCCCCCCACACACACACCAGAACAGAAACTCTAGTGCAGGCGTCCTCAAACTTTTTAAACAGGGGCCAATTCACTGTCCCTCAGACCGTTGGAGGGCCGGAGTATAGTTTAAAAAAAAAAAAAAAAAACTATGAACAAATTCCTATGCACACTGCACGTATGTTATTTTGAAGTAAAAAATAAAACAGGAACAAATACAATCACACCGCTTCATGTGGCCAGCGGGCTACAGTTTGAGGACACCTGCTCTTGGGTCCAGATCAGTCCCGTTTCCCGTGTGCGTCTGGACAAAGGTGCCCAGGGCTTGGCTGGCTGTGGGGTCTTGCACGTCCTGCTTGGGTTGGCCACAGCCCTTCCCATTCCATGGGCAAAGCTCAACTCTGCCTTGTCCACAGACTCCTCCCTTCTCCTGTTGTTCAGCTTCTCAGATCAGAGGCATGTTCTCTACCTGGTCACACAAGCTGGCAATCAGACTGCCTCAGGACCCCCTGCACTGGAAGAGCCCCCCGTCTCTCCTCTATAGCTGACCCTACCAAATCCTGCAAATTCTGCTTCCCATTGAGCGCTTAGCCAGGCCGTAGCCCTCCATTCCCACTATTTTCCTTGTACAGGTCATGGCTGTCCTGAGCTCAGGCTGCAGCCAGAGTCCTCCCCGAAAGGCAGAGCTCAGCCTGTCCCTCTGTCACCTAGAACCCTTTCCCACAGGCTCTCCAGTGCTTTTACTAGTAAGTCCAAAATGTTCAGCAGTCCCCGCACAGCCTGCGTGGTCTGCACTCTGCCCTCCACCCCTGTCTCTCACGCTGCTCTGCACCAACCGCCTTTGTGGGCTGAATTCCCACAGCCACTCTGTGAGGGAGACATTACCGGTCCCACTTTTAAAAGTGAAACAGGTTTGGAGAGGCAAACTTATTGCTCCTTCTACCTCGTCCCGCTGCTTCCCACCCTCACTCTTGGCCTTGACAATATTTGTTAAACGCCTACCGGGTACAGGAAACCAAGCAAGATTGGCTTCTCTCCCCCGCCATCAGAAACTCACTGAGCAAATTATAAAACAGCTTTGTTCACACATGGCAATATATTAACTGGAGACCGTCTGACTCCAGCTCCTGGTATCCCAGCATCTGGAAGAGCGCAGGTACTCAGGGTACGCACACAATAGTGCTCCATAAATACTTGTGAGATGAGCAGTTGTCCCCGCTCCCTCCCCTACTCCCAGCTGCCTTTTGGGAAGTGTGCTGTCACAGTGCTGGAGAACAATCCATCTTCTGAGAAGTAAGGCGGAGAAAATAGGAGCCTTACTCATATCCTCGTGTGAAGAATGCTTCATATTCTGCTCTGCTTTCTCAGGCTCTTATGAAGTCTAGAGAGTTTTTTTCCCCCCTCTCCTGGTAGAAAATGAATTCTACCACCATGCACACCTTTTGTCCCACTGACATGTTCTGCGATGATCCAAAACCACTCTGGTGAAAATGCCAGAAGATGTGAGCCCTACCCAGACTTGGTTCTGCAGAGGCAATATGACAGGAGTGTCAAATATACTCTGTGACCAGCATTGGAATATAGGACCAAGCTTTTGCAAAGCCCTACTGAGGCAATGGCTGTAGGGACACAGAGGCATCTGTGCATCCTAGGATAGGACTTGTCCATTTCCACGAGTTGCCATGGCAACCTTACCATCAAATTTGGAGAATCTCATGAACAAGACCACACTAGCATTAGAGGTTTCATGAGGAAAACAGACAGATTTAGCCCGAGGGATGCACTTCTTTGGAGGATTTCTCCCATAAAGCCAGTTGCAGGATACAGACTCCGAAGGCTGGTAAATAAGACCAGGAAAACAGTAAAAACCTCCCCAATTTTCAGCCCCCTAATTCAGTCTTTGTGAAAATTAGAAATGGTTTCTTAACCTTTGCTCTGCCATGCAATTGTTTCAAAAACTATTTCTGAGTAGATGAACAAAGAAATACATTTTTATAAAATTCAATTTTCTTATAAATTGATATATAGAATAAATACATGTCATTGTCCCATAAAACTACCTAGGAAGCTTAAGTGGCTCTGAAGGTTGGTTGGCCCAATGTGTTGTAATTTATACTTAGAACATCAGCACAGACTTGCGGGAAAACTTGGGGATTTTGACCATGGATCATATGATACAAGTAAAATATTTTGGAGGCCGGTCATAATAAGACAATATATGATTGAAAATAGATTGGAATAGCTAAAGTGCTATTCTACTAATGAGTTTTGTTTAATTCCATCTTGCTAGAATTAGATTCTTATATTTCTGCTAATTTGGATCTTGTTTGTTTCCATGAGTATTAAAATATTTTGTCGTCTTGGCCCATCACATCCAGGTCAGGCCAGTGAGAATTACGTGGAATGGGTACATTTGTGCCTGCTCACTGCTGCCTCCAGGGGAAGCCTAAACCCATCCTGGCACAACCAGCAAAGGCCTGGAACTCTGGGCACTGAGTTTGGTTTAGGGCATGACTTCACTGAACTTGCCTGGTTGAAATGTCCCTTGTCACCTGTTCAGTGCACGCGATCCACAGAAATCCCTCCTGGGTGTGCATTTTAGGCTTCAGCTCTCGGGCCGCATCAAGATTTGTTGAGACTTCATGTATAAACCCTTATGTAATTTGTGAAAAAGAAGAAAATAGTGTCATTCAGAGTAAAGCTGGCACACTATTTTCTCGGGGATACTTGTGAGTCTTCACAAAGCTCAGGTTTATCATTTCTAATCATGGCTTTGAGAAGCTCCTTGGAGAATGTCAATCTCACATAACTCCAGTAACTCTGGAACCAGGTGGAGCCCACTTTCTTGACAGGAATGGCCATACCGAGGGGTTGCATATGATCTGAGGGGTCTTCATATCCCATGTGGATCAAGATATCCACTCATCTCTCCACTCTCCACCTGGCTAGAATGCCTAAGTCTGTGCCCACCAGCTCCTTTTCTGGAAGAATGGATGAGGGAATGAAAGTGGGCAGAAGAAAATCTCTAGCCCCTTCATACCATCCCTCCGTTTCCACACTCATTCTTTCCTTCACCCCTCAATCATTGATTTGAAGAACTTGTTGAGCATCTACACAGTGACATACTCTGGACTCGGCACTGGGCCACCATGGTGAAGAGAACCCAGCCCTGACTTCTCCTCATTCTCCCTTGCCCTCAGCTTTGTTCTTATACACTCTGTCTCTGCCCCAGGACATTTACACTTACTGTTTCCTCTGCTTAACATCTCTGCCCCCATTTCTTCACAGAATTCATGCCTTCCCTGTCCTTCTGGCCTCAGCTCAGAAGTCTCCTTTACAGAGAAGCCTTCCGAGGCCATACTCTCTGAAGAGACATCTCCCCTTTCCACACTCTGCATTTATTTCTCTCACAGCAGATGTGAATTTTTTTTCAGCTCTTTGTTTATCTTCTTCTGCACTGGATCCCCAGCACCTGGCCCATGATAAGACAAATGGCTTTTAGCACTTAACAATCTGCCAGTTGTCCTTTGGGGTGATTTACGTACCCTCTCCCATCTAATCTTCGCTGCTGCCTGTGAGGCTATGCTAACAGAGGCAGAGAGAAGCGATGTAACTCAGTTCCCCTGTTAATAAGAGATGAAGTTGGATTTCGAGCAGAGGAAGTTTGTTGTAGTATGCGGCCTCCTAACCTCTACATGCCACCAGCACTCAAGTTGCCAGTCAGCGTTTTGAATGAGTAAATCAATAAACATGAAAAGAAGTGAATTTTGTGGACCTCAGAGTCTGGGGTAGAGAACAAATGTTAAATAATTATTCAATGTCTGCATAACTACAAAGAAATGTAGCCTACAGCACCATTATCGGACAGAGAGATCACACCTCATTCAGAGCTTCCAGGAAGAGCTAGGGAGTGACATTTACTTATACAACAGTGTGGAGTGTGGACAAGACTTAATGGGGGAAGAGCCACATCCATCACACGATCTGCTGGGGACATACGAAGCACAGCAAGAATGGGACCTCAGTGTTAGAATAATATCTGCTGGAGAGAGTGTGGAGGAAGAGGCAGGGATACGTGTGAAATCTGTGCTATGGGTGAACAACTCGAGGAATTCAAAGTCTACCTAATTTTCAACACAGTATTTTCAGTTTTAACCCTCTATTCCACCATATGTGCTTACATATCTTTAAAGAGGTCTATATAATACATGAAAGGTAGCAATTGAAATAACCCAAAATTGAATAACAGGAATATTTGCTAAGAGAGAAATTCATTAAATACGTTTTGGTATCACCATATAGTGTGGAATATTCTGGGAATGAATTAAATGAAAAAATGAAAAAATTATTTTGAACACGATAAAATGACACGTTAAAATCTATAAGACATAATGCTAAATGGGAAAGTCGTGTAGCATTTCAGTATGTAAAGAGTGATACCATCTACATACTTCAAAAAGAAAAGGAACTAGAGCTGTGTGTGTGCAGGACAGACACACACAGACGGAAAAGCATGTTTTAAAATGTTTGGCATGTTTTGAAAGAATAGTCAGCAAATTCTTTTCTTTTTTTTTTTGATTTGATCTTTTTTATTTTATACTCCGCTTGGTTCAAAGGGTGTGTTTGAGTCTCTTTTCAAAATGCATATAATTTGACTTTTGAAGTTTCTTTGCCTATGAGTATAGGGCCTTCCTCTCCTGTGGATCCCAAGACAATTCCTGGAATGGCACATGTGTGGGTGGGGGATGGGTCCGTGGGACTCCTATGTGTACTTGTATAAAAGAGAAACTGTAAAATGTGCTATTATTGAAGTGTGATATTTCTCCCCCCAAATGGATGTTGAGTAAATTGATGTCTGATTCTATGGCCTTTTCTTCTACAACAGGAAAGGAGGTGACCTGAAGCAAATATCTGACAATTCCTAACGAGATAACGGTAGTAGAGGGGTATGTTCCAGGAAGGACTAGAAAGCAAATTCTTATCTGTGATTTCCTAGGAAGGAGAAAAGAAGGAAGAAGACTCTGACTTTAAAAAAAAAAAAAAAAAAAGCCTGAGGGGCGGTGCCTGTGGCTCAAAGGAGTAGGGCACTGGCCCCATATACCAGAGGGTTCAAACCCAGCCCCCGGGTCAAAAACAAAAACTGCAAAAAAAAAAAAAAAATACATACCTGAAATGTTTGAATTTTTACAATGAGATAATAGTCATATATTGCTGTGATTTCTTAAAAATATATATCAAAAATTTCCTATTGACAGAAAAAAGGTTAAAGAGCACAGTGGAATCACCACATGTAAACATCCTCCTGTTGGACCGTTTTCTTGCTATTGAGTTACTGGAGTTCCTTGTAGGCTTTGGACATGAATCTCTTATCCAATCTGTGGCTTATCTCTTCACTCTATTAATTGTTTCCTTTGCTGGCCAAAAGCTTTTTAGTTTGATGCAATCCCATTTGTTTATTTTTCTTTTATCGTCTGTGTGTTGGGGATGATAGCCAAGAAATCTTTGCCCAGACTAACGTTATGGAACTTTGCCCCCTGTGTTTTCTTCTAGGCGTTTTCCAGTTGCAGGTCACATTAAAGTCTTTAATCCATTTTGAGTTGATTGTTTATATGGTGTAATTTGGTGTAAGACAAGAGTCCAATTTCATTCTTCTGCATGTAGATATCCAGTTGTCCCTAAATCACTTACTGAAAGTTCTTTCTCTGTGTTCTTGGCACCAAAACCCATTGACTGTAAATGCATAGGTTTATTTCCGGGCTCCTTATCCTGTTCCATTGGTTAATGTGTGTTTTTTATGCCAGTGTCCTGCTGTTTTGATTACTACAGCTTTGAAATAGGTCTTGAATTCAGGTAGTGTGATGCCTCTGATTTTGTTCTTTTGGGTCAAGATTCCTTTGGCCATTTGGAGTCTTTTAGTCAAACAAGAGGAAAAAACTTTAGGGATCTATTACACACGATGGTGATTATAATAGATAATAATGCATTGCATATGTCAAAATTACTAAAAGACTAGATTTTGAATGTTTTTACCACAAAAAGATAAGTATGTGAGGTGATGAGTTCATTAGTCTGATTTAATCATTCCATTATAAATAGATATCAAAATAGCCTATGGGAGCCTTCGTATCTTATAAATATTTACAATTATTATCAACTAAAAAATGAAAGTAAAAAGAAATTTTTTCTTCCGGAAGGTTCCCTGAGGTTCCACAAGAGGCCCCACCTGGCTGCAAGCTCTGCTGGGCACACCCGGGCTTCCTCCAGGCCAGCTTCTTAGGGTTTCCATCTTGCCCTGGTCTGCTGCCTCACCCCCATGGGCCAGTTGTCCATGGATTCTGACTCCTGGCTCACTCCTGACCCAGTATGTGAGCACCATCCAAGGCTCGGGATGTCTGACTATGCCACTGGTGTCATCTTTTGACTTTGAGCTTGCTTTTGAGCTAATTGATATAGTTTCTATTTCCTTGTCCAAAGACGTCCTTACCCTCCACAGGAGGGGAGGGAAAATAAGCTCCTGGCCCCTTAGTCCAGCATATCTACAGAGGAGGTAAGGGCAAGCGCGCAGCATGAGGGGCTGGTAAGGGTTAGAGTGCAGGTTCCATTTGCCCTTTCTCTGCCGTGAATGCTGAAGAATTCACATGGTTTGGGTTTTCTTTCTAAGACTCTGGAATAGATTAGCTCAACATATAGGAAGGCTAAATCGTTTCTTAGTTGGTTGGATTTTAGTTGCACCGATATGATAATGTCTTGATTAATCATGGTGCCTTGGTGAAGCTGCGAACGCTTCTCTTCAGGTTTGCCTCTCCCCTGGAGGCCTTGCCCCTGCCCTCTGTGCCTGTCCCAGCAGCATCTGTCACCTGGGGCTCTGTGCCCAGCCCATGTGGTCAGCGAGGCGTAGAGGAGAGAACACGGAATGAGAAAGGAAGCATTGGAAGCATTTCCCATTTTGGTTCAATGAGCATTTTGAGCCCCTAAGGAGAGCCATACCCTGTGTTAAGGCCTGGAGGAGGAAGACCAGTAAGAGACAGACCTTGCCTTCCTGGGGATTCTGGTCCAGGTGAGGAGAAGGCCACGTGCACACATAATCTGTCTCATCTCCCAAATAATAAAAATGGTGATACACACAGACAGCTGAGGGCACCACAATTAGGGGTGTTTAGCTTAGCCAGAAGATTCTGGGAAGGTTTCCTGGAGAGACAGATGGATGACAAGTAAGTATATTTAGGCAAAGAAAGGTTAGGAAAACACTCTAACGATAAAGACATGAAGGAAGTATGAGAGAATGCGTGAGGATTGAAAATCAATCAGGTTGCTCAAGCATTGAGGACGATTGATGCGCGTGAGGGCCCAGACAATGGGGACCTCGAGTGCCCACTCACACCTTTCCACTGCATCAGAACATGCCAACTGGCATTGCAGTGTTGACCTTCCAAAATACCGGCCTTTATTGTACGGAAATTTTAACATTCTTATATTGACTCCTTAGCATATTCAAATGGATTGGAGAAAAAAGTCCTATTTGTCAAATATAGGTTAAAACTTTATCTCAACCTTTCTTTACATTCTACAATAACATGGTCCAATTTTAAAAGTTCTAGATAATGAACACAGGATGGTTGCTTCTCCAAGAGGTGGATGCAGAGTTTGGCTGAGGGTGAAGACTCCAGGATGTGCCCTTAAAGAGTTTCTCTCTCCTTTCTGCTAAAATGTATTTGGAACATGTTTGTGCAGAAGTGATCGGATTCTCTCTTCAAATTAGAGAACCACCAGATGTTCTGTAGTATTAAGATTTTGCTGTATTGCCTGTGTATCGGCATGGCGGCATTCTAATGGAAACTGATATGACGGATGATCTCCCAGCTGACGGCCATAATTCTAAATATTGCACACCTGGAGCATTCAAAACCCAAATGATTCCGCGCACTACTCGATTCAAGTAGCCATCTCTCGGGGCAGCGCCTGTGGCTCAGTCGGTAGGGCGTCGGCCCCATATGCCGAGGGTGGCGGGTTCAAACCCGGCCCCGGCCAAACTGCAACCAAAAAAATAGCCGGATGTTGTGGCGGGCGCCTGTAGTCCCAGCTACTCGGGAGGCTGAGGCAAGAGAATCGCTTAAGCCCAGGAGTTGGAGGTTGCTGTGAGCTGTGTGAGGCCACGGCACTCTACCGAGGGCCATAAGGTGAGACCCTGTCTCTACAAAAAAAAAAAAAAAAAAAAAAAGTAGCCATCTCAAACAACATTTATTTGTGTTTTTTAATAAAAGAAGGAATAAGGGGGAAAAAATGGCCTACCATTCTAATGCCCACAAAACCCGTCTAATTTTACTTTGTCTTTTAAGATTCAGGTTTATTGAAGTATAATTTAGGGATAGTAAAATTTGCCCACTTCTGGTGTCCAGTTAAACAAGTTTTGATAAGGTCATGTAATCATTAACACAATTGAGATATGGAACGTTTTCATCACCCCAGAAAGCTCCTTCATGTCTTTTTGTGATTCATGTTCTCCCACCCCCAGTCCCTGCTAATCCCTGATCTGATTTCTAGCCCTGTAGTTTGGCCCAGTTCCTAAGAAAATAATGTAAGAAACACGTAAGAAATGTCAAATGTTACAGAAAAGTATAAACGTACAAAGAGTAATTTAAGAAATCTTTTTGAGGGGGAGTATAGGAATTGCTCAGGCAGACAGGAAAAGTCAAAGCTTGCATTTCTGTCTTGTTTGTTTCACTGTACAATGATTGGAAAACGTAGTTGGACACTTTTGACTTAATGAAATTTATTGAGATTTTCTTGATGTCTGATTATAGGGCCAATTTTTATAAATGTTAAAAGACTACTTGAAAATAAAAGATAGTATCCATTGGCTGATATACAATGTATAGCTATTAGATGGACCTCATTCATTTCATTTTTTAGATCTTTGACGTTTTTAAGTACACTTTTTGTATTTCACTTAATCAAATGAAGTCAGGGTAAAACTGACTACTGTATTAAAAAGGCCCTAAATGGCTCAAATACAGTAGAGACTTATTTCTCACTCTCACGAACTGTTGGCTTAGAAGGTAGTTCTTCTCCGGGCAGTGATTCAAGCATCCAGCTTTTTCCGCCTAGAGACTCCTCATTGTTTCAGGGGAGGAGGGAGAAGAATACATTTCTTAAAAGCTTTGGTCCCCAAACATCTTACATCGCATTGGCTGGAATTCAGTTGCATGGTCATATTCAATTGCAAAGGAAGCTGAAGAATGTAGTCTAGTTGAGTACTTGGGAAACAGAAAAGGACATTCTGATGAGCAGCTAGCAGTCTCAGATCAACTTTTGTGTAAATGATAAAAAATAAGTTATGTTAAATAAATACATAAACCAGTAACAATGAAGTATTATGCACTATATATAATTATACAGGCTAGACGTTTATATGACTGGCATTGCAGTGTTGTTTACACCAGCATCACCATGAACACCTGAGCAGTATTATGACAGCTGCACTATCACTAGATGGTGGGAACTTTCCGGGAGCATCACTGTATATGTGGTCCACCACCACTGACCAAAACATCACGTGGTGTGTGACTGTACTTCTATTCGCTTCCTATTACAACAAATTACTGTAACTACAAATTGTAGTACAAACTTCGTGACTTAAACGTGATACATCCTTATTACCTTATAGTTCTGGAGGTCAGAAGGATCATCAGGCTAAAATCAAGGTGTTGACAGGGTCTTCATCTGGAGACTCTAGGGATAGAATCTGTGTCCTGGCATTTCTTGCTTTTAGAGGCTTCCCACAGTCCTTGGCTGGTGGCCTCTAAAAGCAACCTTCAAACTAGCAATTGCATCAACTCTGACATCAGCTTCCATTATCTCCTCCTCCAACTCTTTCACTTATGACATTCCAGGATGATCTCCCCAACTCAAGATTCTTACCTTAGACATACTTACTAAGTCCCCTTTCCCATATGAGGTGACATATTCACAGGTTCAGAGAACTGTACAAGGTCATCTTCAGGGGACCATTATTCTGGACAATGGGTCAGGTGACCCCAGCAGCTAAAGCACCAGAGGGTGAAGGAGAATCAGTCTCTCCACATGTTGGCTAGCTCTTTGTAAAATTTTGTAATGAATATTTTGTAAATAAAGGTACATTTAGTTACAATTTCCCATTTCCCCTGTGTAGGGTGATTTCAGGGGCAGCTTTTGGGACATGGTTCCCACATCATCTACAGTTATCTCTTCCTGCCCAAGCTCCACCCTCAGATGCGCTTTGCTCCTCAGCTCCCTGAAGAATTCTTTTTTTTTTTTTTTTGCATTTTATTATCTTTACTGGATACATCTCAGTACTGCTCAGTCTTTATCTTTTTCTCAGTGGTACTGCCTTTTGATCAATAGATCCTTCATTGGGCAGAGGGGCTTTTTCAATATGTCTCTGAATGTTCTTCTGTTCCATTCATCGGATTTTCTGTCAAGGACGCCAATTAACCTTGAGTTGAATCATTGTGTTTTAATGTCTGTTTTTGTGCTCTGGGTTACGATTACGTCACTTTTTATTCTTGCTTTCTTAATTTGTTTTAGCCAAGTCTATTCCCTTTCATGCAATCTCATTAATTTTTTTAAAGTTCAGTTTCTCTCTTATCTGATACCTATTAATGTTCTTAATCTCTTCATTAAGCTCTTCTTTTCTGAGTTTAAGCTCTTCTGTACAACAAAGCACTTGTTGGAATTAGCTCTCACTTGTTTCTCTCCCTTTGTGTATTATGACCCTCCCTTCATTTCTCTAGTGTTCCATGGTTTTCACATTGTTTCTATTCACAGGACTCATTATGGTTAAGATCTTCCTTTTCGGTGTAATGCAAATGAATCAAACGTGCACCTTTTCACATCTTTCTTCATTTAGACTGCTTATTTTCTTCCTAGAGCTTCTGTTTGGGGGGCAGAGTATGTTAAATCTTTGCACATGTTTTGTCTCCTGAGAGGTGGAAGGGGTGTGGAGAGCTCCCCTGGGCAGGGTCGGTTGTGACAGTTGACTGTGTCCTGCTCTTCTTTCCCATTTCCATTAGAAGTTCTGGCCTTGGGCTCCCCCTTTGAGGGTGGTGGTTAAACCCATTGCTGTGTGGAGGGTGCTTCACGGTACATGTCTTAATTCAGAATGGAGCCCTTGGCTTCCCACAGAGGTAACCAAACTGGTGTCCACTTTCCACATGACTTGTGTCTTGCCCGAGAACCATTTCCACTTCACTCTCAGACCAGAGTGGGGGTGGGAATTAGGCAAAGATGCTGAGTTTGGCTGTGGCATCCGACTACTGGGTAGGAGAGCCAACATCTTCCCTCTCCCTGTATGCCATCACCATTTTGGCTTGAGGGTTTCTCCTCCTCCATGTCTCTCTCAACATTGAGAACTGAGGGAGGTTTGTTTTACCTTCACCCACTGGTACTCCGGCTCGTGGGGTCACCCAATTCACGGCTCCCCGACCTGTAGGGTGGCCTGAAGCATAATAGCAGTTGACTAAGGCATAATCCACCTTGTGGTGACACCTGGCTCTTTCTTCCCTCCTTCTAAGTACCTCTGGGCTTGGTTTCAGCAGTGGCCACCATGGTGGGCAGCCCACCCATCTTCCAGTGGGAGAGTCCCCCCCACTACCTGAACTTCCCTCTGCCAGCTTCATTCATGGGGTAAGGGACACTGGATCCTCAGCTTACTTCTCAACCAGGGAGGACTGGCATGATTATTTTCCACAAAGATATCAGAGCAAATTGTTTAAAATGTTTAAAATCAGACTATACCACCCTTTTGCCTAAACCCCTTCGATGGTGCCTCCATTGAACCTTGAATAAAATCTGAAGGCACCACCTTGGCCCACAAACCCTCCGTGGTATAGCCTCCCCTCTCTCCTGTGCCTCCCATGTCCTGTGCACATGGGACCCGAATGTGCTGCCCCCCAGATAACCACTTGGTATACAGATCATTTTTAGCTGAAGGCACTTGAAAATCAACAGATGCAGGAAGAGTTCTCTTACCTCCCCCTTTCTGCCTAAAAACAGGGCCTAAATTTCCCTTCATGAAGGATCCCCTTCTCCCATACCAGGAACGAGAGAAGAACCCATCTTCAAAGAGTTAGTACCCAAAAGATCTATATAACAAACCTTTCCAAGACAGCCCTAACTTCCATTACTTTCCCCCACATGCTTCCTACTCACTTTCCCACAATGCGTAGTCCCCTTTCCTTTATTAAAATCACATACAAGCCCCCAAGTCTAACTGCTTCTTTGAGTTTTACTTCTTTTCTATAAACTCCCATCCATATAAAATATTCATAAAATTTGTCTTCTTTTTCTCCTATTAATCTGTTTGATTTTTTGTTTGTTTTGGTTGTTGTTTTTTTGTTTTGCACTAAATTTGTAGGCTCCCTCCACGGGTACAAGGGCCCTCTCTACCCCAGCCACACCTGCCTCCTCTGCACTGGGTTCTTCTCAGCTTCTGGGAAAATCCTCCCCTCCCCTTAAAGTGGGTCCACTCCCCACCTCTGCACATCTCATCTCCCAGTTTCAGCTTAAATGTAATAAGCAGGTCCCCACCACTGAGCTTCCTTGCACCACAGTCTGTTTCCTCAGCATTCTGAAGATGTGCTATCACGCCAACAGAATACAGGCCCCAAAGGGCAGGGGCCAGATTGGTTATGCTGACTCCAGATGGCCCCAGCATCCAGGGCTGCATGCCCAGGAACATTTGTTGATGAATGAATGCACCAGCCGAAATAAACGATTCCAGAAAGGTCAGGAGCCACCATCCCCCAGTCCTTTCCATAGTTCTTCCTATTCTAATTTACAGACCCAGACTTCCAAGACTAAGTTTACAGTTTTACACACTCAAAACTTCTTCACCAGTCTGTAAATGGGCAGATGTTTTCTCCCAAGAAATGGGGGTGAGGGCAGTCTGCTCCCTCCTCCTAGACACACATAGTACTAAGACGATTTTCGCTTCCTCTAAATGACTGGAATGTTCTAGAGAATCTGAGCATCACCTAAAGACCTTCCCCCCATAACCTTCCTGAGAAATCAGAAACAAATGTTAGAAGATTTTAAAGAGATTTGGCATTTTCTGCCACATGAGGATGTATAAAGTGAATCAATTATTTAGCTATTTTCTGTAAAGCAGTTAGGTAATACCTTTGAGGCCTCTGTGTTTAATTCTACTAAAGGATTAGCAGTCAACCTAATTTCTCCCTTTCATATTTTACTAACTTTTCCCCTTCTATGTTTAATCTGTTAAAGTCCATAGCAGCATAAAAGATGAAAAGTGCATTTAATTGTTTTAAAATGCTAATTTCCCCAAGTCTGTGGTGTCTGTTCAAGATGATTTCTCCTTTAATGAAGAAGTGACTTGGTAAATTTCTGACTCCCAAGGTAAACTGTTGGGTGTTTAGTTCATAGCCTTGCTAATTAAGATATTAATTTGATCAAAGTAGTTTCCATTACAGACCTGAAAACCTGCCTTTTCTTCACTGTAAGGAATTTATTTATCTATGTAAATCAACCATTTACTCCTGTTTGAAAGGCATAGAGCAGTAATCCTAAGGTGATGGAAACCGCACATTTGTAGCAACTCCATATGGAGACTATGAGGAAGTAGGAATGACGGGATACACAGAAATTCATAGTAGCAGCAAAAACAGGCAGAACAGGATCCTGGGCAGTGTGACGGTGAATTTTATGTCAACTTGACTGGGCTGAGAGATGCCCAGAGAGCTAGTCCGACACTATTTCGGGCATGTCTGTGAGAGCGTTTTTGGAAAAGATCAGCATTTGAACTGGAAGGCTGAGTACAGAAGATCTGCAGATCTGCCTTCCCAGTGTGGGTGAGCAACATCCAATCCGCTGGGGGCCTGAATAGATCAAAAAGTCAGAAGAAGGGCAAATCCTCTCTCTCTTGAACTGGGACATCCATCTTCTCCTAGCCGTGGACATCAGTTCCATCTCCCTGGTTCTCAGGCCTTCACTCTTGGGCTGAATTATAACACTGGCTTTCCTGGTTCTCCAGACCAGAGACAGAAGTACATGGGACTTCTCAACCACCATGATCATATGAGTCAATGCCCATAATAAATCTCCTCTTATATACCTGTATCCTGTTGGTTTTGTTTCGCTGGAGGACCCTGACTAATGCACTGACTAACATACCACTGCACATTCCCCGAGTGGCCTGAGAGAAGATGATGAGTGCCACTGAGTACCCGCCTCCCCCAGGAGGAGAAGGGCTTAGCCCATCGTCCATCCACCTACCTGCCCCTCACCCATCTTGCCATCCATATAAACCCTTATTATTTCCATCCTAAACCCTTATTAGGCACCTAATAAGTATAAGACAAGATGTTTAGTGTTTCATGTAGACAACCGAAGGCTTTTCAAATCTTTTCATTTCCAATCACATTTTCTCAATTTCCCTTTAAAGGGATGGATTTTATGCACAGTAATCCCTTGATTCATTTATAATTTCATCTTCAAGGGCACAATTCAAACCATTTCTCTCCCCATCAAGGCCCCTTCCCCTCCATGCTGTTTGCAATGCTTGTAGGTGGCTAATTAACTTCTCTAATCATAACAAAGCCTCCTTCCTACACTGTCAGTGTTCAGAAAGAATACATCATAAGCATTGTGGTATCATTTTTTTTAATGTAATAAGACAACAATAGCTTAGGGTTTATAATGTTACCAACCAAATCCCTATGGTTGGTAACATTATAAACCAATTATAAATCTCTCTCCCTATATTTGCCCAAGGAGAGAGATGGATAAATAAAATCCAGTTCAGTCACTAATAGGAAAACCACCCCACAACAACACACACGTATACGCAGAAGAAATAATTGTTGAAAATACATGCTGAGCCTGTTTCTGCTATCTCCACAATAGTGTTGTGAAGAAGGCTAATAACAGGTGACATTTATAAAGGTCTCACTAAATGCTAGGTTCTGTGTATGAATCATTTTATTTAATTATCACTGCATTAAAAGATAAGTTTATCAATTACCCCACTTTGCAGACAGGGAAACCAAGGCATTGCTCAGCATTACAGCCAAGCATAGATAGGCATGCTGAGATCTATAGCTAGGCAGCCTGACCCCAGAGCCCAAGCTCTCGTCCGACTCTATACACCTTTGTATGTGGGGGAAACACTGAGAATTGAGGCTTCATAGGAGGACAGATATAAAGTGGAAATAGCCAGGCCTCAGACCAAAGGCCCGTGTCCTAGTCTTACTCCTGCTATTGGCTGATTTGTGACATTAGATGAGTCCCTTGACCCCTGTGGTCCTCATAAAAGGAGAAGGATAGACAAGATGATCTTCCATAAATGCACTAGCCTCAAGGCCTGGAATATCTACATTACTGCTGGCTGTCTCTGGAATTCATTCACTGTGTCAAGCTAAAGTTGCTGCACAGTTATCCAAGCAATCAGAACTAACCAGAGCGAGGACTGCAAATAGAAATTTCAACACACCAATGGTAAAAGAGTCTAGCGATCCTGTGCCTGGCAAGAATGCCAGAGAAGATTCCAGCAATCAGAAACCACGGCACCAGAGCCCTGGACGCTGTTGCCTGGAGCACCTACAAACCTCCCAGCTTCCTTTACAAAGAACAACTTATAAAGAGACATGTAACTAGTTTCTAGCACAAACAAGAGGATTGAGTCACTGAATCCTCCATTCGATAAACTGATATCATTCACCTACTGTGTGCCCTGGGAAGGGACCAAGTGCTGGAGATGCCAGAACACAGAGACAGGAGACAGACACCCAATCTGTCTGTTTCGTACCCTGGGGTACGAAAAGTGAAGACCGGGCTATTTGGGACACCAGCATGTATGAGGGCACTGGGGCAGGATAAACAGGGTGCTCTCTGAAAACTGCCTGCTGGGGAATGAGGGGCTTGTTCTTGAGGCCTCACCTCCAATGTGTCTGCCCTGCCGTCGCCCTACCATGATGGGGGCTCCACTGTCCTGACTTCATCTAAATCTAACTACCTCCCAAAGGCCCCACTCCAAATGCTGTCACATTGCGGACTGGGGCTTCAATAGGTGAATCTGTGGGGGAGAGAGACACTTTCAACCCATAGCAATAAGCCATATATTGTTGAAAACGTTTTCCCGTTTTGGGAAAACACTGAGTCAAAGAACAAACAAAACTTCTCAGTCTAAAATAAAACAAGGCAATGAATGACTCGAATAAACTTACCAGATGCTTATAGGGGGGACCTGAAGGTTGAAAAAATTGCACATGGAAATGAATCAGGATTTTTTTCCAGTTTGTTCTACTAAAAAGCATACACTATGTTTGTCTTGGTATAATTTCTTTAAAAAACTGGCAGACCGTCATTATCACATTAGTTTAATTTATACTTGTTAATGGGCCCACTGTCATGCTCTCCCCCCCACCCCCACCCCGCCCCCCCATGAGATCAACTGCAGACAGCGCAGCCCTGGAATGAAAGCCCACCAGGCCCGTCTGCCTTCTCCCCAGCCCCGGGGCTCAGGTGCCTCCTTCTCTTCTCATCCTGTCTTGGTTCCTAAGGATGGAGGATGCAGCTCTGAGGCGGACATGGGGCAGAGCATCACAGAAATTTGGTCTGTGGCATCTTCTAGTTGCTACTCAAATGGAAATGTTAAGTCTGTTCCCTCCATGTTACACAGCTGCGTAGAACGCATACTCCAGGGCTTCTCATTTTGAGAGAGGAAATTAACCAATGCTAAATGGCAAGGATACCACCTTGCATTCGGTTTAATTCCAAACATGCTCACCATGGCGTTGGCACCACAGTGCATGCACCCAAGAAATTAGTGATGATTAGACACCCTTCTTGTTGAGTGGAACTGAAGCAGTGGTAATTACGTGGAGTTTATGCCTCCTCAAAGGAAATACATGGGCACACCCTTTCTAATAACCTGCGCATCTAAGCATTAGCCACTCCCTGAATTTTCAGTGGATTCCGGCTCCATCACCAAAAGAAGCATCTCCCAGAACTAAGGCTGCAGACTATCATAGGATCGTGCTAGAACTAACTCATGATGGATGGTCCAGGGAAGCTACAGCATCGTATCCCATAGGTTTACTGTGCTATAAGACACAGGCAGATTATGCTTTGAAATACCCACTGAGTACCATAAAGAGTTTCTCTGTATTTTAGTTTTGGCTGCTATAACAAAACAGCATGGACTGGATGCTTTAAACAAAGAAACGTTTGTTTCCCAAAGTTCTGAGGACTGGAAGGCCAAGGTCAAGGTGCCAGACACCAGATTCAGTGTCCTGTGAGAGCTCTTTGTGGTTTGCAGACAGCCACTTTCTGGCTGTGTTCTCAGTTGGTAGACAGAGAGAGTGAGCTCTGGTTGTGCTGGGGTTACTCTTACCATGATGGGGGCTCCACTGTCTTGACTTCATCTAAATCTAACTACCTCCCAAAGGCCCCACTTCCAAATGCTGTCACATTGCAGACTGGGGCTTCAATAGGTGAATCTGTGGGGGAGAGAGACACATTCAACCCACAGCAATAAGCCATATATTGTTTTTATCTCCTTATCAAACTGAGCTCTGAAATCTACTGTTGAAAAACTTGATTTTCCCCCCACTTAAAACATTTGATTATTGAAATTTCTAGGCTCCTTCTAAGGGAAGTTAAACATTTCAATTAATTAGAAACTTCTTAGAAATCAGGTATTTAAACAATGCCCTATGCCGGGATTTAAAGTCGTGCCTGTCTGACATTTCTCAGAGCCACTCAACAGGGTGAGATGCTCAGAAAGCTCCTGGGGACAGCCACTCCACAGCTGTTCCAAGCAAGTGACAACCATGTTCCTTGAATTTCCAGGAAAGCATTTTATTGCCCTATTGCATTGTGATACACATAAGCAACTCCCTAAACCAAATGGCTTGTGCCCAAAGAATTTCTTGCTTTCCACCAAGAAAGCAGTTAGGGGACTTCAGGATCCAGCTCCACTGTCAGAGTTTAGATAAATGATGACCATAGCTCACAAAGACGCCAGTGCAAACAGCTCCACTGAGTCTCTGCAAAGTCCAAGACTCAGGTAGGAACGTGGGAAGCTTCTTCCAAGAAACTGCTTTGCCAACATCAATGATTTGCAGGTATTAAATATACAGCAGATAATTGTTCAAAGATATAAATATTCATTCTCCCCTCCTCCTGCCCCCTCCTCCCGTGATTACCCCTCCCCACAAGGACCTCAATGTATCTTTTATCTATTATTAAAATGATTATATAAAATGAAGGAGAATAATTTAATAATTTGGCCTATAAAAATGAAATGGACTGGGACTCCCATGCGCTGGCTCCCCGGGGTAGCGGGCCTCACTCTTCCAGGACGTGACTGTTACTCCGCCTGCCCTGCCTCGCCTTCCTGCGTCCTCCTTTTGTTTGTTCCCCACCCGGGGCTCAGGACAGGCCTGCAAATGCAAGAAAATGTGTGCAAGGGGACTTTCACCAGCGGCCGTCCCCCCACATCATGCTATGATTATTTTAATAAAGGCAACATGTGTGCACAAGGAGAGGCAAGAAAACCTCCAACCATGCCAGCCATTTAAAATATAAAAGGCCCATTTCCTCTCCCCTCACTCTCAGTCCTTTCCTGCACCTCCTTCCAGTAAAATATTAATGCGTGTAGCTGCCTATATTTGCATATGCTGTTAAAATATTCAGTCAGTTATATTTTATATATGTACACTAATCTTGATTTTTCTCTTAACATGGGTTGAAAATCTTTTCATATCACATTATTTATATTTTACTTTTCTATTGTGGCAAAACATACATAAAATGTACTATTTTTTACATTTTACATCTATGCTTCAATGGTACCTCACCAGGTAGCATAACTATCACCACTGACTTATTTCCAGAACTTTCCATCATTACAAACAGAAACTCTATACCCGTTAAGCAATAAACCTCCCTTTCTGTCCCTTCCATCCAGCCCCTGGTAAACTCTCCCCTTTCTGTGCCTGTGAATTTGCCTACTGCAGGTGCCTCACATAAGTGGTACCACACAGGATGTGTCCTTTGTGTCTGGCTATGTCGCTGAGCTTAACGCTTGCAAGGTTCATCCCTGTCATAGAATGTATCAGATGAACAACATTTCAGTGTATGGAAGCACCACACTTCACTCATATACTCACCTGCTGATGAACGCGTGCTGATTCCACCTTCCGCCAACTGTGAAGAAGGCCACTGATGCACCAGCATCTGAGTCCCTGTCGGTCCATGGCTAGGAGGGCAACGGCTAGGTCATAGGGTAAGTCTGTGTTTAACTTTGAGGAACTACCAAACCACGTTCCACAGTGAGGGCACCATCTTACACGCCCACCAGCCATGGACAAGGGTTTCCATGTCTCCATGTTGTCCCCAATGCTAGCTGTTTCCCTTTTTTTTTCTTTTTTAATAATAATGGAAGCGTGAAATGGTGTTGAATTGATGGCTTTGATTTGTATTTTTCTAATGATTAATGATGTTGAGCATCTTTTCATGTGCTTATTAGCCATTTGTTTATCTTCTTTGGAAAAAACAGTCGCTTCAAAACCTTTGTCCATTTTTTAATAGGTTGTTTGTTCTTTTTGTCTGTGAGTTATATCTTCCTATTTGTAAGTAAACGGTTTACACTGAGGCGTTACATACATAAACTGCCAAATTGTCAGTGTAAAACTTGATGAATTTTCAAAATGAATGCATTCCAACAATCAGGACTGCCTTTATCAAGAGATAGAATTTTACTCAGCACCTCAGACGGTGCCCTCCTGCCCTGTCATGGTCATTACTTACTCCCAACAAAGGCCACCCGTCCCCAACTTCCATCCTTGCCATTTAGTTTCAAATGCCTTTGGGCCTTACTCCTGTAGGGCAGGTCCCACAGGTTGAATATCTCTTGATAGCTTGAATATCCAAAATGCTGAGACTAGAAGTATTTCAAATTTTGATTTTTTTTTAGATTTTGGAACATTTACATCAGACTGATTGAGCACCCCTAATCTGAAAATCTAAAATTCTTCAATAAGCATTTTCTTTTGATTGTTACATCAGCACGTAAGTTTTGGATTTTGGAGCATATCAGAGTTTGGACTTGGGGATTAGGGATACTCAACTTGTATTACATTCTCTCTTATGTCTGGCCTCTTTGACTCAAAATTGTTTGTGAAATTCATCTGTGTCGTTGCACAGAGCAGTTTATTTATTGTAATTCCACAATGTATTGATCTAATCTCTGATTTGGGGATATTTGGATTGTTTCCAGTTTGAGCTAATGTAAGTACTGTGGAGCGGTTAGGAACAATCTTGCAATGTCTTCTAATGATTCTATACACGCACATCACGCACTGTGTGGGGTATGCACACAGGAGTGGACCTGCTAGGTTACGTGGCATGCATTTGCTCAGCCTTAGCGGAAGTTAATTGTTTGCAAAGTGGTTGTACTGATTTGTACTCCAACTAGCAATATAATTACCCCAGAATAAATATCCCAATTAATTTTAGTAATACATTGTATAGATGTACATAATTAAACTCTCTGGTCTCCTACTGAAAAACATTTAGGTTGTTTATAATTCTTAAATTTTTCTATCTCGCTATTATGAACAGTGCTGCAGTGAGCATCCTTGCACATGGAAATGAGCAGTTCTGCCATAGCCATAGAGTAAATTTCTAGCAGAGTAACTAACTCCTTCATTGACATGTCTGTGCATTAAATGTTTTGATAGACTTTAGCAAATTACCCTCCTAACAGGTTGCAAACATCGCCACTCCCACAAGCATTATGAGATTGACTGCCAAACACGCCCTCCCTCCCTGTCCCAACAACACTTAACGTAATCGGTCCCAATTTGATAGGTGAACAATAGCATCTCTTGCCTGCATTCTTTAATTACAGAGGGAGGTTCTCACTTTCATTTTTAACCTGTCACTGCAGTCAGTAACAGGAGTCAGCTGCTTAACCAAAGGTAGGACAAGAAGCTTTCTTCTTACCCCACCAGTAATCTGTGCACACAAGACACGTGGTAAATCTGACTCAAATCCAGAGCATGTCATAACTCCACCCCTTCCATTGTAACTCTCAGTGTGCCGGGTGTGAGTTGGGGTCTCAGTGGGCAGTGTGGCTCTCTCGTGACTGGCCACTCCATCTCACCTGGTCGTTCTCCTAAGAGTGGCTTCTTCATGTCCAAGGAGGAAGGAGGGATGGTGGCTCCACCTCCGTTAGCGTGACTTGCGAGGGCTCACCTGGGCTGTCAAAGGACTTCACATCTTTCTTTGACCAAGACAGTCTGGGCTCTGAATTCTCCCCATGGTTGGGGACCACATCTCTGTGAAGGCTCTAAGTGTGAGTCCCAGGCAGCTGGTTTTCAGTACACACTCAAGGCTGCCCTATTGTTTTCCTAGGGCCGCTGGAACAAATTACCCCAAACTGGGTGGCTTCTAAACCAGAAATGCATTCTCTCTCAGTTCTGGAGGCCAGAAGGCTGCAATCAGGCCATAAGTCAGCAGGGCTGGGTTCTGTGTTCCAGGCCTCTCCCCTGGCCCTGGTGCTGCCGGCGAGCCTTGGCACGGCTCAGTCTGCCGCTGCCTCTCTGTCTCCGCCACCCTCATGGCTGCATCACCCCTGAGCGCATCTGTGCCCAAAGTCTCCTCTTCTCATCTGGATTCCAGTCTTATTGGGTTAGTGTCCACCCAGAACACCTCATCTTAGCTTGACTACATCCAGAAAGACCTTCTTTCCAAAAAAGGTCACATTCACAGGTACTGGGGCTAGGACTACAACATACAATCTTAGAGGGGGGGGTGCAATTCAGCTCACAACGGCTACCTAAATCTGGAAACTTGCCTTCAAAAACTCAACTTTCTAACCCACTGCTTGCCATCAAATGACCTAAGTCATTTTTCTAAGTCATGGGAACTGTCCTACCACTCCCTGGGCAATGTGTCACTGCTTTGGCCATCTGCAGAATCCATCTGAGCTCCTCAGCACAGAGACCCTCACACTCCGTCCTTTCTCCCTGCTGCCTCTCCTCTCCTACCTCCTATCACGTGCCCTGCCCTTCCCCTGACATTCCCTGCACTCCTTGATTTCTATACGGGGAACATCCTTCCTTCACTCACTTCCCCTCCTGAAGGCTTCTTCCTCCCGCAGGCTATCCACGAAGCCGTGCTACCTCCTCCCTGAAACCTGCCCCAAGCCTCCCTGCGGTTAATCCCTCCTTCTCTGTAACCTCACCCCCACTCCTCGTGTTACCTCCTTCTCCCTATAGCAGAAGATGAGATCTTAAGATGTCCATCTTCCCTGCCTGGGCATCTCTCTCAGCCAGGAACCATGGCCTGTATGAGTGAGTGTCTTGCGCATAGTAGGTGCTATTGAAGTTTCTAGAAGAGATGCTAGATGATCATTTAAAGGCTGTAGTGTCTAACTGGTTGCAGCAGAGCAGAGTCAGCAGGTCCCCACATCAGATGATCAAGTAAATGAACAGGGGTCCACCCTAAACCAACAATCCCTACTGAGGAAACAAAGTCCCCCTGGGCCTATGCGTGGAAAATAACTGATCCAGCCACTGATCATTGATCCCCACCTGAGGACATCTCAAGGGCCTACCACAACATAGTAGGGCCCTGGAGAGAAGCGTCTTTTCAGTGAATCCCTTGACTACTGAACCAGACCTGGGTTTTTCTGACTTGGAACAGCGCTTACATAAATCTGCAGATACTAAGCACCTAGCACAGTGGTGCTTACTGGTGGCTGTTGATATTGTATTTTTTGTTTTGTTTTGTTTTTGAGACAGAGTCTCCCTCTGTCACCCAGGATAGAGGTTGTGGCATCATCATAGCTTACTGTAGCCTCAAACTCCTGGGCTCAAGCAATCCCCCTGACTTGAATTCCTGAGTAGCTGGGCCTATGGGCTGTACCACCACACCCAGCTAATTTTTTCTATTTTTAATAGAGACAGGGTCTCATTCTTGCCCAGGCTGGTCTCCAAATCTTGGCCTCAGCAATCCTCCCACTTGGGCCTCCCAGAGTGCTAGGATCACAGGCATGAGCCTCTGCACCCAGCAGGTAGTGGTATTTATTACTAATAGGAAGGTGAACTCGCCTCAAACTTGGCCTGAAAGTGCATTTCTTCCAGAGGTTGAATTGAATTCCCTGACCAGCACTACAAGTGCAGAGATTCAGTGATATTGAGGAGAACTTTGAAAGCATGTTCCCAGAGGTGCTGGGGGCACAAAGCTCAGAAGCAGCTTCTTTTCTCATGCAGAGTGGCCTCAAGGCATGGGCAGGAAACACCGGAGGATGAGTGAGGAAGAGCCCATGTTCCTCGCCCTTCCTGCACGTGTCTCTTGTCTTAGCAAAAGGCCCCGCCATCCAACCTGGTATCTAGTCAAGAGCCTAAATATCACCCTTTACCCCGAACCTCTCCATCGCCTCCATTTCTAACTCTCAAGCTTGTCAGTTTCACCCCCTGAATTGCTTTCACAGGCCCAGTTATTTCCACCACCACCCCATCCAAGGTCCAAGTTCCCCTTCTCTCGCTGGCTGCCTCCTGTGTTTCACCGCCATGACTGCCTCACCCACCACAGCTAGGGAGGGGCTGGCAAAACGGTATCAATTGAACACAGACATGCACAAACAGTCATTCTTAAAACCCTGAAAAGGTTTCCCATTGGTAATGGAAAAAAGTACAAATTCCTGGCCGTGCCCACCAGACCCCAGACTGACCTCTCAGACTACTTCAACCCTCACACACTCCACACTGGCCTTTTTTCAATCCCTGGAACATGCAAGCTCCTCTCACCTTGGGCCGGGGGGGCCTTTGTACTTGCCGCTCCATCTTTCTGGAATGTTTTTTTTTCTACCCTTGAACCTGGTGTCAAGTTAAGAGCTCACCCTTCCAGTCTCCCTTCAAACACGCTTCTCCAGCAAAGCCTCCGCACAGGGCCGAACTGCCGTCATGCCTTTCCCAGCACCATGGGCTTCTCCTCTTTTCCATTTTAGGATTTCACTGCCCGGCAGGCCCCACAGAAAAGGCATCATATTTCTTCTTCCTGACCTAGATCAGTGCCTGGCACAGTGTTAAACTGCACAGTAAACATTGTTCAGTGAATACATGATGGATTGTGACTGACTGACTGAATGCTTCTGTAGCTGCCCATGTGCCCACTCAAATGAAATTCTAGTATCCTGCACCGCAGAGCAGGGAGAAGATGATGGTTTTAAACACGTGTAGAGGAATTTGTCATAAAATCGTCTGAGCAGGGGAACCACTGTAGCCACCAGGACAGTAAGGAAGTGGCAAGTGAAGAGTAAGGGCTTGCCCCCTTCCACCTCCAGTGGCATAAGCTGAAAATACTCCCCGAGGAACTTACATGAAACTACTCAGGGAAGGGTTTGTGTGGCTTTGTCCACAGGAGCACTGGAAGGTGCTTGCCAAGAATCATGAGTCCCATTTCTGCACAAGTACTGCTGCTTCTAAGACAACTACCCCTCGCTTGGCTACCACTCCAGGCACCTGTTTGGAGATAGAGAAATGATGCCACCAAAATAGAAAAGGGCCTTTCTGCCCTCCTCCTTTACTCCGCCAGATGAACATGCAGCCGTTCAACTAAAACCCAGCCAGGAGTGAAGCCAGGAGGCGAACGGCAGCGGGGAGACCAGTGACAAGGACCCTGAGGGCGCTGGCTGCTGTCTGCTTCATGCTCGGCCCTTCTAGGTGTGTCCTCATTTAATTTTCACAAATACCCCCGAGGGGTGGGTTCCATCCTTATCTCCCTTTGACTAAGGAGGGAGTGGCTCAGAGAGGTGAAACGACTCAGCCTGAGTCCACAGTCAGGAAATCACATAGCCCAGAGCTTCAGACCTGCGTCTGTGTGACTCTAGCAGTGTGTCATTAGTGGACTATGAACCAAGTCACCACCTCCCCGTGGCCCCAGCGCCCCCACCTCCAGGCCCAGTCCTGCTCCAGCTAAACAGAAGAACCAAACTCAATCTGAGTGTCAAATATGTGACTGGAAATTCCGATAAAAGTGACAAAAGCCCTGGGGAACACAGCGTTAGCATACAGTTTTGCAGATGGACCGACTGAGCCCTGGGAAGTAAATTGCACGCCTGCAGTCACTTCATTAGGAAGTGTCCATCTGAGCATTTGAACCCAAGACTCTTGCTTCAGAGCACCCACTTATTTGACTCCCTTTCCTCCTATAAGGTCCACGCTCCTGCCGGTAGCCGGGACCACTCTGGCTCTGAGCAGAGGTTCCCAGCAACACCCAAAGAAAAGAAATTAGACTCAGGCTGATGGAGAAACTGCTACCTAGTTGTCTTTTTAAAATAACTCAGCCTGGTTGCTCTGTATTCCTGGCAGGTGCTTATTGCAACAATTAATCTCCTCTCTTTGCAGAGACACTGGAAACATTTAAACATAAAGTCAGAGATCACTTGCAAAATAAAGATACTGAAATCACAGGTCCCATTTAATGTTCTATAGTCTATCTGTCCATTTTAAAGGGATCAGACACCATAAAAGAATTCTTTCATCAAATCTGTAGTTCTCTTCCCAGGGTAGGCCTGAGACAGCACCACTGCTGAAACTCTGAAAATGACCCGCTGATTTCTAAAACATCTGCCCTCCCCTGGAAGGCTTAGAAAAATGTGGGGTTTCATTGGAGACCTCTGTCAGTCCCCAGGCACCTCGCAGCCTGGGGCCACCTTAGAATAATGGTTCTTTGAGCAGTTTAAATTACATCTGCTGAGAAAGGAAAGGAGCCAGAAACCCCATCAGTCTTTCCCTGACAAGAGATCTTTTCCGTGATGACTTCGATTGTTCTCTCAGCGTTTCTAATTAAAATAGCAATCACTTTCCCATGGGTCCACAAGAGAAAGAATGCAGGGAACAACTCTTTCTGCATAGAAATCAAAGTTGCAGAATTTTAAAAGTCACATGAAGTTAGATGTGTGGGATCTGGGCGGCAGCCCTCCACACGCCAAGTCCTCGCTCTTATCCCAGAGTCGGGACCCCAGAACCTTGCCAAGGTGCCAAGGAGGGGGCACATGAGCATCAGCTGCAGCAAACTCCATGGGGACAAGGATTTCACACTAAAACGGAGCCTTCATATTTATTGGATGATCAAAAAAAAATCAGGTACAACCCACACATCCATCAATAGGGAAGGGTTAAATGAGCCAAGGTTTACCAAGACAGTGCACCCGTGGTTAACCGTGCAGCAGGAGCCACCATGCAATCTGTCCACGGTAGACTGCGAAGGGCTGAGGGAACACCTGCATCATCATCGTCATTATTATTATTATTATTTGGCCAAAATGAAAAGAACAAAAGCCACGAAGAGAGAGTGTGTGTGCGTGCACTTGTGTGTGTGTGTGTGCGTGGCTGGGGGTAGGCAACAACACCCTGTCAGCAGAGCTGCATCTAGGGAGCTGCTCTAACGGAGAGGATTCAGGGAATGGAAGAATTCAGCTATTCCCTTTATACTCTTCTGCTGGTTAGAATTTTTAGCAATCCATGTGTATTAGTTTTATAATTAAAAAAGAAAAGTAAATCAATAATACAAGAAATAAAATCTGCTGCCTGTTGACTTGTAAGTTGAGATCTCAGCTGTACAAGCTTCCAAGCATCCAGTTCTCTGAAATTGTGGCCTCTATTAGCATTGATCTGCCTCTCCGGAGCCCCTGGGATTCCAGGAGATTTGAAAAGTGCAGCCGGGCCTCGGCATCAGCCACAGGACAGGGTGACAGACAGGCAGGAATGGTGGCAGAGGTGTATAGCCTAGCAGCCGATCACTTTGCAGGAAGCACCAGAAATTATAACATCTACCTGAAATAACCGGGAAATTGCCATGGGAAGTTTGGAATAAAGCCCTGGAATGGGAGCCTCCAGCAGCAATTCTGCAGTCAACACCTCCCTCGGATCCACTGGGAGAGAGGTTATGATAATAAACACAAACACGGATCCACCTGGGGTGTCCCGGGCAGCAGCCTCTGCCTGTGGCTAAGAAGGATGGCCGCGGAGGGAATTGTTGGCTCTACAGGCTCCATCTTTTTATTTTCCTCTTCCTCTTTTCATCTCTAGGGCCTTTCCTTCTTCCCCAGTCCCTGGGGCTTCATGCTGCTTCGCTATTTCCTCTCCAGTTATCTCCTTTCATTCCTTTTCCTCATTCAGTCCTGGCTCTGGGAAAAAAATACAAGTTCCCTGCTTCTTGGATCTTTAAGAACTTCAGGACCTCTGTTTGTTTATTTGAAGACAGACCAGCGATTACAAAGATGTGCACACAGGGGATTTACCAAACCATCAAGCAGGGTCTCATTTTTGTGTTCAGCAGAAACACCCTGGAAGCTTGTAAAAGTCTCCATCCTTTAAGACACCTAGGGTCGATATCGGTCCAGATAAGATTTTCCTTGTACATTTAAATTTTTTTTCACACATATTTTAGTTTGGTGAAATCACTGGGAGATTTTCTAAACTCACCGAAGTGGAAAGCTAAACCAAGGCTCACAGACCAATTAATCTCATTCTTGTGATAACTCGAGCAGCCAGAAAAGGACAGGAAATCAGCGGAGGACTCAGGCAAGCAACAAGTTTGCACATTCTAATGCCTAAAATCAACTTGAAATGTCTTAGATAAAGATTCCAGGAAGTATTTTCATTAAACACTAATCACGTAGTCCATGCATGTATATTGGAGATCTGGCTCATTGGCTTCTTATTAAAAGTCCACAACTCTGTCTTTAAAATTTGGAAATTACAGAGAAAAAGGGACAGTACAATTCTCCTATTCTGTCACTGCATAAAACTGAAAAACTGATGACATTAACACTCAAGTCAAATGGGAGCCAAATGAGAAATACTATTGATGGCAGACAGCAGAACCTAACATCAAAGCAATCCAGGACAGCTTCTAGGGGTCACGCTGGGAGGGTCCCCTGAGGCCCTTCATATCTGCATCCCCTGCAAGCATCTGCTGTGGTGCAGATCAAGGGCAGAGCTGGCCAGGAAGGGGAAGCAGGAGAGGGCTGCAGCCCCGACCCCAGGCTCAGCGCAGAGGATGGGAGGGGCAGTCTAGGGACCCTGGTCTCCCACTTGTATGCCTAGAGGAAACAGATTCTGGAAAGTCAGGAACATTTAGGACTTAACAAGAGCCCAGCTGGGAGGGAGAACCAAGGCTTCTGATAACCTCCTTCCCTGGCCAAATAATGTTTCTTTGACTTATAAGGGATAGGCCAATTCTAGCTAGATGGGGAGACGGTGGAAGAGGAAAGAAAATTCTTGGAAGGGTACTTGAGTATCTCTGGAGAATATGAGAACCAGGGAGTTGTATAACTAAGGAGCCTAAGGCCTTCTCTCTACAACTCTACTACTGCTCATGAAATGCCCCAACGCAATTCTAGCACTGACTGTCGGAGTTAGTACAGATTTTTCTTTTTCGAGACGGAGTCTCACTCTGTTGCCCTGGCTAGAGTGCTGTGGCATCATAGCTCACAGCAACCTCAAACTCCTGGGCTCAAGTGATCCTCTTGTTTTAGCTTCCCAGGTAATTGGGACTACAGGCACCAGCTACAACACCCACCTAGTATTTTTATTTCTATTTTTTTTTTTCTTTTGTAGAGACAGTCTCACTTTATGACCCTCGGTAGAGTGCCTTGGCATCACACAGCTCACAGCAACCTCCAACTCCCGGGCTTAAGTGATTCTCTTGCTTCAGCCTCCCGAGTAGCTGGGACTACAGGCGCCCGCCACAACGCCCAGCTATTTTTTTTTTTTTTTGGTTGCAGTTCAGCTGGGGCCGGGTTTGAACCCGCCACCCTCGGTATATGGGGCCAGCGCCTTACCAACTGAGCCACAGGTGCCGCCTTTTATTTCTATTTTTAGTAGGGACAGGGGGGCTCGCTCTTGCTCAAGCTGGTCTTAAACACCTGAGCTCAAGCAATCCACCGGCCTCAGTCCCCCAGAGTGCTAGGATTACAGGCATGAGTGATCACACCCTGCCAGAATTAGTTGAGATTGCACAGGCTATGGGCTCAGTCTCTGACAAGACTGCCTTCACTTCAGATGCCAGCCATGAGTTCAGGGATCTCAGATCATCTTAACAATGGGCTACACATTCAAAAGTTTTCCACTATCACCTCAAGTTCGATACTTTATTAGAATAACTCACAGAACTTTGGAAACCACTATACTTGCTATTAAAGTTTTATTATAAAGGATACAAGTCAGGACCACTCAAAGAGACATATATGGGGAGGTCTAGGAGTGTCTCAAATACAGAAGTTCTGTGTCCTCCTGCATGGAATTAGAGCCTGTCACCTTCTTGGCACATTGTCATTCACCAACCAGAACGTTCACTTGAGCACCCATGTCTAGCGTTTTGATTGGGGCTTCAATGTGTCAGCCTGGTTGATTGAATCATTGGCCAGACACAACTGAACTCAGGCTCTGGCTCCCCACCCCCTGCCTGGTAGTCAGGCTGAGATCACAGGGTTAAAAGAACTAACCTCTAATCACACAGTTGACCTGGCAGGCATGACGAGCCCCCACCATGAGTCATCTTAGGATGAACTCGGATGTAGTCCACAGGCCCCGCATGAATAACAAAGGCGCTCATATCATTTGGAATATCCCAAGGATTTGGATGCTTCCTCTCAAGAACCAGGGATAAAGGTCAGACAAGTTCTTTATTGTGTAACGTATCTTCACATCCTGCTTCTGATTCTCAGGTTTTTGTGTTTGTTTTTTGGTTTTTGTTTTGGTTTTTTTCTTTTTAAGAAAACAAGTCTAAATGGTTCAGCTTTGGTCCAGAATCCACTCTTGGCATAGTAAACCATAAGATTCAAGGGGCAGAAATCCAGTTCCTAGGTTTACGCCTCTATGAAGGATATTTTGGAGAGGAAAGGCAGGCAGCCCTCTCTTCCCATGGGTGACCACAGGAAGGCCCCCATTAGTAGCATCAAATCAACAGTCCGGGGGCTGGAAGCCTGGTGATCTGCGTTCTAGTTCTAGTTATTTCCTTGGGGGGGAGGGGGAAAAAATCTATATATTACTAGTGGAAGAATTGAATGTATCCTTGAAACACTGTCGGAGTTGAAACAAACATAAAATCTGTCAGAAATGTGACACAGATGGCTGTGAAGAATGGAACTTTGTATGAGATAATACATTTCATTAAAATGGCATCATTTTCTTCAAGTAATTGAAACTTTCTTCAATCTTGCCATAGCAATAGCAATACTCTGTCGACTATATGAAGTTCAGAATTTATATGAGGTCCTCAACTTGATGCAACAAAGGAGGAAAATTTATATTTAGGAAACACCCATCACTCTAAAGACTCTAAAAATAGTCAAAGAAGGAAACAAAAAAGACTGAGCATGTTTGAAACACTGGAATAAATTGTGTGTTGTTTTCATACAAAAGGAAAACTGAAATTACGAGATGGCAGGGTCCTGCTTGAATACACAGAGGCAAATTAATATCGTACAAAATGGGATTTCTCCTAATCCCATCACATTGCTAATACCCGCAGATGGAGTATTCTTCGTGTTTTCGACTCTTGTTAATCATTTATCCCACAGAAACTTCTCTGCATGGTCACTTTATCAAGTGAGTTGACAAGGAAGCTTTTAGAACAACAGGGCAGAAAACATTTGGCTGCTCAGAATCTAGTTATGTGTAGGGCACACTTTCCCTCTCAAACGTGTCCAGTCCATTGGAAAGAAGAGATGGACACCCAGGACTGCTTCAGGGAGCCCCTTGGCCTTTAAGGTGGCTCATCCAATACTGACTTAAACTGTCCACTGTCATAGACAGTGGAAGGAGCAAGGCCCTGTGTCTAGTTTGGATGTAGGCAGCCTTGGTGAGGTTTCCAAACACATAGAGTCATTTTCCCCACCTCCTTTTTGCAGACAGGCTGGCTCCAAGATGTGCGGACACACAAGGTGAAATTCATGTAAGGGGAGTAAAGCAACTACAGAAACCCAGGAGGTCAGTGGTTTCTGCTCTTGGTCAGATCCTTAACGGGGCTGGCTATCCCTTGACCATGCTGTTTAATCAAAAGGATAGTTTATCCCAGTGACCAGCAATCCACCGGTCACGGACTGAGGGGACACAGGAGTAACTTCAAACACGTGGCAACCAGCACTGCCATTTGGATCTTTATTTAGTTCCCATAAAAAAGAAAATGATGTCAGACTTATGCCTGTAGGTGCTGTTAAAATTAAATAAAAATGCCTTTTTAAAAACTTACTTTAAAAGTGCTCCCCAAATTGTCCATAGCATTTTGTCCTTAAATCTGTTCTCAACTGACAGATACTAAAAATACAATGACCACAGAAGATCTGTTGAAGATTTGCCATTAAAATCAGGTGTTCCTCAGTCCTCTCCAGCTTGGGAGCTGCTTGTGTGACTCCCATGTTTGGGTACCCAGCAAGGAGGCTCAACTCGAAACCCTGAGTGCTTAACCGGGAAGCAGAGAATTGCACGTGTAATGAACCACCCCGGAAAGGGCTTGGAGAATTGTGCCTGTTGCCTACAGGGTCAGGGCGTTAGTAAGTTTTTGCAGAAAAGATCCCTCCAGACTCTCAAACCAAACAATTTTAAGCAGAAATTGTTTTTAAAACAGTAGTGAGTGCCTCTTTGTGAAACTTTTTTTTTTCTTTGCAGTTTTTGGCCAGGGCCAGGTTTGAACCCGCCACCTCCGGTATATGGGGCCGGTGCCCTATTCCTTTGAGCCACAGGCGCCACCCTAAAACATTTTTTTTTCCTAAGCAAAATGTTCAGTTGTTCAACTGGAAGGATTCAGATGTTAGTCATTCATTTGTTAAGGGAATGCATACAGATGACTTCCCTGAGTGCACTTTATTGTAGAAATAGGATAGCTAAGAGTCGGGCTCTGCCCTCAAGGATTTCCATGTGGTGCAAAAGTGCAAAAAGACAAAAGAGCATCTGGGCGTGTAATTATGTACTGGTGTGATGAGCAGATAAGCAAACGAGAAACTGGGAAACCCTCAATAAGAGATGCGCAGATGATGGGGCCCCCATTCTCCAGGCTGCCTGCCTTTATAAACAAGGGATGGAGGGAGTCTGTAGTTACTCCGCTCAGGGAAGCCTGCTGGAGAAAGCAACGTTTGACCCGGTCAGTAAAGACAGTTTCACACCACTGCTGGGGAGGAGATCAGCAGATCTCAGGCCAAATGCCGCACTGAGACCTGGGTCTGTACGTGCTACACGGAGCAGGGACTTGGAGCGGGACAGGTGGCAGTTAGTGGTTTCTCTGCTTTTCCCTTAGTCACTGTGGCCATGCCTCGTCCATCCCAGACATCACATGGAAACCAAGGCTAGACCCACATGGTGCTGAGGCCTCCCCAGGTCTCACCAGCCTGTGACCACGGTGAGGGTCATACAAAGGTGTTCCCAGATCTTTTCCCAAGTGTGTTCCAGCCCTGACAGATGCACGGGGGCCAAGGACCCCTGTCTAGTTGCTGCTTACTGCCAGGGGGAAGTCATCATATTTGATCATCTCAAGCCCCTTGGAAAAAGAAAACATATTGTAAATACCAAAGATAAAAAAAAAAACACCAACAAGCCATTGTACTGCACTATTAAATTTAGGCTCAAGACCTAGCAGAGTTCGGGGCCCAGTAATTTCAATCTTTAGATGTTTCTGAACCAGGCAGAGGGAGTGAGGACTCTGCGACTCCCCAGGGTGCTGGCCTCATTCTGTGCATGGCTTTACTGGTGTTATCCATGATGAAGAAATTGGAAATGCAAACTCACCCCACCCCAGCAACGTGGTGAAGACTGCACTAGGCTGAGGACTAGCAGACTGTTAGAGCTTCAGGGGACCCAGGGAAAAACCCTTTCTCGGTGCCATGCATATTCCAGGGAGCAACCCATCCATCATCCCAGGACACCCTTCAGGCTGTGCCCACGTAGCTTCTGCAGACACAGCTGCCAGTTTCCCCACAGTATCCATCCATCCCAAGAAGGGCAAAATATGACTTCTTCGACATGCTCTGTTAGAGACTCCAAGCAGATATTCCTTATCATTTATGTTTCACAGAGTCCTGGTCATCTTCAAAACGGAAGCAAAGAAAAAAAAAAAGTCCCAGTATGGTCTTTACCACATCACTCATGTGAGCGCTGTTCCCCTAGCTGAGATCGGAGGAGTGGGATAAGTCTGCACTCCCTATTTCATCATGAATGTCACACGGGTAAAGCAATGCAGAGAATGAGGCTATTCAAATGCTTACATTTTTAAAAAAATTAATATTTTATAACACATGGTATTTTAAAATAACACCCAGAATTCAGCATTTTTAAAATTTTATAAATTCATTATTCACATTTTTTAAAAAAAAGCCCACAAAGCACTACCTGGCTCCAAGTGGCTCAAAGAGCCATTAGAAGTGGAGCTTGTTTCTTTAATTTTCTGGTCAGTACATTTCTACTACTGCTCAAATCTGTGTGAACCTCGTCACAGCTCTTTACTGCCAGCTAACGTAATGTATTATCAAGTACATCATGGGACTCAAATCTATTTTTAATGGGCACCTCGACTTATATTTATATAATAAATCATAGAAATGACCCAGAAGTTTTAAGTACATATTTGAAAACTCTGAACAGTTCCAGAAACACCAATAAATCTGACTGTATAAATTAACACGTAATGATTCATTTGGCCTACACAAGAAAAATGTATTTTAAATGCCTATGAAAAAAATGTATTTTAAATGCCTATGAAAAAAATGTATTTTAAATGCCTAAATACATCTATGTATGTGACCTTTGAGTTCATCGGTCAAAAAAAAAGAGTAAAAGAATTATGTGTTATATTGAAGTCTGTAGACTCATTTCTATTTCTCATTTATGAGATCTTTTATACTAAAAAAGAAGAGCAGACTCTGCTTTGAGAAGAAAATTTGAGTTAATCATCAGATAATTTTTCCCTTTGCACACCTATAATTCTTTTAATAGTAGTTATGGAAAAGGACATCAACAACTAATTTTTTCCTATGAGTTCCTTAAAGATGGTATCAGTAGTACACGGGTAGGAAAAACTCTGAGTCTTTTGGTGTCTTTCTTTTTGAGCAGACCTCATGTTTCTGTTTAAATCAATTACAAGCTATGCGTCTCTTACTAACATTACACACAAATATTTCTATTTTTGGTCTCCTATTTTGTTTTTAGCAACAAGGTCTGTTGTCCAGGTTGGAGTACAGTGGCCCAGTCATAGCTCACTGCAGCCTCAAACCCCTGGGCTCAAGCTATCCTTCCCACGCAGTCTCCCACGTAGCTGGGACTACAGGTGCCCACCACAACAGCTGGATAATTTCTTTTTAAGATATATGGTCTCTGTTGGCCAGGCTGGTCTTAAACTCCTGTCCTCAAGCAATTCTCCTACCTTAGCCTCCCCTAAGTGCTGGGACCACGGTATCCAGCTCAGATAATTTAAATCGAATGAATATTCATTTGAAATATTTAGATTATATGATCCAATTGAGGTAGAGCAATTTGAATAAGTTATGTAACATAGGTATATTCGTTGTCTTTTTATTGTTTTTGTCACTTTCTGTCCTAGAATTGCTACAACTCTCAGAATAACCAGTTGCCCCATAAGATTTTGGTATTTTCTTAACTCTGTGCCCAAACAACCTAGCTTGCTTTTTGTCCCACATGTAAAACATGACACTACTTCTGTTGATCAGAAACAGCCCTGAAATGCAGGTAATTAGTCCCAAATGGGCTTCTGTGGTGGCATGGACTCAACTGCCCACTGTCCAGGCTTGATTCTGAGGTGTTCCACCAGGACACCAGGACCCTGGCAAGGCACGCTCTCCTCACCCTATGGTCACCCCACGAGAAGGACCTCAGTTTTGTTTCTAGATAATTTCTCTTGACCCTTCCACATCCCTCCTTTCCCCTCTCCCTCCATGCCCTATATCTTAAGAGGCTCAAAAGTGGACGGCATTGGCTGGACAGCCACTTGGTTCCATCTGGAGAGGCACCGTCAGGGAACAGTAAGGAGGAAGACAGAGTGGGGTGTCTATGTCCCTTGGCTTGTGCACGGTCTCCGCACTTTGGCTGGGTCCCTCTCCCTAGGCCAAATCCTGGTGGCAGGTGCCCTCCCCAGCTGCAGCTCCTCCCTCTAGGGTCCAGTAAGTGCCCCCACTCTTGCCCCTCAAGCCAGGGGGCGGCAGGAGAAAATCTAGGGTTCTGTACCCTCCCTTGATGTTTCCTCTTAACCCTGCCCAAACCTTCATCAGCAGCCTGTTTTTCAGGCATTCTCCACTTACTTTGTTTAAATGACCCTACTCAGCTCCTGGTAGACCCTGGGCAGCATACGCCATGAACTACCATATTTTCCTGTGTATAATCTACACTTTTTTGGCCCACATTTTTGAAGGAAAAATAAGGATGGGTAGCATGAATTCCACATCAATATAAATGTTGTTTTTGTTTTTTGCAGTTTTTGGCCGGAGCTGGGTTTGAACCTGCCACCTCTGGCATATGGGGCCGGTGCCCTACTCCTTTGAGCCACAGGTGCCGTCCTCTATATAAATGTTTTAAATTCTTTTATTCATGCTTATATGTTAAAAGTGTAACTCTAGAAAGTAGTAACCACATCTGTTTGCAAATAATACCCTGGAATATGGTAATTGGTTTTGTCAAACTTGAGGGAGGGATGGAATGTCTACAATCCTTATAAACCCGATGGAATTTTCAAGTCTATGAATTCTGGAATGGAAAAGGAATTACAAAAATAAGTTATAGTTTTATATCATTAAGAAGACGGTTTTAAAAAATTCTAATATTCCCATCAAGATAGAAAAGGAAAAACAGAAAAACCATGGGTGCTTTGGTGGAATATAACTGGAAATGACCACCAATCAATTCACTCTATTCAGGGGGTGCACTGGGTTAAATAGCATCCCCCAAATCTTGTGTCCACCCAGAGCCTAGAATGTGACCTTATTTTGGCCATAGGCTCTTTGCAGTTGTAATTAGTAATAAGTTACGATGAGGTCAGACTAGAATAGGCCAGACCCTAACCCAATGATTGGGTTCCTAAAAGAGAAAACACAGACACACATGTAGGGAAGCCGGCCATGTGAAGACAGGGCAGAGACTGGAGTGGCCCAGCTGCAAGTCAAGCAAAGACGGCCAGCAGCCGCCAGGATCAAGGACGCAGCCAGAAGACCCCTTCCCTGGAGCTCTCGGAGGGAGCGTGACAGGCTGATCGCAAACTCTGGACATCGGAGCCACAGGCGAGAACACAGTTCTGCCTTTCTATGTCCTCCCCGCCCTGCCCCTGCCCATTTGTGACACTTGGTTCCTACGGCCACAGGACAGGAACACAGGGCTGAGGTCCCCAACCACGAGCACTTGCCGGCTCTCTTAGGACCCACAGCTCTCGTTCCTGCTTCTCTGTCCATACTTGAGGCATTTCGGCATGTGCCTGGGTTGGTAACTGTGACAGTCTGACAGTGTGTCACCTGAGAATCCAGTGCCTCTGACCCCCTGGTGGCCTCTAACCCTCTTTTCCTTCCCTCTCAGTCCCCCCGTGCCTCCCTCCTTCCCAGGCAAGACCCTTTCTCCACATCCTGGGAGAGGACAAATGGGGCCTCAGGATCCTATAAGAGAGAGACCAGGAGGTGCACAGGTGGCCCTCAGGCCACGACAGTGAGCAGTTGCGTCAGATGTTGCCCCAGGTGACAGGTGTCACAACCTTTCCCAATATGCTAGCCAGGCAAAGACATGACAGGCTTTGAGGTGACACATTTTTCTCTGAACTGTCACCTTTCCCATTGAAGGCAGAAGGTTCTGCACTTTGTATTCAGGGAAGGAAGATGTCAGGGCAGAGAGCAACCAGTTTCATTTTCCCAAATCCTGAGCCCACAGAATTGGCACAGCTTGGGGAAGAGGTGCAGAGGCTCCAAGAAGCTGGGTGATGCACAGAGATTGTTTCCATTGAAAAGGGGAAGAGGGTTTCCTGAGACGGGAGGGACAGCAGGGCCCGACTCCCCCAGAGCGACAGCGACACTCAGGCAAGGCAGGGGGGTACAGTCAGAGGCGGTGGGAATCCAGCCTCCCCACCCCTCCCAGGCCCAAGCTGGCCCAGAAACCCCTTTGGGATTGAGGTGGGAGAAAAGTCCCCCCAGCTTGGGAGCTTGGGAGGAGAAAAGACTAGATACTCTGTCCTGTCCCCAATCTGGTGACCACCCTGGGAGCGGCAGAATTCAAAAATAACAATAAAGGGACTTTCCTCAACCTGGAACTGAAAATGAGGCTTGAATTGAAAAGCAGGGTGCTGTTTCTTACACAGCTGAGTTTATGAGCTAAGTAACTCACAAACTCCCTTCCCCCATCAGTGAAAATAAGTTATAGTTTTATATCATTAAGAAGACAGTTTTAAAAAATTTTAATATTCCCATCAAGATAGAAAAGGAAAAACAGAAAAACCATAGGTGAGGACATTTCTCTGAGGACTGAAATGGTCAAGGGACAATGAATGTCACAGGAAGCGCCATTTCTTCTGCAAGGTGCATAATCCACAGAAATGTGGGCACATGTTCACCAGGAGACATGTTTGAGGAGGCTCTTTGGCACACTCCCCATAATTTGGCCCCAAAGCAGAAACTTCCCAATGCCCACTGACAGAACAGATAAACAAAAGGGAACACACACACAATGACAAAATGTCCAGCAATGACAACAAGCTATTTACACTTGCACCCAATATGGCAGAGTCTCACCAACAAAATATTGAGCAAACAGAGCCATGTGCTCCAATCACATAAACAAAAACAGGCACACAGATCAATGCTGCTAGAAGTCAGGAGAGCGGCTGCCTGTGAGCAGAGCTAGATCAGGAAGGAATATAAAGAGGCTTCGTGAGAATTCTCCGAGCTGAGCTCTTACGATTTCTGCACTCTTCTATGCTATATGTATATTATCCTTTGATACAAAAAAAATGAAAGGCAGTGAGCAGAGAGACACAGACAGAAAGGAGAGATGGAGGCAGAGGGGGATGGCAGGGACCCACTGGAACAGACATCCCCCCTCTCTGAAAGCACATGATATGGGGCCATCCCCGGGGATGGGAGCAATGGATGCCAGGCCGGAAACTATTTGTATAGAAAAGCCCGGCACTTAGCTGACAACGCACAAACACTGTTCGCTGTCTTCCCTCCCCCACCACCTGCTGACTATGAACAACGGTGCTAAAAGTTTTGAGTTTTATAATGAGCAGAGCTATACAAACGCATAAATACCTGTGCATGAGAAAGGAACTTCTATGGCTAGAGATAAACATTTGCATTGGTTTGCTCCTGAGAGTGGTGAAACAGAGAGCTCCCAGCATTTCTTGGGTTGGGGAGGCTGCTCACTCATATGTCACAGCAATTTAATGACCACTATATAAATTGCTGTCTGTTTTCAAAAACTATAATATTGCTGGAATCCTGTAGGGATATATCAGACTGTGCTCAGGATAATTCCAGCTGGGGAAGCGAGGCTGCTGTAGGGTCCTCTTTCTCCTTCTCCTGATGAGCTAGCCAGCCCCCCACCCAACACCAAATGTGGCACAAATGGTCTTAAGACTTTTTAAGTAAGCCTTGGGTTTTTCCAATGGCCCTGAGAAATATTACTTCAGTGGAGGACCCACGTGCCCCTGAAAGACAGGACCGACTATGGCATTCATATACACCAAAACACCAAAATAGTGTATATTGGAAGTGACCCTTATGACTTCTCAAGCATTTTCCACTTGATTTATTATTCTCCCTTACAAGAATGCATGTTCATAATTTGCACAGCAGTCCTCTAATGATGCTGTGTCAGATCCAAATGTCACCTCATTATTTCTGACACTCAAAGAACCCGAGACAGTAAAAGCCAATTATAGACCAGAGAAATCCCAAGAGATCTTGCCGCTACAACAGCTAATAAGCTGCAGCATCATTACCCTGGGAGATGTGACCCCACACAACGGCCGCCTGTGCACAGCCGCCCTGGGAAGTGGCCCCTCTGCGCGCAGGGGTACATAGGTTTAGTTCAGCATAGCTGGTCGGTGAAAAAAACCTTTTGAATATCTTGGCCAAAAGATTTGGGATTCGTTAGTAGCTTGGAGATGAACGTGTCCTGATGCTTCTATTCCAACAGACACAGGAACTGGTTTCAGATGATGGTTTGTTGACTGAGTCCCCTTGGCAGAGCAGGGAGCACACTTCCTGAATGTCTCCTCTACGTCTGGTCCAGCATAGCATTGGCCAGAGCAGAGATTTGCCCAAGGAGTGAAGTATAGACATGGAGCGGCAGGCACTAGGATGTCATCATGGTGGGGTGGGGGGGTCAAAGGACATGCAGACCTACTGGCAGGTTCCAATCGGTCCCTGCTGTCCTCTCACAGCACACCAGCTCTCTTTCCCCAATGGCAGCCTGCTCACTGACAGCACAGCCAAGCCAACCTCAGACAGAGCAGCAGCCTCCCACAGACCCTGCTCCCAGCCCCTTGGTGGTCCTCAAGCTCTCTCTGCCTTTTCCTCCAGGCTAGTCATTCCAGAGGGCTCAGCAGTGACTTTCTCCAAACCTCCAACTCCTCTTTCCAGATTCTCCTGCCCATTTCAAGCACTAACGTGGCCTTGAGGGGTTTTGATGGGCCCTTGGTCAGCAGAACCAGTGAGACAACCAACACAAATCCACCCCTGCAACAGATACTGATGGGGAACCTTGCTGGGTGGCGCTTTGACCTGGGGCTATAGTGGGGAGAAGACAGCCCAAATACCATCCGCACAGAGCCTGCACACCTAGCGAGGAAGTGTAAGATGTCATGGCACCTTACATACAATAAGTGGTGCTGAGCTAAGGGCTTTACATAAACAATTTAATTTAATCCTCACAAATCATTACCTCCATTTTCAGACAAGGAAACTGAGGCTCACCAAGGTTAATAAACTTGGAGGTCACTAATGCCAGAATGCAAATTCTCATCCATTACACCACTGGGTCTCCCGGAGCAAGGAAGACACAAGAGCCCAGCCAGGACCCAAGGCAGCAGGTACCCAGGGCAAGAACAAGCTGGCCGCAAGCATCTTGGCTCATGCCCAGAACGTTCAAATGACTCCAGTGGAGGAAACCGCTCATCGTGAATCAATCTTACTGTGGTGTCCAAAATAGGACCGACTGGAGGACAGTGGACATGGTGGGCAGGGCCAGCTGTTGGCCAGGGATGCAGCCTGACCTCAAGGCAGGCCAGGCCCATGTGGATTGTTTTTGTTTTGTTTGTTTTAATGCATAGAGAGATTAGGGCACACATCAAGCCCATGGTGTATCATCTGCTCTTTTCTCATAGATAAATGAGTAGTCAGTAGGAACAGCTCAAAAACAACTACAACACCCAACTCTGAATGGTGGTTTTCTATGATATGGGAGAGAAGGATGATTCCAGAGAGATTCCAGAGAATTCTCACTTTCCAAGTCAGACATTTCATAGCATGTGAATTTTTAACAGGGAGGACGTGCTCTTTTGTAACCAGGAAAATAAATGAAGCTGCTAATAAGACCAGAGCTTGTGTTGTATCTTTGATTCAATTAGAAGATAACGTCACCGTTTGTGCACACACAGGCAGCCGAGTGGCCCAGACCACTCCTTCCTCACCTTCTTCCCCTTCTTGTGCCTCTATAAATGTTCATAGAGCACAGCTGAATTTACTGATTGTTCCACAATAATGAAGTCCAAGTACACCTGTCATTGATCTTGCCTTATACCTCTTTCTCAATTCAAATCAAGGCCAAACCATTAATCATGCCAGCAAAACAGAAAAATTGCACACAGCAATACTTTAAATGTTATCACCTGCTGTTCAGGAAATATTCAACAACAAAAAAAACCTTGATAGTGATTGCATGACAATTTTAAAATATCATTTATAACTTTTTCGTGGTCCTCACACAAATACCACTCAATCAGTGGTATTAATGCAAAGAACAGGCTTGAGTTGAACAGTATTCTTCTTGGATTCATTTTAGCTTTTTATGTTAAAGAAAATAATGCAAAACTAAACTGAAACTTTGTAGAGACTAGTTTTCCCCACTGACAGCATCAATAAGAACCAGAGATCTAACTATATACCCCGGCCCCATGAGAATTAATCTTTTTAAATTTAATAAGGGATTTCAATTCTTAGGGATGCCTAGTTCCATTATGTAGTTTGAAGTGGCAACATAAAAATAGATTTCAATAATTAATTCATTTTTTGGTGAATGAAAGAGCTCAAACCTGTGAGTGAGTTGTCACCTGGACTATTCCTGTCTACCAACCACAGGACAGTAGCACTCCCTTCCATGGCCCTCTGTCTTCCAAATCTCCAATCCCTCCAACTCCTCACCTCATTAATCCCGCTCACCATCAACCTTTAGCTCTAGAGAACATGAGTTTCCCACAGTCTGTCTACTTGAACTTTCCCTGTTGTTGAGAGCTTCCTGTCTCCAGGGACTGACTACTGCCTTTGGCCCTGGAGCCCAGCCCAGAGCTGCATTCAGTACTTACCACTAAGGAAGAAACGAGGTGATGATCTGCATGAACTTTGCATCCTTGCCAATGCCAGCTGCTTTGTGCTGAACATGTCAGCAGACCCTCCGAACTGGTATCTCCTCATCTGAAGCGTGGAGAGAAAAATAACAGGTACCTTGCATAACTCAATTGTAGGCATATTCCAGGCTATAAAGGAGGAGAAAGCAAATTGAAAGGAATAAACAAATACAAATGTTATGGGTCTATTCAGGGTTCAGTTCAGAGCAAGTCTGTTCAATCTAAGGGAAGAAAAAACATCATTTTCTGCTCTTAATTCTAAATTTTCCCCATTTATTTAAGCTGAAATAAAGAATCCTCTTACATTTATTTCTTCTACAAGTGAATTTAAAATCTTTTTTTTTTTTTTTTTTTTTTTTTTTTTTTATTGTTGGGGATTCATTGAGGGTACAATAAGCCAGTTACACTGATTGCAATTGTTAGGTAAAGTCCCTCTTGCAATCATGTCTTGCCCCCATAAAATGTGACACACACTAAGGCCCCACCCTCCTCCCGACATCCCTCTTTCTGCTTCCCCCCCCATAACCTTAATTGTCATTAATTGTCCTCATATCAAGATTGAGTACATAGGATTCATGCTTCTCCATTCTTGTGATGCTTTACTAAGAATAATGTCTTCCACTTCCATCCAGGTTAATACGAAGGATGTAAAGTCTCCATTTTTTTTAATGGCTGAATAGTATTCCATGGTATACATATACCACAGCTTGTTAATCCATTCCTGGGTTGGTGGGCATTTAGGCTGTTTCCACATTTTGGCAATGGTAAATTGAGCTGCAATAAACAGTCTAGTACAAGTGTCCTTATGATAAAAGGATTTTTTTCCTTCTGGGTAGATGCCCAGTAATGGGATTGCAGGATCGAATGGGAGGTCTAGGTTGAGTGCTTTGAGGTTTCTCCATACTTCCTTCCAGAAAGGTTGTACTAGTTTGCAGTCCCACCAGCAGTGTAAAAGTGTTCCCTTCTCTCCACATCCACGCCAGCATCTGCGGTTTTGAGATTTTCTGATGTGGGCCATTCTCACTGGGGTTAGATGATATCTCAGGGTTGTTTTGATTTGCATTTCTCTAATATATAGAGATGATGAACATTTTTTCATGTGTTTGTTAGCCATTCGTCTGTCGTCTTTAGAGAAAGTTCTATTCATGTCTCTTGCCCATTGATATAAGGGATTGTTGGCTTTTTTCATGTGGATTAATTTGAGTTCTCTATAGATCCTGGTTATCAAGCTTTTGTCTGATTGAAAATATGCAAATATCCTTTCCCATTGTGTAGGTTGTCTTTTTGCTTTGGTTGTTGTCTCCTTAGCTGTACAGAAGCTTTTCAGTTTAATGAAGTCCCATTTGTTTATTTTTGTTGTTGTTGCCATTGTCATGGCAGTCTTCTTCATGAAGTCTTCCCCCAGGCCAATATCTTCCAGTGTTTTTCCTATGCTTTCTTTGAGGATTTTTATTGTTTCATGCCTTAAATTTAAGTCCTTTATCCATCTTGAATCAATTTTTGTGAGTGGGGAAAGGTGTGGGTCCAGTTTCAGTCTTTTACATGTAGACATCCAGTTCTCCCAACACCATTTATTGAATAGGGAGTCTTTCCCCCAAAGTAAGTTCTTGTTTGGTTTATCAAAGATTAGGTGGTTGTAAGATGTTAGTTTCATTTCTTGGTGTTCAATTCGATTCCAAGTGTCTATGTCTCTGTTTTTGTGCCAGTACCATGCTGTCTTGAGCACTATGGCTTTGTAGTACAGACTAAAATCTGGTATGCTGATGCCCCCAGCTTTATTTTTGTTACTAAGAACTGCCTTAGCTATACGGGGTTTTTTCCGGTTCCATACAAAATGCAGAATCATTTTTTCCAAATCTTGAAAGTACGATGTAGGTACTTTGATAGGAATGGCATTGAATAGGTAGATTGCTTTGGGAAGTATAGACATTTTAACAATGTTGATTCTTCCCATCCATGAGCATGGTATGTTCTTCCATTTGTTAATATCCTCTGCTATTTCCTTTCTGAGGATTTCATAGTTTTCTTTATAGAGGTCCTTCACCTCCTTCGTTAGGTATATTCCTAGGTATTTCATTTTCTTTGAAACTATGGTGAAGGGAGTTGTGTCCTTAATTAGCTTCTCATCTTGACTGTTATTGGTGTATACAAAGGCTACTGACTTGTGGACATTGATTTTATATCCTGAAACATTACTGTATTTTCTGATGACTTCTAGGAGTCTTGTGGTTGACTCTTTGGGGTTCTCTAAGTATAAGATCATGTCGTCAGCAAAGAGGGAGAGTTTGACCTCCTCTGCTCCCATTTGGATTCCCTTTATTTCCTTGTCTTGCCTAATTGTATTGGCTAGAACTTCCAGCACTATGTTGAATAGTAAAGGTGACAGAGGACAACCTTGTCTGGTTCCAGTTCTAAGAGGAAAAGCTTTCAGTTTTACTCCATTCAGTAAAATATTGGCTGTGGGTTTGTCATAGATAGCTTCAATCAGTTTTAGAAATGTGCCACCTATGCCTATACTCTTCAGTGTTCTAATTAGAAAAGGATGCTGGATTTTATCAAATGCTTTTTCTGCATCTATTGAGAGGATCATGTGATCTTTATTTTTGCCTCTGTTAATATGGTGGATAACGTTTATGGACTTGCGTATGTTAAACCAGCCTTGCATCCCTGGGATGAAGCCTACTTGATCATGATGAATGACTTTTTTGATGATAAGCTGTAATCTATTGGCTAGGATTTTGTTGAGAATTTTTCCATCTATATTCATGAGTGAGATTGGTCTGAAGTTCTCCTTTTTGCTTGGGTCTTTTCCTGGTTTTGGTATCAGGGTGATGTTTGCTTCATAGAATGTGTTGGGGAAGATTCCTTCTTCCTCAATTTTTTGGAATAATTTCTGCAGTACAGGAATAAGCTCTTCCTTGAAGGTTTGATAGAATTCTGGAGTGAAGCCATCTGGACCAGGGCATTTTTTAGTTGGAAGCTTTTTTATTGTTTCTTTGATCTCAGTGCTTGAAATTGGTCTGTTCAGGAGGTCTATTTCTTCCTGGCTGAGTCTAGGGAGAGGGTGTGATTCCAAATATTGATCCATTTCCTTCACATTGTCAAATTTCTGGGCATAGAGTTTCTGGTAGTATTCAGAGATGATCTCTTGTATCTCTGTGGGATCAGTTGTTATTTCCCCTTTATCGTTTCTGATTGAGGTTATTAGAGATTTTACTTTTCTATTTCTAGTTAGTCTGGCCAATGGTTTATCTATTTTATTTATTTTTTCAAAAAACCAACTCCTTGTTTCATTAATTTTCTGAATGATTCTTTTGTTTTCAATTTCATTGATCTCTGATTTGATTTTGGATATTTCTTTTCTTCTACTGGGTTTAGGCTTAGATTGTTCTTCTTTTTCCAATTCCATAAGATCTCTTGTGAGATTGTTGATGTGCTCTCTTTCTGTTTTTCGAATGTAGGCATCTAAAGCGATGAATTTTCCTCTCAAAACTGCTTTTGCAGTATCCCACAGGTTTTGGTAGCTTGTGTCTTCATTGTTGTTATGCTCAAGGAAGTTAATGATTTCCTGTTTTATTTCTTCCTTCACCCATCTGTTATTCAACAGAAGATTGTTTAATTTCCATGCCTTTGGGTGGGGTTGAGCATATTTGTTAGAGTTGAGTTCCATCTTTAGTGCCTTATGGTCTGAAAAGATACAAGGTAAAATTTCAATTCTTTTGATTCTGTTGATATTTGTTTTGTGTCCCAGGATATGATCAATTTTGGAGAATGTTCCATGGGGTGATGAGAAGAATGTATATTCTTTATCTTTGGGGTGGAGTGTTCTATATATGTCTATCAAGCATAGTTGGTCTAGGGTCTCATTTAAATCTCTTACATCTTTGTTTAATTTCTGTTTAGAGGATCTGTCCAGCTCTGTAAGAGGTGTGTTAAAGTCCCCTGTTATGATGGTATTATCAGATATCATATTGCTCAGACTGAGTAAGGTCTGCTTCAAGAATCTGGGAGCATTTAAATTGGGTGCATAAATATTTAGAATTGAAATGTCTTCTTGTTGTAGTTTTCCCTTGACCAATATAAAGTGACCATCTTTGTCTTTTTTGACTTTAGTTGCTTTAAATCCACATGTATCTGAAAATAAGATTGCAACTCCTCTTTTCTTCTGAATTCCATTTGCCTGAAAAATTGTCTTCCAACCCTTGACTCGGAGCTTTAATTTGTCTTTTGAAGCCAGGTGTGTTTCTTGCAGACAGCAAATGGATGGCTTGTGTTTTTTAATCCAGTCAGCCAATCTATGTCTCTTCAGTGGGGAATTCAAGCCATTAACATTTATTGAGATAATGGATAAGTGTGGTAGTATTCTATTCGTCTTATTTGGTGAGAGTCCATTGCTTAGTTTTATCTTTTGCATCAGTGTGGAGGTTAGGTTCTGTCCTTTGGTTTCTGAGTTCTTACTTTGCTGCTGATCCATTGTGGTGGTCAGTGTGCAGAACAGGTTGAAGTATTTCCTGTAGAGCTGGTCTTGTTGTGGCGAATTTCCTCAATGTTTGTATATCCGTAAATGATTTGATTTCTCCGTCAATTTTGAAGCTTAGCTTAGCAGGGTACAGAATTCTGGGCTGAAAATTGTTCTGTTTAAGTAGATTAAAGGTAGATGACCATTGTCTTCTTGCTTGGAAAGTTTCATTAGAGAAGTCTGTGGTAACTCTGATGGATTTTCCCCTGTAGGTCAACTGGCGCTTACTCCTGGCAGCTTGCAGAATCTTTTCTTTTGTCTTGACTTTGGACAGGTTCATCACAATGTGTCTTGGAGAAGCTCGGTTAGAGTTGAGGCGACCCGGGGTCCGATATCCCTCTGAAAGCAGTGTGTCAGAATCTTTGGTGATGTTTGGGAAATTTTCTTTTATAATATTCTCTAGTATGGCTTCCATTCCTCTGGGGCATTCTTCTTCCCCTTCTGGAATTCCTATAACTCGTATGTTGGAACGCTTCATAAAGTCCCATAATTCTGACAGTGAACGTTCTGCTTTCTCTCTCTTCTTTTCTGCCTCTTTTACTGTCTGAGTTATCTCAAGAACTTTGTCTTCTACCTCTGAAATTCTTTCTTCTGCATGGTCTAACCTGTTGCTGATACTTTCCATTGCATCTTTAAGTTCCCTAATTGACTGTTTCAGTTCCTTCAGCTCTGCTATATCCTTTTTATATTCTTCATATCGTTCATCTCTTATTTGATTCTGTTTTTGGATTTCCTTTTGGTTATTTTCCACTTTATTAGCAATTTCCTTCATTGTTTCCATCATTTCTTTCATTGTTTTCAACATGTGTATTCTAAATTCCCTTTCTGTCATTCCTAACATTTCTATACTGGTGGAATCATCTGCAGTAGCTACCTCATGGTCCCTTGGTGGGGTTGTTCTAGACTGGTTCTTCATGTTGCCTGGAGTTTTCTGCTGATTCTTCCTCATGACTGATTTCTTTTATCTGTTTGCTTGCCCTAATTTTCCTTTCACTTCCTCTTGCTCTTTAAGTTCTTGTGCCTGTGGACTAAAGGTTACAGGACCAGAAGGGTGAGAAGGTTGAAGAGCAAAAAAAAAAGGGGATGAAAGAAAGGAGGACCGAGTGATAAGAAAAAAAGAAAGATAGAGAAAGGAGAGGGGGTGGGTATAAGGAATATTGACAAAAAGAAGAGAGGCACAGAAAGAGGGAGACAGGGCAATATAGGTGTACAGTAGGGTACTTTGACACAACCTTAAAAAACCCCACCTTCTGGGGGTGCCCAGTTGCGTGGTTCCCTTGAGGTCAGCAGCTCTTTGCTAACCTGATCAGACACAGTACCCCACCTCCACCAAGTAGAGAGGAAAGACAAAAATGCTATAAATCAAACCAAAAGAAGCAAACAGAAAACTTTACAGGGATAAAATTGGGTGAAAAACCAAATTATATCGGTAGAAACACTAGCAAAAATGAAGTTGAAGTTATTAAAAAAAGCAGCAATGGGAAATTATAATTAAACTAGGAAAATTGAGAAAGAAAAAGGGATCTGTGTGGAAAAGATTGAAATTAAAAAAACAAAAGAATATCAGCAACGTCAAAATAAACAAACAAAAAAAACAACCAAGCAAAAAAAGAAAGAAAAAAATACACAACCAAAAACAAAGCAGTTTGTATATGTTATTGAATATTGTCTGGGCAACACGTGGTCTTCTGGGGTATGAGATGTTAGTCACAGTTCAGATACGACTGGAGGCTGCTGATTACTCAAACCCCAGGAGGTAGACACCCTGAATCTCTCTTCAGCCTACTTAAAAGGCACTTCGAACTTGTAAACTTGTTGAGCAGAAGCTTTCCCAGCTTTCTTGCTAGAATCGCTGCTGAAGTGGCTATCCACTTACTCAGTGTGCCAAAACCGGTCTCACTCTGCCCCTGAGGGTTAGGGCTGCAAGGCGGCTCAGACCCCACCCTTAGGCTACTTGGTTGCTGGGTTACCAGCTCCCACCCGTTTCTAGCTCTGCGACCCTGAGGGCGGAGCTTGCCGGGGCAGATCGCTGACAATGGATCTGTGTGACCCACCGCCAAACACTATTAGCTCCGTCTGGCTCAGCGGCTCAGACTGGGGCCCTAGACAACGGCCAAAGTTCTCGCACTCCCGCTCAGGCCTTCCCCAAGGCAGTTCAACTCAGTGCCAAGTCCAAGGACATCAAAACAGTTCACAGGTAAGGCCTTTCTGGTTTGCAGTCTCGCTGCTACTGAACTTACAGTTGTGGGCGGGTTTAGACGGATTGAACACACGCGACCACTTGCCGGTTTTCCACGGATTTAGTCCTCCTCTTGGGGTCCAGAAGTCTCTCGCTGACTCCCTGTATCCTCATAGGAGTGATGATAGGCAGTTCCCACCAGCCAGAGACGCCTGGAGTCCTATCTCCCCAGACTCATGGTGCCCAGATGCAAGGAAGCTGTTACTCGGCTGCCATCTTGCTCCGCCTCCTCGAATTTAAAATCTTAATAGACTATAACATTATACCTGCTTTATCATCCAAATTTTTCCCCATTGGTCTCAAAATGCATATGTATTTATAAAGTTGTGTGTTTATAGTAATTATCTGTAAGAGCATTTCATATATAGAATTACATTAGAAAACCAGGAATAGATAATAAATCAAATTTTGTTTTCTCCAATAAAAAGATTCTTTTTCAAATTGATGTAATCTGTTCTATTGTTTAATTCAGAAGTTGCCTTGGGAAACAATATCTTAATATCCCTTATAGAATTTTTAACACATCTACTTTGAGTTAATTTTCTAGAACATTTCCACTCCACTTTCCAAGTTTCTCCTCTTCTTTCTGTTTTCAACCAAAAGGCAACAAACATGCATTTTATAGGCTTAATTACCCCTAAAGTTAGAATTAACCTGAGCACTTTTCCAAAGCAAAGGCTAAAATTCCAAAAGCAATGAGGAGTAAGTGGATGGACTGCTTATGGGAAAAGAGGAATGGAAATTATGCAGCTTACTTTGTACCCCTTCTCCAGGCAAAGTAACTCCAGGCTCTTTACGACGTTATTAAAGCTATAAATTAATCCAGCTTGAGGGCTTGGCAAAGAAATCATTGTAGAGAAAAAAGGAAAGGGAAGAATTGTGCTGTTGATTGGCAGAGGAGCTGATATCAGGCGTGTGCCAGGATCCTCACTGCTGCTTCCTGCCACCTCTACTGGGAATGACCGCCACTGAATTTACTCTGAATCCTTCCCCAGGTCTTGTAATGATTGGGAATAGACAAAGTACCATTCTGTGCGAGAACTGGAAGCCCATGGGACTGCCTCGGGACTGAGAGGTTCCTCTGCAGACCTCTGATGTCTGTGTTGGCTTTAGCCATTGTGTGATCTTGGACGTGGTACTGTCTCCTTTTGCTGAATTGTGACAACAAATGCAACTCCCAATGTGAGAACTCTAAGCTCACTGCAAATAATAGCAAGTGTACTCGTTAGGCCCTGTTAGGACATCAGACTTGTGGGGATGAGAGTTCAACAAAGTAATGCATACTTTATTTTTATTTTTTTTTAAACAGTTGTTACTTTTTATTTATTTATTTGCCGTTTTTGGCCGGGGCTGGGTTTGAACCCTCCACCTCCCGCATATAGGGCCGGCACCCTACTCCTTTGAGCCACAGGCACCGCATACTTTATTTTTATTCTTGCAAAAGGCGGGTATTGGAGTATTTGCAAATTAAGTTAACTTTTTCTCCCTCCCTTGTAACCACAGGTTACAACTCTAAATTATAAATAGCACAGAATCTACTAACGCTACTAATTATGCTTAGATGGCAAAGGGTTGTCGATGTTTAGACTTATTTAACAATGGCTACTTACTCAGTCCTATATAATTTCCATAACACTTAAGAAATTTCCAAGCATATAGAGAAAAAGATTACATTACATAAAATGTATATTATAGATGTTAAAAATGCCTGGGCTAGTTCCAAACTTTCTAGACAATATTCTTGTTTTTTAAATTTTTTTATTAAATCATAGCTGTGTTTTAAAAAAGATGGAGACCTTACCTCTTTTATTTTACATGGATGGAGCTGGAACATATTCTTCTTAGCAAAGTATCTCTAGACTATATTCTTAAAAATTGATCCTTTACTAGGGTAAAAAAAAAATCTCAGGCTCAGCGTCCAGGTATTACGGGCCTTGAGTAAGTCACTTTTCCTCCCTGACCTCCATGTCTCCTTAAGGACAATGTGAACTTTGTGAGAAGTATAAAGTATGTTCATTTGAAATAAATCAAAATTCAGCTGCTTCTATAACGAAGATTGTGAGGCTGCTTCCAAGATGGTGGTTAAAGTACAGAGATCAATGGGCAACAAAAAGGGTCATTAACGAAAAAAGTAGAACGTGCAGAAGCAACGCCCGGAATGATTGCCAAGATCTCTCCAAGGTCTAAAATCCAGGCAGCATGTGAGTTCTGTCGTGTTCATTAGTGTCTGCACCTCCTCTGCTCCAGAAACCCAGTCTAGGGACCATCCCAAACGGGGCAGGATGTTAGGATGGGGGTGCGAGCAGAAAAGAGGGTGTTCATCTTAAGAAGAGAGATTTTACTGTCTTAGTCATGGGGAGAACCAAGATGGGAAAGCCAGAGACTGGGGAAGCAAGACCTGTGAGTGATCAGACTGCCCCACCTCACAACGTGCCACTTGGGCAGAAGGATTACAGGTATGAGCCACCGCGCCCAGCAGTAGTCTTAGACTTTAAATCACCAGAGAGGACACCAGACTCTCACCAGCCCAGAGATGGCACCGAGAGGCGTCTATATAACAAATCTTATTAAAATCACACTGAACTTCCTTCATTTCTCCTCATAGATTTACCTTTCCACAGTTTGCTGCCCTTGGAAACATAGACATCTTTTCCTTTGTCTCGTCACTGCTCTATAAATGGATTGTTCTTTGTCAAGCTGCTATATAAGCCCCAATTGTAAGCACCCTTTTGGCAGTTCCTTCCATGTAGTCTGCAAGATATACATGTTAACAGCTTTGTTTTTTTCCTCTGGCTAATTCATCTTTCGTCAGTTTAATTTTCAGGGTCTCAGCCAAGCTAGGAGGGTAGAGGACAAATATGTTTTTCTTCCTCTAAACTCCAAAAGAACCATCCTACTCTGGTCAAGAGCTGTGTTTCCTTCATCACAAGTTGCATTCCTACCCACACATGTGCCCAGGTGTTTACCTTTAAGGCAGCTAAGTACAGGGGTTGAAAATGTTCGAAGTTTTAATACAAACAGGGCTTAAAAAAGAAAAAGTGCTACATGTACTAAGACACACAAAGTAAAAACATGGTGGGTCCTTCTGTGGATCCCCACAAGAACTCCAGAAAGATATAGTGTGTGTGTCCCTAGCTGAGGTGGTGGGGAAGAAGGCTCGACAGCCGCAGGAGAACTCCTATCTCCATATTCCCAAGGTGAACTATTGAAGGTACCATGGGTACCACTTAGCAGCTTTTTAGAAATGCAAAACCGTGGCTTCCTCCCAGACTTACTGAACCAGGGTCTTTGGAGTTGGGGAGACCCAGAAATCTGTGGTTTAACAAGCCCTCCAGGGAATACTGGTCCTCCCCCAGGCTCACTCCAACACTGGTCTTTGGCTCCTCCTCCTTGATCTGATTGGAGGATTCTACAACATACTGGAGTCCAAACCTTGGTTCTCCCATCAGTACTCAGTCAACACTGAGCAGTGCTGGCCAAGTCCTCCTGGGTTGTCAAACACATTCTCTGCCCTCCCTCATTCTCAATGTTGCAGCTGCCCGGCTGTGGCCCCTGCAAAGCAACTTCTTGGTGACCTGCACATCAGTGACCCCAAAGTCTCCTCTTGCTTTTTGCCAGGTTGTGAAACCGCTACAAAGCGGCATGATGGAAACTCCAGGACAAGGTCCTCAAACTTTAGTGTCTGTAAGGAATAACTATGGGGGAGGGGGGGTTGTTTTAAAAGGCAGATTCCTGGGCCCTCTCTCCAGAGAATGGGATTCCATTTATCTGGGTGAGTCCCAGGACTCTGCACCTTAAACCACTTCCTAGGTACCTGGGGAGTAAGTGGCATGGGGACCACACCTGGAGAAAGCTGTCACTAGGGATCCATCATGCAGAGTGCTGACAGCAACATGTCCCCATGCTCCTAGAAACGAGCTGACAGCTCTTTCTGATTCATGTTTGATGATATCCATCAAACAGCTAATGCCAACCATGAATTAATGACTTAAGGAATTCCTGCAGGTGGCTGCCCATGTAATCAATCTTAATTTGCAAACACTGCTGAGTGCCCACACAAGGGTAATAATGTGCCCGATCTCACCCATCGATCTCTCAGATGGAAATTAAGCAGGTAGATGTAACACTCTGGTGAGCATCATTCAGTGTCCCAGGGGTAGCATTAGCTTAACTGGACTGAAGCTGAAAAATCAATTAGACAATCAAGACGGTGCCTGTCCTGCCTTATTCAGAGTCACCCCTGATTTCAAAGCCTGTGCAGGGACCTGAGATAGAAAATCCTCCCCTCTGTGAGGCAGGCATGCTGTGAGCCTTGGGAGGGCTGAAGCCACATTGGAAAGAAGGGTGTGGAGGTTCCCAAACCTCAGGCAAAGCTCTCACACCCTACCTCAAATATTGAAAGCACCTGTTACTTGGGTCGATGGCACCCAGACAGTCCAGAGGCTACAGGCTAATACTCTTTCTTTTGGAAAATGTCCTTTCTCTCCTGCTAGGTGGTGACACTGCCTCGCCTTCTCCTTAGTGGTAGGGGGTGGCCCAGATCAGCCTTTGGTGTCCACAGTGATTGGCCACAGGATGATCATGTGACCCAAGTAAAACCAAACAGAGTCCTATGTGGCATTTTATACCGGATGGTTGAGCTTGGGAGCAAGGAAAACCATTTACACTTGGAGCAGGCTCTGGCTGGTTTAGCTGTGCCCAGAAAGAGCCAACCTAAGAATTAACCACCATGGGGGAAGCAATTCAGCTCTATCCCTGAACTTCTATATTCCATAAGCATTCAGACTTAGCTCAAGCAAGTTTTAGTTGGGTCTCTGTTCCTTGTACCCAACAAATTCCCACCTAAAACAAGCACATCATTGTCATCTTTGGACATACTTGGTCCTGGCAAATGTGACACCCAGAGGATGCACTGCCCAGGTCACAAGTCACAAAGTTACCAAGCCAGCCCAGGGAGCACAGGCCAGTCCACAGGGGTCACGTGCTTTCCTTGTCTGCATGTTAACGCACCTTGTACCCTTGTAGGAAAAGATCCAAGAAGCTTAATCATAAAAGGCTGAGCATTGTAGGGCCCAAGAAGAGAGAGGGAAGGTGACCACAGGACCATCTTCCAGCATCATTGCTTATAACAGAAAGGATGTGTGTGGATGGCTCTATGCCCCAAGCTCCAGAGTCAGAGGGAGCCTCTGCTGCCTTAGCAATCCCAGAGCACCTCCTACCCACCCGCCCTGAGCCCTTGAGGATCACATGATTTTTAGAGATTTAGTTTGGTTTGTGGCAAAGGGAAGGTCGAGCTGAGTGTGATTAACCTGAGCTTGTGAGTGTGTGGGCAGCAGGCTGGCTGCTCAAGATGGTGAGAGAAGATCTGAGAGCAGCCGAACCTGGGTTTTGGTTAACGCAGCTGGACGCACCCCAGCTGAGGCTCACTTAACCATTTCAGGCTTCAGGTGCCGGGGCTGAGCTCTGCAGAGCTTGTTAGCAGGGACAGTCTCTGCTGTCTTCAGACGTAACTAAAACCTATGACAAAACACAGACTTAGTCACACCTGTCATGTACAGAATGGGCCGTGCCAATGGGTGCCCTGCTTTCCAGCAAGCTCCCTCTCTCTGCCTGTGACAAGGACCCTGCCTTCCAGCACTGGTCCCCCTCCGCTGTGCCTTCATGCTAACCTTCACTTTCTATTTCCTTACACCGTAATTAGCTGTTTAATGACATCTCTGTCAATAGGCAGACAGCTCCTGGACAGCAGGGACCTCCTTTTAGTTACCTTGTACCTAGTCCACCCTCTTCTCTCAGAGTCTGGCCACAATGTGTACACACAGCAGCCAGAACTAAAAATAAAATCCTAAACTTCCCCACCCCATCAACCCAAGGGGACTCCCGGGAAACCTTGAAAACCGAGTTCTCGATTGTGATGGGACAGAAGGTTGGACACTCCTGGTCACACCCGTTCCCTTTTCCTGTTTGGACACACATTAATGTTAAAATTGTGATAGAGACCGCAAGACTGACCGAATGGGCTCTTTGTGGCAATAAGATGCCAAACTATAAACAAGACCTGAGGCCATGCTGGGCAGAGGTTCAGCCACGCACCCCGACACCTAACAAAGAAACTATGTTCTAACTGCCACAGGGGGTTCTTTTCCTCTATCAGCTAAGTAAGCACCAGCTTGGAAATGAGCAATATTCAAACAATCACAGGTCATTCACCACCACCTGCTGACCGCCCCACCCCCACCCCGCAAGCCATAATGGCAGCTTTGATTGGACAAGAGACTGATTTCAGCAACTTTCTCCTGATGAGAGCCCACGGCCAGGGACTGGCTCTGCCCGGTTTGCAGAGGCTGTGCACTGAGCTCCTCTGTGTCCCTACTTCACGTGTTGACCCATGAAGGCCTAATTGTAATGCATTTAAATGTTAAGTCTCCGCCCCAAAGTGAACATGGCTCGTGCCTGTAGTAACAGGCATAATTATTCAGTAAGTGTGTGTCAGGACCCCCCCATGAATACCCACAGCAGTTCCGTAGTCTGCTGAATGTGTGTGTTTAGCCAGCGCTTCCAGCACGCACCTCCCACCAACACTCCTCCAAAGCACCTGCTTCTGGTTTGGGCGGGAAGCCTGCTCGCCACCTGCAGGGTGTGATCCCCTCTTTTTTAAATTTCAGGTTAATATGAGGATATAAACAACTAGGTTACAACATTTGCATTAGTTAGGTAGAGTCCCTCTTGTAGCTATGTCCCGCATACTCTCGCCTGCTGCCCACTGAGTGGGAGCACACTGATCCCCCCCCTCCCCTTTCACCCCTCTCTAGCACACCCTCCTCTCAATTGAATTAAACTTTTTCTCTTATGTGGGCATGTATTAGATTATCTACTGGCTTCCTATTAGTGAGTATATTGAATATTTGCTTTTCCATTCTTGTGATACTTCACTAAAAAAAGTGTGTTTCAACTCCATCCAGATTAATACAAAAGATGTAAAGTCTCCATCTTTTTATGGCTGTATAGAATTCCATGGTATACATATACCACAGCTTGTTAATCCATTCCTGGGTGGATGGGCACCTAGGTTGTTTCCACATGTTGGCGATTGTGAATTGAGCTGTGATAAACAATCTAGTGCAAATGTCCTTATGATAGAATGATTTTTTTTCTTCTGGGCAGATGCCTAGTAACGGGATTGTGGGATCAAATAAGAAATCTATTTTGAGTTCTTTGAGGACTCCCCGTACTTCCTTTCAAAGAGGCTGTATTAGTTTGCAGTCCCACCAACAGTGTAAAGATGTTCCCCTCTCTCCATATCCACGCCAGCATCTGCAGCTTTGAGACTTTGTTATGTGGGCTATTTTCACTGGGGTTAGGTGATATCTCAGGGTGGTTTTGATTTTCATTTCTCTGACTGAGGACAATGAGCATTTTTTCAAATGTTTGTTAGCCATTCGCCTCTCTTCCTCAGAGAAAGTTCTGTTCATGTCTCCTGCCTGGTGGTAGGTGGATGGGACCGCTTTCTTTTGTGGATGTGAGTTCTCTGTAGATCCTAGTTATCAAGCCCTTGTCAGATTCATAACATGCAAATATCTTTTCCCTTTCTGGAGGTTGTCTATTTGCTTTGATTGTTGTGTCCTTAGCTGTGCAGAAGCTTTTCAGTTTAATTAAGTCCCATTTGTTTATTTTATATGGTTGTTGTTGGAATTGCCACTGAAGTCTTTTTTATAAAATCTTTCCCCAGGCTGACATACTCAAGAGTTTTTCCCACACTTTCTTCTAGGATTTTTATTGTTTCCTGTCTTAGACTGAAATCTTTTATCCATCTTGAGTCAATTTTTGTAAGTGGTGAAAGGTGCAGTCCAGTTTCAGTTTTTTATATGTGGTTATCCAGTTCTCCCAGCACCATTTATTGAATAGGGATCCTGTTCTTAAGAAATAAAGGGCTCCTTCCCAAATTTATGAAGACCTCTGACTTTTTTGTTGACAGTAGGTACATAGTAAATGCACATTACGTTGAAATAAGCTGAATCTCATCTCAAATGAATGTAGGAATTATACTCAAACTGAAGGATTTTGGCTTTTAGGAGATGAGTTGGCTCAAACTAGCAGCTCTGAAAAGGCAGAGAAAAGAGCTCATAGTCAGTACAAAATTAGAATAAAGTAGACATGAGCTCTGTCTGTCCCACAAAGGTGCTGGGTTTTCTGCAGAACTTCCTGCTGCAAACAGAGCCATGTGGAAAAGCAAAGGACTGGGTGAGTTTTCCACTCACTATAGTAGCACTCCATTGACCAAGTTTTCACTTGAGGCTTTAGTTACCCAAGGTTAAATGCAGTCCGAAAAATATTAAATGTAAAGCTCCAGAAATAAACAATTCAAATGTTTTAAATCACATGCTGTTCTGAGTTGTATGGTGAAATTGTAAGCTACCCAGTCCCATCCTGCCCTGGACTTGACTCATCCCTATCTCTGCCGTCTCCACACTGTAAATGTCCCCCATCTGTTAGTCACTGGGAAGAAGCTCAGACATCAGGTTGGAAGATTCCAAGAAGGAGAAAGATGAGGACAGTACAAAAGGCTGTTTTGAAAGTGAGAGGCCACATTCATATCAGGTTTATTACAGATACTGTTACAATCGTTCTCTTGTATTATTGTAATTTATAAATTGTGCCTAATTTATAAATTAAATTTTATCATATGTATGCATGTAACAGAAAAAATATATACAGGGTTCGGTGCTATCTGAAGTTTTGTGCATCCACTGTGGGGCCTTGGACCATATCGCCTCCAGATAAGGAGGCGCCAGTTTATTTCTCACCCACATCCATCTCCAGGGAGTGAAGAGGAGGCTGACTTCTAGATAACAACATGAACTGAGATCATTCACTCAGCTCTGTGAAATTGGATTGAAAAGAGGAAAAAGCTTAAAGGGACTCATTAATTATAAGTATCCTTCTAATTACCCTAAAATTTCAGGGCAGCCGGAGAGATTTGCTAGATGGTGAAACCATGGCAGCTATACTGACGTGTGAATAGAAGTAATCCCCAAACACTACTGGGCATCTAAGTCTCCTTGGGAGTCTGCTCAAAACAGATGTCCTGATTCATGGGTCTGGGTGGGCCCGGGAATCTGCATTTTAGCCAGCATGCCATGGTTCTTAGACAGCTGGAGAGGAGCCCACTGTTGCTCTCTAGGTGTCCTGTCCTTGGGGATGCAGCTCTGTGACACAGTCGCTGCTACACTTTGCAGTCTGATGTACAGAGGAGAGGTGGGCAGGAGCCACTCACCTTCTTGTTGGAAATAACAAATACTTGCCCAGGCAGAAATGCAGACATGAGACTCTCCCCCTCCCCCTCAGTCCCACCAGAGCAGGAAGCGTGGTGCCCAGGGCCAAATCCTGGCTGTTCCCAGAGCCACTGTGAAGGTTTTTGTACGGGCATCACCTTGGCTGGGCAGCTCGCCCACTTGCTGCAGAGGTATTTAATACACATGGTTCACATCAACCTCTGCTGAGTTAAGTGAAGGAGACTATCCCATGTAGCATAAGGGGCCTCATTCAATACGTTGAAAGGTCTTAAGAGCAGAACTAAGGAGGCCCTGAGGGAGAAAAAATATGTTTTCAGGCTGTAGCGTCAGCCTCCACCGGCATGTTTCCAGCCTACCTAGCAGATTTTGGACTTGCCAGCCCCCACGGTCCCATAAGTCAAATTTTTGAAATAAATGTTTTATATAGACATGTATGTATGTAAATACAAATGTACACACATGCACACATCCCCTACTGGCTCTCTTCGTGGAAAGCCCTGACTGATACAAGCATTTTTGCCCCAAAGCAAATATGAGTATGAAGGCTCTAAGCTTCAGGAATCAAATAATAAAATTGTACGTATGTCCCTAAAAGGGACAACCTAAGAGATGTGTGGGAAGGAGGGGTCATTCCCCCATTCAACAGCAGCAGGAAGATGGAGAAAGGAAGAGGGGAGCTCTATTTTTTGGCCCATGGAGTATTTCTGGGTAACTGTGGACTCTGAATCTCAGCTGCTTCTCCTCCTCCAGGGCCGGCTCCCAACCTCCCCCTCCCACAGCTGCCTCCCTAAGGCCCAGTCCTAGAATGATTTCCTAACTCCTCAGTCCTGCAAGGACTACCACCATCCAGGGACTGTAAGGACGTGCCCACCGCCCCTTAGAACACAGACTCAGCCTTCTCTCCCGTCATCATGGAGGATAGGTTCACAGTAGGTCTGCGGCTGGTTGAGATCTTACAGCCAAGGTCTATTTTAGAATAACCTGAGGCCCAAGTCAAGTGCTACTTTGCAATTTGGATGAGGTTCAGATTTGAACCAGCAGCTGACAGCAAATGGGAAGCAGTGTGGCCCTCTGCTTGCTCAAGGTCCTTGAAGGACAATGACTCCTTCTCCACTGTCACATAAGGAATAATTGCCATTGAAGTGGTTTTGTAAAAAGCCATTTTTTTTTCAAATTCAGGTAAACTCATAATTTAGGTTTCTATAGAAATTTGAATAGTATTACCGAGGAATAAGAGAGGCAGGTGCCTGCTCTCCAGGGGATTACCTTCTGGTGGAAAGACAGAGGCCACCTGTCCGTCTGTTCCGGCTGCCATAACAAAACATCTCAGACTTGTAAACAATGGGATTTCTTTCTCACAGTTCTGGAAACCAGGAAATCTAAAATCATAGCACTGGCAGATCCGAGTCCTCAGAAATGGTGTTTTCTCAATGCATCCCTAGCTGGTAGAAGGGACAGGGCAGCTCTCTGGGGTCCCTTTCATAAGCACAGTAATCCCATTCGTCAGGGCCCCAGCCTCAAGCCCTCATCACCTCCAAAGGCCCCACCTCCCACCACGCTCACCTTGGTGATTAGGATTCAACATATGAAATTTGGGAGAAACCAAACATTGAGACCACAGCAATGTCCCACATTGCAAGTTGCTGAAGATAAATAAAACAGGCTGTGTTTTATTTTTATTAGAGATGAGTCTCCATTATTTATAGGAAACCTTGATGCCTTACATCTCCCCGCTTTTAGTTACATTTAGGTGCTAAAATGTGGGAACATCTTCTCTGAAAAGGTGACATTTAAGAAGCCAAGCCAGTCCCAGCTGCTCGGGAGGCTGAGGCAAGAGAATCGCGTAAGCCCAAGAGTTAGAGGTTGCTGTGAGCCGTGTGACGCCACGGCACTCTACCTGAGGGCGGTACAGTGAGACTCTGTCTCTACCAAAAAAAAAAAAAAGAAGAAGCCAAGCCACACGAAGATCTAGAAAGAGAAAGTATAAAATTTGGGAAAAGCAAAGGCCAGGGTTTGCTTTGATAATCTTATAAATGATAGCACCAGAAGACAAGATACTGCAGCAAAATTTCTCAAGCCACCCCCAAAACACACTGATTCCCCCACCCATATGTTTTCCCAAGAGACAATGTGTTCAGCTAAAACAAACAAAAAGCAACCAAACAAGCAGGCAAATAAAAACAACCCCTCTTGGCATCATCTGCAGGCAAGAGTAGCCACATTTTAGTCTATGAATAACCAAGTTCTAGTTTGTCACACATAAACAGAAAGAAGTTGCCAGGTAGATGACAGGAGTGGCAGATTCTGGGAAATTTTTCCAGAAGGATGAGAGAGATAGGAAGAGAAGGATTCCATTGATAGATAAATACCTTTTGCCCTTCTTATTCCTTCTTCCTTCCTGGAACTTGGATGTGATGGCCGTAGCTCCAGCAGCACGTTTGTGACCAGGAGGCCACCTAAAAGATTCAAAGCCATCTACTAAGAATGACAGAGCAGAAAGGTATAGGAACCTCGATCCCTGGTCACCTGTGGAGTCCTCATTCTATACTTAGACGCCCACCTGTAGATTCCTCCCTTGATGAGAAAACTCCTATTTTGCTTAAGGCACCATCCCTTGAGTCTATCTCATTCCTAACTAAACTTGATACCTTACATTTCCCTCTCTACTACTTTCAGCGTGCAAGCTTGATTCTGTCCCCGGGTCACGCCTGGAAGTGTTCTGAGCCATCTCATGAGCCTGTGACTGGTTCTGATGTCTGCTCTTGCACACTTTTGCCCACGGACTGGCAGGTGCTGCCACCCCTATTTACTCCATCACTGTAGGCATGGCATTGGGCACACTGACCATCCTCCCTGGATGCTGTGGTAGGTGCTCCTTTCTGGTAGGGCTGATGTCCTGGGTTTCCAGGCGGGGCTCCAGCCAACAGAAACACAAAGGTGTCCTCTGAGCATAAACCCTGCACCACCAGGAGACCCTGGAGGTCTCCTACTGTGTCAGGCTCAATTCCAAAACACGGGGAGGAGGAAATGGGAGGCAAAAATCACACAGGAGACAAACACAGAATGGTTTTTTTGGTCCTAATTAACACTTTCCTGCTCTCAGGGGAATTAATTAAAATGTAACTGTTTTCAGACATGCTCAAGAGAGTAAGTTACTGCTGGAACGATCAGACCTGCCACACAACCACAGCAGAGGAGGAGGAGGTGGTTCTGGGGCTCGGGAGGAGTTTCTTCTCTGTACGATTACGTTTTCTGGGATGAATGTGATTAGACTTTGATTTACACTTTCTAATCCCCCCATGCCACGTTGTTGAATAACAGGCTCTTAGCGTCGGGTGAACAGTGACAAGATGATTTGGCAACAGAAGGGAGAGAAGGCTTTTAATTTCAAAACAAAAAATGCTGTATATCCACATCCTCAGGTCAAAGTAAAGAGATTTTTGAAAACATCTGGCAAGAAGATACTGTTGCCAAGTTGAAAAAGAAATAATTTGGGAGGAGGCGGAGCAAGATGGCAGCCGAGTAACAGCTTCCTTGCATCTGGGCACCGTGAGTCTGAGGACTCCAGGCATCTCTGGCTGGTGGAATCTGCCTATCGTCACCCCTGAGAGGATACAGGGAGTCAGCGAGAGACTTCCGGACCCCAAGAGGAGGACTAAAACAGTGGAAAACTGGCAAGTGGTCGCGTGTGTTCAATCCGTCTAAACCCGCCCGCAACTGTAAGTTCAGTAGCAGCGAGACTGCAAACCAGAAAGGCCTTACCTGTGAACTGTTTTGGTGTCTTTGGACTTGGCACTCAGCTGAACTGCCTTGGGGAGAGCCTGAGCGGGAGTGCGGAGAACTTTGGCCTTTCTCTAGGGCCCCAGTCTGAGCCGCTGAGCCAGACGGAGCTAACAGTGTTTGCCTCTGGGTCACAGGCAGCCATTGTGAGCGATCTGCCCCGGCAAGCTCTGCTCTCAGGGTCGCAGAGCTAGAATTGGGTGGGAGCTGTAGCCTAAGCTACAGAGACCAAGTAGCCTAAGGGCGGGGTCTGAGCCACCTTGCAGCCCTAACCCTTGGGGGCAGAGGGAGACCAGTTTTGGCACACAGGGTAAGTGGATAGCCACTTCAGCAGTGATTCCAGCGACAAGCACTTCCCCTGGGAAAGCTTCTGCTCAGCAAGTGAACAAGTTCAAAGTGCCTTTTAAGTGGGCTGAAGAGAGATTTAGGGTGTCTACCTGCTGGGGTTTGAGAAACTAGCAGCCTCCAGTCGTATCAGAACTGTAATTAACATCTCATACCCCAGAAGACCAAGTGTTGCCCAGACAATATTCAATAACATATACATACTGCTTTGTTTTGGTTGTGTTTTTTTTTTTTTTTGGTTTGGCTGTTTTTTTTTGTTTATTTTGATGTTGTTGATTGTTGTTTTGTTTTTTAAGTTCAACCTTTTCCATACAGATCCTTTTTCTTTCTCAATTTTTCTAGTTTAATTATAATTTCCCATTGCTGCCTATTTCAATAATTAGAACTTCATTTTTGTTAGTGTTTCTACCGCTATTATTTGGTTTTCCACCCAATTTTATCCCGTAAAGTTTTCTGTTTGCTTGTTTTGGTTTGATTTATAGCATTTTTGTCTTTCCTCTCTACTTGGTGGAGGTGGGGCACTGTGTCTGATAAGGTTAGCAAAGAGCTGCTGACCTCAAGGGAACCGCCCAACTGGGCACCCCCAGAAGGTGGTTTTTTTTTTTAAGGTTGTATCAAAGTACCCTACTGTACACCTATATTGCTCTGTCTCCCTCTTTCTGTGCCTCTCCTCTTTTTGTCAATATTCCTTTTACCCAACCCCTCTCCTTTCTCTATTTTTCTTTTTTTTTTTTTTCTTATCACTCGGTCCTCCTTTCTTTCATCCCTTTTTTGCTCTTCAACCTTCTCACCCTTCTGGTCCTGTAACCCTTAGTCCACAGGCACGAGAACTTAAAGAGCAAGAGGAAGTGAAAGGAAAATTAGGGCAAGGAAACAGATAAAAGAAATCACTCATGAGGAAGAATCAGCAGAAAACTCCAGGCAACATGAAGAACCAGTCCAGAACAACCCCGCCAAGGGACCATGAGGTAGCTACTGCAGAGGATTCCACCTATAAAGAAATGTTAGGAATGACAGAAAGGGAATTTAGAATACACATGTTGAAAACAATGAAAGAAATGATGGAAACAATGAAGGAAACTGCTAATAAAGTGGAAAATAACCAAAAGGAAATCCAAAAACAGAATCAAATAAGAGATGAACGATATGAAGAATATAAAAAGGATATAGAAGAGCTGAAGGAAATGAAACAGTCAATCAGGGAACTTAAAGACGCAATGGAAAGTATCAGCAACAGGTTAGACCACGCAGAAGAAAGAATTTCAGAGGTAGAAGACAAAGTTTTTGAGATAACTCAGATAGTAAAAGAGGCAGAAAAGAAAAGAGAGAAAGCAGAACGTTCACTGTCAGAATTATGGGACTTTATGAAGCGTTCCAACATATGAGTTATAGGAATTCCAGAAGGGGAAGAAGAATGCCCCAGAGGAATGGAAGCCATACTAGAGAATATTATAAAAGAAAATTTCCCAAATATCACCAAAGATTCTGACACACTGCTTTCAGAGGGCTATCGGACCCCAGGTCGCCTCAACTCTAACCGAGCTTCTCCAAGACACATTGTGATGAACCTGTCCAAAGTCAAGACCAAAGAAAAGATTCTGCAAGCTGCCAGGAGTAAGCGCCAGTTGACCTACAGGGGCAAATCCACCAAAGTGACTGCAGACTTCTCTAATGAAACTTTCCAAGCAAGAAGACAATGGTCATCTACCTTTAATCTACTTAAACAGAACAATTTCCAGCCCAGAATTCTGTACCCTGCTAAGCTAAGCTTAAAAATTGACGGAGAAATCAAATCATTCAGGGATATAAAAACATTGAGGAAATTTGCCACAACAAGACCAGCTCTACAGGAAATACTTCAACCTGTTCTTCACACTGACCACCACAATGGATCAGCAGCAAAGTAAGAACTCAGAAATTAAAGGACAGAACCTAACCTCCACACTGTTGCAAAAGATAAAACTAAGCAATGGACTCTCACCAAATAAGACGAGTAGAATACTACCACACTTATCAATTATCTCAATAAATGTTAATGGCTTGAATTCCCCACTGAAGAGACATAGATTGGTTGACTGGATTAAAAAACACAAGCCATCCATTTGCTGTCTGCAAGAAACACACCTGGCTTCAAAAGACAAATTAAAGCTCCGAGTCAAGGGTTGGAAGACAATTTTTCAGGCAAATGGAATTCAGAAGAAAAGAGGAGTTGCAATCATATTTTCAGATACATGTGGATTTAAAGCAACTAAAGTCAAAAAAGACAAAGATGGTCACTTTATATTGGTCAAGGGAAAAATACAACAAGAAGACATTTGAATTCTAAATATTTATGCACCCAATTTAAATGCTCCCAGATTCTTGAAACAGACCTTACTCAGTCTGAGCAATATGATATCTGATAATACCATAATAACAGGGGACCTTAACACTCCTCTTACAGAGCTGGACAGATCCTCTAAACAGAAATTAAACAAGGATATAAGAGATTTAAATGAGACCCTAGAACAACTGTGCTTGATAGACGCATATAGAATACTCCATCCCAAAGATAAAGAATATACATTCTTCTCATCACCCCATGGAACATTCTCCAAAATTGATCATATCCTGGGACACGAAACAAATATCAACAGAATCAAAAGAATTGAAATTTTACCTTGTATCTTCTCAGACCATAAGGCACTAAAGGTGGAACTCAACTCTAACAAAAATGCTCGACCCCACCCAAAGGCATGGAAATTAAACAATCTTCTGTTGAATAACAGATGGGTGCAGGAAGAAATAAAACAGGAAATCATTAACTTCCTTGAGCATAACAACAATGAAGATACAAGCTACCAAAACCTGTGGGATACTGCAAAAGCAGTTTTGAGAGGAAAATTCATCGCTTTAGATGCCTACATTCAAAAAACAGAAAGAGAGCACATCAACAATCTCACAAGAGATCTTATGGAATTGGAAAAAGAAGAACAATCTAAGCCTAAACTCAGTAGAAGAAAAGAAATCTCCAAAATCAAATCAGAGATCAATGAAATTGAAAACAAAAGAATCATTCAGAAAATTAATGAAACAAGGAGTTGACTTTTTGAAAAAATAAATAAAATAGATAAACCATTGGCCAGACTAACAAGGAATAGAAAAGTAAAATCTCTATTAACCTCAATCAGAAATGATAAAGGGGAAATAACAACTAATCCCACAGAGATACAAGAGATCATCTCTGAATACTACCAGAAACTCTATGCCCAGAAATTTGACAATGTGAAAGAAATGGATCAATATTTGGAATCACACCCTCTCCCTAGACTCAGCCAGGAAGAAATAGAGCTCCTGAACAGACCAATTTCAAGCACTGAGATCAAAGAAACAATAAAAAAGCTTCCAACCAAAAAATGCCCTGGTCCAGATGGCTTCACTCCAGAATTCTATCAAACCTTGAAGGAAGAGCTTATTCCTGTACTGCAGAAATTATTCCAAAAAATTCAGGAAGAAGGAATCTTCCCCAACACATTCTATGAAGCAAACATCAACCTGATACCAAAACCAGGAAAAGACCCAAACAAAAAGGAGAATTTCAGACCAATCTCACTCATGAATATAGACAGAAAAATTCTCAACAAAATCCTAGCCAATAGATTACAGCTTATCATCAAAAAAGTCATTCATCATGATCAAGTAGGCTTCATCCCAAGGATGCAAGGCTGGTTTAACATACGCAAGTCTATAAACGTTATCCACCATATTAACAGAGGCAAAAATAAAGATCACATGATCCTCTCAATAGATGCAGAAAAAGCATTTGATAAAATCCAGCATCCTTTTCTAATTAGAACACTGAAGAGTATAGGCATAGGTGGCACATTTCTAAAACTGATTGAAGCTATCTATGACAAACCCACAGCCAATATTTTACTGAATGGAGTAAAACTGAAAGCTTTTCCTCTTAGAACTGGAACCAGACAAGGTTGTCCTCTGTCACCTTTACTATTCAACATAGTGCTGGAAGTTCTAGCCAATACAATTAGGCAAGACAAGGAAATAAAGGGAATCCAAATGGGAGCAGAGGAGGTCAAACTCTCCCTCTTTGCTGACGACATGATCTTATACTTAGAGAACCCCAAAGACTCAACCACAAGACTCCTAGAAGTCATCAAAAAATACAGTAATGTTTCAGGATATAAAATCAATGTCCACAAGTCAGTAGCCTTTGTGTACACCAATAACAGTCAAGATGAGAAGCTAATTAAGGACACAACTCCCTTCACCATACTTTCAAAGAAAATGAAATACCTAGGAGTATACCTAACGAAGGAGGTGAAGGACCTCTATAAAGAAAACTATGAAATCCTCAGAAAGGAAATAGCAGAGGATATTAACAAATGGAAGAACATACCATGCTCATGGCTTGGAAGAATCAACATTGTTAAAATGTCTATACTTCCCAAAGCAATCTACCTATTTAATGCCATTCCTATCAAAATACCAACATCGTACTTTCAAGATTTGGAAAAAATGATTCTGCATTTTGTATGGAACCGGAAAAAACCCCGTATAGCTAAGGCAGTTCTCTGTAACAAAAATAAAGCTGGGGGCATCAGCATACCAGATTTTAGTCTGTACTACAAGTCCATAGTGCTCAAGACAGCATGGTACTGGCACAAAAACAGAGACATAGACACTTGGAATCAAATTGAAAACCAAGAAATGAAACTAACGTCTTACAACCACCTAATCTTCGATAAACCAAACAAGAACATACCTTGGGGGAAAGACTCCCTATTCAATAAATGGTGTTGGGAGAACTGGATGTCTACATGTAAAAGACTGAAACTGGACCCACACCTTTCCCCACTCACAAAAATTGATTCAAGATGGATAAAGGACTTAAATTTAAGGCATGAAACAATAAAAATCCTCCAAGAAAGCATAGGAAAAACACTGGAAGATATTGGCCTGGGGAAAGACTTCATGAAGAAGACTGCCATGGCAATTGCAACAACAACAAAAATAAACAAATGGGACTTCATTAAACTGAAAAGCTTCTGTACAGCTAAGGAGACAATAACCAAAGCTAAGAGACAACCTACACAATGGGAAAGGATATTTGCATATTTTCAATCAGACAAAAGCTTGATAACTAGGATCTATAGAGAACTCAAATTAATCCACAGGAAAAAAGCCAACAATCCCATATATCAATGGGCAAGAGACATGAATAGAACTTTCTCTAAAGACGACAGATGAATGGCTAACAAACACATGAAAAAATGTTCATCATCTCTATATATTAGAGAAATGCAAATCAAAACAACCCTGAGATATCATCCACCCCCAGTGAGAATGGCCCACATCACAAAATCTCAAAACTGCAGATGCTGGCGTGGATGTGGAGAGAAGGGAACACTTTTACACTGCTGGTGGGACTGCAAACTACTACAACCTTTCTGGAGGGAAGTATGGAGAAACTTCAAAGCACTCAAGCTAGACCTCCCATTTGATCCTGCAATCCCATTACTGGGCATCTACCCAGAAGGAAAGAAATCCTTTTATCATGAGTTCACATTGCTGGGACTTCAGGGAGTTACCTGGAAATTCCTTTTCTTCCCTTCCAGAGTTAGGAACTGATCGAGAAGAAAGACCCAGACAACCAACAGGCAGAGATCAAAACGCAGCTCAACTCCACTTTCTTACTGGAATTTCAGGATGGATGACAGCATTCACCTGCGGCCACAGCTCTAGCACTTTAGAAATCACCTCGGCCACCCTGGCACAAGCTGACCTGAGCAACAGCCGCTTTCTTACAGTGGGAGCCCTGTAGCACCCTGCAGAGGGTAGGGTAGGCGAACACGCTCCCCCTGCAAGCAGGCTCAGCCCATGAACTGCTGGTCATCCCCAGCCCACCAGCCACAGGAGGCCCTCCTCATCTTCCTGGGAGAGGGGGGGTTTTGAGGACAATCTAGGCTTTGCTTTTGCTCCAGGATGCTGACACCCCTCCCCTGGAAGCCTATAGTCAGGTCATTGCTAATCAGCACTGTGATTAGCACATTTATTTAAAAGATCACCCAGTTTGTAGTCAGATCACTTCTGGTAAGATTTTTATTTTCTGTCAGTAGTTGTAGCAAGTTTCACACTATGCCTCATAGTAAAGAATTCAAACCCCAGGCAAAATTCAAACTTCCTGGCCTACTGTCTATTTTTCACTTAAAGAAGACTGATGGTGCCATATTTCTCTTCAACACTGTGCCCAACAAGTTTGAGAGCCGCCTACCCCACTTTCCTATTTTGGGCCTGGTCTGTGCCTCTGTTTCAGAATGCAGACTCCAAGGAAAGACGTCTCAACTTCCTGAAGAAAAAGCATCATGTAAAATCTCATCATGTTAACTCAGCGCCTTTCTCCTGATGAGACCTTTCTGCAGAATTTAATTCACGTTTTAATCTTTAGGTTGAAATGAGTCTAAAATAATTTAAATATCAATCAAGTGGGGTCACTGAAAAATCAGATTTAAATCAGGAATGTGTGAAGGAGATTAAGACTATCATGTAAATGAAAGGCCGAGGGTCTCAGGGTTCCCCAGAGAAAAAGAACCAGGAAGACAGAAACACACACAATTTAAAAGATTTTATTTTTTGTAACAGAGCCTCATTCTGTTGCCCCAGGCTAGAGTGTCATGGCCTCAGCCTTGCTCACAGCAACCTTAAACTCCTGGGCTCAAGTGCCTCAGGCTCCCCCGTAGCTGGGACTACAGACGCTCAGCCTCCCCCGTAGCTGGGACTCTAGACACTCACCACAACACCTTAATAACACCAATGCTTAGTCCTTCTGAAGATTCATTGCAATGTGAGGGCATAAATCAGCAAATGCCTTCAAATAGGGAATGCCTGGTTATAACTCTCACCTCGGAACTCTCATAAAATCAAGAAACACTGCCAGTCTCTTCCATCCTCAATTTTCAATGGATTTTTCTCCCTCAGCCTCCCAGTAGGTGAGGAATGAAACTGTGTTTTGTCTATGTAATACTCAACATACTGATATGTTGGCTAATTTTGATATTTTTAGTAGAGACAAGGTCTCCCTCTTGCTCAGACTGGTTCTGAACTCCTGAGCTCAAGAGATCCTCCTGCCCCAGCCTCCCAGAGTGCTAGAATTACAGGTGGGAGCCTCAGGCCGGGCCGAAAGAGAGGGTTGGCTCATTTGCTCATGGGGCCTGGCAAGTGTGGCACAGGACTAGAAACTCAGGCAGGAATTGATGCCACAGTCTTGAGACAATTTCTTCTTCTTCTCCAGGAAACCAGTTTTTACACCTAAGGCCTTCAAGTGATTGGATCAGGACTCTCGTGCTGTCAAAGTCAACCCCTCACTTCAAGTCAACTGATGATGGATGCTAACCACATCTATAAAATACCTTCACCCCAACACCTGGGTTGCTATCTGGTTATAAAACTGGATGCTATGCCCTGACCAGGTTGACACATAAAACTAGCCCTCAGAGATGTGGAAGGACCAAGGGATTCCTTTCAAGGGTTTCTTCCGGGCACAATTCAGCCAAGTGAATTACTTTACAAGCTACATCGATCATAAAGAATAATTGGATTCACCACATTCCTCCATTTCATAAATTTTGCCAATACACTTGTAAGTTCCCATGTGTGTGTGTGTGTGCAGTAAGTTCCCGTGTGTGTGTGTGCAGTAAGTTCCCGTGTGTGTGTGTGTGTGCAGTAAGTTCCCGTGTGTGTGTGTGCAGTAAGTTCCCGTGTGTATGCAGTAAGTTCCCGTGTGTGTGCAGTAAGTTCCCGTGTGTGTGTGCACGCAGATGTGCAAACTGTACATCCATATGACACAGGCAGCCATTGGTGCATTTCCATGTATATAGCTGGTCAGACACTACATCACTTTAAATGTGATCCAAACGCATTCAAATATGCGCCAAAACCCTTTTCCTGCTCGTTTGCACTCCAAACTGGCTGTACTTTAACATTTTAAATTACTTTTCCTATAGATGATGTTTTGGGGTTCATTCTATCTCCCTGTTCTTGTCATAATAATGATATTTAACTTGCATTTTCATTTCAGGCCATTATGTGGCTATTGTTTCAAGCTTGGAAACTAATCTGCTCTCTGCCTGTCCCTCACAGCAACGGTTTTGCCGTATGGAAATGCAAAAAGAGAGACAAAGCACGCTATTTCTTATCTAAGCTCTAACCAGAGTGCAAAAGGATTTTGCTATTCATTAACCTCTTGTGTAATTACTTCGGCAAATGTGATTTTAAAATTTAAAAACTGGACAAGAAAATCAGTTCCTGCTTCTCCATAATAAACAGCGGTGAGATTGCTGCATACAGGAATGCTAAGAAATAAGGCCTAGTGGGCCTTCAATCCCAGTGTGTTCAGAGGGTTGATTTTAAAGGGAGGGAAAAAGACCAATGAAATTCCCTGTTTAACCAATCCTTGGCTATTTGTTTCCTCCAGACTTTATGATGATCATTCCACTAGATAATACGCTACACAAGCTATAATTCAGAGCAATTCAATTAGCCTTAATAACGCCAAAGCTTAGTTTTTCTGAAGATTCATTGCAACGTGAGGGCATAAATCAGCAAATGCCTACAATAAGGAATGCCCAATTATAACTCTCACCTCTGATATCTTGTAAGAGCAAGAAACGCGGTCAGTCTCTCCCATCTTCAATTTTCAATGGATTTTTCTTCCTCAGCCTCCCAGTAGGTGAGGAATGACACTGTGTTTTGTCTATTAATACTCAACATACTGACACTGTCACAGAAACTAAATAAAACCTTTGGTTTTCCCAAAATTTGAAGTTATTTCTATTTAATGAATTCTACTATTTATTTCATGATTTCTACTTAATCTGGGAAAATTAGCTTTTTAACAAGACAACCCTTACAAAGATGTTAACCAGTTTAATGGTATGTTGTTGATGGTTTTAAGATGAATTTAAAAATAGAATGATTTCATGGCTAACAAACACATGCAAAAATGTTCATCAACTATATATTAGAGAAATGCAAATCAAAACAACCCTGAGATATCATCTAACCCCAGTGAGAATGGCCCACATCACAAAATCTCAAAACTGCAGATGCTGGCGTGGATGTGGAGAGAAGGGAACACTTTTACACTGCTGGTGGGACTGCAAACTAGTACAACCTTTCTGGAAGGAAGTATGGAGAAACCTCAAAGCACTCAACCTAGACCTCCCATTTGATCCTGCAATCCCATTACTGGGCATCTACCCAGAAGGAAAGAAATCCTTTTATCATAAGGACACTTGTACTAGACTGTTTATTGCAGCTCAATTTACAATCGCCAAAATGTGGAAACAGCCTAAATGCCCACCAACCCAGGAATGGATTAACAAGCTGTGGTATATGTATACCATGGAATACTATTCAGCCATTAAAAAAAATGGAGACTTTACATCCTTCGTATTAACCTGGATGGACGTGGAAGACATTATTCTTAGTAAAGCATCACAAGAATGGAGAAGCATGAATCCTATGTACTCAATTTTGATATGAGGACAATTAATGACAATTATGGTTATGGGGGGGGAAACAGAAAGAGGGAAGGAGGGAGGTGGGTGGGGCCTTGGTGTGTGTCACACTTTATGGGGGCAAGACATGATTGCAAGAGGGACTTTACCTAACAATTGCAATCAGTGTAACCTGGCTTATTGTACCCTCAATGAATCCCCAACAATAAGAAAAAGAAAAAAAAAAATAGAATGATTCCAGAGATACTTATAATAAGTTATGCTATCCTAGGTAAGAAAAACTATTTTCCTTATTTTTTAAATTTGTTACATTTACTATATGTTTAACCCTTCCATCCCAGAGAGATGCGTAACTGAGTAATAGAAGCAAACTGTCAAATCACTAAGTTTTATGGTAGACTACAAAGATATTATAATTTCCAAATTCTTTTACAAACATTTAATACATGCCAATGAATTGAAAAACCTAGAATAAATGGATAATTCCTACACACATACAACTAATTAAAATAGAATGATGGAGGTGGGGGGGAAATCCCAAACCTCAACAGAAAAACAAGCAATGAGAATGAAGCTGTAATAAAAAATCTCCTGTCATTAAAAAGCCCAGGACCTGACAGCTTCACTGGTGAATTCTACCTAACATTTAAAGAAGAACCAACACCAATCCTACTCAAACTATTCCCCCAAAATTGAAGATGAGGAAATGCTTCCAAACTCATTCTTCCAGACCAGCATTACCCTGATACCAAACCCAGAAAAGGACAAATCGAAAAAGAAAAACTAAAGGTCAGGATTTCTAAGGAACAGAGATGCAAAAATCCTCAACAAGATACTAGCAAACTGAGTTCAAAAAACTATCGTTCCTCAGAAACTAATAATAAAACTACTATATGATCCAACAATTCCTCTACTGGGCATATATCCAAAAGAAAAGAAATCAGTATATCAAAGAGGTAGCTGTGCTCCTGTTTATTTCAATAGTTTAATGGACAGAAAATATGGAATAAAATGTGGTGTGTATATAACGTGGTAGGATATTATTCAGCCATAAAAACACAAAATCCTATCATTTGCAGCAACATGAATGGAACTAGAGGACTTTATTTTTTTTTTTTGAGACAGAGTCTCACTTTGTGGTCCTCAGTCGAGTGCCATGGCATCACAGCTCACAGTAAGCTCTAACTCTTGGCTCAAGCTATTCTCTTGCCTCAGCCTCCCGAGTAGCTAGGACTACAGGCACCCATCACAACACCTGGCTATTTTTAGTTTTTTTATTATTTATTATTTTTGTTTATTGTTAAATCATAGTTGTGTACATTAGTGCAATCAAGGGGTACAATGTGCTGGTTTCATATACAATCTGAAATATTCTCATCAAACTGTTCAATGTAGCCTTCATCGCCTGGCTATTTTTAGAGAAGAGGTTTTGCTCTGACTCTGGCTGGTCTCATACTCCTGACCTCAGGCAATCCACCCACCTCAGTCTCCCAGAAGGCTAGGATTACAGACATGAGCCACAATGCCCAGCCTAGACGCCTTTATATTAAGTGAAATAAGCCACCACAGAGAGATAAATATCACATGATCTCACTCTAAACTGGGAGCTAACAAAAAGTGGAGCTCACAGAGACAGAGAGTGGAGTGGTGGTTTCCAAAGGCCAGAAAGGGTAGGGACAGAGAGCGGATAAAAAGAATATATAAATGTTTTCATTACCACCGAATTGCAGATTTAGACAACCAAGATGGTATATTCTACATGAATATTTTACCGCAACAAAACTGTTCTTTTTTTAAACAAGTGATGGATCTATCACTTTAAAAAAATAAAGAAGAGTCCTCCCCTCAACTATTCTGCCATCAGAATTTAAAAAAAAATCAGGACAAGTGCAGTGGTTCACACCTGTAATCCTAGCACCCCAGGAGGCTGAGACAGGAGTATTCCTTGAAGTCAAGAGTTCAAGACCAGCCTGAGCAGGAGTAAGACCACATCTCTACTAAAAATAGAAAAACTAGCTGGGCCTTGTGTCAGGCACCTAGAGTCCCAGCTACTTGGGAGGCTGAGGCAAGAGGATCACTAGATCCCAGGAATTTGAGGTTGCTGTGAGCAGGGCTGAGGCCATGACACTCCAGCCTGGGGCAACAGAGTGAGATGCTGTCTCGAGACAAAAAAAAAAAAGATCAGTACATCTCCTCCTCAGAAAAAATAAAAAAATAAATTAAGAGAAAAACAGCACAAGCATCCCAAGAAATGAAGAAGTGAAAGAAGAAATAGTGAGGAGAAAAGGAACAGCATCATCTCCCACGTGCTCACCAGAGAACATCCAGTTTACTTTTTGTGATTTTGAAAATAAAGTCAAGGACAACTTTAAGAAAGGGCAAATATTTTTTAATAAAAGGAAGTAAAGAATAAAGAGCCCATGCCTGCCTCAGGACAAACAGTCGCTTCGCTGAGTCTCCGACTGCGAGCACCCCAGTGTCTCCGTCGTTAAGAGAAGAGCAAACAAAAGGACGAAAATTACCAGACACAAGTCAGTGAGAGGCCTGCCCCACAAGACTCAGATCAAATAAAAGAAATCTGGAAGTTTTGGGACACTGATTTGAAGTTTGTGTTTAAAACAAACTAAGACTGGCCCTGAACGCAGATTTCTAATATACTTACCTGGTATATTTTACAGAAGTGTCAAAAAGTAATAAAACTGACTATTTGGTAATGGAAAGCGGGAAAGGAAGTGGATAGAGTTGCTTGGATGAATCAAGTTTTAAAAATTTTAATTCTATAAAAAGTCAAACCAGTTAATCTGGGCTGAGGGGTCTATCCATTGCATTCACTACCCCAACTGTGCCCCCGCTTGTTATACTTGGCTTTAATCCAAATCCTTTGTCATTCCTTTCCCCTTGGCATCATGAGTTTACATCACCAGGGGACTTGCTTAGGGTAAGAGCCAGCCTGTATTTATTATTCACCTATGTACGATGCACTACCCAGTTCTAATTACACCTCAGAGACCTTGTCCAGAACCAAAAAGTCCTAATCAGATGAGTCATCCACCACCACAAGTCATGCAAACACAGTCATGCACCACCTAACCCGGGGGAAACTGTCTGAGAAATTCATCATTAGGCGATTTTGCCATCAAACGAACATCATAGAGTGTATTCACCCAAACCTAGGCACACAGCTGGCTGTATACCGGCGCCGTATGACACAACCTTTGGCTCCTTGGCTACAAACCTGCACAGCACTTCACTGTAACACAACGGCAGATACTTGTGTATCTAAACACACTTCATACAGAAAAGGTACAAACTACAGTCTTGTGATCTTATGGAACCACCATCCCACGTGGGCTCTGCCTTTGACTAAAACATCATCATTGTGGCGCGTGACTGCACTGTTACTGAGCACTAGCTGAGCTGTGAACTTTCTGTTGGTCAAAGAAAAAAAAGGAAACATGATCTTATTTGATTTGTCGGAATAAAAACAAACAAACACATGCCTCAAACTAAATTCCTCACTCTTCCTGTTTCTTCATAACCAATCAGTTAAGTGAAGCCTATCAATTCTACCTCCTCCTCCCCATCCTGCTTCTCCACCAGCCCCATCACTCTAGCTTGGGGTGAACACAGCCCACCTTCACTCTGGGTAACCCACTGACCAAGCCTCCTGCCTCCTGTCTCAGTACCATCCGACTTATCCCTCACATCAGCCAGTCTGATCCTCTGAACACATCACTGTCCAACAGAGAACCTCCATGGGTTCTTAGCATCTATGCTAAGCTTCTAGTTTGGGGGTACATCTTTCCAATGGATACTAAGTGTTGTGCCAAGAGCTACTGGAAGCCACAGAATAAACACTGCCTGTCTTCCTGAAGCTAGTTATTCTCAAAGATTTGGGTGGAAAAGCATTTTTTTCAAAGGGTATAGACCACGAAGTCATTCGCAAATATATTAGTCCATAAAGTTCATGGACATCCCATATAAAACTCAAACTTGAAACCCAAGACTTTGAGATACTGTTGAACCTGAATGTGTTTACTATTTGGTAAGGATATTCCAGAGAAAACATTGGAGAAGATTTGGATATGGAAAAAAGACATAAAATCTCTCTTTATGCCCTTTCCCATACTAAATTTGCTTATGGAAATTTGTCCTATAAAAATCAGCAATCATGGCTTTGTGCCTGTAGCTCAAAGTGGTTACAGCACCAGCCACATACACTGGGGCTGGCGGGTTCAAGCCCGGCCAGGGCCTGAACAACAATAACAACAAAAAATAGCCAGGCACTGTGGTGGATGCCTATAGTCCCAGCTACTTGGGAGGCTGAGGCAAGAGAATTGCTTGAGCCCAAGAGTCTGATGTTGCTGTGGGCTGTGACGCCATGGCACTCTACTTGAGGGCAACATAGGGAAGCTCTGTCAAAAAAAAAAAAAAAAATCAGCTGTCACAGGCCAAAAATATATGCAAAAGGTGATTCATCATAGAATTATTTATAATAAGAAAAAATTGTGCTTGAATGACCACTGTTCATTTGGTCCACAAATATAATGGAATAGTTTGTATCATTCTATAAAATGTGGCAGAAATGTATTGTTGACAGAAAAATATATCTGGAACATGTCATTAAGTTGAAAGCCTTCCTAGAAAACAGCATTTTATTGTTAATACACAAGGAAACAAGGATTAAGGCATAAGATTGATCGTCTTTGGGTAGAAGGGATAATGGGTAACTTTTTGGTTGTGCTTTGATATATATATTCTGAAATGAACAGGCATTGCTTTTATGCTAGATAGAAACAAACAAAAGGGTTTCCTTCTGTGGAGAGGAAAGTGGGGCAGGGAAGAACCCCAACTTTGTGCACGATAGACATCGTTAATGGTCTAGCACTTGCCTACCCTCCCTCAGCTTCATTTCCTGCTTAACCCACCCTGGTCCTTTACCTACCCAAATACTTCAATAGCTGTAGCTTTTTAAGCAAGAGATGCTTTCTCAGCCCTATGCTTTACAGACACTGATCTTCCTTCTGGGCCTGTCCTTCTTTAGCTTCTTACTTGACAACTTTTCTGTTGATAACTTGGTTTCCCACTGGACCTTCACCCAGGAAAGAACTAACCATAGAGTTCAATAACCTTCATATTAGGACCTCCCTTTCTAATAACTTCTCCTATATGAAGTAATAAAGACAGCCACTTTTATAAATCAACCTTTGTATCTTTGGTCAACATAAGTCACCCCTGGTAGAACCATTGAGGAAGTCTCAACATATTAGGGCTTTCTGGTCCACTCAGTGGACATCGGGGTTTTTGATTATGGAAAAAAGGCTCATCCTATGAGCCTTCTTGAAACAGCCAGCCAGTTAGCCTTCATCCTCAGGCAGTAAACCACCCAACATCACTTTTTTTTTTTTTGGCTGGTCCAAAGCCCCAGTTTTCCATAGTTATCATTGAAAACTGTAACTTAATTATTTTAGCAGACAGGGAGCATCTCTCCAATTATGCCAATAAAGATTTCATCAAATACATCTCTCACTCAAAAAGAAAATGGCAATGCCCAGATATACATCCATGTACTATCATCCCATGTAGTTTTGTGTTTGTGCTGGGCAGTGTGTGGGAGCTGGGGGGAGGCAGTGCAGATTAATAACAAAAAGATAGTTTATGTCCACACTGTGGTTTTTTTTCCAACCTGACATTGGGACCCCCTGCAATGGAGAACCACATTTCTTTTATATTCCCTGAGCTCCCTCTAATTGCAAACATAAAGAAGAAGAAAAGAAAAATGCAAGTAGACTTTGAGCAAGAATCCTGATGATTCTTAGCTTTAGGGAACTGACAGAAACTGTACTAACTTCTAGGACCCTACCATTTCTGGTCAGAAACATTTCCACAACTCAGTCACTCTACTATACGATGCAAGAACTGAAGGAGGGTGCTCAAAGCAGCTGCAGATAACTGTCTTCAACCATGCACGCATCCAGCCTGAGGCATCTGCTGCATTTTGCTTTATGAAGCAGTGACATGCCTGAGGCTTTGCCCTAGCTTTTACGATGCATGTTTAATACATCTTAGAAAGGAAGCCTAAGTCAGCAGAGTTTGCACTCTTGACAGCTTTGGTAAGGAGAGGAATGGCAGTCACAGACAGGCATTTCTCAAGCACATGAGATCCAAAGGACTAGAGCAAAACTCAGGGAATTGGGCTCTTCTCTTTGCCAGTTATTGGGACAGATTTGAACCCTTTGCCCCAAAATAGCTTCTGCCAGTGCAACAGCACACCTGAGCTTCCATCAGGTGTGCTGTTGGGTTAACAGCCCAACCGCACATTTTTAGTCTCACCTGAGTAAGCAAAATGGTGATTATCACAGAGACATTGCATTTATAGCCCAGCCTCACCCTACACTGCACCTGCCTCAAGAACAATGCGTATTGGAAGTGGAAGACATTATTCTTAGTAAAGCATCCCAAGAATGGAGAAGCATGAATCCTATGTACTCAATTTTGATATGAGGACAATTAATGACAATTAAGGTTATGGGGGCGGAAGGAAAAGCAGAGAGAGGGAAGGGGGGGCGGGGCCTTGGTGTGTGTCACACCTTCTTGGGGCAAGACACGATTGCAAGAGGGACTTTACCTACCAAATGCAATCAGTGTAACCTGGCTTATTGTACCCTCAATGATAAACAATATCATTTATTTGTTTATCCTCAACAATAAAAAAAAAAAAATCTCCAGTCTCACTTGTAATCATGGAAATGCAAATGAACACAAAAGATATTTTTAATCCATCATACTAGTAAAGATTTTGAAAATGCTATTACCCAGTGTTGACAAGGATGTAGGGAACCCAGCTCAGACACTCTGCTGAAGGAGGTGTAAATTGCTACTGTTTTCGGAAAATAATGTGCAAAAGTGCATCATAAACCTTAAAATTTTGTCTATGAATGAGCCTGGGATTTGTTTTCTAGCTGAGAAACATACAACCTGATTGGGAATGACCTGCCCAATAAGAAAACTTATCTTGCAATACAAGTATGGCCGTAAAAAGCTTCAGTGCTCGCTGGTTCAGATCCCTGGAGGTATCACAGGCTTCTGTCTGCTCCGCTGACATGAGCTTGCTGGCCCAGGGTCATGAAAGGACTCTGGGAAGCACATTTTCACACACGAGCATCCAAAAACAAAAAATCTGTGTCCTTTTTGGATCTCTGTAAGAGCTAGATTTTTCTTCCAGGAGCACCCTTGAAAACGGCCACCTCTCCATTCCATTGCTGACCTGGCCTTGGATCACCTGGGAATTCATTAGAAATGCAAATTCTTGGCCCACCCCAGACCTACTAACTCCAAAACATGGACTGGGGTAGATTCTGATACTCAGATTTGAGAATTAATGACTTAAGCCAACTGATGGACAAGGGGCATGGGATTTCACAGCTGGTTGAGACTAATCAGGACCCACTCCCTTAGGCTGGGGACAGCTCCACTACCTTTGAGCACAAGGCTCTGGCCTCTCTGACCTCCAGCCTGCCTGCCTGCTGCGAGAAAATTTTTTCGCCTGTAGGGAAAGTAGCCTAACTTTACCTTTACCTTTCCTGCCTTTATCAGTAAGGGGATTTAGTGACTCAATAAGTGTGGGTGGGGGTACGACATTTAAGGGTTCGTTCAGATATTAAAGGTAAGTTAAAGGTAACAACCCCTCTTTTCTAAGGTGCCTTAGACCCCATTACTGATTCTGGCCCCTGTGTGGCGAAGCACTCTTTCATGTTGACTGTTTTTCTTTTAGACACGTTGGCATTTGTTCCTGCATCTAATGTCTATGGATCTTTGCTTTCTCAATTCCCGCAGGAGTCACCTGGAAGGAACCCCACTTATAGCTGTGACTGCAGGAGCAGAAATTCCTGCCACGCATCAAGGGTGCAAAAACGTTAGGAAGACTTGTGACTGAGGGGCAAGCCTGTTAGCAAACTTCAAATCCCCCATCTTGGGAGGATGATGGGGACACCTGCCGAGACATGAACATTTTCTGGAAATTTAAAGCAAATTGGCATCTACTTTCCTGTAGGCAACTCAATTCCTCTGTCTTGTAAGGCCGTGCTCCTACATTCTATCCAGATGTGTCCTCTAGGCCCTTGTCCCCAGAAAGTATCCCTAACAGCTTCCAGGTCAATGGGTGTCCAGCAAGGTCAGGGGTACAGTGGGGAAATAAAGGCAGCCCACCTGCTTATGTACTGAACTGGAGCTGTAAACTCCAAAACCACGTCTGGGGTGCCCAGGCTGACACTCGGAGCCTGTCAGTGGTCCCTGTGGGCTGATGGGAGAACCACCTGGAAGTGCTTGTTAAAAACACAGAGTTAGGGTGGTGCCTGTGGATCAGTGAGTAGGGCGCCAGCCCCATATACCCAGGGTGGTGGGTTCAAACCCGGCCCTGGACAAACTGCAACAACAACAAAAAAAAATAGCCAGGCATTGTGACTGGTGCCTGTAGTCCCAGCTACTTGAGAGGCTGAGGCAAGAGAATCACCTAAGCCCAAGACCTGGAGGTTGCTGTGAGCTGTGATGCCACAATACTCTACCAAGGGCAGCAAAGTGAGACTCTGTCTCTAAAAAAACCCCACAAAGTTAACAGCCTAACTGAACCCACACCTATGTCCGCTGACTGAATCCCAGGGGTTAACCCTCCGTGTAATAAAGAAGCTTCTGAGCAATTCTGATGTAGCCTAACTTTGAGAACTCTATCTATTCTTAAATTGAAATATGGCTTACCATTCGACAAAATGGTCAGATCTTTAGTGTCACATTCAGTAATCTGACAATTGTGCCCACCAGTGAAGCCATCACCCCAAACAAGACATTCCTTTCCATCACCTCTGAAAATTCTCTCTTGCCTTTATCCAGTAACCCCCCAACCCTGGACTTTTGAGTTTTTATCATCCTTGAGAATTTTGCTCAGAACTGTTGCCTTTTGAAACATTGAAGCTAAAAAAAAAAAAAAAGTAAAAAGAGGTCAGTCATTTGAGAATTTTAAACGAGCCACTTCTGCCCAGCAAGAGGAAAACATTTCAATAGTCCATTTGAGGAGACTGGTCCCTTTTCCTGGGAAAATCAGCCAAGTGGCCTCCTTAGTGATGCAAATATAAAGTCTCCAGAATTGGTGAGGAGATTCTGAGGCGCTGAAGCTTGAGTGGGAGAATGTCAAAGGTTTGCGTGTTAAAGGCAAGGAGGCAGATCTTGAGAGCTGGGAGCAAAACATGTCAAGGGCAGCAAAAGAGTTGCCGTGGCATTGGTCCCTAGTGAGCCTTTGGATGGGGCTGAAGGCCAAAAGCAAATGGGATTGTTTGCATCAGAGACCCTGGGATACTTGGGCTGACGGGAGGAAGCATGCACCCCCAGCAAGGGTGGCTGTTAGGAGTGGAGTTTTCCCCTATCAGGCTACCTGACATATTGTTGGCACAGAGAAAAATCTTTGATGTTTATGTATTTATTTTCTACCTGGCCACCTCATTAAATAAATTCTTATTAATTCTCATAGCTTTCCTGTTAAGTCACTGGAGTTTTCTCGATATGTATCTTGTGAATTTTTTCTTTTTAATCATTAAGGGTTTTGTTTGTTTGTTTTCTGTGTTTCGTTTTCAATTTCCTGCCTTATCACTTTGGCTATTAAGTCATTCATAAGTTCTTTAGAATGCTGATATAGGCGTTGAATTTTTGACCAGCCTGAAAATGATAGATTTGGGACTCGAACCACTATAATCAGAATAATCAGCAAAGAAGCCACATTTGAAGTCTGAATGTGATAATAGCTGATGATGATTTTAAGTCAACCCTAAGATCCCTCAATTTGTCTTAAAAGAGATCAGAAGAAGGAAATTAACTAGGTATCTCAGTTCGTGACAGATTTATTACTAAAATTCAAGGCAAATTAGCAAATAGCTTTATTTTCTACTATGTAGCCACAATAAACACCAAGAAAAAAATGTTTAATAGTTAACACCTGATTTTGATTATTCTTGTTTGCAAAGCAAATTTCTTTTCCTTTGAGATCACAGATTTGTAGAATTAGAGTGACACGGAGAATCTAACCACCTCAAGTCAGGTCACAGCACACTGGCACCAAGTGTTCCCAGACAGCAGCATTTTTATCTGTAACATTTCAAAGTATGATTTACTGTTTTCCCCTTCACCCAATCTCTAATCCCATCCCTGTTCCACTCTGTTACACACTCTCATGTATTTAGAGCTTCCCCGTGTGACTTTATGTACAAACAGAGGCATTTTTCATAATATTTAGCTAGTATGGGTTAGTATCTTTTCCCCACAAATAGGGTCTTGCTTGACTTTTTTTACTTTTTCATTCAATATTACATGTTTGAGATTCGTCAATGTTAGTAGGCATAAAGAGTATTGAGGTGAATGACAATACACACCTGGTGACCCATCACCCACTGTTGGGTTCCGAGCAGCAGAGAAACCCCAAGGCATCCTACCTCGTTCACCAGCAGCCCAAATTCTTGCTTCTTATTTTCTTTCCTTTCCTAATCTCTTTTCCTTTGATTTTATCATGTATGTCATATACTAGTAAATAACACATTTAGTTTTGTGTGCTTTTAAACTTTATACAATCAAATTACGTTCACTCTTCTACAGCTTTTTATTTATTTTTTATTAACACTTGTGGTGCATCTTACAGCTTTTTAAAATTCAGCACTATGTCCGTCCGTAAGGTTCATTCCAGTAGGTGCTTATCTCTATTGTGAATTCATTTCCGTAACCAGGCCCCATTGTTTATCCATGTCCCATCCTCAGAGATCTGGGTTGTTTCCAGGCTTCTAGTCTCACAAGCAAAGCCATCGCCATCGTGGACATTGTTAAGCATATGTGTGGGAGCATCTCAATGTCACAAGGGGAATTGCTGGGTTTGGAATGCGCACACACACACACACACACATACACCCCTTCAACTTCTTTCTCTAGATGGCACCAGCTGTTGTCCAAAGTGCCTGCAGCAATTTGTACTCCCACCCGCAGAGAACAAGTGTTCTTTCCAGTGGCTCCAACCTTCTCCAAGACTTGACGTCAGATTTAAATTTGTGCCAATGCTGTAGCTACAAAATGGGACTTTGATTTGAACTTCCTTGACCAGTGATGAACTTGGCTATGTTATTGTGTAGTCACATTTGGCAAAGTTACTGTTTAAGCTTTTGTCTTTTCTTTTTTCCTGTGGGAGGTTTTTGTCCTTTGCTTAATTAGTAAATAAATGATGGTTTTTAACTGCTGTATGACATTCCATTTTATGCATTTACTACATCAATCGATTCCTCTTACAACTGGCCATTTAGCTTATTTTCAATCCTTTGTTATTGCAAACAATACCATGATAAACATCCTTGTACAAGTTGTTTGTAAGAAATTTTCCTTGCAGTGGAATCGTTGGGTCTTAGAGGATGTGAGTATTCAGTTTCCCCTAAAGGCTAACAAATTTCTCTCCAAAATAGCAGCACCAATTTACTATCCTATAAATTGGTGAAGCTTCCCATTCATTCTCCCACACATTCATCAGCGTTTGGTATCATCCACAAAAGCAACTTCTGATACATACTCCCTCTTTTGGTCTGTAAATAATCCTAGAAGGTAGAAAATTTAATCCGCAAAATACTTTCATTTACGTGATCTACTTTATCTTGTACTGAAATCCTGCCTCTCATTCCCTTACAAGTCACATTCAATCAAAAACCAATGAAAATGACTGTGATCTGCTCACTAACTATGTATCATAAGTACTGAAATGTCACTGTATATGCCCCGTAAACACACACATTACTCATGTATCAATTTTTAAAATATTAACAATAAAAAAAAAGCAGCCAGGTATGGTGGCACACACTTATAATCTCAGCTCCTGGGAGGCTGACATGGGAGGATTGCTTGAGCCCAGGAGTTTAAGTCCAGCCTGGGCAACATAGCAAAACCCCTGTCTTAAAAAAAAAATAACTAATATACTTTGTTCTCCGAATCCAACAGGTTGCTTCACATTTGCATGTAAATGCAGGTGTCTTCTCTGCCCCTATACCCAGGAAAAGATTTCTCAAATCTTGCTCACCCATGAACTAGTCTTTCTCACATCAGCCAGAGGTTATTCTCTGTCACTGGAGTCCTTGAGAGGGAAGAGCTGACAGTGTCATCCCCTCCTCAAGGACTTTACCTCCTCCCAAGCCACAGAAGGTAGAGGATTCCTCAACATGGAAAGGAGTTTAGGACAGCACCTGTACCTCAAAGGGGTAGGGGTTCAAACCCAGCCCTGGCCAAAAATTGCAAAAAAAAAAGAAAGGAGTTTAGATACTGGTCAGCCAAAGATAACAAGTTCTACAGCCCAGAGATCACCAATGGCAGGTCTGTTAAAGAGACGGCACTTCTGTCTTTTCCCTTAGACATAGCCTTTCCCATCTGCTGCTCAGTCAACATCTGGTGATGGGTTTGGGATAAAGAATGAGCCATAAAATTATAATCGCTCCTATCCGTGGAGCCTCCCTCATGAACCGCTTGTTTCTCCCGAGCTCTGTGGCTGTGCTCCTTACGTTGGCAATGTGTCATCCTAATGATCTCGTTCCAACAGTAATGAGTTACAACTCCATTCTCCCTGCGAGGCATATGGCATCCCTTTTCAATCCCAAGTGAATCAGTGGTATTGTAATGAATACCAACTTCATCAATAACATTAGAAGATAGAAAATGGTGCTCCCTAGTCACTGTCATCTCTGTAATCTTTATACTCCATCACTTTGACTAAGACTTTTAAAATTTAACTTCCTTTTTATTTACAAAATGTTTGTGCATGTCTGCTTGAATTATAACTTCCAGATTCCTATGTCACTAACGATGTTTTGAATACCAGTGTTGGGCTTTTTCATATAATGATCTAGGATAGAAAAAGGGAAGTTATGTGGTCAAGGTCACAGGGATGGAATGAGGATTTCAACCCTCGGCTTAGCACTTAAAATCTAGTGCTTTTTCTACCATGCAACACCATATCTTTGTTATTGTTTAAATTTCATATGTGGAATTCTTCAATCATTCTTTAACCTTGTTTATAATCCCATGTTGTGGCACTCTACCCAGTGAGACTCTGTCTCAAAAAAAAAAAAAAAAAAGACATGGTGGTTAAGGGTGGAGCGATCTCCACCAACCAGTTTCCCCCACTGACAATTTCATTGTCTTTCCCTGTTAGACAGAATCAATATCAATACATCTGAGTCTCTGGATTTCTAGCTATGCAGGTTTAGAGTTATAGATTTATGCTTTTAGGCATCTATCAGGAATGGGTGAGAATACCCCACGGTTTCAGGTTTTAACTTTTAATTTTCTGATAGGAATTTAGTCTTCAGAGTAGTTTTGTAAACCAAAGTAATTGTGAGTCAGATTTTTCCAGGACTACAAAACATCAGACTTGATAAGAATAGGGTGAATCATTTACAGTAAACAGTCTGGGGACAAGCATATTTAGACATCATAAAATTGTCGTTGTAACAAGTGTTTTCTCTTAAATTTATTTACTCTTCCAGGCCCCTGTGCCTTTAGGATTGTTGTTCTCACTCCATGGAAAGCTGCCCGATTCCTCTCACTCCTCACCCTCCATCTGCCTGGAAGTCACATCCTCCCTGTGGAAACCCTTCAGACCCCTACGTCCAGCCCCTTCTGG